>NW_023494784.1:30135984-31460984 GCF_904425465.1 Colossoma macropomum | reverse complement strand
GTGAAGAAGGCTTTGAGGAGCCGGGCCGTGTTTAGGAATCAGTAGTGGAGTGCCCGTGGACTGATTTGTTCTCTTGTGTAATTTTGCTGCCAAGTGCTGGCCTATCAACAGCTCTGCCGTCATTCTGCTCCTTTCATTCTCTCACTGTCTCTCTCTTTCTTTCACTCCCTCCCTCTCTGTCACTCTCTTTCCCTCTGTGCTTTTCTTTATAATGTCCCCTCCTCCATTCACAATGGAGAAGGAGTTTGTTGTTGATTTGAGCTGAAGGCCGCCATGTTTGGATGATTGGGATTGATGGATTAATTTGTCCTGCAGAAAACCATCTGTGTTTGTGTTTATGGTGTGTGTGTGGGTGTGTGTGTGTGTGTGTGTGTGAAAGAGAGAGAGAAAGATAAAGGAGAAAGAGTGACTAAGAATGTGTGATTTTCACAGGTGTGTCTGGTTGGACACAGTATACAGTCCAACCTTTTGATAATGTTGCCACAGATTTTTCTTTTTTCTTTTCTCTCTCTCTCTCTCTCTCTCTCTCTCTCTCTCTCTCTCTCTCTCTCGCGCTCTCTCTCTGTTTCTTTGTGGTTTCACTAAATTACATTAATTCCTCCTTCCCTCTCTGAAAGATGTCCTTCTTTGTACCTTTGTCTTGCTCTCATAAATGTTAACCTCTCAGCTTGTCTTCATTCAGAGACATAACCAATACTGCTTTGTTTTTTTGTTTGTTTGTTTTTTCCATTTTAGTCCGTTTCTTTTCCTCTGCCACTCCAAACATTTTATTTAATTGGATTTTCTTTAACCCTAACCCTGTGTTGAGTTACTGCAGTATGTCGTAAGCATCGTCACTGGCGTAGGAATTTACAGCAAACAGTCAACATCGCCATGTAACATCAGTTTTATTGTTATTTTAGATGTTTTTTATGTAATCAGTAATAATAACATATTGGCTTGATTTAGGCCACAGAAAGTGCAAGTAAATACTTCTTTAGTTGCCCCCATATATAAGAAAGACCGCTAACTTCCCTTTCCCATGCAGTATTGACCAACATGGCAATTCACATAGGATTATTATCACCTGGAGTTATTTTACTGCTCATTTTATAGTACAGGTGATTGCCAACCAGAGCTTTACTGATGCAGGAATGCAGTCTGTAAAAATAAGAGTGGCGGATTTGGAAAGGACTGAAATCCCTAAGATAATAATTACATCACCCCACCTCCATTTGTAAAACTAGTCCTGTCAAGTCAGGTCAAGTACTGATGTTAAATGATCAGTTCTGGATCTCAGACACCACTCCATCTCACCCCAAAGGTATTCCTTAGTGCTCCATCACTTCAGAGAATGCAGTTTCACTGCTCCTCAGCCCAGTGCTGCCCAGTACCCCTCTATAGCTGACGCTTGGCATTGGCCTTGGTGACCTCAGTCAGTAGGTTCACCTTAAAACAGCAGTTCTCAAACTTTTAAAAGAAAGCTCAAAAGGACAAGCAATACAGAGTGCTTTTTACAGCCTGTTTGCTCATGTTTATCAGGGTTGCCAGTATTTCTAAAGGGCGCTGTATATTGTGTCTGTAGCGTTGTTCAGATTCACAGTGATTAATCTTTTGTCTATCCATGGTCGTTTAGATGTTTTGCAGTCAGTTCACTACATGACCAATGTCAGAATTGGTGTAAAAACATCCCCTGCAGTTGTGTGGGGGAAGGTCGCTTGCTCCTGTAGGCCTCAGTATTTAGTTAACTCTGTCATGGGAGATGGAATTCAATAGGTTGCTCTAGTGTGCTGGTAACCACAAGTAGTCATCTATCACCCTGTTTTCACAATGACAGAGTCTCCCCCTTTTCCAGCGACTCCCTATAGCCTTCTTCTTGCCCACTAACCCAATAAAGATGAACTGCAATTATGAGATGCCTTTTAAAAGTCTGTCGCTGAGAATTATCAGATCCATACATCTTCTCCATCTTAAATATCATAACACGGGCTGGGGAGAGAGAGAACTTTTTACTCCTCGCTCGTCCCTGTGATGGATCCGCGGGGCAGTAGGTGCGGGGGCCATGCTGACGGCTGCCCGGACACGGGACATTAAGGCTGATGGAGCGTCCTGTCTGAAGCACTGCTGGAGGCTGAAGCTCAGCACCTCTCACTACTCTTAGCGTGTGTGGCTCTGTTCCAGTAAAACTCTCTGCTGCGTTTGATGGGCAGGGGTGGATCCCTTAAGTTGTTCTGGGCGTAGAGCTCGACGTGTTCTCTCCCAAGCCAGACGGAGGCAGACAAACGGAGGCAGAAGGGTGACAGCAAGAGCGGGACAGAAGCATCACAGTGACAGCCGACCTTTAAAATCTATTTCCTTTCTCGTTCGCCCCCTTCTGTCTCTCTCTCTCTCGCCCTCTCTCCCTCTCTCTCGCTCCTTCCATCTCTCATATCTAGACTACTGTAAGCACAGTGATGTAGCTGGTAGGTGCTACTTCAGCAGGTGTCATATGCTTGCCTCGTTCTTAACGGAGTTCCTTTAAACACAAAGGTGGTAACGCAGGTAATGTGCCTGAGGTGACATTCATCACTTTGACCACCAGACATAACACCCTAGTGATTTACACCACACTCGCACATCCTGACACGCTCAAAAGGCGAACCTTTCTGTCATACATGCTAAAAACGTCCTCTGCCTGTTCTACCTCACAGCCTTTACATTTTGACACCGTTGTACCACATTAACGCATGGTGCAGTAGATAAACTCACACTGCTGCTTGCTGGGTGCTCATATTTTCTCTTAAGTTCACCTACACACTGACTTATGGCTGTATGGTAGAAATATAATATTACAATTCTTGAAGAACATATTTTCATGGAACACTATATATAAAATGCACAATCACAGTCTAAATTTAATATATTTTGAATACATTTTTAAAAATTATGTAAAATGTGGCCTTTGCAAAAGTTATGGCACATTTTTAGATTTGATTTTTTGCAATATTTTAAACTTAGCAAATAATCCAATATGCTACATATTACTATGCACTATATGCTGTTACTAGGAGTGTGATAATACACTCAGCCCATGATTAGATTTGGTTCTTGTAACTGAGTTCACAATTTGATACTCTCAATATTTTGAACAAAATTTGAAGAAAATGGAGAAAAAAATGATGGCAATCATGTTGTTGCACAGCTTACTAACAACACTAATGATGGGAGGCAAGACGAGCACCGTAGTGATGTTAAAAAAAATGCATTTGCATTAGGTAGCATAATTAATAGAATGTCTGTTCTCCATGATGCACATTGCCACAGCTATGCATGTCAGTGTCACAACACATGGTTACACTCTTAGCAGGTACTACACACCTTATAACAGATAAAATTGTTTATTACCCTGGAAGTACTGAAGGTACCCATTATATGCTCGATATGTGTATTGTGATGCAGTTTATCACAATAATGATAGCCTATCATCCTATCAACCACCTTTAGACACATACACAGTACCTCCCTGAAGCCCAGCCTGAGCCATGGACTTGCAGCTCTAAAGCTGCTTAATAGCCAGCCAATAATTCTATCATCCAGCCAGTGGACAGCAGTAATTGCATTTGTGACAGGAATTCTGCTCACAAAAAGAACGTTCAGTCCAGCTGTGTCATACAGAAACGGCAGTGGCCTGCTATTTATATCCTTCATTTCACACAAATCCTGTTCTCCGTACCCATGCTCCAGCACCACAGGCCACCGGCTCTCAGGAGTCCAGCAGCACCTACGTCTTTCTTTTCTTTCTTCTTTCTTCTTTTCCTTCTTTTTCTTTTACGTATGCACTCACTCACTGTCACTCACCTTGTCAACTAGGCTTTCTCTCTTTGAAAGTCCTGAAGAGCCATGACGTCTCTAATGTATTTTTTTAAGTGTGTTCTATAAAAGTGATGAGAAGCATTAATGCTTTATTTTTTAAAGTGTTATTTAGAGAAACTATTCTCTGATTTGTTATTGGCAAGTATACAGACATGTCTTCTATTGTGTGAGGCATTCAATTTTGCACACGCAGGGTATATAATCTTCATAGACAAAACTTGGCAATAGAATGGGAAACTCTGGAGCAGTTGCTCGTGAGCATAATCATCGTTCTAAAGGGTATAAGGCTAGGCAGCATTGAGCTGTGGAGCAGTGAAACAGCACTCTCTAGAGTGATGGAGCACCATTGGGTACTTTGGGATGAATTGGAGTGGAGTTTGTGATCTAGAACTAAACATCCAGCATCAGTACCTGACCTTACTAATACTCTTGTGGATGAATGCAATCAAATCCTTGCAGCAATGTTCAGACATCTAGTGTAGAGCCTTCTCTAGAGAGTGTTACTGCAGCAAAGGGGGAGAAACTCTTCATTAATAGCCTTGATTTCATAAGAAATGTTGGATGAGCAGGTGTCTAAAACATTTCGGAATATATTGTTAGTGTTGGTCATATTTTTTACCATCTGCAAGGTACCATGTAGTATTTAATCTCTATTGCAGTCTGTTATCTGACATGATATCTGACATTAGGCTGCATTATGAGCATCATTAGACTTCAACACCCACATTTGCTTTTGTTTTTGCTCATACATTGTTCAGCTTACCAACTGACATAGAAAGCTCACTGTAAGTAGAGCTCTGAAAAGCTGATAAAAACGGCCTTTCTTCTCTGCCATGTCCCAAATTACACGTTTCCAGTTCCCGTGTTATTGAGGTCTCTGCAGGAAGCAGTGAAGCTGGACTCTGCTCTTGGTCTGCTCTGGCCAACCATGGCCATTCAGATTAAAAGACAGATCCCACTTCCTCTTTCATTTAAATGGCCATTAGGCAAACAGAGAGGTCCAGCACAGCCTGATTGGAATTCCAGCAGGGCGTGGCGCCTGTCGATACGCTGATTTCCTTACTCCTGCATGCACCGTGGGAGCGGCAGCGCTTTAGCTAATGGTTTGGGTACAGGAGAAGCAGAGCAAGGAAGGGGAGTTGGCTGGTGGAAGGCAGAGATGGAGGGATAGAGAGGTGCAGGGGTGGTCCTGATGGGTGGGGATGCTGTTCTCTGCCTCAGCCTCCTCACTCATCACTCCCTGCTGAGGCGTGTGTTTAAAAACTCATTTTAATAAGAGCAGGACAGTGCAGAGGTGGAGGGGAGTTAACCCTGTGTATTTCATTCTCAATCAGTACACACACAGACATACACTCACTCTGTCACTCTTACACACACTACATACCCACCCTTAACATCGCAGTCCTTATTAACTTTTAACTCATTCGTCATTAACCTGGTGTACCTGAGGGAAATGCTCTAGCTATTGACTCAGCGTATTGAATGCATATTAAAAGACAAATGTGTTTGTCTTGGATTAAAATAGAAACAAAGTGTAAATAAGTAAAGGTTAATGTCTTTTTAAGGTTGTGAACACTGGCAATAATAACTGATATATAAAATAGTGATTATAATTGTAATTTTAAATTGTGACGAAGTCGAGTTTGCTTTCCACATCTAATAAACTACAAACTTTTTAAAAAGCACAATTTTTTTTTTTATATAAACAAGCTAACAATAAATGAGCACAATCTTAAATTCAACACTTAATAAATGTTAAACCATCAATCCAACAACAATAATTTCTAGTTGTTAAACAGTGCTAACTGTTTGTGAACTGTGTGTGAAACTGGCTAATGCTGTGCTAATGCTTAGCTAGCAGGCTAATAGCTGCACATGCCACAGAACAGATTCGATACCCCACACAGTCTTCAAGTCAAATTTCATCACATATCATTAAAATGTAAGAATATTGAAGTGGTATTTGTTGTACCATTGTAGATTTCACGTATGGCAAAGAAATTCCAGAAACTAAAGAAGCAAACAAAGTTGTATTCTCCTCTCTGCTAGTCTTCTCTGGTGTGGAGCTGGGTCCTACGCTGGGCCTGAAGAAGTCCAGTTCACTGGAGAGTCTACAGACAGCTGTAACCGAGGCCCAGAAGAACGATCTGCTGCCCTTCCACAGACCCCGCCCCCACATGGTGAGGGGCCGCGGCTGCAATGAGAGCTTCCGCGCCGCCATCGATAAATCATATGACGGCCCGCCTGAGGATGATGATGGTAAGCTGAACTTATGCTGTCTTTTCTTTTAGCCGGAAGCAATTATGATTTCCCAATTAAAAAAAAAAAAAAACTCTTCCTGAATTGTGTTTGAAACCGCAGGTAGTAAGTAAGCAAGATATCCTTGTGCGTATACCAGACAGGGTGCCACTTTAAAATAACTACTGTTATAAGGCGTTCATGAATGTTTTAAGTTTAATGATAGTTTATCAATGGTTATTAATTAGTTCATAAAGACATTAAAATCCTTATTAAGCAGTTACAGCACAAATAAGGGCAACAGTAAACTGTTGTTTGCCCAGTACTGAACCCTCATGCATTTATACTTTCAAAGCTCAGATTTTGATGTTTACTGATCTTTCTTTGTCATCTGATTTCACGTAATGATATTCATCAGATATAACAGCTCACTTCTACCCTTTTTGTTAATGTGTTATAACTTCTTATTAATGATTTTTAAAGTGTTTATGACCTAACTAATAACCATTAACAAATTGGAAGTCGTCCAAGTTTGTTTTCTTTGTGCAGGTGCTAAAAGTTCTGCAATTAGTCATTTTGCTTGTAAGTCTAATGGCCCTTTCCTCTTGCAGTTCCCAAAACCTGCCAGATCTGGCTTGTGAGCCTATGTTTCCGTCTTGCAGCGGAATTGGATTAATTTTGTGTAGTATTTCCACACTAATGAAGTACTTTGTTCTGATGTCTGTCACATTTAGACAAAACAGTTGATTTATAGCTTTAACCCAATAATGTGAATGTAGCTTTTCTAGTCTTTAGATGGCCTAAGTATGGCTCCATTTCCTTTTTTCTCATAAACGTGCCTGTCATTCTTCAGTTCTGATCTAAAGTACAGCTGGAAGCCAAAACTGCAGCTTTGTGAACTACAGCCATGCCATGCCGTGTCATGCTGTGTGATGGTGTGTCTGTCATGTTGTGCTTAGTCATCTTATTGCTGCTTTCTCCTCTGCTCTGCTCTGCTCTGCTCTGTTATGTGTTGCGGTGTGGTCTCTGTGCTCTGTTCTGTGTTACTAAAGTATCTGTGTGTCAGTGGGGGAGAAAAATGGGGAGTAAAATGAGCGTCTTTGTCCCTGTCATGTGCTTCCTGTTTCCTAACACCAGTTTAATTGGCCATCCTGTGAGAGCGGACAGAGCACAGACACAGACATAGAGAGAGGAGTGTGACAGAACAGAGATGTTGCTCATTATGGTCAGTGTGAAACAGGCAGGTACTGACAGACACAGCACAGCTGAGGAACACCAGCCTCAAACCTCCCCCACCACACACACATGAGTCCAAGTTCTCATGTGAGATTTTATGGGTAAGAAATACACTGATATCAGAGATAATATATTGTATGTTCAAAAGTATCCAGACAGTCCTTCTACATAGTGCATTCATCCACTTTAAGGTGCTCCCATTACTAACACAGAAGTTCAGTTCCACACACACCAGAGTATAAACAAAGTGGTGTGATTTTGCCTGGAGCATGGAGCATTTTCAGACCGACGGTGTTCTCTCTTGCTTCAGCGTTGCTCCAATACCGCTTCATTCCACAAACCTAAATCCTTATTTCTCTACATATACTACCTTTGTGTGATATTAGTGATGCGACAGCTGGACTGCTACAGACTGCATGTGCAGGCCATTTGTATGAAATGGTACAACAGTCTTGTACTGGAAATTTTTACTTATTGTAAAAAGGCTATATAGGCATTTACCCAAATGTGTCGCCCATTTTGCCACACAAATGTTAAACTAAAGAGTGCTAAAAACATATGCATTAACCCTCTGTACTTTTCTGACTTGTGATTGGGTAACCGTTTTTTTTTAACCGTTTAAGTCTTTATCTACTGGAAAATGCATTGATAGCATAGAATGTTTGTTGTTTTTTTTTAAGCTATTTATTATATAACTTATGAAGTGCAAAGCTTGATTATTCTCCAATGAAAAGCATTGCCAAAAGAATGAGTTGTTCTGGAGCCGTTGAATATGAGCCTAAGGTCACCATGCTCAAAGTCAAGTGTCTGCCAAAGAGATATAAAGCCCCCCAGCCTTAGGCAGTGGAACAGTGGTAAAGCTCCAGCCAATATGTTTGGGATCAGTTGGAGTGGCGTTTGTGATCCAGACCTAATCATCCAGCATCAGTTCCTGATCTCACTAATGCAATCAAATCTATGCAGCAGTTTTCAAAAGTCTTGTATTCGCAGCAGAGTAGAGGCTGTTACTGTTGCAAAGGGGGGCAAACTACCTGTTAATACCCTTGATTTCAGAAGAAACTTTGGATAAACAGGTGTCTACTAACTTTTTAGATATGAATGTGTTTAACTTCTTCCAGTGTGTGCTGAATTAGGGTCAGTTTTACCTTTCAGTGCACTGATCTGGCTAGTGTGAGCAGATCTGAAGTCAGAACTCTTTCCTGAGCTGTTTTCTGTACTGTCTGTTCTTAACGTGCAGCTTCAGTTGACCTGATTATGAGTGCATATCTTCAAAACAAACTTTCAGAATTAGCTTTCTCATTAACACAAATTATCAGCTTGCTTCCTTTTCTCCCTCTTCTCTCTTGTTGACGATGCATTCAGCGTGAACACAGCTGGTGTTTACCAAGATGTGGAGATGGTTGGAGATCATTCACACGCGTTCACAGACACAAACACACATACACACGTAACACACATACACATAGGAGGTAGGACAACAGCAGTGAGGGGGACAGTAATTAGGCACATAGTGTTTCTCTCACATCTCATTAGCGTCCGTGCAATGGGCTGCTAATCCTTCCGTGTCCAGGGAACAAGCCTATAAATCCATGCTCCAGCCAGTGACAGAGTTTGTGTGTGTACATGTGCACACATCTTCACATCTATAGCCATGACAGAGTTGTCCTTCCAGCCTCAATCAATAATGGCTTGTTTAAGCGGCTTTGCTGAAGACCTTACACATGTCGGTGTGTTCGTCCTCATGCAGGTGAACACAGGGTTGGTTGTCAATTTTATCTGGTACACCATGAGGGAGCTATTAATAGACATGCTGTAATATTGTAATATTGAAAGTCAGTTTCACTGATGTTTCAAAATGTCTTCACAATTAAATCATTAAGGTGTAAACGATCGTTCAGAGTGGTGAAATGTAAAATACTCCATTCTAGAGAAACTTACCAAGTCCAATTGTTCACAGTGATGCTGATGGGAACAAGGTGTCTAAAATGTTTCCTCATATAAAGTTATTACAAGAAATTGTCATAAATACACTGCCTGATGCCTGAGACATTGTTTTACGATAGTTTTGAGGCTTCTGTTGTAAGAAAAAATAGTACCAAATACTTCTTCCAGAATTATAGCTATTTTTCCATTATTAACATTACATGATCATGAATATGCTGCCTGATATTTGCAACATTGTTTATGATAGTTTTGGGATAAAGCTTTGGCTTAAAACATATTTTCAAAATCCATTCTTGGCAGAGTGGTGTGGGCAGGATATTCAAAGGCAAAACAGAACCCAAAGAAAGCTTCCTTTTCGCCCCCAGATTTACCACTGTTTTACCATTATCAGTATTACATATAAAAACTGTGAGCATGTGTAGGTTCACTTGTCATTTTGGATTGTAAATAAAATGGCTATATTTGCATTATAGACATCGCTACCTCTGGATCCTATCACCATCACTCAGAATGCTCTGAATGATTGCCTAGACCTCAACGATTGATTTATGATTTGTTGGAATTCCCCATTAAGCTTTGCAGACAAGGTTTATATATCTTGTTGCCTTCCCTCTAACTGCAAAGGTTATAATCTAAGATCTGAGTATTTCTGTTTTCCATACCACAATGAAAATTTTGGATTCAGATGCTTTGTTATTAATGTAGAGGATATTAATGTACTTTAATCAAGTCGATCACTAAAAAGAGGGTGTAAAGGATGGTATCAATGTTTTGTTTATGCCCTTTCCTGATGTGTGACTATCATTAGCAAGCCTACTGTGACAGCCTTATATGGTTGGTTATCACACCAATGATGGGGATTGTTATCACATGTGCCACTGCAGTCAATTTAGGGACGTTTTAAAGGACAGTGTTTCAGACATGCTCTTAAACGTTTTTTGATGTGAATTTTCTGGGGGGGGTTTTGGCTTTTGACAAAGGTGCATTTGATTAAATTACCTTGAATAAACACAATTGATGCACTAGGTCTCAGTTTCTATTTATATAGAATATTCTTAGTCTTTGAGAAATAAACTTTAGAAATAAACCTTATAATCAGTCATTAAACATTTAATATAAGATCCCGTGCTGTGTGACAACCAAGCCCCACACTGCCCTAAACCTAATACTGTACAGTACTAATGGAATTACTACATAATGATCCACAATTTTAGCTTTATTTGATTTCTGAATTTAGAAAGCCCAAAACAAAAAGTGTGGCAACCAACCACGTTTCCCTACTCAGAAAAAAGTGTGAAGACACAATTTAATTTCATTACTTCAATACATTCTTGACGTTTTGACTTTTGTTTACTTACCTTAAGCAGTAACTGTGTTAAAATAATATGTTATTTATGTGGAAATATATGCATTCAAATGAAGTATTCAATGCATAATATTTGTTTTTCCAGTGCACTGTCATGTCCTGCTGCACTGCTGGAAGTATGAGTGTCTTGAGCCAGCATGTCTGCTGTACAGGCATCCATGCATGTGTGATTATGAGTGTGATTGACTTGCAGAAATACACAGAGGAAACAACCACTCATAACAGAAAACTGTACATGACCCAGAAGCTCTTATTAATCCCCCTTCCATTTAGCCTTAAAAAAAATTTAGCCTCATCATGCAGCATACATCAGTATGGATAGCAAATAAAAGAAGAATTAAGGGCAAGATTTAGTTTGCTTTGAAACGGTTTCCATTGGATTCCTTTGAACTCCGCGGCTCAATTACAGCTTTGATATATCGGCGCGTTCTGACGGCAGGTAATGCTCTCGAAGTGCTGTTGTCAAAGTGCTTCGACCTTTTAAGTGGTTTTTGTGTTGTGTTGTGGGAATTATACCCAAAAGATCCCCCCACCCCTCTTTCTCGCTTTCTTTCCTCTCCTTCCTTTCTGTTTGTCCCTCTCTCTTCGGTGCTTTTTGCTTGCCGCTCGCTGTGTTGTGTGGTGGATTAATAGGCAGGCAGCGCGCGGATGGGAACAAAAGCGAGTTGGGATGCGTGATGGTGCGCGGCGAGCTCTGAAGCAGCCCTTTGAGGATGCGCTGTGTTTATGAATAATGCCGCCGCTTTTTTTTTTTTACAGCCATTCCTGCTTCCATGCGGATTTAAGCGGCTGTTCCGCGTTTGTTTACGCCGTGCGTGGGCCACAGGGAAGCGGATGTTGCCTCCACCACGGCCTTGGATAGAGCCCCCGTAGAACTGGCTCGCCCTCGAACCCAACAGTTTGCGTGCATGCGTGTGTGTGTCAGTACTGGGCTCAGCGGGGAGGACGTTTTTGGGCTGTTGGGTTTCTGATTTATCTCTTGCATTCAGACAGCAAAAGTATTGCACTACTTTAAACTCGGCTATTCCACACAGACTGCTGCAAACAGAACCGAGCTTAAACAGAAGAGAAACAGTAGCAGTTCATCATTAGCTTTCAGCTCAATTACTTCTGTGCAACTTTTTCTTGGTGAGCTTAATAACTCATACTGGCCAAGCACTGCAAATGACATATGACAGTAGGAAGGAAGAATACTTCAGACATCTGTGTTGTGTCTAGTTATGGCTGTGCAATTGGCTTAGAATTGAGATCATGAGTCTCACTTCTTTAATGATTCTTTGATGCACCTATCGTGTAATAAGCAGTGTGAATGTTTATTAAATTCTTATGTTGCCTTTAACATGAGTGAAAGATCGAATATGAACATTTGCTTGAAATATTATTAAATTGTGTATGAATGAAATCAAGACACTAATACAGCTAATTGCGCAGCCCAGTAACTAGTTAACATGTGGTAAACTCTGTCTAGTTAGAGTGGTAGGCTGACATCTTGCTGTCTGCTCTAATGCCGTGTGCAGTGTAGTGGATGGAGGTTGTGACCAGGCCTGTGGAGTCCTGCTCTCTCCTTAGGGCAGCTTTACTGATGTACTGACGCCCTGCTAATTGTACACCTGCTCCCATCATTGCAGCACTGCCACCACCAGAGAGTGAGCACTTCAGGCAACTGTGGCTGGTCACCACACATACACATTCTAAATGTCCAGTTGTTTTTATATGGTTAAATTACATTACAATTAAAATACTTAAAACGAGTAATATTTTGGGACCTAGAATAGCTTTTTAGTGTACAAATATTTTTCACTTGATACTGACAGGTATTCTCTCTCTCACTCTCTCTCTGTGCCTCTCTCTCACATACACACACTTCCAGTATTGAGACTAGTAACAGATGGTTATGTCAGCCGGCCTTTTAGGGATTTTTGGTGGAGTTTCTGTGCCTTTCTCTTTATATCTCTTACTGAGAGAGAAACAACAACCACCATAAAAAATGGCGAGAGATGTTTTTCTTGGGACATTGACAGTTTGAATTCCTGCAGCATAACAATGCCCAGCAGCAAAATTGCCCAAGGGTTCAATGGCAGGTTGGTCCAGTCCTGGAACTGTTGAACTGTTGACCTTCTGGCTGCTGGCTCACCTCTCTTACCAGCACACAGTGTTTAGATAGCATTATTATGAGTTATATTGAGTTAAGTGTTTGATGTAGCTAAACTGAATTGTTAAACCTTACACTGTAGACTGATTTATTTAGTGATTTGTATTGTGCAATTTATTGTTTACAAGTGATTTAATTCCTACTATGAAGCTAATATGCATGTTATGTGGTGTTGGCTTAAACAACCCATACTGAAAGTTTTTCACTGGATTAATTAAAAGGTGCTACTGCATATGTGAAATGTTATGTCTTTACTGTCTACCTCACTTATTCAGCCCAAGTCCAAGCTTTGTTCTGTGGGTGATAAACCTTTTTCCTCTGCTGCTCCGCTTCTGTGGAATCAGCTCATTCGTTACATCTGAGCAGATACTTTGAAGTCTTTTAAATCTCTTCTTAAAGCTTATGTTTCTTAGAGATGCGTTGATTTATCTGTGTGTGTAATTACTTTTAGTTATGGCTGTCCATTTTTGTTTGTTTATAATTTAATGGTTGTGAGAGCTTCAAGCTTTTGGAGAAGGTGCTATATGTAATTAAAAAAAGTATTATTATTATGAAAGTGAGGAATACGAGTCTGGACCCACCGATGGGTTTTTAGAGTTGACTGTTAAATCCTTTGATGAATGAGCATTTGCATTCCTGCAGCTGATTTTGCTGAGCATCCTGCAACCTGAGTATAGCCTCCTATGGAGATAAAATGCTGTATGAGTGCATGCTCAAGCTGTGAGTGACCTCCTGCCCCCCACCCCCCCTCTCTCTCTTTGAATCAGATGAGGGGTCTGAGGCAAGCTCAGGACGGGACACCCCAGCCAGCGGCTCCTCGCGCCAGGGCCTCGGGGAGGGCGATGAGAGCAAGAAGGACAAGAAGAAGAAAGCCAAAGGGAAGAAGAAGGACAAATTGAAAAGCAAAGGGAAAGACAAGGAGAAGAAGAAAGCAGAGGAGGCCGCTGAGGAGCCAGATAAGAAGACAAAGAAGAAGGGATTTGGACTGCTGAGGTAGTTCATTTCTGCTTCTCTCTCATTTCTGCTTCTTTCTCATTTCTTCTCTCTCTCTCTCTCTCTCTCTCTCTCTCTCTCTCTTTACCCATTCTCCCTTGCTCGGAGCAGAAGGCTGATGGTTGTTGTTGCGCATCGTTTGACATGAATGGGCAAACGGTATGAGATGCTGTGTTGTTTCGCTGGCCGTGGCGAGGTCGACGTGTGATGGAATGTTAGTGGAGTTTGTTTCAGGGTACACAGCAGGTTTGAGCCTACAGCCAACATTACTGGGCACAAATTATAGTGAATGGGGCACTGTGTGTGTGTGTGTGTGTGTGTGTGTGTGTGTGTGTGTGTGTGTGTGTGTGTGTGGTAGGGCTGCTGTTAAATGGAGCAGTCAGCTCTCAGCTCCATATGGCATGTTTTGTGTGAGTGTGAGTGAGTGAATGTGTCCGAGTGGCTCTGTCCCTTCCCTGTGCCCGCTGCCAGGTTTAATCTGCATCGTGTTGGGCACTGACGCCAGCACCTGCCTGCATGGCCATTCATTGCCCATCCTGTTCACGACACCGTTCCTGAGGAAGGTGGAGCCTCTGACCGTGCTGCTG
This sequence comes from Colossoma macropomum, assembly GCF_904425465.1. Classification (NCBI taxonomy): domain Eukaryota; kingdom Metazoa; phylum Chordata; class Actinopteri; order Characiformes; family Serrasalmidae; genus Colossoma; species Colossoma macropomum. The sequence continues at coordinate 31,446,637 of NW_023494784.1, read as the reverse complement.
CAGAGGGTGAGCTGCATGATTGATTCAGCAAATCAGAGTGCAGGCGTCCCCGCAGGCTCCGCCTAACGGGCAATTAAGTTTTTAATTGTTTTAATTTGGCCGGCTGCTGGGAGAGCCAAGGAGCGCTGCCATACACAGCGCTGCTGCCACAACACACACTGTGCACTCCAGCAGAGAGCTGTAGAACAAAGCAAGGGAAGAAATAAGCTTTTGTGAGAAAATTCAATTTAATCAATTTTGCCATTACCCAATATGTAGATGTTCAAAGTTTGCTTTTTCAGTCTCTAGACTCTAGAGCTATGGTGCTAGTTTAGCTAATAAGTAACATTAGCTACATTATGTACAACAGCTGACCTTTGCATTGTTATGATTGACATGCCTCTCAGCTAATTACAGTCATCTGTAAACTTTGCTTCCTTTGTCAAGCAAAAAGTAAAGCTTTGACAGTACTCCTCAAAACAAATCTACCCAGTGAGAACGGTGGTGGCAGTAAATTATTCAGAATTATTAGACTAAGAGATGGTGGGAAGTTGTTGCTAACAAATAACGCCTGATATATGCTATCCTGATCATATGGACAATGGTGTTGTTTATTACATTCTTGAATCTGAAACACTTTGGGATTAAACTAAATGTAGAAGACCACAGTGACAAAACTGGTAACAGACAGACTTACACTGGCTATAAGGTAAGATAAACTTTCTTTATCTTATCTTAAGGGGTAGTGTTTCTTATTTTTACCCCTACCCCTTGTTTTCAAGTGTCACCTTGCCCCTTGGAACTGTAGTGGTTGAAATCTTCCCTTATGAAATGGGACGACCCTCAAATAAAAAAGAACATTACTTCATTAACAGGCTATAAGCAGTGCTGTGTAGGCGACCCTGCCAGTCTGCAGTGATAGCAGAGGAGGGTGATGTTCAGCAACCTCACTGCTGGTCTTTAGTTATTTAGTTATCATTAGTTACTTATTTAGATATTTAGTTATCATATGCCTGCAAGGAGAAAGGGATGTGACAATTATTTATTCTTTATTCTAATTCTTTGGTGATATTAAGCTGAAATCAGCTATTTGCCAGCTTCTTGTTCCAATTTTCCTGTTCCACCTTAAATGGTGCAGCAGTTACATTCTGGTGCCACAGACGTTGGAAATGCTGCACCATTTAAAGTGGAGTGGGACATTTAGCTAGTTAGCTACCAAGACATCTGCATACTGCTAGTGCATTTTTATGCTTGTTAAGAAGAATAGGACCATAATACGTTGAAACGATAATAAACTAAGATAAGACAATGGTTATCGTAATTTTTACATGTGTGTAGGGCTAAGTAGTAGGTCCAAAAGCTGAAATTGGATTGGGCCTTTATCTGGGTTGCTAAAAAAACATTTTAATATGATGTATGATGAAAAATAGCATCACAGATAAATGTTAAGGTGAGTTAGCTTAGCTGACAGCTTGATAAATCTGTCAGATTAAGCAGGACTGTAACATGCTCAGATTTGCAATTAAAAACGTTCTATGAAAAAGATGATTAGTAGACTTAAATGTGGTTCATTCTTTGTATTGTTTCCTTAAAGTTTGCAAAAAGACCTCATGTGAAAGAAAATGAGTTCCTTATCATCTAACACTGCTCTGATAGCTTCAGTGTTAGCTTTAACATTAGCTAATCTTAACCAGTAGCTTCTGTCATTACACCTCATTCTCATTAGATGTGAAAACCTCCTGCTTTAACTTCAAGTAACTAAATAATTCTCCTGGTTTGACTAGTGTAAACATGGTCTCCAGGATCCAGTTTTAGTTCACTTAAATTGGCCCCTGTCTGCACTGGATATCTTGTAAAGCCAGTTTATGCTTGGATGAAAATAGTTTTGAATGTTCTTCTTTATGTGCTTCTGAATTTTCCTTTGTGCTACTGAACATTTTTTTTATTCTGTTAGCACAAGTGCCTCAGATGCTACTAGGTAGCCTGGGCTGAAAGATTAACGGATGTAGCAACAATAGCATTGTGCAAACTACAATCTTACATCATTACACACCTGCTTCAAAGCATGTTGAGAATAGACTTGCCTATATTTCCGACTTTTGTGTGAATTATTGTCCTCAAGTGCACTCCAGTCATGCCAGTCATTGAGTGCATTAATTAATTAATTTATTAAAGGATTGATTAGATAAACTAAGTATTGGATGGTAACTGTAAATACTGGACTCCCTTTTTGGAGAGCTTTGGAAATGGTTAAGCTCAGTGTGTAGTTATTATAAACAAAAATGGTTAGTGTTGGTATGAATTCTTGCTGTCCAGATAAATGGTTTTACATATCCTTTTTATTACACTGTGCTGTGCTGTTAAACAGTAGCAGTAGCATATTAAGACATGAATGTTTTTCAAGCTACCATTATTAGTTAGGTACATTAGGTAGTTAGCTTCATAGGTCCAATCATGTACATTTTGCTTCTCATTAAACTCATCACTTTAACAAATTAAGTTGACTAGGAAACGAAAGGAGACTTTAGCTGATTCTCCAGCATGCCTGCTCTGCTCTATCTGCACCTTTCAGCCTGTGTGTGGTGGGACACATGGCTTTGCAGAAAGTTTTTCCAGCTCAGCTCAGCTTGTGTCTTTCTCAAGGTGAACCGTCACTACTCATCAGACAGCGTTGGCTGCACTAGAGCCTTCACCTCGGCTAATCCGACTTAGTCTGACTTGGTCTCTCTCTCTCGCGCTCTCGCTCTCTCTCTCTCTCTCTCTCTCTCTCTCTCTCTCTTTCTCGGGTGTCTGCAGAGTGATAGTCGGCGTGCCCATTGTGGCTAACTCTTCCATCTCTGCGCAATCATTCTAATGTGGCCTGTTGTTCTGAGGAGATAAGCAGTCCAAGACTGCCCTGTCAGTGCTTGATGGGGTGAAGGATGTAAAGGTTACTGAAAAAGTGTGTGTTTTTTTAGGAGCAGTAATTGCAGTGAGACAGGGAATAGGGATTAGAGAGGTTTGGGGGCAAGGGGGGGCGTGGTGATGGAATCCAGCACAAACTGAAGTTGCCTTCGCTCAGTGCTAGCGTGGTTAGCCGTTAGAAGTTGCAGTCATTGCCAGCAGTATTGAAACAATGACAGTATTCAATATTAATTATTCCTCATTGAAACAAGCACATTTGTGTTTGCTTCAGTAAAAAGGAACAAAGCTCCAGACAAAACAGACATAACTTGGAGGCATAACTTACAGGCATTATTGCAGTAATTAATGTAAAAATAATGGCTTGATGGGTCAAAGAACCTCTGCTATGAGATCATCAAATCATCCCGATCCATATGGACGGAGCAAAAAAATGAGATTACATAGCAGTCAACAGGACCAAAATTATGATTTAGCTTTTAATTTCATAGCTGGTAATAAATACAGTACTTATCATTGTGTTATAGGAAATTAGGGGTGGCCTTCTCTCGGTGTAAGAAGAGACCACCACAGATAATTTATAAAGCCATTCTCCATAAACTGCCTTCATATATTACCTCTCTATTAGACTGGAAGGTCAGTGTCTACTGTACCCTAAGAACATAGCAGCTTGTATTCAATATACTTTAACAAATTAAGGTGACTAGAGAGAGAAAGGAGGAGGGGCCATATCACAGAAATGTCCCGTCTTTTTATTCACCATGACAAATTCATTTAGGACTGAATTCAAGACAGTATCTATTACAGAACAACAGTTCCTAATTTCATAATCTCATCTTAATTCCAGATAACAAAAGGGTGTATTATAGAAGCATCCTAACTAGACAAAATTTCCTAAACACTATCCTAACTGTAGGACAACTCCAACAGTGTCCAAACTTCTGTTTTAACGTTTCATTTGTACTGTTACTCATTCTACTGAAAATACAATTATATTGTTTTAGGCAGATCTGACAGGCAGCATAACAAATTCATTATAAATGGCAAAGTGGAGTTATATTTATTCATAGTGCAAAATGCTGGTTTCACTTTTGAGAGTGATGATGATTTCCCTAAATCTGCAGTATAAAAAAATCCCTGAAGACATGTTTTCACCCATCCCCTCTTATTTCCTGTGTGTTAATGTTGATAAAAACATGTCTAATAAAGCACTGCAGCGCTGGTGGTGAATAATGAGGAGACAGAGTTGAACATTAGACTGTTTGTTAGAAGGAATAACGTTAGCATAGCTTGCATGCCAGAGCTTTGGGAAGTGGAAACTGAACTGAGCGACCACCTTGAAAAACCGCACAAGGTGCTGGCACAATAACTTTTTCCAACTTGATCTAACTTTAGTTTTATTTTGCCTTTTTTTTTGATTGGTTGCTGTCTGGCTAATATTTTTGACGTTATTTTGGTTCTGTGTTTACGTTTCAGCGTGTCGCCAGTTGCTCCATAACAGACATAACAGTTGATCATCAACCACAAGCAAGTATTTTGAATTCCTAACAGGAGATAAAATGCTATAATATAAGATGTAATTCCTAAACTAAGATAAGATTTGCTTCTGTAATACAAATTTGTAGAAAATCTTATCTTGACCTTGTCAGATCTTAACTTAGGACAAAAGACAGGAAGTTTCTGTAATACGCTCCCTGGTTCATGCTGACATAGGAAAGAGTGCTTTCAGATACATTGCCCCTTGTTCCTGGAATAAACTTTGGGAAACCTTGAAACCAAATGCTTATATTACACTGTGAAGTTATCATGAGCTGGGCTGAATTTGATTTTATTTGTTTTTTGCTCTTGTGTTCACATATAATTGCACAATAACATTGTTATTTACTTAGTTAGTAATTACATAGTTATGTAGTTCTGGATAACAAACACCACTTTAGCTCATCTCAAAGGTTTAGGATGGCACACCATCACTTCAGAGGATGCAGTTCCACTGCTTCATAGCCCAGTGCTGGGGGGCTTTATACCCCTCTAGCTACTGCTTGGCACTGGTAATGGTGACCTTAAGCTCATGTGCAGCTGCTTCAGAACACCCTTGGCAGTGCTATTCTTTGGAAATTATACAGGCTATGTGTTCTCAGTTGAACATCTGTGTCAGCAGTGGGTGTACGTTAAAGTAGCTGAATTCACTATTTAGACAAGGCTGTGATAGCTTTGGGCATATAATTTACAAGTGAGAAATAATATTAAATTACAGCATTTTTAAGGGGTAGTTTTTTTATTCATTCATTCATTCATTCATTCAGTTACTTATGTTTTCTGTAAGTCTGCACCATTTAAATGAGGGCTTGACCTCATTTTTCCAAGATTTAAATAAATAAAATGAGAATGAGCTTTATAACCCAGCCTAAGTGCACACACTGCACCCTTTGTACTAACAAATGACGATGCTACATATATTTATGCTCTTTACATATGGGTGGCATTTTGGCAGGCTCATCAAGGCGCATGGTAGACAGGTAAGTGCAGGTTGCCATTTTCATTATGTATCACTGGTGCTGTGTGGCCATCTGACTTTGTCTCTGACCATTATTATATTATGCATATGATGAAATACAAGAGGTGCTGGTTGCCCTTATTTGAGAAAATATCTTATTGCTTTTATGTATGTGTCCTCATAATATGATGTGTATTGCTTGTTTTTCTGTTGGTTTTTTTTGGCTGGAGTCTGATGGGGGTCCCAATGTTAGAGGCACATTTAGTTTGATATCAGCCAGCATGGATGCCATCTTCGATTTTCTGTGGCTTCATCTCCACATTATTTACCACATTCTAGTGGCCAGTGGGAGTCGCTGGCCAATGGCCATGGCTGTATTAGTGGCCAGTGGTGAGTGGATGTGAGGGTGACCATGCAGCTGTTGGCCACTGGCTGCTTGAGCCAGGACGATGCCCTGCAGCCTTGTGATAAGGGGATGACAATGGAGAGTAATAAAGACTGGACTATGCTGTCCTATACTAAAACCTTCCCAATCCTACATACAAACAGTGACCAGATGTGTCCATTTGGCTTCAAAAGATTCTTAACTGGTTAAAAAAACAGAGCTTGTTTTACAGGAGGCTAACTGGTTAATGGGTCTGAAATTGGTGGTAATTTACACCTATCCAGTGGTTTATGTGAACATTATTGGATACTGTACTGTCCCTCCAGATCCTCTGGAGGACAGATGTTTAGTCTGGTTTTAATCTGTGTGTGCATGTGCATAGAAACACCCAGTTGTTTCTGCCTGACATTGAACCCTTCTTACATTGTACCACTGGTGCATTATACAATAGACCTTTTTCATGCCCAGATTAGACCTCGTGGTGGACTCAATGTTAATGATCATTGGCCAGTGAAAAATCATCTTATTCCTTCTCAAGGCTATAATAAAAAGTGTGTTGTAGTGTGTGCATGTGATAAGAGCATTTGTCAGTAGGAGACAGTGGGACACAACCTAACACGGGGAAAAATGTGACATGGCTTTTTTTTGTAGTTATAAAGATTTAAGTAGAATGTGGTTCTGTTTTCTTCCTCTTGTTCCCATTGCTATGTGTCAGTGTTTCAATTAGATAACTTATATTGAATGTATGCCACAGAATCCTCTGCTGTATTATTCTGATCACCCTCTTGCTGGCTGCTATACAGCTCCATTTAAAGCATGTAAACAGCTCACAGTGAAAGCTAGCTAGGCTAAAGTACAGACAATAATTTGTAATGTGGTGTTACAACCAAGCCTCCATAAGAAAACAAGGAAAGCAGTATTTATTTAACTATGTTTACATCAACTTATCAGACTCTTTAGAGACTGTTATGACTAGCCCCTCTGTCTGTTACAATTTACCCCACCTATGTTGTAACATTTGCAGTCCCTCCTTGTTTGGAGTTGTTTATAGATGGTAGGTGCTGAAAACAAACAAGTTTCATTTCATTATGAGATGTGGGCTTTGCATTTTACAAAAGTAAACCCCTACAAAACCTGTCATGTTCGACACCGCTTCAAATAACGGTCATTTCATTATAGAAAACCCTTTAACCTGAAGAACGGAACAGAAGCACTACATGCAGTCTTTGTGTTATTTAAAGGAAATAGACAAAATAACAAACGGTTGGTTGGTCTGTATTTTAGTAGCATGTAAGCTAGCTAACTAATCCATCTGAAACTTTAGTAAATTTTAAAGGAATTTGATCGGTAACTTACTAAAACTTCTGATAGATCAGCAAACAGTTTCAGTTACAGTAGCAAGTGCACCAGCTCTTATAAGCACTGCCATCAGAATGAAGAATTTCCCTTAATGAAAGCCATATGGAACCTGCATTGCAGTAATGATTGTGCTTTCCCAAAGCTAAATTGAGGGAATCTAAGCAGAAATATGTAACTAAGGCTATGTTTACACAGCAGGTAAAAGTGGCCTAAATCTGATTTTCTCAGCAAATCCGATTTTTTGTTTAGCTGTTCACATTATCTTTTAAATGTGACCTGTATGCGACATCAGTCTGAACAGATCACGCTCCTAAACCGACCCGCATGCGCAAAAGAGCAATGCTTCACGTGGCGGCTCGTCCAGAGGTAAACAATCATTACAGCCAGCGAACGCCAGTCGCTCCCGGAGCTTTCAGTTTCGTCTTTGCCAGCATCACATGAGCGAGGATAAAGTTCCAGCGGTTGACAGCTGGACTTATCACCCACAGTGTGTTCAAGTTCGTCGTAAAAAGGGCGCGTTATTCGGCCACGGCCACTTCTTTGGTTCGTGTCCTCGGATTCTTTAAACTCTTCTCTGATGCTGCAGCCTCGGTCTCCTCCGGCCACGTTCGGCCATTTCGTTCGAAACCTCTTCGAACATGGAGCGGCTGCGATGAGTCTCTTCTAATGTTTTATTGTACAGAAACATCAGCCTAAATGTTTGAGTCTAAGCAGCGCGAAATTATGACGAATGTCGAGTTGGACTGACGTAAAAGTCGCATGATTTCCGATCTGGCTGTTCAGACTGAGTCGCATTGCCGCGGATCGGATACGTATCGGATTTCAGTACCACATATGAAAGCGTCTCAAATCGGAATTGAAAATGTCAGATTCAGTGCGGTTTTTGCTGTTCACACTGCCACACAGATGACACATCTGTGTCACATATGCAGAAAAAGATTTGGGCCGCTTTTACCTGCTGGGTAAACGTAGCCTAAGGGAATATGTAAACTGAGCACTAAATTTTTATTTATTTACAGTATTAAAGCTAGCAGTCCTAACTTTTTTTTCTCACACGTGTTCCAGACATGTTTTTTTTTCCCCCTCAGGCTAGAATTTCATCAGTGGTTAGTCTCTAGACCTAGTCGAGTCACGCGTCGCTTAAATACGAGTCAGTTAACATTTGATGTGTGCAATATACCATCATCCAATCGCACCCCTTAGCCATCACTGATTGACATCACACTTCCTGCTGTACCTGCTTAAACTGGAAACAGCTTTCTCTCAGAACTTTTTTTTGTTAGAACTAAAATTGTTTTGTGAGGGGAAGTAGCCTAAAGTCTACTGTTACTTTAACTATTCAAGACACTGATTAACATACACATTAAAAGAAAACTCACTAAAAGGTTGGTAGACAAATGTAATTACTTTTGTGCATTTAAATCGTCCAACTTCGTCCAACTTGACAGTCGCAGTAGATGGAGACTGTCAGTAATTGACCATACTCTCGGGAGCTGGCTCAAGCTTATGACTCAAGTGTGAAGTCTCCATCTCTTGCTTCTGCCGCTGTGCATGTTGTTAGAATGTATGATGCCATTTTATTAACATTTGTGACAGACTAGTAAGCCTAGGGGTGTTTAGCTGCTGGGACATAGGGGTCTAGTGTGTAGGTGTGTGTGGTATACTGCTGCTCTGCTGAGGAAAGGTATGGCCCCAGGTGGTGGATGAGGCCCATTAAGATGTTTTACATCCTGCAGACAGATGGAGGACTGAAAAGCCTGCCAAATGTCTCTCATTCTGCTGTTGTGCTAAAGATGCACATGCTGAACCTAAATCTATTTTAGGCACCATTTTTCCTATATCTTAATAGCTTCTCCAGATAACAAACGACTCTTTTACGTCATACCACAACATCTCAAGCGCACAAAACACAGACGGCTTCAACCTTATTGTGAAACACAGGATTATTACATAGATAGAGATCTGAAAACCACTCCAAAACGTAGTTGGGTCTGTGGCCAAAGCTATAACTCCAAACAGAACAAGTCTATTGAAACAGAGCAACTTTAAATACTTCCAGATTATTCCTTGCGATAGACCTTTATCTCAATAGCTCTATTGCGAATTATCAAAAGTGAAATATTACATAATTAAACTTAATTTGGAGTGATTTAGCATAATTGCTGCTCTTCAATGCCTCCTTTTCTCCGACCACATTTAAAAGGCACAAAAATATGACTCTCCCATTAAATAAACACAGTTACGGTTGCTTTCCCTTATAAGACTGTAAATGTACGTCTTTGACACTGGCCGTGTTTGATAAGTGGTTGTTTTTGAAGGCAACGTACAGTTTAAATGCCATTAGTGATAGTGGTCATGTTTTTTCTTAGCTGTTCTGTAATGGTAGTCAACAAATACCTCTGCAGATATGTGTGCATTTTTCATCATAGTCCATGCTAAAATGTAGACAATCAACTTCTTATATGATTAAGTATAGATAACATTGACCACTGCTAATCATTTGGGATGGAAATAGGTGGCAGTAATGTAATCTTCAGCTTCTCTCTGTATTAGAATTATGTACTGAGTTGTTATCTGTGGACTACTGTGCAACACACAGATAAAGTGTAATATCTCTCAGAATCAGATGTGATATCACACCCTTTCACTGCACACACACATACACACGTACACATGTGCACAGACATGGAAAGGCAGACAAAAAACACCTCAAATCAGTCTCTCACAATCACATCTCAACACAATTACCAGTATTCTGGGCCGTGTGTTGAGAGGTGAGATGATTGGAGATGAAGCAGGCAGGTTTAGACCTGAGGGAGTGTGGCAGTGGCTGATGCTTTTGGGTTGATGATAAAAGCAAAATATCAGCAGTGAAGAGGTGTCAGGTGGTGTTGCCTGACATACAGGAAGTTCAGTGCTTTTTCAATACTATAGCTACGGTAACAGTAAACATTTCAGTGTTCATTTCAGATGAGTAGAGATGCCGAATAGCACATCATCAAAAAATATAGTTTAGTGTATTCTACCCATCAATTGCTAAATGTTAAATAGTGCTGCTACCTTGGACATCATTTATTCCAAGTAATTTGAACACTTCTATTAGTCCATTCATCACAAAATCTTAATCCAATGTAAATGGCAGCTGCCAATTCCAAATTATAGGGAAAAAATGAAAAACTATGACCGAATACTTTTCAAAACAATAAACAGGAATAACTAATTTTGTATTTGTTTTAAATACAGTGTGATGTTTGTTTCATTGTTAATTTTCCCTTCGGAACATGTTGAATGAGGCCATGTTTAAATTCTTTAGTTACCCATTTAATGGGTTTAACATTTGGAGAGTTATGAGATTGAATTTGAAAAGCACAGAAAAATCAGGTTCAGGTTATAACAAGTATTTCCAATATTGCTGTCAAGCAGTTCTATATAGAGACAACCCTAGTATCAAGATGCTAGCGGTATAAGAGAGGCTCAGTTATTTCCTGTGGTAGGTAATTTTCATAAAATTCTCAGAAACGTCAATAATTGAACATTTCAGAACCTGCAGTTGTAAGAAAAGCCTTCAGTTAACCTGCACTACAATAACTTACATGATACTGCTTTTTCTAAACTTAGCCCTGATGCACGCTGTGTCTGTGTCTGTGTGTGTGTGTGTGTGTGTGTGTGTGTGTGTGTGTGTGTGTGTGTGTGTGTGTGTCTGAGGGCCGGAGCGTCTGGCCTTTAGCGACTCTGCTAATAGTCTCTAAAAGGATAGTAGAGGTGCAGTCACAGATGGTGCTGCTTACATATTCCCTTTCAGAGACCGGATCGTTGCCGACAGTGATGGAGCAGCTCCCTCACTGTTCTACCATCCTCCCCCCTCCCTCTCATTGTTTAAGCTTTTCCTCCTGTCTGTCCTCTTGTGTTTGCTCTCCTCAGCGCTTTTGATGTGCAGGAGGCAGCTGCAGCATCTGGCTTCCATTATCCAGCATCTACTGCACGAACGGTGTACACTTTCCGACAGGAGCGTGTTCACCCCCGAGAGCGTGGGGAAAGCTTTTAATGTAACACAGAGCTGTCCACACTTCACATCGGTCTTGCTTTCAGGCCCTGATCAAAGATCAGCTTGACACGCCCAAATGTGAGCCTTGGAAAGGCTGAAACGGGTCTTAGGGCAGTGTCTTTAGAGCTGCCTCCACCAGCACTGGCGCCTCGCTCACCTTTAAGAGCTTGAATAGTGATCTGGAATGGAGATAAGTTTATTTTCTTTAAAGGTTGTGCCCTTCTCAGTCTGGAACTCTCCATGGTAACAGTATCACAGGGCCGGGTAGGTGGGCGGCTAGTGCCTTTAGATGAAGCCTGGCGTACAGTAGTCAGATCGGTGGGCTTTTTTCCTCTCTGCATCTCCATTTGAATCCCTGAAAGACCCCCTCTTTGATGGAAGTTCAATCATCGCTCCTTTGATTCCCACGATACAATGTCCTGATTAAGATTATTCACTGAATAGGGAAAGGCCATGAATACGTGATTGCGTCTGCGCGTCTGGCTGCTGAAAAGACAGCAGTTTGATTTGGCCTCCCCTTGCCTCCACTGGTCTGAATAGCACCTCTGTGCTAAGCCTCTTGTTCCGTCTTATTCCACTTTTCATTATCGGCCCATTCCTGCCTTTGATTACATTAACAAGCGAAGATGTGGCTTGGGCTTGCTTAGGCCGGTTTCAGAGTATGAACAATCATCTGGCAGATGAATCAGGGCTGGCTGGCAGTGTTCTTTTGAATAGGAACCAAAGGCAGGAACACCAGCTTACCTAACAGCCCTCCTAAACGAAGCACACACAGCCTGTAGATCCGTAAATGGCCAGGTTTAACAGCCAGATTCTGGCAGGTACAGTATATGTATATAAGGATACAGTGTGTATCAGGTCTTTGTCATAGTGATTTGTAGCTGGAGAAGATGTACCTTGGTGTTATTTAGTTCAGGTCTGGACATTCTCACTCTGGCTGTGTCTTACTGTGTTTATAGGCCAGATTAAGAGATGGACTCAGAGTTCCTCAATAATTCTTTTAGCAGTACAATGGTACGATGAGTGCAGGCTGAAAATCACCCTGTCTTCTTCGTCTTTATTTTGTCTTGTCTGTCTGTCTCTCCTGCGCTCTCTGTGTTTATGGTGCATCAGCCCTCACTGGGTAAGCAGCCCCATTCCTCAGCACTCTCTTCAGGGATGCTGGCTCTGTGGTAAACAAAGCATGTGTTAATACTCACTCACACACAGTAGTGTGGCCAAACACAGACAGGCGAATGGTCCTGCCAAAGTGCAAAGGGAAAGCTAGTCTTTATTTGATTAGTTCAGTCTCATTTGCTGGAGGATGCACTTGTAAAAGCATTCACTTGGATCCTCTGTTTACGGCTTCAGTAGTTTCCTTCTCTAATTAGCCACAGTGCTGGCTTTATCCAAGCCCAGCTCTATCCACACACAGGCAACCTGCTGTTTTAAGACTATTCCATGTACAAACCCAATTCCAAAGAAGTTGGGACTTGGTCTATATTTGAACAAAAACAATACAAAGACAAGATATTTCATGTTTTATCTTATCAGCTTCATTATTTTTTACATTTTTGATTTTATTAAATATATGTTTGCTCTGAAAACATTCTAAAAAAGATGGACAGGAGCAATTTAACAATTTAAGACTAGAATTGTTGTGAAATATTCAAAAAACAAAGAAGTCTTTGGGTATAAAAGGAGCATCCAGACAAGGCCTAGTTCTTTATGAGCAAGGACGGGCTGCAAAAAGGCTGCTACTCATCAAAAGATTCAGGGAATCCGGAAACGTAAAGGAAAAGGCTGAAAACCACAAATGAATGCCCATGACCTTTAACCCCTCAGATGGTACTGCGTTAAAAATTGACATGTTTCTGTGTTGGATATCACCACATGAGCTCGGCAATACTTTGAAAAAAAGCATATTGTCAATAAACATCAACCATCCAGATTGTTGCCAGCGTAAAGTTCAAAAGCCAGGGTCTGTCACGGTGCGGGGGAAGACCTAAAGACCTGTATAACAGAAGAATGGCAAAAAAAAATATGCCTTCAAAACTGGATCAATTGGTGTCTCCAAATGATGATTAAGTGCTGTTAAAAGGAAAGGTGATATAACACAGTGGAATTTTTGCCATGTTTTGCAGGCATCAAATTTTGGACTGAGCGTATAATTACAAAAAAAAAAAAATCATATAAAAATATATATAAAATCATTTAAAAACAGGTAAAACATAATGTCGTTTTTGTACCATTTTCAGTTTACTACAGGTGAAACTGAATTTACAAGTCACTGCTTTCTATTTTCATTAGCATTTAATTTACTGTCCCAACTTTTCTGCAATTGAGTTTTTAGATCTGCTCTTCATAGACAGGAAAGAGAGAGAGTGACTAGTAGGTTTTTAGTTTAGAGCTGTCAGATCGAAACCTCATATCTCAAAAAAAGTAACTTTACAGGAGAAAGAAAAAACTTTCAATGTAAGTTAATGTAACAAGATTTTATTTTAAGCCAGTTTGCACAAATTATGTTAAAAAAAAGTAGCAAAAGTGGACACAAGGTTTTGTTCCAACAACATCAATATATGCATATTATAGTTGCATATTCAAAGTATTTAAGACAGTTTCCATTTCTGCCAGAGTGGACATAGAGACATAGGGTCTCTTCACACAGAGTTTTGACAACATTAACACTAATGCTGTTTTTCACTTCAGAGCTTGTTCTGTTTACTCCTTGTTATTGCTCAGAACTCCATGCTGAGTCAGGGACTACACACAAACACAGCAGAGCCTCGATCAGCTCTGTAAAGTTGCTGGACATTTTTATTATATTTATTTTATATATATATATATATATATATATATATATATATATATATATATATATATATATATATATATATATATATAATATTGGTTTTTTTAACCACAATGGGCTAAGTGTACACATGCTTAAGTCACATTGGCAAAATTGTTGCCATTATTGTTTGATGGGTCCAGTTTTCCCCACATTCAGAGTGCTTAGTAACAAAAGTGCATTGGACTTGATGGGAGGGTTTTATTGAGATAAAATATCATCCGCTGTTTTCATTGGTTAAAATCAACCTTCTGTGAAATATCCTCACGACAACTAAACTTTAAACTAAATAAAGAAATAAAGTACTGTTTCTAAAGATGTTTTTCCCCATGTGGCAGTGAGCGTAAATGGTGCCATCCTTATATTCTTGTATTTTAGTGTTTTAGTATTTTTGTAGGATGTTGTAATGTTGTAACAAAACCTCATATCTGAGATGCAAAGAACCACACTTTCCTAATTTTAATATAAGTTAATATCACAAGATTTTATTCCAGGTATTTTATAGACAATTTATATCGGTCCACTAAAGGTGAAATGTTTGTACAGTGTACAGAGCAGCTGGTGTTTTAAATGGTGTTAAAAAAATGTAAGAAGTTAAAAGTTTTGATAAGTTGCCACTGATGTGTTGAGCAAATCTGTGGGTGCGTCTGTGTGCATTCTGGTTCAGATGCATTTAACTTCTGTCTATCAGAAGAAACACAACAGAGAGTCATTTTATTTTATTTACATTTATAAATGTGTTCATCAGTTTTTGCAGTCACTTGGTTTCCCTTTACACATTCTAAGCTTGGCTGGAATACTTAGAAAATTAGCCTGTTCTTTTACAAAAAAGAGAGAGCAGGGCCGCCTTTGGCTTTCCACTGAAGTCCGAAGACCCATCAGTTGCTCTGTGGACAGAGACAGATTTTGCTGCCTTTTGACCATGTGTTGCCCTTATGTGCTTTTGTGAGTGACAGTCCTTCTCCCATACTTTGGACTGACATGAGTATTCTGTGAAGAACTTCAACTCAATCTGCCTTTCAGTGAAGGATGAGTCATTGTGACACCAAAAGCAATAGACAAATTTCCAGCTTTCATGTCCCTGATAACCTGTTACTACCACAGTGAGAATAAACAAACATGCCTTTGTCGTATCAGTTTGACAGAACTCACAATTTTGTATAATTTTCATATGTTTGTTCATCAGTGTTTTCTCATTACATTAACCAGCAAGAATTGCACATACATCATACAACCACTGGGAATCCCTGTGGTGTCACCCAATCCTGACTGCTAGCCTGTGGCATGTTTTCTGTCTGAAATGCACTGGTCACGCTATAACTTGTACTCGCAGTCAGTGATGTATCTAGGTCTTACAAAAGGCCTACAGTGATGTTTTTTTCTTCCTTCCCACAAATTGGAAAGCAAATCAAAATTGCTTGTTTCCGCTGTCAGTTCCTAAATATATTAGGCCTTCATTCCGCTCCACCTGCAGTCCCAACCAATGGGAGAATTTCTAGAATTTAACTGTTTTGTTTTCACCCAAAATTTTTACAATAAAATAAGAGAAGTATGTATTACTATAATACATGTAACTCTTTCACAGAAGTCATTAGGGCTGCTCTGTGATCTTCGATTGCCCTGAGGGTTCTCCACGGCATGAGACCAAGTACCAGCTTCTTGTGTCGCAGTGTTCTCTGTGATTCTATGTTACACATTCAGTCAAAACACATACTTAAAATGACAAGATAATACACGATTTATACTAAGAGTAATGTTTGTATATTTGAAAAATATGCCTGTCTCTACTTTCAGGATATGTTTGAGTGCAAGGAACATAGACTGAAGAGGCAAAAACCTGAGTTTTCTGTGTCCCTCTCAGCAGAATGAAAAGCGTTCTGTTTGCATATGCAGCAGACTTTGTGTTTAAAGGTCAAGACAGAGATACAGATTTATTAGTGTAAGTTATGAAGGTTGTTTGCCCCAGACAAAATCAAATAATCTGAAGATTGGAGGAAGGATGGGTCCAATAATAAGAGATATACGGAGATCAGGTATTCCATTATACGATGTTTCTGGCTTTGCAGATTGGCTAAATCAGAATGTTGGATAGAGGCATGGTCATGTGCAGAAGTCATATGATGAACTGACTCTAATAATCTAATTTGGTAAAGTTGTGTTCCTTGCCATCTCTGATATGTAGTTATGATTAACAAAGCAGATCTTTGATAAGGTAATTTGGAAAAGGACATGAACAGTTATAGATCACAGAAGTAGGTTGAATTAGTTTTGTGTGTTTTCCATAGCCTCTTTTTGTGCCATTACCCACATCCTCCCTCTGTTAGTTTCCAGGCCTTGCTTTGCTTTAATGTCTTTGGAGTGGAGGATGATTATGGTGGAGGATGACAGTGTAATTTGTGCTATTACGGGGCTCTGTGGCTAATGTTAACACTGCGCGCAGTGTGCTAATGAACAGGACAGATTAGTGGAGCTCTGTGTGTAAGTATGATTACACCCTACGCCTCGTGGGCTTTACCTCCACGTTCAGCTTAATGGCTGAGTCTGGGCTCACTCAGTGACCATGTCCTCAACTGCACAAAACCGAAAGAAGGTTCTGGAAGCCCTACATACAAAAAAAGTTTGGCTTTTAAGGAGATTCAGGCCACTCTGAGAGACTTCATGCTCTCTATATGGATCTTGCAATGAGAAATTCAGCCCTTTTTTTCTGTGTGATCCTAGCTTCAAGGTTTTGTTTATTGAACAGTTTGTTTTTCTGCCCATCTGTCATCTCTGTTTAAAAAGCTGTGAACTCAAGACAGGGTTGCATCTTTTCTATTTAATGATGAAAAAATCCTCACTTGCACTCAGTTCATCATATATTACAAGGGTGTTTTCATTTTTTTTCTTTACCGCAGAAATTGCATAAACTTCATTCTTAGTCTCCCAGGTCTGTTTACATTTCACATTCGGTCAGAGGACAGTCACAACCAAATGAATTATAGATTTCCTTCTCAAACTGGACAGATTGCTGGAATAATTCTCTCCTTTATGGAAGCTGTACTGATATGCTCTGTCAATCAAGTGTCAGAAGGTGGAAAGAAAAAATTCATTTCCAACTAGGCGGAGACATGCACATGAATATTTATGAGATGCTAAACTTTTTGGTCCTAGCATTTTTTTTTCCTGTCATCTCTGCTATCACCAGGTACTCCATAGCTGAATTTACAGTCTCAGGACTTTCATAGTGGGCTTAATTACAAATGAAAGTTCCATCTTTCTACACAGCAACTTCATAATGCTGTGTTTACATTATGACTGTAAACAGCCGATGGCAAACAGGATACAGCAACGGAAAATTCTGCTACCACCAGCAGTCAGCGGAGCATTCCGTCAAGAGTTCAATTTTCCCACCTTTTGCCGTCACACTGCTGAAGCTCTCGTCTGATAATCATCCGTTTTTTGCCAGTGATGCTGTCACCATGACAGCGTTTGTGTGGCTGCATGCTGTTGTCACTCACTGACCAGAATGAGGCACAGAATGATGTATTTTTTCAATGGCGACATGTGAACGCAGCACAAATGTTCTTAGGGGTTCCACAAGGTCAAATCTGCAGTGAGGGGGGTGGTAGAGAATAGGGAAAAGTTCTTCAGAAGTTAACTGCTTTGAAGAGTCTGATAGTGAACAAAAGCAGGATACAGAGACCCAGGCAGAGGGAAGGCATTCTGTTGTGCAGTCTGTTGTGTTGTCTTTCCAGCCTTGTCCTTCTGCTCCACACCACTTCCTGCATGGGGTAGACTGGGGTTTCTTCTGCCCCTTCTGCTTTCTCTCACTCTTTTTCCTCCATCTCTCACTGTCCATCAATGCTCCAAGCAGCTTGTCCTCTGTAAACTCTCAGCCCTGGGCCTGATGGCCAGAGCAGAAGGACAGAGTCTTGTTAATGTGCGTTAGCACTGCCAACCTCTCTAACATTCATTTTAATGTGCAGTTGTCTCCCTGCGCCACCCGGGACCGTGTCTCTATATGTAATTAGCAGTCTGCTTGCTTGACGAGGTGTGATGAGGCTTTAGCTCGTCAGCGCTGTGGAAAGCTGCTAATGTATTCGAGCGGTATGGCGGGTGCGGCGGTGGTGGGAGGTGTGGCGTCAAACAGGTTGTCATGGAGACGGCTGGTACAGCTGGAGAGCTGCTGTTGCCACATGGCACTTGTTCCCCGCCTTGGAAGACGGGGGTCACTATTTTCCTCCAATGTCCTCTCATTCGACTCATCATGTAGACCCTGGATCATAGGCCGCTGCACTTTGGGTCTGTAAGCTACTGTTTTAGTGAAAAAGGGCCACCTATGGTATACTTTGTATAATCTATAGCTTACACATTGGCCACCTGTCGCATAGAGCCCGGACCTGAGAGCTATTAGAGGTTGGACAAAGCCTGTAATGGTGTGGTCTTCTGGGGGCTGCTAGATGAAAGGGAGGCAGTTATATTCCATTGGAGGAAAAAGCACCCTACGCAATTACGTCCTGAATGGCCGTCATCAAGCAGAGAGCTATTGATTGGCTTCCTCTGCCATTACTCTCCTAGCATGCTCAAAGCAAATCTCACCCAAGATCTCTCTCAGGGAGGTTAAGCACCTCTTAGCTAACTTAGAAAGAGGGAGAGAGACCGGAATGGTTGGGGGGGGGGTTTAAGCACTTCCGAGCGACAAGCAGGTGAGCGGTCAAAGACAGATGGCTCCAGAAATGGTCAGTTTATAGACTTCCCTCAAACTCACATGCTTGCGATTTTGTCTACAGCAGTGTTCAGGTTGGACCAATTAGAGAATAAGTGGCTTCCTTGTGTTCCCTCACTGATGTTTTGCGGTTGAGGCCTGGATCAGTTCTGGCTTTGTGGGGTCGTGGCCTTCTCCACTACACCTAGCCAGCCTGGCTTCAGCCTGACACCTACACACCTTTGATCTGTCCGGATGAAGGTGCACTTACCTGTCCCACCTCAGATCCGTGCAGGAAACCAGCATCAATAATTCTGTTTGATCCTCTGTGAGGATACGGGACAATAAAAGGGGCTTCATGGCTTTAGAGCCAGACTATACACGCACATTTCCACATAGTGTCTGGCCAAGAGTGGCTCTGCTTACAGTCCTTGTCTTCCCATACGCTGAACATGGTGAGATTGAAGAAGGGCATGCAGAGAAGAAGTTGTCCAACTGAAACACATCACACATCCCGAACACTCTGAGACAGACAGAAAGCTGTATTTGCATGTGAGAGATGTTTTGTTGCTGGGAAAAGCCCTCAGGTCTAGCGTTGTGATTGGCATGTTAATATTCACGTGAGAATAGAGCACTGACTGATTAAGACGCCATGCTGCACCAATTCTCTGAGAGCTGTTAATGAATGGAGTATGGGTGTGTATGAGTGTCGGTGTGTATATGCATGCATTTGTACAAGCTTGTGTGTTTGAGTGAGTGTGAAATCCAGGTCAAGTCCCAGACTCCGAAGTGGCTTTGTTGTTTTGCTGTCCTGTACCCTGGGGGTCTCTCTGTCTGAGTGAATACGAATGGTCTGTTTAATTGTGTTCCCTGTCAAAAGCACAGAATCTTCTATTGAAGTGTAAAATTACTGGAAATAACACAAAGAGCCGTTCTGTCATTTTACTAGGGTGGCTCAAAAGACTGTAAGTGCGCTACGCTTTTCATGGTCCTCAGTTTCAATGTGAAACCAGTGTCCACCTCTTTTTTTTTTGTATTAAATGTATTGTATTTGATCAGTGTCGCAATGATTATTAGGGCAGCGTTAGCTCAGCATTGTCAGAGCGTTTGCTTTAATGATGGTCTTCCTAATAGTGCAGCTCATTGTGTTATAATTACAGAGCTAGTGATGTGGGGTGGAGCCCACTGACACTGAAAAAAGGGAAAGGGGCCTTTTATTGTCTTACTAATATCTCTTTCTCTCTCTCTCTCTCTCTCTCTCTCTCTCTCTCTCTCTCTCTCTCTCTCTCTATTTCTCCCTCTCTGTCATACACACACGTTTCAGTAAGAGTGGCCGTTGGAATCTGTAACCCCACCTTGGGGCCTCCAGTTCCACTTAACTGGATAAAAATCCCTAAAACCCTGAAGCTATGTCTGTTTGTGTGTGTGAGCTATAGAAGAATAGATTTCCCCTCTCTTTCTCTCCATTCTTGCCTCTCTCTGTCTTTCTCTGTCTTTAAGAGGCACATATGTGGAACTTCCTAAAGCCCTCAGCCCTTTTCATGAAGTGGTGTCCACCTGGCCCTGCGCTGGCCCAGCTAAAGCCCTCCTCTAATCCCCCTCAATTCCTCCTCTAAGCATACGCTCATTAGCTGACCTCCTTTTACTTTTTTCTCGCTTTCTTCCCTTCTTTTTTCATTTTGTCCATTTTTTTTTGTTTTATCTCTTGTGCTTTTCTTCCTCTTTTCTCCACAGTTTTTCTTTATAGTGCTATCCTTCACTACCTTGCTTGCTTAATCTTCCTGTTTTGGTCTTGTTTCTCTTTCCCTTTTCTGGTCTCTTTTCTTATTTCACTTAATATTTACTACACCATCTTTCCACCTCCCACTCAACCCTTTACTTTTCCTTTTCTTTCTTGATTCTTTCTCTCACTTATTCTATTTTCCCTTTTTTTCTTTTTTTCTACTCTTTTCTCTTTCTTTATTTTGCTTTCTTTCCTTCTTGTTACTTTTTTGTTTTTCTTTATTTCTTTATTTTTTTCTTTCTTTGTTTCTTTATTTTGCTCTTTCTTGCTTCATTTATCTTGCTTCTATTTTTCTTTCTCTCTTTCTCTATTTCTTTCTTTCTTTCTTTCTTTCTTTTTCTTTCTTTCTTTCTTTCTTTCATTATTTTTTGCTTAATTTATCTTCTTTCTTCTTTCTCTCTGTCTTGTTTTTTTTCCTTTTTTTCTTTTAATTTCCTGTTTTCTTTTTCTATCTCCTATCCATATCCCCTGGTTTGTCCTTGCTGTTTCTCTCTGTGTGACTCAGCTGTGTGTATGTGGGAGATCAGTTTGACTCTGAATGTTATAATGGCAGGTTCTCTACCCGCTGTGCCCCCTGCCCCACTGCCTCCTGCCTGGACTACCTCAGAACAGATGGCTGCGGTGCTCTGCTCTCTCGTTGTGTTTCAGCCCAGCTCCTGTGTTCTGGATCTGGGGTGCCATTAAGCCACCTCTGCCCTGCTCCCCTTAGCTTTCATCATCATTATCCTGCAGGCCCAGAGAGAGAGTACCCCCAAAAAATACTCCCCATCATCCCTCACCACTACCACCACCCTCTGGTTTGTTTTATTTGTTTCAGTGGTAAAACAGTGGCATAAATGTAAAGATGTCTTTCCACTAAAAGACAAAAACTCATCAAACTGAAATTCTAATAGTTGTTTTTTCTTCCACTTAGTAACACAAGTTGGATATGAATCGGAAGTTTAGAATCCACACTTGTTGACGGAATTTCTCCACTTGTTCCAGTGGGCTACGAGTGAAGAATAATGAATATGAAATAATCACATGCTTTTGTTCTAAGTGATTACCGTGACTTTCAAGGGTTAAGACTGGGGAATGAGTAACTCCCCCCTACAGTATTTTGATTATCAAAAAAAAAAGGGCAGACAGAGTCTGTGCTTTGAGTGTGAGTAGATGGATGCGCTTCTCTCCTTCTCTCTCTCAGTCTAGCTGTCTGAAAGAAAAACAGCCATGTTTCAGGGGTTGGACTCAGAATGAGACTTTCATTAAAAGTTATCTTCTCCACATGCCAACTCTTCTATATTACAGCCCAGTTCTAATAACCACAAATTAAAAACAGAATAATCAAATCATTGTGATAACGGTGGGAGAGGAAGATTAAATGTCAGAATCTGTCTCCTTGGTGTTCCAGGACTTTTATGGTACGTTTTAGTGCCACTCTTTTCTACTGTTTTGGCTGTATTTATTCTTTTTTCACGTATTCAGAATAATAAACAGTGTAGTGTGTTTGCATGTTAATGATTCAGAAATATTCATACTGTGTAGCAACATTTGATATATTGTTGCCCATTTGATTATATTATGTATTCATATTTTAAAGACCTTTTGTTATGGGACATAACTGTAGTTCACCTTGTCACAAGCATCTATTTATTTATATCTTTGAAGGTGAAAGTTTGTGTGTGAGGTGGCCTCTGTGTGCCGCAGATGGGTGTGTGTGCGTGTGTGTTACACAGTTATGTATTTTATGCTAATAAGCAGAGGAACATGCAGTGCTGTGTCTGCTCGCCTGTTGAATATTCAGCATTCACCCGCCTGTTTCCTCTAATTACTGGAGAGTATGCAAATGAATTCATCAGAATCAGCTGCTAATTGGCTGCTTGAAGAACCCCGGCTCCTTCAGAGAGTGCCTCTCTGCCAATCAGAGCACTCTGAATCATTCGATAACTCTCCATTGTCTATCCATCGCATTGATATGTTTCAAGTGTTTTTCTGGCCCAATTATTGTAGGATTTCTTTTTTTTTTTTAATGGCTTCATATCCGTTGGCACCTTTGCAAGTGAACAGTTTGACTTGTCATGAATGTTAAGTCACTGAAGTATTTTGAGAGAGAGAGAGAGAGAGAGAGAGAGAGAAGGTGCTTAGCCTGACTCTGTCTGGCCGCCCCCTGATTGGCTCGCTCCGTTTCTACAACTGGCACCTATTAAGCTGCTATGGAAACGGTTCTCATTATTTCAGCTGTGCCCCATCGGGAGCAGTGGACAGTCGCAAAGGTCAGAGCTGTGACATCACCCTGACCAGGGCTAATCTCATTTGGGCTCTGAATCCGGCAGCAATCCGACTCCTCTGTCGGAGAAACGTTTATGAAAAGGAGAGAGAGAGAAGAAATGAAAAGAACTTTCAATTTCCTCACTGCTTATTTGTCGTTCTTGCACAGACTCGCACAAAGATGCCCAAGAACATATTGGCTAACTGCTTTCCTCCCTTTTATCTCTCTCCCCTGCTGAACATGTTTATGAGCATCTTTGTGAATGTGGGAGAGTGTGCGTGTTTGTGCGTTCTGTGTATGTGAGTGTGTCTCAGTGGAATAGTGTGTAATGAATATGGAGAGGCTGCAGGGAGAGCTAATTAAAGCAGGCAGGCTTTGCACTGGTCTGCAGGTGTCCTGTAACACTGCTCCTCCCAGCATACACTAACTAAAGACATGTACACAACGCGTTTTCAGCCTAGCTTTCACTGGCTGGACAAAGTTTACTCTCAATATCGGACTACGTCAAAGTCGGTAGACCAGTGTCTGCTTTTTCATGACAGATTTTGATACACAGTTTTATTTATTTGTTTTAAGACTGTCAAACCATTAAAATAATCAACCACAATTAAGATGTCTTAAATGCTCAAATTTTCCACTGAATGTAAAAAAAACATAAATTAATTTGTTTCATCATAGCTACATAGTTGGAAAATAAGCCTCGTCAGCATGTATTTATTACTTTCAGTAATTCAAAACATTATTTTTATCACGTGAACGCATGAGTGAACTTCGTTTCCAGTTTTCATCACCAGTGTCTGGTGAGAGCCTCAGTGGCTACAATGAGTATGAATGTCACATGTATCTCATATACAGTCAGTGGTTCTTGAGAGGAGCTCATACATGCCAGCTCATCGGCTTTCTGCCGAATTCGCTGTTTTGAATGCTGAATATGCCTTTCACCTGAATCGTGTAGATTTGATGAGGTTTTAATTTTAGGAGAGGGGACATTCTGAGGGAGAATTCCTCCGCTCCCCCAAAACAAGATGTCTTTACTTAAATGTAAAAAGAGGGACGTTTTTAGCGTTAAGGATTTCTTTTATTCACGTTTCTTTCTGCAATATCTTTCAAACAGTGGACCAAAAAAGGTTGATTATGTGAAAATTATTATTGTTTGCAACCAAGACAATAAGTTACCACTTCAGTTTGTTTGAAATTGAATTTGCTGATTTCTGTTGAATGTCATAACCACTATGAGAGCTTGGCAGTCATCTATTATGCAATCATCGGGGTCCAAGCATGACTCATCATTTTGGAGCCAGTAGTACTCAAATGATGAGCTAAGTGGTACTGCTATTTATAATACATATAGGGTCTTTAAAATGATTACAGCAGGTACAGCTGTATTTTACTTCAAAATTTTCTATTAGGAACAATGTTGCTGGAACACAGCGTTCTGAACTTGTCACCTTTTTCACTGCTCATGAGTTGTAATGTCTGGGAACTGTAGGTTTCCACTACGCTGTTGCTTTTGTTAGTTTTCTGCTTGTTGATTTACTCATAGTGCTCTCACTATCACTGTCCTGCGTAGTGTGCCAAAGATGCTGAAGGTATCGCCAGAGACATTATAAATGATAAAATGTAAATTTTAACCAAGTCACTTGTTAAAATATGAATGGAAGAGCTCATGACCCTCAGCGTGGCGTCCGTTTATGGAGAAAGTTCTGCACTTCAAGGAAGAGAGCCATGGTTATGCCACGAGGGTCGATGATATTGTGGCACAAGTGGAGAACCACCCCCACCCCCTTGTTGTGGAGATCTGCGCGGTAGCCAAACATTACATATTTGAGGTTTTTGTCAGATTTTACTGGTGACTTCAAAAATGTTTTTAAAATAGTAATTTGGCCAGCGTTGCAAAGATGGATGCTGCGTGGACAGACTTTCCTATATACGGACTTTGGTATCACTTCAAATAACTACTTTCAAATACAGCCAAAGCTACAACCACAGTTTCTATTACATTAACATACAGCTTGCATGCCTGCCCTAGCACACGTGGCTCAAACGGCCAATCTAAGATGTGTTAGTAGTGTTTAAAAAGAATGTGCAGTTAATAAGTTATCATGTTATGTTGACATGTTAATACATTTTAAAGTTGCTACTAATGCCTTATCAATGTTATTAATACATTAATGTTAACTTATAATTAATAATAACATAGTAATGCATTACTATGGTAATAAAAAGTATTAACACCTTTGTTAACATGTTAATAATGCATTATTAAAGTTTAATTAATGTGTTATTAATGTCTTTGGCAGGCCTCGTTTACTTATTTCTTATAAACAGTGATAATATACGTCTAACGCATCTGACGGCTTTGTCTAGTTTTTAAAACTTCTTTTCTACCCTCATTATTTCTTTATTTTGTATTGCTGCAGTTTGAAGATTAATTTGACCTTCTCCTCACCCTACATACCATTACATTCACATCACACACATGGTCACACACTCATTGCTCACACAGACTATAAGGTTTGCTGGAGCCTTTTTGTCCTTCTGTGTGTGTGTGTGTGTGTGTGTGTACAGTAGAGGGTTGGGGTCTAAGTCTGCACCTCCTCTTTCCCAAGTTTGAGTCCAGATTGTTCTTGTTCGTGGCTATGTAACCCCTGTGTTTCTAAGTGCTGGGTAGACTGCAGAGGGGAAGAGAGCGAGAAAAGCCTGTTATAAAACCTCTCTCCCTCTTCTCTACTTCAATAGGAGGAGGGAAGAAAACTAGTTTAAAATGAAAAGAATGAATTTCCTCTCTTTTCTTTCTGGCCCTTGGGGAAAGATATCTGTGGAGGATATGGATTTGCCTAGAGCACAGCCACAGAGAGAGAGAGAATCATAGGACTTCATTGTTCTTGCCTACTGGATATATGACACATCTATTACTGTATCATAAAGTTATTATATAGCAGGAATGATGGAGAGAATAAGTCAGAGAGAGAAAGTGAGCAGGACAGAGGCAGAATGAGTGAGAGAAGAGAAAGATAAGTGTGTGTGAAGACAGTCAGGGAATAATTTATGTACAAAACTGTTTGTGTGTGTGTAATAAGCCCAGTCTGGGGACTCTGCAGGCCAGCAGCTCCTGCAGAGCTGTGCTCAGACAGGGGGAGTGATATGAGGAATTTAACGCCCCTTAACAATCAGCTGCTCCACTTGACTCCTCTGTTAGTCAATTTTACAGACAATCATGACAGTCTATTACAATATACAGCAGTACAGCTGTTTAACAAGACTCTCACTGTATTAGCACGAAACTCAAGAGCTCTGAGGATGACTCAGTGTGAGAGTGTAAACTAGCAGCCTCTCTCTCTCTCTCTCTTTCCCTCTTTCACTTTTTGTTTCTCGCTTTTTGTCTTTTTCCTTTCTCATTTCTGTCTGTCTCTGTATGTCTTTACCTTTATTTCTCTTTCTCTCTGTCTTTCTTTATTTCTTTGTTTCTCTTTATTTTATATATAAATATATATATATATATACACACACACACACACACATACATAATTCAGTGTGTCTCTGTGTACATCTTTCCCTCTGTAGTTTTGTTTCGCTCTCTCTTCTGTCTGTCTGTCTCTGTCTCTCTCTCTCTTTTTATCTCTTTTTTTGTCTTACTTTTTCGCTGTCTTTTCTTTCTCATTTCTATCTGTCTCTGTATTTCTCCACTTTTGTTTCTCTTTCTCTGACTCCCTTTCTTTGTAACTCTCTATTTCTCTTTCTCTGTCTTCCTCTCATGCATTGTCTCGCTTTCTGTGTCTCTTTCTGTCTTTCTCTTTCTATATATTTCTGTCTCTGTCTCCATATATGTGTTTACCTCTATTTCTTTCTTTCTTTTTTCCTTCTGTCTGTCTGTCTGTCTGTCTCTGTTTTTTTTTTCATTCTGTGTCTCTTTCTCTGCTTTTCTTCCTTCTTTTTTCTTTCTTTCGTTCTTAGTCTCTCTCTCTTTCTGTATGTCTCTGTGTGTGTCTTTCCTTCTGTAGTTCTCTGTCTCGCTCTTTCTCATGTCTGTCTGTTTCTCTGTCTTTCTCTCCATATATTTCTGTCTCTTTCTGTCTCTATCTATTCTCTATCTGTTTTTTTATACATCTCTCTCTGTATTTCTCTTTCTTTTTTTTTTGTCTGTCTCTGTCTCTCTGTATATCACTTTCTTTATTTCTGTCTGTCTGTCTCTCTCTCTCTTTTTCTCTCTCTCTGTCTGTCTCTCTCTCTCTCTCTCTCTCTCTCTCTCACTCTCTCACTCTCTCTGGTTAACTGACAGCCTGTGTAATGGTGTTTGAAGCTTTTCCTCTGAAGCACTGAAGCCGGCAGCAGGGCCTCTTGTGACAGCCTAATTATTGCCTTTATTTATCCATTTGCTCGACTTCGCTCTGCCTCCGTTTCTGATAGCACCCGCTCCTCGGGCTCCGGGCTTAGTGTCAGAGAGCTTGTTTAAAGAGACGCCACTCGGTGAAAGGCACCCGGACTAGCCTGACTGTTCTCACACACTCGTAATTAAGCAAACATGCACGTCACTGTGTATAACGTGTCATCTTAGCCACTGGATCGCAATGGTTGATCCCAACCTATGCACGTCAGGCAAATTGACTTTTATGGTGTATTATAGGAATGCACACGTTTGGCTTTGTGTGTCCTGTCTGTGGCGTTATTGAGCCGAAGTGTCTCCTTGATTGTGCTTGACTATGTCCTTGTGTACAAGTGTGTATGTGGTCATCACCCCCAAACCCCCCTGTATTGACGTGTAATATTGATATGCATGCTGTCTTCATGTGGTGGCTTCATTTGGGCTGCAGCAGTTGCAGCAGCGTTTATCATTCAGGCCACAGATGCGCTGCTCTTAATGAGGGAGCTGAATGGGCGTGCTGCGGTCGCATGCCAAACACCACGATGAAATAGCTTCTGTCTAATGAGATAAATATAGTAATTAAGTTATGAGAGTGGTGTGGATATTCTGTGCATCCACACAGATACGGCCCCAGAGGACGAACGGTCGGAGTCTCTGTGTGTGTATATTAGTGACTGTCAGTATGTGGGTTTTATGGTAGAATTATAAGGTTCTGTCTAAAATTTTTGTCATAATTGATTTGTGTCTGTACAGATAATGATTCAGTGCTGATTATTGTTGCTGTGGTGAAAATGTCTGTAAATAACCATCTTAAAAACTGTTTTTTAAGGGTAAATTTCACCCTTTGAAATATTGAAGTTTTCAATATTTCTGTATAATTACATTGTTAAGATGTGAACAAAGTCATTCACATTTGATGATGCGAAATGCCACGTTCTAAAGAAAGAGTTGTTTACAGTGGTGGTGACGGGAACCAGACGAATGAATCATTTAATTGCTCTTAAAGCCCGCTTACAGAAAGTTAAATGAAAAGTAAAGGACATCCAGGCATTTTAGGTAAAAATAGTGCGCAAAGACATTGGTGATGGGGACACCGATACCACAACGTAGTTTCAGAATGAGTTGAACTTATCAACATGTCGGCAGTGTGGGTTGACAGGCAGTAGTAAAAATGTTCATGGCAGAATCTGTAATGCCAGCGGAAAAATCTGCTGAACACAACAGAATCTTTACTTTTTTAATGAAACTATTTTGAAATAGTGTTTATTTTATTTCTTTATTTAACATGGACAATGCACATTAATCACCATTTTTATTATCACAATATAAATGTGCCTGATTTACCCGAACAGCTAAATTTCTTCTGCTTTCCCCAGAGAGGTAGAGATTAATAACAAAAGTAAACAATTCTTATCGTACAAACAAAAGCATAAATCACAAAGCAGCATTAAAAAGCGCTTAATTGCAAAACACATTAAACTAAACCCATAGATCACAAACACAAAACTAATTAACAGTAAGTTTGCAACTACACAAAACATAATATAATTAAACATTATGTTGGTCGTATAGAAAATAGATTGTTGACAGATTGTTGTCAAACATCTTAAATCAGAGATAAGAGAAGAGAAATTCTTATCATATAATGATAAATAAAGAGAATGTAGATTGACCAAAACACGTTTCTTTAACGGTAAGTGTGCGGTCACCTATTGTCGACTTATTTTGACTTTAAATATAAACTATTCAAGCAATGAAGAGATGAGACCATTTAGGATTTTAAAAACTAATACTGTGTTTGAGATTGTAACCAGATTCCTCTAGCTTAATAAAACATACCTGGAATATTACAATGATGATGATGATGATTTGATCTCTTATCTAAGAATTTCAAGGCTTGTTTATGTACTGTCTTGGTCAGTTTAAGAGTAGTTGTAAGAGTAGTTTTGTCCAGCGTGTTTGACAATATGTAATATAAAAAAAACATAGTGTTCATGAGCAGTTTTGCTCTGTTGTCTCTGACAAATTTGACCATAATTGCATTGTTTTCTACATGCTTTTTAAAGCTCAGTCGTCATTCCAGTTTGACCCCTAGACATTTAAACACATGCATGACCTCAGGCTTATTTCCTTGTACAAATAGTTCTGGGTCAATAGTATAATCAACATTTTTGATAAGGAAAAAAACAAAAACATATAAACTCTAAGATATAAATGGGACTGCATCTGAAAGCTTCCAAGGAGGTTTACTGACACTGGCAAAGTTTCCAAATGTAGCATTCACATCCCAGATCATGCAGTCCATAACCAAACTGCAAAACAGCCTGTTTTGAAATGATTGTTTCTGAGATGTCAGTTATAAGGAGTGCTTCAGCCTGGACTGCTTTTTGAAAAAGACCTAATACAGGACAGGCTATCAGAACAGAGCTCTTTTACATATATCATTCTTAAAGGCACAGTGACACAAACAGCCCATTTAATTGTGAGGGATGAAGAGAGGCTGAAAGTAGTCATTTAAAAATTAATTATGGTTGTTTTTGGTACAGAAACCCAGGACCTAGGAGGAAAACATAAAATTTATGCGTTAGTATATGAGTTCTTTAAGAAAATTGGATCATTTAAAACATCTTTTTAAGTTGGCTGGCTAGCAGTAGCCATTGCTAATATGATAGATATTTATTATAACATATTATAAATATTTCTACCTTTATCTTTTT
Source organism: Colossoma macropomum (assembly GCF_904425465.1). Classification (NCBI taxonomy): domain Eukaryota; kingdom Metazoa; phylum Chordata; class Actinopteri; order Characiformes; family Serrasalmidae; genus Colossoma; species Colossoma macropomum. The sequence continues at coordinate 31,416,849 of NW_023494784.1, read as the reverse complement.
GCTTTACTTCATGTTGCTTTGGCCTCTGTGATAAAGGCAGTTCTTTGTAACACAGTTATTTATTCATTACTACATACTGCATAATACACACTGGACAGGTATAATTATAATTTGCGTGCCTCATAAATCCTGACATAACAGTGTATTCTTCTCTCTTTGATGGTTGTTTGTAGTCAGAAGAACAATTTACTAATTATTCCCTCTCTGTGATCATTCTGAGCATGAAGCTTAAGCACTGTTGCTGCTGCTGTGGTGATTCATCTAGACGCTCTCTGTGCTATGTGTGTGCATGTCTGTGTCCGTGTGTGTGTGAATTACTGAATGTACTGAATGCGCAGGGGCCTGTGGACAGAAGCTGAGATGAATAGTGTGCTGTATGATGGAAGGATGCCTGTGAAGAATGAAATAATTCTGCTGCAGTGGAACACGTATAAGTCAGGACAGGTAGAACAGAAGACCTATGTGTGACTGTAACACCTGCACCAGACACTCAAAATGGTCTGTGATGTACTGCTGAATCCTCAGCTCACCCTCTTCTGAGACACAAGTTCTGTCTGTTTGTCACTCGCTGTCGTTCTTTTGAGATGAATGTAACCTTCTTGCCTAGAGGAAGCATCTCAGCTAGAGCTGGACATTGACAGCTGCTTCACATAGTGATACATCATGATACAAACATCATGATTCAATATAGAAAAGCACACCAGACATCCAACATAACTGACAAAGAAGTGCTTACAAATCTTTAGAAGAATGCCTAGAAATGAGTTTTAAGTCTTGTCCCAGGGACACTGGAGGGTGTTTTAGGTCATTTTAAGCAGTAATAATAGTATTTTATACAAAGTTTATGCCCAAGATTGTACAGATTAACAGATCACCACAAGTTTATTCGTGATATATTTCATTATCAGCCCTAGTCCCAACTTCATCCAGTGCAGTGTTGCCCTCCTCTTCGCAGCCAGTCTTTGTGTTGAAGGGTGGACTGCATGGTCTGCTAAGGGTCGTATGTTCCGGTCTCATATCTTCACACTGTCTTAAGTGTGTTTGGGGAAAACAGTCTCTTCCTATTGGCACATTCAGTGAGCATGTTGGCAGCATAATGTCTGTTGTGTGGATTGTGTTTGGAGACAGAGGGAGGGTTGGAGAGTGATTCATCCTGAGTGAGTAAAGGAAAGCTGAGCAGGAGGAAAAGTTGCAGGCAGATTTCCAGCTGCTGATAAGGCCTGTATGGACTGACATGGGATCTTATAGTCTGCACAGCCTGAATGCAGAAAGAGTAGCAGTGCTGATCTAGGATCAGATTTCTGGTTCTTGGTTTATGGCTCTTGTGGTCAGAAACTCAGTCTAAATCAGCTCTCCTGCTCTCAGAGGCTCTGTAAATACTGCTGCAGTTCGATTTTCAGTGGTGTGTCAGACAGAAAGAGTGCAGGGAGTAGGTCTTTTTTCTTTTTTATTTATACATGCTGATGTGACACTCACACTCAGCAGTAGTTACTTGATTTGTGTATTGATTCAGCTGTAAGTTGTAGGGAAGCAAATTCATATGTTCATTTGTTCAGTCATCCTTTGATTTGTTCTCATGTTTCTGCTATTGTCTGCTTTCATTAAGCCTAAATATCACATGCTGCAAGTGCCAACCATCCTTTCTTTTTTCATTTTTTTTCTGTGGGTTTTCACTTTCATTATTGGTAGTTGAGCCTGTAATTATGTTTTCTTGATATGATTCATGTAATGAGAGCTACCTGCTGTGCTGAGAAGCAGCAGAATATGAAGGCCCTCTTTCACTCAGTGCTACTCAGTGCATGTTATGAGAACACACATGCTCAGCATGCATAACATGCTTTCCATGATGAGTACTGAGTGTGGACTGATCTCACAGCTTATCATATGATATCATATTACTGGTCAAATGTACAGACACACCCACTCATAAAGGGATATTTTTATTTTCATTACTATTATTCACATTTTAGAATAAAAATGAAAATATCAAAGCTGTGAAATACAAGATTCAAAATTATTCAGGGACCTGAAAGAGTTGTCCTACATGCACTACCTACACCCCTTATAATTAGTGAATTCAGCTATTTCAAGGTGCAGCCACAGCTGACACCAGGTGTTCAACTGCACACACACAGGTTGTATAATGTCCTTAGAAAAGCATTGCCAATACAACAGGACATGCTGCAGCAGCTGCACATGAGCCCAAGGTTACCATGCCCAATGCCACAGTTAGAGGGGTACAGATCTTCCCAGCATTAGGCTGTGGAGCAGCAGGACTGTTTTCTCTTAAGTGATGGAGTGCCATCCAGTACATCTGGGATGGGTTGGAGTGCCTCACTAATGCTCTTATGGGTGAATGCAATCAGATCCTCACAGCAATGTTCCAACATATAGTATGAAGTCATCTCAGAAGACTAGAGGCAGTTACTGCAGCAAAGGAATACAAGCTCCCTTAATACCCTTGATTTCAGAAAAAAACATTGGATCAGCAGATTTCTACAAACGTTTGGACATAGAGTGTGCAGAGCACTTGCTGGCTGTTGAAAACTACTTATGGGTGGTGAATTTTATTAATTTATTATTTATTTATTTAATGTTCGGAAATAAATCCATTCATAGGAATTAACTGGGCTGTTTATACAGCACTAGTCAAAAGTTTGGACTCATCTCATTGTGTTTTTTCATTAACCTAAACGCAAGTTTGTGCTTAAATGCTTCAAATGATGAATATAAATAGTAAAGCTGATGTATGAATTTATTTCCAAAACCAAACAGTCATACATTTTTTTAAATGTCTCCTCCACTGAGTGTTTTTCAAGTAGCCAACAAGTGGTCAGCATATATATTCAGGAGAAGATGCAGCCTAAGGAACTTCTTCAGTCCTGTTGGAGAAGTGTCACAGGTGGCTCTTCATAAAGCTGCTAGTGAGATTGTCTTGTATAGTCAGATTCTGAATATATACAACAATATAAAATGTTAATAAAAGTATATAGTGTAAATTAAACTTAATATAACAAATAATTAATTAATTATTTTTGCTATGTTTAACACTTTTTTAATCACAGCAAAATTCCATTTGTGTTATTTTGTAGCTTTGATATCTTCACTGTTGTTCTAAAGTGTGGAAAATAGTAAAAATAAGGAAAACTCTCAATTTAATACACTGTAAAAATTGTTTATTGCAACTCTAAAAATTCCAGTACCATGACGTCCATAAAATAGAGCAAGAATGTCGATCTTAAGTGTGCGCTCAGTTCTGAACGAAATTTCAAAATTGCTTCCTTCACTGCTGTTAGAGAAGCCATTACTGTTTTCTTTTAACTAGGTTTCAAGTTAAGCATTGAAATACCTCTGAAGGGATCAAAGCTAGATATAAGGACAGGTCTACACACTTACAAGTAAAGAAAAAGGTTCTGTATAGAACCATGAACAGTCAAAGAACCCTTTACATGACTAAAGGCTTCTTTGCATCATGAAAGCATTCTTCAGAATGATGGAGAATGTATGGTATATGGTTCTGTGTAGCACTTTTTTGAAAAGGGTTTTATTTAGCACCAAAAAAGGTTCTGCTCTTGGTACAAGCTTGACATTGTGACAATAGAAGAACCCTTTTTGTTCTTTTGTTCTCATTTTTTCCCTATCAATCTGAAGAACCATTTAGAAATACAAAGAGCCCTTTAATCATGCAAAGTGTTCTTGGAGTGTTCATTGTTATATATAGAACTTTTTTATTTTTTTTTTAACTAAAGAACCCTTGAAGAACCATTTTTAAGTGTATACTTCTAAAAGACATGCTTCACTGGAGGGCACTGCCAGAAAACATAAATAAATGCTCTGAAAGCATTTAAAGAAATCCGACTTTTTTGAAGAGTTTGAACAATGTAGACATTGTTCAAACTAACAACGTAGACATTGTTCAAACTAAAAAATATTAGTTTGAACAATGTCTACATTGTTCGCTTTTTAAATGAGACACAGCACAGAGCAACCAGCGTGATCATTGATCATTTATCTTGTATCCGTCTTAAACATACAGTAACAAAAACAGCCTGTTTAATTCTAAGGGATAAAGAGAGGTTGGAAAATGGTCATGTAAAAATGAATTATGATCATTTTTGGTAAATAAACCCACATATATGTTGTAAGTGAACCTTTATTGAAAAAATAAAATACAAAAAAAGGAGATAGACCCTTTAAATGAACCACACAAAACAAAATTTTAGTATAGATACAAATGCAATATTTTCAAATTCAAATCTCAAACATTTCCCATCAACTTTTGCAGTTTAGAAGTGTCCAAAATTGGTAATGTTTTTATTGTAAGAACAAATTTCAAGCATTCAATCATTTAGCTCAAAATACCTTTAGAATTCTAAAAGACATGCATTTAATCAGATGTGTCTCAACTTTTGACTGCAGTGTGAGTGTGTGTGTGTGTGTGTGCTTGTGTAGGGCAGGGGTGGGATTCCTCTGGCATTGATGCAGTGTGCTGAGTGTGTGGGCTGCTGTGTGTGTTTGAGCTGTGGTGGGACGCAGACAAGAAGACCCCAGCACACATGAGAAATGACCTTGCGCGAGCTGTAGAACTGGAGTAGAGTGTGTGAGGTGTTCACTGAAGCAGAGATGATGCATGTTATGAGGACATCGCTACACACACCCCTCCTCACCCCCTGCAGCTCTCTGTCAACTCCTCTGAATACACACAGCCTTCAGTAGTGCTGAGAGATGTACTATCTGTATTGGTATACCGGCTGGTATCACAGCAGTACTGATTTTCTGTTCTAGTGGAACTGATACATAACAGAAAGAAGAAGAATTGAAAGAGCAGTCAAGTCAAAATACAATTAATAAATGCGTTTCCTTTTTCGAAATGTGCCTTCTGTCTGTTTAACGTTTACATTACTCTATAAAGTGTGTCCTGTTGGTGTAAAATTTCAGGGAAGGATATTGAACAGTCTAATTAAAACAAGCTGTGTCAGGTTTGTAAGACTCTAGCATAGAGTAGCAGCAGAGGATTCATTAACTTTATTAATGCTAGATTAATACTTCTGACACCAGGATGGTGTGATATGTTTTTAAAATATTCAAAACAGAGAAACTGCTATGAAAACAAGCAAATAAAGTTTTTAAATTGAATTAAAATGCAATAAAAATGCTGAATAGAAAAAAAAACCAATATGATATGAAGAAGGGTTAGAAGCCAGTTAGAGGTCAGTGGTCAAGTGACTCGAGCGAACGGCACTTTAGAGTGTCCTGTACTAAATGCCAGCTCGCTGGAACAAGCTTTATCATTTCCATTATTCATAATGAGTATTGATGAAGCCAGTGTGTAATTCTAATTTTACTCTCTTTTCTTTCTCTCTTTTTCTCTCCCTCCCTCTCTCTCTCTCTCTCTCTCTCTCTCTCTCTCTCTCTCTCTCTCTCTCTCTCTCTCTCTCAGGTTTGGAAAGAAGAAGGAGGAGAAGAGTAAAGCAGAGAATAAGATGAACATGACTAAGCAGACTTCAGAAATGCTGAGTGAGGAAGAGCTGGAGAGGATGAAAGAAGAGAGAGAGAGGTAAGGCTGCCTGTGGTCAGTCTGTTGTCCATTTTCCTCTCTCTGCTGTGCAGCTTTTGATATCCTGTTTCCTAAGACTACAGTATAGAAGTGTAGAAACACACAAATTTACCGATACATTATGGTAGATCTAAAGTATAGAATTTAGAGAAAAAAAGTGATGACAGTATTAACTATTACTTTTTTTATTTTTGCCAAAACACATCTACAGTCTTAGTTATTTTTGGTAAGCGTCATTAACACAAGCAGCAAAGCTTTCTTAGAAGACAAATCCATTTTAAAAAAGTGTAAATGGTCTCATGTTGAGCGCAAGGGAGTTTTAATAGAACAGTGCAAACCTTTCCAATTTGCCAGTATGTCTGATATCACAAATATTTTTTTATAGCATAAAATCTAACTGTATTCATCTCACAGCATGTATTTCCTCGCAACCCCAGATAGAAAAAATGAATATTAATATACATATCAATATACTAAACTAAACATTGAAATTATACATCTAGATAGAATCAAGTCTTTTTGTATCTGCATCTTCTCAGAGACACACTAGTAGCATATGCATTGTGCACTGCTGTTCAAATGATTATTAGATTAATTTCTTCTGTTTCATTATCAGTGGTGATAGTTTCAGCTAAAATACTGCTGGTGGAGTATTGTGGGGTTGAAATATAAGACGTATAGTATATGATAGATGAGGTAATTTAATGAACAGTCATTCTTCAGTCATTCAATCTATTGTGAGGGAAAAATTTTATTGGAATGCACTATATATAAGATATAATAAGAAGGCAATATAACTGGCAGATTAAAACAAACAAATCTTATGAGATCTTTCTCTCTATCTCAGTCTGTGCAGCAGGTAGACAGGAAACACATATTTAGTTGATCTGGAGACGCATTTTCTCAGTCGTTATTTTGGTTTCTGTTTGCTGAGGCTTTTGGGGAGAGAGAAGAGAATAAAACGTGTGAGCACTAGCCATGTCTGCCTGCTGTTCTCCTCCATATGGTCCAGGATGGTTGGTCAAAAGCTCGGTCATTGACTGAGCTTGTTTCTGCTCCCACTCTGGTGTGAGCAGTGCTGGCCGTCTCCAGCCAGCGGTGTCATCTGAGGACCTCACAATAAAGAGGGAGAAACAGACGGAGAGCAAGCCTTTAAACTTCATATCTGAAAGCTTCCCTTTCAGCAGTGATTGTATTTGATCTGTTTATAACTTGATACAAGTCATACAAAACAAATCAAACAAGTCCTACAAATTTCAGTTCCCAGAAATTTGGAACAGTATGTGAAATGCACATAAAAAGAGAAAGGAGTAATTTGTAAATCTGTTTTGGCCTGTATTTAAACAAAACAAAAAAAGTACAAAGAGGAGAGATTTAATGCTTTACATTATGAATTTTTTTGTAAGCATTGTTGTTAAATCCAACAGTTTAAGAAGTGTTCCTCGACAAGTAATTGCAAAGATTTTAGATATTACACCCGCTACAGTTCATAATATCATCAAACGATACAGAGAAACTGATAAAACCTCTGTGTGTTAAGGGTAAAGCTAAACCACAACTGAATGCCTGTGAACTTCTGTGATGGATATCGCCACATGGATTCGGAAATCTTTTGACAAAGTGTTGTGAATTACCACCATTTGTCACTTTATCCACCAATGCAAAACCTTCTAGATGATGTCCTTTTCAGGGATGTCTCAACTTATTTCAACATGACGAGGCCAAGCCATATTCCACACAGGTTACAACAGCATGGCTTCGTAATCAGAGAGAATCTCCCATTGAAAATGAGTGGCACATTATGAAGTGCAATTTTTTTAATGAAAATACGCCAACAAATACAGTTTACACAGCTGAAGACTTATATAACAGAAGAATCGCAAAAGACTTGTCAGTTGGTGTCTTCAGTCTGCAAAAAATTATTAAGTGTTGCTGAAAGGAAAGGCAGTATAACACAGTGATAAACATGCCCCAAATGAAACACAAACAAAAATAAAATAGTTCAGGTAAAACGTTGTTGTTCAGGTAAAAATCAAATGTTATGTTTTTTGTACTGTTATCAGTTAAATATATGTCAAATACAGAAAATGTCACTGATTTTTTTCATTAGCATTTGACAAACTGTCCCAGTAATTGAGATCTGTAATTATGGACATATGAGACTGCAGACCTACAGCTTTCAGGCATCTGCCCCTGCCATCCAGTAATATTTAGTAGAGCACCAATAAATCCAAAACACAATAACAGTATCAATTCTTTTTTCTTTTTGTTCCTTTTTTGGTTTGTTTGTGTTTTTTATGTTTGTTTTCGCTTTTTTATATTTTCCGTAACTTTCAGTTCTCAGGTGTTTCCTTCCTTAATTATCCAACAGAATGCATATGCAGTGAGGGGAAACAAGTATTCAGACACTTCTGTGACATTATTAAACAGCACTTGAATGGTAAAAACTACAGAGCCATAGCAAAGGCCTTAAATATCCCTGTCAGTACAAATGGGTCAATAATATGCACGTGGAAAGTTCATGGAACCACAACCTCTCTGGACATGTGCAGCATGCAAGATTTCAGTCACTCCAAAAAGAGTTGCAAAATGAGAGGAGCAGGAACAGTTACACAGAGAACAGTAAGCAATGAACAACGTCACAGTCACCCCCCCGTTTCCTACCCCCACACAAAATAAAAAAGAAGCACAGAGATGTGCATCTAAAATTTACACACAGGCATTTAGACACATCAGAAGTGTTTTTGGAACAGTGTACCCTGGTTAGACAAAACAAAATTAGGACACTAATTCAGCTTGTCATGGTTGGAGAAAGAAGGGCCGTATTAGAATAGAATGTAAGATCATCGACTAAGAAGAAGATGAACGTTTAAACAAGACCGTGATGCAGGCAAAATATCTCAAGACAGGTTTTATTAAAAAATAAATAAATAAATAAATAAAAATAAGGTGAGGGTGCTTGCATGAATCCAACTAAAAATTTATAGATGATTTTGAAATTGCAAATGCATCATAAACCTTCTCAAGACCATTGTAAACTTGGGCGATTGAAGACAGTTTGCTAAGGGAAATTGGCGAAAATTGGTGGTGCAAAGAGCTAATTATATGTTACTGTAGACCTCTTGAAGCTGTAATTGCCAGCAGTGACTTTGCAACTAAGTAGTAATGTTATTAATTTACTTTTTTCCATACCATATAAACATATCATGTATTTATTTATGCTTATGATTACGTACGTTTTTGTTAATAGTTGTTCGTAAGTACACAGTCATATATGTAAATATGAAGTGATATGATAGGTGCACTGGAGATAAATCAAATAAAAAGTGTCTGAATACTTGTTTCCACTCACTGTGCATATCCAACAGAAGTTCTGTATGCTTGATGATAACATTCCTGAAATTCTGCAGACAGCAGCTAGGGAGAAGCAGTTATTTTGTTTGTTTGTTTCTTTTTTAGTTCTCTGAGTTTGTTCTTTGATACTGTTTTGCAGGATTGAAGCTAAGCACCAGGAATTGAGAGACCGGCAGGCACGTGACCGTTTCGCTCCTCCTGACGTTGAGGATGATGATGCAGACCCCAACTATGCTCGGATCAACACCTTCAGAGAACGTCTGAACCCGACTCAGCCAATGTACGGAAACCGCAGCCCATCACCCCAAAGATCTGCACACCCACCTTCTAACAGCCAAGAGGCCTCTGCAGAAGACCCACTCAATGGCCTCTACGCCAAGGTTAACAAACCCCGAGGTCCACCACCACATGGAGCAGACAGGTAGGGGCCTACCTACATTAACACAGATATAGATCAATACACACTTGAAAATGATTCGCTGTGATTCCAGACATTTTCATTTCAATTTACATTTTGATATCATTTTAATGTCACAATTCACCTCAATTTATTTTTCTTTTTTTTATTTTTTAACAATTTAATTCAGACTAACTGTGAATGAACACAGAAAAGTACAGTTCAGTAACAGCTGAAACAAAGTTTAGTGGACTTGAACATTGACAAGTCTCCACCATTAATAACAAAACAACTTCTTTTCCCCTATTTGGCAAGATCCAGAGCCTGTTTGATTGGACACAGAACTAATTGCATCAGATCAGATTTTGTTGGAATCCACCAACTGTAATGTTCATGTTACCACCACTATAGCTAACGTGACAGAAAGTGACAACTTCTTTTTAGAAGTCTGAGTGTTTCTTTGTAGCCTGTTGCTGTGGCTGGGTTATTAAAATACGGCTTTATTGCCCGTGCCAGTGCTGACAATAAAAAAGAATCAGATAATACTGATGAATTAGAAAGTTCAGAGTTGAGTGCAAGAAAGAATTTGTGTGGCTGGAGTCTAATTTTAAGAATGTGTTTTGCCAAGCAAGTCTTCAGTTTCTATGACAGGTAGACACAAGTTCATTCTTTACTGAGAGTATCGTTTAGAAAACACAGTATTTAAAAGGATGACCCCAGCTTTCAACACAAGCGCAATAATCTTCAGCAATCCCAGTAGGAAACCTGCACAGTCAATTGATCAAAGCCTGATGAAGATGGAGGTGAGTCAGTGGAATTGAATGATGGCTATATAGTGAAAAAAGGGGATCACTTCACTTTGTTTCTCTGGTGTGACTGGTATAATAGAAAAAATGGAGTGGAAAAAGCAGCTCCTGAATGGTTTTTGGTACTAACACGTGCTTCTTAATTGTAAATGTAAAAATATAAAAACATATTTCTGTAATTTGGGACACAAATTCTTAGTTTTGGCCTTAATACTAATTGGCTTGGTGGTTCAAATCTGATGTAGTATAAACTTTTTTGAGTTCAGTTCAAAATGTAAACATTTGCTCTGTTCAATGTTAATGGTTTTCCAAATCTATTTAATGGTCTGAGCTTGTTTTAAGATGTTAAGAGGGTGAATTCAGATTCTCTGAGAGTGTTTGGAGTACAAACACACACACACACGCACACACACACATGCTCTCATATATTCTTGCTTAAACGTCTTTTCCATCACCCATCAGAAAATGACCTGAGAGCACCGTGAGTGAGTGATGTGCAGCTCTAGACCTTGTGATCTGTTCCTCCATTTATGAGCATGTCAGACTAGCATGAAGGAGAGAGCAGCAAATAACGTATACACACACACACACACACACACACACACACACACACACACACACACACACACACACACTCACGCTTTTCCCCTCAACAGTCAGGGCTGAGTTTAACTGAAGGCACATGACACAATTTGCCACTTCAGGTGAATAAAACCTGCCTGATTTCCTCACCTGTCGCCCAGGTGTGAGGAAGTGAACTGTGCTTCATGTGGAATACTAATTCCCCTCCCCTCTGTCTGTGAAGTTTGGCTGTTTGATTTGCTTAAAGCCTGCTGATGTGATGCTGGGAGACATGTTGGCGTAGCGTGATGAATTAGTTATGCATCAGTGATGCCAGCGCTAGCACCTCTGCAGCGCTTGAACAGTCTGCTAAATGCGAGAGCTGCCGTGCTGCAAAGAGGCCTTGTGATTTAATACCAGCCACCAAGAGCCATTAAAGAAGGCAAGTTATTTAGAAAGGCCAGCAATTTAGCACAGTCTGCTGCGCACAACTGTCATAAAAAAGGCCACTCAACCCTGTTGCTATCTCATGGGCCAGGGAGCGTAGAGTCATTAATTGTTATAAAATTCTCTGCAGTGCTCAGTCTTCGCTCAGTCTGGTGGTTCATCACCCCTTGCAGTTTTATTTTCTACATCTAAAATTATGGGAATAAATTAGCTCATATTTGCCATTATGAACGATAGTCTTGGATGTGACCAAGAAGGATTAAGTAAAGGGTAACAGTCTGAGGAACTAAGGTAGCACTGTTTTCAAAGGTATAGTTAAAGGTGTAATTTAAAGGTATAGTTCAGTGAACAAATCACATTTATCATGTTTATTCATTACCCTCAATGTTGTGGATTGTAGTGTAGACATGTTTAGTGTGAAGTTTGCAAATGGACAAATAGACAATACATACATACAAAATTGAGGCCTGCTAATAGTTGTTTGTTATGCAGTGTTATTTTATAGATAGAACAGTATGTTGTACAATGTCACATCACATAAGCATGTAGGGAATTGACATGTTGTACATCTTCTATCCATATCTTGTAGAATCTGTATTTCTGTATCAATATTCTGTCCCCTGTGTACCCTGCATCTGATATATTTACCTACCTCAGACTTACTAACTGCACATACGGAGATGTGCACAACAGTACATGCCACAGTGTATATTGTGTATATATTTAGAGTCTGTGTATATATATTTCTTTTTTCTTCTTATATATATTTTTGTCTATTTAAATTCTACAAGGGGGCCACGCACCTAAGATTTTCACTCACCTTGCACCTGTGTAAATGTTATGTGACAATAAACGTAATTTGATTTGATTTGATTTGGATGCACTCATCCAAATGTTTCTTTCCCAGGGCCAATTCCAATACCTGAACTCAGGATATCAGCTATACAGTATATTTTTTCTTCTTTAATTTCAAATCTGTCTGCATTAAATACTGTGCTGTTATAATTGAAGAGTTACTTCCAAAACATGATGTATCTAATTGAAGAAATTTTGATAATTAAGGATTTTTAAAAAGAGGCACACTGGGACAAGTATTTCATATTCAGCCATGCTCCTCTAATTTATTTTAGAAATCAAAAATCTCTTTTAATTTTTGAGCCTACATTAAAGTGATGTAAATGTGGAAGTCTGAAATTATTTGCTGACAATGATCCGAAGCACAACTGAATAGTAAAAGACCTCTTGCATGGGGCTTTCATTCTGATACACTGTCACACTTTAAGAGGGGCCCTTATTTTGACAGGCTGCAGCACTTTGTAGAGAAACATGTTTGCAAGGAAATGTGTTTGTATTTGTCTCTGTAATGTGATTCACAATTATTAGCTATATGTACATCATTCAGTTCCATTAAAAAAAAAAACGCTAGTGAGAATTTGATGTGTATCACACTTTGGAATGGCTCTCGTCCGTTTTGGCGAGACTGTGTCTAAGAAACTGTAGCGATAGTAGATTGGTCACATCTGACCAATACCTAATCTGTTTACTAAGTTCTTACCAGCTCAATGTGGTTTGAGGCAAGTGTTTCCCTTACTTGAAAGCTATGTTAGCTGCAGAAGCAAACTTCAGACACCAAACCTGTCTTGACTGATCAGCTGCATTTTGTGTAAACTTGTTTTTTTTTACTACTACAACTGTTCTTTTGAGCTTAAAAGCTTCCCACTTCAGCTCTGAAAGCTGCTCTCCTGCAGAGCTTATTTCCAGTCCTAACCTGACACACCTGATCCTACTAATCAGACTATTTAGGAATCCTGAAACAAGGTGTGTTAGCATAGGAATAATACTCTACAGGAGAGCATCCTGCTAGCAGTAGGGCTGGAGATATGATCTGAAGTTTCCTCTCTAAGCTTATGACCTTAGGTAGCCTCACACACCTGTTGAAGGACATAGCTTTGGCAGGCTAAATTTTTCTGCCTTCACTGAAACTGGAAACCCTGCACAGGTGATTCATCATGAAGCGGTAGTACAAAATATGATTTCTTGATATTCCTTGTGTTTCTCCATCTTTTTGATTCTGACTTTAACCATTGCTAAGGTGCCACATTTGCCAGACTAGGGTGGATTAAATGATTTTTTTCAACATCTCCCATACTGCATTGCACTAAATCCAACTAAGCAAGCCTAATTATGCTCTGTTTATAATGAAACATGCAGTTGGTGTTCTTTAAGTACTGATGATATCCACAATATGCTCTTAAAAGCGTATTGTGGTGTCATTTGTCACAGTAGCAATAAATAAAATCATATTGCCCATCCTTACCCCAGGCCCTCCTGATGGGTCCAGTGTTCTATTCTTCACTTCTGTAACTTAATTAAGGTGAACAATAATAAAGTGATTTTGCATTGTTTAATGTATAGATGTTGAATCATAAACCCTAGGATGAAAGAGATATCTTGGAGTTCAGTATGAGTGTAATATAATGTAATATATGGCAAATCAGAATACCTAATAGTACAGTTCTAATATTCGATTGTTCTCTAGGGTCAGGGTTACGGTTAGCTCTTGAGCATGCAATTGGCCTTCTTTCTACAGCATGCTTATCCATCCTTAAGCTGTTGCCTCACATCAAATGTCCTAAAACTGTATAGTGATGAGTGCACATGCATGTATCTCACTCTGCCAGTGTTTTCCTCCCCCTTCTCCATTCTGCTGTACCTCAGTTAGTGAATGTATGAGACCAGACCTCTGTAGCCACACCAATCTCATTCTCTGAGCCGAACGCTGCTGGGCCCAGTCTGTGCCCACAAAGCCTTGCTTTTATTCTCCACTCTGAGCTCTTTGTGGCAGGGTGCTCCACCTCATAGCCCTTGTTTTCTGCCCCTCCATCCTCCCTTTCATCTGAGGGCCAGGATTGAAGAGAGGGCGATCTGGAGGACGTGCGGGTTGAAAAGAGCGAGGCACTTGAGGCGCTCCTCGTGTGGGAAAGAGTGAGAGACAGGAGGCCAAACCCCTAGGCCGTGAATGCCAAGAGGGGGGCTGAGGGCTAGCAGCCCTGAGGAGCTCTGCTGCACTTTTACTGGAAAAAAAAGCCATATTCTAAGAACCATGGGCCTCCAGAGCATTGCTCCGTTCCAATTAAAAACTAATCATTCTTCCCCTAGAGAGAGAAGCCTGGAAGATGAAGTGGAGAAAGAAGGGAGGTGGGGAGGGTTGTTTTTGTACAGGGTGATTTGGTGAGAGAGAGAAAGAGAGAGAACCTGTGGTTCTCTGCAGACCCTTTTTTGGCAGAGAATAAAGCGAGATAGAGAAATCCGCATGAAAAGTCTTCTATAGTAATTGGTGTGTTCAGGATGTGCCCATAAAGAATAACCCTAGCCCACCAATCCCCAACAGCCAGCCAGCAGGGTCAAACCTGTACGCAGCACGGACCCATCAACAACTGCTCCACAGGTCAGCTGCGTCTGCTCAACCAGCCCATCAGTCGCCATTGTGCTCCCAGAGAGCCCCGAAAGATTTCTCCACGCCAAAACAAGCCTAAATGTGCCACAGCCAGGGCTTTTCTCTCTCTTTTTTCCCCCCTCCTCAACTGCCACCTCCTCCTCCTCTGCCTGCAAGCCCGGAGCTGCCACGCTATCGAAATAATTATATAAATCAATAGATGGAGAAAGAAAAGCTTTTAGTGCAGGTTGGGTGAGTGCTGGAGTGCTTTGCTCCCTGTTAATTAATCAGCCATTCTGTTGAGCCGAATGAATGCTCCAGGCGCGCACGCTCCACTGCTGTTTTTACACGCTGCCAAGCTGGTGTCTTAAGTGTCTTCCTGAATCCAAGAGCTGTTCTTTACACCCCCCACCACCACCGAACACACACACTCTCTCTCTTTCTCTCTCACTTTCTCTCTGTTGCTCTCACTCATGCTCTTACTCTCTCTCTTGCCATTCTCCTTCCAACCCTCCTGCAGGTAATTGGAGTGGGACCTATGTGTTTGTGCTTCTTGTTGGAGAAAGAACTAGAGAGAAAAGAGAAAGGGGGAGAGAGAGAAAGGCCTCTCCTATTTGTTCAAGAACTTCCCAGCTGCCACTCACTCACAGAAGAAAAGTAATTCCACGTCTCTCTCACAATGGAGTACATGCATACAGGGAGAGGAAGGCAAACACGCACACACTCAAAGCTTTCACTTAGTGGTTTTCTCCAGATGCATCTCGTAGCTTAGCAACAAGTCTTGGCTGTGCAGCATTGGGTTCTGTTTTTGGCAACAGCAGGGTTTAAGGTTTTTGAGCGGTTTTCAGAAAAACAAAATTCACATTTTTCCCCCACTAATTAGTCTGCCTCACTTGTTAGAGTTTTTTTTTTTTGTTTTTTTTTAACACACTTAAATGGAAAATCCACCAGTTTTTCAAAATTTCTACATAATTTAGTGATTAAGATGTATACAACGCAATTCACAGTGCGTTGGTGTGAAATGTTCTGCTCTAGATAAACTTAGAGTCAGAATTGTTCACCGTGGTGCTGATGGGAACCAGACATCCCAAGCATTTAATGCCTCTAAAAGCTCCCTCAAGTTTTCACATGAAATGTTTATGAATACACCACCTGATACATTGTTTTACAATAGTTTTAAGAAAAAGTTTTGACATTAAACCATTTTTTCCCCTTCATTCATAGTGAAGTACATTAGGTGTGTTGCAAGGCAAAATAGTGCTAAAAACCTGATCTTTTCAGATTTACCTCTGTTTTGCCCTCAACTATGCTGTTTTGGACAGGTTGTTTTGGATATTCACATCATACACATTGCAACTCTTGGTTCTTGTCACCACAACTTGGCAGAAATCTGATTTGATAAGTTTCTCTACAATCAAACCATCTTTAATGGCTTTGTTTATGTCTTTATAACTGAACTATGTATAATTTTTTGGAAAATCAGTGGAATTTCCCTTTAAGTAATGCTGTGAAATTTGTGGAGAGAAAATAAGGAAGTTTCCTTTGTTTTGTTTGTCACAAATTTTTCCACTCAGCATGCCTCTGACAGCAGCGTAGCAGCAGCAGGGCTGCGGAGTGTGATTGGACTTCACCTGCATAGCAGCAAATTAGAATGAAGAGAGTGAGGAGTGAGGGGGGGTGGAGGAGGAGGAAAAAAAACATTGATTGCTTGTCCAAATAATGTTATGCCGGCCAAAATATTTCTAATTATTTCTTCAATTGCAAATGGCATTTAAAAAGTGCTGTCACTTCTGGTTAGGGTGGCATGAAGCCGACCTGTCATTGGGGGCTATCTTTTGTTGTCATATTTCATTTCTGGAAATGTCTACCAATTAGAGCGCAGTGGCCCGGCGCCATTAGTGAAGGGGAGAAAATTGAGAGATCCGCTCTGCTCTCCTCACGGCTCCTGCAGCCCTGCCTCTCGGAGCACGCACACACACTCTCATACACACGCTTGCTCACGCCTGCTTCTCCTCCTCTGCCTAACACACTAAGCTGTAAAGCCATGTCTTATGTCTTTGGTTGGAGTAATTGTTAAGATAGCACAAATTCAATACTCAGTATCAGTACTGGGCTGATAAGAGCAAATACTGGATCTGATATTGGAGGAAAAACAACAAGTGGCCAAGTTAAAAATAGCTAATTTTAAGGATTTTTAGGAAATAAAACAAATATTATACTAGTATCAGTATCAGCTGATACTCAGTGTTTGTGTCTGTATATTTGGATCACAGAAAGTTACAGGACAGCAGAAGGACTAGTAAAATAAGGTTATACCTCTTTTATTTAATGTGACAAAGACGGTAAGTATGATGCAGTTTCATCCTAATGAGACCTAATGATTCTGGGTGCTGCAGCATACATTGCTGTAAATTTATTTATTTTACTATGCTATAAGATTTGGAGACCTCTCTGGTGGAAATGTGGAAATGCACACAACATGCAGAAGAACATCTTGGAACACCCGTTGTGCTTCAGATCTTTTCCCCAGGCAGATGAATCTAATGATTTCAAGTATGTTAAAAGAGTATTTAAAGAGAAACTCATCATAACTTCATCAGTATAATTGATTTTGCATTTAAGACTTAAACATTGAGCCAGATCACCTTTTTGAGCCATGTGGGCATTAATACATGAAGATGTATGAAGTGGTCAGAAAAACTATGAAGTGGTCAGAAAAATCAGACCCAGCACCTCTGACATTTTAATAATTATTTCAGGATTTATGGGGTGACTTGCATTGAAACAGGAAGGTTAAAATCTTGAAATCCCCAATGGAAAATTGTCATGTGATGATGTGCATGTTGCACTGTGTGTTTTAGTTTAAGACCTGGAGGAATTCATCTTTCCTCTGTGCTAACATGTTGAACACATGTATCCATTCAGTTCTAATGTTTGGTTTTTAACTCTCTTTGCCTTTCTCTGGATTTAAGTGGTGATGTAGTCTTTAAACCTCCACCCTTCACCACAGTGCCCCTAACTGATATAGCTACTCACACACAAATAACTTTTTTTGCAGTTAAAGAAAAATCTACAAATATAAATGCCTGGTAAAGTTTGATGCACAATTGCTGACAGTGTCTGTGTCTGTTCAATAAAGAGGGCATTAAAGAAGACAAGAGCAGAGCTTCCCAACCTTTGCTAACTCACGGCCCACACAACCAACCACAAAAGCTTCCACGGCCCACAAGATTTTGCAGAGCAGGTATTTTAAAGTGCAAACAAATATAATAGAGTAATAAATGTAGCCTGTGAATTTTGTTTGTTAATATAAAGCAACTCAATAACATAAACAACAAAAACATTTTCTAGCTCACCTAATGATTTAGCTCATGTTGTTAGGCAGCTACCAAGCTTGTCAAAGCTTTATTTAAAAGCGCAGAAAGGTGGTTGCTTGTTGTCTGTTCTTAGACATCTGTAATCTAAAGGCCTCTCTACATCAAGTGCAGTTTAATTGTGCAGTATTTTTGGATGGCAGTAAATTAATTGGATCATGTGTGCAACCGATATCTTGCACACATTTAAGGTGAATACTCCTTAAATCCAGTAATCAAAGAAGCACTCAGAACTCAAGATCCTGAGTCTCCCCTCTCTACTGGTTCTAAACACACTAACATCTAATGCACAGCAGCTTCAAGCCAGCCATGCTGACCACAGTGAACTTTAGAGGATACCAAACTACCAGCCAAAAGGATTTTGGAAAGGCGCATAAAAAACTAGATGGAAAAGCTGCAAATTAAGAAAAAATGGCTAAATGGTGCAACAGATGTTTTTACGCTTGAGAAGGTGAATAAGTTGGTTTATCAGTAAAGGTGAAATGTGAAAAGCGGTTATGGAAACATTTTTTGAGTAAGTGTTGATGTAGAACACGAAAGTCATTGTTCTTTTGCACTGTTTTCTGTCAGAACTGTTTGTCTGAGTGACGTTCGCGGGGTGGGTGACTGTAAAGTGAGACTTTCACCCTCATGAAATGTGCCACTGCCTGTTCCATTCCATCTGGTGTCTTTGAACTGTTAGAGCTACAGCCATGTGTAGCTGAGAGGTGACTGTAAAACTGCCCTACTGAAAGCTAATGAAGGTTCAGATCCCCTTCGCTTAACACACCACGCACAGGGAACGAGACTCTTGGATGCACTCCGGTATCTATCCGGTACATGTTCCGGTTGTGCTGTGTGAGTGTGGTTTCCACTCCATTTATAAGCAGCAGATGATCTGGTGTATGACGCTTTTGCTGCCAAAAAGCTCCGGCTCACTCAACGAACAAATGCCACGGAGTAATCCTAGAAAAGAATGGTAAAATTTAAAGATACCCTCTGAATCCACAAGTGAATATTGGGCCTTAATAAGGACAGCGACAACAGATTCTAGTGACATTTTTAGATTTACGTGCCAATGACACTCCATTTAAACGGGTTCTGCCATTGCTGCTACATAAAAAGTGGCGAGCCGGCACAGGTAAATGGAGCATACCGCTTGTCTCGCTCTGTGAGTGCAAGAGTGTTATGTGATGTTTAAGAACTTGCACATAACAGTAGTTGATAGAAATATTCAATTTGCATTTTCTTTTACCATCTTTTTGGAAATTTTCTTAAACTTTGGGAAACGTTTACATGGAAACCCTGCTAATTAGGTAGTGACTCCAAAACGCCATCTAAATTACAAAGCTGTCTGGGCCCAATAAGTAGGTCCTGACTGACATGACAGTTTTATGACTTATGAGGCTAAAACATCTGATAACCAAGATATTTATTTAAATTATATGATCTATGATTAGTTGTTGATTGTGATTTGTCAAATATGTTAATCAGTAAACCTTTGAGACCTTAGTTTTGGCCAAAATCACCCACCAACCAATATGTTGGTCAGGCAATACTAAAAAGGATATGTAACTGTCACTGCCACCAAAAAGACAGCAGGGGACAAACTACCCCCCCCACTAATGATTCATGTAAACCACCACCATATAGAGCTAAATATTCCATGTTGCTTTGATTATGATGAATTTAGCTGAGTATGTTCAGCTACCAGCAGTTAAGCTGCAAAACCTCACTGTTCTGTGTTTTTCTCTCTCGCTCTCTCTCTCTCTCTCTCTCCCTCTCTCTCGCTCTCCTCCTCCCCTCTCTCTCCTCTCTCTCTCTCTCTCTCTCTCTTTCTCTCTCTCTCTCTCTCTCTCTCTCTCTCTCTCTTTCTTTCTCTCTGTCTCTCTCTCTGGCTGACAGTGTTTTGTGGTCAATTTCTGAGATGCAATAATAGGCAGAGCTCTTCTGGGCTCTTCTGTGTGTGTAATTTATGTGGCTTCCAGCTTTAAGCCATCATTTACCCCACACTTAAGATCCACTGACCTCTACGCTTTCTTCAACCATAAAACAGTTAATAGAGGGGAAGGAAAAAAAGCTGGGCTCGGAGCTAGCAGAGGATTATGGACATGAAAACAAAAGGATAGTTTATATGAGAAGAGTAGAGAGAGAGAGACATACAGCATATAGTGAGGAGGATTGTGACAGTTTATAAATGGGTGAGAGAGAGAAAAAGTGAAGAGGGGGAAGAATTTCTATATAGCCAGCAGATCATACACTCACATGATTGTGTGTGTTGGTGTGTGTTTGTGACCAGGTTATTGTGGCTCTTATTAATGGCTCTATTCATTTTTAATATCTCCCATCTCGCTGGCTCCTGTGGAAGCTGGCCAAGTACCCAATCACTTACACATGTAATGAATAGATAAAAAATTACATCTCTTGTTGTTCTTTTTCTTTTGGCTCAGCACTAATTTGCCCGCACTGCAATCAGATAGCCATTGCCGCTGCCCGAGGGAATCGATAGCATTGGCGATAGTTAATGTCTGGCTGCTGCGAGAGGAAGAAAATAGATATCGGTAGCCTTTATTGAACTTTCCTCTGTGTAGCAGTTCTGTGGAGAGCCGCTGTGGAAGGAAAAGAACAGAAATGAAGCCACCTGGTGCTGGAGCTCAGCTTACCGCTCCCAGCTTTAGAGAGAGAATACATGTGCTGTGGCCTTTTACTCTGATTCCTAATATCTCTCTCTCTCTCTCTCTCTCTCTCTCTCTCTCTCTCTCTCTCTCTCTCTCTCTCTCTCCCTCTCCCTCTCCCTTTCTCTCTCCCTCTCTCCCTCTCTCCCTCTCACCTCTTGCTTTCGCTCAGCCTCCCAACCTGTGGATCGAGTGTGTTTGGATGGCATGGGTGTGAGTAGCTTCTCACACCCATCCCATCCAAAGTCTGTTCCCACTGCAGTAACAGCCTATTGTGTTGTGGGAGGACTTTACATCCCGCTAGCCGATGCTTGGTATTGGGTGTAGTGACCTATGTATGTGTGTGTATAAATAAATAAATAAATAAATAAATAAATAAATATACACACACACACTGATCAGGCATAACATTATGACCACCTCCTTGTTTCTACGCTCGTTGTCCATTTTATCAGCTCCACTTACTGTATAGGTGCACTTCTCTGTTTCTCTGCATACTTTGTCAGCCCCCTTTTACCCTGTTCTTCAGTGGTCAGGACCCCCATGGACCGTCACAGAGCAGGTACTGTTTAGGTGGTGGATCATTCTCAGCATTGCAGTAACACCAACGTGGTGGTGGTGTGTTAGTGTGTGTTGTGCTGATACGAGTGGATCAGACACAGCAGTGCTGCTGGAGTTTTTAAACGCTGTGTCCACTCACTGTCCACTCTATTAGACACTCCTACCTCGTCAGTCCACCTTGTAGATGTAAAGTCAGAGACGATAGCTCATCTGCTGCTGCAGAGTTTGTGTTGGTCATCCTCTAGTCCTTCATCAGTGGTCACAGGACGCTGCCCACAGGACGCTGTTGGCTGGATATTTTTGGTTGATGGACTATTCTCAGTCCAGCAGTAAAACTGAGGTGTTTAAAAACGCCAGCAGCACTGCAGTGTCTGATCCACTCAGATCAGCACAACACACACTAACACACCACCACCACATCAGTGTTGCTAAAATGCTGAGAATGATCCATCCCCAAATAGTACCTGCTCTGTGAGGGTCCATGGGGGGTCCTAACCACTGAAGAACAGGGTAAAAGGGGGCTAACAAAGTATGCAGAGAAACAGATGGACTACAGTCTGTAACTGTAGAACTACAAAGTGCACCTATATAGTAAGTGGAGCTGATAAAACGGACAATGAGCATAGAAAGAAGTGTGTGTGTGTGTGTGTGTGTGTGTGTGTATAGACATATATAGATATAGATGTATTAAACAGAAAATTACATAGAAGCAATTTTTCTTTGTATTTTCAGTATATTCTTCTTTTTGGTCTATTTTGTTGTCTGTTTGTCTTAACAGCTAAACATCTTTTTAGACATAGTGTGGAATTGTCTTCTCTCAGTGGAAGGATGGACAGAAACACTTGTGGATTTTTTCAGATCTGAAGCAAGAGTGGAGCTTGATTGTCTCTTCTCTCCCAAAGATGAAAGCTTTTAGTGCTGTTTGTCTGATATTGACAGTTCTGATGCTCTACGAGGTTTTGCCTGGTTGTTAGGTGTACTATTCTGAACTCTAGCTTTGGAAACTCCTGTTTTTTCGCTTTCCTTTGATTTTTCTCTTCTTTATACAAGCAGATTATCTTATATATAACCTCCTCAGAAATATCTCCTGAAAAATGAATAAATTTCACTTGGCTGTTTTGTCTGGATATTAAATAAATGAAGAGTGGTCTGTCTTTTTTTTCATAACAAAACCTCATTTCTCCAAACTTTTTTCAGGAGAGAGCAAAAATGCATTAACTTTCAATGTAAGTCAGTATAACAAGATTTATCATAAAACATGAAGCAGTACATTATCATTATCAGTACATTATCTCACTGTTCATATCTAATTTCTTTGATTCATGTAGCATATTTAGGTTATGATGGTTATGGTGAAGATGTCTCCTTTGCGTTATGATCCAGAGCTGTCAGACGTTCGGTAAAACCTCTGTCTGGCTGGACGCAGTGCAGGACTCTTTTAGCTGATGTCATAGCCTCTCTCCATACAGCAGTCTAGTCCAAAACTTTACTGAAAACAGATGCGCAACTTGCAGTGTCTTTCCCAAAATAATGACCTCAGACAGTTTTTGTCCTTGCCTCCTTCCAAAATAAACTGCATGGCAGCTTTTTTTTTTTCTTTTGGTCCTCCTGCTTGTTGCCAGTGTTCTTACAGGCTTTTCCTCTTATAGTATTGAATTCAGCATGCTGGTTCAGTCCTCAAACACACAGTATAGTGGGTGTTTCCTTTATAGAAATAGACTGAAGATGCACTTATAATTCACTACAGCTCCCATCAGTACCCTCAACAAAGCTACGACTGTGAGACAACGTATATGAGCACATTATTGTAGAGATGTTCAGAATTTCTGCATGAATGGCTTCTAATCGTCATAATAGATAAAGACTGTAGTATTTAAGAAACATCACACAAAGCGTTTGCATTGCTCTGTCTTTATCAAAGATGTGTTTTAATGGTGGAATTGGGGTCATTGATTTAAAAAAGTATGTGAACCCCTAAGATAATAAGTGCATTAAAAGATGTTCCAGTCAATTCAGACGTGGGTTTTTGACTGCCCTGACAAATTTGGGTTCGCTAACTACAAAAACAAACACAAATTTTCGACAAATTCAACTTAACACACCTTAGTTCGGTCTTTGTATGATATGTTTTAGTTTTGTGGTGTTGATTTGGTATATTACTGACCACAGATCTCATTGGCTGGTGGATAGCGCCACAACGGCTGCTGCAGAACACAGAATAGAGAGTCCATGCATATTTGACTTTTTTTAAGCTTTAAAAATGATATACAGTCACATAATTATGGGCGAGTGCCAGCCAAGCATGTCATTACACAGTAGTGTTTCATGCAGAAATCTTGGAATTCGCTTTGAGAGTAGCTTTTGTTTAATGCTTAGCCACACTAAAATAATGCTAATTTCCTTTTTTTTCCATATTTGCCAGCAAGATTAATTGCAGGCATCTGAAGCTTGTAACAGACATTTAAGTAAATATAGTTTACTTTGTATGTTAAAGCTTAGAAGTAGGTGCCTTCAATAAGGATTTCAATTCAGAGCCTGTGCCTGAATATTACTGGAGCCTGTTAGCTTAGCTAAATGCCCAGCTCTGCTGAACACAGAGTATTGTTCAGTTCACCCACATAGAGCCTGTTAAAACCTAATTTTCAGAGTTCTGAACCAAAATTTGGACTCATCCCTAATTTACAGCAGAATTTTAAACAGAAATTCTGAATTATTCCTAATTTACAGCTGAATTCTGAAGAGAAATACTGGCTTATCATTATTTTACAGCAACCTCCATCATGGAAGATTTGATGGCAATGTATTTGTTCCTTGTTCTAATCAATATAGGTCCCCGTTTAAGTCATGCATTTTTGTCTTTTTTTTCCTTTTTGTTCTTTTTTCTCTTTTATGTTTTATCTTTTTCATATGGTGGCCCATAAATTGTGTAAACTAGCCATGAGGGAGTGTTGTTGAGAGAGAGAGCAGAAGATGGATGCTGCTACACGTCTCAGTTCTGTTCTCTGCGGCCCTCCATCACGGAAATTGAGAAGTGAAAAATGGAAGGAGGGAGTCGGGGGCATAACTCCGAGTCTTCCTGCTGTAGATGAGCTGCTGTCGGCCGGGCACAGGCTCGCACTAGCCGTGTCCACACTGTACACACACCTCACCACCCAAAGCACTGACCTGCTGTACACTGCTCATCCTTCTCACATACACACACATCTATTTTGAGGTGAGCTGTGTGTCTTTATTGACGCTTGTGTATTGTGTGTGTAAGTATGATGCAACAGTGGCCTCATGTGCTGTGTTTTTTACCCAAGTGTCCAGTTAGCTGGACATAGATAGTATCTGCACAATATGAACAAAATATGTGTTGTACTCCTACATATTATGGACTGCCCTGCATTTGTTGTTTTAGACTATGATTTATGATTTACCTTAAATGCTTTCATTCATTCATTAAAACGTGTACAACTTGTCTGATCAGTAAGTACGTATTTCAGGAGATATAATAAAAAAAAAATCCACTTGCATAAGAAAGGAGAAAATCTAAGATAAAAAAAATGATTAAAAGATACATAGCAAATGCGACTCCTAACAACTGACTAGGGAAGACCTGTCAGACCACAAACACTGTCCCTGTCAGCACTTAAAGCTTACATTTTTGAGAGAAAGGAGAATATCAACCTGCTTCAGATCTGAATAAATCCACAGGTGTTTCTGTCCATCCTTCCACTGTAAGAAGACAACTCAACACTAAGAGTCTGAAAGGAAGCCATCAATGACAAAAGAAAGTATACAAGAAAGAAGACTAATTACAAATCAAGCAACTGTGCTGGTTTTCTCAGAACAATAAACTGGCCACCCCAGAGTCCAGACCTCAACATCATTGAATGTGTTTGATGTTACTTGGGTTGTGAGAAGCAGGAAATGCAATTACCTTCTGAGACTGAATTTTGGAGGTGTGGTAAAGTATCTCTACAGATTTCTTTGAAAAACTGAAAACAATGCTTCAAATAGATTGGAAGCTGTGGTAAAGGCGAAAGGTGGACACACTAAATACTGAAAATGATATATAATATTTAGTTGTTTAGGCTTCTGGGTAATTTTGTGTAATTTTCCCCTGATACTGATAAATAAATTACTTGTAATAAATGGCTGTTTTGACTGGAAATTAAAGAACACGTGGTCTCTGACTTTTACACAGTGTTGCATTTATGTAATTTGCGAAGGGCTTGTTTACATATTTGCTTCCACTACAAAGGCTGAAAACTTAATGTTCAGCTGTAATGTGGAGAGTGTGTTGGTGTGATGCTTTGGCCTCTGCCCTCATCAACACAACAGCTGAAAGAGACACTCATCCTCATTTACTTCATCCACCCACACACCTTGCTTTAGTGCCGACTTTGTATGTATTTATGTGAATTCCTACACGTGTGTG
This sequence comes from Colossoma macropomum, assembly GCF_904425465.1. Lineage (NCBI taxonomy): Eukaryota > Metazoa > Chordata > Actinopteri > Characiformes > Serrasalmidae > Colossoma > Colossoma macropomum. The sequence goes on along the minus strand of NW_023494784.1, from coordinate 31,391,279 downwards.
TGTGTGTGTGTGTGTGTGTGTGTGTGTGTGTGTGTGTGTGTGTGTGTATATTAATGCATGCTTTACTCTACAAAGAGGCTAAAGTAGGGGTCAGCTGTACAACAGGCGTCTTTATTGCTCCTGAAAAGCCAACAGATGTAAAAAGTATATGATAGATAGGACGAGGGGTATGATGTGTGTGGGTATGCATGTGAACTAAAACACTATTCATACAGGATTTGTTTTAGGGTAAATAGGGTTAGGCTAAATTGCGATTATATGAAATGTTATACTTGTTTTATACTTGTGAGCAGCTCCAGATATCACGTATGTAACCTTTTTGGTTTGACAGCAATGTATAAATCGATTAGCCTTTACTGTCTCTAAGTTCGTATGCTGTGGAAGTCTTAGGCACATGAGCATGTTATTTAATAATGTGTGATATTTGCTTGTAAGAACACCAAATATCATTAAATACAAATAAACCTAAATGTATTGAAAAGTAAGAAGAGTTTCTAGGCTTCAAAAAAGTACTTGATATCTTGTGAGCTAGTTACAAGAACACAGTTTGGTTCCAGATTTCTCCTTGATGCTCTCAGGCATCGCATGAATTTATTAAATTCCATCACCTGCACACTTGATTTAACATAATAAAGTATTGATTAGCCAAACTACAAATAACATAAGGCTTGCTCAGGTAGAGATTTAAAAACCGTTAAACAAACATAGACTTGCTGTCTTGATAAATAAACTACTGTCTTGGCTTACTGGCCAGATAAATAGATTCTAATAAATACATTTTTAAATTGGATTTTAAATTGCTGTCTCTAAACGTTTGCATAGTAGTGTAGGTATAGCACAGTAGTGTGTGTGTATGTATATATGGTCACTAGCTGTATGGTTGTTATATGCTTCTCCAGCACTGACCACATTGTTCATGGTAATACTGCTGCTGGCCCTAGTCACAGAGTGTCCCTCGAGTGTGTGTGGGTTAGTTTAACTGTTCTGGGCTGTTCTTGCTGCGTTATCCCTCTGGAATGCCTGGTATTTGTGTTCCCTGCCTAATGAGCTTGTAAAACTAATCATTCATTTATTTATTTATTTATTTGGTAATCCTCCATGATCCTCTATCATTCCAATTTGCTTTCTCTCTAACTTTTGCTCTGTCTCTCATGTGCTATTCTCTCTCTCTCTCTCTCTCTCTCTCTCTCTCTCTCTCTCTCTCTCTCTCTCTCTCAAAGCCCACAGATAAATAAATGTGTATGTAAGTATGTGCTGTATGTCTGGTGAGGCATTGGGCATTAGTGGGTCTTCAGTGCTCACTTGTTCCTAGGAAAAGCATCCACTGTTCCCCAGTTTGTGTTAGGCACTGCACTCCCCTTACACTGTAATGTCTCATGAGTTGTTTTCAGTTTTCTCAGTTTTTTTTTTCTTCTTTTTTTCAGTTCTCATTTCTGGCATGTTCCCTCACCTTCTGACATTTGACTTCCTCTTAGAAAGTTTTCCCAAGAAGTGTGTTTGTTTCTAAATGAAGCGTTTGGGATTGTTGGGTAACTGTGAAATTTCTAGTGAAGAAGTAAGCTCATTGTTTAGTAAGAGGAGCCAGCAGTTTTATACTGAAACAGTATCACAGTATTTCCCTTTAAGGCAATTTCTGGCTTTGTGTAGGGGGGTGTGTTTGTACACAGGAAATCTACAAATTGAATCATCCTGTTCATATTGACAAATCAAGAGAAACTTTCTATTTTTATCACTTGTCTGAGACTTTGACTCCCAAGGGTTAGGTGTGAAGTGTAGGATAAATTATAAATTATAAATTTACTAATTCACCAGAACGTGACCACCTTGAGGTCCACTTTTGATACCCCTGAAATTAAAATAGAGAAACTAGATCACTGGCATTTTTAGCAGATTCTGTTAGCTTATATTTTTACAACTCCATCCATTTTTCCCCAGCAATTTGAATATAAATCTGTGGATCTTACACAAAAAGAGGACTTGACTGCTGCTATGCTTCTGCTAGTGTAATTGACCAGCTCCACCATCAACTACTACAGTAATGCAGCTAGTGGACTGAACAAAGTCAGCTTTGATGCACACACATCATGATGTGGACATGATTGATTGGGATGTCTGCATGCAGGTCATTTAAGGACAGAGGATCACTCACATTAATGACAGATTTGAGTCAGTTACCTACATGAATGTGAGCCATCCAGTTAGAAAGATCAGACTTGAGCTAAAAATCGGAATTGAGCAGTGAGGCTTGTAATGTGAAAGTAGCGTTTGATACACATACTCTTATATACACATAAATGTATTTATGGGCCATAGATTGTTTAAATACGTTGTGTGTCTGAGTATATGTGTGCATGCTTGTGTGCTAAGCATGTATTCTGTGTATTGCTATCTGACATTTGTCATTTTTGCAATCATAATATGATAGTAAAAGTCTGAGAGAAAAGTGCAATGTAAGCAAAGCAGTTCACGATCTTGGAGGATCAGTTTTCACTTTGGACTGGCACAAAGGTTATTGGGATGATTCTGAAAAAGTTAGTCTGGTGCCCTGAATATGAATTAATTTGCGTTATGTGAATTTTACATCACTCCTACATAGGTGCCATAAAACCAGTGGGTTGCAGGGTCTGTAATGTACTGAGGGAAACCCTGAGTGTGTTTTCTTATGATTGCTCTGCTCTACACCTTTGTTAATGATGTAATCCTTTTCGCCACAGTCTATAATGCAAGATGAAGTTCATACCATAATCCATATGTGACGTTTTGTGTACAAAAGACGGGTTAAAGATGAGTCATTGATTAATTTGATGTAGCCGTGACAGTTATTATGAACATTTGCATTAGTTAATGTACATTTTTTAACATTATTTTTCAGACTTTCAGAGTGGGTCACAGTGGTAAGTAGATGTAGAAGTCTGGCCCGAGTGCTCTTATGAATATAACAGTGGTGTTCCTGCTTGAACTGGAAATGAAACCTTATTCCATTTGTGGGGAGGTGGTATCACTGTGCTGTCTTTTGCAGTAAGTTCATAAGAATGGAAATGCCCACAGCTACTGACTGCACACGTGTAAGTGCATGCATAGACTAAAATTAGGGCTCTCATACAATTAGATAACAGATAAAATGGCCTCCGACAAAAAGGCATCAGGCTAAGCAGCCACAGACAAATGACCTTGCGCGGTGAAGTTCATTTGACATTCAGAGTTCTATTCTTTCTCACTACATGAATTACAGTTTCATGGCCAAACTAACCACAACCGCAACTTTTACTGAACTGCACTATTACTACAGTCACATTGATTGTTTTCAAGAATGAAAAATTCTGTGAGAGTGTATTTTGTACATGATTCAGAAATGAGCTGTTGGCCATTAATGCTGGAGAAGTCACATCCTTGTAAGATACCATTTAAGGGCTGTACATCACAAAGCCCCAAAGTTTGCATATCGCAAAGCCCCAAGATTACCTGTAAAGATACACCAGTAACATACTGGATGTTAAAATTAGGGCACTAAATTATTGATTGTTATTATCAGCTGTAATTACAGTATTGGGTCAAAAATAATAATGATATTTTCTCATTAATTAGTAAATAGTATATTAGATGATGATGTACTGTGCACACTTAATTCCTAGATACAGTTCGTTTGTGTAAAACTTTGACTTTGAGTTTTGTAATCCTGAGTGCAAAGGGCTGTTTTAGCTTTCAGAACATCCTGATTTTAATAACAAATGTCTGTTTTGTCTGTTTCAGTCATGTGTCATGCATTTGCACATTGAAAAGTTTTCCTCTCTCAGAAAGCAGGACATCATATCCCAGAACTTAGCTGCTGCTGAAACAGCAGACAAGGCTGTGCACTGTTGTGTATTTTGACAGTGGGTAGAAAAATGGGACATGTCCTCTCTGCATGTGTGGTGTTTGGGTTGTGGAAAGGTTGCGGGTGTATTGAGACGTGGATGTGTGTGTTTGAGTGTGAGCAGCCGTGAAATGACTGGCAGGCCCTTATCAGCACTGTCACACTTCCACAGCCCTGTGACACAACACAATATTTGAGCATGGACAGAGAGAAAATATCACACATTCTTTGTCTGAGCGTTAGATAAACAAGTCATTTGTTGTGTCTGGAAAGCCGATTTCATTGTGCCATAGTGATAGAAAGTTGCACTTATTTATTTATTTGTTTGTTTGTTTGTTTGTTTGTTTGTTTGTTTATTTAGCTCTAAGTCCCTATCAAAATGTGTCATCGTTGTATATATTGTCACATAATAATGCATTGCGATAGGAGTATCATTTTATAATCCCTAAGGTATACTGTAACAAAGAATTATTATCTGTTATTGAATTGCATTTTTGTTTCTGGTGGTTTAGTCCAGTAGGCCAGTAGGTAACTTATTGGTTAAGTAACCTTAAATCAACCTTAATCTATTAATTTATTAATGACACTATTTTTTTAACCTTAATTTTTTTTCCTGAAATATAAATAAATTATATACAGAAATCACATGATTTTCAACTTGAATTTAACTAAATGTTTGGCCAGCAGTGTTTGAACTTTTGCCCACAGTTGTATATACTAATCAAAATAAATATGATTGGTGAAAAAAGTCTGTCAGACACTAGGAAATATGTTTTTTTACTACTAAGTAGAAAAGCAAATATGATTGCAATAAATTAATAAAATCAAGAAATTTTTACATCTATACTACATTTCTGATCAGTTTGTAAATGTGAAGTTTGAAAACATGCACAGTTTTGAATTTATATAGGGCGATATGGAGTTCTCTCATTGTTTACACTAAAACAATGAGAGTTAATTGTAACACTGTGAAAACTAACCCTGGCGTGTGGAGGCTGTGCTTTATTCTGGCTAGCTCTCATCGCAAGTTGGTCATATCCTTTAAAATGCTGCTATATCACAGATAACTTGTGCACACAGTAATTGACAGAACACTCACAGTAAAGTTACTTTCATGGTACAAAACAGTCTTCAGGGTGAATCTGAACATGCGTCTGTCAGAGAGCTGTCCAAATTCACATCTCACTGTGCTAAAGTAATCCTACTGTTAAAGGCACATATTGAAAACATCCTTAATTCGTTCGTTTATTTATGCATTTTATTTATTTTGAAAAGCTAGGCTTCAAATTTTTGACAGGTGAGCTTTTGTGTGTTCTGGAGGTGGTGATACTGCACTGCAACCATGTCTTGTTCTTAATGTTCTTTATGGGCCACAATCAGGGTTTAACAGTTCTGTGGATTAAAACAGCTGTGCTAAGGGCTTTGCTCTGCATATGTTTATGCATGCATGCATTTGTGCAGCTGAATGAATGAATATGAAAATCAGCTTTGTTTTTTTGTGTTGTTTTGGTTTAGCAGTATGGATCGTATCCAGCAGTTGCGGAGAGAGTATCAGCAGGCTCGGAGAGAGGGAGCTGCTCCAGCGTATGAAGAGATAGAGTCTCGACGGCGAGGCTCTGAATACGACCCTCACCGGGTGAGCCAAACCTTCCCTCAGTTTACTTAACCCCAACACACACAGCCCCCCGCAGCCTAAAACAACATAAACTCTATCACACCACCATCTCTCTGAACCTTCATACAGCTCGTCCCCCCACAGAAACCCCAGCATAAAGCAGGTTCTGTCGAAATATTATTTTACTTTGTCATTTCCTGCTTGATATATTTGCTGTCTCTGTTTCTTTAGTTTCCTCATTCCCTATTCTGGGCAATAGAGAGTGACTCCTGATGTGAGAACATGTGCCTTTCATCACATGACCACTGCAGCTTTTTCGCTAAAGCCTTTATCACTCACAGGGGTTAAGTGTTGAGCCAGACTCAAAATCCTGAGCTTTTTTATGTGGCAGTTTACCTGCACAAGATTTGGTACGATTCCTGCTAAACTTCCAGACGCACTCGTGTGAACTGAAGCCAGTACGTTACCAGGATTAACGTGTCAACTCCTGTTGATTTTACAGTTAAGCTTTGAGTTTTTACAAGTGGAAAATGTCACAAGCATGTACTATTAGCATGCCACTAGAGAGAAGCAGCAAAGAACAGCCCTGCCAACTAACATTTGTTATTGTTGTTGTTATTATTATTATTATTATTATTATTATTAAACAGTCAAGTAGTTTAAAAAATGTTCATTTGTTCATTTATTTCATGCAAACCATAGTAACTACTACTAGTATCCCCACACATGACCTTTGTATCTCCGTTTTTCAGTTTTTTATATAATTTGAAAATACCTGTTGCCCTTTACATTGTGTGTAAATCTCTTGATGAATGGACCAACAGAAATGACCCAAAATGACTTGGAAAAAAGTCATTGACTTACAATTAAATTAAAGTAGGTTGTTTCCTCCACCTGTAAAGTTACCATTTTGGAGATACAACGTTTTGTTCCGACAGCAGCGACATCTTAGGTGATGTCCAAATGACTTCAGGTCTCTGAAAAAAAACTTATGTCTCAGCTCTCATATAGTTAGACAACAGATTAAATGGCCTCAGACAAAAAAGCATCAGGCTAAGCAGACACAGACAAAATTAACTTGCACAGTAAAGTTTATGTGAAATTCATAGTTCTGTTCATTCTTATTAGACTAATTAAATTATGGCCAAAATAGCTACAACCGCCACTTTTACTGAACTGCACTATTACTAGTCAAGTTTTCATCTTCAAGAATGAATAATTCTGTGAGAGTATATTTTGTACATGAGCTGTTATCCATTAATGCTTGGGATGTTAAGTCTTGTGTAGCAGTACTTTCATGGCAAATGTGAACAAGTGCATCATTGTAATATACAGTTTAAGGGCTGCAAGTTTGCATATCACAAAGCCCCAACATTACCTGTAAAGATGCACCAGTAACGTACTGGGTTTATTGTGTTAAAGCACTATAGTATCAGCCAGTGCTTTTACAGCCCAGGCCCGCACACCAGTCGCAGCCCATTTGTTTTACATTGGTAAGAGTGTGGTGAATCAACAGTCCTGTATTTGCAGACACAGTAATGACTTCAGCTGAACTTTACTGTGTCAGGATGGGGACAAAGCAGCACCATTTGTATTCGCTGAGAACACATCGCAATTCTCTTTGTGCAGGATCAATAGTTATACCTCTCTCAAATTCAAATGAGGCAATCTCTGTTTGTTTAGAGTAGAGAGCACAATAAAGAATCGCAGACGTTGGGGTGCAGATCGAATTAAACTACCTCCAAACAGCAATCACCCAGTCTAATGAGCGCGCTCATTAAGGTCTGCTCTGCATTTATTCATTTGCTCGTCTGCGCTTATTTATCTGTTTATTCCGCGATAATTTATTCGGCGACTGAAGGAAGCGAACGCTCTCAATGAGTCAAAACAAAACCAAGTTACTTCACAAGCTATTTTTGTAGCTGAGGAGATGCCGTACAGCCGCCGGTTTGAGTACAGTGGCCCAGATCCAGGCGCAGGACTGCTTTCCTAATGCCTGTTGTGTTCTAACTGATGTTTTAGGTCAAAACAATTATGAAAGTACAAAAGGCTGACAGAGGCTTGAGATTTTTTTTTCATGAAAAACAATGGCAGGCTTTTGCCTGAGGCAGACTAGCAGAGATAAATCAACAGAGTAGTTCTTCTGAGTCTTAGCGATCGCACACATTCTACACACGCGTTTACAGATTCTCACACACTTATACATTCTCAGTGTGTTCCACACCCTCCTCTCTAGTTACTGTCTCGTTGCCTTCACTACAGCTAAAAATAGTCTGCTAGTCAGACAAAATATGTCAGCCTATTGTTATTACTGTTCCCTGGATTGGTAGCATGCCTGTATAAAGTGTTTTTTTATTGTTATTATTGTTTTTCCCTCTTAGTCAGGCCTCAGAATGACATCCACAGTAAAAATCAATAAACCATGAATTAGATAACATTCCAGATTAGGTGTGTCACATAGGCTTTAATTGAGACTCATACAAACAGTATCGCCCTGTCTTTAACATACACAAAGAATGGTTTGCTTGGCCTTTTCCCATATTTAGTAAATGTTTTCACCGGTTCTTCCTTCTTCACTTTCAGATGAAGTTATGAGTCCACTGCTGATGTCATAGAATGATTTTTGCAGACTTTTGCGTAAATATGGAAAGCTGTATTGTTTACTCAGCGCTCCAGACTGGCCTGTTTGTGACTGTACTGACAGACCCACAGAGTGAAGATGAATACGTGCTGTGTGTAGACACTGATGGATGACTATGCTGCCTCCTTATGATTCTCTGGGCTGGCTCACCTCCCATGCTCTGCTGATACGTGGACAGTAAGTTAATAACAGCTGTGACCAGACTCTGCAAGCTGGCTCTTGAGGAGAACGCCTCAGGTCTTCCTGACCTTTGAATAACATTTGGTGTGTAACACGCACCAAATGGTGTTCTGGTGGAGGTAGAAGTTGTTGTGAACCTGATTTGTGATGCTAGTTTGTGTGCTCTGGCTGGTAATATGAAAACGCAAAAGACAAAAAATTGGAATGAGTCGTTGTCTATGTTGTCCTGGAAGATATTTCCATATTCAGTCTCGTGTTCATGGGAATTGCTTTGATTATGTATTTATCCCCTGGCTAGGAAGTCTTAAATAAAGAGCGCACAATGTCTTCTACTGTTCTGTTTGGTGTCTTTGGGCCAACTGAGGTTGCTACACAGCACATGAGATGTGCTGAGTTTATGAACCGTACCACCAATATTTCTCTCTGCCTATCTGAAGAAAGGCAGCTGTGTTGTCTGGTATCCATCATATTGTATGCTGGCTACTACATCTGGGGTTACCAATTAGTTCTGGGTGCTATTTTTATCCCTTAAAATGCTGGTTGAAATAACTGGCAGGTGAGTTTTTTTTTTTCAACAGATGTATTCATGAGAAAGCATTGGGACATGTATGCGTTGTAGTCTCTGAACTGCATCCGGAAATGAAGAGCACAGTCTTATGACCATGTCCCAGAGGCTGTAATGTTGTTAAGGAAGGAATGCTAATGCTAGCTCTCCAACCTGTCTGCTCTGAACTTAATAATGGGGAGATAGCCGCCGCCAGGCCGTTGTTTACAGTATGGCTCTTCTCCTGCCCTGGTGTCTGTCTGAATGGATGTAGCATGTGAGAAAATCTTGCAAATCTGTCAAGCTCTCTCTCATAAGATCCGGCTCTGCTTCCTCCACTGAGCTGGGATGCGATCCAGACCTGGTTCTCAACACCAGCAGGAGGATCATCCCTGACCTGCTTTTACACACACATACAGGTTTGTTTTTTATACGTTGTCAGGACATGGGGTCATACATATGCCCCATACATATTCTGTATATTTGAGTACCTTTATGTAACAGGAATTTTCTAAGACAGACAAACCGCTCAGTAACAAAGGATAAAGGGTTTTGCCCTCTCAGTTTTAGAAAAATTAAACTTACAAAAGTCACTTTGTTGCTACTGGCATTGCAGGGTAAGCCTGTTTTCTCTGGGCAGAACATTTTTGTCCTGAAAGGGACCAAAAACAAAATCATAGACACACATACACACTCATACACTCAGTGGAAAAACCCACCTCGGTTACACTCATCCTTGCCAATACTGCAGTGTTTTTCCCTAAGATTTTTGGATTAGAACAGACTGTTTTCAGTATACTCCGGTACAAGACTAGGTTTCACACTGGAAGTATTACTCTTTTGTTGTGGTTTGATTCCAGCTCAGATGCCGGCAGTGATGGTGTGTCCGTTATGAGAGTGAGCGTACTTCCCTGAGTTTGTCTTTGTTTGACCCCAGGCCCTCCTTTACCTCAGAGTCTTTTTCAGTAGCTGCTTTGTGAAGTCAAGGTTGATCTGGGCCGCAAAGTCACAGGATGTACAGTGCGGGCTTTGATGCAGGTCCCACCGAGTCTCAGTTCTCACATTAACTCCATCTCAAAATTAGCAACAGAGCCAGCGTCCAGAGTCCCTACTGAGACCTGTAACAATGAGCAGCGGCCTTTGATTTCCTGTCAGCTGCAGTCATTGGTGCGCCATGTCCACTGACTCATACCAGTCCGTTTTTCCCCCTCTGCTTGCTGAAGCCACAGCTGAGAGAAAGAGAGGGAGAGAGGCCTTCTGTGAATTCGGAACCATTATCTGACACTAATGAGGGAGTATGACTCCTGTATCCTGCAGTTTGCTTGCACCCTGTTCAGTCTCCAGCAGTTCCTCAGGAATAACAAGGAGGCAGGCAAACGGGCAGCTAGGCATTTGGTAGAATTTCAGAACTGTATCATAGTGAAGAGCCCAGAGATGTCACAAAGTCGGCAGCAGGACCTCACATTGAACATTCAGTGTTGTGTTTCTTAGAGATGCGCCAACGCGTAGACCCCCAGCTCTGCAGTTTAGTGCCTGTACTGTCATATTGCTAAGCAGTGTTGCGGTTACTTTCTTCAGAACCTCAGCATTTTCTCCTTCAACTGTTTTGCTCGCAGAAAGGGGTGGAGGGTCTTTATAGAACATCTGGGTCTAGTTACTTAAATTCAAGCTGCAAGAAGCCAACAAAGCCACTGCGCATGCAAATACAGTGTGGTTATAAAAATAAAAGGCCAGCACATAGCAGACAGTAGAATGCATCACGTCCAATTAGCGTATAATGGCTAAAGAAAGAGCGGTTTTGTGCCGTATAAATGTTCTCTTTGTTTCTGATGGAGGTCATGAGAATTCTTTTTTTGGTCATGTCCTTAGTTTATTTGTGATGACACTGTTGGTTCTTAGAAAGTCTCATCAGATTCCTTGGAAGTCGGTTAGCTCTGCAGCAGTATATTAAGGAGGTCTTGACGAACAGAGCTTTGTTGCCTAATGCAGTTGTTACCGTAAGTTCCTGACAAATGCCTTGATTTTGAAAAAGTTGTTTGTTGACTTGATGCAGGCAGGAGCTTTGGGATGATGTTCTTTACCAATTATAGAGTTACTTCTGAAGATTTTTGTGACCTTCTAACAGTTTGCAGAAGCTAACCAGTTTATGAAGCAGTAATATTTTCCATGATCGGAGCAGTCCATTTGCCGCATTCACCTTGGTCTTGTACGAAATAGCAGCCGTGGGAGAGAGGCTGAACTCTGCACTAATTTGGGAGTGATAATCTGCCCTCTCGATCACCATGTGGCTCTGATGAGATTACAGGGCTGGATAATTCATTTCCAGCCTAATTTTCTTCTTAATTGACTTTCATGGTCTTTTTCTGAGTGCGAGCCACTGCGGCAGCTGGCCTACCTGACGCCGTTTCCCACTTTTGGTCAGGGCATCTCCGCTAGCAGATAGAGAGGCCTTTGTGCTATGTGTGCCGCTTGTTCTGCAGTGAGTAATGCCTTCAGGATGCCGTCTCCTTCACGCTGACTGTAGATGATTATAAATGTATTAGGACACAGCCCAGCAGCATGCACATTGGCCAGCGACACACTTCAACCTACTTTTGGCAAGGCAATTTTTCTCATAGAGAAAAATTGCCCCATGATTGTTAACTACCGATTAGGTCATTGCATAGTGCTCCAAGTATTTTACTGCATTTCTTTGTGAATCTGGTGCTTTTGCTAAGTGAGACCAGAGCATTTCAGTCAGTGTTAAGGAGGAAGATTATATGAGTGGGTCTTACTAATGTCTTACTAATGAGATTACCAATGAAGACAGCTTTAGGTGAGGAAGGAAACAGGGGGAGGACTGACTGCATGGACCTAAAGGAGAGCCATTGCGCTCAGTGTCGTGGTGCTGGTTGTCATGCTATGACTCACCTCCTAAGTTGAAAATTACAGTCATGAGATTCAACATTCATCTCCTCCAGAATTCCCCTAAATAGGAAGAGTGACTGTTAATCACCAGCAAAAAAATGAAAATACCCTGTAAACAGTCTGCTGAGGGATGCATTTCTTGCTTTGACGTACTGTATGCGGTTTTATACTGACTGCTGCTATTAAATGGTTATGCTGAGAATCTAAAACCCTGAAGCAGATGTAATCATTTGTTGTCCAATTACCTCTACATACACTAAATGTCCAGAAGAATGTGGACAACCGACCATCACACTTCTATGAGCTTTGTTGGACATCCCATTCCAAAACCATGGGCATTTATATTGAGTTCTCATGGTGTCCTCCAAACCCAGATTTGTCCATCAGACTGCCAGATAGTGAAGGGTGATTCATTATTTTGGAGAACACATTTTCAGAGCCAGTAGCAGCGTGCTTTACACCACTCTAGCCAACACTTGGCATTGCACATAGTAATCTTAGACTTGTGTGCTGCTGCTTGGCCATGGAACCCCATTTCTTGAAGCTCCTGACATACAGTTCTTGTGCTGATGTTGCTTCCAGAGGTAGTTAGTGATGTAACAGAGTATAGGTGATTTTTACGAGCTACGTGCTCCAGCTCTCTGAGCTCGCGTTGTATACCGAGGCAGATCTAGCAAGAAAGACTTTTCGTGAACTGACTTGTGGCATCCTATGACAGTACCACGTTTAAAGTCACTGAGCAGTTCGGTACAACCCATTTTGCTGCCATTGTTTGATTATTTAGATTGCATGGCTGTGTGCTAGATTTCATACAACTGTTAGCAGTGGGTCTGAACATCTGAACTCAATTATTAGGAGGAGTGTCCACATACCTTTGTCCATATACTGTATGTGCCATACGGCTCCATAAATTCATTTAAAGAGTCTTTACAGGGCAGTAGGGCAATAATCCGGGACCATGGTTGGCATCCACTGGGGTAGTTATATCTTCAGTACAATGTTTCACGTCTATATAACCATCCACATGTCATAAGCTCTTTCCCTCCCTTTCTTTCTCTCTGCCTCTCTATCATCTGAAGTCTGAAGCAGTGAGGCAGATGTCAGGCTTGGTAACCTCTCTGATGGTGATGTAACTGTGTCTGAGCACAGGCCATGACCCTGTGAATATGTATTACACTCCTCAGACAGGCGTAATGGGAGCACCCTTCGGCCTCCCCGGACTGGAATGTGTCCGGCACAGGGAGGGCTAGCCACAGCCAAGCAGGACACCGGCTCCGTCTGCCTGACCTGGTCCTGCTCCGTCTCACATGCAGACCTGTCCAGCCAGTCCCAGACGTGCATGGAGTAATCTCTGTCTTTATTACCCCCAACCACACGCATGACAGAATGACACGATTAAAACACTCTGCATGAGTTCATTATTGTGAGGATTGAGAGCATCAAAAGATGGAGAGGTTATAAAGGAAAGTAACTTCCTCCCATATCCGTCCATCCTGCTGACCCCCTCCTCAGCCCCATTCACTTTCACCTTGTCAGGGTGATTCTAATAAGGGCTCCCAGAGGGCTGCAGATACTGAGGAGATGGAGGTGATGTATTAGAGAAGGTGAGGCTCCTGCTGACTTAGGCATGCTGTCATAGTTCTTTTACCTCATCTAACAGACCACTCACGGCCAGTTAGGGTCAAAGCAGGTCAGGCCATGCTGGAGCCCTGCCTGTGAGGCTTGTTTCTTCAGACTTTGTTTTCCTTGGTTGAAAGCAATACAGTGAAACTCTTTTCCTTTCTATTTCTGTTATTTGGAAAATATGAAAGGAAAATAACTCCCAGAATAGCTAGTGAAGACTTTAATGGTTATTTGTGGTTCGAGCTCTTGGCTTCTACAAAAAGAAGCAGCAATGATGCTGCAGTCTTTGAGCTTGCATGGAACCGTATGCTGCGTGTAGCTGACTGTATCTCCACATCAGCTCCCGTATGACTGGATTAAAGCTAGCCTCAAATAGTTTTTGGTCGGTCAGTTGTTTTTCGTCTCTGCTTCCCATCCAGCTGTAGCTTAGACTTGTAGCAGGAAAAGTGCTGATGCCTCTGGTGTTTGGGATTTGAGTACTGCAGGAGAGATTAATTCAAAGACCTTGGTGCCTGCGTATTGTTTAATGTTTAAAGTACAGCACATTGGAAAATGATGTGCCAAGCAACATAACTTTCATTTAGCTTGGCTTGTGAACAGTGGAAGTGCGCTTGAATGAATTTTAGCTTTAGTTACATGAATATACACCCTTCAGTTCCAAAAATACCCTGAATGTAAATGTAACAAAAAAATAATACTTTGGCGTTCAGGAGCTCGGGGCGACCTTGTTGAGACAAGAGAAGTTTTCCTCACCACAGCACAAGTGGAGGGATGACTAATATTTAGACAGTGACCCCTCCAAGAAGCCTGTCAGCTGTTCTGTTGATGTAACACTTCAGTTCTGTTATCTGTGAAGCCCATCTACTTCAAGCTCAGACAGTTGTGTTAGCATTTCTGAGGAATAAAAGATAGTTCTCGGAAGAGCACCTTTTTCACTGGAGGCGCTTGTTTAGTTGTTCAAGTGTTATTCTGGCAAGAGAAACACTGGAAGGTCATTTTCGATGCGGCCTTACACCAGTGAGAGATGTGTAATTGTGATCAGAAGGAGGTGTTTCTTCAGCAAATAGGAACAATGAAGGAATAGTCTGTTCATCTTGCAGAAATTGAGCCTCTACCATTAGAGAACACTGTTGTTGTCATGGTCCACATATTGCTGCCCAGATGGTCAGAGAAGTCCAGTGAGTCTAAGAGGAAAAACACCATCAACATAGGTTGTAATGACTTTTTGGCCTAAGCATTCTGCCTCTATGTGATCATGTTTAAACTCTTCCTAAGAGATGAAGGACACTACCAAAAGGTGAACAGTTATGATGGTTGTAATATGCTGGTCTATATTTGAACTTGCCTTAATGTTCTAAGCTGTAATTACACTGAAACGGAACTATTTTTGTTTAGGCGTAGTTACATGGTCCCAAATGCTGTATCCTTGTGAACGTTATTCTGAGTGACGCTGCAAGGAATAGCCCTGTATTTTGGGTAGGCTGGGAGGGATAGCAGGTTAATTGCACAGTTCTCATAGTCATTGAGACCCAGTCTAAAACCAGCTCCTCATATCCACCCAGTCTAACCCAGCACCACATTGGTGAAGTCTTTCTAATCTCTTTCAGCCTCCTGAACCCATGAGAGCAGAGCAGCTTAGCTCACAGCTGCCTGATTAAAGGGTGAGACTGAGTTCTGATACGGGTGTGGGCTATGGCACAATTACAGGGCTCGTGCTTTAAATTTACAGTGCATGTTTAGATGGTTGTGATAAGACATATGGCTGTTGTAGGAGTGCATCACAAAGTAGGGTTTGGAGAAGTTGGGATTGCTGAACATTGGAAAGCTGGAGAGTTTTGATGATATGTAGTAGTACTGCAGTGAGCATGCTCAATGCTCTGCACTCTGGAAAGCATGGTCTGATGGGACAAAATCAGTTCTGGAGAAGGGAGAGTGCTGAAGGTGAGCCAGCAGAAGTTGTAATAGTTTGGACAGAGAGAGAGAATGTAAAAAGGGAGATAGTAGGCCTCTCTTCTCTATACGCTATGCATAGGAGGTCAGGGGTCAGAGCAGGCAGGGTTAGGTGGGGGATAACTCGATCAGATGACTGACTAAGCTCAGACCATGAGAGAGAGGGGCATGTGTTCCGTAATAAATGTGGAATTTTAATTGGATTAAAGCTGAGTTTGACCTTGCTGTTCTGGTGACCAGAGACAGCCTCATAGGCCTCATGGTGAAGGAGGGTGCTCTCTCCTTAGACAATCAGAACTCTTCTATCCAGATCTTTAACATGGAATCCTGTCTGTTACAGCCGCCCTGTGTCTACCTAAGTTCCTGTGGGAGCAGCCAGCTCTCAGGCTGCCCAGTGTTAGGTAGCATGTGTTAACTTGAGTGTATCTGTGATTAAGACATGTGCCATGAATAAATAGTCAAAGCAGTTAAAATCCTTACCTGCTTAGTAATGAATAAACACAAAGCTTCCGAATTAGAAATATGTCATTTGTGCAGTGCCATTTGATATTTTTTTTCACCCACTGTTGGCAATGTTAGGTTCATTCCTTTGAAGGAGAACAGTCACATTTAGCTATTGTTTAATGTGCTGCATCATGCCAGAGCTTTGAAAAAATGCAGTCTTTCCCATCAAAGCCATTTCAAAGAAAAAAGCATGAAAAAACAGACCAGGTTATTCTTAGGAATGTGGCAAATACGGAGACCCAACTTAAAAAAGACTGAAAATGTTTTCTTAATTTTAGGATATGCAAACAGTGATGCCAGGTTGAATAATTAAACAGAAAGATTAATGATTTAATTGATTTTAATTGATTTTTCAGTTTAAGTGACCAAATTCTTAGATTGGATAAATCTGTAAATAATGCTTATTTTCACATCTTTTCACAATTTGTGTACTGTTGTTAGACTAAGTATTTTAATGCATGATGCTTATGATACTCAGATATTTATGGACATTTTAAACCAGTTTCATTTTCCGGTTACTTGTATCAAACAGAGAGGAGACTCCCAAAAATCACTGCAGTGACGATGTTTACTCATGCTCAGTCCACTACCATTCACTAGCCCATCCCTTTAATAATCACTAACAACAGAAAGGGCAGCTGTAGTTGATGAAGCAGTCTATGGCTTTGTTTGGAAAGGTTCACTTGCAGCCACTGTTCAGTACATAGCTATATAGAATCACAGTAAAATGGCTGTAAGATTTCTTCTTCATTATTCAAACACCACTGTCACATGGATGACACTGTATAGTGCACTGTTTCTGTAATAAAGAGCAGTTTTAAATGCAGCTCATATTTCATTAATGTGTTAAAACATTAATTCCAGGTTAAAACGAGTCCAGGGATGCATTTACTTTTTCAGACATGTAGGGGTATATGAATCATTTGATTTTGAAACAATCATAAACCACACCTTTTTTAACTAAAGTTCATGCTGAAAGTGATGGAAGAGAGATGACAGCAAAACTCCAAGCCCTGCTGCAGCCCGAGAGGGGGAAACACCGGAGATTATGAAGGCAGCTTCTGAATGCAAAACAAATCACCTCAGTATATTTCAAGTAGCTTTGCTGAGCTGAGACAAACACATTGTAACATAATGCAACTAAAACATATTTATTAGCAATGGTCTGTCAGTTATTAGTTATTAATCAGTTATTATCCTCCCTCAGATCTAGTTTTCCTCTTTGGTAATGCTTCTGTCAATAGTGTCCATGAAAACAATGAGCTCCAGTCTGGATCTGATGTGCAACAAGTCAAACTTTACATCTTTCTTGAAATAGTTTGGCTTGAAGTGTTTTGAACACGCAAGTTTCGTAGTATGTCTAATTAAATGTTTTCGTCAGATTTTAGGTTATAGTTGGGTTATTTATAGGGGCTCTTTCGCAGTCTTTCAATGGTGTGTAAGGATGACTAGATTTGCTTCCTGCAAACCCTTCAACAGCACAAGTCTGCATATTGATTGACTGAGAGTAAAGATGTTTATTAATTTCACAGAAAGCGTAGCTCCTTACCAAAAGGAGCAATGCTAAACTCATGGTAGATGCGGGGACGTGGTCATACAGTGCAGCACGGACATAACCATACAACCACTGAGCTGAAACAGTGCAAAGAAACTCTGGGATATGCAAGAATAATGTTAAGAACAACTGCATTCATTGTAATGTAGTACACACTTATTCTAAGTGCTTTATTCATTCATAGTCCATTTTGCCTTAAGCCTTTTGAGGTTGCTGTGGTTATACAGGTCAATAGTGAAAGGCTACAGTGTGTCCCATTGGCTTTCATCAGAGGCGCGGTTAGACCTGGCTTTGATTAGAACTGGGACTCCGTGGATCTGCTGCAGGGGAGAGAAAATCGGTTAAAGAAGCAGAGCCTGTATGAGCAGTCTATACAACACTGGGCTTTGCTAGGCTAACCCACGCTAACCTCTCAGAGGCCCAGCGGGGAGAGGGAGCGATCCGCAACCCGATCCCAATCAAGGCACCTGGGTAGCATGTGATAACCCAGAGCGCGGCGCGTGGCGCTCAGCACCAAGACTCAGAGTGCTGACCCGTACCTCCGCAGCCATGTTTAATCTGATTAAAAACTTCTGCTCTCACTGCTGCCACACAGCTACTGCAGATCAGCCCAGAGAGGCTGAAAGTTTCCACATGCTTTCGCTTTCACTACCAGGCAGTTACAGCCATTGTGGTGATGTAATGTACTTCTGCTTCTCCTCCTTCTAACCCAAAAGTCATTCACCAAAGATTTCATGATTCACCATGGTCTTTCAAAGATTTCAGCGCTATGCAAGAATCCTCTAATTCAAACCTATGAAGCCTTCTAATGCTCGCAGATTTAATCTAGGATGTTTCACTAGTATTGGAATGATTGGATCATGGCGTATGCAGTTGTTTCTCATGTGGCTCGGAGTGGTTTTCATGTGGAGATGTGGTTCAGGCTCAGCTTGTACTGTATTTGGATCATAAAAGCTCACAAGGCCTCTTGGTTCAGGACTTGCAGTGCTAGCAATCAGGGTCTACAGGTTAACGGTAGCTCAACAAAGCTCCATCAGCTTAGCCTTTTCAGAAATTAATCCAGATTTTCCAAAACCTTGTTTGTACTTTAGTTAAGGCCTGGTCTCCGCTCTCATTGCACATGCGTAGTTGAAGAGCCGCTAAGGCTGACTCTAATAGGTCCTCTTTGGCTCATATGGTGCTTGGGTCATAATGGCCTTGGTGGGCCTGTATAGCAGGGCATGGAGGTAGTGGGGCTGTCATGGTGGAGGGCTGAGTGTGTAATGTCCACTGTGTGTTCAGCTCAGAGCTCTCTGCAGTGCTGTATAATGAGCGGCCTGGAGCCGCCGGCCTTCCTCTCATTGAGCGAGCTGAATAATGATGATGGTCTGAGGCAGAGCTATAGAGCTCTATCACTGCTATACTGCCATCACACCCACCGTGCTCTCTCTCTCTCTCTCTCTCTCTCTCTCTCTCTCTCTCTCTCTCTCTCTCTTTCCCCTCTCTCTCTGTCCCTCTCTCCCTATCTCTCCCTTGATTTTCTCTCTTTAACGGGATCTCTTATTCCAACACCTGAACCTGAAGTGAAAAAATGAGAATTCATGGCACGAGGACCCTCTGTCCTTGTTCTTTTCATTACATTAGAAAACAGCTCTGCCCCCCACCTCTCTCCCTCTCCCTCTCACTCTCTCTCTCACGCTCTCTCGCTCCCTCTCACACTCTCTCTCCCTCTTGCTCTCACACTCTCTCTCTTTCTCTCCTCTCTATGTCTTTGTCCCTCTCCCTTCTCTCTGTCTCCCTTATCACACTCTATCTTTGACTCTTCTGTCACTGTCTCTCTTTCTCTCCCTCTTTCTCTCTCCTCATTTCCCTAAGTCCCTCTCTCTCTCTTTCTTGTGTCACATCCCAACTCTTTCTCTTTGCTGTCTTTTTCTTCTCTTCCTCTCCTTCTCTTTCTTCTGTTTCACTGTCTCTCTGTCCCCTCTTTTTGTCTCTTCTCTTTTTCTCCTCTCGCCATCTCTTTTTCTGTTTCACTGTCTCTCTGTCCCCCTTTTTGTCTCTCCTCCTATATTTCTCCTCTCTCGCTCTCTTTTTCTGTTTCACTGTCTCTGTGTCCCCTTTCTTGTCTCTTTCCTCTTTTTCTCCTCTCCTTCTCTTTTTCTTTTTCTGTTTCACTGTCTCTCTGTCCCCTTTCTTGTCTCTTTCCTCTTTTTCTCCTCTCTCCCTCTTTCTTTTTCTGTTTCACTGTTTCCACTTTTTGTCTCTCTCTTTTTTCTCCTCTCTCCTTCTCTTTTTCTTTTTCTGTTTCACCGCCTCTCTGTTCCCCTTTTTGTCTCTCTCCTCTATTTCTCCTCTTTCCCTCTCTTTCTCTTTTTCTGTTTCACTTTCTCTCTGTGCCCTTTCTTGTCTCTTTCCTCTTTTTCTCCTCTCCCTCTTTTTCTGTTTTACTGTCTCTCTGTCCTCTCTTTTTTGTCTCTCTTATTTTTCTCCTCTCTTCCTCTTTCTCTTGTTTTTCTGTTTCACTGTCTCTCTGTCCCCTTTTTTGTCTCTCCTCTTTTTCTTCCACTCTCCCCACTCTTCTTCTCTCTCTCCTCTCTTTCCCTTCTCTCCTTCTCTTTCTAGTTTCACTCCTTTTTCTGTCCCCGTCTTTCCCTGCATTTACCCCACCCCAACCCACCCTGTTTCTCTGTCTCTCTCCCATCCTCTCTCCCTTTTCATCCCTTCTTTTTCTTGAAGGTTATTCTGTTTCCAGGAGCTCTTTTTACACTTTTTTGTTGTTGTTTTTTTTTAGACTCAAACATTCTCAAGCAAATATGTGATCGGTTTAGCAATTTATCTTCTGACCATGAGAGCCTTTTTGTTTTTGTCTGTGTGGAGAAGGCCGCCCCTTTCTCAGGAAGCCCTCCTGTTTTCAGTTTCTTATCGCATTCTTTGTTCATTCTCCTTCTTGCCTGCTCTCTAGATTTCCCGCTCAGTGTGTCAGTGAAGTAGCCCCTAACTGTGGCCAAACCTTAGATTTAAAAGTGACTCAAAGCAGTACTGGTGCATGTTTTTTAACCCTGAGGAAGAGCAGTGTGCTATAGTTCACAAAGAAGCATTTAATTTCATTTCTCGTATGATGCTGTGATCACTAATGGCCTGTTTCCAGTGAAACCAGGTTGCCTCAAAGAAATTGCTGGGAAATCTGAAGATCTTCACAGCACACTGAAAAAGGCTGAATAACCATAAACAAAAAAGCAAATTAAACCTTCCTCATGAAACCTTAGATAGATGGTAATTCCTGAAAGGAAAGTGTGCTTTTCTTTTCTAATGTTTATAATAATAGTAATAACCTTAATAATGGCCCATTGTTTATTCAGCTGGAAACCTATCTTTACTGACTAAGTGGCTCCTCCAGCAATCACCAGGTGTGAGGATTCTGTTTTCACAACATAAAGTCACTAAGGTTGGCTTAGCGTGGCCCAGATCTTATACATATATCAGCACACCTGATTTAATGATGGATCAACCACACAAGGTTTTGGATAATCACTGTAGATATTGAGTTTCTTTGAGGAGAGCTTTGGAAATGGTTAAACTAACAAGACAGGAACCAGATTGTGTTTTTTCCAGCCTTGTGGCATATGTGACAAACTGTTCCTTAGCAACATATTTGTTCAGATTTTCTTTAGGCCGCTATATTCAAGTCTGTATTAAATAAGTACCTGTACTGTTCTATTTTGAGAAACTTAATTGAAGTGGGAAACTCAGACTTCACTCTTGGTTCTTGTTTGACCTTTAAATTACACATCATGAAAGTCAGTTATGCTGCTTTCATTAATCTCTCAAACTTTATACAAGTTGGTCTTTATCTCAAACTGCAAGAGGCTGAAAAAGCTTTTTTGCTTTTTGAGCTTTTCTTACTTTAGAGCTCTGTGACACTGTTTTTACTGTATGACCTCAAAACTGTAAAAGCAGACTGAAGTTTGGAGAAACGTCAGCAGAATATTTAACAGAAGTGGAAGAAGTGTCTCATTCTTATTCTGTCAGTCCTGACTAACTTAAGATTGATCTCAGAATGATTCAGTTGTTTTTAAAGACCTCTTTTACTCTTTTTCCCAATTTAATATATTTCCTCGTGTTCTTTGAAAGACGTCTCCGATGAGTGAGGGAAAATGTGCTTTAATCAGTTGTTGTGTATTTTGCTTTAACATAGAATTTATCTCAATTGTTAAGAAAAGGTTAATTTTTTTATTTTTGGGGGTGTTGATTCTATATTCCAAAAGGAAGACTCTCATTGGCTGACTCCGTGGGGGGTGTAACGAAGCAGAACGCGTTGGGGGGTGGGAGTGGGGTCGTCATCACGCTGCTCTGTTGGGCTGCAGTGAAGCACAGCCTTGTGAGACTCTAAAGCATTGTGCAGCAGAACGATGCTATAGAATGCATATAAACAAATTCAAGTTCATTTTTACACTCAATTACTTTAATGAAATAAAACTGTCAACATCTTTTATCGTGCTTGGAACCAGTTTACTACCTCTTCACATACTCGCTGTTTTTGAGCTAAAAATATGAAGCAAAAAAGACTAGAGGCAAGTAACATTAGTGGAGGTAACAGACCATTACCATTTGTCTGTTTATCTAAAAGACTTACTGCCTTTCTCTGTGTACATGTAATCTCTTTAATTTAGTGTTGTAATGGCAAAATGCTGAGTGGGGTGCTGAGAAACTGAAAAGTGCTCAGTAGCAGATTGCCATCTTGTCGGTGCACTCAGTTTTGGACCCTGTGCGACACAGTACGGTGGGTAGTGGCCTTATATGTTCCAACGTAGAAGAGTCAGAGAACACGAGGAGGTTGCTGCAGAAGGTCACTCCATAACTGTGATGCAGCAGGATGTTTCTGAATTATATGGGTTTACGTTCATGTTCATAGACCTGTTTTACTTTGTTAGTGTATGGAGGTTTACTGATGATGCTATCTTGCTCACTTAGCAAACACACAGGAATTCAGCCTTAACCATCCTATATGAACCTGTCAGAGACGTCTAAGCAATGTGTGTATATCTTAGGCTTTTCCTACATATCGAGTTTATATCACTAGTCTGATTAAGGTCAAAAAACTCAGTGGTCCGAGTTAAAACATGGCCCATGTATCCTAAAAATTGCATTATTTTTCAAGAGCTTAGCCAAGAAATATGTTCAGTTTCAAAAGGAAAGCAAATATTCATCCAGAGGTCACATCATGTTAGCAGTTAAACTGATATACATAAACTAACTGTGTGTTTGCTTACCTATACAATGTAGGGCTTGAAAACATTACTCACTGGAAACCTGACATCCAACAGACACACGTTTATTCTTGTTTATGTCTGAAATGGAAGTGGTGTTCCCAGTGAAATCCCATTGCAAATGGCAGAGGCAACAATCAAGGGTTGCTGGGTGTGGTTATTCTAGTGAAGGGCAAGGCGCTACTGTGCTGTGATGTAGACATGAGAAGAAAATCTTAACAGCCTGTTGAATTGCATGCCTTTTTGTTTATTATTTAAAGGAAAATACGCCAAAATGGCAGAGACCTCACGTTTCACGATTTCTCGAATGGAACACATAGTGACAAGAAACGCTTATGTGAACTGGCAAAGAAAATGCAGGTTTGTTTACTTCTTCTCCTTTTAAAGTGCTCAGTTGTCTTCCACCTTCACATGTTTTTAAGTGCTTGACAAATTGCATTCCAAAGTGCAGTGTAAACTCATTAAGTGCTGACTTGTTGAATATTCAAAGAGTCAAACACAAGAAAAACAACTGAAAGCAATCTTTTGTTTTTATGCAACCAAATTCAAGAAATTCACTTTCATTAGATATTCTTCAGCCTTCTCTTGCTTGTTTTAAAAAGCAACGCAAAGTTATTTTCTAACTCAGACCATTATAGTTGTCACTTAAAAATAAAATGTTTAATTTTCGATTGACTTATATATGGACTTATATATGGATCTGTTCATGCTTTAGCTGCCCATGCTTTAGGAGAATTCTTTTTTGAATGTGCCTTTACGTGAATTTCATTTGCATTGGATATTCTGCATATAGAGTTTGTGTGGAGAGCTATTATCGTTCATTATTCCTCTTTAGAATGGTTGTCATGAGAAAAATGTCTACATATAGACGCTTTGCCTCATTAAACCCATGCACTTCAGTGTCTGTGTAAGACTTGTGAAGGCCTGTTCCCCTCCATTACTCTGCTTTTGTCCCTCAGATAGCGTGATGTACAAATCACTACTTTTGCTAGACACACTCGTCTTTCTTTCTTTTATAGGGCCCTTAATTGCCTCTGTAAAAGTCGTGAGCCTGTTTGTACACACACGGTATTAAACACGGCCTTGGTTAGGTCTGTGTTTGTAAAGGGCTGGATTTAGAGAGCTGGAATGTCTGGTTAATGGCTGGTTTAATCAGGTCAAGGCACTGTGGCATGCTCAGGGCATAGAAGGCCACAGTGAGGCAGATTACTCAGTAAAGCCCATTGTCAACATAAGGATCCTGGAGCTCTGTGATGACTCTCATGCCTTTGTACCAGTTTCATAGTCCATAGCATCCACTAGTTTGCCTTTAACTGCCTCTTGGGGAATTATGTTAGAGCTCAATGTCTCTGTTCAGATCTCTATGTAAATGATGAGTAACATGCAAAAAGGCTTTCACTGCATTCTTTAGCTTGAATGAAATGCTGTTGGAATCGTAACTGATGTTTCCCTGCTTAGAATTCAAAGGTAACAGCGCTGCAAAATACCGAGGATCAGCAAACTCTGTGTACCAAGTTTACTTGGTAACTATTGTAGCTGAATGATTTGAAACCTTTTAAAATCAATGTGACTGTTCAAGTCCCAGAATGAAGTCCAATTGGATGATGTGCAAACATGTTTCACTGGCTATCAGATAAAAGTGGCGTTTGACCTTTTGCATTGCACTTGTTCCGTCTTATTGACTGAGCAGATTTTCCCTGTCAGTCGCTTGATTGTGTGTGTGGTATTTGTGTAATCTTATTGTATTAATTCAATTTGGGTGCTTTCAGGTCAGCTTCCAGACTCTTAACGACAGTGGACAGCCTATTGTATTGCCTTGTGTTAAACCCGGATTGGACAGAATCCATGTACAATTTCCTTATTAATCCGCATCCTGCTTCGGGTTGTCAACATGTTTTTTGAATGGGTGTTTGTGTAAGCTCAGGCTGTTTTTCTTGACAGGATACCCTGAAAATTTGTGACAAAGGTCAAGCAGCTTAAAGCAGCCCTGGTTCTCAGTGCAAGCTGAATTGGTACAAATTAACTACTTCCACTTGTTATTGGTCATATTCACCAACTTTGTTATTTCCATTTTTAGAACTATCTTACTTGATGTCTTACGTAGTGCTCTTTTCACTGTGCATGGTGGTGGTTTAGTCATTTTAAAAACTGATGCTACACATGGCTTAAGCGTGCTAGCAGGGGTATTCCTTTCAGCTTCTGTTATTTTGCTCTATTCTGCCTATCGAGCAGGGTGTCACGCCCTCAAGTGGAGTCAAACCTGTAGTGGAGAAATGCTTCAGTGTTGTATCACCTCTTGATATTCAACATGAACACAGATTGTAAATTACTTGTCTAATGTCCCTCGTGAGGACAGTGTAATAGATCCACATAGCTGACATCTTCACTGTTTATCAGCTGCTGCTCTTACTGTTTGAATTCTAAATCTGCTGACTGGTGCAGGACAATGAAAGGAGCAGCGTTTCACTATTTCTCAGTTTTATTACCATGAAGGGTACTTGAAATATGTTTTGACAAAAAAACTACAAGGAGTTACAAAGGTGCATTAGCCCACTGGAAACAGTACATGCCAAAAAATTAACATCTTCCTTCTAAATCTCACCCTACAGGTGACACTACATTGTGTCAGAGGTTTTGGTCTGCAAGTATATCTCCGAACACAACTTGCTGCCATCTGTAGCTGAAGTCCAGTGTGCACTATACAGATATTTTAGCGCCAGTTTTTCAGTTTTTAACAAATTTTTGGGATCTTCAACAAACCTACCCCCAACCTACCCCATAGCCAGAGAGGCTATTGGACCATGGAAACAGTAGAAATTTGAAGTTCGCTTGAAAATGATTAAACATAGATTTTTTTGTTCTCTTCTTTCTGTTTTCTTCACAAATTAGTGCAGAAACAACAGCTACAGCAAGTTTCTCAAACTCCAGTTTAGCGCTTAATCAACACTTCTCACGTTTATTTCTGTGGGACAGTCAGAAGCTGTGAATTAAGGGTTGTTTTCTCTATAGGATGAAATCTACAGCTTAACCATGTCAGAACCAGCCTGCTGTATGTCCACAAAGTGGATGCAGCCCCCTGGGCAGCTGGAGCAGAGGTGGCAATGTGGGCATCTGTGGTCAGCCACATTCCTCTGGACACCCTTTGCTAATTGGCCTGCTGAGCTCCCCGGTATGCATGAGTTGTGTCACCAATCAGGACCATCCGCAACAGCTCTATACAACTGACCACTGACACAGACCCTGAGCCTCTGACCCCAAAACAACTATAATAGAGACCTCACTACCACCCACTATAGCCTTGTGTCAGTCCCATCACCTCTCACAGCTGTTAGCATCATGTGTGCAGTAGCTGGAGCTAGGCTGTACCATCTGGAAGGGCTGATGGGGGTCAGTGTAGAGGAGATGGATTATACTACTCAATTAGAGTTCTGGGGACAAGAAAGGGAAAGCATTGTTGAGTTTTCTGTGTGCAGTTAATGAGCGTTTGGAGCAGACTGAGTGAAGAGTCTAAGAGTGGTTAGAGGAAATGAGGGGTGCAGGTTGCCTCAAGTAGAACTTCAAAAGACTGGGATGCCACCCAGAACTCAGGAATTCAGGGAAGACTGGGGATTCAGGAAGGCCTTCCGTCAGCCTGCACCTGGTTTCCACCACAAAACCCCTAAGCCAACCTGGACTGACAACAGCTGCAATAGAATTTTCTGCAAGTTTATGTTAGGGCTATCCCTGCTGATGCTATTAAATCTAGTAATCATTTTTGACAAGTAATCAATGTTTTTAAAAAGGCAAAATGATTAAGCTGGACTAAAATGAATAAGAGCCATGCATAGCCTTTCAGTTCACCCAAAATACTTAAACAAAAAAGCCTTTATAAATTGAATGCATAAAAATGGGTGTGTCCACCAGGCAATAGTGCTGCTGCTCTGCCTGTGTTGACCTCTGAAGGGGCAGCCTTTCATACAGCAGCACTAAATATCCAAAATGGAGGAAACACTAATTAAACCAGTGCCTAAGCACAAACCTTTTAACATTTCCTCCCCACAGGCTTTAAACACATAAAACACATGATATGCAGATGTATTTTTATTATTTTGCTCTTTATGGTAGGCAAGTTGCACTGCTGTGTCTGATCCACTCGTACCAGCACAACACACACTAACACACCACCACCACGTCAGTGTTACTGCAGTGCTGAGAATGATCCACCACCCAAATAGTACTTGCTCTGTGAGGGTCCATGGGGGTCCTGACCACTGAAGAACAGGGTAAAAGGAGGCTAACAAAGTATGCAGAGAAACAGATGGACTACAGTCTGTAATTGTAGAACTACAAAGTGCACCTATATAGTAAGTGGAGCTGATAAAATGGACAATGAGCATAGAAACAAGGAGGTGGTCATAATGTTATGCCTGATCGGTGTATGTAAGATGGATATATATACATATATTCGTTTTTATGGCTAGTGCGTTAGCTAATGGAGGGTTTTGTTAGAGTCACCTATCTTCTAGACCAGCCTCGGACATGCTCGCAGGTGATGCTAACTGCAATTGTCTGGTATTTCTGTATCTTAAACCCGAGATGTGTCTAGATGTGTTCAGTGAAAGTTCAAGTCTTACTCAGCTTTTCTTACTGTATAAGCTACAGACTTATAGCCCTTTTAACACATATGGTCAGGTGTATGTTCACTGAAGACTGCATTATATGATTACATTCAGGTGATCACTGGCTTGCCTTGGCATGCACTGGCCTTGCTGGCAAAACCCGTCTGTTTAGACCTTTAATACCCACCACTGTTCACAGAGTCATCTGACTTAAAGCAGTTAAGAGTCTGCTTTCCTCCATTGTTGCCATTGTTGAGTATTGTATTATCTCTCTCTCTCTCTCTCTCTCTCTCTCTCTCTCTCTCTCTTTCTCTCTCTCTCTCTCTCTCTCTGTGTGTGTGTGTGTGTTCAGGAATAAATGGGGCCTCTGTAATGGACAGTAATGCACTTTAATGTCACGCTGTTGATTACAGCGCAGCTGAATGTCACAGCGGAGCTTTGCTTACTGCCAGAGCTGTGCAAATTCACACCTAAAGAGAACACCAGGTAATTATCCTCAAAGACCCTGCCACTTCCTTCTGATATAACATTATGAAAATGGACCTTTAGCTTTTTAATACTTCAGGTTCAGTTTTATATGTCACAGTTCCGCCAGTACTGCTGGTTTAAAACGAAGAAACATTTGTTTATCGCAACCTTTTTATTCAAATGATATTGTTCTCAATTTTCCACAAACAGACAGACTCAGTTGTGGTTCTTTTAGCATTCTTGTGATCTGTAGGCAGAAGCTGTTTTTTTTTGTTGTTTTTGTTTTGTTTTTTTTTTTGTTTTTTGAAATACAGAATACAGGCTGTGGTGTGTGCAGCACTGAGTGCAAGTGATAGATGGATGATTTGCAGACAGACAGGGGTCGGCAGAGCTGTGGGGATTGGCGCTGTGAGGGAGGCTGGGTTTAAACCAAGCGTTCTCTGACTGGCAATCATCTCCATGAGGGAGAGAAAGGAGCCTCGCTTCCATCCCATTACACCTTCATCTCAACCTGCCTGCCCCACCAGCTGCTACCCACTCGGACACAAACACGCGGCTACATACACACACACAGACACACATCTACAGGCTAAAAGATAGAAAATCATTCACACACACACATACATGTGCCATTACTTCCAATGATACAGTGCTTCTATAGAAAGAAACTGCCCTCAGACAGATGCACAGACGCGTACTGGAGATCAGACACCACAGGACGTAAATGCAGTAGACGCTGACCAACGCAATTCCCTTATAAATGCTTAAATCCACCTAAAAAAGGTAATGTGTCTGTTCACGTGTGCAAACGGAATAGTCCATCCACTTTCTGCTATAGATGCCTGCATTCACTAATGCTCATGCTGTATTATATGTTGCCTGCACAAAAGTACCTTCCCACCACACACACACACACACACATATATACTCACTCAGGTAAGACGATATCAAAGAGCCTGAGATTTATTTCACCAAGCCCATCAGCTTTAACCTAACTGTACTTTAGACTCTCTTTCTCTGTAAATTTGCAGGCTGTCCTTGAAAGAACTCAAGGTGGGTACCTGATAAGGAGAGAGGGAGAACTGGAGGAAGAAAAAAAAAAGAGAGAAAAGAGGGGGTTCAGGGACTAGAGATAATTTCCTTAAGCCATTGCCACCCAGATAGACCCCCCACTTCCCAAACTTCCCATCTTAAAAGTTCCCTCCAGGGATTAGGAGAACAAAGGAAGGTGAATTCCCTGGGAAAGAGATGGAAGCCAGACCCAAACTTTTGGAGAATGTCAGCGCCCCGTAATAAGAGCCAAGCTTTTATTTATGGATTCATAATTTATATACTTTAAGGAGACTTATCCTAAGAACATAAGCACATATGAAACAGCTGAACAGGAGGGGGCCATTTAGCCCATCCCAATCACGGGGCCCTCTATTGGCCACACACTATGAGATAACATTTAAAATCTCAACCTTGCAGTTGCTGCCATTTGAAAAAAAAAAAGATGGATAAATACACTAGATGCTGGAAGCCATTAAAGGCATAATGTGTGCAGGCACCTCAGTCATTAAAAGCAGCATGCTTTTGGGTATTGACCTTTAATGTTGTTAATTGCCTGAGTATTGAGAACTGGAGTGTGACATTTGTGTTTTTTCCTATTTATCCAGTCTTATCCTGAAAGGATTTGACATTTCAAATTAAGCATTAACTCAGAATACGGATTTCAGCTTCAAGATCTGTGCTACTGTGGCAATGTAAACAAACAAGCCCCTCTCTCTGTCTCTCTGTCTCCTACACTCTCTCTCTCTCTCTGCCCCCCAACCCCTCCCCGTTCCATTTCATTTTGAACTATATTCGGATATCAGATTTGGGGTAATTAAAATTCTAAGAATCTTCTTCTCGGTGCCCAGTGAGGCTGAGCGAGGAAAAATTCCGCCGACTGACAGCAGCAGAAAGCTCTCTTAGGTTTTACATAACACACCCGGCTGCTAAAATTAAAAGTGGAAGAAGTAAAGTGGAGAGAAAAACTGTTCTAATTACATGAGGGAGCTTCCGTGCTTTAATGTTTCTGCACTTCACAGAGAGGCGTCCCAGACACACATGCTTTCCTACAGCTGCACACACTCACACATACACACAGAAGCCCTATAGACAGTCCGGTCACCTACAGACAAGAATAGCAGACTAGAAACCCATATTACCATGACTTTAGCTCTCTCTCAGACTTGTTCAGGAACAAACACAGAGGTACGGTACACGTACGGTATTCCACATGTACTCAGCTATAAATAAAACCGGCAATAACCTTTGCTATAGAAATACATGTTTATGTCTGTACATTTGGGCCATGTGTGTTGTGTGGTACTATAGTATACGCGTCACCTCAGGCACTTACTTAAATAACATTATCATTATCATTAAGTGCTGTCAAGTCGATTCTTACCCCTGGTGACCATAAGGATAGTGTTTCTGCAGAATGTCCTGTCTTCTGTTTGGGTATTCAAGCTTCTTAAATGTTTGTTCATGCTATCCCTGATAGTATCCATTGTTGCTGGCCGTCCTCTTCCACTTTGAGCATAATTGTCTTTTACGTTAAACTGGTTCTTCTTATAATATGTCCAAAATAAAAAAAATATATATTTGCCTCAGTTTGGCTACCTGGGCTTGGCCACTTATCAGTCTCAAGAAAGGATGGAGGTTTTCATTTGTGTATATGTTCTCTGTAGTGGCATGGCGTGACAGAGCAAGTGCTTTGGCTGCTTCCATTTTGCCCCTGCAGTCTTCATGCACCAGTTAAAATCAATGCAATCTCATTAGAGAGAATTATGAAAAATTAAAACTATCAGACGGATCTTTTTGTTGCCGGGTAGGAGTCTGCTGGCCGTCACAGTGGATGCCAGCAGGGCCCGCATTCTGAGGCTGCTGGGGAGACTTTGTTAAGAGCTCTCACTAATTAGGATTGGAAATTGATGGCTTTTCACAAGCCACGGCAATTACCGCAGTAAAGGAGAACAGTGCATGGAAGTGGACTTGAATGAATGAGTTTGTTTTTAGCCCACAGCTTTATCGAGTGCAGATGCCTGCTGACATTCAGGACGACTTTGAGCGTTACTCATGGCGATGGCATGTGGAAAGAAAGGGAGAGCTAGCAAAGACAAGAGGCCAAGAGGAAAAATTAACATTCCTCTGTTGGAGACAGAAGAAGAATAGACACTCCATGAGTAGAGTGTGACCCCATTTACAATCCGAGTCGTGCCCTTGAATAGGCTTTGTGTTATTAAACTCTGAAGGGGTTGCATGTGTTTAGCACAGTCCACCTCTACGTTCTTAATCAGAAATCTGGAGTTGTTTCATTCCTGCTGACTGTCACAGGCGGTGGAAAGCACAGTGGATGATTATGTTCCCACTCTTGGGTCGAGATCTTATACCAGTAAAATCACATAGTGACATACTGTGTGACAGTAATACAAAGACCCGGTTCAAACAGAACATGTCCTCTTTGCTTTTCTAACAGTGACAGAGATCAACAATTTGGACTGTTTGCATACAGTGCCTGTCAGAGCTTCAGGAACCTATACTGTCCAACATGGGCTATGATAGCAGCAGCTTCCTAGCTCCTGTTATCTGAGTGGGCACTTACTAGTAAAAACTTATCAGCTTTGGTGGTCCTGCTGCCGGTTGTCTATGTAATATCCTTAACCACTGTTGGGAGTTGTTGGCCCCTTTGGTAACAAAGTCACTATGGGCTAGCTCATTGACTGCAAGTGACCAGTTGCCATTTGCATAAAGTATCTTAAGTTATATGGTTAAGGGATTTAAAGCTGTAAATGTAACTGTCAAAAACTAAAGACCTGCAACTTAAACTGCGAGCCGAAAATTCAATTTGCAATTATGGATTTCTTTTTTATCTTTCCGCTTAAACATTTCCCTGAAGACAAAAGGAAAACTTAAGGCTAAAATTTACTTAAGATGTTTTATGCAAGTGACCACGGTGCTATAACCATAGCCACTCTGGCATCCTCATACAAGGTAACTGCTTCTCAAGCCAAGAAATACTGTATGCCCACCATGATGAATAGACCTACAAAACAGGCTCAGACCAACTCTAGGCTTGCTCAATCTAAATCAATAAGCTGTCTAGTCAGATATAGCTAGTTGTGGCTATGGTTGAAATCAAACTACAATTTAACAAAATAAAACAGCTAGTAAATATATCTGGAATGTAGAGTGGAGGTATAATGTGTCCTGTGTTCTCTTTAACTTGTCTAAGTAACTTAATTTGATGTACAACTTGTCCAAGTATCTTAATTTGATGTAAAATTTATTAGACGTGTGTGCGATGTCTTATCATGTTACGTTATAACTGATCACGCTTATTTTCCATCTGAATTATCTAACAGTAGCCTAGGTTATCAAATATATAGCTGTTTTTCACTTTGTTTGTTTATTAATTATGAAACTTGGAAATATATGTTCTTTTTTATATGGTGAGCGTCCCACTCACTGAGTCAAAAACGTGTTTTACATTTTGGTCTTTTAGTTTTAAGTCAGATGGCTATAAAACAGTTTGTTGTAAAATTATTTCTGAGATGTCAGGAATAAGAGAAAAATACATTTTAAACTGATAAACTTGCACTATGTTCATTTCAGTTACAGACACCTTTGCCTGTGTTAAAAACTTAGTAAGCGTTAGAATTATAGATGGCATCAGTATCAGTATTAGTGAGTATCTGCATCAGGTCAAAATCAGCAGAAAATGCTGGGTCGGATATTGGAGGGGGAAAAAAGAATGAATCGTCTGAAAAATTCTGTAACAAATCTAGCCTGAATTAGCACACACTCAGAATGTATGATGTGATTATGTGAGTGTTTTGAACTTGGTAGCCTGCTTTTTGATGCTCACCTTGCATGAAGTGCTTCAATTAAAAGATAGATCATTTAAAGCTTGTTTGTTTTTAAAAAAAGAAATATTGGATTAGTATCGGGCAGTATTCAAGATTTCAGTATCTGTATCTGTACTGGAAAAGAAGTGGTAATGTACCACCTATGATGACAATGCATTATATTTTTTTGGAGAGCATTAGAAAGAGTCAAACTTACTCCAAGGCCCAGTCCTATCCCTTGTTTTTGAGTGTCACCTTGCCCCTTGGAACTGTGTTACAAGGGGTAGTGGTTGAAATTTTCTCCTATGAAATGGGATGATAAATGAAAAAGAACATTACTTCATTAACAGGCTACTAGCGGGGCTCTGTAGATGACCCTGCCAGTCTGCAGTGATAGCAGAGGAGGGTAAAGTTCAGCAACCTCACTGCTGGTCTTTAGTTACTTTTAAGAAATCATATGCCTTCAAAGATGCGACAATTATTTATTTATCACACACCCCTAATTCTTCAGTGATATGAAGCTGAAGTCAGCTATTCGCCAGCTTCCCATTCCACCTTAAATGGAGCAGAAGTTCTGATGCTTTAGGCGCCAGAATGTAACTGCTGCACCTTTTAAGGTGGAATGGTAAATTTAGCTAGCTAGCTACTGAGAAATCAACATACTACTACCAATTTCTTATGCTTGTTATGAAGAAAAGGACTATAATACATTGAAACGACATAAAACTGATAATACTGATAGTATTATCAGATAAGATAATATAAGATAATACTGTGGTTATCATAATTTTTTTACAGAGAGAACACATTCACATTTCACATTTGAGGGTTTCTTTGGTCGTTTGTGCAGCCATCTTGACGGTTTTTCTTTTTTCTCATAAAACTCCATTTTTAGTGGACCTCTGCAAAACCTCCGCTTGGTTGGGCCATGTAGCCCTAACACTTTGCCCTACCCCTCTATTCCAACAAAAATTGGGACAACCTACCCCTAATTGTGAATGCGCAAAATGCAGCGTAGTGGTAAGGGCGTGAAATGGGATTGAGCCTAAATGTCTCAATAGTGTTCCTTCCAACCAAGAAATAATGTCATGTGAAAAGTGTGATATAAAAATTTCTGTTGTCGTCTAGCCTTGATTTCAGCAAGGAATTTGTGTCAAAATCATGTCATCCTGATATCTAGATTTGTCTCCAGCTAGAAATGTAAAAATGGTAAAGAGTGCAAGTGTTTAATGATCTCTGCCTGATGTTATATATAGGCCTACTTTACCATAGCTTCAGCAGTTCCACTGCCTCGGATACACTGTTTGAATGTCACATATGCCTGTTGCTGTTTGTGACAGGTTTTCTGACTGCAGGGAGCAACTACCAGTATTATCTGAGCATGCACTCGCATAATTTCTGATTTAAGAGCATGCCTGCTTCAGCCAAGTTCCTGCTGGAGACTGCTGCAGGAAGATCTTTCTGTTATTGTGTATCCTGAATGAGGCTGTGCTTTATATGCACTCATAGTTACATTGCTGCTGTGTAATCTTCTGACTTCCTCCTCTTAATTAAATGGGAGATGGCTGGAGCATGGCTCAGTACTCACTCCCCACTCTCTGCTCTCTGTGACCTGCTCCTTCTCCCTGTGAAGAATCGATGGCAGTGCGAAAGCTTCTTATAATCTATAACTCATATGACTTGTGCAGTGCCAGCACTTTGGCTAAACTCACTTAGGAAGGGTTGAGGTTTGGGCTGATTGGATGTTGTGTGTGTGTGTGTGTGTGTGTGTGTGTGTGTGTGTGTGTGTGTGTGTAGGTGTATGCTGGTCCAAATGAGAGAAAAAGTTTGTGTTTGAGTGTAAGGTTGGACAATGTGATATGCTATTGTTATCATTATACACTGTGATGTGCTTTTCTGAGTATTTCATGGGTGTCATCAGTACTTCTAGAACAGAGGTTCCTAGCCTTTTTAATACAGACCAAACTGCAGACCACCACTATATTCATTGTGTGTGTGTTTTTTTTCCTCTGGGTATTTAGTCCCAGTTAAAAGTTTGTTAATCAATGTTCTCAACTTTTTACTTAGCTCACAGTAGCCATCAAGTGACAGCAGCTAATTTGCATATACAGTTGTATGCAAACTTTTGGGCTCCCCTGGACAAATTACGTGTAGATTTTATAAGTGAAAATAAGTTAACTTATCCTCTAGAGAGACCACACTTCTGCATATGCACAATTACTGTGTATTTGCTGAATTTAACATAATAGAAACAAAGATAAAACATAAAATGTGCCTTGGCAAAGTATGTTAAACTCAGCAAATAAACAGAAATTCTGCACAAAAATGTGCAGAAAAATATATTTGGACTTGCTCCCAACACTTGTAATTTGA
This sequence comes from Colossoma macropomum, assembly GCF_904425465.1. NCBI lineage: Eukaryota > Metazoa > Chordata > Actinopteri > Characiformes > Serrasalmidae > Colossoma > Colossoma macropomum. Next base: position 31,356,348 of record NW_023494784.1, on the reverse strand, counting down.
CCAAAGTTGTTCAAACCTTTGTCCTGCCATCCGCCCAATGACTGATGGGATAGGCTCCAGTTCCCCCCGCGACCCAAAAGGATAAGTGGCTTAGAAGGTATGTGTGTGTGTGTGTGTGTGTGTGTGTGTGTGTGTGTTCGTACCTTTGCATACGACTGCATGAAAGAGGCTTTGCACAGATGTGACGTGGGCCAGCATATTTATGACTACATAAAATTCCATAAAATACATATTTTTAATTCTCAAACATGTATGTCTGCATTGACATTTTTTAAAGCAAGATTTTGAATAATCAAATGTTTTAAATTCAGAGATACGAATCTGTGCACTTTTAATTTTTCCTGTCTGTTTTTTCCCTAGTTTTTTAGTGTTAGCGCAAGTGTTACAGATGCCAAGTAGTCCATGCAGTAAGTTTTATAGACATAGCAACAAAAATTTTGGCGGGACTTTTCAGAACAGTTTCTTCTTAATTTGTTTTTAAAACATTGAATACAGAAATAGTAATAGTTTTTCCTAGCCTTTTTAAAATGTGGCACTACCATTTTGCTCCTGCATTTTATTTGTCTGTCAACTTTTTTTGCAAAACTCAGAAAACCATATTGTGTTGTGGAAATGGCTTCAAGTGTTGTAATGTGTTCTGCCATACTTTGCCCACTCTTAATATGAGTGTGTGTTTGTCTATGCCTGCCTGATTCTGCATGCGAAAGTTTGCATTCTAGCATGTCATCTAAATGACTTGGTTTTCAGAGGACAACACAAGAAGTGTGTTTTGCCAGCAGTAACGCTGAGGCACTTCCCTCTGTGTCTTCAATCCAGTGAGCCTCTCTGCTCATCTTCCAGGGTCTGCAGCCCAGGGCCACAGCCAAAGGCTTACACTCGTCTTGTGTACTCGAGGGTGTGTGTGTGTCTGTGTGTTTGTGCATGACCAATCTCATCCTGGCTCTCTCTTCTCAGCCTGTTACTGTTTCTGTGTCTCAGCTACAGTCACAAAATGAGGCGTCCCATCCTCAAACAGTGCATCTCTTCAACTGTCTGCCTCTATCTCTCTTCATCTCTCTTCCTCTATCTCTATCTCCCTCCCTCATCCCTTCCCACCCGCCCAGAGGGAGGAAGCAATGCTTGTTTCTGTGCGTGTTGAATTTATATGACCAGCTCAGAGGAATAAATGATTGCCCTTCAGTTGGAATTGACATGGCTGGTAATTTATGTCCTCTGGAGAAAGTGATCAGATGTCTGTGTGTAAGAATAATGACCAGCACGCTGCTCAAACAAGCCGCCCTGCCGCCACGGATGATGAAACACTTGAGTCAGCTGAAAAAAGAGCAGGAACTCAGGGGTTTTTAATTTTTCACTGCAGCTTGTCCTTTCTGAGGGAGAGAAAGCCACATCTTAACAAATTGGAAGGGAGCTACGCGTTATTAGCCATGTTTGTCTGGGCTGCATTTTTTTTTTTCTTTCTGCAGTTCTTTATGTATTCCCACTGCTGACGGCATTTTATGTGTGCTGTCCATGCTGGAGTAATAGAAGCTATTTATCAGAGCTGTTATTAATAATCCTCCAGTCCTTCACATGCCAGAGCTGTGCGGCTCTGTTTAAAAATGACCTGCCATGAAATCCCAGCATATGCTACACCGTCTCTCCCCAGATCACCCAGCATGAACATGCTATTTAATTAAAAAAACTGTATATTATTTGATTCAAACAACATGCCAGTGCATTTAAGTGTCTTTCTGTTAAAACGTGCATTGTGCTAGCACATATGTCACATTCAGGCAAAAGAATACTCCTGTGTTTTTCAACCTAATCTCCATCAGCCACCTCTGAAGCAAACAGTTGATTACCACAGTTATTTCCCTGTACTAAGGGAAATACAGGAACGTCATTGACTCTTAACACTTAGAATCTTCATTAGACATAATTTTTAAGATATTATGTTAAATTCCTTTAAAACTTTTAAATTACACCTACATTGACCAGTCATCCAGATACCACTGTGAGCTGCATTGGCTCTGTGAGGATCATGGGTGTGTTGGTATACGTAATGGCAGTGGTGTAAGTGTTGAGCTCCTTGAAGGGAGGACACTGTGTGACTGGCCGCGTCAGTCTCTTCTGCTTGAATTCTCCCGTCGTCTCTGCACTCCTCTGCTCGGCACGCCGTGAAATGGCTTTCTGTAGGCCATTAGCTCTGGAGGCGTAGAGCCAGTGAGACCTGCTCCCCACACTGAGGTGTCCCTGTAGTCTACACCATGTAGAGCAGGCTGCCTCATAGCACCTGTACTACTGTTGCTACTGCACGACCACCTGTCAGTCAAACTGGACCCTCTAAACTACTGCTCATTGTTACCAGACTTAGAGGACCTTTCTAGTTGAACTCAACCAGTTGTTGCTTTTGAGCTCAACCTGTCTACCATTTTCCCCAACATAAGTAGACCACCAATATACTAATCTTAGATGCTGCTACCTGCAGTGTTGTGTTTGCAGTGACCACACAAACTTCTAAGGCATTATCAGACACATGCATGCTGTGTTGGCTAATTATAGTATTAGTCTTGCACTGCTAGAGCTGTCCTACGTGTCTGAAAAGTTACAGTACTATACTGGTGTGCGAGAGTTTGGTAGGCTGTTAAACTGCATTTTCTCCAACTGAGCTGAAAGCAATACATGTTATTGCACCTCTGTAGTCCAGGGTTTCATAAAAATCTACTACTGTTCTGCTGCCTAATTGGGCTGCTCTGCCTGATACTTTTATACCCAAATTAACCCCTTAAAGTCTTAAAAACGTTTGTGTCTGGACTCACCTTCTCATTCCAGTATCGGCATAACTTACGTATTAGTTGCTGAATATTTCATGAAAGTTGTTTAATAATTCATAATAGTCACTAAATAATAAACTGTAAGTTTAATGACTGAGTAATAAGACAATGTTTAAGGGGTTAAATATTCAGAAAGCCAAAAGATGACGGGTAGTAAATGTCTCAGATGTTCTTCTTGGGTCCTAGTCCACCTGCCTCTATTTTTTCGATAGTAAAACTGATACATCCATCCCATAATGCAGGCAGACAGGGAGTAATAATGTTTGACCATGTTGTTACTGGAGGGCAAATATGTATTTCGCTTAATATATGTTAATGTATGTATATTTATATTTGGAAGCAGCTGAGATCATTTCTGATGTTTTTCTAGGCATCAGTGAGTGAGAAAACGGTGGAGAGATTAGTTTCAGTGCAGGCAAAGGTTTCCCCATGACTAAACTCATTTAGAGGTTATTAACATTTAACAAGTGCCATTTCCGGCCCTGAGCGTCAGCCCTGCTTGGGCAAACACTCGATAATGTCGCGGGTGAGTGTTTAGCTGGTCAGATGAGGAGATTTGTTTGGAGGTACCACCTGTCAGGACCGCTCGCTGGCCAGGCAGGAAGCTGTGTACCTGCTAGGCAGCCAGGCTGCCTGTGACCCAACTCCTCCCTGAGCACTTTTGTTTGTGTTTGCTTCGCTCGCATTGCACAGTGGAGGCGCGGATTTAATCTGAACGCTTGCATATGCATGAGCTCCAAAGCCTCATCTATAGGGACAGGTGGGTAATACTTGCACTCCACTGAGACCCTTACACACACACACACACACACACACACACACACACACACACACTGCCCCCCCCCCTTTCACACAGACACTATAGACAGGTGAACACCCATGCACTCTCTAGGTATACACACACACACACACACACACACACACGCACACATGCATGCACTTCCACAGTGGCACGGATTAACTCAGAAATGCACATATCTCCACTGTCAGGCCCAAGAGAGGTTTTTGCAGATACCTGTGAAAATGAAGCATTTTTAACCTGCTTTTGCAGATGCTATCAGCTGTGTTTGGGCAAAGGATTTATTTCATCTCAGCTAAGAGCGCCTCTTCTAGCCCCCCTCTCTCTCTGTTGTACTCTGTTTAACACTTCACCTCGAGATGCATCTCACCTGAATCTCAATATCTCTCACACACAGAGTGGTGCCTGAACGTGCGAGATAAACTCCAAACTCTTTGAGTGAGACACATCAAAATCAAGCGCTCATTTAAAATGAGGAACATCGTCATTAGCTGTTCTCATCTCATCCCCTGCCTCAGGCACTGTCACCAGTGAGGGTCACAGCTTTTTCCCCCATGTGTTCGGCTGTCAGCTTGAGCGTGGTTCAGGAAACTCTTGAGTATGGTCTGAAATAGCTCTGCTCAAGTTTGTGTACCCCTGGCTGACCTTGTACAATATTTAATATTTTTAGAAAATGCCAGTGATCATACCAAACACATTTCATTTATTTAGTGATAGTGCTTAATCCTTGTGTGGTGTTCATGCTTTTGTTACTCAGTGGTCTGGTGGACCCACCGCATTATTGTTTTTTTGGGTTTTTTTTTTAATTAATACAGCCATAACAGTTTATGTAAAAATACCAGATGTTTAAAATACCAGATGTTTAAAATATCATAGGTGGCCATCGTAGGGTTCTCCTTTAGCAGCTCTAGCCAGTCAGCACCCTGTCCATGTTGTCCACCCTCACAGACTCACACACATATACAAACGCATACATACACAGAAACACACACACTAACAGCAGCCCATGTAGGAAGAGAACAGAGTGAAGGGACACCTCCACACTTTCATTCCCCACAGGTTCACCCTAGCACCACATGTGCAATATGAATGTGTAGGGGGTGTACAGTGTGAAGTCACAGAAAATGTTGTTTTATATCGCTGTTGTTGGAAGAAAACCTTGTATCTCCAAAATGGTAACTTTACAGGAGAAGGAAAAAACCTACTTTAATTTTAATGTAAGTCAATGAAGGAATGAAAATGATGACCTTTTTCCAAGTTATTTCGGGCCATTTATGTTGGTCCATTCTTCATGAAATTTACAGACAAGGTAAAGGGCAACAGGCATTTTCAAATTATGTAAAAAACTGAAAAACGACAAAAATAGAGATACAAGGTTTTCTTCTGACAGCAGCAATATGTTCTTCACAGAAAATGAACAAAGGCCAAAGAATTTGGGGTTGAAATAATAATAAATCGCATCTTTTTTTCTTTTGGTAAACATTTAAAACGGGTCCCACGGACCCAAACTCCACACAAGGGTTAAATGAAGCTATTTATCACCACAGAAATTTGCGTGTGTTATAATAATCATAATAATAACTGAAATAACACAAAGAATGACATACACTCATCAAAAGTTTGGTTGTCAGTACCCTTGTTCTTTAAAGCATGTGTTGAACCCTTGAGCATTATTGACAGCTTGCTGCCTTTTGTGATAGTTGATAGAATGAGTACCACTCAGTTGGTAAAGCTGCTCACTCTTCTTCGCAAAAGGCCTCCAGGTCCTGTAAATGTTTGTCTGTGTTGCATGTACTGCACATTTGAGTTCTCCTGTTTGACACTTATTTTGCTTTCCTTGTATTTTAGTTTATAGCAAATTCAGTGCACTGTTCCATACACTAGATGCACAAGGTTTCCTTAAGAACCCAGAGCCACACAGACTATTTATTCACATACACTGATTACAGTCAAACAAGGCACAGCTGCAGATTCTTAACCTTCACCATGATCTCAGTGTGCCTAAGTGTGTAATAACAGGCCCAACATACAAGGTACTTTTATAAAGGATATACATGTTTATTGCTATGATGATAAATCTCTTCATCTGATCACTATTACTAAATAAAATATGTGTTTTGTAATATCTAATGGGAAATATCTTTCAGATTCAGCCAAGGCTATGTAAACTTATGAACAGAACTATATTGCTTTGACAATGAATGCAAGTACGGTTTGGCTAAGGAAAGCTAGCCTGAGAAAGCTGGGCTGATGGCATGGAAGGCACTGTGAGGACAAAGAGCGCAGTGTGGTGTGATGGTGAATAAGCTACGGTCCGAATGAATGGGGGCTTCATCAGAACCATTACTTTGCTAAACAGCAGTCTCCTCAGGAATGGCTTTTGACATCTGTTGGTTTATTAATATGTTAATACCCATAGAAAAGAGCTGTGTGTAATCTTCTGGTATGTCAGATCATCACAGACATAGGGTCTCTGAATGGCTCAAGTTTTGTTCCCTAACATTCATCGCTATGGGAAAAGTAGTGCATTGGCAAAGAGTTGTAATGGCAGACAGCTGGGGGTGACTGTTTCTTTTTAGTCCTTAAGAGTTCTGCCACCCCAGGGCTTGCCTTCTACACTTTCTCTGTCTGGGCTTTTTTCCTCACTAGCCTAAGGACTATTTCAGCAAGAGAAAAGAGCTATGAGCCTCACACTGACTCCATGTGAGTTCATAACAGTTCGTTCTCAAACGTTTCAGAAAAAAGCGTACAAAGAGAAATGGGAATAAAGGACACTTATTCCTTCTCTCTTTTCATCAGTTACGCTTTCTGTCATCTACCTGGTCTTTCTTTGCCCCCTCTCTCAACCCGTCCCCCCATTCCCAGGTAATGTCTGCCTGTCCCTTCATCTTATTATTGTGAAGACATGCCCCGCAGACATTTCTGTGTTCAGAGACGGTGAGAAGAAATGTGCTTAATATGCAGGCAGTGGGGCAGCCATTATGAGCGCGATGGAGAGAGGTGTCAGCTCGGCGAGCGTATATTTAAAACCAGCTCATTGAGACGGATGACACAATTTCTCCACTTATTGCCCTCGAAAAAGCAGCCAGTTTTCCATAATGGCCCTAACCTTCATCCGTCAGTCACTGCTAAATCTACTGGAATAATTTCCTCATGAATTACGTGTCACTATTTATAATTTATTAAGTTGCCTATATATGCCGGGTTGAGATTTTGGCAGCCTCAAACTTTCATCGTCCTTGTCCTTTTCCCATGGATAAAGAAAGAGGCACATGGAGCAAGAATGAGAAGTCCCTTCAAACCGTGAAATGTCTGGCTTTGAATTTGTAATAAATGCTCTGAAAAATACGATTGGGATGTGTGGTAAACAAATCCCATTGAAAGCTTAAATATTTGAAGGGGCTTCTCTCAAATCTGCACACTGAATGGCCGAGGATAAGCCTCTCTCTTAAGAGATTGCCCGTCTTGTTAATGTAATGTGCAGAGTTAATCTGGCTCTTCCCCGGGTTGGGATGGGGGTTAGTCCAGGAGGGATGCTGGACTGCTAGGCTCCTTCCTGTTTTCAGTAACATAATCTGGGATCTAGCCTTCTACCCCCTCCTCATGGCTCCCAATGCTAAATCCCCAATAAGCAGCCTTTGTGAGCTGCTCTCTTGCAGCCTTTCAGGCCTTGATTACATGGCCCAGCAGGTATTTCGGAGAGAGAAGGTAACTTTCATCACTGCTGTTAATGGAGAAGGGAAAGAAGCAGGACCAAAGCTGAGCTTAAATAGAACCCAAAATGACTTGCACTATTCATATCACTTAATCAGCTCTGTGGTAAGCCATCAGTATTTGACAGGATACAGGATGGGCGTATGTGTGTGTTGAGCACACTGCAGTAAATCCATTTGTATTTAGTGTGTGTTGGTTGCCCTCCTCTGACTGTGCTGTGCTCTTCAACAGATGCCTGTGAGGAGTCCTGACCCCAGGCTGGCACCCCGCTATGAAGACGTGGAGCGGCAGTACGCCTCCCTGCCCAGGTAAACCCACTCACTAGCCTCAAATCTGGACATGGCTTACAAAAAATGCTTACAAACCGTGACCAGCACTGTATGCTAACCATGTTGAGTGCAGAACCATTCGGGTGGGATGGTTTAATAACAGGTATTCACTCATCACTTTTGTCATTGCTCACATCCCATCTGAGCAATGACAGCAACCACTACATACGTGGTGACCCACTGCATTGCCTCCTGTTGTCACTATAGTTTTTCTTAGCTGCTTCCTAGTCATATGTACAAGCACAGTGGAAAAAATAGTCGTAACCTTACACAAGATCCTGCACCAGTGCAGAGCAGTATGGTTCAACCTTGGTAATTGTTAGGTCCAGCAGTGGAGAAGAGGCTATTCATCCATGTAGAGAGAGAGATGGACTGAGAAAGGATGCGAAAGCAGTCAGAGAAGTTGGAGAGAGTCAGAAAAAGAGAAGGAGTGCAGGAAAGTAGAGAGTGAAGGACCGGAGGTAGGCCCACAACCTGTCAGAAGCGGGTTTGAGAGTGAGAATGCAAGAAAAGAGGCTGCGTAATAGGGAAAGAGGAGAGAAAGAGATGCAGAGAATGAATGTGAGAGTGAGGAAAAGAGAGAGAACGTGAGGGAAGAAGAAAGAAAGCGGGGAGCCGTCAGCCTCTTTCTCTCTCACGCAGTGCTGAGTAATCCTCTTTAAAGCTTATAATTAAATCTGGAGTGTCTGCCTTCTGAGGCCTCTTTCCGCCTGGGAATTCACCTGATCCTCTCCACAGAGACAGCACAGCAGAGCCAGCACTGCAACCTGATACCCAACACAGCTCTGGACCCGCGTAGGGTTACAGCAGTACCGATCCCTCTCCTCTTTCTAGTTCTCTTTTTCTCTCGGTCTCTCTCTCTCTCTCTGTTTCTCTCTCTCCACCCCTCTCTCTCCTCCCTCCCTCCATCTCTCTCTGTCTCTCTCCCTCTCCCTCTCCCTCTCTCTCTCTCTCTCTCTCTCTCTCTCCCTCTCTCCCCCGTCTCTTTCTTCCCCTCTATTTCTCTCTCTGAGTCTCGTTTCTCTTTCCCTCTCTCTTCCTCTCTGTTTCTCTAGTTCTCTCTCTCTCTCTCTCTCTCTTTCTTCCCCTCTATTTCTCTCTCTGAGTCTCGTTCCTCTTTCCCTCTCTCTTCCTCTCTGTTTCTCTAGTTCTCTCTCTCTCTCTCTCTCTCTCTCTCTCTCTCTCTCTCTTGCTCTCGCTCTCCCCCTCTTTCTCTCTCTCCTCTTTCTGTGTCCTTCTTTCTTTCTCTGTTTCTCTGTCTTTCTCTTACTCTCTGACTCTTTCTTTTTTCTGTCTTTCTCTCTCTTTCTCTCAATTCCTCTTTCATTCTGTCTCTCTCACTTTCTCTTTTTCTTACTCTCTCACTCACTCTCACTTGTTCTGTCCTGTGCACTCGTTCTCTCTCTCTCCCACTCTCTCTCTCTCTCTCTCTCTCTCTCTCTCCCCACTCTCTCTCTCTCTCTCTCTCTCTCTCTCTCTCTCTCCCCCTCTCTCCCCCTCTCTCTTTTCCCAAAGTGAGCAAACAGGGCTCCTTCTAGCGTAGCACGTTTGCTCTCACAGTGTCCACTGGATGGCTTTTGCAGATGGAGCCGCAGTGATGAGTGTGATTCACAGTGAAGTGATAACCTGACATGAAAATATATACCGTTTACCAAAGCTTAAAAATAAGCCAGGAAGAACTTTGAGAAAGTGTCAGCTAAGCGTTTATATAACATAGCTGAAATAAAACATGACTGCACAGCTTACACAGTATTCATCACTTGCCCTAAAGCATTAATACAATGAGACCCCACAGCTTCCATCTTTTAGAATAAAAAAAAGTGTTTTCAGTACTAAAGTTTGTATAAAGCCCCCCAGGGACCACTTTTAAAGTCATCCCCCCGAAAAAATCACCTTCATTTTGTAGGTTTGTGTTTATATGTTCACAGTGAAGTGATAAACTTCAGTAAACTTCAGTCACACTGGCCTTCACTAAACATGGCCCTGACTGTTATTCTAACCTCAGCTCTGGAGCCCATATTAGTGTACGACTGCACTCTGGCCAGAGCTGAGGTCACTGGCCTCACAGGTGGAGGAACATTGGCCTGCAGCTCCTCCATATGTGCCCAATTATAACCATTACCAAAATAATACTCACGGTCATTATCCAGCCTGCTCAGAATAGGGTCAGCCAATCAGAAAAGCTGCTCACCCCCTATCTGCAGATTATTGGATTAGCCGACCGAGTCAGAGTTCCGTTTGATTCTGGCAGGGCTTTCATTGGATAGTTAGAGTGATAATTGGCTGATTAATGTGCAGATGGTAGCTTCTCTGGCTGAACCTGGGGTGAAGAGGCACATTGATTTAACTACTCACAGTTCTGTAGAGCATAAACCAGTCACCCACTCACACCTACCATTTTCTTGCGCATACAGTACAGCGAAGTCATAGAAACACTTTGTTTATTTAATTTTCAGTAAAAGTGTTATTAAAAACAAAGGAAAACAACAGAACATAACAAAAGCCTCAACATTTAATTATTATGGTTTTTCAGTACTTAGCATGTTCACCCTTTGCCTTCATTACAGCCTCCATTTTTTTCAGGAAACTTTCAGTTTTTAAAGAAATCTTCAGGGATATTTTTCCCAATCTCCAAAGTTCAGTCTTGGAAGTTGGTTGTATTTTCTGCTTCTTATAATCCAAGTAATCCCAAAAACATTCAGTGATGTTGAGGTCTGGGATCTTGAGTAGTCAGTCCATTACTCTGAGCTTCAATTTTGCGAACTCAGTTTTTTTATTTGTTTGTTTGCTTGTCTGTTTTTCTTTTGTTTGTTTTTTTCAGTCTTTTCCTTTGAATTTCCTCTCCCTTGTGAAAGTTATCTTATATCTAATCTCCTCATAAATATCTCCTGAAAAATGAATAATTTGTACTTAATGGCTGTTTTGAGTGGAAATTAAATAAATATAAATAAATAAAGGGTAGTCTCTGATATTTGCGCCGTACTGCACACACACATATGCATCCTCTTCTATATCAGATCTTACTGTAGGTAAGCAGCCTTTCCCAGAACACTTCAGTCCATTCACAATGGCCACATTGTTATTAGGACCTGGTCAAAGCTGTGTGTGTTTGTTAACCTGGGGGGTCCCATGTAGAGGACCTTTTGGCCTATGCAGTTTTAAACGAGTTTAAAATCTTCTGCTCTGGGATCTTAACACAGCTTAAGAGACTTGTTGGAGCTTTTTCCGGACATTTGCTCGTACAGCATTCACACGTCAGTCAGGCGAACAGGGGAGCCGTCAGATACAGAGCTGAAAACACCAAAAAAAGAACCTGTGACAAGAAAGAAAAAAAAAGGTTACATTTGACGAGAGCTCTGAAAATAATGCCATATTTTCACTGCTCTGCCTGTTCGATGTTGCCCTGGTAACCAGCACCCACCATCTGTGCTAGGCTAGACCTCCTCACCCTATCTCTCCTTTTATTCTTCCTTCTTTTCTTTCCACTGTTTTTTTCCCTCTCCTTCCTCTTTCTTTCAGCATGTGTATGCCTCTGTTTCTCCCTCTTCCTCTGTAGCGCATAAGTAGCCCTCCAGAATCTGAGGTACAGATTTTGGTGTGAAGGGTTCATAGGTGTGCATATTGACAGTGGCTATGTTAAGGGAATTAACCTGGTCTCGATTTTCCTTCAGCTGTGAGTGCCACCTTTCTTGCAGGTGAGACAGAAGGGAGGGGAGAGGAGGGGTCCCCGTGTGTCCTGGTCTAGCCGTCTCCTCCCCAATTGCACTGATAACCACACAAGCGTGACTTTATTAGACCAAAGCTCAGTTAGCACAGCTCAGGCCAGCCATCGGGCATCAAGCAGCGCCCCATTACCACGCATGGCAGGTAGCAGACGGAGAATGTTAGGTTAATGGTCTAATCAAGCACGGGTTAATTTATTGATGGTTTCATTGGCTGCTGCGGTTGACAACAATCAGTCCCGATTTCAAGCTCCGAATGCGCTGGGCGGTTCGCCGGTCGCTTGGCATTTCTGACAGTGTTCTAAAGCCGCACTTCAAAGGCGGAGGCAGCGTTCTCAACAGGTGCCGACCTTCAGCATTCTTCCGCCAGCTCTCAGAGGGAATTCTCCCAGCGCTGGCAGGAATTCAGATAAAAAAATCCACAGAGCTATTTCTGTCTGTGCTGCAGTGCGAAGGCCGAGACCACTTAACCACATAACCCATCCCTTTAACCACGCATTACCTGCCACCACACTCCTCACACACATACACCTCGCACTCAAGGCTGACGATTGTGTGAGAATGTACTCATTTTCAGTTGCTCATTTTCACTGCTTTTTTCCCACAGCTGTATGAAACACATTCTTCCCATTCTGCTTGTGTTCAAGCTTCATTATATAAATGTTGAATTTTCAATGTAATGCAATTAAACCAGAAAAAAATGAATACCTTCCAGTTCTGTTTTTTATCATTTTATTTCAGACAATGGGATAGCATGTCTGATGGATAGTCAGCTAATATATTAAGATCGACAGCTAAAGCTCGTAATGGTAGCCAAATGTTTTTCTGGTTTCCTGTCTCTCAATAAAACCCTGGAATTCCAAATAATCCTGCCAGATTCTGGCCTCCTTTGAGCCTCTCTGTGGGAGCCCTGTTGGTGTCATATGATTGCGAGGGGTCAGCAGTGTGTGTGTGAGGGGTAAGGTGCACAGTTCCCGAGGGCAGCTGTGTAAACATTGCCCAGCCTACGTAGGGTCCAGGGTGTCACTCCGGGAGCCAGGTGCACTATGGGGATCTGCGCTGACCTCACTGCAGTCCCCCCAGCAATCAACTCCCAGCAGCTCTTCCACATCTTTGCAAGCATTGCAGGACTGACAATCAGGTTTAAAGCGCTTCAGAAGATAACTGTCAACTGCACGCTGCTCGCACAGACTAAAACCGTCAAAAACAACATGACGGTTCAACATCTCAACAGTGTGGTGCTGATATTAGAAGATGAACGGTTGAGAAGGACATCTTCGGCTTGTGTGCTGCTCCCTCACTAGCGCAGGATGATAACGCCATTTATCTTTCATTACTTTTCACTCTAGCTTTATTGCTCTTTTGTTTTGGTCTCTCTGTCATTTCAGCGTTATCGAGTTGGTAATGAAATCTCATTTTAAAAGTGAAACTTTGTTACCTGGAGTTTTATAAGTGCTTAAATGAGTTAGCAAGGAGCCTCTTCGTGACTGATATGATGAGTTTGTTGAGGTGATGACTTTATGTATTATAACTGCGTTTGGCTTCACAAGTGTCCTCACAGTTTTAAAGTAATGGTACAAGTGCCATTTCTCCTGCCTTACCCTGCTATGCTTAGTCGCTTCATGACAGATTTTTAATATATGCCTCGTAATGGTGCTTATCTTAACAGGCATTTAGTTAAAGCAGGAAGATATCATTTGTGGTAAAATCTTCCCCTAAGAATTTGGCGAAATATCTATAACCGGAAGAGTTAGGCCAAAGTCTTGTGGCATCTTTTTTTTTTTTAACAGTTGCATTATTTATAGTTGTGCCTTGAGAAAGTCTCCTGAAGAAGCGTATTACCTGAACCAGCCTGGGATGCGCAGTGTTGTGTGTCTGAGGGTGGATGGTGATTTATTTTCTCTTACATGTTAAAAGAATTGATCAGACAGCTGACACTCCATAAATCTTACTCCAAATGAGTAGGGAAACTTTTTGAAATTTTCAAATTTTAGAGGCAGGTGTGAGTCTTAAATGAAGAAAGGAATTTTGTCTCGTTTCAGGCTGCAAAATCCTACCAAATGTCTACCATAAAACACAAACTGATTTAGAGCTGTTAATGAGTGTCTGACAGACAGAATAGCCCAATTACACAGCTATGTGGTATTCAAACGAGAACATAATGGTTCGTATTATGTTCTTACATGGTATCACTCAATTCTCCATCACAGATGCCCATATTGAATGGCTGTTCCCTCTGTGAGGCAAATCTCTCCTGATCTCTCACTGATCTGGAGAAGCACAGGAGGGTCCATTCCTCTCTGCAGGGAGCAGTACAGGCTAACTGGAGTGCAAGAACGATTGCCAGACATGTTCCTTCGCTCTGTCAGGTGTTCCAGGCTGTCTTTAAAGAGATCACGGATTCTCAATTACTGCAATTTTTACTAGATACTGCAGTTTTTTCCTCCTTTACTCTGTCTAGAGGTTACATGTGATGACACTATGACACTGCAGTTAAGTGGACAAATTGTTCAGCTAATACCAGAGACTAGAAGAGCTGGACCAGATTTGGATTTGATATGAAGGCCAGATGTGAGCACCTTCAGGATGCTTTGCACTTCTTTGTTCTTCAAAGCTCTTGAGTTTCAACAAGGCACAGGCCAGAAATAGGATTCATAAATGCTTATACATGTAATTGTTTTGGATTATTCTCAGGGAAAAGACCAGCCAGGTGAGGGGAGTAGAGAGGTTCATTGTGAATGTGCTGGGGCTTTTTGGGGTGTCCTTGAACGTGCTGTCAGGACCAGGTGCAGGCAGCCGCCACATGTGGCAAAGCTGATAATCTTCAGCAGTAATGATGTTTTTGGCCTTCGCACTCCCCTCCGTTTCCTCTGTACACACACGCGCGCGCACCAGAGCTTATCTGAGCCTGGGGAGGCTGTGACATCACAGAGGCCAGGACCAATAATGTGGGGGAGTTTGTGTGTGTGTGTGCACACAGACGCCCGGCTGTCGCGCTGGATGGGTGGTCAGCGGCACTGGGGAGAGATTAAGAGCATGCTGATGATTTCTGGAATGCCGGGTTTCTTGCCCTGCAGAGCTGCTGCCTTGACTTGCTGCAGGAAGCTCCACCAAAGAAGCCACAGGCAGGAGCAAAATTGCACTGGAAGAGTGGTCTCACCACTGACGTCTAATGCTTTCCACACTCAGCAGGGATATCCACACATACACACACACCCGCATACACGTGTACGCTGGAGATATGGAGCATGTGCCAGCTAATTGATACCTCCAGCAGAAGTCAAATGGAAAACTTGTTCACAGACATGTGTGAGACACATAAAGAAATGAATGAGCATGGACTGGAGAGTATAACAGAATGATCCCAGCTCTCAGACGCATCACGTGCCTGGACTGATATTGATCCTGGAGTTTGGCTATGGGGAGATGACTGAAAGTGTTCCACAACAAGGAGAGTCTTAACACACACATCCAGGGTATATCAACACTTCTCTCTCTCTCTCTCTCTCTCGTGCCCCCTTAATATCAGGGCAGCTCCTCCATTTAAACCAACAGAACACGGCTTATAAAAAATAAAACAAAAAAACTTTTTTTTTTTTATAAATATAATTGCAATAAGTACACCGGCCTTATGCTTAAATGGGGTAAATGGATCTAGTCGTCTAATATGCTCCCATGTAGTACATTTGAAGACCGTGATTGGACAATTGACACCTTAGACCCACATTGTTTTAAGCACTGATGAATTGACCATTTACAAAATAATGATTAGCCCGACTGTCAGTTAGAGCTGCACAACAAATCGTATTTTAATTATTATTTTGATATGAATTTCCACGCTAAACACAAACACTTTGCTAAGAGCTGCTTTTTTGGTTTAAAATCTACATTCATATTTTCTCATTTTTTAGAAATATATGTCAGCATGGAAATATTATTTTTGAATAATAAAATATTTTTAAAAATACTCCTCTTTGTGCTACTGAACATGTTAGTCTGTCAGCACAAATGCTACAGATGCTATGGACTCTATTTCCTCTTACCCACATCACATATTTTGTCCCTGTCATAGTGCTTAATACTCAGACTTGACCACCAGCCTCCATCGTGTTATATAAATATCAGGTAATAACCACAGATCTCTCAGCTCAGTGTGCTGCGTTGTGTGACATGGAAATACATGAATCAGGCTATAAAAGGTGATGGGTGCTGGCTTACACTGTGCTGTCTCGTCTTACTGGGGAGATTACACCCTCATCAGCTACAGCGAGGAACCAGAGATGGCCAGAAATGTGCCTCGTTATCACTGTCTCCAGGGAACCTGACCGCATGCCACTCCTTCCTCCCCAGTGGTGTGTGTATGCGTGTAAGTGTGTTAAAATGGCCATGTCTTTAGCTGATCATGCTGCACTCAGCTCGAACTGCTGTGCAACACAGGATGAAGATACAGTACCATGTTTGGACTGGAGTGAGTCTCTCTCACATGATGCTCTCTCTCTCCTTCCCTCTCCATCTCACTGTATTTCAGGGCAAGTTGTCACTGCTAGGATTAGGGGTCATTATTGTATTCCCATATCTCCTCTCCCTCAGGCTCCATATCCCTGCAGTATTTGGTGGGCTCTCCTCCTGCTCAGCCATTGCGGTGTCTAGCACAGCTCAACCCCTCCTTTCTTAAGCCTCTATTAACTCCCCTATTGGCTCAGGAGTAGGAGCTAGTGGCACTCAGGCTCTCAACCTAAACTAAGTGACTTACTCATATGCTGAGAGGAAGAAAGTGACCCACTTTTCAGGTAAAGTGTCTTGCTTTGCCAAACTACATTGCCACTTCTTTCACAGCCATAACTTTGTGTCTTTCCTGCAGAAGAGGTCCGGTGGAACCTGAAGAGTACCCGGGACAGCCGTGGACTGGACACAGGGATCCTGCCCACTACCCTGCCCCACAGCCAGCATACCATCCCAACTACCCTCGCCCGCTGGACCCTCGGCAGGGTGACCCAGGTTTCTACCACCCCCCTCCTCCACAGAGAGGGCCTCTGCGGCAAGACGTGCCACCCTCTCCCCCTGTACCCCTCCGAGCTCCGCGTTATGACACCATGAACCGCGGAGGCTTCCGGAACACCAGTCCAGAACGCTTCGCCTATGCAGAGGGACGACCTTCTGACCCCAGACAGAAAAATGCCATGACTGCAGCTGTTTAGGCACAACACCACATTTCTTTGTGCAAAGTGTGGTTCACTTCACCACTGCAACTTGTCAGTCGCCTTTTCATGGACAGTTTATGTACTTGACGTCTGTTTTTGCTGGGTCTCATCCTCTGTAACTTGCAGTGCTGCCCAAGGCCACATCTCAAAGTACTGACATCACATTCCTAACTGCTCTGCCAAGAGAATGTCAATAGAGCTGCAGCACTGACCTCTTCTCACCCCTGCTGGCCCTGAATGAGAGCCAAAAGCTTCTCCAAAGCTGTGACTCGACCACAATGGAGGAGTGCATGTGTGTATGAACTTACATGTGTCAAAAACAAAGCCAAGCAAGACTGTAGATTAATGACGGTCTCTCTCCCATGGTGCCTTGTGAGCATGCCTGAGGGAGTTGGATGCTTGTCCAGATGACAGACAGGATTTAAACCCCCTCCAGCAATACTTCCGATGTATTTGGCACACGCTAAAGAACGCGGCATGGACTCTACACAGTGGTCACAAAGAGTTCTGGAACACACACAGTGTAGACATGTTATTATAGCCGTGTTAAAGCACACCATATACAGTACTCTCCTTCAGTGCCATCTTGAGTGTGGAAAGAACCACTATAGTTTGTGCGTCTCGCAGACTTTACACTTTAAATCACTGCATGTTTCCATTATACAGCCACTCTGCACACATTAACCTGTAACAGTTAGGTATTCATACTCATGTTCTTTCATATATTACTGTTAGCGGAGAGGACATCTATGAATAGTATCATTATAGAACACTGACACTCAAATGAGCCTTTGGTGCATCAAAAAACAATTTGAAATTTTGCAAGTGAAGGTACGCCACTCTGTGTAGACAGACTTCTTTGTTTTTGTTTTTTGGTTTGCTTGAAGTTGAAGATGAAAGAAGGAGAAAGGAGGATTCACAAAACCTCTGCCACTGCAGAAGGATGAGAGGAAGATTGAGCTGTTTTTCCACATGCCTCCTTCAGCTGGCAGTGGCTTTTCTGCAAACTACTCTTGCCAACCGGACCCTCGTTATTATATCTGTTTTCTACCATATTTGTAGTTGGTGCACACTTTGAATGTACAAATGACACTCTCTGCATTCAGAGACCAGATAATAGACAAATCAGATTCTGCTTCTTCCATAGTAAATATGTATCATGTTAATCTCCGCAACTAGGTATTAAAAGATGTCTGTAATGAAAAATGTTGCTGGTCTCATAGCATCAAACATTTATACTAAACACAATCTTTTTTACTAACCTCTTTTATAACATCTCCTTATTAAATATGCATTTGAAAACATGTGAGTTTGTCTTTCTTGCTGTGTTTTGCAAGTTAAAGTTTTTTTTTCTTTTTGGCTTGTACTAAATACCAGAGGTGAGAGTACTCAACAAATGTGCTTTCCAGTGTGAAGCGCCAACATTTTCAAAGCAATTTCATCTTTCAAAACCTGCGAAAAAAATTATACCTTTGTGATAATAGATAGGGCCAAATTAACATCCTCATAATTATCAATTATGAAGACAAGATATGCATCTGTGATTACGGACCAATTTTTAAATTTCAGATGAAACTTGGCTGATTGGAGAATTAAGAGTTGCATTGTGATAATTACTAAGGGCGCAAAGCATGTTATCTGCTACTGTTTAATTAGTGGCTCAGCATTCTGACCCAGAAAAGATAGAGGTAGAGAGAAAAAAGAAAGAAGAATTCTGGAGAGAGAGAGATAGAGTGAGTGTACAAGGCATACAGTGCACGCCCTCTCTGGGTGTGTCTGACAGCGTTCATGTATCACTACATCCTGGATTTGATTGTAGACCTTTGGATGCAAAATTTACACCTTGTATTAATGTGTTTCAAGTCTTATATTCAAATATAGATTTGATTTGATTCCATTCACACTTTTCACTAAAATGTGTCCCGATTTGACCAGATGAGATCCGATGTTACTTTCCCCAGTGATAAGCACAACACCTACATCATTTCCATTTTACTTCTGTTTACTTTTTCCTCATCACGATACAAATCGATGTGATAATTCACTTTGTTTCCAGCCTTATCTTCCATCTTGCATTTCCTTGTTTATCCTCTCACCTGCTAGTCAGCACTCAGTAAATATATTTTCATGTGTGTAATTGTGTATATAGAAAACGCCATTCTATTTACACTTGCACTGAATGTGGTCAAGGTCTGTATCTGATCGCCTTCAAATGTGGTTTGAGTATTTCCATTGTAATCCAATCACAGTGCAAACTGGCAATGTTTACACCTGGTTTGTGAGTAAAAACCAAAAATGATTCGGTGGCCAAAATTACATATCACAATGAGCAAACTAAAGCCAACATACTAACTCCAGATTACTGGAATGTCAGGCCTTGTAACCTCATTCATCCAGATTTGCACAAAAAGCTCGACACAGCAAGGCTTTGCACTTTTTCGATAAGCTCTATTCAGCTCTATAGGCAAACACAATTGTAGTGATGGGGCCAATTTTGTAGATTTGATTTGGGACTGTTGTTCACCCAGATGTAGGTTTGTTTATAAGGCATAATGAAATTCTTTTTCTTTTATTTGTTTTTCTTTTTTTCTCTCTTTTTTAAATTGTTGTTGCAATGTTATTTTTGTTTTTTTTTTTTCCGGGTGAGCCCAGCTTTTTCATTCATATTGTGATCAGAAGGAGAACTAGTATAATTGCTTCATCTTCCAGCTCTCCCAGAATCCATTTGTGATGTGTAATTATTGCAAGTTATTATTAGGCAAAGTTTTAATTAGCAACCGAGGCCAGAGTAATTACACTTTTTCATTTGGTGTAGCTGTTCGCACCGTCATGGCTGCCAGCAGGAAAGGACGTTTTAGGTTGCTATAGTCTTGGTGATCCACATAACTATGGATATGCTGAATACGCTTGTACGTGTGTGTTACTGCTTTGTCACTCTTGCTTTTTTTTATCCCTACTTTCAGACTTTAGCCATAATTCCTGTAATACAAGTCATTACTGTAGTTCAAATATGATTTGATTACAAAAATAATGCAGGCTATTATACATTTGAGTACCATTAATAAAATTATACAACTGTTGTACAACATTGGAACTTGATATTTGAAGCGTAGTTTGAGGATTTTGGCTAAGTGCGTTATCTGGAACATTCTTTCTGGACCGGGAGGGGAAGGGGTGAGCTGTCCCACAGAGAGCTATTAAACTCTGTCAGTGGAAATGTACTTTGGATTGGATGTGACTGAGTGTGTGAACGAGAGTCGTGGTGCTGATTTATTAAGGGTGTGACGGAAAATCTAGAGCCGTTTCCTCTCAGGCCTCTGTCGGGGCTTTAGGACTTAACACCAGCGCAGAAAACATTCTCTTTCCACAGCTCACACTGGATTACCTCGCCAGTCCTGCTGTTTTACAGTAGCCACAGTTAACATCTTTAACACGGAGCATTAGTAATACAGCATGTGTTCCACTAATTGTTTTAGTAAACACAAAGGCTTTGTGCGAGATTGTGGGCATGCAGGTCTCCAAAATAGTATGAATCATGATAGATTGAGTCATGTTCTTTCTCTCTCTGTCTTTTCTTAGCATCTCTCCGTGAAGGAGAAGGAGACGCCAGTGGCATGGGAGTTATGGAGGAAATCTGGTCACGCTGTTGGCCCTGTAGTGTGCCAATGTCAAGCTTGCAGAAGTGTGAACTAGTGCTGACAGCAGCCAGAGCAACTCCCCGAGCCTCTGCCTTGCAGATTTATACCTCGTCAAGGTCACTGGCACTGTATTAAGATAGTAGGCTTTGCCCTGTTAAAGCGCAGTTGCATCTGGGCAGTATAAATTCCATTTCCTGTCTCCATATCAGTCTAATGGTGCCTGGAAACTCCACGGCAGCTGTTTCCCTTCTGCGTGTGTGCCCGCTCCTTACCCTCATGACCCCAACTTACAGCGTGGAGGGAAAGGGATCTGTGGTTTGAGGTTTATGAGCATGCGTTTTGGGAGCGCACAGGCTGCTCTTTGTGTCCTGAGGTTGGCCCACATTCCTGGGGCTGCTATGCTTCTTTACTTCCTGTGTGCACGGCCGGCTGCCAGGGGGTCCCATGATGCAGGTTCACCCAAAGGATCCCCAAGGCCAAACCCACATAACGGTTTAAGTTTCTTTTATGCACTCTTCTCTCTGCATATACACTGTGCTATCAGGCACCTTCCACGCTTGGGAGATCAGAGGCAAAAATACAATACTCTGTAACGTCTGTGTAGCCTCAGAGCTATGTCGATGTCTGCACCTGAGCCGAAGCAGCTTTCATCACGTTTCACACTCATCATCAAACAGTGTTATTTGTGACAGGATCAATTTGTTTCACAAAGCTGATTGCTCGAAAGTCTCGCTGCATTTCTCCGTTCTCCTCCAATGTGAAGGAAGGGGAACAAATTGACTTGTATTTAGAAATCATGCAAGATCAACTCTGGTTTGCTCCGGCCTTGCTCATTCACCCACTTTGGGTTTTTTTCCCGCTCCCCTTTTCTCCCAATGATTGTTGTGTTGATAATCGGACTGTTTTTCTGGAATTGAGTTTGGAGGAAAGTGGTCCGAATAGTTCCAAGCTCTTTGCAAGAGCAGAATAATGAGGCTGGCAAAGCAGGGCAGATTCATGCATTTCAAATGCTGGAATGTGAGGGCTCACTCGTTTAAGCTTTTTTTCCCTCTTTTTCTCCTTCTCATTGGAACATGGAATGAGATTATTAACTGTGGTTTTGTTTTGCCAAAGCTCAGCTGTGATTAGACTATGTCCATAGAAGGTGTGGGTAGCACTGTAATCACCAGCCAGAAGTGAAAATGGGGGGAAACTTTTACAGAACTCTTTATGTCCCTCTGCCAGCCAAATGAACTTCACCTGCAGGTGGCAGAGGTCATGCTCCATCTGCTCTTACAGTGCTAAGTGTCTGCGCTCTTTTGCTTTGGCACTACCGATTTATGGATGGGGGCTAGGCCTTTTTCTAAGGGGGTTTGGGGGCATGCTCCCCCAGTGGGATGTTTTTTTAATACCTCCAAATTATCTGTTCATCATAAACTTTTAGAGCAGCAATAGGAGGAAAATGTATCCAAAAAAAGTCATTTTTTAGTCAAGGCACACAGAAGATCTGCTTCTTCAGAGTGTGTTAAGAACAGATCGTTACAACTTCAATACTATATCTGTCCACCTACACAGATCACAGACAAAGGTATTAAAGTCAAGCAATGCTGTCTCCTCTCTCTTAGATAAGCTGCAGCTCCTCAATGTTATTCAAACACACAGATTATAGATTGTTACAGTCTAAGTTAGTGCAACTAGTTAGAGTGATTTTGTCCTGTATTTGTTTAGGCTTAAACGCTCACTCGCTTTCTTCTTGATCGCTTACCTTTATCAGATCTGCTTCTTCAGCTCTGTCAGTCTCCTTCAGCTACTTTTCTCTCTGTCCTTGCCTGTGTTTAGCTGAATGGTCTTCAGAGCTGCCATCACTTAATTGTCATCCACAGATAATTCAGGGATGTAAAACTGTATTATATATTACATATATCTTAGATAACCGGTATTATACTTATATATAATATATAGCTGGTTCTGGTGTGATTGTTTTGAAATGCTTTTGAAAATAGTTGGCTCTTCAGCTAGCTAGCATTCCAGCTTTATGACTTACCCCCTTTTTACCTAAAGTTAACTTAGTTAGCTAGCTAACAAGCAACCAGCTAAAAACTTGACAACTATTTGTTTTGACCACAATTTGCACAAATCCATATTGTAGGTAGAAAACTTCACTCTGTAACTGCTTATTATGTCAGACTGTATATTATATATTTTGAATAAGGCCTAATCTTTATTTTAGTGCACACTTATCTACAATCTTGTCACAACTTTGGTGGTCTGGCTTTACTTTGCAGAGTGAGCAGCACCAGACACCCTTCCCAAAGGTCTGATATGATTGGCGTACAACTTAACAAGGTCTGATATGATTGGCTGAGCTGGTGTTACACTTTTCACTGATGCAAAACAGCAAAGGATTGTTAGATCTTATGTTAGAAAATTTCTGGTAGCACTGACGAGTCAGTGATGCATTACAGCAGCAGCAGCACCTCCCCCAGTTAGCCCCCTGCTAACCCAGTATAATGTAAATTTGGACACACAATGGCACAGTTGCATAGTGAAGCAAAATACTGTTATTTTGAAATAATAGTGTACATTCATTTAGGGGTGCTAAAGCCCCCTAAAACTGGCCTAGCAACATATCTGTGTTCTGGATTGGAGTAGTAGGGTTACTGGTAGTATCATCCAACCACAGTCTAATTGCACTGTTTTTGTAACGTGTTACTGCTGCCTAGGGAGAGCAGTCTTGTTTCATCCAGCAGGCATCACACCATTACTGTCAAAAACACATTCATTTGCAGCAAGGCAGAGTGGCCTCGGTCAAAAAAGATTTTTCCCCGAAATGCTGAGGATGTCTTCGACTGCCGGTGACGGTGCAGACGGCCTACGCAGACATGTGGTAGCGTTTAAAATGGTTTTGGATTAGGGAAAGTTGAAGTCTAATCCAAACCCACTGAAGTGTCCAAGCAGAGTGATTTGGAAAGGCAAAGCCATTTGGATCTGCTCTTCACAGATACAGGGCGTCAGAACTGCGCGAGAACTTGCAATTTGCACAACTGGCAGATCACTTTCATTCTCCACATAGTTATTTGAGTGAGGGGGGGATGTCGAAAAGGGATTTTCCACCACAAATAATTTAGTGCCTAGATTACCAACATGTGTTGTTTTGTGGCGGAACACGATAATGGAAATAAATAATGAAATGAGGACATGATGATTGCACAAAAAACCCTGAATTCCACGCTTTTAGCCTTTTTACAGCAATTCAAAGGTTTTCCACAGCTCAGACGAGGAGGCAGGGTTGAGAGAGAGCGAAGGAGAAGGAGACGCTTCGTTAACGGCTGCCACGGTGAGAAAGCTTGCACGGTGTGAGTCGCTGCCACTCATCACTCTGTCACACACTCCACATTAATCCTCTCCGTTGTGGAGAGTTATCCCGCTTGTTAACAGAGTGTAAATTCAAATCCCCCTTCAGCTAGAAAGCACTGAGTTATTGCTCTCCTTCCCCCGACATCCAATCCTGCTTTTTTTGGATAAGAGAGTGAGAGAGTCACATGGGCATCAGGCGATGTCAACCACCATCTTTCAACCAGTGGTCACCATGGAAACCTCACGGCCACTGTAGCACGGGATAGGCCATTTCTCGCTCTGACTGGCCGATGAGAAGGCCAGGCATGCTGGCCGTTCTGTAGCGATCCTCTCGGGGAAAGCGTGCCCAGATCATTCTGGAGTGCCACGCTTGAAAAGCTCCAAGTGGATAAAAGCTTAGAGTTTGAATGCTGCTTCTTGTTTGCTGGAGGACTTTGAGGAGATAACGGCTCTGTATCTCACACCTGTTGACTGAGCCTCAGTCTGCTGAGGCCGACTGCCCTTCAAGTTCCCTGTATGGCACTATTGTCTTAACCGTATCCGAATGTTTAATTGTTCGTCAGAGTTATCGTTCCTGCCCAAGTGAACTTGAGGACCACGCAGAGCCACACACTCTTCTCACACAATGGTGTTTATGACCTGGCACGCCTCACAACATTCCTTTCAATAAAATCCAAACAGACACATCTTTATTCCGAAATCCACTTCGTTTCACCGCTGAGCAAACTAAAAATAGAGTGCAGAGAGAGAGAGATGTTTGAGGAACCATCCGCACTCGGTGCATCCGCACATCAGCATGCTATTGGTTTTTTCACTGTAATGGATGTTCAAGAGGATTATTCCATTTGGCTGAGTGTATTTGAGAATTCATTTTTGCTCTCGAATCCTTTCAAGGGAAATGAACACCCTGCCGGCGTTCCGAGAGGTGGGACAGCCATTTTAAACAAATGGACAGCTGAAGTCAAACATTCTGGGGCTTCTACGCTCGGGGTCCGTGCTTGTGGAGTCTGTCGGCCTCGTTGTTGACTCACTACTGGGACGGAGTGTCTGGGAGAGAGATAAGTGGAGAGAACACACCAGCTTTGTGTCCTGGAGAATGTAAACAACATGACGCCTAGCTCAACAACGGTGTGCTCATCTTTCTTGTGCTTTCTCTCAGACGCACACACACTCTTGCAGGTTCATCAGCTCCCCTGCTGAGTGCATGTATGTCTCAGTTAGCAGGTCTGAGTGGTTTGTCATGCTACACAGCTTAGCCCTGATCTCCAGAGAGTTGCCATATGGTGTCGCCACAACCAGTTGGGTGTGTATGGAGCAGTGGGGTGTGCTGTTACACACGTAGAGCGTGTTTGTGAGACCCAGGGTAGCCGCTTAGAGCATGCTTTTGGGTTCATCAGCCTTGTCTAGAAGCTCAAATGTGCCATACTGCAATCAGGCCTGTGATATTGGTCATTACCTGTATCTAGTTCACTGGTGAAGCATGATCATTGGTGCTAGGCCTTCAGTTCAGGCCATAAATATCAAAACGAGAGAAAAAACACCTCTACGATTATAGTCATTTCTGCAAGTGCCCTCATGGGGGCTAATAGCATGTTAGTGCTAAGGTCAGCAGTAACAGCAATTCACCAACATATTTTGGCCTTTCTAGATCAAACATGAACATTTGAAGTTTTGCAAAAGACATTCCATGTTTTAATGCTTGTAACAGACATTTTAACATAGGTTTACTTTGTATGTTGTACAAAGCAACTGCTGGTATTCACAGTCAAGGATTTATCTAGAATTTCCAAAAGGGCTTGAGCGATGTTTTCTGGCAAAATTTGTGCCACCCATGGGAAATTAAAATGTCCTTGGTTGATTCCACTTTTAGTTCCTATTTATCTTAACAGTTAATGTGAAATCTACTTGGGTACCACAGAGGAAAAACAATCCTTTGGTTTCCAACCAAAACTTAACAATGAAATACGAATATTACTACAATAGTTATAGGGTTTACATATGAGGACGGTAAAAATTAGAACTTTTTTTTTTTTTTAAACTTAACAGAAGACCCTGATGGTTCCTTTCCAGTTCAGTCACAAACATTGGCTGTTTGTACAAGACGAGACTTTACACAGTGCAGAGGCAGAGATGCCACTGTCCTCTGTGGCCAGAACTCAATTAAACGGGACACTACCCATCACTCCCAGGCTGCTGAAATTTCACTTCTTCAACACAGTCTCATTAGCAGCTTTTGGCTGTGGTTTGGTTGGTGCTGTTTTTCTGCAGATGGCTTGGGTCATGTGTTACACCTGCCAGCAGTGCTCTCCAGTGTCTCCACCGCACCAGGTCAGTTTCAGCAAGTAATGCCTCTCACCTGGACACTGACTCAATTTCAACACTGTGGCCTTTACAGGCAACTTAAACCCCTTACTCAACTCTCTTGTTCACTTACCCTCTCTGACTGTCTCTCTCTTTCTCCATCTCCCTCTAAATGCCTCAACATTCCAGCAGTTGGTGTTCCTGGGTATACGGTTTCTTGGGAAGCTGTTACCGAAGCCCTTGAAACATTCCAGATTGAGATTTTTAAACAAACGTTGGTGTGGAGTGGGGAGGTGTGGGGTTTCTTCTGTAGGTAAGAGATGAATGGAGTTCACACAACAAACACACTCTGAGACTTCCTGTGCCTGAGTCCATCACCCCTCACACCCTCATTATGGCTGAAAAATGTCACCCTCATTAAAAACGCAATTAGACTTAATTGAGGCCTAAAGTAAAAATAAACGGCAGGGTCATGTTTATTATTTTACTCTCACCTCGGACATTTCTCAGTCCACCCCAATTTTCGCAGTTTTCCCTCTAGTCTGTGTTTTCTTTTGTCTGGCCCCTTTTCTTCCACTGAAGTGCCTTATCCATAATTGCTTTTAATTGGACTTACATAATTACTCATTTTAGATCTTCACAGATCATGCATAAAATTACATCCCTTCAAAACTTAATGTATGTATGTCCTTTTTTCTAAAATGCTGTTTTTATATTATGTGCTTGTCTGTCATTTATGGAGCATTTATTTGCTGCCTTTCAGCTCACTGATGGGCTGACTGCACGTACACATTTTATTCAGACTGTACTAGTCATAACCTACAGTGTAATTTGCTGTTATTTGTCTACAGAGATAACTGCAGTATGTCCCACTAACGCTTTCTTCAGTGCAGATCTCCAGCTCAACCAAATGCCAAGAAACAATGCTTCTGCTCCAGGGATCTGTACTACCTTCTCCAGCTGTAAGAAATGGGAAAAAAAATCATTTTAAATGACAATTTTAAAGTTAATTCAAAGACTGGAAAAGATCATTAATAACATTGTTGCATTGTGCATCCTGTGCATATAATATTCCTATAAAAATAAGGGTGCCAGAAAGGGTTCACAGTCCCACAGAAGAACTTTTTTTGTTCCCAAAGAACCTTTCAATTGATGGTTCTATACAAAACCTGTTCTGTATATGAGATGTGTGTGAAAAATCTTTTTAAAGTTTAAGGAACCACATTATGTAAAGGTTTGAGGAAGAACTTTTTAATAGGTATACATTGCATTAAGTGAAGTTTCTTTAAAGCTTTTTAAAGGTTCTTCACATTCACAAATCTCTCTTTCAAACATGGTTCTTTCAGGAATCAAAAGTGGTTTTTGATTGCTTTTACTGGTGCATAGAAACAGGAAAGCAGAGACTGGAATGAAAATCTGTAGATCAGGTTTTAAATTTCGGCTGAAAACCTTTTATTCCTGATCATTATTTAGTTAAATATCAGTTTTGTTTCATGATATTACACTTGCATTATTACATATTTTAATTTTGGAATAACATAATAATAAGGCATTTTCCTTAGTTGCATTTTTATTCATTTATGCATTTTTGTTCATTTCTAGGTTTACTCCTGTTTGAACTGCTATGAGATTTTGGAGCTGATATGAAGTGTTGAAATTATACAGTCTAAACCTGTGTGACTCCTCTACTGTCCTGCCAGAGTGCCCTCGGCTCTGTCCCTCCCAGCCTTGCACACTGACCGGGAAACATAAAGTAGGAGAATTCCCAGGCTCCAGAGGAAGAAAGAAAGAGAGAAATATGCTGTATTTCAACGGTGTGTCTGCATGTGTGCATGTACGTGTTTTAATAGTTCAGGTCTGTTTCCCTTGCAAAGTTCCTATGAGTGAACTGGGCCACAGTGACAGTCAGTCAGCAGATGAGTCAGTCTCTCTCTCTCTCTCTCTCACTCTCCCATTCTCCCATTCTCCCTCTCTTCATTTTCTCTCTCTTTCTTCCTCTGTCTCTCCCTATTCTCCCTCCGTCCTCCATCTTTCTCTCTCTTCCTTTTTCTCTGTCTCTCTCTCCTCCATTTTCTCTTTTTTCCTTTCTCTTTCTCTCTTTCTCTCACTTTCTCTCCCCGTTCTTCCTCTGTCTCTTTCATTCTCCCTCTCTCCCCATTCTCTCTCTCTTTCTCTCTTTCTCACTTTCTCTCCCCGTTCTTCCTGTATCTCTTTCATTCTCCCTCTCTCCCCATTCTCTCTTTCTTCCGTTCTCCCTCTCTTCCATTTCTCTCTCTTTCTCTCTCTCTCTTTCTCTCTCTCTCTCTGTCTTTTTCCTCCCCCTCTTTCTGTCTTGCTTTTTCTCTCTTTCCCCTCTCTCTCCCATTCTCTCTCTTTCTCCTCCGTTTCTGTATCTTTCGCTCTTTTCCTCACTCTCTGTCTCTCCCTTCCCCATTTTCTCTCTCTCTTTCTCTCTCTCTCTCTCTCTCATGTCTTATCTTCCAGTCCAGTTGTGGCCTCACACACACAAATCACAGTGTGCTGTGTGTGTGAGTCACCAGGGAGGGGTTAGCAGAGACACACTTCACTTGACAAAGTTGAATTTCCTAATGGGGCCTGTCTTTGCTGCTCTGCAGGAGAAATGGAACATTAAGGCAGGAAGCTCCACATGAGGCAGAAAGGAGGAGAGGGCAGCCACATCACAAAGGAAGCCCTGGAGCCGTGTGGGAAAGCCATATAGACTGTTCGATCAGACCAGTATTAACTGCAGCGTTGGCTCCAAATGTGGTGGTCACTGCCTGTTGTTTCCCCATCAGTTCTAATGCTGTTAGAGAGCTACTATAGAATGACCAGCTTTGGCCCATTCTGACCCATTATTTACCTTCCTCCATGGACCCTCCACAGGTGATGAGTGTGGGAGACAGTAAAAGTCACCAGCCCAGGACTCGTTTGGAGCAGCGTGCGGCTCAGCTCAGCCATTAGCACCGCTGCCTGAACTGCTTCGCTGAGCGGCCAGGAATAACAGACCGGGCCAACAGCAAGCTGGGAAAGGCCAGAGGTCGTAGCGGTGGCGCTAAACCGCAGCTGTGCCGACACCGGAGGAAGTGTGGTAAGGCAATCACCCATCACACCAGCTCCCTTCATCAACTCCCATCCCACTCACCACTGGAAAAAAAAAAACGAGAAACCCAAGCCTCATTGGAAAATCCTAGATTTCAAGCCCAGACTTACAAATCTAATGCCTACCATAAAGGAGAAGCTTGTCACTGCCAGATAGAATGCTACCATGAGAATGTTCAGCAGAGAAATTGATCTGTAGCAGCTCTCAATAGCAATGTGAGAAATGGCTGCTGCAGAATAGAGTCATGTGGACGCTGTACCACTGTAACCACCATAAGGGACCATCAACTTTGACTAGAGCTGGGAAGTAATTACTTACATTTCGCTGCTGTTGGAACAAAACCATTTTCCCCATTTTTGTCATTTTTCAGTTTTTGACATAATTTGAAAATGCCCATTGCCCTTTTCATTGTGTGTAAAGTTCATGATAAACTGGCCAAAAAAAAAAAAGAAAAAATTTCTGGTTCCATTGATTTACATTAAAAGTTAAGTAGGTTTTATTTCCTTCTCCTGTAAAGTTATAATTTCGGAGATGCAAGGTTTTGTTCCGACAGCAGCGATTTACGTAGGTACATGTGCTCAAGTAAAAAATATTATAGATTTGTACTTTTCTGAGAATTTTCAGATCATTAGTTTGATGTCTGTATTTGTAAAGAAAGTACTCTACTTATTACTTTGTTACATTTTAATCATACACTGCAAGAAATGATATCTTAACAAGTGAAAACTTAAATGTTGTCAGTAAATCTAATATTTCTCATTATGTGACTGTTGTAAGAATATTATAAGACTATTCCACCTGTTTCTGTACATTTTTACGTATTTTAAGTGATTTTGTGTAGTGAAAGTGTCTTATTCCATTGGCAGATTAGTTTACTTGTGTTGAGAAATAATGAGGATAATTTTGCTTATTTGAAGAAATAATGCTTAAAACAAGTAACATAATCTGCCAATCGAATAAGAGACTTTCATAAGATAAAACTGCTTAAAACAGATAAAATTGTCTAGAAATAAGTAAAATAATTTCAGAATATTCTTAGAACAGTCTTATTATGAGAAATAGTAGATATATTGACTACATTTAAGATGTTTACACTCGCAAGATATCAGTTTTTGCAGTGCATTAAATTACTCATAACTTTTTCTCTGTTTGTTGTTGTTTGTTCTCAGTATGTTGGTAACAGCATCTGCAATGCTTTGCAGTTGGTCACACCTCTAATTGAGATCCCAAAAGGTAAAAGAAAGCAGACTTCAGTTCTTATGCTGGTGCCGTATGTACTAAGTTCTGCTGCAGTTTTATATGTTTATATGTTAGCACTTAAATAGTTTTTTGACCTGGTTCTTCAGTTGTTTTTTGGCATTTTTACTTGAGTCATTATTTCACTGAAGTAGCAATACTTTACCTGAGTGTGGAGTTTGTCTACTGTACCCATGACTGCCTTTGACATACACTTGTTCATCCAGTTCTTCCAAAATCAAGGGTATTAATAGGGACTTTGCTGCTGTAACAGCCTCTTCTCTTCTGGGAAGGCTTTATACTGCATGTTGGAACACTGCTGTGAGGATTTAATTGCAGCATTAGTGAAGTAAGATACTGATGTTGGATGATCAGTTCTGGATCAGAAACACCACTCCAACTCATCCCAAAGGTATTAAATGGAGCTCCATCTCGTCTGAGAACACAGCTTTACTGCTCCACAGCCCAATGCTATGGGTTTTATAATGCTAGGGGGCTCTATACCCCTCTAGCTGACATTTGTTGACCTTAGGCTCATGGCTGCTCCTGCCCAGCCTGTCTTCAATGCCTTTCTGTGGAGATTATGCAGGCTGTGTGTGCGTGCAGTTGAACACCTGTGTCAGCAATAGGTGCACGTAAAGTAGCTGAATTGACAAATTAGAGGATGTGGATACTTTTGGACATTTAATGTACCTTTTGTAGGGGACAGAAGTGCCTGGTGTTCACCTTGTGACACAAATCAGGCTTTCTCTTATCTAATAATCCACCAGCTTCCTCTTGGCTTTCCCTTACTTCATTCAAACATCTGCATGCGGCCACACACCAATCTGCATAAGCTAATTACAGCTAATCTAATCCAGGAGGGGAGAGATGGCTGAAAAGACCTTTACAAATATCAACCACATCCTCGTCTCAGTAATGAAGAGGACAAGCAACACGCACAGAGAGCGACAGGGTGAGCTGATGGGGCTCGTGTTGATTTTCGTGTCTGTGTGTGTGTTCAGTGTTAATCGCTGAAGGACAGTCTGGGTTTACTGTGGCTCACTCCCAGGTCGGCCACAGGTCACCATGGCAACGGGCAATGAATAGTAATCAGTGCCTTGAAACTCAGCCCCGGATTGATGTTCATTTTAATAAGCCTTCCAGTTTGAGAGAGCGAGCGGGGCGAGCTTTATCAAGCTAATCTCACTCTTACGTGGTGAAATACTAAACTCCTGACATTTCTGTGGACGGCTTCTTTCCACTGATTGTTCTAATCTTTTATTTCATCCCTTTCTGCACTTTATTTGCCTGTTGGATGATGTACAGGAGCCTTTGCGTCTCGAGTGTTAGGGGGAAAGCTAGCTTACACATAGGCTCTGGTTTCCAATCAGACGCTACGTGTCACCAGGTGGTTCCAAACACATTTGCTGCTGTTTGTGTGCTGCTGTATCTCTAAACAAGCTCAGCAAGAAGAAAAGTCTATTGCCTGATACACATACACCCAGCCTAAACGTAGTGCATTGCCCATTTCAGCTGCTATATTGCACACAATATTCTGTTTTTAATGTTTGATGTCTGTCTCCTCAGTTGTATTGGGAGGAATGCAGAAAAACAGCAATATCTACTTTTAAACGTAATTTCTACATTCCTCCTGCATCCTCTAATTGTTTTAAGGTAGTTGAAATTCAATTAGGCCGTGGCTCTCATCTCCATGCTCAGCCAGCAGAATGTTAGTGACAAGGTGTAAGTGCAGGAAATTCCAGTTCCCAGTGGCGCCCCAGCTCTAATGAATGTATAATAGCTGCTTTTCCACTTGAATTGACTGGTCTGAGTTTTTAGTACATAGAGCGCTAATGCCTCATCACTGGAGACACTTGAAGATAAAGACCTTCTCTGGAAGCCTTTTTGTTGGATTGCTTTCAAAAAAAAAAAGCCCAAAGCCTTGACAGTTTGATTGATCATCATTTGAGATCACTGAAACAAAAGTTCCTTTAAAGTGACCTCTGTCTTTGTCTGGGTGCCTATTAGCGCTCGACTTTCTGGACTGTAGACTGCAGGGCTTCAGCGCGAGAGTTGAGAGAAGCTGGAGCTTCAGATAAAGGAGTTCTGTTATGTTCCGTCTTTCTGATGAGAAATGATTTGATGAAGTCTGATTCATTCAGGCTGGATTGACAGGACTGATTGTGGGAAGGCGTTAGATTAGCCATCTTCTCTAAACTTCCCTCCGTCAGCTCTGCCGTCAATTTATGATAAGTTTGTGTGGATACTGTGACAGATGGGTGACCGCTCTCGCAAACAAACACGATCTCTGACCTCCCAGACAAACACGGCTGGAGACAGGCGTTTATACACACCTCTTATCGCTCTCGCCATCCTCTGCTTGCCCAGATTCCACCAGTGCAGCCAAACATGCTCGACTGACGTGCTTGGGTGAGTGCGTGTTTGAGTGTTGGTGTTCAGTAATGGTTTACACTCAGCGCTGTGGTCAGTGTGAATGTGGCCATTGAACCCCAAACACAGAGCGATGTTGTTCAAAGCTCCCTGCTGCACAAAAAGAGGCTGGCTGCCCCCCATGCCCGACTGCAAGCCCCTTCAAGTGCTCCATGAAAAAGGCTTTTATGGCCTGTTTTTAGCTCTGCTCGCAAATAAGGTGCAATGTTTCCTTCTCCTTGCTTTGGATCAAGATAAGTGTGGAGAGAGCGAGGCGTTTGGTTCCACACAAGGACAATAGTTCCATTCTGACATGGCCAGCAGTTTGGCGTCTGTGCTGTTGTGAGGCTGGATATGTGCTGTAGAAGGTGAGGCATGTATGATTCACAGTTTCATTAAAGCAGCAGGAGTCTGGGCTAACTCTGAACACCTGAGCTTCTTCACACCTCGCTCACGTGTGTTGGTGTGCAGTCTGCAGTCATTAAGCTTCTTGAAGCTGTGTTTGTGTGCACGCGTGTGTGTGTTGGCTGTAGGTTCTAGCTCTAGTGTGAGGTAGTGTGTGAGCACTTTAATGTTTGGAATAATTCTCCCCACAAATATCCTCTGCAATTCCGTCTGCTCTGCTGCATTCAGAAATCCTCTTAACATAGGAGACTGCTGCATCTATTCAACATTCTCTCTCTCTCTCTGTCTCTCTCTCTCTGTCTTTCTCTCTCTCACTCTCTCACACCCTCACACACACACACACACACACACCCTCACACACACACACACACACACACACACACACAGAGAGAGACACACACACACTCTTTCTGTCTCTATCACCTTCTGTCTATTTTTATTTGCTTTCTCTCTGTTGTGCTCTCTCTGTTTCTTTCTCTCTTGCTCTTTCTCTTACTTTTTTCAGTCCTGTATATCTTGTTGTTTTTATCTCTCTCTTTTTTCTGTCTCTCTTTTTACTTCTCTTGCTCTTGCTCTTTCTCTCTCTACCTTTCTATATCTGTCTCTAACAGTCTCTTCTTTTGTTTTCTCTTTCTCTCTTTCACTTTCACTCTCTCTTCCCCTCACTCTGTCATTCTCTTGCTCTCTTTTCTTTTTTCAATCTCTCACTTTGTCTGTCCTTCTCTCACTCTCCCATTCTTTCAATCTCTCTCACTTTGTCTGTCCTTCTCTCACTGTCTCCTCCTCTCAATCTCTGTCAGTTTATCTCGTCACTTTCTTGTACAGTAGTGAAATATGAAAACAGGTGCTGTTCATCCCTCTTTAATTCATTTGTTTGTTTACTCTCTCTCTCTCTCTCTCTCGCTCGCTTGCTTGCTCACTCGCTCGCTCTCGCTCTCATTTTTGTTCTCGCTCTCGTTCTTGTTCTCGCTCTCACTCACTTCGTGTCTCTGTGTGTCTGTTTTTTCTAGCTCTCTGTTTGTAATAATAATAATAATAATAATAATAATAATAATAATAAATGTAAATAAAAATAATAAATCTCTGTAATAATAATAATAATAATAATAATAAATGCAAACATAGACAATATATGTGTAAATATATATCTCTCTGTTGATGAAACTCTTTCCTGTAAATTCAGTATAATCACATTCTCTGCCGGTCCTGGCGTTTAGATCTCCTCTATTAAAACATCCACAGGACTAAAAACGTGTGATTTCGGACTGTAAATTTGAGAAGAATTCCTTGTGAAAGTAAGGAGAGTCATGTGGGGTAATATGTACTCCACATGACTCTATATCAGTAAAGTAATTTTTGCAGGAAGAGAGATTTAATTTCTAGCCAAATGGATGAATCTTCTTTTTTGACTATTCTGATGAAATGCTTGTCTTTATACCAGATGATTATTCTGTCACGGCCACATTTGATTTTAGAATTTTTTAGTGAAGGAATGATAAAATCTCTGTATCCTCTGGGACAGGAAACAGCTTTGCCGATATCTATTGGAATTGAAGCCTTGGGTGGTTGAGGTCTTGTCATGTCTCCTCGTGCTGTATGGTTTTTGATGCTCTTGTGTCCGAGGGCTGTATTTTTCAGCACCTTTGTACTCCCTGTTTTTTGAGATGTATATGGTCATACATGCGATGAGGGTGGATGTCTTTTGGGTATGCGGTGTTTACGTTGGGTATTGGGTATTGAGGTATCAAGGTTTTGAGCATAGGCTCTGGACAGCTCCACATTGTTACCATGGATAATGTGGAAGAGCATGTCACCACACAGTAGTAAGGCGGATATAGTGGTCTTAGTTGTGGAAATCTCTGCGTGGCTCTGATTGCCACTTCTCTCAGTGCCAGGGCTACCTGTTCTCTCATAGCCCTCAGGTCATTGGTCCCTGTGTGTATAATGATGTTCCTGTATGGGCCTCTGTTTGCTTCATTAGAAAGGATTTTGAGGGTGCGTCTTGTGTTTGGACACCACAGTTTTGTCACTGAGGTTCGGCAGTAGACATTGTGTTTTCCATTGGAGTCAATGAGCAGAAGAACATCTGTTGAGTTCTCACTCTGTGGGTCAGCAGTGGTTGATGGAGGGCTGTTGGGTTCATGTTGAATCCAATGCTTGTTGATGTCATAGTTGCTGAGTTGTTCTTTCAGATCTTGTATGAGGTGGTCTTTGTTTTGTGGTTCTTTCTTTATTGCGGAAACTCTCTCTCTCTCTAACACTCTCTCAGTCTCAGTCTCAGTCACATTAGTGAGATGTTATAGGGATGCAGCTGTCCCGCTGCATGGTTAAGTCTTGCTTTGGACAACATGACAGTTTCTTTCGCTGCACTGTAATTGACTTGTTAGAGCGGCTGCCAGTTCCACTGACACTCACCTGTTAAGGTCAAATCAGGAAGTTTGCGCTGACAGATGCAAAGCTACCATATTGTGCTCAGGCCGGCTGCACGCACACAGTGTTTAATTACAGAAGAAACATTCTGACCTATGCTTGCTTTGATTTGACACAGATGCACATCAACAAACACACACTAAGAAAGCAGCTCCCAGAAATGCATCAGAAAACTGTGACAGGCGTCCTGCATGAAAACAT
This sequence comes from Colossoma macropomum, assembly GCF_904425465.1. NCBI lineage: Eukaryota > Metazoa > Chordata > Actinopteri > Characiformes > Serrasalmidae > Colossoma > Colossoma macropomum. The sequence continues at coordinate 31,320,711 of NW_023494784.1, read as the reverse complement.
TTGCAAAACGCATCTTAGTATTTTGAATAAATAAGTAAATCAGTCTGCGCAACTCCCAAACCCTTATAGCCCCTGATTAATTCCCCTCATACATGAGATTATACTTTATGAATTATTTATGGATAAACACTTGGTAAATACATGCATTAATGCTGGATGCATACTCACAATCACACACAGATGTTGTCAGTATGATAAAGTGAGGCCATTCAAGGTGCCCATTTAGCTTGTTTATAGCTAGGCGGATGTAGTTTGTGCTCAGAATGGCAGAATAATGAGGAGGCTCTTGAATTATGAAACAAAGGACAGTGTGCATCAATTAACAGCCATTTACACACACACTCGCACACTATGCTCCTTGTCAGGGCCTGAGGATTTGTTTGTGTTTGTGCTTGCGCAAAGGTGTGTGCGTGTGTGTGTGTTTGTGTTTGTGTGTTTCTTACGTGCATCTATGCATTTATGTGTGTGAGAGACACAAAGGCAGACAGTGGGTCAATTAGTCCTATTAAAAAGACCATCAGAGCTCTGTTTGATATTGAAATGATCTGCTGCTGGTGAGGATTGATGTGTTTGCCTAACAATTACACACACAGTGTTATTACATTTGGGTATGTAGAGGGGAACTTTTACTCTTTTTAGCCACTGCAATGCATGTGTATGTGTCTGGTGGGAGTGTCTGATCATCTGATCTGATAAAGAGAAAGAACTGCTTATTTTCTTTTCTTCTTAAAGTGTTAGCAGACTAAAAGGCCAACAAGGGCCTCCACATGCTAGTGCTTAAACCTAGTGTGCACTAAAGAGAAAACGTATGGAAGCAAAATGTGATTTTTTTTCTAATCTGCTTTACAATTAAAGTCAATTTATTAACAACACAAAATATTTATTGACATCAAAGTTTTTTTAGAACATTTCACTGGTTTGTACTAAAGTTCTCCTTCTCTAACATATAATATGAGAATCTTCTATTACACATAAATAAAATACATCCCATCAACGCCCAGTATTGTGAACTGAGAAACATACCTGAGTTAATATAATACATTTTTGTTAATGTAGAAATCCTGCACCCTTTTGAATCAAGTAAATTCAATGCATAACTCTTTTTTTCAGTGTACAGGATTAATAAGCCTTAGAATTAATAACTGAATAATAATAACAGAATAATAATCATGCTATTATAGGGGTTAATGAAGCCTCCAGGAGCATCTGAACAGGAGAATCAGGTGGTTTTGATTAGGGCTGCAAGGAAATGCTGCTAGATAATCACCAAGAGTAAAACAAATGAAAATAGTTGGGTGCTATTGCTGCAGCATTTAGTCAAACCCTTTTGTTCTGTGTTAACTCTTTAAAATGCCAGACTTATTACAATGTATGGCTTGTTATTTAGTAATTACATTGAAAATAATGCAAACTGTTTGAATTATGAAAAATCATAAAAGTAAGGAATTGAAATCTGGACCCACCAGCAGGTGACAGCCATTTAAACCTCAACTCTAAAAAAGTTGGGACAGTATGTGAAATGCAAATTAAAACAGCATGGGGTGATTTCTAAATCCACTTTGACCTGCATTTAAATGAAAACAGTACAGAGACAAAATATTTGTTTTACCATAAAATATATGCTATATGAAATTGAAAGGAGAGACAGGGTCAGTGTAAGACTAGGAATGTTGTGAAATGTCAAAAAACATCTTAAACAGGTGATGCACTCATGATTGTGTATAAAAGCAGCATCCAGGAAAGGTTTAAAAGCCTGTGTCTATCATGGTATGAGGGACTATTAGAGCCCATGGTATTGGTTGCACATCTGTAAAGACACCATTAATGCTAAAAAAAATATATATACATGTTTTGGAGCAACATACTACCTTCTAGATGACGTCCATTTTTTCTTTCTTAGGAGCATCCATGCTTATTTCAGCATGACAATACCAAGCCACATTTATACAACAGCATGTGTGCGTAATTAGAGAGTATGGGTCTTAGACTGGCCTGTCTGCAGTCCAGATCCGTCTCCAGTTGAAAAGGTGTGGTGCATTATGAAGCACAAAGTTTAAAAAAACAAAGGCTGCAGACATGCATACATAAAAACTTGCATAATGGAAGAATGGCAAAATATTCAAGTCTTCAGTCTCCAAATGATTATTAAGTGTTGGTAAACATGCTGCTGTCCCAACTTTTTGGGGTTGCGTTGTAAGCATCAAATTGCTTTCGGTTTTATTAGCATTTCACATACTGCCCAAACTTTTTTGGAATTGAGGTTTGTGTGTTATCTCACGAAACAGTCGTCACGTTTCTTTTTACATATTTTCTTTTTTTTTAAGTTTTACAAAATTATCTGTGTGAACGCAGTGAACCCTAAAACCCTGCCACTGACCCTAATGGGGCGTTTTAACTAGGCAGACAGGGTCCTTTTATGAACGGCACCAGCCCACTGCTGGGCATGGCACCAGCTTCCACATGCTAGCTTTGAAGGGGACGCTGAAAAGGTCCCTAACCGTTCCACAGCCTACTAATCGTTTTAAGATGGTGAGCGTGATACGGTTACAGTGCTTTGCTGGAGCCCTATCTTGATGAAAGTAACAGGGTTGGGGAGATGGGCTGATAAATGGGCTGTGAACCCAGCCAGCCCCACGGCTATGCTATGCCAGTCAGTCAGGACACATTAGAAGTGATGGAGTGGGGCAGCCATGCTGAGGAGGGGTGCGTGCATGAGTCTAGGAGTGGGTTGGGGTGGCACGCTTGGGTCGTACCATTGTCCTCTTTTTTAGGGTTTGCCTAACAAAGTAAGTAACACCCCCTGACCCCCATAGCGCAGTGGAAATGCAGTAATTTACTGACGGCCATTTGTCTTTTGTCTGCCTTTTACAGCGGTGTTATAAAACTTGTGGTGTTACCGATGCCATAAAAGAATGGAGTTGTGTGTGCAAAGGCGCTTCATTAAATCCATTGTGGTCGGCTCAGGGGCTTGTTCGGCTGCTGTCCTGGGCGATAAAGGAATAGCAGGGAGAAGATGGAATTACAGTCTGCCGCCGGTTTCCTGAGCTCATCAAACCCTCATTCGCTCCTTCAAATAAATCACACTCTTTTCAGATAATGTATCAACTACCTGTCAACCTCCTATTTGTCTGCCACTTGCTTTTCTTATGGAAAATGAGCTTTGCTTTTGCTTTCATCGCACACAATGCTGGATTGCTTTCTCTCTCTGTCTCTCTCTCTCTTTCTCTCTCTCTCTGTGTGAATGTGCAACAAACAGTCTTGACGAGGGGATGCAGAAGAGTCTTTAGGGAGAGATCATTTGGGTCCTAGTTTTGAGATGAAGGGGATTTAGGTTAATAACAATACGACTGGGCTAAAGAGGATTACTGTATGTTTATTCATTATGTGAATATGTGAAGAGTTTATTGTTACATTCTCATCAAGGAGCATAAAATAATTCCACTTTTCACATTTTTTCCCTCATGCTAAGTAGCTTGGATCATGCTATTTTGGTCAAACTTTTTGCAGACAACAACTTTGCTGTGCAATTCTCACTCTGCTCAACACAGGCACACTTTTTATATCACTATTTCTATGGAAACAACAATCACCCTCCCACCTCCTAGCTTCCTAGACTAATGGAGGGACATCAAAGTGTGCATTGAGCAGCCTCCCCTGGTCTGCTCTTCTCCTCACTCGCTACTCCAGAGCTCATTCACTGAGCCAGCCGGCCGCGCATCAAAGATCTCCCGGCTACCGTGCTTGGGTATTATACTTCCTTCTTAAAAGGGAACAAAAGCAATGAGGGTTTAAATGGAATTATATTGGGGGCGTGTGTGTGTCTGTGTGTGCACGTGCAGGAAGCATAAAGAAAGGCAACATATGGCATTTTCAACATTACAACGTGCACTGCTTGTTACCAATAGTAACTAGGTCTAGGATGCACATGCCAAATGCATATGGACCTTATGGTTACATCCAAGCGCTGACCTTTTAATGAAGTCTTGCTCAGAGCTATACATCACCTTCATGTTCTTTCTTTTGACTGGTTATCTCTGCATTATCTGTGTCACAACATGGCCTCCTCTATTGAGCCTTTCACTATTAACGTCTCATTCCGGAGCGTGCTGCTTTAATGATCTGCTCAGAGTGAAGCAAGAGCCACTTCCCCAGCCCACAGGCAGGGCCTTGATTAATATCGTCAGGGAGATAAATTTTGTTGGTTCAGCTGAAGCAATAATCAATAGCCATTCATTTATGTACAACCTTAGTTTCCACACAGTGTGAAATTAGTCTCAGTGTGTTGTGTTTAAGTGGGAACTTTCAGCTTGAACTTTCTCTCAAACTAGTAACCTCTATAGATTCAAAGCTTAGGAATGGTGCGGCCAAAAATCGAATTTACAGTTTTCTACCCACCCTAATCAGCCAAAATGTGTTTGGTGTCCAAATTCTGCTTTTTCGTTTAAAATCGGAGCTCTAAGACTAATGTTGCTAAACTAGAAGTCAATAGTTACCCAAATCTTTTTGGTAAATATGCGCCCAAAACTTTTCTCAACTTGCTGAAACTGCATCTAGGTCTTTATTACGGTTGTACAGACTTGTCAATGTAGTTTAGAGCAAAGATGATGTTCTGTGAACTGCAAAAATGAACAAATCTTCACTGTGTAGCTGAATGCTGCAGCTACCTATTTCAGACAGATGCTCCCTATTGAGCAAGCATGTCACTCAGGCATATGGATGCTAGGCTACATTCATGATTTCTGTTGTTTCTATTAATAAACACATATGTTCAGTTCAAAGATCCAAAATTAAAAGTTGTTTATGAAAAGAAACCTTTTCATAAAGAAATAGAAACATAAAAACACAAAAATTTAGCATTCATAGACCTTTGGGGCATGTGCGTATGTGAATATAAGTAAGAATTCAGCAGAACACCTTGTCTAAGTTGTTACCTGCAGTGTTCAGCTACAAAGTGAAGTTTTGCTCAATTTTACAGTTCAGAGTAAGTTAACAATAAGTCCTAAACCATATCAACAAATCTTTGTGACCTAATAAAGAGCTGAATATGGATTTAGCAGGTTAAGAGACGTTTTAAGGATGTATGTACAGAAGAGAATGTCTTGTGACTTCTGTTTGTTAGGAACATTGGCTTCGTTGCTCCAGCAATGAATTGAAGAAACATATTTTACACACCAAACATGTCTCAGCTGATCAACTACATATGAGTTAAGTGGAAAAATGGGGAAATTACAGTATATTTTTCACCAATCCACTTAAGAAAACTTATAGCAGGCACTGTGACACTGAATTTAAAGTTATTTGATGTTAAATCTTATTTGATAACAAAAATAGATGTTTTGAAGAGAGGCGTAGCTAAATAAACTGTGCTTAGGATTTTTTTCCACAAATCTCAGCATTATTTGGCAATAGAATCATTTTCTTATGGTCTTATGTGTCAGCTAAGACAAGTAGAGATTCGTCTATAGTTAAGATAAAGTTATGACAAAGTCAAATTGGCCTTCATGGTACTATACTGTCTATGATGTACATTTTGTGCTTTGTCGCTATGATGCTATGTGTTGGCTGTAGCTCAGCTAATAAGCTCACAGCATTTGTACTCAGTATATTAGACTATCAGTGAATGCCTGCTGCACTGATTGCTGGAGAAAAATAAAGGTAGTGTCTACATCTCAGCACACAGAGCTGTTTTTATTTATTGTCAATGCACTGCATAGCTGCCAGAGGGCCACATGTTAATTTAATGATAAGCAATGACCCCTATCTTTAAGGTAACTTTCAAGTGTTTGGACAGATTTCTGGAAGATTTTCAACAGAGTACATTGCTGAGGACAAACTTGGGCTTTCGAAAATGTTCTGGAGTCAGTGTGCCCAGTATTAAATAAGCCTATAGAAAGAGGAATAGCAGATATTTAATAATTAATTTACCATATTAATACAAAGAATAAAAACGTTTCCTGTGTCATTAATATCTTGAGGCTTTAAATATTATATCAAGCAATATATGTGAAGATTTTTTTATTGTTCCTGACGACCCTCCATGCTCTTCTCTGACTTTTGTGTTTCCACTTCATTTCCTGTGACTCCGGTCAGGTTTTCCATGTTGTGCGCGTCTGCTGGAGGCTTTAGGACCACTGCTGGGCTCTCGCTGAGCCTGGTGGGGGGGGCCAGGGGGTGTTAGGGTTTAGGTAATGGGGGTGTCTGGGAAAGCAGCAGATGTTGCCCCTCGTGCCTGAGATTGGGTCCATCAGTGCGACGCTTCTCAATCAATTATAGCACGTTAATCAGTCACCCACATCAGATGGCCAGTGAGCTGTCTCACCAAGACGCCCGGGCCAAATCAAATCTGAGAGCCACACACTTGCGTCTCATTTCCCATCCTCATCTCCTGTTTCCTCCCTCTCTCTCTCTCTCACTCACACACACACTTCCATCCATGGTATAAATCAGTCTTTGAAATACATGCCTGCATGTGGGGGGAAAAAAGTTGCACGCTCATAACAAAAGAATGGTACTTTCACTCACAGCCCACACAGCATCAGTTATTTCTTCCACAAGATTGAAAATACTGCTGTATTCTCCGGCAGCTTCCACCAGCTCACAGTGAAAGTGAAACAGGCTTATTTTAACAAGTGAAATCCCCGACAGTGCCTTGAGCCTTTATTTGATGTAACTTTTTGGCTGGTGCAAAGCTAATGAGCTTCTGTCTCGAATCATTTTACACTATGTATACTGTCCTCCCGCATTCATGCTCAAATGAATATTGATGCAATCACTCTCCATTTGTCATGATCTGTCTCTCAGTTTCTCCTTTACTTCTGTTCCCTCCCTCCCTCTCTCCCCCCTCCCTCTCTTCCTAATGGTTATAGAGCAATCACACCCCGCTTAACCCGAACAATAGCATCTGGAGATTCATTCCCCTAAAGTACGGTTTATCATTAACGTGTCCTGTCCTTCATTGTTGTGTGCTGTTTGTTAGGGACACTCTTTGAATAGAGGGAGTTTAAGATAATACAAGAGCTCGCAGAGAGCTTTCAAACTCCCCCAAGTTAATTTTCACTCATAGAAACAGCAGCCATGCTTCATATCGCTATAATCTTGTAGCATTTCAAAGCAACATGTTTCGCTTAATGAAAATCTATATATGGATTTAACAAGTTATAGTTCTGAACGCTATATCTTTTCAGAAATATGAGATGTTTTTAAGGACAGATTGTGCGAATGCCAGACCGAAATAATGGGTCACTAGCTGCAGGGCAGCACAATACAGCATTTATTGATTTAATTGCAAAATTAGTCACAACAAAAACAGTCATAAGTGAAACCATGTCAGCAGCAAAACAAATAGCTTCAGTCCTGACATGATTGTTTTGGTATTGACACTGCATTCTTTCCTTATTTATTTATTTTTTTCAATTGAAAAAACCTGGAGTGCTTTGTGGAGCTGTGAAGGCTTCTAAACCCCCCTGATTTAATTTCCACCGCACAGAAACAACAAACAGCTTTCACGTGGTCCGTCAGACACCCAGTAAATCTGCTTTTACTGCTCAGAGACACCTCAGCCCAGACACAGTGAGAAATGGGCAGAAGGAAAAGGGAGGAAAACGCAGATGTAAGCTTTATTTGAGATTTTATTAATCAAATTAATTACACAAATGGTTACTCTGCTTGATTAAATGTTAGCAACACACAGCAGAAATGTCCCCAGTGCTTTATGAATAGATGTTTTTAAAAGCATTTTCTAAGCCGTGGCATGATGTCTGACCAACATAGCTTGTGCAGCACAGTTCATGTTAGCCCGATGTTAATGGTCTGTCATGGATAATGCCGTGTTGAGTTAAAGATATGCGGTCTGGGCAGCTTAGCACTGCATTATGGTGCATGTATTACTCAAAACCAGTAATGCACAATCATCACTATCCTCAGCCATTCCCATAACTCCCAAAATATTTTACAAAAAAATCTGCTGATATTGACAGACTTTGCTCTTCCTTCTCCCATATCTGCTATGAAATATGACATTGTTGTCAGGGTTTTTTCTCCACTCATCACTAGAGCCTTGGCAAAGCACTGCATGATCCTGCCAATAGAGCCATTTGAATCAGAGAGATTCTCTCCCACCTTATGCAGAGGGGGATTGACCTAAACTGTGCCAGTTGCTACGCTATCAAGTGTTTTAGTATATAAGTGTGCTACGCTCTATCCTCCTTATGTCCAGCTTAGCTAGCTAACTAGCTCAGCTTTATTTTTACACCTCTGTGGGCCGGTTTCCCAGACCCAGATTAAGCACAGACTAAATGGAAGTGTAATAATAAAACACATTAATGATGTGTGTAAACCAAACAGAGCTCTCGGGGCTTCTAGTCACACCCAAAGTAACATACTGTGCCCTCAAAAAGTATTTGGACATTATGCCATCCATAAAAATGGATAACATTTATTGTGTTAAGAAATAAACTGTCATACCAAGTGGTATTTATGTTAAACATATATGTGTTAAATATGTGATTGACTTTTTGACAAAATGTTCTTTCAGAAGGCAGTTGAAGTGTTTTAGATTATTGTTTGAGTAGTTCCTTTACAGACTTCTGCAGAATTGCTTTCAAAATGCCTTTATACTCCTCTGAGTCCATGATCCTGTCAGTAAACACAAGCTGACTGACAACACTGTAAGAAAAACAGCCCCAGACTTTGACATTTCCACCTCTGTGCTTTACAGTACTCTTAGTGCAGTGTGGTTGGAAATCTTCTCCAGACTTTCTTCACACAAAGAGTCTACAATTAGTTTGATGCTGTGCTAAAAGTGCCTTTCTGTGAAACAGACATCATTTTGCTAAATGTTGTATAAAAGTACCCTAAAGAACTTCACTGAAGTTTACCTATGGTTAGATGATTAAAGTGTCCGAATACGTTTGGGGACCACTGTAGTTGGTGGTACTTTTAGCTATCATGGTCTTACACTGTGGAACACTGCCTCTGCCAGAACGGTCCCCTCTTTTACTCAGGCCTATAGTTAGCTGATTCTAGATCTATTTTGTTTTTATTTGTTTGGTTATTTAATTTATGTTTGTAATTTTATCTTTGCATTTCTTCTATGTCTGTTCTTTAAAAATGTTCTTTTTACCTCCTTTCCTTGTAGTTTAGGTTAATCTATGAAGCACTTCGAGCTGCATTTCATGTGTGGAAAAGTCTATCAAAATAAAATGTATTCTTGCTGCTGTTATTATTATTATTATTATTATTATTGTTGTTGTTGTTGTTGTTGTTGTTATTATTATTTTTATTATTATTACAATGACTACTACTACTTCAATTTAGCCCAAGAGAAGGCTTAATCCATGTCCACAAAACTGACCCTGTGTGTTTGGCTAGTCCTGCTTCAAGAGACGAACAGGGAAACAGGATGAAGTCATCGGAGTCACAAGACTTACTTCCCTCTGTCTTTTCTGCGTACTCTCTGGATGAAGAGCTTTACTGTAAACAAAGTAACGGCTTGCATACAGAGGGGTGAGAGAAGGCCACTCCTGTAATTAGAAACAGAATACAGAAAGAGATAAAGGTGCTGGAGCAACAGCTGTGAGAGACCTGGGGGAACGTGTTAGGCCTTAGATAAGCATGCTGTAGTAGAGAGAGAGAGAGGTAAAGGGGAGGGTCTAGGTCGCTCTGATTGTTTGATCAGTGTTCCGTCATGACCCTCAGACTCCATGGTTGCTCAGATCCCAATCAGCCCAGTGGGGTTCCACAGACAGCCTTATCAGTGTTAGGGGCTCTGACCTCTGGCCCCTGGGCTTATCAATGACCAGAGCAATTCTGATGAGGAGAGCAGGACACAGAGCCACAGAAACTCATCAGTGAATACCATCACAGGCAACGAGGGAGCTCACCCCAGGCGCTTCAATTACGCTGTAATGAGTGCATGTGTGTGCGCGCATGTGCGCCCCACTGCTGCCGCTGAGGTAAAGGCACATAATTAAAAGCAAGATTAAGAGATATGTAGCTGTGATGTTTGTGTTCTGGAATGGAAGAAAAGTAAATGCACCTCAGGCACTTTGCTCGTCATGTCCCCCCGAGCTCTCTGTCCCTCATCATAATTACCCGATGTTTATTGCTCTGAATCAGTGGACGAGCACATCCAGAGACTGCAAATGAAATGCCGTATCAAAGAGGAGAAAACTGGGTTTGAGGAAATACAGGCAGACTACTGAGAGAGCAGAAATAGCTGGAGGGGGAAAACAAAGAAAAGCATTGAAAGTGTAGTTATGATTGGAAGTGAGATTATCATGGAAGCTGGGAGGTTAACATACACTGCGTATGTTTAGACACCATGTGATCATTTGCTACTTACTTCTGTTCAGCTTGCTACAGTAATTGACTGCATTTGGCTTTCTGCTTCTGCAATATGAATCTGTCAACAACCACTCCAAGTTCTTCTTGTAACAGCTTTGTAAGTCATTTCACATTTCATCAATGAGCTTGTCTTTTCATTCTGATAGTGATGTTTCCTTGTGCAGGCTTTGTCTCCTCTGCTTTTTGGTCATTCTTGACCACTCAGCTTTCCTAGTCTCCCTTGGCAGACACCTGCCCCCTTATGGATCAAAGAGGAACTGCCGTAGATCCCTGAAAGGAGTCAGGCTCTAGAAGTGATGTCAAAAGTGACACTCAAGCAGCTGATTAGTTCATTCATTATCATTTCAGCAAACATGTTTCATAGTTACTTCTGAACAGAAGTACATAAGCACAAGGAAACTGATCATCACTTGACAAGGTGTCATTTATTAAGCATATATAAAGGGATCACCGTCGTCCAACGGCTGTCTACACTGCCACCCTGCTCTGTTAGCTGAGCGTGGCCAGGCCTGTGGCACATGCATTAGGTGTTTCCTCGAGCTGGCTGAATGAATGTGAGTGTACGGAGAAGAAAGGCCTCAGGGGGGTTGGATAGCTCTGTAGATAATGAGCTCTGCAGCTTCCTCAGCCACTATTGTAGAGCATGAACCCCCGGACACCGCTTCATCCTACAGTGATAATCACGCCAGAGGCAGCAGCGGTGACATGCGGCTGTAAATAGGCAAATAAAAGGCTTCTCCTGCAGAGACCTGGCCCAAGATCTACTGTGCTGTGATCTAGGCCTGCTGCACACACACACCACGGCCTGTGTACTCCAATGAATAGATCAGAAAAGAGCAAGGAGGTGATCAGGCTGCGATGTGAATGCGGTTGGTGGGCAGGTTTGAAATTCACTAGCAGATACAGCCATGATAAACACAGGTAGTCTGTACGAGAATGGAATTGGGAACACTAATACGTGTGTCTTAGCATGTGTAAGTGTTAGTTTTCTTAGTCATAGGAGAAAAACATCAGCAGAGTCAGGCTGTAAATAAGAGTGTCACTCATGTCCATGTGCTGTTGACATACTAATTTACTGTTCTGGTAAGGTGAGGTCACTAGATGTTCTCGATGAAGCCTAGGGCAGCTTTTGTGTGTGCGTTTGTATGTTTAAATAGGAATATGTTGACAACTACCGCATACTTCGATAAGGTGTGGGGAGTATTGCAGCATCTGGAGCCATACGTGCTCTCTGGACCATCAAAGAGAGAATGATTGGTGTTATGTTTTCTTTACAACACCATTCACCAAGCATCCCACCCTTGGTTTGGCATGATTGAGCCTGTGGGCATGGCCTGTGTCAATAACATGCTTGAAGCCTGGGAGATAAGAGTGGAGAGGGAAACAGGGGGCACCATGTAAACACTGATAGCACTGCTTTGTATCTGGCCTTTGCCCTACCAGTGGAATGTCTGGTTCAGAATTCCATTCCAGAACGGTTCCCTTCCACTGCAGGCCTGTTTGTCATCATTATAGAGCTTTTTCACGAACAACACTTAAAGTTTTCCAGCTCAGTGGTAGGCTTGGGGACCTTGAGAGGTTACTTATCTCATGGCCCACCCTTGCTGCCCTGTGCTGTGGCATGTCCAGCATTTGGCCCTGCTTAGCAAAAGTAATTGGATCTGGGTGTTAATCTGTGCGATATCTCCAGAAGTTAAGGCATCAGGGGAACAGCCGTGCTCACGCACGCTTTCTGCTATTCCTCTTTTCCAGTGTTGGAAAAGTCCTCTAGCTACAATGATGTTTGTGCCAGCACAGGAGTCTGTGGTGGCTGGAGCAGGAAGCAGGTCCACTCAGATGTCTGTGCTGGAACCCCCAGGGTGCCTAAAACACCCATAGCTGGCCTCGGCGCTCCTCTCCCTGTGAGGCTGAGTGTGTGGACAGCTCCACCGCCGTGAACAGAGCCTCCACTGTTCTTCAGAGGGGTCTCCATACTCAGCCTGCCATTGGCCCTAAAGATGGATGATCTCAGACCCGTGCAGGGTCGAGTTGTGTGTAGACAGCTCAGAGCACTTCTGTCAACGCTCAGGGCGGAGGACGCTTTTGGACTCACTGTGGAACAGCTTGTCCTGGCCAGATTCCTGACTTTAACCATGTCAACAGAACCTGCAAAACTGATCTCACAAAACGGTGGACATGGGCAGCTTCTATCAGCACGATTACTGATAGCTTGAAGCTCCTGGGGCAAACATCATCATGGCCTCCAGAGCTCAGTGCTCAGTCTGGGCAGAAGCCAGCACTCACAGACATAGATAAGAGAGTTAGGGTGGAGATAGGACCCCCTGTGGAAGCATCCTGCTGATTGTCTAGCCTTGCGAAAGCCAGCATGTTGTTCCTTCATCTCTGTTCCTCTATAAGTGAACGTGCTTTGCATGACAACTCGACCTGAACACTCTGAGGTGTGCCACAAACCTGAACTAATCATTTGACTACACTACAGTAGAAAGTGAAGCCTTCAGGCATCATAGCACACAAACGATGCTAAGTTGGTGGGCACGTCAAAAGATCTTAACACTGCGCTGCTTTTGGTCCACGTTTAGGTTGGTTGCAACTTTGTGGTTCTGAGCTGCTGCCGTATTGCCATGTGGTTTCCTTGCAGGGTACATCTGTCACATGCAGGTCAGGGTGCTTGAGGAGGAGAAGCTTTGAGAGAAGTTTATTTTGGGCCCTGCTTGAGATTGCTGTGTCATTAAGGTCTTGGTGTGTGTAGTTAGAGGGGAGACTGGGGGCCCATGCAGGGCCTGGATTGGGTGTGGTGCACATGAGCAGATGATAGTTGGTTTGGGTTGCTCTTATAGATATAGAATGTGGCTTTGATGTGTGGGTTGTGGTGCACAAGGTTTGTATCTATTTCTGTTTCCTCCGAAACTATAGCTTTCCTCTTTCTCTGTTTATTGTGCACTCTCATCTCCATAGTGTTTTCTCAACATGCGCTTCTCCTCACCGCTGGCTCTTAAATTAGAGAGTGCGTAAGGCGGTGCGTGTGGACACTTCTTTTTCTCATTACTTCACTACTGCTCTGAATAACTCAAACAGGGAACTTCCAGTGCCTCCCACCCTTTTTGCTGTGCTTAGAAGAGCTTTTTTGCAAATTCAGTGAGAAATCAATCATAAGACCAACTGAAGGCGCTGTGTTTCTCATGGCAGTGTTTTGCTCTCTCGTCATGGCCTGTTTAGCTTTTGTTTCACCTTCTCTTGTTTCTTCTTGTTGTTACCAAACACCACTGTTCCCTCTCTCTTTATTTCCTGGCCTGCTGTCAAATACGATTGCATTAATTCCAGCTCAGCTATGCATTTCCATACCCGTTTCCTTCACCTGGCTTCCGTATAGTGCATAAATCTTGGCTCAGCATTTTAAGTTTGTGCCATATTTTCATCAAAGCTCCTTTAGCCTAAAGGCAATTAGAAGGTATCAGGGATGTTCCTGACTTCAGGCGGTGCTCAACATTAGAGGCTGCACATGGCGAGCGGTATTATCACATGTTCCATTCTGTTTCTGTTCCCCTTTTTATTATTACAGTGTTCTCTCCTTATCTGAGGTTTTTGAGGGTTGCTCAGAAACCCTCAGAAACCAAACTGCCACCAACGATTGACGTTTGTTGCTCCCTTGGCTCTTCTTTTTATAGACCGGCTTCTCTTTAATCACAGACTAGATGGAGGCGAGACGAGGTGGCCTTATGGTTTTTTCCCCACCCGTATTCATAAAAAGCCACCCCCTCTCTGCGCTGGGATTGGCTAGTAGTTACGCCTAATAGATTGGTTAGTAGTACGAACTACTAACCAATCCTAGCGCAGAAGGCGAGACCTCGACAAGCAAAGCCCAGCATGGGGGGTGTCCAATCCTAACACTGTGGGCGGGGCTACAGCCAATTCCAGCGCGATGGGCGTGATCTTATTCCAGGCTCATCTCCGAAGGTGGGGAAATCTCACTTGTAGCCAATCGCAGCGCAGGGGGCGTGGCTTACAGACAACCGGTGGGGAAAGCACCAAAAAACGGCGCTGCGTTTCTCACTGCGCCGCGCTTAGAGCTGCAGACGGAGCTGAGCGGAGCGCTGGACCTGTTTCACCCTGTCTGTTTCTACACGGCCTCACCGGAACACATGATTTAGCCTTAACCTCTTTTCTGCCATTTTAACGCGAGCTCTCGTTTTACTTTTGGAGAGAAACGTGAGCGAGTTGTGATCTAATAAAGAGGAGAGAGTAAAAAGTCAGAGGAAAAAGACTGGAGCGCATCTGTGACATTTGGACTGGAGGAGGAAAAGCACAGAAGGAGAACAACAACAAAAAAAGAAAAAAGTCTGACTTTAAAACCCTAATCTTACTCGAACTGATGACCAGAGTGGACTGCAGTGTCTCGCTGAACGCTGCTGTGAGCGGGACCCTCCTTAGTCCGAGTTGAGGGGGAAAGTTGCTCAGCCAGGCTGCTGTGTTTAGTGTAATGAAAGGTAGATGAGAGGCAGCCCGCCTGGTTCTCCAGTGTAGTAGTGAAAGGGAAGAACAGCATGTGCTGGTCTGTCTGACTCCAGAAAGAGCGAAGCGCGCGGCTCTGATCCTGTTACTGAACACGGAGATTCAGCACCACGAGACTTTCCACGAGACTTTACCCCAACATGGATTTACTTAGCAGACTGAGTGGATGTTTACTTGTGTTGTGCTTATCATCTCTGGTTCGCGGAGACGAGGGTGAGTCGGTCTTTATTATTATACAGTTTCATCCACAGGAGCTTCGGCGCAACAGTGTTACAGCCTCAGTTTAGTAGCCAAGTGTCCTGCAGTCTGGCAGTACCGCGCTCTGCACTCCGCCGTGAGCGCTGATTCCAGACCTCAGTTCTGGTTTTAGATTTGCTCTGAGGTCGGTTTGTCAGAAGAAGCTCCAGCTGTGCTTTATTAACACGGCGAGCTTTAAAACGCTTCTGGCAGAGTGAAGGCAACTGGTGTTTCCCCGCAGTGCCCCTCTGTGCGGACACTCACTGTAATCCTGTTAAACACGGCCATGAGGACATTAAGCGATTTCGACACGTTCGGTGTGTTTGAGCTCACCGACTGCGTTTAACTCAGTAAACAGGGACTCACGGGAGACCCGCGCGCTCCATACATCCACACGGGGGTCTCGACTTTAACGTGTATGACTTTGTCACCCACGAATGCGGGAAATATTAATATTTCTTTTTTCTATTCAGTGTTAAATCTCTGTAATTATATGTTCTGCGGGATAAGTGAGGGGCAAGCGGGGTTTAATCTCGCGCCAAGAATAAACATAACTGATATTATTATTATTATTATTATTAGTAGTAGTAGTAGTAGTAGTAGTAGTATTGTTATTGTTATTAATTTTATATTTTTGTTAATTATAATAGTACTGTTGTTCTGAATAATAATAATAATAATAATAATAATAATAATAATTATTATTATTATTATTATTATTATTATTATTATTATAACAAGCATAATAATTTAAATTCTATATTATGTACATGATCTTTAATTAATTAACTATTTATTATAGTCATAACATAGGATAAAAAAAAAACCCACACAGCCAGTTTCCCATTCACATTTAAACTCTTTCACTGTTCATCTGCTGCACTTACAGCACCACTGTAAGTGTAAATCTAGCATTTCAGATTTTGCGGTAGAATTGATCAGATGCCCTGCTCTCCTTTAGCCCTCCTATCTGTCCCTCTCGGTCCACTCTGCTCCTCTCAGAAAGAACAGAAATTGAAGAAACTAAGAAAATTCTCTCTAAGCCACAGCTTTAGAACTGACCATACACCAGTGTACTCCCCACACTAATACTTCCAGTCTTCCAGTCTGACATGCTGAACACAGATGATCACTGGAGAAGTTCATTCAGCTCTGGCTGAGTACCTTCCAAAGTGAACTCTTACTGCTCCACCAAACCCTGAGGCAGTGTGCTCCTCTCCGTTACTCATCAGATGGGTTTCTTAGTGTGTAAACACGACCACAAACTTCAGGAACACACCAGAAACAGAGTGATTTCACTCAGATATCATCATCATCCAGACTAGAGGCTTGTTTGCTTAAAGCCTCTCTGTGATGTGCAATATTAGATGCTGAGCTTACATGCGAATGGTGAAGTTGGTCAGAATCAGTGCCGGAAATGCCGGACAATGCAGAGCAACTGCATATCAGTGCAAACTATATCTTTTCATTATTAACTTCAATATAACCTTACAGAGACTATTTTGAACTGCTAGTTGTATTAAAAGCACCGTATAAGTAGTATAAAGTTGTCAGAGTTATGTTTAAAAAATGTTAAATATGTTAGACAGCATTTGTACAATACTGAGATGGTTAGTTTTTATAATCTATTTTGGTCTTAATTCCATTTGAAGTGTTTGAAACTGCTTAAAACAGCACAGATAATATTAATAATAAGTGTAATTTAATCATAACAAACATTTTTAGCTTTCTTTCTTTCATTATTTCTTTCTTTTTTATCTCTTGCCAAATGTGGGTATTCTGGCAGCTAGTTTGTGTCGTGTGATCTCCGAGGGGCTTCTCTTCAGGGGTCCTTCTGAAAGCCCAGCTATCACACCATCACAAACAACCGCTTCATTAGTCCATTTATGCTTCTGATTGGCTGCTTTGGAAAGACAGAGGAAGACAGTGAGAGAGTTAGAGAGAAAGAGAGAGAGAGAGTCTTTTGGCCATCTGCTTGTGGGGTGGGCAAGCTTGCTCAGTGCTGGTGGGCTGTGGACTCTCCGCTGCCTCTTGCCTGGACCGCACTGCTGGCCTCAGTTGGGCATGTGGAGGGACAAAATTAGGGTCCAGGAGTGAGGCAGTGGCCAGTCCAGCTGGACAAAACAGCAGCGCAGTCAGTCGTGCAGGGAGAGGAACTTAAGCTCCTCATCTCTGTGATTAAACATCAGTTAATTATCAGATGACATAGATAAATAGAAAATTGGCTGCTGCCAATCAACCATGCTTTTTCTGTGTCTTTGTTCTGTGGAAACATTTGACTACTAACCAGATTTGTGCATGTTCAAAAATTGTGTGCGTATGTTAGGACTGAACTGTTTGTTCATTGTTAGAGTTACTAGCTTTTGCAATACTGGTGTCGCAGAAGGCTACAATACGCAAACAAGCCCTCTAACTAATCACAGTGTGTGTTTATTTATTTATTTATTTATTTATTTATTAATTAATTAATTACTGTGTGTTGAGAGCATTTTAACCTATCAGAGTTCCAGTTGACTGTTTCTGTGGATGTTTTGGTGAAGGCATTCAGATAAATTATGAAGAAAAATAAAAGATTTATATATATATATCCTACGTTACTCCTTCATCAGCACACTTTTAATGAATTGAAAGGCATAATCCCAATACTAGTATCAGGAGCCTGAGTGCATGTATATGTGCATGTGTACTCAGGTGCTTTCACTGTGTCCAGTGATCAGAGTGTGGTGCAAATTTGGCAGAGCGTTTGGTCACCCATGCCTGGAGGCCATGCCGCTGTTGCTTTCACACCTGCAGCTGCGTGCATTCACCTGGCCACCTGTGGAGCTCCGCTGTTGTAAACAAGCACGGATACGGTGCCGCGAGCTGTTGCTGATACTATCCTTTCGAGCGCAGCACCAGCAATAGAGCTCTGCTTTAATGTCTGGCCTTGCTACATTTTACGTGTGTTTTCAGTTGGCTGATAGGAGCTTGGCTGTACTCTCTGCTTGCCTTTCCGGGGGAATAGGAAAATGTTTCTGCTTTCTAGCCGGCCGGCTATCCCGCGTAGTGGATAGGATCTGTTTAAAATTTTATCTGTTTCCTATCACGGCCCTGCTAAGCCCATTTGTCATGTTCTGTTTTTGCTGTTTTGGAGGCCTCGGGGTTATTTCATTTTCCATATGCTCATTCCTGCTTTTACTACACCCTTTGCCCTAAGTATCACTTTGCTTTTCCTCTGTCTTGCTTCCCCCTGCTCTAATGTAAAAGTCACCAGCTAGATGTCTTCTGAAGCCGCCCCTGCTTGCATCTGTGTGTTTATGTATGAGATGAAGGTGCAGGTTCACTCCAGCTCCTCCTCTCCTCTGACTCTTTATACTGTTGACACGCTCACATACTGATGAGACGCAGATGTAGGACTTTGGCAGCCTCTCCACGGCAGCAACGCGTACATGTGTGCGCATGTGCTAACACAGGGTTTGATGGCGGAACCACAGAGGAGAGCAGATCAGTGCATTCCATGCTTGCTGAGCAATCCCTCAACCAAGTTCATGCCACAGAGCACTTCTGGTTTCTCCACAAGCCGTTCGTCAGTGGAAAAATACTGCGCCCACTCCACGTTGTCTTTCATCAAACTGCTTGCCACCCGCAGAATCATTCCGCAGCGGAGTTAAAGCAAAAATAAATGCTTTAGGTTTGAGTGGCAAGCCAATTAGAGCAGCATCTGTTGCTGTCAGATCTAATAGAGTGAATTGGATAAATGTGTGGTATCTCTGAAAACAACAGCCTTTATGGAGATGCTAGTTAGTTGCCTTATCTTGTCATCATGTTGTTTTGTTTTTCACTTCTCTTTCTTACAAAGAAGAATAAAATCCCCTTTTTACTGGAAGATGCGTTTGTAAATCTCCCGCAGAATAAAGGTCAGCTGTTTGCATTCGGGCCAGTAAACGAGCATTCCCTAATTCGTTCTGTGTGTGTGTGTATGTTTGTCTCCTTTTTCTTCTCATGAGGCATAGGATGAAAAGTGCTGAAATAGTGCTATTGCAATGAAATTCAAAACAAGCAAGAGAGCCATAAATAATGCAGCTTCATTCTCCTTCTCAGCCCAGCTGCTTAGCACCGTTTACTCTTCCTTATGGCTCGAGGAGGGGAGATGAGCGAGACGATTTTGGGATGGGGTGGCGAAATGCTCTAACCGACAGGAAGTGGGGCTAATAATGCTAACTCAGTAGAGTATTGCCTTTCTGAAGGGAGGAAATACAAGAAAATGATTGTGGATGCCTCCATTGATGCACCATTGGCGTCCTCGTGATGTCCTCTATCTTCATTCTGAAAGACAAAGATCTTTAGTCAGCAGAGTTTCATGATGACAGAGACTGCGGAGTGACTTTGCAAGCGTTTGTGTGTACATGGTTAGTTTTAGAAAGGCAGTATTGATTAATGCAGTAAGAAAATCCAGTTATCTATTTGGCCTGATGAGATTTCCAGAGGAAATTAAGAATTAGCAGATTAGAACTGTTGAATGAGTGCTGATAGAGGCTTTGGGCTTTATTTGTTTTTTTTAAGCACATCTGCACTCTCTGATAAAAAGGTACTAGACTGTACCATTGTACCATATTCAACTGCAATTCCTTAGTCTTAATTTGCACATATCATGGAAAACCATATTTACCTCACTTTTGAAAGTAAAAGACTTTAATGTAGTATGAAAACATTGCTTAGGTTTCAAAACATTCAAAAGTTCAAAGTACAAATGTTCAAAAAGTACATACATTTCCATATAAGGAAACGAACTGTTTTGTGATGTCATACATCCACCTACACTCTCAGAAATAAAGATATGAAACTGTCACTGGGGCAGTACCTCTCACGTCACTGGGGTGGTATCCTCAAGGGTATTTCTCAGTACTTTTAGTCAGGGAACATAATTGTACCATGTACTGACTCCACACACCCCATCTCGTCTCCAGACTTTTTATTTTATTGTTCTGTTTTAATACATTAGGTTATGAAAAGGTACAAATACACACTTTTCACCTGGGAGAAACGTATTCACGGTACACAATTGGATCATAAAACCACTGTTGTACCTTTGAAGGAACATTTACATTGTTTGTAGCTTAGATGAACGAAAAATGTACCTGCACAGAACCATTATTTCTAACTGTGTATTCAGCCTACAACAGTTTAGCTCCACCCATTCACACTGAAGTTATAAGGAGTACTTCAGCCTAGATTTCTCTTTGAATGAGGCACAATATAGAGCAGCCAATCAGCTGTGTTGTATTTACATATCAGTCATAAAGGCACAGTAAGAAAAACAGCCTGTTTAATAATACAAAGGAATAAAGAAAGGTTAGGAAATGGTCAGGTCTTTGAAAAACCCACACAAATGTAATAAGTGAACCTCAAGGAAAATAATACAGTACAGGCAAAATGTAGAATATGGGCCCTTTACATTGACGCCATACTCCTTGTTTTGACTCCAAGTTTTTACCATATTTTTCTATTTTTTAATTGTTAGGTTATATAAAGAAGGTACATGCTGTACATACCTTTCCCCTGAGAAAGTGAATGTTAGGTACCTTTAAATCATGTTTAAGGTATGCAATTTAAGGAGCATGTTGTACCTTTGAAGGTACATTTACATTGCTTGTACCTTGATGAACAAAAATCTACCTCCAGGTAAACCAGCTGAGGCTGATCAGTCCCCCCCAGATGGCTAGCTTGGTGCTCAGTGCTGGTGGCAGAGGCTATGTGTTTTATTTTTATTTGTGTTTATATTTCAAGGTGGGCTGCTCTTGTGTGGGAGTTAGCTACTGGGATGTGATGCAATGGTTTCGCTACTGACTGCAAGCCCACATTGTATCTGAATGCACTGTTTTTGGAATCCGTCCGTGCAGCTGTGTATCATCCTTTAATTCCGCAAATCCAGTTTTGAAATGTGTGTGTCAGTCAGGATTTGCCATTGCTGCCGTTTTCAGTGTGAGGAAATTAAAGCTGCCACAACATTTTAGCATTTCAGTAGTGCGGTTGTAAGAAAATTTACATCTACCATTAAAACCTCACATATCACTTCACCCACAAGAGCACCGTCGCATCACTATCAGCTTTTCCCCACACACACACACACACACACACACACACCAAGTGCTGAGTGTGTTCCTCCCCTTGCCCCAGTCCCTGAGGCTGTGTGTTGCTCTGATAGCATGTGGCAGAGTGTGTAGATGGATCGACTCCTTTAGCAGCACAGACACAATAATTCATGAGGCCAGCACACAGCACAGCAGCAGCATCTTTCTTTCTTTCTCCCTCTCTCCTTCTCTCTCTCTCTGTCTCTCTCTCTCTCTCTCTCTCTCTCTCTTCCCTTCCTTTCTGAGCGGAAATGAATCCTCACACAGTGACAGGCTGCTGCTGCTGGGGCCCACAGCTGAGAGAGGAAGAGCACCCCCTAATGAGAGCATCAGTCTATCGAACCTGTGCTCACTCAGGACAAGACTTTCTGATGAGAAAGTGTTGAGGTGGCAGAAATCTCTGCCTGGATTTACTGCCGCACCACTGTGCACATGCTAAACAGCCCTGATGCAGATGCAGGCAGTGGGGTTGCTTCATTACTCTCAGACACAAAGTTTGTGAGGATGCTCTGATTTCGTTTTGTTCAAACCGTGTTTTTTTTTCTGTGTATACGCTGTGGTGGAGTGGTTGGAGTTGTGCTCTCTGCAGCCACTGGGGAAATGAGAGAAGGGCAGGCTGGCATATCAAATGCAATGGAGCAGAAAGCGCACCTTTAAAGCCATAATAGCTTTCCAAATGTCACCACTTGAAAGTCTATTACATTTCAAGCATCTGGTCTTTTTCTTCTTTTCAATATTTGGCACGAGGAGCTTTCAAAAAGCTGGTTCTGGTCAGGAGAGGTCCGGCGGTTAGAAGAAGGGCTGTTGGAGCGAGGAACATAGCGTTTTGGTGTCTGTGAAAAGCTGCAGGTACACCTTGATTTAGCACCTAAGAATCCCACCTATAAGCTTTGGGATCTTTGAGTGCAGGGTGCATGCGAGCTGTAATTGTTCATACAGTACTGTGGAAACCAGCCACAGACCCCAAACTGTCAATCACAACTTTCACTTCCTCTGAATCTTTTCCCAGCATCCCCCAGCGGGCCTCTCTCCGTGTGGTGCTGGAACAACACCAGATCAAGTACGGCAGTGCATGTGCGTGTGTGTTGTGTATTTCACCTAACGAGCAGTGGTGGGTTGGTGTGTGTTCAGTTAGTCTGCCCTTGCCGAGGCATTGGTGGTTTACTGTAACGGAGCGGCTGTGTATTTTTAGATCAGAATGTGTGCAATTCGTCAAGTCATGCGAGTTGTTTGCCTTCTATCAGTGCGAGGAGGCATAGCTGCAGTTTAGCGAGGCTGCTGCCTGGCATCCGACCTGAATCGTTCGCTCCCTCCCACACGGTTAAACTTTCATATGTTGCCTTGCCTCCTCGTGTGTCTGCAATATGCACCGGCTCTGCTTGGAGCCGTGGCACGGGTTAAACAGCCTGAACACTACACTCAAGAGCAATAATGAATGAGAACTGTATCAATTATTAGGGCTGAGGGAGCTGAGGCCTTGCACTGGGCAAGTGCAGTAAACATTGAAGGAGGGAGGGAGATATAAAGAGAGAGAAGGGTTAAAAGAAAGAATGGATGAAAGAGTGCCCTATCTGCACTCTGCGTGCAGAAAGGCGTCTTTGTGTGATTGCTGAACTCACAGCATTGGGCTGACCTTTGACCTGAAGCAGACATACGGCCTTGTCCGCCTGCTTCCTGTCATAGGATAGTGGCTCTGTGTGTTAGAGGGGTTATTATTCTAAAGATGTGCAGATCGTATCTGGAGAGTAAGTCCTAATGTTTGCAAATGGCCCATCCTCTGCTTCTCCTGCGTGCTCAGGATTACTTGGTCAGGACAGGCTCTCCAGACCAGGAGACAGGAGATGGGGCTTTATTTATTCTGAAACAGCACAGTGGCCTTCAAAAGATCTTCCCACAGGACATTGCTTTTCAACCTCTTCTCATTCCGCAACATCTGTAGAATGTAGCTGACTGTTACTGTGTTTCACTAAGTCAGCAGGTTTTCGGTTCTTGTGTTAAAGGGGAATTCCATCCATTTCTCAAAATCTCTGCATGGGTTAATGATTGAGAAGTCATTCAGAGTGGTTTGATGTGAAATGGTACATTGTAAAGACACATAGCCAGTCAAATTTCTGTACAGTGGTGGTGATGAGAACCAGGGATCACAATGTCTAAGAAACAAATATGCCCGTTTTGTGTGCTATCCAAAATGACCTGTGGGCATACATGTGTCTTCTGAGTTTGTAGTTATAATGTGTATAATGGTAAATAGTGCTAAATCTCATTTGGCGACCATTTTGTATAATAACTTTAAGTTAGCTGTTGGTGACCTTAAATGCTTCAGATGTCTGGTTCCTATCATCACCACTGTGAACAATTCTGACTCATTAAGTTTCTCTAGAACAGAGCATTTGACATCAGAACACACTGAATGATTTTGTTTATATCATAATTATTTAATTATGAAGACATTTTAAAAAGATGGTGAAATTCCCTTTTAGATACAGTAACTGTTGTCCATAGTAATCAGCTATATGCTACAGATTCAGCAGATAAAGATTAGGTTGAAAAATGCTGTGGTATTACTTTAAAGTCAACATGAATGGGGAATCATGTTGCCTTTTCCTTCCATACCATGAGGTATTACAGAGGGTCTCTGAGCTAGCTAAGCGTTTTGGTTAATACGTGGGGGTGACTTTATTATTCCCCACCTCCTGGTGCAAGTAATCAACACTCAGCATGTTTTAGAGTCTGCAAACGTCACTCTTGGTGTCTTTTTAAATGGTATGTCTGTGATGGATTGTGCTTAATATGAACAGGTACATGAAATAACAGGGGAAAAAAAGGTCCATTTTGATTTCAGGTTTCACTGCAAATACAGTCAGTCTCACTGATTCAAATTATACTATTTTAATCTTCCCTACTGAAACATGTGAAGCTTCCTGTGGAATCAGATTAATTGCACTTGTTTAATCATGTGAATCCCCTGTAATCATGCTCATTGAATCATTTGAGCTGTTTCTGATTCTCTGCCTTTTGCTTCATTCCAGAGCCATGTGGTGGGCAGCGTGACGCCAGCGATGCAGGCTATATCACCACGCCAGGTTACCCTCAGGAGTACCCACCGCACTTGGACTGCCGCTGGGTTATCACAGCCCCCGAGCCATCCCAGCGCATTGTCCTCAACTTCAACCCCCACTTTGAGCTAGAGAAGCTTGACTGCAGGTGAGTAGATACTCATACAACACAAGCATTGAGGTATAATACTGGGCCAATTTTTATAAATAATACATTATAAGTGACTCAATCACTGCTTCAATATGTCGTATGTCATATGAAACATGCATGCTTACCATGTCATCCTACATCAGACCTTTATAAAGTCTTGTACAGCAGCCAGTGCTACATTGTGCACGGATAAATGTGTTACGAAGGACTAAATTAAGTTTCACTTTGCTGAATTACTCATAGCTCTTTGCTGAGCTGTGAATGCTCAGAGTCTCAGGCTGCACGGCAGATGGAGAGTGAGCTTAAAGACTGGCAAGGTTTTTTCATTCTGATGAGAAGTTGCTAATAGACTCAGGGCAGAAGGCCATTGATATTCAGTGGTTTTTTGGACACTATTCCCCACTGCTATTAAATTCATGCCACAAGACCGTAGCGCTTCCTTTTTTGAAAGTGTTGAATTCAAGCAGGCAGTAGAAGCTTCCAATCTGTCTCCCAGCTACGGTTGGAGTATCTCCCGGTGCCCAACTGGAGACTATTGAGTCTGGCTCAATCGTCAACATCACAAATGCCTCAAGGAAGCTTGTGGTGCCTTCTTTTTAATTAAATATCCAATAAACAAAGCTTCGCCTCATCTCAGGGATTTATGAAAATGTACAGTAAGAATTTGAGGGCATTCCTCTGGCTTGGCAGCTGCTGTGGTGATCCCACCCCCTGTTGGTCAGTAGTGGAAATGCAGGGTGTGAAGACTGACCAACGATGAGGCTGATTTCATTTCAGCCCAGTTTTATAGTGAACACTCAGTGTTTTCTGTGAAATAGGATGCAGTCAGCAGGGATATGGGCTCACTAGGTTTTTAGAGTCTGTGACATTTTGAGTCATGTTTCACAAACTGTTTTCAGCAGACTTTTGTAGCAGGCCTACAAAGCTTGTCACAACCTGCCACCTCAAGCACTCTCTCTTACTCTTGCTGTAGATCGCCCTTTATCCTTTTGCCATTTATTAACATTTTGGCTGTATTAATTATACATAGATGTGTTTTTAACAGGAGATTTCTGAAATGGGTTCTGACATTCCTTTGTTGGAATTGGAGCATTAATATTTTACTACCTGTTATTGAAAGACTTCTCTCTTAGCACTCTCTCACTCTCAGCTAACAGGAGAGAGAGAGAGAAAGGTGGGGGAGTAGAGGGAGAAATGGAGGGTTTGATACATCTCTCCTTCCCCCACTTTGCTTACTCCTCAGTGATTTGTTCAACGCCGCTGTTTTTTTATACTTTTCCTGTGCTTCTGCTCGATTGGCAGAAGAGTCTGCACATTCCATTACATCACATGTCTCTTATGGTGGGTCCTCTGGAGAGGAGCTGCCTTTTACACAAGTCCATTAGTAAACAGAACTCCATACTAAGACGCTTATTTATTTATGGCGACCTGCTGCGCATCATGCTTTTTTGGAAACGAGGTGAGTGGACATTTTTCCCCTAGTTTCTAGGAGAGGATGTTCTTGGGTTCAGACGAACAAATCAAAGACCAGTGACTAAGAACATGGCTGTTTCTCCTCTTCCCTCTTCCATCTGCCTCTCAGCTCTCTGAGCCTCCAAGTGTTCTTTTGCAAATTTACATCTTGCCCACAGAGGAAGAGCTTTGTTTAAAATTCAGCGTGCTGTTGTTTTTGCTGTGCGCCTCAAGAGACGCGGATTGTGAGGCTGACAGAAATGGTCTACGTTGCAAAGGACTGTTTGGTTTGTGGTCAGAGTAGAATTGGGCTGAAATTGAGCTGAACACTGTTGGCTAGTCTGGAGATAAAGGGGTCCACTACGGCCTCTCCATAGAATGTCAAACTGAAGCCTTGTCCTTTTCATGACCCAGCATATCCCAAGTGTGAGGTAGCACTCAGTATGTAGGGCCTGTGTGGAATATGGTTCGGTTTTTGCCTACTTTTACTCAATATGAGCCCTAAACCAAATTAAAGTACAGTTTAAATTTGTTTACCACTTTCAGTTTCCCCCATATACAGATGCAAACAGACTATAGGAAAGACAAACCAAGATCAGCTGCAATGTTCAATGATCCGTTATTCTTATTTTCCTAAAATGCTGTTTGTTTCTCACTTTTCCCCAAGTGATTATTGTTTTTGTTCCAGAGCCAGACAGGTGAATTAGGGACAGAGCAGCTAGTATTGAGTCTGTTTTTATCACTGAGCGTGATCTTAATGGTGAATTCACAGTAAACACAAGCGGATCATTAAAACACAGGTAATAAAACTGCTGGCCACTGGCGCTTAGTAACACTGTCTCCATTCACTGCTCTTTGGCGAGCCTTTTCCTGCTTATTTTGCTTCACCAGAGTAAATAGTGTGTCCTAGGGAGAGAGATAGTGGAGGGAGCTTCCATACTGGAGATGTGTAACAGCAAAGTCTTTGTGGTGAGGACAGACACTTGTATTGTAGCGTGCAGATTCACAGGCTGACTTCAATATGCTGTGTGTGTTTCTGCTTAGATAGGAGTGAGTGTGAGTATGACTCTGTAGGAGTAAGGGGTATTTGGAGATGAATTAAGAGCAGTGTTGTACTGATGGCTCCTGTAGTGACAGACCCTGAGGCTAGCGCCCAGACTCAGAGGAGACTGCAGCACGGCACACTCATCCAGACACACACACACTCACAGGGCAGGGACGGGGGGATTCCTCCACACAGCTAAAAAGAGACTACACCACCTTTCAGGCTGCAAAGGCCGGTGGGGATATGTCTTAGTTGCTTACTCTTGCCTGTACACTGTTCAAAAGTTTGGAGACACCTAATTGTATGTTTACCTGTTTTCATAAAAGCTAAAGGCTTAAAAGTTAATGCATATAAATATTCAAATTGATGTGTATATATATATATATATATATATATATATATATATATATATATATATATAATATCAAGTCAAGTCAGCTTTATTGTCAATACTACAATATGTACAGGACATACAGAGTATTGAAATTTTGTTACTCTCAGACCCCATGGTGTAAATGAATTTAGATCCAAAACAAAAAATACTTTTCAGCAATATTTCTTTAAAAAAAGTAGGCAGGCTTCGGTCAAATTCAGAGGCAGTTCCAATGGAGTCACTATCACTACATGATCCTAATTCTTTTGTGCCTTACATTTAGAGTAATAGAGTGGAAGGTCTGTCCTCGTCCATGCATTTCAGCCAGACAGTATGTTATGACAAAGGAATTTGGGGCAAAAATTTATAGAAGCTGAATATTCCTGACTGGTATTATTCCATATAATCAAACTCACAGTTTAAAACCTTGTAATCACTGTTTTCAGTAATGTAAAATCATTTAATTTGCAGCAACTTGTGTAAAATGGTTATGATTCTGGTACTTTGTTGCTTTCAAATAATTTGCAGGACACTTTCAGATGTGTATAGTGTGGTGACCAGAGCTGTAGATGATTCCATAGTAATTGAACAAGCTGTGTAACTTTGAGAATGACGTTATGCTGAAATGACCCTCCAGAATGATTAATATTTGAAAAGTGGTCGAACCTTGAGACACAAAGTTACTACTTCATTGATTGTGTAAATCATTTATTAACTTCTTTTTTTTCACAAAAGATTTTGTTGAATAAAAAATCTTAAAGTACTTTCTGATATTTAGTTTATGATATTTAGTCTACACTGTGTATGTATTATTAAATGTAATAATTAGTTTGATAAGTGATCCCAAACTTCTGAACAGTCATGTATATGCACTCTTCTTCAGCGAGCAGTCTATTTTTGTGATCTTTAAGTATGTAAGCATATTTATGTGCGAGTGTGCGCACACACACAATTGCTTATTTAAGAGGATCAGGAAGGACGTATGACTTGCTGACCCTGATATCACACCGGACCATATGAGACCACACGTCCAGCTGTCTCCTCTGGATGTGTGTGTGTGGGCTGCCCTCTATATGAATCATCCCAGCAGCCTCCCTCATGCTGTGGTGTAGACATTGCGGGAAGAGTGTATATCTGATCCGCCGGCTCCACTTAGCTCACTATCTCTCCACTGGCCACAAGGCCCATCCATTGGCAGCTAAGTGCCATATTTAATTTATTTAACCTGAAGAGTTTGAACTGTCAGATATGATTACAAGACTCTGCCATCATTTCTGCGCCAGCCAGACATGTTTCACGCAGTCTGGAGTAAATGTGAGCGGCGGTGTGGTCCCCACAGATGCTTCTGCACACACATACAGGAGAGGAGATGGCCCGGGACGAGGGTGTCAGCCTGGTGGAGACAGTTTAGTCTTTAGTGCTGTGGTCTGCAGCCACACCCTTGACTTTCATTCCATCCCTTCACTCCCTACTTATTTGCTCCACCTTTCTCTCCTCATCTGTTTTTCTTTGTTTCTGGCAAATTTATAGCGCTGACTTGGCAAAAAATAATAAGTTTCCCTTTACATGATACATAGTTCATCAACCAAGATATATTTGGTGTTTAAAGTTTGCTTATTTAGTTCAGTTATGAGGCTAACGTAACTAACTAATATAAGCTTATATCACTAGTTAGCACTGTGCGAAATTCAAAACTAAATCATCATACTTAACCAGGTCAAGTTGGGAAGTAATCTCAAATAGACTTGCTTATGTGGTTTTCACACTATATAATGTACTGCTTTCTCTAAGATTGAGCAAAATACACCAACAAAAAATCAGTTGTCAAGGTAGCTCCCACTAATGGTTAGAACTATACATGCTTTTGTCCACTTGAATGAACCTAATTTGCTAACAGGAAGCTAAAAGCATAAATTCCATGTTCGCTAAATTAGCTTCAGAGCTTCAGTACAAGAAGTTAACTTTGGGCACCAAAGTTTGGCAGATGAGCGACGTTTGGGGGTATTTTAATGGTGTACATTTCATTTTCTCCTTTAAAAGAGTCATCTCCACAGACACAGGCTGACTTTGGCCCTCCAGCATTCAGAGTGCTTGGTTGGGAAACTGCAGCCTCTAGCTTCTCTTGTGAGTGAGTTTAAGCTGTGAATGGTGTTTTTGAACGTTTTTCAAGTTGATGTCGGCGGCTTGTGCCAGAGTTCGTCTGGAACGGATGAGCGTGCTGGGCAGAGGCGAACGGCGTTAACAATGCAGATAAATTCACCTTGCCTCGAGAGCACGAGGGAGGAGACGAGCAGAGAGGAGGTGGAAAAGAGAGGAGATGATCTGATCAGGTGTGTAAAGAGAAGAGGGAAGGAAGAAAAACTAAGAAAAGAAGAGCATCTGTTCAGCTGCCAGAGAGAGATATGGCTGAGATCCAGGGCTGCTGTGTAAATGATAGAGTGAGAGAGAGGAGCACGACAACAAAAGCAGTAGGAGAAGAGCTGGGAGGAGTGGAGTGTGTGCTCACTGGGAACACTGCAGTGTTGGTGTTTACTGTGGAAGAATGACAGCTTTAATGTGTGCAGTAAGAGATTTGCTGGATCAGGTAATCTGATCCATATAAAAATGAAAGAAAGTGAAATACAGTAATGTGCAGAAGTCAGAGACCAGCCCTTATTTGTTTCATTTCCAGTGAAAACAGCCAGTTAAATACAAACTACCCAATTTTCTGATAAATGTATTTATAGATTTAAACGTATATTTGACAGAAAATTACGCAGAAAGTTTAGTAAGTAAGTATGATGTGATTTTTTTCAGAATTTAGTGAGTCCACCATTTGCCTTTATTACAGCTTCGGCAGGAATATTTTACACATTCCAAAGTTTAGACCAAGAATTTGGTTGCATTTTCTGCTTCTCACGATTCAAATAATTCCAAACACATTCTGTGATGTTGAGGCTAGTCCTTTGTTCTGAGAACAGAAGCAGCTACTTTGTTTGATTTGCAAATATTTTTCTTTTTTATGTCAAATTCTTTTTCTCAGTAACTGCTTCTTGACGGCTATGCATCCTTTCAGAGACACAACATTGAGTTGTCTTCTCACAGTGGAAGGATGGACAGAAACACCTGTGTTATTGTTTTTTGTTTTTTTTTTCAAACCAGAAGTAAGAGTGGAGCTTGATTTTCTTTACTCTGAAAGATGAAAGCTTTAAGTGCTGTTTATCTGATAGTGACAGTTTTGGTGATCTACCAGGTCTGATATGGTTGCTACGAGTCCCATTTTCTCTATATCCTTTAATCATTTCTTCATCTCCAGTTTAGGAAACTCCTGTTTTTTTCCACTTATTTTCCTTTGACTTGTGCCTTATTATGAAATGAATTGTCTTTTGTCTAATCTGCTCAGAAATCTCCTGAAAAGTGAATTACTTGTACAAAATAACCGTTTTAAATGATGGTCTCTGATGTTTGCACAGTACTGTATGTCATATGAATATGCTTACAGAATGCAAAAAATGTGTGTGCTATAATATATTTTCAGTATATTCCATTTTTGCATATGGTAAAGAATAGCAGTGTCAGTAACTGCAGTGGTAGATGTGCAGTGATTGTGTTTGCAGTACAGGAAAGTGCAGCGTTGGTGTTGGCAGTAGAGGAAAGTGCAGTGTCAGGGTGGGCATGCAAAGCCAGCGCTTAGGGCTCAGCTGGAATAATCCTGACAGCTTTTCCTCCC
Organism: Colossoma macropomum; assembly: GCF_904425465.1. Lineage (NCBI taxonomy): Eukaryota > Metazoa > Chordata > Actinopteri > Characiformes > Serrasalmidae > Colossoma > Colossoma macropomum. Next base: position 31,289,725 of record NW_023494784.1, on the reverse strand, counting down.
TGTGCCCTGCGCTGCAGTGTGCCATGCTTTATGGACTGCATTATAATTCAACAGATCGCTTCACACAAGCTTGGCCTAGCGCCAAGAGCCTCCCACCCCTCAGGGTTATAAATAGATTGATGTTGAATACATATAATAAGAGCTTGATGATTTATTATGATATATCTGTAATTCAATCAGCAAAGCCACGCTCGTGAATGACATAGATAATGGATATAGACTAGGAAATGTTCTGGTTGAAGGTGCTTTTCCCTCTCGTTCTCTCCCTCTCTAGCGTGCTCTGTATTTCTATTTCATCTTTTTTATTCTCTCCTGGAACTCTCTCTGTCTCTCACATCCTCTCTTTCTCTCATTCTCTCTCTCTCTTGTTCTCTTTCTCTCCCCTGCTGGCACAGCATTCCAGTTTGATGTTATCTAATTGCTGTATTAATATGCAGAAAATGCATAATCCATTTCCCTCCTTATGATTTCTGAAGGATTTTATTCATTCTGAGTGGGATCGCTCTGTAGTGCACAGGGCTGCCACATTGTTATGTGACTACAAAGCGTGGCACACATTTTTTTGTGTGTCTGGAAATTACTCATTGCCATAATTTAGAAATGAATGTCATGGTCTGTGTGCATTGCACATTAAGAGTGTTGACTCAGTGCTAGTTCTGGAACAATTGACAGCTGGAGTTCATTATTTCCTGTGTTGTACAGTGCGCATGCCATTGTGAGCGTATTTACCCTGGAGATTAGTGCTAGTGTGGCAGCTAACATGCGTTCAGACACCCCGCGTGGGCTGCGAGTGTCGTGATGGCCCTGTTGTGACATCTCTGTAGAGTGAGAGTGGATTGTAACAGTAGCCTCAGAGCGTCTTCAGCATTTTGGCTGCAGGTACACGCCGAACTGTGATCACACACCCAGCAGCAAGCCCACGCTCTCCAGCCAGAGACAACAGACAGCTGCGTGTGTTTCTGGGCCATCAACCTGTTCCTGTCACCAGCCATTTTTCACCAGTCAGTAGAGAAGGAAGACCGCGAACGTCAGTGCCCAAGGGTAGACACACCGCCCGTTTTCCCCTCTTGTTGATTATGTTTTCAAGTTTCATTATTTGAATCCTTAGCTGTGACGGATTTGGCGTGAGTGAGCCAATAGCTCTGTGCTGTCTATCCTCCCCTTGTGAAGTGACACATCACAGAGCAGTGGTGATGATAACCTCAGCCTACGCCGCTCCCGGGGGTCCTCCTGATCAATGGTTATTTTCCGCTTGTAATGAAGAATCAATGGACAGTGTGGAGGTGAACTGGACTCTAGGGGACTCAGTCAGGCCCTGCACATGCATCACTCAGGTTACAGACACATTCGTTACTGGCATCAAGGACTGGACTATATCTCAGGGGCTGAGTGGCAAGGCATATCTGTTCTGGACGCTAATGCTAGCATAACTAACATAATTAAAAGAAGACATAAATTGACTAGACCTACGTTATATGAGATCATTTAAAGCTGACTTGACAGTTCTGAATACTTTAGATATCAAATGATGAAAACCAGGTATTAACCAGGCACCAACCTTTAACAAGCTTTGAAATAATAGAATTTGGCTTGTTAAGGTCTTCTAACTTGCAGTCACTTTCTGTCTTTTTCTCTAAGGGTTTTGTAGGCAGTATCAGACTAACATGACCTCAAGTTGTTATTTGTTTTCACAGCGAAACAAATGGCCAGTGCGAGGCCAGGCTGTGATTTCACTCAGGCGCCGAGCTAATATTTTTCAGGCACGTTCAGCATATTCATTTCTCCTCAGGGTCATCCTGCAAGTTTTGTACGAGGTCCATTTGTGATCCCCTTCTGTGTAACTGTTCCACTTCCTACGGCGGGAGTCATTTCAGAGATGTTTGTCTGCAGATTCTTTCCAGGACCGTGGAGTGTTTGCTATGGCTTCTTTCTCATTAGTCTTTAATCATGCTGTTAGCTGTTAGCGTGCTAGAGTTTTCTCATTGTAAAAAGATCATTGCTTTGGATTTAGCATTAAAACAGTGATCAGTGGTCATTGTATGTTACTGTAAAACAGAGGGTGGCCTTTGTTACCCCTATGGTAGCTGGGAGGGGGAGTATGTGAGTGAGCATGTGGGTGTGTATTGAGAGGGTTGGCTTTGTAGGGGACCTCTGAAGCTTGATGTGTATGTTCAGGTGTGAAAAAGATTCCCGCCTGAAAGACAGAATGTGTGAAAGGCAATTAACAGGCGGCTCAGAGAGCGAGGGGGTGGGTCACTTCTACACGCACACACACACACACACATTACCCCGCTTGTATCAAACACACTCTCTCAAGCAGTGTACCCAAACTCTTTGTCTTGGTGCCAATGTGCAAAATTTGCAGTGGGACCAAAAAGGCTAAACAATGTACAAATAAACAAAGTAGACAGGCTTTAAAAATGTAAATTATAACATTTATATATTGTCCCCAAAATACTTAAAAATACAATTTAAAAAGAAAGTACAGAATTTAATGCAGTATATACAGTTAAACACTGTAATATGCAAAATTTGGCTGTCCATGATCAAATTACATTTTGTTGATTTTCAAAGGGAAAATAAGTTAACACATCTTCTACAGAGAACACATTTCACTGCACATTTACTGTTTATTTGAATTCACATCATTCAGTTTAACATATTGGGGAAAAAAATAGAACACAAAATGTGCAAATTTATGGCACATTTTATATTTTATGTTGTATTTTTTTCCCAACAGATTTAACTTCACAAATAAATAGAAATATAAATGAGGATGTGTTAACTTATTTTCACTTAGGAAAAAAAAGAAAAACTTGTCATTTGACTGGGGGTGTTCAAACTTTCGCATGTGACTATATATATTAAGTGTTTGTTCTCCCATTGAGTGAGAGGTGTAGGGTAACCTTCCTCCAACTCTGGCAAGCCCTGCTGTACAGAGAGTTTACAGATGCATGAATAAATAAAAAGAAAAATGTTGGAGTGAAAATAAGTAAGGCGGAAAGAAAGTAATAAAAGAATGAAACTTTCTCTGCCTGTTGACACAGAGGAAGAGTTAAATGCTTATTTTCATGGTCAATCACGCAGCTTCACAAAAGCCAATATTTCCAGCTCCCTCACCTAAGCGCTGAACCATGGCAACAGTGTTCTATTATAAAATCTATGGAAATGTAATTATCCTTTGAGTTTGCCATAAGACTGCTGGCCATGTGACTCTAATGACCAGAGAGTGAGTGTTGCACTGCATGTGTCCCCATCACTATGTGAATGCTGCTATTGTGGCAGTGGCTGTGTGTGCATGTTAATTGAGGAATAGGTTGAATCTGAGCCTGTGGGCAACTAGAAGTGTCCCAAAGCCACCCGCAGCTTCCCCAGCCTACCAAACCAAATAACACGCGCCTACTTCCTCCTGGCTGTCAGCGTGATAGAGCTGGGCCGGAGAGAGAGGCGGGGGCTGTGATTTTGTGAAATTCGCTGTCAGTGGAGTATCAGTCACCAGGCATGAAATGAGGGAGTGAGTGCACTGTGCACTAATATATAAGTTTACCTGCTTTGAACTTTGCTGGCTCGTGTGTGTCGATGCATCTCGGTCTGTATGTCTTTTCTTGTGTTACTCTGGGTAGTGCTGGGGAGTATTGATAAAATATTACAATATTTTCTAAATATATCCCAGTTTCAGATGATATTTAAATTTGCATTAATATAGTTGGATGCCTGATCCAGAAAGGAAACTTACTGTATATTTACCTTTATGCATTTTAAATTGCTTTTTGGTTTTTGTAATCTGCCAGTATCACTAAAACTAAAAATTAGGCCAGTCAAAGAATTAAATAATTCATTGCAATTGATTGCATTATTTTGTGTAATTAATATTTGCTCAAATAAAGGCATATTTTTTCTCTTTTAAAAAGTTAGAGCAGTATGAGTAATTCAGTAGCATTATTTTCATGAAACATGAAAGTCACGTGATTTCCACCAGGTGAATGCTACACTGTAATGGTTCTTCAAGGGTTCTTTAGTTAAGAAAATGGTTCTATATAGAAGCATTAACACTCAAAGAACCCTTTGCATGATTAAAGGGTATTTTGCATCATGAAATGGTTCTTTAGACTGATGGAGAATGTCTTTTTGAAAAGCGTTCTGTATAGCACAGAAAAGCATTTTTCTACTGTTACAATGTCAAGCTTGTAACAATAGAAGAGCCTTTTTTGTGCTGTATAGGACCATCTACAGCACAGTCTCCATCGGTTTGAAGAAACCTTTCACAATGCAAAGAATGCTTTAATCATGTGAAGAGCTCGTTGAGTGTTAATGGTTCGATATAGAACCATTTTCTTTACTAAACAACCCTTGAAGAACCATCTTTTTTTAAGCATGTAGAATGTTTACAATTTTCCATCACCAGCACCTAGAGCGATCAACTCCTCTGCAATTGTAGCCCTCTTGCTCTCATACCTCAATGTTAAGTGAGCTTTCCACTTTGCTTTTGCTCTTGCTAGTTTTAGTAGTTTCATTGATTAGTCTGTAGATTTCCTGCAAGCACTGTCTAACATAGTCTGCTTGCTACCATCACCATATCAGTAGGACTATAAGAAAATATTGATACATTTGAGTAGCACAATATTTTTTGGCACTGTATCCATTCTCAAAAACACAGTATTGAATTTTAATTAATAGTTTACGTGCAAAGATTTGTGGCAGGCAGTGGTTCATTTTGTGTTGTTTCTGAACCTCTGGCTGCTAGATAGCAGTGTTGGAATTTGTCTTCAGCCATTAGACTCTCCTACTCCAACATAAACAGGTAGCATAAGGGCGCACTGCTAATGTTAGCATTAGCATACCTATACAAAGAATGGGGTGTTTTTTTTATTCTATGACAATTTTCCTAAAATTTGTTTTAAAAAATTGCTATATATGTCCTTGCTCACATTTTTGCAATATATTGAATCATAACCCCTGTATCGTGATGCATATCTCATCACCAAGTTCTTGCCAATACACAGCCCTACTTATCAGCGTTGGAATTTTCTTGTAAGTGTACTTCAAACTTGATATACTTCAGTGATAAACAAATTGCAGTGGATGGAAATAACTGGTTTTATTAGGAGAGCCATCAAAATAACTTACCATTTAAATGCTATATTTAAATGAGAGGGCTACAGTCACAGAGTCGGTCATAGCAACATGCAGTGCTCGAGCAGTTTGGCTTTAGGGTGGAACTACAGATGGTTCTAGTGACAAACTAGGAAAATGTATTAATAGCTTTAAAAATGAGTGGTGTTAATATTTGTTTTATATAATAAGCTATTTAGATGTTAAATGAAAATCAGTATTGTTGTGTGACATCAATATCAGTGTACTGGTGCTGACAGTCTATCGCCTCACACTCCCTAGCTCTAAAAATGTAATTAGTATCATTACATGTGTACATATATATGTTTGATCTTGAGTCTGTACATGTGTTGCAAAGTTCATCACTCAGAGAATGTGTGTGCTAAAGGGCTTTGAAGGCACCTGCTGGTGTCTGTCACTTAATGAACTGAAGGCAGTGTCGGGTTTCGGTGTCTCTCTTCCGCTCTCCCCCCTCTCTCTCTTTCTAGCTCGCAGTCTCCTCCTACTACAGAAAAATGTCCGTCACACCTTCATCTCCCATCAAGCAAAGCTTGGTTATTTATAAAAGAATCGGGAAGAGGAAGCGGAAAAGATGGAACGCCCCACTGGAGGTGCTAACAAGGCCACTCAAACTCACAGGTTGAAGGGAGAGCGTGATATAGCTCTGAAAATTGCGTATGGCATGATAATGTGCAAAAAAAAGCTTTTACCAGAAATCAGTAGATACGAAGAGCTTGTTCATAATTTACATAGTTACATAGAATCTATGTAACTCTATGTGGGCCCACATTTCATAGTAGCTAATGAATAATAACTTTTGAAATTAATAAGTGAATAATAAGTCTAGGGTTTCAAAAAGTCCCTTAACTTTGTGAGAATGCATGGGCTAGGTGTCCAGTAATCTCCACTTGCATTGATAAAGTTGTCACTGCCCTATCCTCTGGCCAGCTTTGAATTCACAGTGCGCTGACCTGTGAATCGCACAGCCAACCTGCATAGAATGTGTGATGGGCAAAATGCCAGCAGTACTGCACCAGAAGCTTCACAGGAGCCACAGGAAATGTGGAACAGCTTAGCCATAAGCAAAGAACCTGATCACTGATAAACATTCTCACAACCTTACGTTTGGAAACATGACTTGCATACAATGCACCATGAGTACCATTGTGCTGTGTGAGCAGCTGGAAAGGAGAGCAGAACCTCTTCACATTGAGGCTCATTGACTTCTCCAGCAGGCCACTCCTGGCTCTTCAGCTGGAGTTGATTTTTGGACAATGGCTCTCCTCAACTCGAGGGCTAAGATGCAGTGAGGAGTCGGAGGCTCATTAGATCGGGGTTAGATGAGGCTCAGCACACTGGCAGAAATCACGGTTTAGTCTCGTACAACTACTTGTGAGCACAGCACCGTAAAAATCAGCCATGTTAGTGTGACAGCACTTCTCAGCACGTCTTGCTTTACGCTTTTGCACTTAATGGCAATTTGCTAGTTCTTCCTGGTTTGCTCTGTCTGTCTTAAGACAACAGATCTTTTAATACTGCTTTAAAAAGCAGCAGAGAAGAGGAGATCTCTCCCTCCCTTCCTCCCTCTTTAGCTGTTTTTAATTTACTTGTCATTAGGGTCAACTTTTTTGTGTCTTTGAAGAATGGAGTCCATTTTGTGTAATCAGACAGGAAGTGTTGGATGTGCATAATAGATGTGTTTCTTTTTCCCTTGCTGTAGTTAATTGAGATCAAGCTTACTTTGACCACAGCGTGCATAAACTCCTCAGGCAAAGGCAGCTTATAACCTGGAAATGGAATGAGAAAAACAAGAGAGGAGAAAACTCATTATAGTGAGGTGGTGCTGAAGCAAAACAGACAGGCTTTTAAATACACACTCTTAAGTGTGTGTGTGTGTGTGTGTGTGTAAGTGTATCTGCTTTTCTGTGTTTGCTGTGTGTGCATAAGAGAGAAAGAGTGTGTGTTTATGTGCACCTCCCAGCGACTAGTGTCTGTTATAATTCAGCGATCTTATAATCATGTCTGAGTCTGTTCTAATCCTATTAGCACTAATTGTTCCTGCACCTGTGCCTGTGCGCCTGTATGCGAGTGTATTCTAATTTTCTAATTATAATTTGGAATACAATAGAAAGTCTGAGACTTTGCCTATGTCTTTGTCTTGTGTTTGTTGCATAGTTTCTTTCATTGTTTCCTGGTCTTTATTTGAACATCAGGACAGAAACTGAAGATGTGTTTGTTTCCACCATTTGACAAGCAGGCAACTGTTTTAGGGACAGGTCAAAAGGTCAGGCCAAAAGTAGACAGAATTATTTGTTTGAATATAGCAGCATCTTAAGATGCCTTTGTCTTTGAGGGTGAGGAGGAAATCAGGCTCCACTATTGCTTCAGATATGAAAAAGTACACAGGTGTTTCTTCAGCCCTCCACTGTGAAAAGACAACTTAACATTATGAGTCTGAAAGGATGTGTAGCTGTCAGGAAGCAGAACAAAGGACTGAACACCCCTGAGTCCAGATCTCAACATCACTGAATGTGTTTTGAATAACTTGGATCATGAGAAGCAGAAAATGCTAAGACTGAACTGGAGGTGGAGAAATATCCCTGCAGATTTCTGTGAAAGTCTCTTGAAAAGAATGGAAGTTGTAATAAAGACGAAGTTTGTACACATTACTGTACTGAAATATTTGATACTATATTTAGTTGTTGAGGCTTCTTTGTTGTTTACTTTTAAATATATGTTTTCTGCCTTTTTCCTGACACTGAAAAATAAATAACTTGTACTTTTAATTTTAGCTGGAAATTAGATAAATGAAGGGTCATCTCTGACCAGTGCTGTATATGTTGCAATCACTTACTTCATTGACCACCCAAAGACAAGCTAGAATTAGACAGAATTCTTTGTTTGAACACAGGAGCATCTAACATCTTAGGAGCCAAAGCTTGAAACGTATCTGTTGCCAACACTCACTTTATTGACATGTTTAGGACAGGCCAAAGGGTCAGACAGGCTAGAATTAGACATGCATTGACCCCTCGTGACCGCTGCCCTCACAAATGTCTTCTGCCATGGGGTTTGTTTTTGCAGATACGACTTCATCGAGATCCGGGATGGCAATTCAGATTCAGCTGATCTGCTGGGGAAGCACTGCAGCAACATCGCTCCGGCCGCAATCATCTCTTCCGGCCCTGTGCTCCTCATCCGCTTTGTGTCTGACTACGCCCACCAGGGGGCAGGCTTCTCGCTGCGCTACGAGATTCATAAGACAGGTAAGAGCGCACGGCACCCTATAGAGCTGGTTGTGATTCATCGAAATGAAGCCACATCAAGGCCACGTCTGGCTGCGTCTCTTTTAAAGCATTTCCCTTATCGCACTTCTTTGCTGCGAGGATTCCTCTGTTCTGGGGCTTACACAGTCGCTCATTTGAAGGTTTCTCAGGTTGTTGTTTTTTATGTCAGGTTCTTGGAGGGGCTTGGTTTTAGTGAGAGTGTGAAGATCACAGCAGTTATGATCTCTGATGGAGCTGCCTGTATTATCACGTAGCACAGAGCCCAACCTTTCGCACAGGATACGCACGCCTCAGCCCTTCCTCTGATCAGGCATCTCTCACAGTAGCAATGTGCCAAATCCCACCTAACTGACAAGTGTTGATTGGCTTTTTTATGAACTGGAGGGAAAGGACAGCTTAGTGACAGTGGATGGGACCTGATTTTATTGTCTAAAAGCCAAATGTTGGTTTGCTTTTATGGTTTGGAGGGACATTATACCATTGAACTGCTTAGCTGCTTGAGCTGTTGTGATTTGAAGGGAAAGTGTTCTGTTGGTCAGGTCTGGCTCAGAAGCAGGTCACTGTTAGGTAAAATGTTGATGTATCAGTTCTGATCTCCTCAGGCAAAGCAATAGACCCTGACTGACCCCTGCCGCCACCCCTGCTCTCTTTCATGGGGTCTGTTCAACATGCACCATGACAAATTCCGATCAAGGAAACAGCGGGCAGAGAAAATAAACAGCGGGCAGGCATCTTCTGTTCCCTTTTCATCTTTCCAAAAGCATTCCAGGAATCTCTCTCTAATTGAGTACTGATCTCCAGTCCCTGGAGGCAGAGAGGTGGGCGGCAGGGGAGCCAGTGTTACTAACACAACATGCGTTGTGTGTTGTCTGGATCTATGTGGTGGTCCAAGCTCTGGGCAGGCAGCAGTGGTACACTAAGAGCGGGAGACAGTAACAGTCTAAGAGTGAATTGTAAGCAAATGGCTGATGGACACAGTCTGAAAGGAGATGAATGGTAGCCCAAGGACAAAGATTAGTGACTGTTTCATTGGGATGTTGAAGCTGGTAAAGGCTGCTGTGTGTTATGTGCTTGAAAAGGGACATGTAGGAAGTTTTAAGTTGACTGAATGTTTGTACTTGTTATTTGTCAGTAATGAATTAGTCTGGTAGTGCTATAGTATTATTACTGTATTTCTCTCACTTGACTATGGAAACATAGAACACATAGTTTTGTGTATTAAAGCGTCTTTCATGTTGTCACTGTTGGAACAAAACCTCGTATCTCTGTTTTTTTCAATACAATTTGTGAACACCAGCTGCCCTTTACATTGAATTTCACAAATAAATAAATCAATGCAAACTGTTCAAAATGACTTTGAAAAAACATCTTTTTACATTAACTTCTATTATGAGTTAAAAACATTTCTCCTTCTCCTGTAAAGTTACCGTTTTTGAGATATGAGGTTTTGTTCTGACAATGCTGGTGTGCTGACAGTAACAGTAAATACATCAAACTCAGGGAGTCACAAATTGAATTTCATTATACTTCTACAATGATAAAGGTATTCTATTCTATTCTATTATTTGTCATCACTAGATTGATTTACAATGTGACTTTTTGTTATATAGGTTATATATTCAACCAGTCAAAAGTTTGGACACAACTGAACATTTTTCATAATCTTAGACATTTTGATCCAAAGGCTAAATATATGAAATGCCTCCCAAACAAGGTATTTTCAGCAGCATCAAGGTCAACACAGTATATACATTAGAAAAAAAATAATCTCAGGTGGCTTCTCATAAAGCTGCTTGAGAAAATGCTAAGAGTGTGCAATGCTTCCTCAAGGCAAAGTGTGCTACTTTCTAAAGGAATCTAGAATAGCAGGTATTTTTTTAAAGGTTTTTTGATTTCTGTATAATTGATTTCTTCACCATATTTGAAAATGTGTAAAATAGAAAAAAGTAAGAAAAAACATTTTATCAGTATGTGTGTCCAGGCTTTTATCTCGTAGTGAGAATATATTAAATGAAAATATAAATAATTTCATAGGACACCATTTGTAAGCATCTGGAAAGCCAACCCTCAATGGTAAGCTTGAATCCTCATGAACACTAAAGCCTAACACCCCCATTAGTCCTGACACCCTCCACTCAGAGAAATCAACACTTTAACACCAGTGCAGTGTCTCTCACTGCCTCTCATGGGAGGAAGTAGAGACATGCTATCCCAGGTCCCCCGAGCATGCTGGGAGTGCGAATGATCCACAGCAGCCCCTCAGCGGGCCCGCGGCATGGCCAGGTCAGGATGTGGAGGCTTGCGGTTGCCATGGCATTAACAGGATCTCGTTAGGCTTAGAGGGTTAGAGTGAAATTGTGTGTAGGAGCGTCTGTGCGGTGGTTCTCGGTGCAAAAGACAAAGAGAGCTCTGGAATGAGATGAATATGAACATGTTTGTGCACGAGATCCTGATTTGACGATGTGTGAGAGATCACATCTCCTCCATCCAGCACTGTTTAATTTGAACTCGCCAGACTGTTGCCAGAACATGTCGACAACCCATGTTTTATGAAATGCAAAACAAGCCTGAAGAAAAGGGAAACAAAGACTGAGAAATGGAGAAAAATGTGACCGAGGGCTTAGGGAAAAGCACAGAGAGAAAGAGAAAAAGATGGGGAGGCAAGCAAACGCTGAGAAACAGATAAAAGAATAGGAGAAAAGCAGAAAGTAGAGCTCTGAGACCTGACCCATGAGCTCTTTTTTGTTTACCGAGTTGTTTTGGCTGGTCGTGCGCTGGCACACTCTTCTCCATGTTCTCCAGAAGCGATAGGAATCTTGGGTAAATACACAGGCTGGAGGTGTGGTCTGCCCAGCGCTGCACACACTGCTGGGAAAAAGCCTATATCAATCTGCTTCCTCCTGTGGAGAGGAAATCGGCATCCAGCTGCTTCCAGGCCACTGTTCCCTCGTTCCTGACCAGTGCGGGGACATTGTAGAAGCTCAGCTTCTAGAATGGATCTCAGCCACACCAAGCTCAGCCTCGCAGCAGGACAGCAAAATTATGTGTGTTCCTGTGTTTAGCTGGCAGGGGGTCTAGACAGCCCTCCTGTCTTTTGTAACACAGCAGCTTGTAATATTGATTTAGTCCATGTAATAGCACCTTTGGTGGAAATAATTCCATATGAGGTAACAGTCAGTCAGTGTGGACTCTTTTATGTCCTGCCATTGTTGAAAGGTATCATGGAGGTGCACATATGCAAACTGTCACCGTCATAAGTAACTCTTGTACCTCAAATTAGTCTGTCTTTGAAAACAACAGGTTCCCTTTGCATCATGTAATCATTAATGACAGACGTTCAAATAGAAATTGTCCACAGCTGCTTTTAAGATTTTTAAGTTATGTTAATAGACGTTAAAGTTTTTACATGTTTTATGTTAAGAAGGTTTACTAACAAAATAAAAAAAGCAAAAAAGCCACTGTCTGTAGAATTTTGGTTTTGGGTTGTGGATGACAGTTAAAATATCTTGTTCTGAAGTCATGGGACATTGCAATATTGAAAATAAGCTAATAAATTCTAGCCAGTGGTTGTGAACCTTCCATGCCCTGCTGCGTCCTGCAACTTTCAGCACAAGCTTTCAGTAGCCAAACTTCAGCATCTCTGTCCCATACCCTGCTATTACTCTGCAACCTTCCACAACAACACTTCAGTTTACTCAACCATACTCATCACCCTGTGCTACTGTTGCCACGGTTACAGCTGGAAGACTCTCAGCCAATCTGCAGTCCACCATTAGAGTGCTGGAACAGTGGACAGAAGGAACCAATGAGAACTCACCATACAATTGCCCCCCAGCTACTATGATACCACCCATTTCCCCCTTCTCTTACCCCCCCAACCCCCAGCAACACTCCCTCAGGCTGTACAGTCTGGTAGAGACTGTATCTTGGCTATTATGTGACTTAACGGCTGTTGACGGATGGCAATACTGGCCCTGAGCTGTCTCGCTGACCCCGTGGATCACCAATCAGATCACACAACAACAGCCCCTCATATTGACCCAGGCTTGTCATGATGTTGGGGCCAACTTGTTTTATATGTATCTCATTTAGTGTTTGCTGATACCAAGAGACAACTGAGTGTTTTGTGAACTGTAGTGTCTCTTGTTTACAGGGATTGTGTACAAGAAAAGATACAGTGATTTGTGGAAGAGGATCTGGACAAAACTGTGAACAATAAAGTGTTCTGTGTTCAGAGTAACAGTAGGGCATGGGTCAGAGAAGTTTAATGTAGATGTTTGTGCTCAAAGTTTGGAATCAGCAGGGATGGGGAGTTATAATGATCATTTGCCCAAATTTACTACCAAATTAATTTCAAAGCAGTGCTGTCTAATGACTTTAGAATACTTGGATGATTGAATGATTTTGTGTAAACTCAACTGATGTCTGTAGAATTTGGGACACAAAGGGTCATCAACTGTTAGGGATGCACTGATGTGGGAATTGTGAGCCGATATTTTTTTGAAATTCAGTATTTTTCAGGGACAAATCTTATGATGCCAATACATAAACATTTATCAAATAGAGAAACTAGGACTACATCTACCTGGATTAGCATTATAGAGAAATGTAACATTCATTTGTACAAAATGCAGTAAAATGAATCTAATGAATAAAGTGCATATGTTTAGCACAGTAGCCTGTCATCTCCTCGTTCAGCTCTTTTGAAGTATGATACATATGTAATCAAATGTATATATACATTTTTTTAAACAATTATCTGTTCATACTGATGTGATTCTGATACCACCATCCCTATTAGCTGTGTATCATTCTATACCATGCTTTGCACTGCAGTGTTGGCACGGTAAACTCTATGTAAATAAAGGTTTATTTGGTTTTGTTTTTTGCATTTGTGCATGTGTGGCTCCACGACTGGTACTTTCTTTTTAAATTAGAACATATGTTCAGTAATATGGAACGCTTACATATATTTACAAAGCTGTCATTGTGGTCCAATTCCAAAACATCCCTGCATGCATGCAAAGTTACTCCACCAGTATGACGTGAGAACTTATATGTGAATGAATGCATCCCCCCCATGCCAACACCCCCCATCCTGCGGAAACACATGGACACACTCACACGTATTACATGAGGATGAAAATCCTCCTCACGCACATGCTGTTCGCTCACCCATGACACCCATTCCATGTTCTACCCAGCAACGCGCCACAATAACAACCCCCTCATTCCCCCCGGAGCCACAGACAGGCCATCCGCGTGCTCCAGAATTAGGTCTGGGGTCCAACATCCTCTACGCGGAGCAGGGAGTGAGCGCCCCCTGGCCTGCGCTGGGCTGGCTGTTTTTACCATGCTCACGAAACGTGAATTAATGGGCGTGAACAAAAGGCCGATGGCGTCAAGTTTACTCATGCATGCATAGTGCAGTACAGTACAGTAGGGAACCTCAGTGGGGGTGTGCTGTACAGTCAGTCTGTCTGTCTGCCTGTGTGTGTGTGTGCGCGAGTGTGGGCGCAGGCGAGGGGGGTCAGTTCATGACAGCCAAGGTCATGTCCAGTCATGCACACATACACTCGCATCTCAAAAACACACTTAAGGCACAAATAAGCAGTACTCTGTCTAAGAAAGTTGTAGAGCGTATGCTGAAGCAGCTGAGCAGTTAAGGCCTCTACCGCAGGCTAAAGCACAGCCTGGCTGACCCACTAAACTGAGGAAAACAGCAGTCGAGGCCAGTGATAAAAGATCTTTGTGTTTGTGTGTGAGTGTGTGTTTTGTTTTTTGCACATTTTCTGGGCTTTGAAGAAAAAACAGAGGAAAAACAGACCACCTATCTTGTATCTACTCTCCTTTTTATCAGCTGCGTTTACCATACGTCCACTTTGTAGTTCTACAATTTATAGTTGTAGTCTGCATAATTTGTTTGTTCCCTTTTACCCCAGTCATCAATGGTCAGAACCGCCACTGAGCTTTCCGGTGGATCATTCTTACACTAACTGCTATACTACACTAACATGCAGTACAGCAGTGTTTGAACAATTGTTGGGCTGGGAATAGTCCACCAACCAAATGCCCAGCCAACAGCGTCCTGTGGCCGGAAACTGGCCACTGTTGATAGTCTAGATGATTAACACAAACTATGCAGCAGCAGATAAGCTCTTATCTCTAACTTTACATCTACATGGTTGACCATGGTAGGTGTCTTATAGCGTGGACAGCAAATGTAGACTTCAGTAACACACTATGTCTGATCCACTTGTACCAATGCAACACACACTAACACACCACTACCGTGCCAGTGTCACTGCAGTGCTGAGAGTAATACCAGCTCAGTGGTGGCCCTGTGGGGGTCCTGACCACTCATGAGTGGGGTAAAGGAGGGTGTATCAAGTTATGCAGAGATGGATACCATCTGTAATTGGAGAACTATAAAGTGCACCTATATGGTAAGTGGGTCTTACAAAATGGACAATGATTGTAGATACAAGGTATGCAAAAAAAAGTGGCCAGTGATTGTGTATAAAGTATATGGCACATATTACTATTACATATAGATAGTTATATATGTATAATACAGACAGTGAGAGTGTTAGTAATCCAGTGCACTTTAAGTTGAGTTTAAGTGATTCAGATAGAAACTCAAAGGTTAGATTTAGGTTGGCTGAGTTTATATATAAAAGTTTTGTTTTGTACTGTCTAATTTTGACTGCTGATAACTCTGAGAAATCATTGGTTTCATGTTTGGAATGTTTTAAATTGATCTGGTAACACAAGCACTAATACAGCTCTAGAGTTCATACTGTGGCTATCAGACAGAAGATACACACAGGTTGAGTATCAAGGATAGGACACGCATTATGTAAAGAATGTGTGTTATGTACAGCCGTAATGAAATTGTTTTGGTGTCGCGTTCTTCCTGTGCAGGAGCTTGTAATGAGTTATTTATATCTGATTACTGCAGGGGCGAAGAGCTCCACACATCAGACACACATTTGTGTGTGAGTATACGAAGGACAAAGAGAGAGAGAGATTTTAACCCGTAAGCATTCATGGCACATCTAGAGTTCCATTCTTTACTCCTATAACTTATCACTTATAACAAAGTCAGAGACCTCTTATTTTTTGTTTATTTAATTATTTATCCTTAAGAGATGGAAGATAATCAAGCTCCACTCTTGGTAGATTTTTTTGTCTATCCTTCCACCGTGAGAAAACAGCTCAATGCTATGAATCATACAAGGCAAAAAAAAAATGTGACCAACATCTAAGACTGAACTTTGAAGGTGTGGAAAAATATCTCTGCAGATTTCTTTGAAAACTGAAATAAATAAAAGCTGTAATAAAGGCAAGATATGGACACAGTAAATACTGAAAATTTGACATCATATTTAGTTGTAGAGGCTTCTGTATAATGGTCTGTTAAATGTATCATCGCTGTCCAGAAAAACATTTGAACACAGTGGCTGTCCTTTACACTGTGTGACAAGTACATGATAAATGGACATAAATGCTCTAAAGTCACTGGTAATGAAACCTCTTCACAATAGCTTACATTAAAAGTTAAGAATGTTTTTGCCTTCTCCTGTATTTTGGAAATACATATTTTATGGTCAGCAATGTTATGTTTTCTGCTTTTTTCCTGACAATGAAAAGTGAGTGCCTTGTTTTTAATGACCATTTTGATGAAAGGTTGGTTTCTGACTTGAACACAGTACTGTACTGAACAATAGGCCATAGCATGTGGATATCTGTGGATTTTAAGGGGTTAAAAAATGTTTCATCAAAATGCTCATGCGTATGCATGTAAGCAGGTGTGTGTGTGTGTGTGTGTGTGTGTGTGTATGTGCGTGTGTGCATATACCCATGTCTGAAAGAGGCCTGCACAAACACACACATGTACATTGCCATATGAAACAGATGTATGGCGTGGTGGAGGTGCAACAGGGAGGAAGGAGACAGGGAAGAGTGAGCGCAGAGTGTAACATTAACCCAGGCCAGCTGCTTCACCACAGCTTCTCTATCTCTCAATCAGCTGCCACACTCAACTACACTGCGTCTGAGGTGTCAGCTAGGGAGAGGGCTCAGGAGAGTATGTGAGCGTGTGCGTCTGTGTGTGTTCTACCCCAGAGTCTCTGTGGCAGGCCCAGGCTCGCCCCTGTAGGGGAACTGACCTCTCATTAAGTCCTCAGACAGTGGGTCATGCTGTCTCCAACTGTAATGCCTTATTATAGAGCTCTATTAATCTCTCTAGAGTGCTAGGACCCCTTTAAGAGTTGGTCGCTTGTATCTCTGAAGTGGCATACTGTCAAGAGAAGGATAGAACTTCTTAACAAGAAAGTAGTGAGATTTCAAGTAATTATGGACCATCTCTGTTTGTCCATTCATCATGAAATGTTCACACTATGTAAAGGACAGCTGGTATTTTTAAATAGTATGTGAAAAAAGAAAGTATAAGTATCTGTGTGAGTGTGTAGCCATATATTCAATTTGTTCATGGGGATCAAATGGAAAGCAAGAAAAATTTGACACTATGAAACACTGGAAACATTTGGCTGGTCTGCATGAGGAAAAATGATTATATAATGAGCGTATATACAGTACTGTACAAAAGTTGAGCAGACCTCCGCATCATTGGATATTGGATTGTGAGAATCTGAAAATGTGTCCAACTTCTAGGATTGTGGAAAAATATTCCTGTAAATTTCTTCAAAAAACTGAAAGTGTCCCAGAAAAGACTGGAAGTTGTGATAAAGGCAAAGGGTGGGCACACTAAATGCTGAAAAATGTGATATTGTATTTAACAGTTGAGGCCTCTGTATTTGTTTGTGTAAGATATATTCTTCTGTTTTTTTTCCTGATTCTGAGATTGAACAACTTGTGCTTAAAGGCTGTTTTAACTGGAAATTAAATAAAATAAGGATGGGTTTCATGCAAAAATATTTATTCTTAATAAGGTTGGGGTTGTTGTATTTAGCTACAGTAATACAGACGTCATTGGAAGTGACCACAATGATAGAAATACAAGTGTGTGTGTGTGTGTGTAACAGTTGTTGCTCCGTCTCTGGCTGGTCATTGTGAGTGACGGTGTGGTGCTGTCAGACTTGCAGCTGGTCAGCAGAATATAAATAGTTAAAGTATTACAGTTATTTAAGAGTTAAGAGCCACAGATTACTGACTGTTTGTTCTTTCATCCTCTGATATTTTACCCCCTGCCTGAGCCCACACAACCTATTCCAAGCCCCTGTCAACAGATCTCACACACACACACACACACACACACACACGCACACACACAGTCGGTCTCTGTGCCACATATGTGCCCCTTAGCTGACTCCAAAGAGATATGAAGTCAGTGTTTTAATACTAATGCACAAAGATACACAAACACACACATCAGGCATAGAGTCACTCTTTTAATACTAATGTGTACCGTGACTTTGTATGTGATGAGAGAGCGAGAAAGAGAGAGAGGTTTGTGTTTATGTGACAGATGCGTAGAGTATTGATGAGAGGAGATACTGAAAGGCAGCCCCATGGGATAGCATATTGTGCGTGGGTCTATCACTGTGCGCATTAGTATTAACACAGTGACTTTGGATCTTTTTAGAGTCAGCGGAGGGGCACAGCGCCTGATGGTGCGTTTGGGAGGCAGATGAGAGTTGGCATGTAGAACACGTATGATGCTTCTGAAGGTGAACCATGACTGGGCATACGTTTGCATACCCAAGATGCTGTGGGAGAACAGACTGACCCACAGTGTGGCTCCTCTGGGGCTCCTGCTCGTTTTCCCCGCTCTACTTTTTCCATCTCCTTGTAATTAAGACACAGTTCTGCTTTAACGTAGCAAGCACCAGAGAGAGAGAGAGAAGGAGAAGAGAGTTGAAAAGAAAAAGAACTAGGAGACAAAGAGAGAATATGAAGAGACACAAACAACACGAGTATGAAATATGAATCAGAGCAGGGCTGAGTACTGAGTGTGAGCTGAAGTCAGTCTCAGACTGAGGCCTCCTGAAGTGTGTTCAGTGCAGGTTCCCTACACAGCTGTGCTTCTGCTGGGCCTGGAGCTTAAGCACACGCAACTCAGCGTACTGTCTGCCTTTAACTTTATAGCTAAACCATGGTGGTGGTGAAAGAGAAGAGTGTTCAGATCGATGGCATGTGCGTGTGTCTGAGAATGGCTGTTTTTTTTGTATGCCAGTCTCAGACATACTGCCTATTAAAAGTTTGGGGGCACCTAGCTTTTCAAAATGTGTTGATTAAATGTATGCTGTCTTTGTTGGTTTGCAATATGTTAACCTTTTTGAAGCCTGTGTTTATTTGGTGATTTTTGTTTTATTTTTATTTTTAGCCACAAGACTTACACCTGCATAAGTTATTCATGACAGCTGACATAAACCTACATAAACATCTAGAAAGGCTTATTTCAACAAGCAGCTGTCGTCATAAAGGCTGCCTTTGGCAATTTAGATGTGATTTCACCACAGAAAGTGACACTTTATAACTTTATAAACATCTGTGTACAGTTGTATGCAAAAGACTGAGCACCCCTGGTCAAATTGCATATTTAGTTGATTTTCTAAGTGAAAATATGCACTTATCCTGTACAGTTAACACACTTCTGTACAATTTAATGCACACTAACTGTTTATTTGCTGAATTTAACATATTAGGAAAAAAATAAAACACAAAATGTGGCCTGTGCAAAAGTTAAGGCGTGTTATTTATTGGTTCCTTTTTCTCAATAAGTTAAACTTCGCAAATAATAGGAATTGTGCATTAAAATGTACAGAAATGTGTTTTCTGTAGAGGATTTGTAGGAAAAAAATACTCTTCATACTAAGGAAGACACCTGGAGGAACATGAAGCTGCTAAATATACCCAAATGCACAGAGGACTATGGGCTTTTTCTTGCTTTCCTGTAATAAGATTCAGTAGTACATGCGAATGAGAGGAAGCATTTTTTCTGCTCAGGCAGTGAGTGAGTATTGACAAAAGCTCCAAGGCCAGGATATCACTCTCATTCACTCTCATTTTGCAGATGGAGGGCTTTTTGTGTGTAGATTGAATGCTTTGCTGTGATGAAGGATCTAATATTCACACGCTTCAGTGTGTTCCTTCAGTGAGTTAACTCGCTACTCACTGTCAGTCTATGCATATATGTCTGTGTGATGGGAACAGTTGGCAAATTATAATGCTATATGATTAGCAGCGGGCGAAGAGATTGTGTCTGTCAATGATTAGTGTGCCTTCTGCACTCAGACAGACAGACAGATAGATTGGAGAAATGCTGTATTTGCAGGCTACTATTAACTGCAAGTCTTCTTCCTTTTGTCTCTTCATTGTTCAGGTTCAGACTGTTCCCGAAACTTCACCAGCCCATCAGGTGTGATCGAGTCACCAGGCTTCCCTGATAAGTACCCTCACAACCTGGAGTGCACCTTCATCATCATCGTCCCTCCCCACATGGAAGTCACCCTCACCTTCCTCACCTTCGACCTGGAGAACGACCCTCTGCAGGGCTCTGAGGGAGAATGCAAGTATGACTGGCTGGAGGTGTGGGACGGCCTGCCACAGGGTAAGTCTAGACACTCGTAATCCCACAGAATACCATGGCCATGTACGATTTTTTGCCACTGTTGGGATTAGAACCCCTGGTATTCCAGAGTCTGGAGCAGCCAGTGGCAAACAGCAGTGTGCACTTAAGAGGATTGCAGCTCCTCTATCCATTTGACCTCATTGTCTGGTTCCACGCCAATCTGCCTCTTATTCCACATAAAACCATAATTCACTCATCATGGTGATATTATGGACACATACAGCACTGTGCAACTCTTGCTAACCATCTGGCCAGTCTGCACAAGCGAATCCAAAACTGGATGTCCAGTCGCAACCGGGTGTGTTGTGGCCCCCAGACTGACACCAGTTATGCCAGTACGGAGCTGCGGCGCATCACTTGGGCTGCCACAGCGCTTGGGCTGCTAGTCTAACTGCTATTTTGGAGCAGTGCGTTGGAAGATGAAAGCACCGCCCAAGGCCTCACTGCCTTATCTGCACCAGTCGGGCCAAAAAGCCGCTGCACCCATATTATTCTGTAAGGAGGGGTGCGAAAGAGGGAGGGAGAGAGAGAGGGGAAAAACGAGACACAGGCTGAGAGGAAGAGCACTTGCGTTAACCCTTATCAGTAGAGTAAAAATAGGGCGTGAATAATACTGCAATAGGATTTAATCCTTGTCTGGAAAAGAGTGTGGTGGAATACTCTCTCTTTTTCCCCCATCTGTCTTAATAATGTGGCATCCCTGAACAGCCCAAAGCCACCAACCCACCCCCCAACACTCCCTTTAACCACCCCGTGCACACCCCCCCTTTAGCTTCTCAGGGATTTCACTCCTATAGCAGGGCTGTATTTCACCACAGCATATGTGCCCTCTTGCGTATGAGTACCACTTTCTAGATAGGGTACCACACTCATACATAAAGGCTCATTTGAAGGTTTTCCTGCGGTTAGAGCCTTTGAGGTCTAACGTGACTGTCGTTGCCGCTTCATTACGAGCATTTATCCTTTAGCCCTGCTCAAGTGCTATAGCTGTACTCCTCCCCAGCACACTGCAATGGATCAATGAGCTGTCCACACATATTATATGAGTGGAACACATGCTCAGATATATTCAGGGATCTGAAAACTGGGAATCCTTTGAGAACAGAGCTCAATGCTTAGAGCTGAAATGGCTGTCTTGCATTTATTTCGCACTACATCTTGATATGCTGACTGTCCAAGTCGTCATTGGAGAGAGAAAGAGAGTTATTTCCACCATTTGTTCAGGAGACTTTTCTGTTTTAGATCTCCTCTGTGTCATAAAGAGGAGGAAATCAATGGGTGTGATCAATACAGGACTACTACCCCCATGTGTGTTTGTGTATGTGTGTGCGTGTAAGTAGGAATATATTGTATACTGTGGGGTACTCCCCCCTTATAGAATTCCTAAATCACATCTGTTGGGATGCAGATGTCCAGGAATTAAGGATACAGTGAGAGAGAGGAAGAGAGGGAGAGAGAGAGAGAGACCCAGAAGGGTGACAGGGGGTAGGGCGCATAGCAAAGCAGAGTGAGAGAGAGATGGATGGATGGATAACTTAAGTCTGAAGATGAAGGCACACACTAGGAGAAGAGTAGGTCTGATCATGTGGCCGGACAGCCAGGAAAGAGTGAAACACCTCATTAGAGCTAAATCCCTCTCCATCTCAACGTGACTACAGTAGAAACACATACAGCGCCTGATCCATGCTGTTCTTCACAGGGCTCTGCTTCCCCCCAGGGCCCTCTCAGTCTGAGTTCTCATCTGTCTGTCTGTAAAATGAGGATTTAACGTATTAAAAGCCAGACTGGATTGTCTGAGAATTCATTACTGGGGTGGGGGTTAAGGGAGAGATGGGGGGCTTGTTGTTGATTAAACGTTTGAACAATACAGCTATGGATGAAGAATATTGGCATAATAGCTGTGTGGGCCTATATGAGTATTTTGGCTAAGTTTATGTTGCAGGGTGGAAGTACTGTAAGTCTGATTTTGACATCTGATCTTATCAGACCTGTGTAAACACAAAAATTGGCACTGGAGAATTGGAATTCAGATTTGAACCACTTTCATATGTGCTTTGAGATACATATCTTATATGTGACCATAATGATGGTAATTCTATATTGGGAATGATTCTGTTACAATTCTGTTATGAGAGTGGTTAGAATTTGTTTTTTTTAAACAACATATCACACCTTGTTATGCATATCACTGTGTGCGCTGTACACATCTCTAAGCATAGAAGTGCCAGTAATGTCTGCGGGACCAAAACCTTTGTGTCTTTTTTCACCTTCTTGTCCTAATCATGAACAACTGACAAGCTTTCATCCAAACTCAACAAAGGACGAATACTCTTGTGATGCTGGTGGTTTGTTCATTTTAAGTCTGCTACAATAATTTTACAGCAAATGTTTTTTTTTTTTTCTAGCAAAAATGTTTTGTTATTGTTTATGATGCATGTGTTGTTTTGCAAACTGTAAGTTTGGTAAGGGTCCTTTTAGGGCAGAAGTGTGGTCCCACTAATGACATACAGGCCTATTGGTCACTCACACATTTGAGTACGAATCATGTCAAGGCAAAAAGAATCTGAACAAAATCTGAGCCAAAAGGCTGGAATTATGCAACAAGGTTTGTTATGTAAATGTACCTTTTGTGTAATTCTGCAGTTGGGCCCCTCATCGGCCGTCACTGTGGCACCAAGATCCCTCCTGAGCTCAAGTCATCCACTGGCATCCTCTCGCTTACCTTCCACACAGACATGGCGGTGGCTAAAGACGGCTTCTCCGCCCGCTACAACATGACGTTAAAGGAAGTTAGTGAAAGTAAGTATCTCCTGTTCTTTGCTCGTGCATCTCAGCCTCCCCCTTTTTATAGTAGCTTATATATTGTTTGCATGCTCTCAGATTTCCACTGCAGCAATGCTTTTGGGATGGAGTCGGGCCACATCACGGATGACCAGATCACGGCCTCTTCCTCGTTCAGTGATGGTCACTGGGCTCCACGACAGGCTCGACTCAACTACAATGAAAATGCCTGGACGCCAGCTGAGGACAGCAGCAAAGAATACATACAGGTGAGCACACACAGGTCTGGTCTTGGAAAGCCGGTGTTGCTGTTCTCTCTGCTCTAACACACCTAGATGAACAGGTCATAAATTGTTGCATCCAGTATGTTTGAGCAAGATGATCAACAAGCTGGGCTGAAATGAAGACCTCCAAAAATTCACTCTGTCTTTGTCTTTTCTCTCCAGCTCACTTATTGTGTCTTTTCCTCCATACATCTAAATGTTCATGCTTCAACATTTATTCTGAAATCAAGGGTATTAATAGGGAACTTCTCCCCCCTTTACTGCTATAACAGCCTCTACACTTGCGGAAAGGCTTTACACTACAATGTTGGAACATTGCTCTGAGAATTTAATTGCATTGAGCTACAAGAGCATTATTGAGGTCAGATACTGATATACGTGGATCACAAATGCTACTCCAACTCATTCCATGGTTTTTTGAAGATGCTCCATCACTGCAGAAGGCACAATTTCACTGCTGGAGGCCTTCAAACCCTTCTAGCTGATTCTTGGCATTGGGCATGGTAAATTTAGGCTCATATGTTATTGCTCCACAGCATCCCATTCTGTGGAGATTATGCAAGCTGTCTGTGTGTGCTAGCCTACACTATGTTTTTAACCTGGATTTAGAAACGCTTGACAAGCTTGTGTTCCTAATATTCTCTGGAATGCTGTTCCAGAGTTTAGGAGCTATATAGATCTTTTACCAACTGAGCTGTAAGTGATCCTGGGACTTGCAGTGATTCTGCGTCAGCTGAGCGAAGTGGTCTGGAAGGGCTAAAACACTCTAATAGATGAGAAAGGTATGCTGGAGCTAGACCATTAAGAACTTTAAATGTCATAAGCATGAAAAAGTTTAAAAATAACTTTGTCATCTAAACTGTACATTAGTATACAGTGGAGTGAAGTAATTCTCCTCCAGGATATTGGTGCAACATATACACAGACCTTGTTATGGTTTACTGGATTATACAGTATAAGTGATCCAAGATAGTAAGATTGCATTCTGTATGTGGGGCAGTGGTTTTATCCACCATGCTATTAAGCCAATACCTCACACACACATATGCCTAATAAAGTGAAATGGCATCCTTTCCACAGCTCGTTAACAGGCCACATAATCATTATCAGGAGAGGCTAGACTAATGTTAGCCTGCAAAGCTGGAGACGTTTAAACAGAACTTCGTGATCCACCCAGTCACCCCCACCCCCCACACACACATAATCCTGAGAGATTGAAAATGTTCTAAGTTCCATTTAAGATGGACTGAGGCTCCAGTAAGGTGCTGTACCAGTGCCTTGAAAGTGGAGAGAAAGGTGAAGTTCTTGTCTGGCACTGCTTGAACCCCAGTACTGTGTGGGCCAGCATGTCTGGATACTGGTCAGTGGTGGAGTTCTTACTGAACACCCAGCTGCTGTGCTGTGTTCACACCTAGCAGTCCTCAGCCAGACAGCCATCCTGGCGCACAGCTGTCATCAATGACTGCATGCCTCAGAGCCATATGTCTTACAGCAGCGTCCACAATAGCCTGATGCAGATTACTCTGAAAATGTAGTGCACTGAATATACTTGATTCTTACACTCAAACTATGTAATTGAACTACTTATTTCAATTTCAGACAGTGGTTCCACACAACTGTTTTTTTTTTTTACTTTAAAATGTCTTTTTAGAACTACACAGACACCTTGTGTTGTGAAAACCCAAATAAGCCTTTTTAAAGTGTGTACTGTGTATTTATATCTTATGTTGTATTCAAATAAAGGAAATAAAAGCAATACAACTTAATAGATCTAAGTTAGATCTATGTAATGTCCAGGCACATAGTAACTTGCTTTTATAGCCAGTTACATGCGTTTGTTAAGTAACATCAACAACAGATACATGCTTAAAATCAGCAATAGTGTAATTTCATTTCTTTTGAGCGTTGGTGTACATCATTTTAACTTGAATACAGTACATCATAATTATTAATAAAAGTAAATAAACTGAAAGGCAAAATTGTGTTGAAATGTACACATTCTAAGCAAGTAAATTCAGGGCACCAGTGGAAGTGATTTTTTAGGTGTTAAAGTGTGGCAGTTGTATATACACTGCGTCCTGTGGTGGTGTGTAGTAGGAGTGAGCTGTTTGTGCGAGTGAGTGTGTGTGTGAGTGTGCAACTGAACTGTCTGCAAAAGACATTAAGATCTCATCACACTCTCTTCTCCTCCTGGCTGCTTCAGCGATGACACAGAGAAGGCACAATCTCACCCCATCGACACCCCCACCCCTTGGCTCTTTCTCTCTCTCTTCTCTCCCTTTCTCTTTTTCTTCTCTCTCTCTTTCTCTCCTCCCTCTCTCCCTTTCTTGCTTTTTCCTCTCTCCCTCTTCCCTCTCTCTCTTTCTCTTTCCTCTCTTGCTCTTTCCTCTCTCTCTCTCTCTCTGTCTGGGTGTGGGTTGATGATGCGCGGCTGGCTCTGATGGTAACAGCCACTTGATTGATGAGGGTCCTTTGCTGAGAATAAATAGTTAGCAGCAGTCCTCTGCGCTATTGATTTTTTGTCTAGGTGCGTTTCGCTGTGGCCTTAAGCAGCCACACACAAGGAAGTGTGTGTGTGTGTGTGTGTACATGCACATGTGTGTGTATGTGTGTAAGTGAAAGCCACACCTGCTTTCCTGACAGATAACAAACGCTGCAGTTTTCCTGCTCATGTTCGGATGACACCCTACTCAGATGGGCGTCATGGTTTGGAGCTCGTGGCTACTGCTGCTGAATCTCTGATGGAAAGCCCACACCACAGCGATCAAGAGACAGCACATGAATCACCTTTCTCATCCTCAGTGGGGCAGGGATAGAGATGGGCTAAGGCTGCCTTCATGTGCACATTGAAGTGTCCTTTTCCATCGTTTCGAAGGCTTTTGTGATGAAGCAAACAACTAATTTTAGCTGTTTTGGTATCATCCTTGTTTTTCTTCAAATGCCAAAATGTAAGGCAGCTAATAGTTACACATGTAAGCAAATGTCTGCGGCCTAATGAGCGACTATAAAAGAAGGTTGCAGTTAAAAACTAAAAAAAGTGTAATAATTAAGGGAGAAAGGTCAGTAACTCAAAAATGGAAATTGTTTCCATTAATTACTTCACAATTATGACATGAAAGGAGTTTAATGTGCAACTTTCAGGTCAGAAACTCATATTTATAATAATTCCCTTGGCTCATGAAAGCAGCACAGAAAGTGAAGGAGGTGTGGTCGGGCACAGATTGATCTGAGCAGAAGTGATTAATGTCAGGCCTAAGACTGATAACAGCATCTGCTGGGAGAACCCTGATATTCTCCCAACTCACGTATCTCTCTCATCTTTCTTCCTTTCTCTTCTTGCCTATCACTCTCTCTCCTCACTCCTTCCTCTCACTTCCCTCATTTTCTCCCCTTTCCTTCTCATCATTCCTCACACCCATTGCATATATTACTACCTCGCCATCTGTCATGCTTCTATCTCCCATCACTTTTGTCAACCTTTTTTTTCCTTCTTCTCCTTTTCTAGGTGGACCTTCACTTCCTGAAGGTTCTGACAGGCATTGCCACCCAGGGTGCCATCTCCAAGGAGACGCACAAGTCATACTTCGTCACTACATTCAAGCTGGAGGTCAGTACCAACGGAGAGGACTGGATGGTCTACCGTCACATCAAGAACCACAAGGTAAGGAAAGCTGATGACTTTGTGAGAGAGTGAGTGTGTTTGATAATATTCAGAATAAAAATGTGTGAAAAAATAAATATCAGAGACAAACAGAGCTTGTCAGGAGCAGAGACATGGCCCTGCATTTGTAAAGTGTGTTTTACAAAAGCTACATGTTTCATTTATTTAAAACTGACAGGTTAAAAACTGGCAACTGAGGTGAAGTTTGGTTAGGTTCCCAAAATTATTATTACATGTAAGTACTTATAGCATATTATACATATATGGCTTATTATTATATATAGGTACTTAAATACATATATTAATGCATGTAGGTACTATTACATATAGGTTATACATGAGATGCATATGAGACACATTTTTATTACAAAGGTGCTTACATATAGATAACACTTATGGGACATATTGTGTCTCACAGGTTTTGCATATGTGTAATACATGAGGAACATATTTAATAGATTGATAGATGCAAAGGTATTGTTGTACGCTATTTACAGATGCATGTAAAGATAAATAATAAAATACACTAAAAGAACAATAAAAATATAATGTGCAATACAAAAATAAGAAGTAAAATCGCATAAATACTATGCAGTTGACAATGCAGTGGTGCATGTCCCCTCCGGTGAATGAACTGAGTGACTATGTATTGTAAACAATGACCTATGTTAACAGTTGTGCAATATGAAATATTTATGGATGTATAAACAAAGTGGCAGTGCAGTATGCAATATGTATAGATATATAAACAAAGTGGCAGTGCATAGTAATATAGAGATAAGATAGAGAGATATAATGTAATGTAATGTCTAGCTGGTGCCCAGTGAGCCTGTCCTGTCAGTGGCTCAGTATACAATAATGTGCCGGCACAGTGATGGTGTCGTACAGTGCAGTCACTGTTGGTACAAACAGTCTCCTGTGGTAATACATATAGATACTTACATAGTATAGATGGGGCATATTACTTATACATGTATACATAATACATATGGTACATATATATATATGGTCTTATATTAGCTTATGTATACGTGTACAAAGAAGGAGAGAGAGAGACACAGAGACACTGTATCATATGTGCGTTGGTTTTTGTCCTGGCTGTGTGTATGATGATGTCACGCCTGTGTACGTGTATTCATGAGACCTGCACTGTAGGGCCCTAATAGAGTTATTAGCCTGCGCAGGGAGGGGAAAAGAAGAAAAAAAGGCTGAGCAGGAGAGGCTGCTAGCTCACTCCTTTCTTGTCTGCGCCCTTTGAGCCAGCAGCCATATGCGTGTGTTCCTTTTGACTGACGCTGTGTCTCCCTCCTACAGAGTAGCTGCTCCAGGTTAGCAGGCTAATAGAGTTCACTCCTGGCCCTCATGGGCTCCCCGTTCTCAGGCTGAGAGCAGAAACTGGAGAAGGGAAAGTAACCACACAGCCTTCCCCAAAGGACTCTGTTTCCCACAAGCCTCCTGCACTCAGCCTGGACTGATGGAGTGAGCAGACAGGCAGATGTGAAGGCATCAGGGAGGGGGAAGGGGTACAGGGAAGAGGGGGTTAAAATGGAAAAGAGAGAAAGAATTAGAGAGTGATAAGAGACAGATAATGGAGGCGGCGAGAGCTTCTGTGGGCTGAGCTAGCATAACTCAGCCTAAGAGCCGTGCACACTAAGTGAAAGGAGCAAGTTGATTGTGTCTGTCAGGTGTCACAGCCCCATGATCTTTTTTATTACTTTAAAACCCCTGAAAATCCTGTTTAGACCAGATTGGTCTGCTGTAGAATTTGTATCTCTTGTTTTGAGGGGGGTGGTGATGACTTGTAGGATGAAATAAACACAGCAGTGGTGACAACCCAGGAAAGCTCTTGTTATGACCCCACCAACTGGCATTAGGGTCTTTAGCCCGAACCCCCTGCTGCTGCAGACCCTACTTTAATCAGCCAGTAAATCTCTGCACTATGTCCCATCACCATGTGCTCTGTGTGTTTACCCAGCTTACGTTTCAGCGTGGTTAAGCTTTATTAAGAAATGGCACTGTGTCTCTATGGCAGACGCTGTATAGCAGGCATGACCAATCAGCCGCTATTTAGGGAGTGATAACCCACTATTTATGCATAAGCCTGGAAGATATGTATATTTATGTTGGCATGCTGTGTAGAGAGACACATGCTGCCACAGCCCCTGCAGATACATTTTCTGTCTGCATGCTTTCAGGAGTTTTTATATTATTATTATTATTCAAAATACTATAATTTGGATTAACATAAAATAATGTGTCTGTCCTGAAAAAGATACAGACTTGCGCTTGATGATAGACATGTTCTCCCACACTAGTGCACACACAAAGAGGCTAGAGATGAATGGAGGGTGTCAGAGGCTGTTAATGTGTTCAGAGGTGTCGGGTGCACTCGGAGGCTGGTTTCGCTTTGCTAGTGTCTTACTGGAGCAGCCTCTTGCTGTGAATGAATCGATCTTTTGAGCTTATTCTTTTCAATAAATCAATCAAAATCAATTCTCAGGAGCTGAATCAAAGTATTGTAGCACCTGTGTGAAGTATGTGTTCATGTAATAGACCTCTAGTACAGTTTGAATCTTTAACTATTTTACGTGAAAGGTCATATTTGTGGGTGGAGCAGGAATAGGTGAGTCGAAGAGATGAGGCTGATGTTGACTTGACATGATTCAGTGAATGAATTGAGTCATGTTCACCAAAACGGACAGTTCGGAAGAATCAGTTTTGCAAAATGAATTGAACTTTCCAGCATTATTTAGCTAGAGAGCTTTAATGGGTGTTCAGACATTGCCTTTTCAGACTGGAAAGTACTTCTCTAATCTGTGCAGCACACTTCGCAGTTTGATTCCACACATTTAAGATGAAAAAGCATCACATTTTTTGCCCAGTGTCATGAAAAAGTGACAGATGCCCAATCAGTATCGAGGATGGCTTCTCTTTAGTCATCAATAGAGGAAAAGCTAGTTTTGGCTGAACACCCAGAGCTGTGCAGTACTCGGCACAAAGATTAACACAAACTGAAAAAAAGTTTTCAATTAATTTTTTTGTAAGTTTCGAAGTGTTTATCACTTATCTCAGTCTTTCAGATTTTTTTCTGGTGTTTATATGCATGCATTAATTCACGCTCTTAAGTAGTGTGTCCTGCTTCTTTTTAAGCACAAGACGTGCTTTGTGTTTAAAAAGGCGTCATCAGAATGCTTCCCCAGACTGCATTGACCAGGGTGATGGACAGATGTCCATCTGGTCCGGTACACAGAGACTCAGAGAGAGAGCCAGAGTGAGTGTTTGTGTGTGCATGTTAGAGTCTGATGTGTACAACAGCTGAAGAGAGGCACTGTGGCATGTCAGCATGCTTGTGGTTGGTCCTCGTGTGTGTATGTGTGTATTACTGAAAGCGGGGTATCAGCATTGTGGTGCTTAATGGCTCCTCTAGCTGTCTCAGTCTCTATGGCAGTTCAGCAGAGATGACCTTACTCTCTCTCTCTGTCCTCCACCAAATTACCTGCACAGCATCATTCAGCCGAACCTAATCAGCTCTGATAAGAACACACACACTCCTCATTCTGCCCCCAATCACAGGTTCACACTGTGTCCCTGAGCAGGATAGGCAGTTTAACATGCTGCAGGGATCTGTACTCTCAGATCAAGACATGGCGCTAACATGCAAAAGTACACAAACACACACACACACACACACACACACACACACACACACACACAGGCTTGCTTTTTATGCAATGTTGTGACATATGTATTGGATCTATTTCATTGCATATACATAATATGTCCTATATGTATCATGTACATGTAGTTATCTATTTGTGATAATACATCCCTTATGTATTACATATATGTAGTATGTCCTGTATGTATTATATATGTAATAACCTATGTATAATTACTTACATATATAATTGCCTGTATGCCATGTGTCCCATATTTATTATATACGTGTAATGATCTCTATGTATTGTGCTACATATATATACATGATAACCTATTTGTAATAATAATGTTCTAAGCTAATTCCTAAATTTAACCCAAATTTTAACCTCAGTAATGAAAAAAATATATCTTAAATTTAAAAAATTACCCAAAATCAGTATCAGTTTGATGGTCCTTACATTGTTAACCCTGCTTTTTCTCTGGTTGTCCTACAAATTTAGACTAAAATTTTTATATTCTGATAATGTACAAAAAAACACATGCGCGTACACACTGACAGCTCAATCTCTCGACCGTGATGTTCCCGTTCTCTGGTGGCCAATCGCTCCTTCTCTCCTGTGAAAAAGAGCCAGTATGTCTGATAAAGCCATCACTGCAGCAACAGGTCGAAATTTATGACATTTCTTCAAATGTTACTTTGTTCCAGATCAATGGGAAGCATGTAGACTCGAGAGGTCTTAATCTCCCTCCACCAAGAAAAAGAAAAACAGAACTAAAGCCAAACATTTGTCTTTCCTCCTTGTTTGATTTACAGTTGAGCTGTGCTTCCTCCTCAAAGCTTCCTAACACCCGTGTGACAGCTCCTTCAGACTCCGCCGCTGTCCCGGATCATTATGTGGGTCTGGTAGATGCGTTATTGGGTTTAATATGCTGTTAAGGCAGAGGGCTATGGGCCGTTAGGAGCATATGCTTTGTGTGTTAATGCGAAAGGTTCCCGAGGCGATTGCGACTTGCACACAGAGCCGTTATAGCAGATTCCATCATGGTTGTGGTGAAGGCTGAAGCCTGACAGCTTTGTCCATCTCCCAGCAATCCCTGACTACCCGGGGAATGCATGGATAATGCAGAAGTGAGGCCGAATCCCAAACGGCATTGTAGTGTGTGATGTCCTGACCTTCATGATCCCACAGCACACTAGACTGAGAGTAGAACTGAGAAAATAATAGAAGTTAAAGCACATTCAATGCATCTAATATGTTCTGTTATCATTATGGGATTTGTTAAAGAACAGTATAATTATTCAGCCTTTTTCTAGACATTTTACTTACAACAAGTGGTTATTTCAGTTATCTCACTGAGCTGGCATTTGAGTTTGTTTGAAGAAATGACACTTTGAGCAAAATTATATACTAGAAGATAATTTCACTTGAATAACCTTCGTACAGCAATCCAATGATGAGAAATATTAAATACATTGCCTACATTTACAATGTTTTCATTTGCCAAAATCATTTATTTGCAGTGCAGGACAAGAACCAGTACGTATTCTATAAGAGAGTGAATGGTTTCCCAGAGCACAGATACATTTTCCCCCATAATTGATATAACTGCAGTGTAAAATACTGACACTGTTTGAGAGAGCATTAACAGGCCATAGTAGGCTACTATTCGGCTTTAGTGAGACAGTGATGTGGTAAAAACAAAGCTACGTCTCCAGTCCCTTCCCCCAACTCTCCCATGAAAACTGGGAATTAAGAGAAAGGCAGAGAATTAAAACTGCATAGACGGTCAGATTTTTTCAGTCTGCAAAGGGATTTAGTTGCTCAGACGACTGTAATCCACAATCAGTGAATATATGGACTAAATAACTGTCTAATGTACATAATAATCCTGGTAAGTGCAATAAGCAGTCACTGAGATGTCAGCACATAGAGTCGAGTATACGAAAGGGGATAAAGTCTAGTTTATTATCACACAGCAATTATTTTCAAGTGGAGGTATACAAAATGAATGAACCGTTAACCATGTTAACCAAAGTGAGTAAATACCGGGCCACTCATGCCTACAGTAAGTGGTCTCTATAGACCAAATAGAGTGAGCATGTGTATGTACTGTGTAACATGCTGTTAATCCTTGGAGGTATTGTTTGGCTATGCAATTTAAATATAATTACACTATTACATGGTTAATTGTTACATAAGGATTTATCATTGCATTGAATTTACATTCTGTAACAACAGATTTGAAATTGTACTTTTTCCATTTGTTTTAATGTTGAGAAATGACAAGTACAGGGCAGGAATGTAAAGGATCTCTGCAAAAGTCAATATACACTGCTTTCATTAGATTGAAATCATAGTACAGCATCACTTTGAATAGTGATTCTCTATTGAAAGGAAAGTATAATCCAAGACTACGCTTTAGCCCTGTCCAGGACTAGGCTTAATCCTGGAAATTGACCCTAGATGTGGCAGCTGCAGTGAGTCAGGAAACAGTGAAGTATCAGCCTCTCCCTGCAAAGTCACACAGCTCATCAGTCAGCAGGCACATTGACAGCAGTCAGCAGGGCCAACAGGGAGCAAGACTGGGACTCCAGAGCCACTGCTGAGGAGGGGAGAGGGAGAGAAAGAGAGAGAGGTTTACAAACATAAAACCACACAGCAGAAGACAGAGATAGGATGAGAAAGGATGGAGGAGTAGAGCAAGAGAGAGAGCTGATAGGGATTGTGTGTGAGAGAGAAAGGAGAAGAGAGGGAGCGGGGGAAGAAGGAGGGATTGATGAAATCTGCTGTATACAAACATAATCAAATCCCTAGCAGTGTTTGCTTCTCACTTTGCTCTCTCTCTCTCTCTTGCTCACTCACTTGCTTGCCTGCTTGCTCTCTCTGCCTCTCTGTCTCCCCTACTGAGTCCGCACTGGTCTCCAGCCAACTGGAACCAGCCTGCTCTGTCAACATCTTCATCCGAAGCAGCAGCGAGATGTAGAAGAGAGTAAGAAAGAAAGGGGAGACCGAGAGTGATTTAGGGAGAGAAGAGAAAGAGTTACAGAGGGAATGAGTGACAGAGAGAGGGAGAAGAGAGAGAAAGAGAAGCTGTCTGAAGGATGAGAGAGGGAGACTGAGGGAGGAGAGAGAGAAGCTGACTGAGGGAGGAGAGAGAGACAGAAGCTGGCTGAGGGAGGATAGAGAGAGGTGCTAAGTGAGAGAGGAGAGAGAAAGAAAATGACTAGGAAGAAAAGAGATTGAAGTTGACTGAGGAAGGGGATAGAGAGCAAGAAACTGAGTGAGGGAGGAAAAGGAAAGAGAGTGACAGGTGAGAAAGAGAGAGACTAAGGGAGCAAGTGAGAGAGATTGAGAGATCAAGCGTGAGAGCAACTAACCTAGAGAGAAGAGAGAAAGAAAGAGACTGACAAAGAGGAGAGAGGAAGAGATTGATGGAGAAGAGAAAGAGAAGGAGAAGGAGAGAAGGAGTGAGACAGTGCAAGAGAGAGAGACTGGCTGTGGGAAATGTGAATGAGAGAGCAAAAGAGTGAGAGGCTGTGGGAGAAGAGAAAGAATAAGGGTGAGAGAGAAAAGCAGGGAGAGGGTGAAAGACTGAGAGAGATAGTGATAGAGTGATAGAGAGTAATTGCTGGAGCAGAGTTGTGAGTGCTGACCACATTTCCCAGCGGTGCCATCAGTTTGAAGGGAAACAGCAAGGCAGCGTGCCAAGGCAAAGACTGAGAGAGCAACAGAGAGGGAGAATGAAAGAGCGGCAGTGGGCAGGCAGGGGAGCAGAGCTGTGTGCAGTCTGGTTCAGCCCTGGTGTGGCCCCAGTTGTGTCTCTGCTTGTCCCATACCGAGTCAGATCAGCAGCCTTTAGATGCTTGGAACCCTAACAGTTCTCTTCTTCCTCCACCTCCGCAAATCCTCCCACTCGGCTGTTTTACAGCCCTTTTCACCCTCACAACTTGTCCCATGAGTTACACACAAGCCTTAATATGACGCCCTCCCGCCTCCGTAGTCTGTCTTTCACTCCTCAGCTTTGTTCTTGCTCTTTCTGCACCTCAAGTCACTTCACCAGTCTTTCTGTTTGTCTTTAGATTTATTCTTCATCTGTGTTTGCTTTAACTTCTTGAACTCTAGACTTGTTTTTCAGTTATTAATCTTAGGACTTAGACTGCAAATCCAAATGTTTAGGCTTTAGACACTTATATAAAGATATAGATAGCATGGTACCCCTCTTTCTTTTCTCTGACAGATACCAATATTGAAACATTGAACGTTGCTAGATACTAATCTGATATTTTCTTATTTAAAAACTGCCTCTTTTTAAAATGAGCTATTTTTAATTGATGCACTTCATTTAAGATTCTTTTTTTCTATCTGATATTTGTTTTGTTTTCTGCTCACATCAGTCTGATACTGATACCTATTGATGCTGATATGCCGTCTCTAGCAGTTGTTCTATTAGAGAACAAACAGGTAAAAGCTCAACTGTAACATCAAATAAACCCAAAACTCATGTTTTTTTTGTTTTTTTAAAGAAATGCTCTGTAACACTGATGTTTATGTGAAATGAATCAGGTTCCAGAAGTACAGTACAACACAAAAGTCTGAGACCACCCTTTCATTTATTCAATTTCCAGTTAAAGCAGTCACTGAGTACTAGTTTTTCATTTATCAGTGTCAGAAAAAAAGACGGAAACATACAGGCAATTACACAGAGGCTTCAAGAACTGATATCACCGCATCTATCAGTATTTAATGATTCAGATTTTTTACAGTGCTGTATGTATGAACAGTTGAAGAAAACCCATTTAAACACTGCATTTAAGGGTTAATGGAGAGAGGTGGTCCAAGAATGAGTGTTTCTGTTCATCAGGTCATTTTCAATTCTGAGGCGACGGGCAGCTGCAAGACTGTCTGTCTGTCTGTCTGTCTTTTTCTCTTTGCACCCCCTGAACCTCTCTTTCTCTCTATAGGGGGTCTTTACTATTTTAGCATGCCCCTCGTGCCACCAGACACAAGGCGGACATGTGAATAATTTACATTGGAATTTCTGTGCTTTGCAGCCCACCTCAAATATTCCTCACCAGACATAGCCCGTAACCCTGTGCTCTGCAGACCACACACACACACACACACACACTCACACCATGCTTGGTAGGTCTGCTGCTTCGCTTCCGATGCGAGCCCTTCAGTCACTGTCTGTCAGAGTTTCCCCAAAGACAGCGAACTCTCACCCCTCCACCATCCTCCGAGGGGATAGCCAGGGATGCGCAAAAAAAGAGAAACAACTTTGGGACTGGCAGACGTCCTCTTTCAATTATTCACACGCCTGTTTACCTCCGACCGCTCTCACTGTTCTGCCCATCTGTCTGAACCCAGAGAGAGAGACACTCTTTATATCCAAACACATGATTAACTCCATCAATGACTTCAGCTGGGTTAAAATAAGCGCCATTTAGATAATGTCTGCATTTAGGATCTCATCACTGTCATAACCACCTCATATCTCTTAAATGGTAACTTTACAAAAGAAGGACAAAACATTCTTAAAGGTGCAGTCCACCATTGCATTCCACCAAAATGTGTGCAGAATTAAATCTTTAAGATTTCTGAGTTGTTTTATGTGAAGTGTTCCATCCTGAAGAAACTAAAGAGTCAGAAATGTTCGTATTGGCGCTGATAGGAACCAGACATCTGAAGAGTTTAATGCATCTAAAACCTCCCTCACAGGCAAGCATTATATGAAATGGTTATGGATGATGCCTGATATTGTTTTATAATAGGTTTGGGATCAGGTTGTGGTATATTTTTTAAAATTCATTTTTGGTGGAGAAGTACATGTTGTAAGACAAAATAGTCCAAAGGGAAATTTTACCACTATCTTGCCTTTATCAACATACATACAGTAACTCAGAAGACATGTATAGGTTCAGTGGTGGTTTTAGGCAGTTAAATGGCTGTATTTGTGTTGGAGATGTTGGAGCCCCTGGTTCTTATCACCACCACTGTAAAGAAAATATGTCATATAAGTACATTTCTCTATAGTGAACCATTTCACATTAGACCTCTCTGAATGACTATTTACATCTCGATAAAATTGTGCAGAAATGTAAAAAATAGTTTTGAATTCCGCATTAACGTTCTTAATAAGGTAATAGAGCAAAATTTCTGGACCATTGCTGTTGGTCTATTCATCATAAAACGTTCAAACGATGCATTGTATAGGCTACTAGTGTTTTTAGTGCTTACTGTAAGGAAATACAATTTTTTAGGGCTTATGAGGTTCTGATAACAGCAACAATATCCTTTATCCTTATCCTTTTCTCACAAAAGTGCTTTTAATCTAGAAGTTGTACACACTTGCCAGATTTGAAATGATTTTGGTTCTAATTTATGCGTTTCTAAAACACCAGGTGCAGATAGGTCCATCCGAAGTAGATATGAACATCTTGCCTTTTAGATTTAAAAGGTTATTAGTGTGACTGTGTTTGAGGCCTTAGATTAGCAGGCTGTAAGTGATTTGTCCTCTTTGTTGTGTAAATCTCCCATCCAGCCCTTCAGAGTCAGGTACAGTATATCAGCCTGAAGGCGCGGCTGTAGTCAGGCCTGCTCTAATGAGATCAGCTCGGCACAAACCTGCACAGCCTTAAAGAGCAGCACTCGCTACCCAGAGCCATTTTTCACCTGCGTGTGGGGTGGCACACAGGCAGTGTGAGTGAATGAGAGAGGGAGAGAGAGAGAGAGAGAATGGAAGATTGAAAGAGGGAGGGATGGAGGAGTTAAAATGAGATGAGTGCCTGCTTTCACACCAAAAAAAAAAAAAATAGAAAGGGAGGAAAATGGCCCTCGGCTATTGCCACTCACCACCTCTGTAATACAGAATTTTAGCATTGTGTGTGCATGCTGTTCGCAGTGTGTTGGTGTGTGTGTTCATGTACATGCTGATTTCCTCTGCCCTCCATTCCCCCTCCACACTGGCTGAACAGCAGCAGTAGCAGCAGCAGTGGTGTGTGTGTGTGTGTTGTAGCAAGCAAGCAGCTTGTAGCTCCTCCTGTTTCCTTCTCTGCTTTTGATTGGCCTTGACTACACAACTACAACACACTGGCTTTAGTCTGCTGTAGCTCAGCTTGGAAAAGAACTTCTAAACAGCTAACTTTATTTTTGAGAGATAATAATAATAATAATAATAATAATAATAATATGTTATAATAATGTTTCATTTCTAGGGGAACACATTGACAAAATATTTTTCAGACCATGTCATATATATCTTTACATATTAGCATCACATGCACAGGCTCAAAAAGAAGGTCCGGCTCAACATTATACTAATGACGATATGATGACAACAGTAGATAATTCACTTACTTCCTCAGAAGACATCTCCTTCACTGAGTTCTCTCAATTCATATTCTTTCAGTGTGCTCACAATCATTGGATTCATCCATTTGGGGAAAGGGATGCAAAGAACAGCTGCTGTTACAAGAGCTCTTACACATGTTGCATGTGTAATTACAATGCCATTGCAGACCACTATTGGTTCCCTAAAGATTTTTTTAATACAGCGTTTTTCATGGAACTCAGTTGAAATCACCCAGTTGAAACTTCTTTGGGAAACCAAATCTGGTTCTTCTGTAGCATCACTCAATTATATGCAATTACATATTTCCACTAGAGATGTCTCCAAATCCAACTTACATAGTCTAGCTTTAAAAATAAAGCTGCCTCAAAGAGTTCTGTGAGCAATGCCGTAGTAGAACTTTTCCCTAAAGAGCTGTGTTTGAAATAGTGATGTACAAGTAAAGAACCTTTTTAAAGTTCTGAGAAATCAACACACATTGGTTCATTGGTTCAGGTTCATTTTGAGTTTAAGAGCTTCTCCTTCAATATAACTTTTACACTACATTTTAAAAAAGGTTCTTCACACTCATGCATCTCATTTACCAAATACTTTGGAAGTTTATTGGGAACCAAAATTGGCTCCTGGTTCTTCCTATGCATTGTGCATAATGGTTTTGGAACCATTATTTATTTTTGTTACAATATAATTACAGTGTAATTAAGTGTCCTGTTTAGCCTTCCTTTAGCCTTCCTGCTTCCTTTAGCTAAGATACTGTTAATATCAGGCCTGAAACATGCATGTAAGCTAACCACTCCCATCTTATCACTGCTCTGTATTTTCAAATGGGAATAGCTTAAAATACTTAAAAAAGACTGGTGCCAAAAAGCGTTCTTGGGAGAGGTGCAATCAGAGAACCACTTTTGTTCTCTTAAAGAATCTTTCAATGGATGGTTCTTTAAAGAACTTAATTTAATTTAACTTCTCTCTCTGTAGGAAGCCAAAACTGGTTCTCCTATGACATCACTCCAAAGAACGCTTTTTGGAATTTCAGGGTAATTAAGTGGCCTATTTTGTTTTTAGAGCAATGCCGTTGAAGAATCACTCTTGGTTCCCTAAAGAATCTTTCAGTGGAGGGTTCTTTTTAAAGAACTCAATTGAGACTTCCTTGGGAAACCAAACTGGTTCTTCTGTGGCATGACTCCAGTAAACCCTTTTTGGCATCTTTATATTTTAAGAGAAGCTACTTTTTCAAGTTGTTTTGCAGGTGTAGTCTAATCCTCTACTCTACAATTTTGGCGTCACACTTTTCCCCTTTTGAAATACTACCTGATAGGAATCCCATTCTTGCCGTGTATGCTAATGCATGGTTGCAATTTAGCAGAAGCCTTCAGATGTCAGAGTGATGTGCTGCAGCCATTTGTTATAGCTCTGATGCTTATGCGCAGGAAGTGCGTGAGTGACAGCCACCGCGAAGCCGCCGTTCTTTGTGAAAGAAGGAGAAAGATGGATGGGAGGGGTAGAGCGAATGAGGCAAATGAAAAAGAAGAGGCAGGGAGTAGAAAATGAGCGAGAGAGATCATGGGAAAGAAAGTGACCGTGAGAGTGAGAAAGTGAGTAATAGAGAGAGAAGGAGAGAGAGAGGGTGGCCTTGTATCAGTAGACGGTGGGCGGCTCATAGCGAGGCTGACAGCAGCTCTCCTGTTTCAGCTTGTGGCAGTGTGTCATTACCAGCACCTGTGTGTCTGTCAGCACAACAGCGGTCCGGGAGCACGCTGGTTCAAAGAGAGCAGGGCCAGGTGTGTGAGTGTCTGGGCTTTAGTGTATGTGTGTGTGAAGGCAGAAAGAGTGTGTATCTGTGACTGTATACAAGGCTGCGTACAGCTTTCTGTAAAGATATAAAAGCATGTCAGTATGATATTGTCACTGTGGTAACAAAGCCTTGTTTCTCATTAATGCAAATTTAACACAATAGGAAAAACTTAAATTTAATACACATTCATTTAAAAAAAATGTTAAATATATATAACAAAACAATACCTCTGAAATGGCAACTGTATAGGAGAAGGGGAAGAACATTCATAACTCTTGTAATAATTTAATTTAATGTACAGTACTGTGCAAAAGTCAGAGACCACCAATAATTTACTTAATTTTTTATCAAGCAGCTATTAAGTAGAAATGATTCATTTTTCAGGAGATTTTCAGAGGAGATTAGCTACAAGAAGATAGTCCACTTGCGTAGGAAAGTAGAAGTCAGATTGGTAAAAGATATAGAAAAAATGGTGCTCAAAGATCTGGTAGCCCACCAGCACTGTCAACATCAGATAAAAAGTACCTAAAGCTTTTATCTTTGAGAGAGAGGAGAAAATAAAGCTCCACTCTCGCTGCAGATCTGTAAAATCCACAGGTGTTTCTGTCCATCCTTCCACTGTGAGAAGACAACACTATGAGTCTGAAAGGATGCAAAACAATCTCTGGAGAGAGATTGTTGGCAAATCAAACAAAGAAGCTGCTGGTTTTCTCAGAACAAAGGACTGACCACCCCAGAATACAGACCTCAACATCATTGAATGTTTGGGATTACTTGGATTGTGAGAAGCAGAAAATGCAGCCACCCTCTAAGACTGAACTTTGGAGGTGTGAAAAAAATATTCTTGCAGATTTCTTTTAATAAAAACTGAAAGCAAGTCTTTACAAAGGAAACTGTATTAAAGGCAAAGAGTGGGCACATTAAATAATGAAAAATTGATAATTAATTTATTAAGGATTCAGTGTGATTTTCTATTAAATATTTGTTGCAAAAAATTAATAAATAAAAAAAGGTTTTATTATGACAGCAATAATAGGCCCTGCTGTATGCAGCTGAGTTTTGACCCAGTGCCTTTTCATGGATATCAGCTAATGTTGGAGCCAAGAGCTTTAGTCTCAAGCTCCTCTGACACACACGTACACGCACACATGAGGACACACAGACATACAAACTGTGCAGCCTACAAGACCTGAGGGAAATCACTGCTCTTCAGTCTCATTTTGACCAGTTTCTCCCTTGGGCTCTGCCAATAATTGAACTTCCCAATCCTGTTACGCCTTTTCCAGCCTTTCAGTCTATTTTTCCTCCTTTCAGCATCTCAGTGGTTAAAACTCAGTTACTGAGCTTTGTGCTTTTAACTTAGACCACAGTGGCTGGAGGGTCTTGTGTTTAAATCCCAGTGTGTGCAGATATATATAAAGCCCCAGAGTTTTCCCAGTTTGCACCAGGGCTGTCCTACTGGTTTAGATTAAGAACGTTAGCCATTCAGAGTAGGGGGTGTGGAAGCGGCCTAGACTGGAAGTAAAGAAGAACAGTGGTGATAACATGGTCATATATGCAAAAGTTTGAACACCCCAGGTCAAAATATATGTTTTGTTGATGTTAAATAAGTTAACACACTCTCTACAGAGAACACACTTCTGCTCATTTTAATGCACACTTACTGTTTAATGATACATGTGGTGCATAGGCAAGGATATGTGTCTGGTGCTGACATTTTTATTTATTTTATTAAAATACAACTTTTATTTTGGAAAAACTAAAGATCAGTGTTTTTACCTTTTACATTCTCTGCCCTCTATGTTCTCTTTATACTCTCTTTCATTAATTGTGGAGCAGCTGAAATTCCAAAATTACTTGTAAAACACTCTCATTACATTCAATTACATTAAAAGTTTAAGTCAGTTTGAATCAGAAATCACAGCACATTTCAGAGCCTTTCTTGTGTTGATCAGTTCAGGTGGTGACAGGTAAAAATGATATATGTAGGTTAATGTTACTTTAATATTAATATTACTATTTAAAATATTTTTTTCCGAGCCAGGCAAAAATCACGCTTCAAGCTAAGATTATAAGAAAACAAGAATTTTGTATTTTAAATGGTGTATTATATGATTCATTTACCTAATATAAACAGGGACATGAGCTAAGAAAGTAAAAAAAAGGTCAATTATGGTTTCAGGTGGACTTCTGAAACCATAGGTTTTTCTTCACCTTAATTTTTTGAGTTTTGCAATGATGTGCCATCCTACACAATCTAAACAAGTCCGTACAAAGAGTGATACAAACAGCAATACCCAGAGTGTCTGTGTGAGTGTGTACATGTTTCTCTTTGTGTTGGAGGTCGTGATAATAGCATGCGCTGTGTGTACTGCAGTAATTCTATGATATTGCCTGTCTGAGTGTATTTACCTGTGCTGTGACCTTGAAGGTGCCCCTTGATTTGCTTCTTCCGTACGAAGTTCTGTGCAGAGCAGACCTCCGCGTTTCACACGCTCCGTGATGAGAGTGTGATGAGTGTGTGTTTTCTGACCGTGCTGGGTGTGTGTGAGGTTATGTCACTGGAATGTGAGAAGCTGTGCTCTCCCACACACTTCAGAGTGATATATTACACACCGTCTGCCCTTGGACCGTACACACACACTCTCACGCTGAGCGGTGGTGAAAATCTTTACATGTAGACAAGGGGAAAGGTCACACACACTCACTCACAAAGTCATTAAACAAAAACACTCCTGTGTGTGTATGTGTGTGTCCTCTGCTTCTGACAGCTGCTCACTGTCACACTCCGTCTGCACTCACATTTAGTCAGAGAGAGAGAGCGTGAGAGTGAGGGAAAAGGAGGTGATGTAGTCTGTTGTACAGAAGCACCAAACCTCCAGCAGGTTCTCGCTCTCTCCCTCTCTCTCTCGCGCTCTCTCTCGCTCTCTCTCAGGCCCTCTCTGTTCCTTTTTCCTCATTTCTTCTCTTTCTTTCCTCTCTCCATTTCTTGTTCTCTTTCCTTTTCTTTCTCTCTATTTCTCTCTCATGCTCTTTTCTTTACCTCTTACCACAGAGTCTCTCTCCTTTCTCTCTCTCTCTTTCTCTCTCTTTTTCTGCCTTAGATGACTTTTAACCACCCATCTAAAGCGTGATTAATGACTCTAGGCTTTTGGTTTTCTTTCGTTTGGTGATGCATCGTGAGTTTGCGCCAAATGTCAAAGATTGAGCACTTCGTTTTTCCTCCTACTCCTCCTCCTTTTGCTGTGTTGCTTCATCTTGCCTTCTCTGCTGCCTACACAAACGCAGCCGGGCCTGACCCAGGCTGGTCCCAGGCCAGCTGGCCCCAGTGTCACTGGATCCTGAGGTGGGTCGAGTCCTGAGGGTCCGGGGCTTTGTGTGTGTGTGCACTGAAGCAGAACTGAACCCGGTCCACGTCTTCTCTTCTTTCGCTCTACTCTCTCCAGAGAACAGCCTGACAAAGCCTGACACTTCAGAGGAGAGAGTGAGTGAGTGAGTGAGTGTGTGAGTGAGGAAGGGAGGAAGAGAGAGGGAGAGGGAGAGGGAGAGGGAGAGGGAGAGGGAGAGGGAGGGGGAGGGCGGGGAAGATGGAGATATGTTATCTGAACTTGTCATCTTGTCTCTGCTCACCACCTCCGGACCCACTGCCTCAAACACACGAGCTGCTCGGTGAGCGGCAGTCTGTGAAAACTGCTGCAGCAGAGAAAGAGCTTGTATTTGTCCCAGTCTGGGTGATACCGGTTCATTTGACTAGGAAAGGACATGGGAAGAAAATAAAAGATATTTGCTCCTGGTGCCAGTTCATTTCGCTTCACGCCAAGTTCATCTAGGTGCACTTTAGCCCTGCAAATTCATGAACCATCAAAGTGTGAGCTGTTCAAAAACAGGGCAGGCTGTGGTTCTAAGGCACTGCTCTTCAGTCAACATAATGTCTCATGTTGCTCACAGTTGAAGTAAAACCTGATGAGCTAGCTAACCACAGCTCATCAGGACCACCCAAAATCACCTGATTTTGCCCCACCCCACACTCTTTTATTAGCACCAGAAAAAAGGTCCCTTAACTTGTAACAAACATTTCAAAGGGCAAACCTTTTTGGTGCTTTAGCCTCTCTCTATTTTTATAGTCAAGTAAGATATTTTCCCTAAAACTCTGTTATCAGATTAACTAGGCTATTTGCATGTGAAATGTTGTGACACTATGTTGAGCTGCTAGTGAGCAATGAGGGAACCCCTCAGACCCCTGAGAACAGTTCATACCTCCCCACAAAGACAGCCATGCTGAGATAAAATGGACAGTGCTGCGGCCTTTATGATATCAAAAAATTGTGCACAACAGCCACAATAAAAACATTTGTACGCAGTAAATTCACTTATATAAATGTTAACATTTATATAAACACTTATGTACATGAAAACATTTAAATGCATTAAATTCACCTGTATAAATGCTAACAAATGGATCTTTGAGGGTTCACGGTTCTTTATATAATCATTGCCCTTACTGAATAAGCCTTGAAGAAACACTTTTTAAGGGTGCAGCATAGAAAATAGTGAGGCAAAAGTTTAGTGAGAGGATTTAATGTGTTAATTTGGAATTTGACAGGGAATTAAGATTGGATAGCTGATAATTAGGTCTATTTT
The DNA here is from genome assembly GCF_904425465.1 of Colossoma macropomum. Classification (NCBI taxonomy): domain Eukaryota; kingdom Metazoa; phylum Chordata; class Actinopteri; order Characiformes; family Serrasalmidae; genus Colossoma; species Colossoma macropomum. Next base: position 31,245,561 of record NW_023494784.1, on the reverse strand, counting down.
TCAGCTTATTTATCAGTGATCTAATGATGGTTAGCATTGTTGCTATTGTCATAGTTGTCATTTTCCTGTTCTTGGCTCAAGTTAGATTCAAAACATGGTGATGTTAGATCAGGTCAGATCAGGTCGGGTTCAGGCAAAATTGTGTTAGACAACGTTTAAGTTAGGACCACAATTTCAGGCCCTTGCGAAGATCTAAACAGAAAACCATTAAAACTACAGTAAACAGCTAGAGGCACACATTTAGAAGCAATCAGGTCTCTGTCATAGAGTGAAATACTGAAATGTGTGGGCTGGTTTTTGTTTATATGAGGCTGCACATTACTGTAGACTTTGTGACATTCTGTGTTCTACTCCAAACCCATATGCACACAAACACATTCACACACGCTTACACGCCCTTCTGTCTGTCTCCAAACACTCTCATCCATCCAGACCCTGGAGCCTGATGAATCAACTGCGTTTATGTTTCAGCCACAGTCCCTTGTGTGTGTGCAGTGGTGAGGGAGTGTGTGTCTCTGTTTATAAAGTGAATAAAGAGATGATCTCTCTTGACCGCAGTAAAGACCCCTGATTGCGTCACAGTGCGCGTATGAAAGCATGTGTTTATTTGTGATGGTGAAACATTGACTGATGTTGGAGGAAACTGGTGTGACTTTAATTCTCTGGCCTTCTTTTCTAATCTGTTTCACTCTGCCTTCTCTCTGCAGGTTTTCCTTGCCAACACAGACCCGTCAGAGGTGGTGCTGAACCGCATCCCTCAGCCTGTCCTCGCCCGCTTCGTCCGCATTAGGCCCCAGACGTGGAAGAATGGCATTGCGCTACGCTTTGAGCTCTATGGCTGCCAGATCACAGGTGAATGAAACCCAAACACAATACTAGGGGGTCCTCAGTGAAGTTTCTTGATATGTATCGTTTAATGGCCTTACACTCACATTTTATGTGTGACTAGATTAAGTGTGTTTTGATGAAAGGTGGCTTTCCTCAGTGGTAGCTGAAAAACTGGCAATGCAGTTAGTACAAATGGCTGTTAGGCTGTTTTCATATTGCATTTTAGAATAGATACAGACATTTAAACAACTCGTTATCTTTAGAAAATGTGTTTCACTGACACAAGTGGATGATGTGGATAATGTCTATTTATGATAGATGTGTAATCAGAACACAATGGGATGAACAAAATGATGATTTGATCAGTTGTAATATAGCCAGTGTGGATCCATTATCAAGGTCCCCACACATCCTGGAAAAACCCAAGAAAAACACCTGGAAAATAAGTATATTGAAAAAGTCCTGAAAATATTAAGGAAGTCCTGGAAAAGTGTAAAGTTTGGCTCTTATGCCACCACAATTGCATATTTCAGCATATTTTAACTGCTAATCCCCAGTTTAGGTGACCATATGTGTCATATCTGTTGTAGTTTGGAGTGATCCAGCATCTTATGTGGAGAGACACATGGATGCTGTGTCAGAACACCTGGTAGAATTCGTAATCAAATGATGTCACATATACAAGTCGTGGAAATTGTCCTGAAACTGTCCTGGAAAACGATTTACTAGAAAGAGTGGGAATGCTGATTATACAATATATCCATTATATTTGTTGAAAGCTAAAATATCTTTCAGATTGGGTGAGGACATCCCTACACAATATACAATCCAGTCTGCCAATGTGTAATCACAATACATTGTGTCTGTCTATAAATGCATTTGTTCTGCAAGAAGGTACCCTATTATATTGCTGGTATCAGTGCCATCCATGCTATTTGTATTTCCATTATGTAGCTCCTTTGTTATTTTAAATCATAGAACTGCTCCCAGGTCCATAACTCCAGCTGTCATGAACAGACATGCTCAGGCCATATCTGTCTGTCCAACATCTGGTATACAGTAGATGACGAATGCTGTTCCGGACCTAGGCGCTGTCCCTGTCACCCAAACTCAACACTGCATTTATCTGCTCTATTCAGGACGCGTAATTGAGTTTGGCTATTTATGGAGATGGCGAGATTAGAGGACCCTAATTCTGTTTGTTTCCCCTGCAGCAGATGAGAGGTGGGCTGTTTTTGCGCTGATGCTATCGCTGATCTCCATCACAGTAAATCATTATTGCGTTAAGCAGCGATTCGCTCCTATTTTTGTCGACAGTGAGCAGGACAAATGCGCTTTTAGGGACGGGGCCTTTTTCAACACTGACACAAATGACACATAAACATGGCACTTGCCGCCATATTAGCCCTGCTCTGGTCCTGGAGGGCCATCCCCTGCGGGCAGCCGGCCCAGAACGGCCAGCTTTCAGTGAAACAAGTAACTGCCCTCTCCTCTTTGGCTTATGGAGAACTAATGCCCACCTTGGACTGAGCTAGCTGTGCCAAGCCCATAAAGATACTCATGAAGCAGTCACTCAAAGTCCTGGCATTAGCCTCAATCAAAGTTTTATTGCTTTTTTTTGTCTTTCCATGTGTGGGTGGACCTCTGGGTGTAATACAGCGGAGATGCTCTAGGACGGATTCACTCTTTACTTTACTTGGTACCGTTTTTAAGCCACAGGGCACAATCAATCATTTATTTCTGGAAATTTCTGTGTTTCTACACCCCCATGGCTGTGGATGTGTGCAGAGAAAGAATAGCAGTGATGCAGTAGGAGTCGGCGAAGTGCAATGTTCTCTAGTTGCTTTTAAGCAGAGTCATCTCTCTTTTGGGATGATCCTCATGACACCTGGACACATAACAATCACTGATAAAAAAAAAAGCACCCCCCACACACATGCTCCCACTCACAGGCATGCACGTTTTCTGTACACACTCACGCATGCATGTTCAAAGATGCTTTTGTAGCAGCTTCTGTTTATTTATTATTTACACCTCGGGCTCCTCCTATGACATAACAGCATAAAACATTGATCCCACTAGCCTTAAACTGTCAATCCTCCTCTTCCTGCCTATCACTCACATCTTCTCCCTCTCTTCCTCTGTTCTCTGTTCAGATGCCCCGTGTTCGGAGATGCAGGGCATGCTCTCGGGCCTTCTACCAGACTCCCAGATTATGGCCTCCTCTATGCGGGACATCCACGGATCTACAGGTGCGGCCCGTCTGGTAGCCAGCCGCTCCGGATGGTTCCCCAGCCCCACGCAGCCTGTGGCTGGTGAGGAGTGGCTACAGGTGGACCTGGGCGTCCCCAAGACCGTGAGAGGCATCATCACGCAGGGCGCTCGCGGAGTGGATGGCAGCAACAGCGCCGAAAGTCGTGCCTTTGTTAGAAAGTACCGGCTAGCACATAGCATGAACGGCAAAGACTGGAGCTTCTTTCTCGACCCCAAGACTGGCCTGCCTAAGGTCAGACAGTCCTCTTCTTTTATTTTGTTGAATTGTTTCTTACTCGTGGCTTGTTTCACTGAACCAGATTGAGATATTTTATTGAAAGAGCAGATTCTATGCATTCTGTTGATACCACATTTGTGTTTGGAAGTAGGAGAGGTGATATTTTATTTGACTAAAAGTTAATGGTGTGGTCTTTTAGATTTTTCCATGTTTTTTTGTAATTATTCAATATCAAAACAGAGAGATCTTGGAAGTTCAGACTCCAGCCTGTCAATACAGAATGTAAATAGAGTGTAAATGTGATTCATTGCATATATAAACATGTACTGATAAGCAGTGCAGCTAAACAGAAGTAATAACTAGACCATTAAAGGTTAATCCCATTCTTGTCCAGAGTTATAGCATGTCCACATTAAAATAGCTAAAAAGCTTGTCTTCATTTTGAAAATACAGTCATTACTGGATCAGTTTATTAACATAATGTGAAATTTAACTGCAAGTTACCTAACAGTCTCCTGTATTCTCCATTTCTGAATCAATAGTGAGAACTAACAGTCATTTAATTCGTGTTTATTCCTCTTAGCGACTCAGCACTTCCCTTTAACCTTCGCCATCTTTTTTCACTGTCTGTTCTGAGAGCAGAATTCAATTATACTGCCGACGTTGATAACATTCCAGCGAAATCATTTACAGCTGTGTTAATTAAAACTTCCCTAACAGAACTCCCTCCTCAGGCCACTGGAGGCTCGTAAACCTGGAGAAAATCCCCACATATGTCTTTTTCTCCCTCTCCCTCTCTCTTTCTTTCTCTCTCTCTCTGCTGTGCTAAAGCATGTGTCGTCTCTTCTTTGCAGATTTTCGAAGGAAACACACACTATGACACTCCAGAGATCCGCCGCTTCGATGAGGTCGTGACCCAGTTTATCCGGGTGTATCCAGAAAGATGGTCACCTGCTGGCATCGGGATGAGGCTGGAGATACTGGGCTGTGACCTGCCAGGTTAGAGCATGCATCAGTATCTTCCTCTGTTTATAGATCTTGTCCATAGCCTCCAAATATGGCTCCTTTAGTTGCGGACAGTGAGAGGCCACATTTATGCTCTGAATTAGTCCTGAAATAGTTGTGAAGTAGGCCTCTAAGCCTTTGCCCCTGTAAGTCTGCGCTCTCCTCTCGCCGATGTCCTTCATCTCCCCTCCTCTTCCTCCTCTGCCATGCTGAATGTGGCACCTGTCGCAGTGTGATGAGCAGTGGCTAGGACAGGTATGTGCTCCCTGCGGGACTGCCCAGCCTCCATAAAGCAGAAGCCTGGGGCTGCCATCGACAGCCTGTCGCCCTGCCTCTGTGTCCGCATCACTGCCAGGAGCATGCAGGCTACGCTGTTGGGGGTGGAAGCCTGGGGCAGTGTCCAGCTTTAGCAGAGATTTATCAGTGAAGCAAAGAGAAAGATGTAGAGCTGCAGATATCATGTGGGGGATGTGGGAGGGTGGAGGCTGCTGGCATATGAAGGCAAGTAGTATCAGGGTAAGGGATTTAATATTGCCTGAATTCGTATAGTCATTGCTGTGAAATTAGCTCCCCTTCTAAATCATACTCACAAAGGGCATGTTAGAAAAATAAATAAAAATAGGTGGGAATGCAAGTAGGCCTCACTTAGAAATCAGTAACCTTAAGCAAAGGTGTTGGATCTCTTTCATTAACTTGCTTGTTTGAATCCAGCATATCTCTGAAAGGACACCTTCATAGTCATTCTCCTTAATATGCATTTGAAGCAAACATTGGATGCATCTTAGCTAAAGTTCTCACTACTCTCTACAGGGGCTTATTTGAGGACTCTAGCTAGTCCAGCAGGCTAATTGGATAGTGTGACCCAGCTACCAGTCTATTCAATTCCAAGCATAAAATTTCCTTTCATCAGGTGTTCTGGCAGAACTCAGAGCACCAAGACAAGGAAGGCAATAGTTTTTAAATCATCTGTTGCCATGGTTTTCAATGACCAACTGCCCTGCACAGCTTTAGGTATTCTCTGCCCACAGTGCTCCTGATCCAGCTCATGGAGGGGTTGATAATTAGCTGATGAGCTGGATCAGGTGTGATGGGGCAGGGAATACTTGAAACCATGAAGAGCAGTTGGTCCCAGAACTGGAATTGAACATCGCTGATCTATAAAGACTGGTTGTATAGCAGGATATGGAGTGGAACACTTTCATCAGTGCTGAATGCTCGACACGCAACACTTGCTTGATGAAATCTAAAATTAAAAGAACTTAATGAAGATCATTAATTTGGCATTAAACTTAATCAGAAGTCTTACATAACTTTATTTAAACGTTAAATGTAATCACATGTTAGAAAAGAGAACGGAGGCAGTTGAAAGCTCTTGTTCAGGGTGTGTAGTGTGTTATAGGTACAGGTGATTGTAGTGTGCAGTGTAGAGGAGAGAGAGTGTGTGAGTGAGAGATGCAGTGTAGAGTGTATAGTGTTTGTAGAAGCAGCAGAGTGACTGATTGAGTGTGTAATAAAGCCGTGCAGGGCTGTCTGTGCACCAGATGTGTGAGACACAGGGGGCTGAGCCTGAGCCTACACACCCAGCCCTAACCTCACCACACACACACACACACACACACACACACACACGCACACACTCTGATTCTCACTCCTTGTTTCACATACACATGCAAACATTCACTCTAAACATACAACATACATACAAACCCATACACTCTTTACTGACTGACCCTCCTTCACTCACATACACACACTTCTTCACCATATACATACAATTGTATGAAAGAATTGGGCACCCCTGGTCAAGTTCCATGTTTTGTTGATTTTCTAAGTGAAAAAAGTTAACACACCTCTACAAAGAGTGCATGTCCGCACATGCGTAATTACTGTTTGCTGAATTTAACATGTTGTGAGAAAGAAACATAAAATGTGGCCTGTGCAAAAGAAATGGCACATTTTATATATTTTATATTTGTTTTTGATGTTAAATTTAGCAAATAAATGGATATTTTGCACTAACATTTGTAGAAAAATGTCATATTTAAGTTTGTTCCATGAGGAGGATGCCTTAACTTATTTTCACTTAGAAAATCAACAAAACATGTAATTTGACCAGGGGTGTTCAGACTTTTGCGTACAACAGTTAAGCCTTTAAAACACTGAATATTTGCCTTGTTCAGTTACAAGCATTCACCTCTTTACTCATCCTTAAAGCGACAGTCTGGTAATAGTTCATATTTACAGTTTCCGCTTAATTTTGTTTCTGACACTGTGATAAATACTGTTGTTTATAGAGATATATCAGTATTTAAGGATATCCATATTTAGCTGATATCAGGAGAAAATGTTGGACTAGATAATCCACTCCAGTTTTAAGTTTAGCATAAAATAGCACACAGCTGCATTTTGTAAGGTGATGTTGTTAGCTGTGTATTTCTTCCTGTGGGGTAGCAAAGTGTTTGAGTAGTTTGAGTGAGATTGCCTGCTTTTTAGACAGCTCATTGTAAAGTATAGTATATTTTAAAGAAAAAGAAAAATCAGCATAGGATCGGTATCAACATTGGCCGACACTAAAGGTTTCGGTATTGGTTTTAGAAGTTAAAAAGAGGTATTGTGCCTTTTTATAGTTTTTATAAAAATCAGGCTGGCTGATATTACAGTTTGTAGCAATGCAACACACTTTTATCCATTTTTAAAGATAATAGTATGTCATACAGTGTCAAAAACCACAAAAGCAAGTCTGTTTAAGATTACTTGACAACTCTATGCTGTTTAAAGCAAGTGTGTAATGATGCAGTTTGCCGAATTCTAAGTGGTAACAGTAGCTTCCATTATTTGAGAATACGGAGAACAGAATCAAACTTTAAGTACTGGCTTCATGTTTTTATTGAAATGTCACTTTAAAAGCCTAGTTTACCAACAGAAGCTACAAAGAGCGAGCTTTAGTGCCAGAATGCCTCTTAGCACAGCAAATTCAGCACTCTTGCGTGACAGAGCCGTTGTTTTGCTGAGATTGAGCTTGCCTGAAGCAGCCAGGAAGGAAAAGAGATGAAATGGACACTAAGACGGACACGGAGTGGGACCACACTCAGTGACCACTGCTTTTATTGCTCAGCCCTTGAGCTGGGCTGGGCTGGGAGTCAGACAGAGAGGGAGAAAGAAAGAGAGAGATGTTAAATATTCAGAGGGTTACATCAGCTTCACTCCACTGAACAGCACTGTTTACCTCACACACATCTGATGCTGCATTCACAGCCTTACACTGACCCACTGGAGCTGATGCACACTGACCTGTTGTAAGTACTCTCTGCACATACACACACACACACACACACACACACACATCATCCAAACCGCTTATCGCCAGTCCATCGCAGGGCAGACAGACAGACATACATACACAATCACACACACATTCACACCTAGGGGCAATTTAGCATGTCTAATTGGCCTGACTGCATGTCTTTGGACTGTGGGAGGAAACCGGAGCTCTGCACATACACACATTTGTTAATGCATTCACACATACGCTGACCGGCCAGAACTACTTCATAAAGCCCAACACACACAAATACATGCAATTTCTGTGATCTCTGTGCAGTGGCCAGAACTGCTCACCAGTTTAAATGACCTCTCCTCTGTCAGGAAAGAAAAGTGGGAGAAGAAGGAGAGAGGGAAAGATGGAGACATAAAAGGAGGGGCAGAAATAATGAATTGATGAATAAATAAAAGGCCTCACAGCACTGGTGTGAGTGAGAGCGTGAAAGGCACACAGAAGGACTTTGGATAATTCAATCAGACCGGCCTCTCCATTATTCATTAGCGGCCTCCACGCCATGGCCCTGCCACAAGTTTCCCTCTGACAGGGGGCATGAGGAGAGAGAGAGAGAGAACAGTGACCTCTGCAGGAGCTATGTAGGCAATCTCTACAAACCAAACTCATTGTAGGTCATGTCCTTACTTTCAAAAGTTCACACATGTCGATGAAACGCTGAACTCTCCTGCTCAACCCACTTCCATTATCTCCACTGCACCAAGGCTTAACCTCTTAAACTGCTTATCAGTCTTTTAGAAATCTAAAATATATTCTTCAGTAACTATTAGAAAGTGAATTAGCCATGTTCTGCTCGCTAATGCATTATTTCATAGCAACTGTTAATAAGTCGGGAAAGAAATCTTTGAGAGACAGGAGTGTCTGTCCTTGTGTCTGAGTCTGAAAGGATGTGTAGCTGTCAAGAAGCCATTACTGACAAAAGGAAATACACAAAAAAGAAGGAAATAGCACTATAAAACTGAAACTAGACATCAGACATGTGGAGTAAAGGACTGGTAAGTGTAATTTTGTAATTAGGATCAATTTAAATTGGGATTGTGAGAAGCAGATGCAACCAACTTCTATGACTTTAGAGATGTGGAAAGATTTTCTATTAAATATGATTTTTAAGACAAATGTACTTAATATGTTTCCTGACTTTTGCACTTTAATGAATAATAATAATGACTGTACCAGATAAAAAAGTATGACTTATCACACCAATGCAAAATAAATTAATAACACACTCTAAATATATGTATTCTGACAAACACTGAGTTGTTTATCTATAGTTGTGCTACAGTTTTTTTTTTATGTTGAATGGGATTGATGCCAGTAGTCTATAAAACTTGTCCAACCTCCAGAGAATGCATTTTTGGGTACAGCATGGATAATAAACAGTGCCAGAAAGGGAGAGAGAGAGAGAAAGAGAAGGAGAGAAGTGTTTGAACCTCAGGCTCAACATGTGGAGAGTGCTGATGATTCTCACATGTGTGGATGGGTCTCTGTAACTGTCCTTCAGGGGAGCAGTGGGTGTGGTTTAGGACACGGCCTTCTTGGCTGGACAAAGGCGGGATGGAAAAACACTCTATTTCTCATTTCCCCTAGCAGGATCTAATCACTCTGACAAGAATCTCTCTGTTTCCCCTCGCTCTGTCTTTCTCTCCCTCTCCCGTTTTTTCTCTCTTTCTTTCTACTTTTATCTCTCATTGTCCCCTCTTTCTCTCTTCTATTTCTTCTTGTCTCTCTCTCTCTCTCTCTGTCAGGGCTAGGTGTAAGAGGGTTGAAGGACAGCGTTTCTCCTCCTCCAGTTTGTGTTGGCTCTTTGAAGTTACCTTCCACGTGTTTCTGTTTAGTGCTGGGCACTGGCCTCTGGCCCAGACTTGCACGCACACACGCACGCACGCACGCACGCACGCACACACACATGAACCCACCTCAGTCTTCATATCCTCTGAATGTCAGTGCAGGCTCAGCTCCTCATATCTCCTCCTCTCCAACATTCTCTCTGTGTAGTCCGCCTGTCTTCTGAGGACTGTAGATTGGCAGGAGCTTCATAAATGGATCAGCTGCTTCACTGTAGTGCTCTTAAAAACTTTAGTCGTTTTTCCACTCTTGTATTCCCCATTCGTTCTCCATTACCCATAGCATGTTTCTCTAAAGCCCAGGATGTTAACTTTCAGCTCTGCTGCTGTGTTTATGCTGAAGAATGTGTCTGAGATATTGGACTGTTATTTGTATCATAGGTCTCTGAGGGAAAGCATCTCTCTCTCTCCACCTCTCTCTCTTTCTCTTGCTTTCTCTCTCTCTCTCTCTCTCTCTCTCTCTCTCTCTCTTCATTTCTCTCTCATGCTCCTCTCTCCACTTATACTCTCACTCTCTTCTCTTGCTCATGCTCTCTCTGCTCGTTCTCTCTCTCTTACATGCTTTCTTCCTCTCTATCTGTCCCCTTTTTCTCTCCCCTTTATTTTTTCTTTCCCTCCCTTGTCTACGCTTTCTCTCCATTTCTCTCTCCCTTCCATGTTTCTCTCTTCTTTCTCTCCCTCTCTTTCTTTCTCTTGTTTCTTTCTCCCTCTCGCTCATGCTCTCTCTCTTTTTTCCCTCTCTTTCTTATTATCTCCTTCCACTTTCTGTTTCTCTGTCTCTACTCTTTTCTCTCTCTACCTCTCTTCTCTCTTGCTCATGCTCTCTTTCTCTTATTTCTCTCTGTCTCTCTCTCATCCTTCTTTTTATTTCTCGTGTCTTTTTTCATTCTCTCTCTCCCTCTATCTCTCTCTCTCTCTCTCATGTCTGATATGAATATGAATAGCTTGTGTTCAGATATTTCTGTGTGTGAACAGTATATTAGATATTCATCACCTGGAGATGATCTGTTGTGTTTTCTGGGCTCTGGGGAAAGAATTTATCACACATCAAACACATCCCTGCTAGCAATCTGCATTTGTGTGTGTTTGAGTGTGTGTGTGTGTGTGTGTGTGTGTGTGTGTGTGTGTGTGTGTGTGTGTGTGTGAGTGAGATAGAGAGAGAATAGTCCACTAGGAAAATGCACTAGCAGAGATAATGTCCTACTTGAAAAAGAACAAAGGCGTGATAGCACTTCATTCACATTCTGTATATAAATTAATTGGGTTTAGACATTTTAATGGAAGATTGTTGCAGTGTTATTGAATCCTGAGGACTGAGAAGCTCAACTGTGTGCACAAACCTTCACTAACTGTATTATACAACGTAATTGTATTAGCTTCTATGTGGTGTACTGTATTTAATGTAATCATTAGTGTGGGAGCTTTTATGGAAAGGTTGTTCTCGAAAAAATATATTTTTAGACATACAGATGAAGGATGCACCAATATTGATACGGTATCAGATACAATGTAGATATGTAGTATTTTTAATGTTCATATTTCTATGTATTTTTCACATGTAGATGTCCAGTATTTTTCCTGTTGGATTAGTATTACAGAGAAAACTTAAGGTTGCATGTAAAACTTAAGGTTACAAATACAGTAAATAAGTAAAATGCCCACATTTTAGCAAGCCTCCTGTAGCCTACACATTCTGCTCTTCTGAAGTACAGTAAATACACATTGGTTAATACATATCTGTTAACATTTATGATGCTAATAATTTTTTAGGAACAATTATCTGCCGATAGTGATATGACTCTGAGATCATTGTGCAGATGTTTACTGTTCTTCAGATGTTTTCCTCCAGATGAACTTTATACTTTCTCACACGCTCTCATGTCTGTTATTGTTTTCCTCCATTTTCACATCAGTTTGTCATTATCAGTCCCATCCCCTCATCTGCTGACCTGATTCCTGTTCGGATTCTAGTTTGAGAAGATCCTTCCCAAGAACAGAGCATGCTGTTCAGCCTTCTAGCATCTGAGTCTCTCTCTCTCTCTCTCTCTCTCTCTCTCTCTCTCTCTCCCTCCCTCCCTCGCTCTCTCTCTCTCTCTCTCTGCCTATCCGCCTGCTTGCCAGAGGTGCAGATTTACTCCAAGGCTTTCTACATAATTGAACGTTTTTTCTTTCTTGCTTGGAAAGCGCTGAGTCAGGGGCCGTAGAGGCAGAGAGGCCGGTTGAGGTAGAACAGGGCTAATACTGTTCCTCTGCCTTCAGATGGGGGTTAAACGAGGGCTAAGCCTGCAGGCCAGCTAGAAGGACCCTAAAATCAGCCTACGCTTGTAAAATAAGCCTCCCTTTGGCATCAGGGAGTCTTTAGGTCAAGATTCTTGACCTTAATGTGTTATCAGGCCGTGAAGGAAAGTGCCACACCAACACTCTGATAGCTGTAGCATCCAGATCAATGGCATCGACAGGACTTTGGAGCATTATGCGATGTAATCTAAGTGGCCTGGGTCTTACTCTTCAGCAAAGCTGCAGGTACACTAAGCAAAATGAGAGCAATGCAAACAACACAATGTTACCAACACATTGCACAATATTATATTATTGCTGTGGTAACAAAACCTTGTTACAGTCTTATGCAGAAGTTAGAACACCCCTGGTCAAATTATATATTTTGTAGGGCAGGAGGAGGATGTCAAGCGTGAGAGACCGCCCTCCCTCCCGGCTGTTGTGTGTATGTGTTTTTCTCAGTAGTGCTAAGAAGGAACCACAAAGTATGAATTTCGTTGTATAGTGAATCTCTCTTCTTTCTTCATGTTACAAAAAAGAACTTGAGTTGAATGGAAGGAATCAGCATGGCAGTCTCCTCTGATCAGTGCTACTGGATCATTACAGGAATTGCTGATGTGACTTTTCTGTGTTGGGTAGCGAGTCTCAGCCTTAATGCATCTGCAGCTCAATGATGAATGTGAAACTGACGCATAGCGATGGTGTTGGATGTTGCATCGATTGGAGATTCTGCTTGCTGAACTGCGGCTGAGATATGTGGACTGCAGGCCGTGGCTAGGTTGTCCGTTACTGGACTCTTTTCTGGGCGCCTGGTTGTATTTTCAGCAGGACAGTGAAGGCGGTGGCTCTCACGTGGCAGATTGTCCCTCTGCTGTCCTCCTGTCAGCACTGACAGGCCTAAAGTGTCTGAAAGGGCATTGTGTTTACACTCTGACAACAGGTGACCTTTACACCAAGAGGGGACAGGAGTGTGGGAATCCTACAGGGGGGCTACATGCGATGGGGTAGGCCTGCCCTTACTAATTATGAAAGGAGAAAGGAAGTGTGTGTGTGTGTGTGTGTGTGTGTGTGTGTGTGTGTGTGTGTGTATGTGTGTGTTTGCATGCGGTTGTGATCACTTCCCCAAGATGCAGTTCTTGCTGTGGGGTTAATTGCATTTGTAAAGGGCATCAAATTAATAGAGTTTAATGTCAGAAACACAACCAGCTGGGGCTCCTCTTTCATGTACCCTCCTGCTTATAGATATTAATAATATATTTACATAGCTGGCCTCCGTTTTTCATGTTCCGCTGAAGTGTCAGCAGGATTAGTAGTGCCGCTCACGTATTTGCCAATTAAGCAGTGAATTGTAAAGTGTAATGACACTAATGAAGCTAAGAGCTGACAATCATTAGTCATTTAGCTCCTTGTTTTTCTTAAATCTGCCCTTGCTAGATTGCCTGCGGTGGAAGCAGGAGAGATGGTGAGACTGATTTAACATGCTGTGGCATAACGCATTAGCACAGTGCAAACAGCATGAGAATAGTGGGGCAGGTCGTGACACTGGAAATTTTGTTCACCTGCAGTGGCTTGTCATGTTTTGGTTTGCGTTAAACTCTCAGTGCAGTTACTTGCTCCACTTCATTCTAGGGAGAAAAGGATGGGGTGAAATGACATAGAGAGGGAATGAACGCCTGAACCTGCTGTAAGACAGTGTATGAGCTGTGTGACTCATGGAAGTGGAGAGAATGAAAGACAGCAGTGAGTTCAGCTTAGATGTGTTGCAGTGGAGTTGTTGTGGGGGGATTAGTATGGTTAGTACTGGCATTCCAGTTGGTCTTTACTGGTGCTACAGGTATTGTCAATTGCTCAGTTGGTAGGTACACCAGCCTCAAATGGTATAATTGCAGTAATGGCTGGTGTTAAAATCTGGTAGTAACAGAGGTAAGAATTGGTTTTAGAGTCTGGTGGTAATGTAGGTAAGAGCTGGTTTAGAGTTGTTTGGTAATGCAGGTAAGAGCTGGTTTAGAGTCTTTTGGTAATATAGGTAAGAGCTGGTTTTAGAGTCTGGTGGTATTAAAGGTAAGGCTGGTTTTAGAGTCTGGTGGTAATAAGGGGAGGCTGGTTTTAGAGTGTGGTGGTAATGAAGGTAAGAGCTGGTTTAGAGTCATTTGGTAATGCAGGTAAGAGCTGGTTTAGAGTCATTTGGTAATATAGGTAAGAGCTGGTTTTAGAGTCTGGTGGTAATAAAGGTAAGGCTGGTTTTAGGGTCTGGTGGTAATGAAGGTAAGGCTGGTTTTAGGGTCTGGTGGTAATGAAGGTAAGGCTGGTTTTAGAGTCATTTGGTAATGCAGGTAAGAGCTGGTTTAGAGTCATTTGGTAATATAGGTAAGAACTGGTTTTAGAGTCTGGTGGTAATGAAGGTAAGGCTGGTTTTAGAGTCTGGTGGTAATGAAGGTAAGGCTGGTTTTAGGGTCTGGTGGTAATAAAGGTAAGGCTGGTTTTAGAGTCTGGTGGTAATGAAGGTAAGGCTGGTTTTAGAGTCTGGTGGTAATGAAGGTAAGGCTGGTTTTAGGGTCTGGTGGTAATAAAGGTAAGGCTGGTTTTAGAGTCTGGTGGTAATGAAGGTAAGGCTGGTTTTAGAGTCTGGTGGTAATGAAGGTAAAGCTGGTTTTAGAGTCTGGTGGTAATGAAGGTAAGGCTGGTTTTAGAGTCTGGTGGTAATGAAGGTAAGGCTGGGTTTAGGGTCTGGTGGTAATGAAGGTAAAGCTGGTTTTAGGGTCTGGTGGTAATAAAGGTAAGGCTGGTTTTAGGGTCTGATGGTAATAAGGGTAAAGCTGGTTTTAGAGTCTGGTGGTAATGAAGGTAAAGCTGGTTTTAGAGTCTGGTGGTAATGAAGGTAAGGCTGGTTTTAGGGTCTGGTGGTAATGAAGGTAAAGCTGGTTTTAGAGTCTGGTGGTAATGAAGGTAAGGCTGGTTTTAGGGTCTGGTGGTAATGAAGGTAAGGCTGGTTTTAGGGTCTGGTGGTAATAAAGGTAAGGCTGGTTTTAGAGTCTGGTGGTAATGAAGGTAAGAGCTGGTTTAGAGTCATTTGGTAATGCAGGTAAGAGCTGGTTTAGAGTCATTTGGTAATATAGGTAAGAGCTGGTTTTAGAGTCTGGTGGTAATAAAGGTAAGGCTGGTTTTAGGGTCTGGTGGTAATGAAGGTAAGGCTGGTTTTAGGGTCTGGTGGTAATGAAGGTAAGGCTGGGTTTAGAGTCTGGTGGTAATGAAGGTAAAGCTGGTTTTAGGGTCTGGTGGTAATAAAGGTAAGGCTGGTTTTAGGGTCTGATGGTAATAAGGGTAAAGCTGGTTTTAGAGTCTGGTGGTAATGAAGGTAAAGCTGGTTTTAGAGTCTGGTGGTAATGAAGGTAAGGCTGGTTTTAGGGTCTGGTGGTAATGAAGGTAAGGCTGGTTTTAGAGTCTGGTGGTAATGAAGGTAAGGCTGGTTTTAGGGTCTGGTGGTAATGAAGGTAAGGCTGGTTTTAGGGTCTGGTGGTAATAAAGGTAAGGCTGGTTTTAGAGTCTGGTGGTAATGAAGGTAAAGCTGGTTTTAGGGTCTGGTGGTTATGAAGGTAAGGCTGGTTTTAGGGTCTGATGGTAATGAAGGTAAGGCTGGTTTTAGGGTCTGATGGTAATGACGGTAAGGCTGGTTTCTGGCACCATGATTTGAAAGTAGTAACTGATATTCACTCACGCTGCTCAAACTACAGAACTTTATGTTCCCTTACATCACTCACAGGGCATCTCTTTCTCTTTCCTCTCCCACCAGGTCTATAAGGGCTGTTTTAATCCCACATTAGTGTTCACTAAACACTTGCAGAGGGCCATGTGCTTTGAATTGTTTTCCAGCTGTGTGTATGTGTGTTTTTGATTTTTTTTCCTTTTGTTTTTGTGTATCAGCATGCTAGTTTTATGTTTTGCACATGAACTGTACATAGTTTGTACTCTGATTGTGTGTGTGTATGTGTGTGTAGTAGTGATAGTAGTAGTAGTGGATACAGCTGCTTTCCAAGGTCACTAAGGCTGGAGCATTCATCAGTGGCAGCAGGAGTACCGTGCATGTTTTTGTGAGAGAGGGAGAGAGAGAGAGCGACAGAGAAAGAGAGAGGGAGAGGGAGATTTGTTACTGTAGGAGGAGTGAAAAGTTAAGCTTCTTTTGTGTAACCCAGTATTAAACCTCTCCAGGTGTTTTGGCTGATATTTGAAGCTATGTTCATTTACAGGCAGTATAAAGTTTAAAGGGTTATTCCATGGTCATGATTCTCAGTTTCGCTTACTATAACTGACTTTTTTTTTTGGTTATTTTCCCCCAGAGCTCTTTTAAAAAATGTGTTCTCTGTCTTTCTTTTTCAGAATCCACTACTATTCCTGATACTGCCACCCCAACTCTGCCCCAGCAGGAAGAGACCAGCACGGCTCACAGAGCAGCAGGTGGGTGACAAATTTACAGACCAATCAAAATGCTCCAGGCAGGGATGGAGCTTGGCTTTAATGGTGCCTGTTTGCATCCTGCATAAATTGGAGAAAGCCCATAGTGTCCAAACACATAAAACTGTAAATGTAAGCACAGTGAAACTACAGTGATAATTAAAACTAATAAATAATAACGTCACTACGTATGGAAATATTTTCAGTCTGTGGAAGATTTTGATAGATGTGTTAGCTAGATATTTTACACCAGATTGCATGCACCTGACTTTTCCCTAGCCTAAAAGGTCTCTAGCTAACATGCTATTGCTAGCTAGACTAAAGATTTGTCATGGTTACCATTATGGCTATGGCTTGTTTGCTAGCTAGCTGTCACCTGTGTAATTAGCTAGTCATTACCTGTTGTCTTGTGATCAGAATACAATCATGTTTCAGTCACCTTCTGATTGGCACTTGCAATTACATGATTCAGACCATTTAATTTAAACAGTACAGGAGCAGGTTATGAGGAGTAGGTCCCTATTATTATATTTTTAATTGGTTATATTACTGTATTAGTTTTATTATATTAGTATTATATATATACATATATATATATATATATATATATATATATATATATATATATATATATATATATATATATATATATATTACTATATATATATTACTATATCACAAATCATGTTATATTCTCAAAGTTGGTCAAAGTTGGTCATGGGCATGCAACACCCACAGCACCTATTTGAGGCTGAAAAGCTCCAGCACACTTCTAAATTTGCCAAAGCAGTGAGTGAGACTGCAAGGAGTTCTCGGCATGCAGTGATCTCGCCTCATCAGATCTATCAATAAACGCTATCAGCAATGCCAATCAGACTAATCAATACCTGCCCAAGTCTGACAGTGAGTAATGAGGTTTTGTCACCAGCTCTGCTGTTTGTGTTTAGTTGTGCTTCTAATTTGCATCTGTTGTGTGGCTGCATGCACGCATGGGTGACCTAGCATGGTAGTACACAGACATACAGCCTCTATTATTTACAGAATTCTTCTAGATGATTGCAGCAAACTACAGCCTATCTCTCTTGCATCTGTGATAATAATGGATTGCACCTCCGTTTGTGGAGGCTTATGTCCCGATGAGCAGGAGCACGCAGCATGAGTGCTAACATTATGCTAAGCAGCCTGGCAGTGTTTGCCCCCTGTGTTTGGATTGATTGCTGATGGAGGACTGGTGCAGGGCTCCATATAGATGAGGCCATTGCAGCTCTGCTTGGCTTGGATCCTCTCTCTCTCTCTCTCTCTCTCTCTCTCGCTCTCGCTCTCGCTCTCTCTCGCTTTCTCTCGCTCTCGCTCTCTCTTCCTCCCTGTCTGCAGGCTCTGAGGAGCTGCATAATAACTCTACCTGCAGATAGCTACTCAGCCCTCATACTCACTCAGCACAGTGGGGTAGAAGACATGCTTTTGCACATCAGTATACATATAGAAACATGTGAACATATACATGAACTCATTGGCCTCTTTTTTTGAGAAACCCCCTACCTTGTAAATCCACTTTGCTGGAGTACAATTAGAGCCTTATTAGCCCATCTGTTGCTTTGAAAAATTTGCATTCTCCACCCTCTAACCCTTCATGAATGGTCAGTTTCTAACCACAGAGACGCTCTTGGCTGAATTTTTTTACGTGGAGAAACTTTTTCCTTGGAATACTCCAGTGTTTTCTTTGCATATAAGCTGTATTACAATCTGTACTAGCTGTATTGCATCTGCATTTCAGTCAGTGACAACTGTATAGTGTCATTTGTTATTTTATAACACTACAATATATGTTTTTCTAAAAGAGGGGTAAGACTTTAATGTGCTGGTGGGCCAAATCAGACGTTCTTACAGGCCCCACTTTGGACAGCTCTGGGCTAGAGGGTGACTGACAAATGCTCCTGACTTTGTATTCACTATAATCAGTCAGACTGTATATAGTATACCTCTCAGTGTGTGTGCCTGGTAATTATGGCTTGCAGACTGTAGTGAGGAGGCTCATGCCCAGACCCTGCCAGACTTACTCACACCCACTCAGACCACACAAACAGAGAGCTGATAGGAGCTGAGAGACGAAGGAAAGGTGGTAGACCTCAGCATTCTCAGAGCGCACAGAAATAACTGAAGTGCTAGCCAGATTAGCTATTCAATGAAACTGCAAAGTGTTTGATGTTGTTTGGAATGAGCATGCTGAGGAGCAGCGGGTAGGAAGTGCTGACAGCGAGTGAGGAATAGAAGCTGGGAATAGAAATGATGTAAGACAGCTATTTATGCATTTTGGCTTAATTGGAGAACTTCGCTGTAAATATGCACATGAATTCCTTTATAATTAGAAATGTTTTAGCAAGCATGCCCAAAAATGGCTAAGATCAGGTATTGCACACATATATTTGTGAGTGAGAGAAAGAAAGAGAAAGAGAAAGAGAGAGGGAGAGAGATAGTCATTCCTTTGAGAGCCTGTTGAGTCCAGTTTCTGGAACAGGAATATGGATTTCACAGGCCAGAGGCAGAGGGCATTGATCAAAGCCATGAAACATGGACTCCTTATGTATGTGTGTGTGTGTCTGTGTGTGTGTATATAATTGTATAATTTAGACTGCAGGATATGGGTTTTCTGAAAGTAATGAGTGTAACTTATCTTGTCTCTCTCTCTCTCTCTCTCTCTTTCTCTCTCTTTCTCTCTCCCCAGTGCCCACTACTCTGTCAGCTCTGGGCGGTTTGTGTGATTTTGAGCAGAATATGTGCGGCTGGACTCATGATCCTACAGCTGACCTGAACTGGGCACTACACAGTCCATCCAGTCCCAGTATGGACCTGCAACTGGGAGCCGATGGTATGGGAACCCTTTTACATAACAGCCACATGCATGTGCATCTAATGAAACAGTAGCACAAACTTAGCATTGTGGTATAAGCACTACTTAGCATTGAACCCTGCAAGTTGATGGGGAAGAGACCTGCTGCATTGGGAACAGGCTACAGTGGCTACAATACATGCACAGTATGAGTCATTTCATTACATTAAGGCTTAATTGGTGAAATGCTGTGTATACAGAAATCTATGCTTTGTCAAATCAGTGTATCTAATGTAAGGTAAAGGAAGCAGACAAAAAGAGGCAACATATTGTCTTCTTAAATGGTCAGTTTCTGACCTCAGAACTACTCCTGGCTGGATGTTTTTGGGTGGCAGACAAATCTCATCCTTGTAGTGACACTGATGTGTGAACCCCTCCTGCAGTGCTGCTGTGTCTGAGACACTTGCACCAGCATCACAAACTCTACCATGCCAGTACAGTCAGTCAGTGTCACTGCTGTGATGAGAATGATCCGCTGCTCAAATTTGATCCGGTCAGTAGTGGTCATGTGATCAGAAAATGACCAATGATGAATGGCATAGAGGATCGCTGAAAAACCTATACAGCTTTGTAATTGGTATTATCTGTCATACTGACTGTACAGATTCATTTTTGTTTACCAAGGTGCAAACAATGTAAATGTCCCCTCAAAGGTACAACAGTGGTCTTAGGGCTCACTTGTGTACAAGGCCTGGCCAACTGAGTGATGCATCCAGATATCAGCAATGATTGCCAAGTAAGCTGATGACGAAGCTTCAAAGATGATGTTTACCACTTTGGGAAAGAGAACTGATAGAGAACTATAGATGATTTCAGTTTAAACAGTGTGATAAATAATATTAAATTATGTGTACGTATCGTGTTTTATTCCCTTTTGCTGTTAAAACAATGCATTAATAAGCCATTAAACTACAATAGAGTAAATCCCCACTGATTCTGTGGAGAGATTCCCAGAGTGCACAATACTGCTTTGTTATTTAGTATTATATTACTAAATTTAACCTTTTTGTTTAAGGTTTTCGAAAATCACTTAGAAAGTACAATAAAAATAGCATCTAATGTGCTGAATGAATATATTTGAGTAGGTGCTGGAGCTGAGACAGTACTCAATTTTTAACAGGAAATTATTGTGCTGATTATTTTATATATTGTTCAGGTGTATTGCATACCTTAAATAAGTTTAAAATATGCTGCATAAAAGCTTTCTTTTCATAATGTTTTAAAGTAGAAAAAATACATTAAAGAGCAGTGAGTTAATGGTCAAAACATATGACGCTATATGAAGTGAATGTAAAAATATACTGTTGTAGAATTTGACGATTGGCAATTTTGCTCCATAAGTACAATTACCGAGATGTACCCTTGAGGGTTCTACCCTAGTCTCTTGAGGATGCCACCATAGTGACCTTTTTTCTGATAGCACAGTGAAATTACACATACACATGTTTTCTCTCACATACACTTCATCCTTCAGCAGCCTGTCTAATTATTAAAGTATAATTAATGTGATAGCTGAGGTCTGAAAATAGCCACTGTAGCTCTCCCTCTGTGTCTGCACTGGCCATCCTTTCATCCTTGTTACTTCTACTCTTACTCTTCCAAATCCCTCAGGAAACAAAGGGACAAGTTCTTAAAAAAAAAAAAACTTCCCTACACACGCATACATCGGATCTTGAGGATCTCCTCTGTGCTGACTGTTTTTTTCAGAACAGTTAGCTCTCGCTCTGTTTTCCATCTGTGGGCTTTTAAAGAGGGAACCAGGAGCGGAGAGGAAAGAATTCACGTCTGTTTAAAACATTCCAAAATCAACAAGGTCACTCCCTCAACTCAGACTTTCCCTTTCTCTCTCTCTCTCTCTCTCTCTCTCTCTCTCTCTCTCTCTCTCTCTCTCTCTCTCGACTTTGACCTGACCTGTTTAACACATTCACTCAGTGGTTCAGTAACAGCCACGTCCATAAAGCACATGAACGTAAGTAGAGCGGTCTTCTAGAACACTAGGACTAACATTACGGGACACTGCGATCTTAACAATCCCACCATGGTGGAAGTAAGAGGGTTAAAGCTGTGTCAGCTGTATTAACTCCGGCATGGAAGTTTCCCTCAATGCTCAAGTCATAGACCAGCCTGTCCTGCGCTGCTGTTTCCATACAAACAGACTGCTGGGCTGAAAACCCTCCCAGCCACAATGAGCCTTCTTTAAAATGTTTATTCATCAATTATTCATTGTTATTCCCTACATATAAATCTTCCATAAAGATTGGAAGGCTTCTTCTGCTTAATTATACATTCAGTAGATTACTCAGACCTGTTACTGTTATATTAAAGCAAGAATTCAGTATGCTTCATGAGGTTGAGGGGTACAGCTAGTTTTATTATTCAAGGATACAGGTCGGAGGCAAGGTTGGCGTGTGCATTGTGGCACCTAGCAGAGATAAGAGGATGTTTAGAGGGGAGAAGTGTTGATTATTTCTGTCCTGCTGTCCAGTCAGATAATTCAGGAACTATATGTTTCCCTTCCCTCCCTTCCTCTTCTCAAACCTAGTTTCCCTCTCTTTCAACCTCTCCTCTCTCTGAAGTGTCATCTGCACTTTAGAAGTAGCCTAGTTGATTTTGCCGAGGCTAAGCACTCCTCATCTGAAAATAATGCTCATGCTTTTGTTTGGAGAGCACATTCCATGTTTCCTCTGCTGACTGAGGAAGAGAAACAGCCTGATCATTTATTTATTGTTCACCAGAACATAAATAGGACATAAACTGAAGTGTTCTTCAAGTCATGGTGCCATGCTGAGACGCAAAGAAAAGAGGGCTAAAAATAGACGGCAGCACTTAGAAGCTTGTGATCTGTTTAGCACAGATCGTCTGATGATAGCGGCGGATGTGCAAATGAAAGATACAGTGACACTCCCATGGGTTTTAGCAGTGCCCCACAGCCCTCAGCTGGTGAAGGGCCCACTGCTGTAGCTCTTTCAGTGACAGTGTGAAGAAAGAAACATAAAGGAATGATTTAGTGAAAAATCACATTTACACAATTTTCCGCTTTCCTCAAACGTAGTTGATCGGCCTTGTTTGGCGTCAGAAGTTTGCTTCTTTAGGTTTGCGTAGGAACTGTGAGGCTCATGTAGTTAATGAGTAATACAAATAACAAGGAAGCTCATATTCATAATAATGCACAGATACATTTCATAGCCAAAAGCAATAGTGTAATCAAGTATCTTTTGTCCATTTTTTATACTGTTTCATAGCAGTATATGATATAGTTTCAGAAATCACATAAACATGTTTAGTTGGGACTTTTCTGCAAATTTTAGTGAACAATTTATATTTATTTGCCATGTTTCACATATAATAAAAAATGTATAATATAAAATGTGCCATGATTTTGCGCAGGCTACATTTTATTTTTATTCCAATATGTTAAATGCAGCAGCAAATAAACAGCAATTGTTCATTCAGATGTTCTCTGCAAATGGAGTGTCATTTGACCAGGGCGCCCAAACTTTTACATGCAACTGTATAAGCTTCCCTGATTCCACAGCACTGGGCTTTGTGCAGTGGAAGCCCATTCTCTAGAGCGACGGAGTGCAATCTTTGGGATGAGCTGGGGTGGCGTTTGTGATCCAGAACTGATCATCCAGCATCAGTACCTGATCTCACTTATGCTCTTGTGGCTGAATGCAATCAAATCTTCAGCAACATTCGCGGCAAACACATCATATAAAGCCTTCCCAGAAGAGTAGACTTGCTATGATGTCAGCAGAGCCCATCATGTCCTCATGTCCTCTTCCCTTCTCTATGCTCACTGCTCTCACTCTGTATGTGCAGATTATGGCAGTTTTCTGTACTTGGAGGCGAGTCCTAAGACAGAACATGAGCGAGCCAGGCTGCTGAGCCCACCGGTGGGGCCTGAGAGAGGCCCACTCTGTCTGCTTTTCCTCTACCAGCTGACGGGCGAGGCTCAGGGCACACTGAGGGTTTTGATCCGAGATCACAACCAGGACGAGGCCCTGCTGTGGATACTGAAAGGAGAGCAGGGCCACAGCTGGAAAGAAGGACGCACCATTCTACCTCGGTCACCCAAAGAGTACCAGGTGAGGAGGTGACCTCTTTCAGCTGCTAACTCAGAGAAAAGTATGAAAAGCAGTGCTTAATAATTCAGACATTCAAATGGGAGTAGTTTAATTTTCAGACACATTATGTTACACTGCATTCCAGAAGAAAACTGTACTACTATAGGAAAGAGTTCTATTTTGCTGTCTTTTTATTATTTTTTTTTTGTATTCTGTTTGCTGTACATCAATTTGTGCTTTATCTTTGTCAAATTCTGTTGTCTTTTTCCAATTATGTTTTGTTTGAACCTAATTTCCTTTTAAAGCACTTTGTAAACTTGTTGAGAGGTGCTATATAAATAAAATGACCCCAACTACTACTACTACTACCACTGCTACTAATAATAATATTAATAATAATTGAAAAAATGTGCCAGTAGAGTTGGGGCAGTTACAATGGGGCCCCTGGCAAATGGGCTCCCAATGACACTCTTGGATACCTTGTATCATTGCTTACATTGACCTTTTATTATTAATCTTTTATTGCTATTATTTTAGCACCAGAGCCCAATGTGATATTAATTATTACTAGTTGTTGACGTTAATTAATAGCTGAAACTATCTTTGCTTAGTAGTCTTTGCTCCAGCCCTCACCCCTATCTTTCATCTCTCTTTTTTCTCTTTCTCTCTTTCTGTACCTCTCATGCTCCTCATGCTTCCCCCTTCCCTCTCTCTCTCTCTCCCTGTCTTGGTGCTTTATCAGGTTGTCATCGAGGGCTTCTTCGAGCATGGCAGCCGAGGCCACATCTGGATCGACAACATCCACATGAGCACCACGACAGAGCTGGAACAGTGCACTCGTAAGTCCAGATCACTCTCTCTCTCTCTTGCTCTAGCTGTGCCGCTCTGTTCACTCCTTGCCCCTCCCAGGCACACCATGCTATTGTCACACTCTCTTCTTTCAAGGCCCAACGTTTACTGGGGGGAAAAAAAAAAAACAGATTGGGTAGATGGAAGGCGCTTTTAAAATTCCTTGTTCACGCCGAACGCTGGAAAGTAGGCCACACTTGCCCTGTGGGCTCTGATCCTAATCTATGTTTCATCAGATTTTTCCCTTCTCTTCTCTTATTTGTAAACAGAGCCTTCCAGAGCTGAGGCAGGGAATTACTAGACAGCTGACGTGTCGGTCACAAAACTCAAATTTTTATACACGCATACAACACACTCAGATGTCCCAGAGGAGTCTGAATGTTTGCAGCGTTGTAGCTGCTCATTCACGTTGATGATGAGCAGTACATGTGTGTAGCAGGAATGCCTATTAAAGAGAAAAGCATGGGCTTCCCTCTGCAGACCTTTCAGTCACACGTAGGATGTACAGAAAGGTCAGCCTGACAAGACGCTTTGTTTATTTGCTATGTTGCATTGAAGCATGGTATTAGAGCTACACACACACACACACACACACATACTTACATACACCCTTCCTTTCCTAATCCCAGCTTTGGGAGCGCTCTTATCAATTAATGTTGTTCAGCATGCACACCCCAGCCCTTGCACCCTTGCCAGGCTGGTCTCTCTGCACCGTTCCTTTTAATTGTGTCTGCATTCCAACCATTCTAAACAGGCTTTCTGTTTTCTGAGCATGTGCAGAGCGCCCCTCAATCACTGCCGTGGATCAGAACACTCCACTCTCTGCCAAATTACACAGAGCCCAATTACAGTCTCCTCTCTCTCTCTCTTTCTCTCTCTTCCTCTCCCTATCTTTCTCTCACACAAACCCCATCACCAGCTTAGCCTTCTCCACCACTGTAATGTGTTTGTGAGGAGCTGAAGGGCTTCCAGAAGGGAAGGATGCTTTATGCTCTAGTCAACTAGCATCTGTTTTTAAGTATTCACTTTTACAAAACAGAATCAAGGACTGCCAATGATCAATGTGTATTTTTAATCAAAGTCAGTCTGCGTGTGCCAGAATAGAACTCCTATCATAACACTATACTAGTGGCACAATCGCAAGTGACTTGAGACTCTTTGACCTGTTTACATACTTATCTATATACTACACTGCACTGTATGTTACATACTGTGAATGGACTCACTTAAAAGCATCAAGAATGACATTGCGCACTATGAATTTACTGTACATTCTGTGTTGTTAAGGCTGTAAGGCTAACTATTGCACGTTTTGTACCATAAGGTTACCTCTTGCATCCTTTTGTACTACAAGGCTAAGTTTTGCAAACTTTTTGTACTCTAAGTCTACATTTCACACACTTTTTGTACTGTAAGGCTATATTTTTGACACTTTCATAGTTCAAGGCTAAGTTTTGCCTGCTTTTTGCAACTTTTTTTATATAAGACTGTAAGGGTGCATTGTGCACCCTTTTGCACTGTAAGCTTACCTTTTATACATTTTTTCTACTGCAAGGTTAACTTTTGCACACTTTCTAAGTTATAAGGCTAAATTTGGCACACTTTTTACAGTGTAAGGGCAGCCTATCTGTACTGTAAGGCCAACATTTGCACACTTTTTTGTACTGCGAGAGTTTGCCACTTTTGTGATACTTCATGTGATTTGCCACTATGATATGAATTCCAAACATTACAAATATTTTGTGTATATTGTCTAATACACCTGAAAATAACTGAACTCGTATGTTTAATGACAATCGAATTGAATCTTTCATTGAACACTCTCTGTTCTTTTCTCTGATTTCAGAGCCTTTCCCGGCTTTCCCTCCAGAGATGACTGGTGAGTCGTCTTGCCATATTCTTGTGCAAATGTCTGTCATATTCCTGTGCAGATGTCCATGCTTCCTGCTTGTTGCCCAGCACAGCTTGCGGCAGCTTACTGGCTCTGAGGAGACCCTGCGCTGGTCCCGCTTTGCACTTTTAAGTGTGATGGAGCCACTGCTTATGAGCCACACAAGTACACACTTACCTCAGGCCAATTCAAGTCCATTAAATCTGGCCAGAAGTGTGAGAGATGTGTGCTGAGCGACTTTTAATATTGTCTCCAGCATCATCACTTTTGTCATCATCACCTTGCCATTCTAAGCATGGGCAGTATCCCAGCATGCACCAGAAGCTCCATTTAAAATATTTGGTGATGTTTGGTGGTGTGTGGTGTTGGTGGCTGATGTTGATGCTTGCTGTCAGTGGTTGGTGTGGTGATGTGAGGGTTGTGGCCTACGTACAGATACAGTATCAACTTTCTTACTGCCTGTTAACCATTTGGGGACACCTTGCCATCTTTTGAAATTTAAATGGAATTTACTTATACATTTTGTAGAACTCATCAAAGTGTCTTCCATTGTATGAAGAGCTGGTTTTGTCTTAATAATGATTTGACAGTTTTCTTTTCCAAATTATTGTTAAAAGCACTCCTCAAACTCTGTTAGCCCATAGTTGGTTTAAAATTCCCAAAGGTTTAAGTGCAGATGACATTACAAGAATGGGATAAAATGTGTGGGGTTTGGCATTAGTCCCAAATTAGCACTGTCACAAATATTGTGGTGAAATATTATTATTTTCCTCAAAATAAACCTGGCTGGACATGAGTATGTTAAGCAATTGCAGACAGAAACATGCTCATTTGTATTTAAAACAAAGCATGGTGTCCTCAAATTTTTGATGGCAGTGCCATCCATCAAACTTTTCGCTCGTAGTGCTTTGTGCCCCTGAACTGTTCTGTTAGTGAGCTTGCAGTAATCTGCAGTAAGTGTATAGACGTTATGGTGTGAAGTGTGAGAGGGGTGTGGATGGTGGCTGCCATAATCCCCCTTAATGTCAGGCTCCACAATGACTTATTCCTCTAGTGTCATCACTCGCTCTGTGTATTTTTCCACTGCCTCTCTTTCACTTTTCTTGGCTCTCCATCTCTCTGCATCTTTCTCGCTCTTTCTCCTCCTCACCCTCTCTCTCTGACCATATATGGAGTCATCTCCACTCGAAGAAATGTGCAACTGACGCTTCGTCTTAGTGGGATTCATTTTAGTTTCGCTGGCTGCCCATATCCTCGGATAGCTTCAGGAGAGATGAGCCGGACGCACAGACAACCCAAATTACACGCTTGTTTTATTTCCGAGTTCAGAGACAGGAGATTAGATTAGAGTAAGGTGGTGGAGGGCCGTCAGTGGCAGAAGTTTGTTACATTCTGAGTGAGTGTGTGTGTGTGTGTTTGTGTGTGTGAGATGGGTGAGTTGTTTCCTTGCAATGCTGGATGGGGTTCATGGAGGAGTTTGGCTTGAGGCAGATGAAGCTGGCACAGATCCATGCATGCAAGAAAACAGAAGTTTCAGCCCTGAAAAACACCAGCCTGCACACACACACTCACACACACACTCATAAATGTACATACATCCAAGTAAAATACATTTTCAGAGAACTTTAGTGTATGCATGTGCACGCTTTCCCAAACACAGACATACACACACACCCAGATCTCTTTTTGGTGAAATATGAGCTGATATAAGACTTTGGGTTGTTTTCTCTGACATGGAAGTCTAACATTTGACTACATTGAAATACCAGTGGTTTTTCATCATAAAAAATCCTTTTTAACTTAAGTCTTGATCTGGGTCTGGAAAACTTTCCCTTTGTCTTAGATACTCATTTTATGACTTAGAAACACTGCCTGCAGTGAACACCTATGTTTATCAGTGTAGCCTTTCACCCTAGCTGCATGCGTCACACGGTGCCATGGTAATGCACACATGAAGCACAAAAATACACATTGTGTCTATTTTTGCCAGTTCTGCCTGCAACATACTAGCAGTTTCTAGCTAGAAACAGTACAGTATTCCTGTGATCTAGGATCAGAATCAAAACATCAAATAGCTATATTTGTGCTGTGCTGATTCCCAGATTTCTTCCATTTTGGTCTTATTGGATCTTAGTGCATCTTTTAATACAGTTGATCACAAGATTCTAATCCTGTGCAGGTCTCTCAGGCATAGTTTTAGAACGTTTTTTCATATTTGACAGTTTTTGATTTCACTGGGAAATCATTCATCAAAAAATTCTTGTGGAGTCCCACAAGGTTTAAATTTAGGGCCTTGCTTTTCTCTTTGCACTTGTCAACTTTAGGTAATGTCATCAGGAAATGTCATATCAGTTTTCAAAGCTATGCTGATGATACGCAGTTATACATTTCCATTCCCTCTGAGGAATCAGCCAATCACCCCTTTCAGACATTTTATAGCTAATAACTATGCTCAAATGTCATTTACTTAAAGTGTATTAAATTAACATCTGCAAGAACAATAGTTCCCTCCAAAAATTTAACCAGATATTTTCTAACATACAAAAATTAATCAGCCTAAACTGACCATACATGTACAGGGCTAGGGCAAGGCAACATGCATGCGCATCTGCCTGTCTGTGTGCAGCAACTGTCTGTTTCGTTTTCTGTGCAGCAGCCAATCAGAGCCAAGAAAATTAAAAAAAAAAAGATCATGCGAAAATCAAAGCTTGGCTTTATAAGCTCTGCAGTCTGCATGCTTCTCTACCCCAAGCCAACTCTTCTGTGTCTCTCCACCAGGGGGAGCCCTACCTGGCAGGAGTGACCCCACTGTGGACACTACGGTGTCTCTGCAGCCCATGCCCACCTACTGGTATTACGTAATAGCCGGAGGGGGGGCGCTCTTGCTGCTGGCCTCCGTGGCGCTGGTCATGGCCCTGTGCTGCCATCGCTACCACCTGGCCGCCAAGAAGAGCCAGCACTCAGTGGCCTACCAGAGCACGCACTACCCAGGCAGCGGCTCGGCAGGGCCCGGGGTGGAGCCCATGCTGACCATTAGACTAGAAAAGCACGAGCCATGCTCGCAATGCTGAGGAGAGAGAGAGAGATGGAGACTGTGGAGGGGTCACTAAGGCTCTCTCTCTCTCTCTTTCTCTCTCTGCTGCTTTGTAACTACCGACAGGCACAGAAACCCTGCCGATGCTCGTGCAGGGCTCTTCAGGAGGGATTTTTTTTCTTTCTTTTTTGGAGGATCCCTTTGGAGGATTGGGAGGCTTCTGCCGCTGGCGTATGGAGACTTTTTGAAAGTGTTTAGTTGCTAATCGAATGGAGGGAAGGAAAAAAAAGGACGCGCTCAAGCAGCAGAGCCGTGGATATGCTGCCCTCTTGAACCCCTTTTGCACTGTGTTCGCAGTTTCAGCTTTGCCGTTTGCTTACCGGAAAGAAGAGACAAGCATCCAGCCTCAATCCTGAGTGACAGGAAGCCACCTCCGTGTCTCTGTGTGTGTGCGTGTGTCTCTCGATGGGAACCTGACTCTGCAGGGTTCTAATCCCCTGCTTGTGACCAATCCTTTTGCCCAGTGGAGAAAGGCCACCATTGCTGCCAAAGCAGGAGGAAGAGACACAGAGAACGGGGAGAAAAAAGAGACAGCATACAAGAGGAATGAAAGATACTGCTGTGTCACGTGGCAGCATTTGCATGTGGACTGCACAATGCACACGCACATTTCTGATGAGCTTAGTTTGTAGAGAGGTGCTTCTTGAAATGCAAAGCAAGAGGTAGCATAAGTGGCAAAATGAAAGACAGTGAAAGGGATGCATTCGGGCTATGGCAAGCATCGGTGTAACAAATCCTTTGGTTTCTTGGAAGGAATCTGTGTCTTTGCGTGCCTTGTTGGGGCATGTGTGTGTGTGCGTGGCTGGGTGGGTGGTTGTAGTAAGTGTGTGTGTTTGTGTAAGGATGGGGTTGGCACCCCAAACTTAAAGCACTGACAGTGTTCCCTTTTTCCATTGAGCCTGTTTCCTGCCTCAAGTCTTTATCTAAGACCCTGTTTACACATGGTCATTTCATGTGACTTGAATCTGGATTGTAACCTGATCAGATTTTAACCTCAAGCATTCACACCTGGTATTCAAACAAGTCTTTGTTTAGTCAGATTGACATCCGTTTGCTGTGGTTACATTTACAGTTCTGCGTATGGCAGATGCTCAGATCAGCTCATATACAGTCATATGCAAAAGTTTGGTCACCTCTGTCAAATTACATTTGTTGATTTTGAGAAAATAATTTAACACATCCTCTGCAGAGAACACATCTGCTCATTTTAATACACAATTACTGTTTATTTGCTGAATTGAATTAAACATAAAATGTCAATTTTTTTTGACCGGAAGTGACACATTGTGGAAAAAAAATATTCCTCAGCTTTTATTTACATTTGAACAAAAAGTGGCATGTCCAAAATTATTCATACCCTTCTCAATAATCAATAGAAAAGCCTTTATTGGCTATTACAGCAATCAAACGCTTCCTATAATTGCTGACCAGCTTTTTGTCTCCACTGGTATTTTTGCCCATTCATCTTTAGCGATGAGCTCCAACTCTTTCAGATTGGAGGGTCTCCTTGCCATCACCCTGATCTTTAGCTCCCTCCACAGATTCTCAATTGGATTCAAGTCAGGACTCTGGCTGGGCCACTGCAAAACGTTAATGTTTTTGTCCGCCAACCATTTTACATTTTTTCACCATTTTTTCATGGTGCCATTCACTGTGATTAGGTTCCCTGGTCCACTGGCTGAAAAACACCACCAAATCATTAGGTTCCCACCACCATGTTTGACAGTGGGGATGGTGTTTTTAGGGTTGAAGTCTTCTCCTTTTTTACGCCAAATGAAGGATACATCATTGTGGCCAAACAATTCAATTTTTGTTTCATCTGACCATAAAACAGAAGACCAGAAATCTTCTTCTTTGTCCAGACGAGTATTTGCAAAGGCCAAGTGGGCTTTTGTGTGCCTTTTCTGGAGAAGTGGCGTCTTCCTTGGTCTGTGTCCGTGGAACCCAGCAGTGTGCAGTGTCCGTTGGACTGTCTGCCTTGAGACGTTGCCACCAGCAGAGGCCAGATTCACCAGGATGGCCTTGGTGGTGATCCTTGGATTCTTTTTCACCTCTCTCACTATCCTCCTGGCCAGCACAGGTGTCACTTTTGGCTTCCGACCACATCCTCTGAGATTTTCCACAGTGCGGAATGTCTTGTATTTTTGAATAATACTTTGCACTGTTGCCCCTGGAACTTGAAAACATTTAGATATGGCCTTATAGCCCTTTCCTGACTTGTGAGCAGCCACAGTGCGCAGCCGCAGGTCCTTAGTGAGCTCCTTTGTCTTAGTCTGTCACCTGTTGAGTTGATTAAAACAGCTGTTCCCAATGAATCAGGGTAATTAGGATGCTTTAAAACAGCTTGGACTATTTGAAATGGTATAGAAATTTGGATTTTCCCATAGACTGTGACAGTTTGCAAAGGATATGAATAATTTTGGACATGCCACTTTTTGTTCAAATGTAAATAAAGCTGAGAATTTTTTTTTTTTTCACAATGATGTCTCTTGTACTTCGTCTTATTATTTTCTGGGAGATGCCTGTGTCATTTCCGGTCAAAAAATTGCTGGTTGAATAAAAATAACTTTAAGCCGAAATTTGCCAGGGGTACAAATAATTTCGGGCTTCACTGTGTGTATATATATATATATATATATATATATATATATATATATATATATATATATACTTAAATACAGAACCAATCAATTGTGCTTTTCTTACCTGTTTCATTCAAAAGATCACAAATTTGTATCATTGTTTAGAATAACTAGCTTCATGTGTTCATGGACCGTAAGCGTAAAAACACTTTGTAGAGAGGCAGGGATCAGCGATGCTGCTTGTTTAGTGGTGTCAGTACAGTGGCTGTTTGTACCCCTATATGCTGAACTGCAGAGGGAGGCGCAGTCACAGTACTGGGCGAGGTTATGGATGCCATGTATGGGTTGGAGAGACGAATGCATTCACATTTGAACATCTGGCTATGAAAAGCACCTCATAAATTTAGTGATTGAATTTAAATCTGTTTTAAAAGCATCCCATTTTTATGTGGATCATCTCTATCCGGATAGAATCCTGATATTCAAGATGCATGAAACGCTCAGGTGTAAACGGGTCTATGAAGAATGATCTAGAAATGTCTGTGTGTAAATTGGAAATTTTAGAAATTCTATATAAATTCATTTGGTACATGTACTCTCTAAAGAGGGTTGATTTTTTTCTTTCTTCTATATGCAAAAGTCATGTGACCCTGCCTTAGCCAGTCTACACCTCTGAGAAGCCCACTATCTTTCAGTCACGTCATTAGCCTTAAACTTACGAGTGGCACAGGGCTGTTCGATGCCAGTCACTATAGAGCCTCACTTTTTCAGTAAACTTTACTAAATGTACTTTTCTCTTTATATGCTACTTATTTTCTGTAATATTTTTATATCCAACTTGATTTGTCATGGTCGCTAAACTGAAAGGCTGAATGAAATGACATGCACATGCATATGACTGATGCACTGATTGTTAGGC
This sequence comes from Colossoma macropomum, assembly GCF_904425465.1. NCBI lineage: Eukaryota > Metazoa > Chordata > Actinopteri > Characiformes > Serrasalmidae > Colossoma > Colossoma macropomum. The sequence continues at coordinate 31,213,044 of NW_023494784.1, read as the reverse complement.
TTATTCTGAAAGCCAGTGATAACATTTCTTTTAGTTTCTTTTGCTGGTTTACCTGCTATTGGCTGTGTTTTTTTTCTACTCTTGGTTTTCTTCAGGAGCAGAGAGTGGAACTCGAGCAGGGAACGTGCAGCTTTGCTGCTGTGCTTTACGTTTGACAGTGGTTGGGGAGTGTAAGAAATTTCACTAGCTCCATATGTGTCAAAACTGCAGAGCACTGCAGTCCCTACTTTCTGTCTCTACTCCACATCTTTCTGTGTTAAAACTGAAACTTTTCTCTTTATAGTTCCTTGCAAGTCTGTATCTTTAATATACAGAAATACTTTTTTGTACAGGAAATGCATTTATATCGCATACCAGTCTTGATGTTTGACGATGTGCGTACTGTAAAACGTTCATTCTGAAGCATCTCGTAGCTTTACACTGTATTTTTGCAATCATTCAAACATGATTCAGCATAATTCAATTGCTGAGATGTAAACAAAGTCACTCAGATACTTTTGATATACAATGGTGGATGAAACTTAGAGAGAAACTTAACAACTCAGTGGTGGTGATAAGAGCCAGGGGTCACAATATCTACAACACAAATATACTCATTTTATTTATTTATTATGCACAACAACCAGTGAACCTATGTGTTCACTGGTTTTCAGTGTAATGTTGATAATGGTAATATATTAATAATGTTTTGCCCGCATGTACCTTTCCATCATGAATGAATTTTAAATAATACATACACTCAAAACCATTTCATGTAATAACTTTCTGTGAGGGAGCTTTGAGACATGTCTGGTTCTTGTCACCACCACTGTGAACAATTCTGACTTCTTAAATTCCTCTAGAGGTGCACATTTCACATCAAACCATTCTGAATGACTTTATTAGTATCTTAGTGATTTAATTACGTAGAAATTTTGACAAATCTGTAGAATTCCCCTTTAATACTCCAACAAATTTCAGTGTAACATTGGAACGTCAGTGATGGCCCAAGGATCGTTATCCAAGAATGTACTGATCTCATGTCTAGGGCGAATCACAAGGCTTTCAAAATATATAGAACAAACAGATAAAGCAGCCAAGATACACAGCCTAGAGGGAGATTCATGGACATTCCACCCAAAACCTCTCCATAAACATATTGTTCCTCTTTAGCCATAAAGAGTTTGAGGCGCCATCCGTCATTAAAAAGAAGAAGAAGCCTGTCAGGCAGCCGCTTCAGGTTTTGGCAGCATCCGAAACGTTCGAGGATTAAAGGAGAAAGCAAATCCCACTATCTTGTTATGTCCTCCATCTGGCAATAGGTGAAAATAATCCTCCATCATGGAGACGCTGGCCATTTTCGCCCCATTAATCTGCTCTTCACAAAAGAATGTGTGGAGAGATGGAAGGAGAGATCAAAGCGAGAGGCCACTCTAAAGATAGGCCCGCTCCGGTTCGGCCCGGAGTCTGAAGGGGTTTGTTTAAGAACACAAAAGCACATGAAAGCCCCTCACAGGCAGCCAGAGAAAGCACCTGACCTGGCAGACCCGTGACGAAGCCAAGATAGAGAGGAGTATTCTCTCGCTCTGCTTTCTCACTCTCTCTCTCTCTCTTTCGTTTTCTCCCATCTCTTTCTCTTCTCTAATCCCTGCATACAGTACATCCTTGTTAACTGAATTAAAGCCACAGTAATGAAGCCAGGCCGCCTATCATGCGTGCTACAGGCTGTCATTAGGGCTATTGTTTAAGACGTTTGGGTGGGTTTAAAGTTGAAATTACAATGACATTTTTCCGTGAGAGGAGCACTAAAGCTGGCCGAGAGCCTTCATCTCTCTCTCTCTCTCTCTTTCTCTCTCTCTGCTCTCCACTTCCTCATTTTCTTATACCTTGTTTATCCCTTACTTTGAAAAAATGCCATCAAACTCACTAAGTTATACACATTACTGTATTTCTTATGTAATAATGTTGATTCTTTTTTAGTCCATTGAGTTCTAGGTAACTGTGAGGTACGAACTTCAAAGTACTAGGTAATTAATTTAGTAAAATGATGGTAAGTTCCAAGGCATTCAAACTGAATTACATTGAAATACCAAACAGGTATTCAGAGGTATTTCTAGGTTTTAGCTGGGTAAGTTTATGTTTAAGCATGTTTAAGCAGTACCTGCCATCATGTTACTTAAAATGTTTAACTAGTACTTTGAAGGTTTTGGAGTTTGGACCTCACACTTAATTGGTTAATACTTAGAACTTGAGGGACTATAGTGTTTCCATTTTTTCACTGTCAAATTCGTTTTGTCCAGATAGAAACCATCCTCTATCTTCCATTTCCTTCTCTTGTTCCTTCTCATTTCAGCCTCCGCCAGCTCACAGGCCTGTATGATTAATTTATAAACCAACATAGGGTATTTAACCCAGACCACCCAATCTTAATTCATTTAAAGTATTTGATTTTCCAGCAGGAATATCAGCTTTTCGTTGTGTTTTATTTATGATCTTCTGAAGCAATTTTTTTTCCTTGAAACCGAAATGTTTGCAAAAAAACGCAATCTGGCGGTCATGATGTGCTTTTAAATCAGCTGCAGCTGCCTCCTGTGAGATTTCTTTGAAGCTCTTAATATTTCTAATTACATAATGGGTCTGATTACGTTTTATTAAGCCTGCCGTAAGCATTCTTTCTTTCCTTTTGCTGTCCCTTAAATAATATTAATGAGCAAAAGCACTTAGGAGGGCCCTTCAGCCCACATAGTGGCCTCGCAGCGCCAAGAGTCTGTCTCTGGTAGTGCCAGCACACAAAAAAAAATAAAATAAAAACTCATAGCTTGGAGGACATGGAGGCAAAGATCTGAAGTGTTGCTTTAGAGGAATATAATTTGCTTTATGAATATATTTTTTTTTTTTCTGATATGGACTTGGATATGTGATTTTTTTGGTGACAACAGGTTTAGAAATCCCTTTACAGGAATTTAAACCCAACTTTCATGTAGTGTTAGGAGTTTACTTTGGTTCAGTCATGTTTACTGAACATGAGCTGGTAATGTGTATCATATTTTGTTTTCTGCTGCGAATCCATGGTTTTGGTGAAGGCTCTGAAAAGTTTGTGACTGTGTACTCCTGCGTCCTCTTTTCGTGTACATTGGGCCTTGACTGTGATTGTCTGTTTATGTGCCATTTCTCATACTGCACTTCAGCCTGTTTCAAAAGATTTGAGGAATATTTTAGCCTGTTGAATTTCATGGTCTTGGAAAATGTTGTGCGGAATGTAATAATAAAGTGATATTTTTCTACAAACTGGGCTTTGTAGTGATTTACCGCGACCTGCGTTTGGTGCATTTAGTTGATTGTAGTTGACCTTGTATACACCGTTATTTTTTGATGTTGATGGTGCTTACTTCCCTACTTCTGCATTTTACAATTCACTGCAGATGTGTCAGGGCTTCAGTGAACAGCAAATAAACAGTCCGTTACTGAAGCCGCTTATTCTGCATTGCCTCATGTTTTCATGCCATTAGTGCTTGTGTCATAGCAGGCAGCACTGACTCATTTGGCAAAAACACATGAGGTTGTTCTTTTTATTTATTTTTGTGGTCTCTTTATTTGAACTCCCCTAAATGTTTCCCTGCTTGTGTTTTTCCATTTAGAGAGAAGACCTATTGAATTTGGAAACAATCCCCTGTTCCATGACAGAGACCACATAGACCAAGGTAAAGCCCTGTTTTAAACCAAATTATTATAGTTTATTGGTTCATTTTTTGCCCATATCATAGATAAGTATGTAAGTTGTATGTTGCCCATATTATCTTGGTGTGACTTTGGTTTGTTAGGTTGTTATTACAGATGCTTTAAAGTGTTCTCCTTCTGTTCTTCCCTCAGGCTTTCCATTCTCAGCATGGACCACGCCTGGGCCCTCGCGGGGGCCTCCGGTGACACGGATCTCTGAGAAAGACAATGCCTGGCTGCTAACGCTGGACCCCATCCTGGTCACCATCATCGTCATGAGTTCTCTGGGTGTCCTGTTGGGGGCGGTGTGCGCCGGCCTGCTGCTCTACTGCACCTGCTCCTACAACGGCCTGTCCTCGCGCAGCTCCACCACGCTGGAGAATTACAACTTTGAGCTGTACGACGGCATCAAGCACAAGGTGAAAATCAACCATCAGCGGTGCTGCTCCGAGGCCTGAGGTGGTTGGGGCCTCAAAGGCCACCTGGGACTTTCCCCTGTCCACTGGCTCTTTCTCTCTGTTCAGTTCTCGAATGGGAGCCCTCTTCAATCAAAGACTGTGAACGAACCTCACTTTTCTGCCATGGCCCACATGCCACTGTCTCCAAGCGGATATTTCTGCTTAGCTTGAGGTGCTCCCAGTGGACTGCTCAGTGGGTGGGAAAAGTTATCAACACATATCAATCGAATGCCTATCCCAAAAAAAGAGAAGAAAAGATAAATTAAGTAAATAAATAAAGACGTGTATATGAATATAGATTTGTAAAGATAAAAAGATCTAAAAGTGGTTAATGGGAGTTTAGAAGTGATTGGCACTAGGACCTTGTAGACAGATCGCCGGTTGTGAAATCTTGGCCTCCATTTCGTGAAAGACGTGGCCTAGAAGATCGTGGACATATTGTTTAGTTTTAGACCTGTGTCTTTCTGCACATCTGCTTGAGTTATTGTATCCACCCTCAGCCATCTTTTTGAGCAGTGTCAATCCTTCTTATGCCAGTCTTACGCTTACGTTCAGTCTGTTTAGAACACTGTTTTTTGTTGTGAACCGTTAGCAGTTGTTATCAGAAGCGGGTAGATGAAGAAATGAAAAAGTTGTATTATGTTCGGGCAGAAATCCTTTGTCCGAGCACGTTAGATTTAAGTATTAGGATTGTCTCTGGTGTTTCTTTTGCTTTTGACTGTTCAATCTATACACATGGTGTAGCACTGTGTGAGCCGTTAGTTTTTTAATTGCAACCTATGGATTGCGAAGAAATTGGAGCCACTGAGGTCAAAAGCGTTGGAGACAGAGGAGAAAGAGGAGGCTCTTCCACCCGCAGACAGCGATCTTCACTTTGCTCCTTTACCGCATACCTTAAGTGAAAGGACTCTTCAATGATGAAGCTGGGGAATCCCCAGACCTCTTATATGGACCCATAATTGAGCCTTAAGCGAACTGTCTTTGGAGGAGAGCCATTGAGAAACACCAGTTCTTGGGTTTAAAACCTCTGGGGCCTTGGTGGAATCGGGCCTTATGCTTTCTTTCATTTCACGCTTTCTGTTTACTACATGTTATATTATAGGCTGTTGAAAAAAAGTAAAGGTCAGCAAAGACCAGGTTTGCTATGAACCTGGAGAGCAAGTGGAAATTTCACAGCGTGTTTGTCTCAAAGTGAAGAGAGAGTGAATGCGATAAAAAAGGAGCTTAGACTGCCCCCGCAGCACCCTACCGTGGCATTGCTGGGAGCTGCGGGAAGGGGACGTACTGATTAGGAGGCCCTGAAAACAGCAACAGATAAGCGCTTCTCAGCTGTCGGGGGGAGAGAATGAAAAAGAGCGAGAGAAAGAGAGAGTGAGAGAGAGATGGTGTGTCCAGCTCTGTTGTCACTGGACTCTGTTGACTCTTTTCCAAGTGCCTTGGAGCTCTGACCTGTTTTAGCTTTGCTGCAGAGCTGTGAAAGTATTACCTCTTCTGTCTGGGACAGGGGGCCAACACCAAAAGACATGGACATCCCGGCACTGGTCAGATCATTCAGAATTTGCTGTTTGTAGACTTTGTACAGACAAATGTTCTTTTTATTGTTATTATTATTATTATTATTATTATTATTATTATTTAATAAAGTATGAATAACTGAAGTTTGCACTGTCATTTTTCTTGGGTACTGTGTGTCTGTTGGCATTGTTCCTAGAACATTTACTCCCCTGTCTCTTTCCCTCATTCCCATATTACTCAGCACCCCAGACCCTTTCATTTAGGAGCTAGTCGTCGTCTGATTAAAGCTTTGAACTGCCCTGCGGCCTGACCCTCATAGCTTTTCCTACTGACACTCGCACAAACACACACGCACAGCCCCTCTCAGAACCTGCACACTGCCAGCAAACCTAACCTTTTTCACCTTCTCCTCCCTCTCATCCTCTTCCTCCCTGCCACGGCGAAACAGCAGAATGTAAAATATGCCTCAGCACTCTCTGATCTTGGAGGGAAAAACCAAAAACATTGGTATAAGGGCTTTACCTTTTATCTAGTAAGCTTTCATCATGTTCTCTAAAATCGGTATCAAACCGCAGCCTCCGGAGCCGAGCTCAAGGTGGAGTGAGCAGGGACATGAGTGCCGGCCCTCAGAGACACATACTGTCAGTTTTAAGAGACTGCAAGGAAGAGCAGCCATGCAAAGCAGTTCAAACCCAACCTGATAATAGACAAGTAAAGGACATCCGCAGAGAGAACAAGGAGATGCTGCAGAGAGCTTAGAGTGTTAGCAGTGGTGCCCCTTCAGTTTTTCTCACTTTCATCCTAATGAAGGTCAGATCTGTTGTTCTGGCAGATACACCTGAATAATGAACAATGGGAGAGGAAACATCTTCTAAATAGACATATTGTGAGGTAAATTTATACAAAACATATTGCAGTGACTGCTCTTTTTTCCGGTAAAAGACTTTCTCTGGAAGTAAGCTTTTTCACTCAGAGCTTCCCTTGTGATGAATCCCAGATCCTAGCAGATGCGGGAATGTTTATTTGGCTTGTTTGTTGGCGTCCCGTCTACATAATTGCTTTGTTCTGGATTCTGACAGCTTGCAATCCAATAATGTAATAAAGCAGTAGTCAGGTGACTCACAGGAATGCGCGATGGTGCAGATTCCTGCCATTGCTCTTCATTAGAATCACGGCAGGATAATGACAGACAATTCACAGCATCAAAGCCATGCACCAAGAAAGCAGGAAGGATGTGTGACAAGGGCCATAGTATTCCATAACGGTAATAGAAGTGCAATAGTGCGACAATGTGCATCCTTATTTATTGTTCGCTCCACATTTTGTCTAAGTGAATGACCAATAGTCTGTTATAAAATAATCTGTTTGTATTTTAATTATTAGAAGCCTAGAGTTATTACTGTCATTTTGTTATACATCCAGTTCACATTGCATAACTATTTTTATGTGTTTACACAAATGTACTTGTAATGTAATTTTTGTGTACTTACAATCTGTAGTGATAGGTGTGTTGAACCTGCACAAATGTGAACATGCAATCTTCTTTCCATTTGTTTCAATGTCACAAAATGACCAAACGATGACAAAAAATATACCTACCTCAATTCCAAAAAAGTTTGGAAAGTATATGAAATAATTAAAATAGCTAACACTTTATTTGGATGGTCCACTGTAGATGCTTTGTACATGCTCAGTATATCTTAAAGTAGCATTCAACTAAATTTCTAACTAAACTTGAAGTTGAGTGTGGAAGATTCTATTAAATCTATTCACTAAACGTAACCCTAACCCCAAGGCAAAATCTACACCTACTTCTAAACCTAGCCCTAACCATAATGTTCTTGATAATCAATCAGTATCACCAGAAAATTTGTTAATGATATAAGTATCTGTAGATCATCTATAGAGAACTATCCAAATCAAGTGTGACCTTAAAACATGCTAATTATAACAGAATTTAGAATTTCCACCACCCAAATAGTACCTGCTCTGTGATGGTCCTGTGTCCTCACCATTGAAGAACAAGGTAAAAGGAGGCTAACAAGTATAGAAACAGATGGACTAAAACCTTTAATTGTAGAGCTTCGTACGCTTTTATGGTAATTGGAGCTGATAAAATGGACAATGAGTGTAGATACAAGGCGGTGTCCTTAATGAAGTGGATGACCACTTTTGTATTTCTGCTCAAGGACTTGAATAATTATTTCACCAAAGTAACCATAGTTTTACTTGTGTGGGGGCTTAGGCCACTATAGCCACCACTACTAAGTCAATAACTAATCCATTCACAGTGAGAAGTGTTTTTTGTGGTGTCTTAGCATTTGAACTGATGTTCCGTCTCCGTTTCTGGCTTTCTCTCTCTTTTTTTTTTTATGTCAATATCAGCCAGTTGCTCAAGAGGGTCTAATTCTTAGTAAAGATCAAAGCTACGTCTTTCTCTTCCTCTCGCTTTATCTCTCTCTGTCACTCTGGCTTTCTCTCTATCAAAGCACCTGCTTTTTAAAAAGAGGGTAACTCGAACACGGTTTGAAAAGTGCTTTAAAAACATCACATTATCAATCAAACATGAACATGTGTGGACAGAAAACACAGTTTGACCACTGATTATGCTGTCCTCCACAGTCACAGACTGAGTGTGAGGAGTCCTGAATGGGGTGTGTTTTATATACAGATAAATGGATCATTTGGGACTGCAGGGACTGGGAGGGGTTCAATAGAGAGACTCTTTTTGGATGGAGCTCAAACAGCGTCCCAGTGGCAGATGGCTGAGAAATGGACTGATCGGCTGCTGATGAGGGACCAGAGTTGTTTGTGCGTGTGTGTGTGTGTGTGTGTTTGTGTGTGTGTGTGTGTATGCTTGTTTGATGATGAATTAAGCAGAGAGTGGGACTTTCCTCAGTGACTTGACTCCAGTAAAGTGCCTGTCGTCTATTTGCTGAGGGACTGGTCCTATGCAGACTGACACCTTCCAACACAAGTGGTTGAATCCAGGGCAAATGATGCTGCGGCTTATTAGATTGCTTCAGTTTTGCTTGAAAGCCATTGCGGATGGCATTGGCTATGTGGGTCAGCAAAAAAACAGCACTTCTTCAGCAAAGACCGCATGACACCATTCACTTGCAAGCATTTCAAAGCAAAGGGAATCGTCCCCTTATTAAACATCATTGTCTCGAAAACATTGTTAAATTTGGGCGAATAAAGCGCAAAATTCCATTGATGTCCCGTTTTATCAACACTTTCATAAAACCTGTTTTAAACACATTTTCAAAGCAGCGTCTGATTCTCATTGTCTGTCCACATTGTTTTCATTTTAGTTTGGACATGATGTTGAAAAGCTAGTTTGCTTATGAGATATTTCAGAGATCTGACACACCTGTTTTTGGGTTCTTTTCCTTTATCTTGTTCCAGGACCAATAGTTTCCAGAACGTTTCTCCATGTCCAGACTTTCATTCCTCACTCTCAACACAACATAACTTGTGTATTAGTTTCATAGTAATCACATTTGAAGCCTCTGTAAAATGCTCAATATACATACATACAGTGGTGCTTAAAAGTTTGTGAACCCTTTAGAATTTTCTATATTTCTGCATGAATGTGACCTAAAACTTCATCAGATTTTCACACGTCATAATACTAGATAAAGAGGACCAAAATAAACAAATGAAACAAAAATATTAGACTTGATCATTTGTTTATTGATGAAAATGAGCCAATATTACATATCTGTGGACCTGAAGCAAGCAGTTCATGGGAGGAAACTTACATACATAACAGAGTTGAAGCTGTTTTGTACAGAAGAATGGGTTAAAATTCCACCAAGCCGATGTGCAGGACTAAATCAACAGTTACCGAAAACATTTAGTTGCAGTTACTGCATGAGGTGGTTACACCAGATACTGAAACCAAAGGTTCACATACTTTTGTCACTCACAGATATGTAATATTGGATCATTTTCCTCAATAAATAATATTACTATTATTATTAAATTATTATATATATTATTATAATTATCTCATTTGTTTAATTTGGTTATTCTTATCTACTATTAGAACTTGTGTGAAAATCTGATAAAGTTTTAGGTCGAATTTATGCAGAAATATAAAAAAATTCTAAAGTGTTCAAAAACTTTCAAGTACCACTGTACACTGTCCAAAAGTCCACTATTTAAAATGTTTCTATTTTGCATTTCTTTTCTAATTTAATACGCGTTTTTTCCCCATTGCAAATTATATCAACAATTTGAGTGAAAAATAGTATCTTAGAAATATGTACATGAATTTTAGAATGTTTTGGTATTTATATTTCATGAAAGTGTGCACTTGAGCTGGCATAGACTCCACCAGTTTGTGCAATGGTCTCTGATGAGTAGATCAAATCTACCAGAGAATTCAAAGGATGGAACAAGACTCAAAACAAATCTAACCTTTTGTACAAAGGCCTGAACGTGGTCAATTTCACAAATTTGCCTACATTTAAATACTGACCCAGAAATAGTGCAGAATCCTCATTAACTCAATATAACTTTTGTTTTAAAATTTCATTATTCTAAAATGTTTTGTTGTTTATTTCCAGGTTTAAATGTAAAAAATCTCAGATTTTCAATGCAGTCTTAGACCTTAGGACCCCAATATATGGCCACATATATTATTAATGTGTGTGGTCATACCCTGAGGTCCACCTGAAGTCAGAGCACCCCCCAAAACAAGCACCAACTGAAAGACGTCTGAATGATATATGTAAAGGTTTTAGAACCAAATGTTTAAATAACTTTATTTTGCTTTAAATGTATTTGTTTCAGTACTTATGTTCAGCTGAATTTGTTGGGGCAAATGCATCAAATTACATTTTTTTCTTGTGTAGAAAAAAATATATTGCATGAAAAACATTGTCTAGAAATAATAGCTGACATTCTGTGCTTTGGTCTGATGCTCATTTCTCTCATTATGTTCATAACCTTCAAGCTTCAAGTAAATCTCAGCTTAACCCGCTATCCTTCAAGGTGCATGACAGGAGCAATTTTTAAAAATGCAATTTATTTTCTAAAAGAGGAAAACAGCTTAGAGAGTTTTTATTTGTGCATGTCACTGACCACAAAATAACCCCTGTAGTCTATAGAACTCTTTATTTATGCTGTAAGTTTTGGTGTTGCTTGGCAACTATTCTGATAATGAAGTGCTTTGCTTGGCAGAAGAATTGTTTATGACTGTGCCCAACACACAGTGGCATGGGTTTCATTTCAACTTTGGGGGAACACAGCTCGAGCCACCTGACCCCTCATGTATTACATTATAACCACTATAAATGGTTATTCAACATGCAAAGCATTCTTACCTTTAGCTGTTCAAATTACTAATTAATACAATATGCTCTCAATCTCTCTTTCACCAGAAATATTCACAAATATAATGCCACATTTAACAAAGTAAATAAATCTGTTAGACCTGCTATACTAGCTAGCTAGCTATCACAGGCAAACCAGGCTAAAGCATATTCAGATATTCTGTGTCTAAACAGCACATCCTTCTACCACCCACACATTAAGACTTCAGCTCTAATTTACTTCAAAGTAAACGATATACTATGTAAAATTTGTAACAATAAAAACTGACAGTTCCAAACATCTACCCACCTGAAGGAGGAGCTGACAGAGGAGAATGAAGTCCAACTTTGCTAGCCCCCGTTAATCAGGTTTACTAGCATTAGATCCGTAAATTTCCTTGCTAAGGTAAAAAATAATTAATATTGTACTCTTATCATACTTTTGCCAGACATCCTTCTCTATATCTTTGTTTTTGGAATCGAGATTATTTTGTGGAATGGACTCTTGGAATCAGGGATGTAGGAGGGTGTTTTAGGGGCAGACTAGGACTAGGCCAGAGCCTCAGTGATGTACATCCAGGGGGCTCAAGCCCTGTTTTTTGCGTAGAGCCCCAGAAACACTCAATCCACCCCTGGATGGAGGCGCTGATAATTTGAACAGCATATAGAGGAATTAAGTGGTGACAAAATGCAAAAAGCAATCATGCAAAATGATTTGCCTTTTTTGTGTAATTTGCCTTTTTTGTGTAATCATTTACATCAAACAGCACAAGTGAGACAGTGACTGTACACACACAACTGACACATTAAACCACTCATGCACACCCTCATTTTTCTGTTCTCTCTTCTTCTGGACAAACTTTATGCAAATGAGTTGAGTGACGTCCAGTCAGATTTTTGTGGCATCTTCCATAGCCCACTGAGTGGGAGATAGAACAGTCAAACAAAAAATCTGGATGTATTTAAAGTGCAGGGTATTATTATCTTTTTAGTATTTTTTAAAACACAGTCAGGCTGGTTTTGGGCACAGAAATGGCCTATAGCTCTGCACACACTTTCCCTCTTTGCATCTCAACCTACTTGTGTTTAAACGACACACCCCTAAAACAGCAGCCAACTGCTGTAAGGGATGCTATTTGGCTCACTATAAAGACAATACAGCATTAGTGCACGGCTACTGTCGATTTTGAAAATACATGAATAAAAAGCCACAATACAAACTCCACTCTAAAACAAGCAGATGGAGATGTTTACTGCATTCAGTTTAGTAACGAGTTACTTCAGATCATTTTTTTATTATTATTTTTAGCAGTTGCAGCTAAACAGACCTGAAATCTAAGGGTGCTGCTGCACCCTCACCAACTCGATCAACACTGATTCTTGTCACTTAGAATCAGAATCAGAGACTCCAAAATTTCTGGAATCAAACAGCCCTGTATACGAACTGCATTTCCCATGAGTCTGATGGAAAATAAGGATTTAAACTAAGAATATTCTGTATTCAAGCCATGGTTGTGTAAAAACAATATGATTTGAAAATAAACATAGTTTTGGTCAGCTTCAACTAAAAGCAATCCCAACACACTGTTAAAAAGCAAAATCTGGATGTGTTGAAAGCAAATTACAGGTGCAAGGGGAAATTCACCCCTCTTCTAACACTGAGTGCATTTACATGCACTTAATTATATCTGATTGTTCATGCGGTCATGTAAACAGCATACTCTGATTTCTTTGACTGGATTAAAGTCTAGAAATCTGATTAAGAAATCCGATAACGAGAGCTAGATTTTAGCTCAGTAATGTTTTTTTTCAGCACACGTATACTCTTACTCTGATTTCTTTCATTTTTCTCAGTCTATGCATGTGCAAAAACAGTGCACTGTCCCAAAAATAGCAAGCAGCATTTAACACAGCACTCGCGAGATGACAACAAAATACTTTTGGAGCAATGCTACAAGCAATTACATACCCGACAAATTTCTTTATCTTCTAGATAATGTATCTTCAAGTTTTCCGGTACCATGACTCATTGTTAAAAAAAAACAAACTGCAGCATGACAATGAGTTTTACGTTAGATTTACATTGTGTTTCTTCTGTGAGTTGCAGAAATCCGGTTACTGCCTGACTCACATAGACATGTTTTTCCCATTATCTGATTACCCTAGTGCATGTAAACATGGTGACTGAATTACTGACAAAATCTGATTTTCTGCAGTTATCAGATTATTAAGTTTATTATTATTACACTCATTGTAGAGGTCACATCCCCCTCACCCTCCTTAAATCTATATTTATGCTAAACACCCCTTAATGGTTGTAAAACCAGCCTCTTGCTGCTGAGGCTGCTGCATCATCGTAAGAGTTTCAGAGAAGATGTGGTTGACTTTTGTCATTAAAGTTGGGTAAACATTGACATGTTTGGGTGCTCCTGTTATTGACACAGCCACAGCCTGAGTGACTAAGACAAAGCATCTGTGAAGCTGTATACTGTGGCTGAGATGACGCTGAGGACCTTACTGTCTGCACCAAGCCTGCAGTCAGTTTGCGGTACAACTGCAATTATCTTTCACTCTCGAAGTAAATGTACCACAGTGCACTGCCCTCCTCGCTCTGCTTTTGTCTGAATATTACTCCACAAGCAAATGTAGGGGGAACGCTGATGGAGGAGTCGTCTGATACGGGAGTTTGGAAACTGAACTTGCTCTTTTTATTCAGTCTGCTCACAGTACACTTTTTTCTCTGTCTTTCCCAAAGACAGCAAAATCAAATTACAGCTTTCTCTCCTCTTCCACTACGATTCTTTTGAAAATAATTGCTCTGGATGTTTTTATACTTTCAATTTTTCATTTTTGTTGGAAGAATTTTGTTTATTTTTGCAGTGCTCTTTCAAATGTACTTTTGAAGATGGTCATGAAAAAAAGAGAAAATTGCTGTTATATTGAAGCTGTAAAAACGTCTTCTATTATTATTACGTTATAAATCATCTTTTCCACTGATTATTTATTCAGAAGATAATCAAATTCAGATCCGAAAAAATGATGATCACGTGTGAGCTTGAGAGAGAGAGGAGAGAGTTAGAGGGAGAGAGAGCTAGTGTGAGAAATGAAGTTTTAGAAGTGATGCTTAATTGCAATATAAATAATGCAGAATTTTATTCTGTTAGTGTTACTGTGGGATAGTTGAATTAGACATTACATTCATTGCTCATATTTTTCCTTCCTTCCTTCCTTCCTTCCTTCCTTCCTTCCAGAGAGAGAGAGAGAGAGAGAGAGAGAGAGAGAGAGAGAGAGAGAGAGAGAGAGAGAGATATGAGACAGTAAAACAGCTCTCTTGCGCTCTACATTATGATGGCCGTGAACTGCAGTCTCAGAATTTGGTATCTGACATTTGGACAGCCATTCTAGAAAATTATTTTTTTTTTCTGTTCACTGTGAGTGTCCTTCCTCCCTCCCTCTCTCTCTCTCTCTCTCTCTCTCTCTATCTATCTATCTATCTATCTACCTATCAATACATACATACATACATGTATATATATATATGTATATATATATATATATATATATATAGATAGATAGATAGATAGATAGATAGATACAGATATAGATAGATACCTTGTATCTCCTTTTTTGCCATTTATCTTTCTTTGACAGAATTTGAAAAGGACAGTTGCCCTTTATGATGTGTCAAAATTTCATTATAAGCGAACCAACAGAAATGGTCCAAAATTACTTGGAAAAATATTTACTTTTATTTAAAAGTTCAGAACGTTTTTCCTCATCCTGTAAAGTTACCTTTTTGGAGATAAAAAGTTTTGTTCTGACAGCAGAGATATAATCTCACACTTTAGTGCTGTTATTTCTATCTTGTGGGAAAAGTCTGAGGTAATGAATGTGCCATCTAATTTAACTGTCCTGAACTAACATTATATAGCTCTGTAAAGCTTTATTAACCTCCTCCTTTCTTATTTTCATTATTTTTTGCAGCTTAATTTTTAATGCATGATCCATCCATTGTTTGCTCAAATTGTAATTTTACCAAATCAGCTCATGCTGCAGGTTCCTCTGACAAGAGCCACCAGAATGCACCCTGCCCCATTACCAGCGTCAGTTCTAGACCAGCTAAAATCTGAAATCAGTAATAGTCAGTTGTGATCAGGCCTGTAATCACTATGCACTGTGGACAGAGGTTCTGATTGGTTAAGAAGAGTAACAATAGTGTTGTAGTATTCGAGTCCAGTCTCTTCTCAGTCGCAGCATCATTTGAACCCAGTCTCGGGGTACGGTGGGCTCAGAAATTGTTCTCAAGACCAGCCAAGTGTGATGCCTCTATCTGAGGTACCTGGAAACTAGACTTTTTTTAATCATTGTTGAATATCAATAGTACCTTCAAACAGAATAAACCAGTCCTTTCTCTACATGTTTAAATAAAATCTGTTCACTGCCGATTGAGAATCGATAATTGATCCTTTCCATTATGCTTATCTGGATATTGTATATTTGCATCATATGATGCTCACTAGTTCCAAAATTCAAGCATCCGTTGAGAGCAGGTCGGAATGCTATAATTACTATGTTTTCATTTAATGATAAAAAAAGATGTATGATGTTTGGTGTATATTCTATAACTTAGATGTTGATTCTGAATAAGGTTCAGAGAATAAGGTAGAGAGAATAACCTCACCATCACTTGCTTACAAAAGTTACAATGCAAAGATGAAATAGGATTATAATACAATAATAATTAATAATATTTTTAGGCCTCGTTATTTAATGTTATATTGTACAAAATCTAAAATGTTATATTGTACAAAATCTAAAAATTAAAATATTATATATATATTTCTCAGGTCTCAGTCTTGACTTGGACTCAGCTCTAGTGGTCTTGACTGCAACACTATGAGACAATCACACTATTAGGTGAGTTTAAGATTTCTAACAGCAGACATATACAAATGACACAGCAATGCAGCCTCATCTGTTGCTACTTTATAGTTTTATGAGCCAAAATCCAAACATACAGACTTAATCTTTAAAGGTGTGACAAAACCCTAATTTTTATATGGTTAAACTGTAGGAACTGACACCACTGGCTAACAGACACTCAATAAAATTAAATAACAGACACGCAATAGAATATGTGACAGATGTTTAATAACCAGCTGCCATTTTAGTCTAAAACAGCAAAGTAAGAAAAAATTTGTAAACACCGTAGCTGTTTAACTAGGATTAGCTAGTCAGCTGCTCCCTCAGGCTGAAGTTGAGTTGTGAAAAGTGAGATCTCAGCAGGCATTGGGAGGTGTGCTTAGCAGCTGATAATAAACACTGTTTTCTTTAGTTCATATGAAAACAAATGAGGACAGTGTTGGTGAAGTCTGTGTGTGCTGGTAAAGTTCTTGATGTCTTTGTAGTAGTTTTGCAGTTGGGAGCTGCTCTGTTTTGTTCTGTTTTTGTCATTGGTTGTCAGAACTGAATGGTTTAAATTTAACCGTCTTCTAATTGCTTTATGAGCTGATACATTCAATTTATTTATTTTCTGTAACATTATTAAAAAATTAAAGAAGCAACGTAAAAGTATTTCATTATAAATTAACTCGAGTAAAAGTACTATGATTTAATTTTAGTACAACAATAGAGGCTATAAAAGCTGCCCACAGTGTTCAGTATAACAGTGAAGATTTGTCCATTTTTATGAGTCACATTTTGTAAGTCATACTGTGCTCTAAACCACATTGACAAGCTGCATGACTATAATGAAAATATATATTTTGTTTAAGCAGGTTAGAAGAAGGTGTGGGGAAAAAAAGGGTTGGGTGTCTATTGACTTCTAGTGTTTGTTAGCAACAATAGCTCCAGCACTAAACTAAAGAAGGAAGCTTTGGACACAAACATGTCTTGACTGAGAGAGTACATGTAGGGTTAGGGGAAAATTATGGGTAATTTGATTTATTGCCAAACCTTTCCTTTAAGGTACATGCATTGCTGTCAGGCATTCAGTCGTTCACTGTTTCTATATTCTCCATAGAAAAGCACTGGCATTAGAACGGGATAGTGTGGGGCACCATAAAATACCTTTGGGATGAGATGGAAAGGTGTTTGTGTTCCAGAGCTAACTGTTCAACAACAGTACCTGACCTTACTAATGCTTGCGTGGCTGAATGCAATCAAATCCTCATAGCAATGTTCCAACAAATAGTATAAATCCTTCTCAAAAGACTAGAGGCTGTTACTGCAAACACGTTATTAATACCCTTGGTTTCAGAAGAAATGCTGCATGAGCAGGTGTCTACAAATGTTGGGACATATAATGTAGTCTACACAGTCACACTGCATTACATTAGAGCTACACTACATTACATAGAGTACACATTTAAAGCAATCTAAAAGATTAGGTTACTGATTACATGGTTAGTACTGTTTTCTTAAGTAATTCATTCAACACTGGACAGCAGCCACTACTCATTGTCGTATATCAGTAGGTTCTGATGTAATATAGAGTGGGATTATGCAAAAAAAAGGGAGTGGGGGGCAAAGGCAATAAAGAAACTTGAAGGGAGGGGGTGCATGTTTGGAGGAGCCAAGGCTTTGATCAGAATGGTAGGCTTTCTTGGCATTAAAGAACAGATGGTGAGAATGGATACACTGGGCAGATGCATTGGCACTGAATGTTCACACACACACACACACACTTGAGCCCTTGTACAGTATTGTGTGTTCAGTCGTGCGGACAGTCCTTTCCTCTTCTCATTCATGTTTACAATCTGTTTCCAGAAGTTTCCAGCACCCCTCTGTGGTCTAGTAATGGCTTCAGTGTGGCAGCCCATGGGCCTTGTGTGTGTGTGTGTGTGTGTGTGTGTGTCCATGACCACAGTCTTCAGCTGCTGAGCACTCCTGGAAGTGTGAACCACAGCGCATAACACATTCACAAAACCCTCTCTGTACTCTCACTGCTCTGTACACTGCCACGCCTCCTTCCATACTGTCTCTATTATTTAATGGGCTGAACATTCCACCTCCTCAGTGAGCCCATGGGAAGAGAGGGAAATGTCCCACAATGCTTCAGGGCAGCTCGGGGAGCAGGAGTGGGGAAAGGTATCATTACATCTCCTCCTAATGTTCTCAGCTTCCTTCACTAAGCCAAAAACTGCAGGACATGTTTTATCAATCGCAGCCTGTTGGAGCTGGTGGTGCAGGCCTTAAAATGTGCTCCCAGTCAGGGGTGTGTGTCTTTGTGTGTTTTTGTATTTAACTGTTTGTCAGGACCTAATGTACCCAGGATTATGAAAAATATGAACTTTTTTAAAAAAAATATTGCACAGTAAAAAAATGTTGATGTATTAACTTAATAGAAGCATATTTATATACCACAATCAACACATAAAGGAAATTCAATGTGCTTTACATAAATAGAACAACATCAGGAGGAAACTGAAGACAAAGTACTTAAGTGTATAAAATAAAATATGAAAAATAAGAAAAATAAAAATTAAAAAGTATTAATCGAGTCTTTTATTTACACCTATAAAGTATAATTAATCAATTGGGATCCTCCAGGAACATTGATTAAGTCCAGGATAACTGATGCCCAGTTGTACTAGTGCCTCTTCCAGCACCCTAAGTGAGGAAGAAAATCAAGTTATTTTTCAAAGTGAAATAAAACTTCTAAGATATTGATCAGTGTTTGGAATAACAGTGGTAGCATTTGGCCTCCAAGAGAGTTGATTAAACTTAGGATAAACACTTTCCTAAACAATCTGTAGATTGTTGGAACAGGACTGGCTTAAAGTTTGTTGAACTTCAAATAAAAGTTAATGTAATATAAGAGATGGATTATTGTGCATGAAAATAACTTAGAAGTTGTTTTTTATTTTTAGGGGTAAAACTTTATTTGGAGTGGCCCTTTGTAGATGATTAATAAACTCTTAACAGATTATCAGTAACACATCAGTAACGTCAGTGAAGTAGCAGTTCATAAGTTCATAAACCTACATGACACCTACATAAGCTTGTTAAACCTTCATAAACATTTGAAAAGGTCAATTCCATTAGGTGTCATCTGTCATACAAGCTGCTTTGTCATCTTTGATGACTTAACATCTATATCAGGAGACCGTGATATTTTAATTGTGTCATGACACGTTTTTGGGTGCAGTAATGTTATACGTCTTAACAACTGAGTTTATAGCTTGGTGTATATCACAGTGACATAATGCTGATAAAGTGACACAGCTGAAGTCTTATTAAAGGCAACATAACACACTTTACCTAAGCACCACAGAAAATGGTCACATTTTTCATCTAGTCTGACAGTCATATGATCTGCATTATGTCACTGTGGTACACTGAGCTACAAAATCTATCATTTCACTCCAGAAAATGTCACAGCACGATCTAATGTCAGAAAAAACATCAGTGTCACCTAAAATATGTAACTTTCATAACAAAAGAAGCCTGTTGGAATAAGAGTTTATAAATGCTTGTGTATGTCTGTCAGCCATATGTAGACGTTATGTAGTGATAAGCAATAAGAATCAGTGATCATAAAATGAAGAAAGAGAGCTGAGTGTTCTCTTCTGCTTATCTCTAATCCAGACAGCCGTTTGAGGTGTTGCTGCTTACTGAGCCCCAATGAGTTTCACTCCTTTGTGCCCAAGCTGAACTCCTTTATGCCCATTCACAGACTTCCTGCATGGTGACATTTAAGCCAGTGATGTTTAGCCATCACATCGGGGCTGCCAACTTTTACATTTTTGTTAGACTGAGATTCCAGCAGCCTTGATGACTTGATGAGGCGTGACAACATTTAAGCCTTCAGAGGAGCAAACACTGAAAGCAGGTAAATTTTGCTTTTGTTATGCATTCGTCTATTGCAAAATACAGTATAATTACAGAGAATATTTAACATAGACCAGTCAAAAAGCATGTGTAATTGGTAACCAGTGATCTAATTCCTTACCTGGTTACACATTACAGGCACAGATTTCAAATCTAACACATTCATAGAGAAGATGGGTAAGAATAGCCTGCTTTTTAGCTGACCTAGCAGTTTAGCTGAAACTGTTTCGCTTGTAAGACAGAACCGGCTTCATTCTGCACTGTAAACCGTGCCACTGTGTGTGTGGTCGTTAACGCTGCTCCTGCTGTCATTTTGTTTAAAACTTTTTATTGATCATGTTAAGTTTACTGACCAAGTCTTGGTATTTATGTTTTCATTTTTCTTCAGTTTTCATCTGCTCCACTGAATGTTTTCATTGTTTTTTTTTGTTGCTATGGTTACCAGCTCCTCCACTGATCTAAAGCATACACAGACTGGCAGTAACTGACTAGCTAACGAGCTCTCGTTCACTAGCACTAAAGTAAACTGCCGCTGTCGGTCCGGTGTTTCTAATCAGTAAAGCTGGAGCAGAAGTAGGAAACTTTATGAGTGTGTATGTTCATCAGTAGGTCGTTTTGAGGTGTAAAAATGCGTGAGAAATGTTGAGTGTGGCATGAGAGCATGAGATTAGAGTCTCACAGCCAATGCCAATGTGTGAGATAGTTGGCAGCCCTGCCATATGAAAGTACCTCTTTTGGAGGACAGCGAAAATTGATCTTGCAATTTACTCAGAGGTGGATTTAGTGATTCTGGGGCTCTAGGAAATAGACAAGAATGGGACCCAATGGATGCATATTTTTGATTTAGAGATGCATCTGCCTACACTGCAAAAAATTATATCTTACAAGTGAAATCATTCTTATTCTAGTTGTTATATTTAATATTTCTCATTGTTTGTTGTTTCTAGTAATTTTATTGAGTAAGATTATCTCACTGTATTGGTAGAAAAAAAGTGTCTGCTAATATAGTGATATAATTTGGTACAGAATAAGTTAGAAGTAAAGTAATGAGTAGTGAAATTACTTCTTCCTAGACGTAAATTACATTTTGAGAGAGGTAATTAGTAACTTGAATGGATTACTTTTTTGAGTAATTATGTAACGTGACAGAACCACTCAGATGCTCGCGGATAAAAATAACAAAAAAGGTTTTACTGTTTGAATCGTCAACCAAAATCGTTGTCAAGAAACAGGCACAGGTTAAATCCAGAAAGGGCAGCAAGAAAGACACACAAACATAACAACAGGCAAAAACAGTCCAAATGGGGTCAGGCAAAATGGGTAAGTCAAAATACAGAAGATCAGTCAAAACTGGAAAACACAACACAGGAAATAAACACTCAGTAGCTCAAGAAAGAAGCACTCCCTCACACTGAACTATTCTAAAAGCCCGGGCTTTATACTAAAGCTAATGAGAGATCAACAGGTGTAACAGATCAGTACTTAGGAGAGAGAGATCTGTGATTGCCTTCGAGGGGCAATCGTGGGCTGGAGGTTAGGGAACCAGCCTTGTGACCGGTTCAATCCCCTCAGCTGACAGTACATGACTGAAGTGCTCTTTAGCAAGGCACCTAACCCCCAACTGCTCCCCGGACGCCGTGGATAGGGCTGCCCACCGCTCCGGGCAAGTGTGCTCACTGCCCCTTAGTGTGTGTGTGCTCACTAGTGTGTATGTGGTGTTTCACTGCAAGGATGGGTTAAATGCGGAGGTCTAATTCCGATGTGTTCAGACACAGTTGGCTAAAAAAGGTTCATTCATTGGAGTGTGCTGGAGGGTCAGGAGTCATGTGATCTCCCAGAGGATTCTGGGAGATAGAGTCCAGGGAAACCTCTGAGTCATAGGGATGCATGACAAATTACACCAACACTAGCACAATCTATACTAACATTAATGATAGCATTATTAATGATCGCATGATAGTCTGCTGAGCTTGTGCAGCGGTCTGACTGAAAAAACACTTTAGCCTTGCAAGTGAAGCAACAAACGTTTTCCTTTGCTTGCGTTTCTGTGTTACACTTATGAATAACTTCATTCAATTTTCCTTCTGAACACCTAGAATATCACACCAAAAGACTTCCTCTCCATAATGCAGATCACTTTATCGACTTTGTTCATACAAGTCTGTTTTTATGCAATTGTGTATCAACATGAAATAGCCCTATATATATATATATATATATATATATATATATATATATATATATATATTGGAATTGATTGTTTATCATTAGCATGCACAGTATATCTAATTTGTATTTTAATGGGGCCCGTGGCTCATGGGGGCCCCATGCCTAGCGCAAAGACCACCCCTGTATCTGGCTCCTAAAGGGACACGTGATTTATGTATGAAAAAAAAAAAAAATATATGAAAAACAGAGTGGAAGTGATAACAGGTGTTATGATTTTCTCCAGTCTTTTGATTTTACCATTTCCAAACCCCACTATAGACTCAGGTCATATTAAATGTATTTGATAAAATAAGATTAAATGAATACTGGTGAGTATATTGCTAATCAACATTATTAAATTAAATAATAGGACAGGTTTTACTACACTTGTAATCAGTGGCAAAGTGTGACTGTTAGAGCTAGGCCTTCAGTTTGGGCCAAAACTTGTTCAAATTGAGATAAAAACACTAATAATGAGGAAAATGAGGAACGAGGAAAAACTATGATAATGCTGATTTCTGCTAGCTCTCCTTTTAGATTTATGTAGTATGTTATCACTAAAGTAACAGAGATTCTTATTAACCTTTTTTGGCTGTTCTAGATTAAATGTGGATAACTGAAGCTTGTAAAAGACATTTCATGTTTTATTTAAAACAGACATATTAACAGACATTTGTCTTGTAGCAGTTGTACAGTGATTCTGGCATAGATCTGCCACTGTTTTCCATCTCTAACTCCTGAAAGAAACCTGCTAGTCAGGCTACTGCTCATACTCACAGTCAGAGATGTATCTAGAACTTTCAGAAGGCCTAGAGTGACATTTATTTCCCCAAGTTGAACCCATCCAAATCAAAATTTCATCAGTTGATCAGTTAATTTCACTGTCAGTTCTTAATTATGTTAGTCATTAACCTGAAACATTAGGCCTTCAGTCAGATACTGAAGTCCTAACCAATGGGAGGGCTTGCTTGTCTGTATCTAACTAGCAGAGAACAAAATCCTGATTGGATCATTCTCATTTGGCTGTTTAAGCCTTTGGTTTCCAACCACAACTTAAATGAAACAAGAGAATTACTGCTTGCAGAGTTTAACCACAAAAACAAGATGGTAATATTAAACAAACAAAACAAAATATCCAGACATGTTTTTATTATTTCACAGAAATTATGAGGCCTTCTTTGAAGAGCTAGGCAGCCTGGAGCGTCCCCCCGCCTATGAGACATATATAACATATGTATGACCCCACATGCTGACACTGTAAAAGTGTGTGTGTGTGTTTGTGTGTGTGCACGTTTGTTGTATCCTCTTGAGCATGATAGTGATGAACTGGCTCAGACATAGCTAGACTCATTAGAGTTTGAGTGTCAGATGATTGCTGAGAGTGTGTCTGTGCACTCTGGAATGGCACTTGTGTGTTGTGTGGTTTCCTCCAGTATGTCAGACAGGGTGGGGAGCTCTACAGGGCCCTATAAACCACAGTATAACAGCCCCTCAAGTGGGAATTTACTACTGACCCAGCTGTTTAGGTCTGCAGTTCACACACACATGCTCACACTGTACATATGGCACTTTCTCCATGCACTGTGCACACACACACACATGTGGTACATAATCTCTAGCACAGCACACTTAATCATAGAGACATTATGCACATACTCAGTTACATTGTCAACATGTATTTTACATACAAGAAGACATCCAGAGAGCAGAATGAGTGCTCTTAAGTCCTACTCCAGCTGGAAGGGTTTTACCTGGGGTGCTACTGCAATTTAAGCGATTAGCAACAAGATCCATGACGTTAAACCAGTGTGTATTCAATGTCTGCAGTTTTTACAAATCTGTCAGTAATAATAAAAGCCTCCTCAGGAATGTTGGTCCTGTTCAAATACATCTAGTAATAATGAAATAATAAAACCTGCTACAGTCAAGGCTAAAGTTGGGAAGAATACATCGTAAATATAGTGTTGGCTGAATACTGAATACACTGTCCTAAATGTATTCAGTGACACATTCTGTTACTGGACATGAATAGTAATGTAAGCAGAATACATTTACAATATAATTTAGTAAGATGCATCTGGAAAAACTTGGTTATTCCTTCTTGTTACTTTCTTGCTAGTTGACTTTTTGTAATAGTAATTCTTCTGTTTGTTTCATGAAAAATCTTCAGATCATTTGAATGTACTTCTGAAATTGTCATCCTTTTTCTTGCTTCAGCCCACTGCTGCTCCCACAATTCCCCCGAGAAGACTGTTGTCTAATGAACTAAGCAAAGGTGGGATACTTATTGGTGCACCAGTGGACTGTAAAAGTTATTCATTGATGCCTTTAGTGCTTTTGTGGGTTGTCCCAAGCATGCTAAATGTAATTGTGTTAAAACTGTATTAAATATAGTAATTTGGATATTATAGACCCTGGAATTTTATTTTTATTGTTTTCATATTTATTTCATATTGTCCAATGTTTGCTAAACTCAAGACAATGCTTAAAAAAGAAATAAATGTTTCTGTAAACAATCTGCTATGTCTTAATATGGCGTGCGCCCGTCGCCCGGACCCTGATGGCGGCCACAAGAGCCGGCAGGAAGGCAGGGCTCGAGTTCCAAGCGGGGCTGAAGCCTGGCAAGGACGGCGGGGAGAGGAACACCTCAAGTGAGCTCGGGCCCCGCCTTCCTGCCAGCTTTTGTGGCCACCATCAGGGCCTGGGGGACGGACGCATGCCACATCTAATATTAAAATCTTGCCAATTTTGACCAGCGATTGGGCAGTTATGTGATTTCAGTTAATGACATACACACAAGAGTACAGTACAACACCAATGCTGAGCTTATCACTCATGAAAATGTCCACTACTGAGGACACTTGCCAGTTTGATCATTCCTGCAAAAGATAACTAACCAGCCCATCATTCTGATTTATCAGTCTACTTAGCTTTAAAGAGGAGTTTGCAAAGAGTTTGGAAAGAAGCCCTTTGTTCAGTGTGTTTGCTGTGCACTTCTTTTTAAAATAAACGATAATAAACAAGATTGGATGATTTTTTTTAAAGACTGTATGTTTATGCTTTTTTGTTTAGCAGGTAAGTATTTGGTAAGTATTCTCCTAAAACTGTCCTAAAAAGTGACTGTATTCTGAATACGACCTTCTCATAATGTAATCTCTGTGTTCTGAGAAGGCATTCTGGGTAGATGTGCTCCATTACATCCTGATGTAAATATCCAGACTATGACCTTTCAGTCTGGGTTATCTGTGGAATTGTGGGTAATTTTGTACAAATCAGCCAGACAAATTCCTTAAAATGATGTTACATTACCTCCCCTGTTCAATGTAATCCAGCTCGAATAGATGAAGACGACAGACTGCAGCGGTCTTGTGGCATGGAAAATTCACACATTGTGTTTACTTTCCCCCCATTCTGAACATCACCCACCCAATTCTGTTATAGAGGTGAGTTCACACACCTCACACATATCAGCAAAAAGAGAGACAGAGAGGTGTTTTCACACGCACTATATAACGCCTGTCTATAGAACACAGAGAGAGAGAGAGAGAGAGAGAGAGAGAGAGAATAAGAGAATGAGACAGAGAGAGAGAGAGAGAGAGAGAGAGAGAATAAGAGAATGAGACAGAGAGAGAAAAAGAGGAAGAATAAGAGAATGAGACAGAGAGAGAGAGAATAAGAGAATGAGAGAGAGAGAGAGAATAAGAGAAAGACAGAATTAGGGAGAGAGAATTAGAGGAAGAGATAAAGAGAGAGAAAAGAATTAGAGAGACACAGAGAGAGAGAGTGAGCAAGAGATAGAATTGGAGGGGGGTGGTGAGAGAAAAAAGGGAGACAGAGTGAGAGCGAGAGAGAACAAGAGAAAGAGACAGAGAGAGAGTCAGTGAGAGCAAGAATTAGAGGCAGAGAGAGGGAGAGATGGAAAGAGAAAAAAGAGAGACAGAGATTTAGGGGGAAACAGAAAGTAAGGAAGAGAGAGAGAATTAGAGAGAGAAAGATTAGAGGAAGTGGGCGCAAGAGAAAGGGATAGTGAGAGAGAGAACAAGACAGAGAATAAGGGAGAGTCAGTGAGAGTGAGAGCACGAATTAGAGGTACAGAGACAGAGTGAGAGAATTAGAGTGAAAGACAGAAAGAGATAATTAGAAAGAAAGAAAGATATGAGCACGAGAAGAGAGAGAGAATTAAAAAAAGAAAGAGCAAAAGAAAGGGAAAGTGAGCAAGAAAGAATTAGAGAGAGAGAGAGATCAGTAGAGTGAGCAATAGTAGAAGATCATTACGCTGTGGTGTGAAAAGTGGTGTGTGGAACATGGGCAGGATCACTCTCATATCTCCTGTTTGTCTATTACAGCACTCTCACTGTGTGTATGTGTGTGTGTGTGTGTGTTTCTGGTGTGTGTAAGAGACAGTGATGGGTCTCCAGCAAGCTCTGGCTGTGCAGTGAGGGTTGAGGGTCACAGTCAGTTTGGTCCAGACTTCAACTCCTCCCTGTGGCTTTATAGAGCTCATCCCAACAGCACACACACACATTATCCTCCTCCTCTGTTTTTCACCCACATACAGAACTGTGCAAAGGTTTTAAGCGCTTGAGAATGTAGTTCTATGTAAAAAGCTTTTCGTCTGGCTCGTTCTCCAGCATATTTTTGAAACAAACAAAAAAAAATATTCTAACTAGCTTAGAAGACATCAACTACTACTTTAAAAACAAGAAAGACTGGTTCATTTTTATGGCATTAATGTTTGCATATATTATAATGTCATAAGTTGATAAAATGATAAACAATTGGCCTGGGTGTCAAAGATAGTCCTGTATGTCTCTTCACTCACATATAGGTGTTTGCCTGCTCTACAACCACACATACACAGAATTACCCTCCTGTGTGCCACTGACCCACCTGATCTCATCCCCCCACAGACCTGTTGTTACTCTCTGCATTAATTGCTCAGTGTGTGGTACATCTGTGGGGGACATACTGAGGTGTGTGTGTGTGGGTGTGGGGGTGAGTGTGTGTGTGCGTGTATGAGTGTGTTGTGGGAGCTGGATGTACAGTTACACATGAAATAGCTCAGTAAATCTAAGCTTTTATTGAACACCACCAGATGTGCTTGCTCGCTCTCTCTCTCTTTCTCTCTCTCTCTCTCTCTCTCTCTCTCTCTCTCTCAGTGGTCTGGTGTGACAAAACTGGCAGGCAATAGCAGGTTGTTTTTGTTAATTTGGTTGTTTTCTCTCTGTAGCGGAGCGGGTGGATGCGTGGCCCTCGGAGAGATCCAGGTGGCTACAGTGCTAATTAGGCTCGGGGGTATTCAGTGAGGGAGGAGCAGGGGGCCTGTGATGATTGATGCTGGCAGACAGCCTGTGAAAGCCATCTTCAGTTCAAACAGCTCTGCAATAAAAGCAGACACAGGTGACACATCATCCTCATGCTGCAGAGACGAGACTTTAGCCCATAAAGCACTGCACTTGCACAGAGAACGAGTCGAGGAGAAAGGCAGAGCTGGGTCAGAGGAGAGGTCAGTCCAACAAGGTTCCTACTGTAATGCCCTCATTCACACAGCCTGCATCACATGTTGCACTGTTGCTGTTTTGCTTCCTTTATTAATAACAATACACTTTATTTATGGCACTTTTCACACAAGATGCAGCTGAAGTTGTAATAAAACATTACACATCACACACAACATCACAAGGAGAGGGGAAAAAATGATGCTTGTGAAATAAACAACTAAACCTAATAACCAAGCAAAACTATGACAATAAAAATATGTAATAACAAAACTTTCACTTACAAACTAACTAACTAAACTAACTAACCTTTGAGTGATTAAGAAAACACAGAACAGGAAGGAAACTGGAAATGTAAACTGTCATTTATTATGTAATTGAACATAAATAAGTATATTACAGTAAATACAGTAAGAACTCTCGTCTTCTATAGACCAATTATTTTTTATTTATGAATTTGCTTATGGAAGCTAAGTGGAAAATGTGTTTGAAATTTCATAAACTTATTAGCTGATCTTAGATCCACTTGTCTCTTTGCCTAAGGTGGTCTGGGTTCTGTCAATGAGAGGACGGCAGGTTTGAGATAAGCACTTACGAGATGACATGGCCTTGGGATTAATCTCACTATAATGAGATAGTGGTGGTCTGCTGTGTCGCAGTGTGTTTGACACAGGTCAGATCCTCCCAGGCAACAGACGCCCAACCACAGAAATGGATTTTATTTCCAAGTCCCAGACCATTCCAGACCATTTCAGTGACCCAGACAGCCAGACAAGAGGATCATGGCCCACACAATCTGGCCAACCATAATGAGTCACAAGGCTAAAATTGAAATCCCACCCAGAGCTACAACAACTGCCACATCCCAACGTAAAGTCCTTATCACTAAACCAGAGCAGAGACTAGCTTCTGTCACAAACAGAAGCAAGTAACAAATGAGTAACTAAACTGTGTAACTAGCTGTAATAAATAAACTATGTAATAAAATAAGTAAAATTAGTAGTAAAAGTAACTATTTGCTAATAGCATAAATTGTTTTTGAATGCATGTTGTCTGTTATCAGTTAATTATGTCATTTTTCATTCTGTGCTGCCCACAAGGTAAAAGGGAATTCCACCCATTTTTAAAAATTGTTGCATTATTAAATCAGTAAAATGAAAGTCAATCAAGAATGCAAAGAATCTAGAATGTGCCAATGTAGAGGAGCTTTTAAGGGTTTAATCCATTAGAATTGTTGTAAGATAAGCTTGTTATAAACATTATCTCAGCATAAAACTATAAAACTATATAAAAACTATATTTTGTTCTAACCAGGTCAGAAACATTATGTTGGGATTAGACATGAGACATGGGAAAACATGAGAACGGAAACATTAAAATACTGGTCATACTTAGAGTGAATCGATTTGTTTTTTAACCCATTTCTGAGCCCTGTTCCTAATGATAAGCTGAGCTGTTAGAATTTAAATGATCTGTTTGCCTGTTACAACTGAGGATACTCTATACTTACACGCACCATTCAACAACCAGTCAATGGCTGCACTCAGTATGGTAATTGACATAAGCATTTACTGTGGGCTTTGGATAAGTGTTTATTGTGGTGTGTGTTGAGGCAAGATGATGGAAGAATCCTTATTCTGAACTACAAGGACTCTACACTCTAGATAGCCCTCAGTATGTATTGTAATACAATGTAACATTAGCCCAGTAGCGCAGCTCAGAGTGTCTCATTAGATCTCTATGGTGATGAGTCAGGGCCGCCCGCAGGTGGCTCCATTAAACTGTCTGAGCATAAATGGTAATGCATCTAATAAACAGTGGCAGCGCAGTGTGAGCCCGCTGCCAGAGCTAACCTGTTCCTGCCCTCTGTGCACCCACCACTGCTTCGCTCCAATTAATCTCCACTGGCGAGGAGAGGCTTCTAGAGTGAAGGAGAAAGAGGTGCTGTGATTAGACTATCCGTAACTTGCAAATGTGTGTCTGTACGCAAATGAGAGGGTGACCAGGTGTGTACAATCATATGCAAAAGTTGAAATAGTTACATTATAAAATTACATGTTTTGTTGCTTTTTTGAGTGATAATAAGTTTACAATGTAAACACTGTTGAAGTTTAAAAACATTTTCGCTCTCCAGTCCATATAGTTTATATATGGAAACCAAGCTGCAAAAACAGCTCATTTACATATATTCACTTTTTTTTAGGCTACAGCAGTTTGTCTCCACCCACTTGAGCTGAAGTTATAAGGAGTGTTTTAGCCTGGACTGCTTTTTCACTGAGGCACAATACAGAGCAACCAGTCACAACAGAGCTCATTTACATACATCTGTCTTAAAGACACAAAACCTGTTGTAGTGCCTGTTTAATTCTGTGCCTGTTGTGGTGCCTGTTTAATTCTGAAGGATAAACAGGTTGGAAAATGGTCATGTAAAAATGAATTATGACTGTTTTGTCTGTGGAACTTGGGGAAAACAATAGCATGTGGGACCTTTAAATATGAGATTTTCTTCTAATTTTAGTGCACAATTTTGATATATTCATTCATTCATTAGTAAATCAAAGTAGTTTAATGAAGGATGTGTCATTCTAGAGGAGTTAGAATTGTTCACAGTAGCGGTGATAGGAAGCAGATGTCCAAAATATGTAATACTTCTAAAAGCTACCTCACAGAAAATGTTCATGAAAGTGCTGCCTGATGCCTGTTGTACAAGATTTTGGCCTTATTTGACATCTCCAGCCTTTCTGACCACTGTCACAATTCATGTTTAATCACTTAAATGACGAGGGCCTGCCGGTGGGCCCAAAGTTTTATTACACACTTCTATAACCTAAGAATAGCTTAATTCCTTTGCACTGAGGTCCGTGCAGTTACTGAATGATAAGACTTAGTATGTAACAAACCTGAGATTTCAAGAGTTTAATACATTAAGATTGTTATATGATAAGTTTGTTATAAACATTATCTCAACATAAACCTCATTATATTTTGTTTTAACCATTAGGGTTAGAACATGAGAACGGAAATGTTAAAACCCTGGCCATACAGAATCAACTTGTTTTTTTAACCCATTTTAATTCTGAGGAATTAAAAAAAGCTGGAAAATGGTCATGTAAAAATGAATTATAACTGTTTTTGGTACATATAACCACACAGATTACAAATTATATGCAGAACTCAGGGAAAAGCACAGCATGTGGGACCTTTATATATGACATTTTCTGCTAATTGTACAATTTTGATGTAGTCATTTATTCATCATCTCACCCACTTATCCTCAGTCGCGGGGAGTGCTGTAGCCTATTCCAGCACTCACTGGGCAGAAGGCAGGAAACTGGACAGCTCAGTAGTTCATCACAGCACAGGCAATTTAGTATTATCAATTGGCCTGACTGCATGTCTTTGGACTGTGAGAGGAAACCGGAGCACCTGGAGGAAACCCACGCAGACACGGAGAACATGCAAACTCCACACAGAAAGGACCCTGCCTGCCCGGCCGGGGAATGGAACTCAAGCCCTTCTTGCTGTGAGCTGACAGCACCACTGTGCCAATTCTTTTTATATTTTATTTATTTGTTTTTATTTATATGAGTTTAACCCCTTAAAATCCCAGGCTAATTACATACTAAGGCTTATTATTCAGTAACTTCAGAGACCTCAGTGCAAACTGGTTGAACCAATCGTAGGTTATAAAATGTGGAATAAAACTTTGGGCCTGCCAGCAGGCCCATGGCCATGTAAGGGGTTAACATATTGAGGAAGGAAAAATGTAAAATATACCATAACTTTTGGTCAGGCTACAATTTTTTTTATTACTTTTTCCCAGTATGTTAAATTCAGCAAATAATTGTGCATTAAAATGTGTGGAAGTGTAGAATAGTGTAGAGGATGTGTTAACTTTTCACATAGAGAATCAACAAAACATTTGACCAAGGGTTCCCAAGCACTTACATTTGAATGGATCTGTCTCTCTGCACCAAACCATCTGTGTGCATCAGACCTACACTGTCAGAAATAAAGGTACTGTGCAAGTACACTTTTCATTCATCAAGGTACAAACAATGTAAATGTACCTCTCAAAGGTGCAGCAGTGGTTTTAAGGCACAATTGTGTACCTTAAATAATTTTTTTTTCCCAAGGAAAATGTACATATTTGTACCTTTTTTTAACATAATGTTTCAAAACAGAACAATAAAAAAAAAGCCTGGAGACAGGACAGGGTGTATGAATCCAATACAACTTAGAAAATATAATTTCAGTGGATTATGGTACAATTATGACCCCTGACTAAAGGTACTGAGATGTACCACCTCAGTGACAAGAGGGGAACTGCCCCAGTGACAGTTTTGTACCTTTGTTTCTGAGAGTGTGTAATGACACCACTAGCCCACATAAGAGACACTGGACATCCTTTTGTCCCTTTATGGAATCCCTCAACATTTTCTGGTTAGCACAGCATCTACATAGAGCACTTTTAACTGTAGCAGCAGTAAAGAATCTAATTGCGATTGCTGTCAAGCCTGCTGCCGCGGGCTGCTGTCTCCTGCGAGTTTCCTCTTAAAGGTGAGCCAAACATTTATGATAATAAGAGAAATATTAAAAGAAAAGCAGAGCGTTATTTGCAGCCAAAGATTCAGCAAAGTGACCTCCCTCCAGGCCAGAGAGGACCTGTGTGGCTGCTGCATACCCATTCTGATGCAGTTAGCCTCGACTAAACCATTCCAGGAATAACTAATGTGTTCTTTTTTTGCACTCACCCAATTTCATGGATTGATTCTTCTTTCATGCACCTATTTGCAACTTAACCAGCATTTTAGATCTAAGTGTGATGTAGTTATGCATGGATTGCGTTAAATAAGAAGACAGAGTTCAGAGGAAACAGAGGAAGTGGATGGGCCTTAAGCTAAAGCTAAAGCTGTCTGCTCAGCATCAGCAGCACACCACTGAGAACCAAACACACACATATAGTACACACCTGACCCCACAGTGTTCCTGAACCCCCTGTAGGAGATGAAAGGCGGCATGTGGACACGGAGGATAAAGTGTTCCTCTCTTCCTGTCTGCTTCATCCTGAAATGTCAGACAGACAAGCACATTGTGGCTGGATTCCTGACAAGCCAAAGCAGGTGCTTCTGTAATATTCCTCTCTAGTCACTCTAAATCTGTGCCCATGTTGCACAGTCATTCTGAAGTGGCTGGATCCCTCACTGCTTCAAGGTTTCTTTATGTTAGCTATGATGATGATGATGATGATGATTTGCATGACACCTTATAATCCCTCTTATTGCTTTCTGAATGAGTGTTTTTATCCTGAATGAACACTTGCTAACTTGCTTTCAAAAGACTTCATGTAATTCATACAAAAGAAATCTTTATTTGGCTTTGGCTTTAAATTTTGGTCCAAACCTAAATCAAGCCAGAGAATGTTCAGTCTGACCCTACTCGACCCAGAGCTCAAGACCGATGTGAACCCTCTGGATAGGAGCGTCTGACAAATGCTGTAAATGTAACCTACATGTCCACCAAACAAAAAGAAGTTACACTGGAAAAATGATATCTTAGCAAGTAAAAACATATTACATGTAGTCAATGTAACTAATATTTCTTATTTCAAGATTGTTGTGAGAATATTAAACGATTATTCAACTTGTTTCCACATATTTTTTTGAACAATTTTAGTCTAGTTAAAGCATCTTGTTCAAATGGCAGATAATTTTACTTGTTTCAAGAAATAATGCTTAAAACAAGTAAACATGTCTTGAAATATGTATTATTGAATCTTACAATATTCTTACAACAGTCTCAAAATGAGAAATATTAGTTATATTGACTAGATTTTTGATGTTTCCACTTGCTAATATATTTTTTGCAGTGTAGGCTAGACATTTTAGATGATAGCACCTGTTAGGCTAAGTTCATTTGTAGTGTAGATGCAATAACAGATCGTTGATAAATAAAATAAAAACCCATACCCTTATCAGCTGTCCAAAATTTATACTAAGATTCTACTATAGGGAATTTATTTACGACAACCAATACAATACAACCAGTAATATACACAATTTATAACAACCCTGAACAACACTGTTCTCATGCTGACCTTGCAGAGCTCAGTGGAACTCACTGCTAACAACACTGGCTTGTCAAGTTTAAAAATTGTTAAATAAGGAGTTTCTGCCAATGTTTCTTCAAAAATCAAGGATATTAATAGGGTGTTTATCATCTCTTTGTTGTAGTATCAGCATCTACTCTTCTGGGTAGGCTTTACTCTAGATGTTGCAACATTGCTGTGAAGATTTGATTGCATTCAGTCATAAGAGCATTGGTGGTGAGGTCAGGTACTGATGTTGGATGATTAGTTCTGGATCACAAACATGACTCCAACTCATACCAGAGGTTCTGGATGGAGCACCATCACTCCAAAGAACACAGGTCCACTGCTCTACAGCCTAATGCTTTATAGGGAGGCTTTACACGCCTCTAGTTCACACTTGGCTTTGGACATGGCAACCTTAGGCTCATGTGCATCAGCTCCAGAACATCTCATTCTATTGGCAATGCTTTCCTTTGGAGATTATACAAGCTGTGTGCACACAATTGAATGTCTGTGACAGCAATGGGTGCAAACTAGCTGAATTCACTGTTATCTGTACACTTTTGAACATATCATCAAGATTTTACGTTTTTTCATGACTCTGGAGCTCAGATGAGATCTTTAGATTGAGTTTTATCAGTGTGGTCATGTGGAAAATGTGTATACATATATAGAGTTGTGCCATCTTCACGACTGTCATGAGATTCAGTATCGACAGTCTTCTGAACTACTATTAGCCTTTCTGCTCAGAGAAATGAGCACAAATCTGCAGTCAGTCCCCTTATTGATCTTGGTTAAGCACGAGTGTGGAGAAGAATCTTATTCATAGTATCACTCTTCACTGTGTCTGCTCATTCCTGTGTTATTCACATGTACCCACTCTATCCTATGATATGATATCATTAGTCTGTATAAAATATATTACTAAAAGTGTCTTCAATGTATCAGGCCATGTTCTGAAATTTAAATTCAGTTCTCATGACCTATTCAGCATTTTCACTTCTGACTCTCTCTAATTCTCTCACTGCTTCTCTACCTCATTCTCTCTCTCCCTCTGTAATGTTTCTGTATGACTTCTTCAGCAGTTCTAATATGTGGTTGCTCTTTGCCACTGCCCGACGTGCTCTACAGTAAATCCACATGGCGTCTGACTTATTCGGCTCTTCAGCGTCTTATGAGCTCCACATTTCATTGCGGCCTAGCTACAGGCACATTTATTAAGGTCTACGTGGCTGGCTGGCACCACTTGCCACTGAGGGGGAGGAGAGATTAACAGCGATGGAGCTACAGGTCTTAATTCGAGAGCACATTGTCTTTATGTTCCCCCAGTGGGCGTGCATGTGTGTGTGTGTGTGTGTGTGTGAGGGAAAAGAGAGACTGGGTACAGATGTATGATGATGGAAAGAGGGCCCTGAAGCCTTCCATGCCAGTCTAGGTGTCCATCCGCAGCTGGAAACTAGCACGTCATCTGCTGTAATTGCAAGCGACTGCTGGATTGATGAGACTGCACCGTTGCTTTTTAAATATTTATACCCACATCCACAAAGAATGTTGCATTTGAAGTGCACAGACAGAGAGAGAGAAGAAAGAATGAGAGAAAAAGACGGACGGTTGAGAGAGGGTGAATGTTTCTCAGGCTGGTCAGGGTGGCTGGAAAAATTTACTGTTCTGGAGTGTCAGTTTCTTCCAGCGTGCCCGCCCCTCTTTCTCCTCGCCCCTTATCTGGAGCCTGCTCTCAAAGGGATTATTATGTTTATGGCAGCGCCACTGCAGCCTCCTGGAACAAAGCAGCAGGAGCTGTGCCATTCTCACCTCCTTTATATGAAGCGCGCTTCCAGCCCTTTTTGGACAGATGGACAAGAGGACGGACAGGGCTTTTTGATGTTTGATTTGTGCGATGCAGCCCGGCCTGGCATTTTTCACTGACACGCCCACCCGAACAAGGCCAGGCTGAGCTTCAGGCTCCAACACTTTTCTCTCTCTTTCTCTCTCTCCACCCATCCCAGCCTGCCAACGCACCTGCCCCTTTCTCCCTGCCCACTAACTACAACTCTTTGCAGTTAATTGGCCCATTCTGAAAGGATCTGGTCTCACCAAAGTGTAGGATTACGCCACGGCGCTTTGGAGACCTTCCATGCATCTCAGCCTTTGAGCATCCATTCGACTGAAAGACTCTATAGACGGATCTTCATTGGTCAGACTGCCATGTTTGATTTTGACGTAATTTGTTGCCCATGAAGAATCGCTAAGTCGCTAAGTCCAGCACATCTCTTCCTCTGCAGTGATGTCCAAGTAGTAGAAAGCCAGGAGCTTTAAACTCTCCCACTCTCTCTCACTCTCTCCCTCTCTCTCTTCCTTTCTCTCTCTCTCTTTTTCTCTCTGTGCGCCGTTTGGCTGTTTTTTTCCTCTGCTATGCACCAGATTGGCCATAAAACTGGAGATTAGGGCCCTCACAGGGGGCCTGTCGCTCTCCTGGTCAGATGGAATGATCTGATGGAGTTATTTTGCTCACAGACACAGATGGGCAGCCTCAGATTGGGGGCGTGCACCTGGGGAGAATAACAGGGCCGTAGTAGCAGTGCTCCAGAGAGAGAAGGGGAAAGACTTGGCTTCTAATGTAGCACGTATTGTCTCCGTTTTTCCTTCTTTCTCTGTTGCCCCATGTCAGATGTTTTTGTGTAATCACAGATCAAGATGTAGCAAAATGTGAGCGTCTTCCTCTATCCTGAGTAAACCCTCACTGAAGATTTAGGAGTGACTCAGAGAGGCAAAAATCACTTTTACAAAATTTTCTACTTACCTTAAATGCAATTTTGTTCAAATTTTGCCTCTTTGGTTTTGTACTAGAACCATGAGGATAATGTAATTAGCATGTAATGGGAGCTTACAGCAAGCAGTTTAGCATCTTGCAGTTGCCATGTCTAAAAATCATCAATTAGTTGTTTCAAGCCACATCAGGTAACCATCACTGCATCTGTTGCAAACATGCCTACTCTCCAGTTACAGCAGTGCCGCAGTAGTCTCCGTGTAAGGCATGCTAAGTAGTGTAGTGAGGGGACACACAGAGAAAAACACAAAAAGGATACAAAATCATGAATTCTGTCGAACCGATGAGGCAAAGGGATGCAATACTATGCAACAGAATACTGCATAACATGACAAATAACAATAAATGCTAGACTTCTGTGGTTTCTGACACTGTATGATGTACTGTTATCTATAAAAATGGACAAAAGTACATTGGTTAAAGACAGTAGTAGCAGCTCTCTTTTTATTAGCTCATTTTTTATAGATAACAGTGTCAGGAACCACACAAGTCTATTTCATCTCGATTATTTAACAACTTGATGCAATGCATTTTTGCAATCAAGTGCACAAAGCAAGATTTGAGCCTATAAGCTACTTTAGCTTCAGAAGAACTAAACTTCAGACACCGGTCTTGGCTGACCAACCACATTTGGAGGAAGCAGAAAACTTTGTCAATTTAATTTTTGCCAAACCATCGCCTCGAGGAATTAGGAGAAGGTTTGCTGATTGTTACAAACACCTTATAAATCTATGTCATCCAACTTATCGTCCTACATGCAGCAGGAACATGCCAAGCACATGGAACTCGACTAATTGTTTGGAAGGAGTTCATGCGCAAAACTCAGCTTCACGCTGCGTCTGGCAGCTTAGAAAAACAGTCAACTGGGACGCTGCTGCCGTCAAGTACTGCAGAAATGGTTCCTGAAAGATAAGCAAGCCTCCATACTTCCTCCAGCAGCTGCATTCAGCATAAAACATGGAGCCTGCTTCTTCCATAAATAATCACCAGGGTGCAAAAACAACAAACAAACAACAGGATCTGCTGAAGTAATGTCCTAGATTTTTCATACATCATTCTAATGTCTGCCCGTGATTTTCAATGTTTGCTGTGAGTCTCAGAGGGTCGTTAATAAATCCTACTGCGCCACACTGATGAGAGCAGCGCTTAGACAAACACGCTCACTTCCTTTTACCTAGCCAAGCATTTCATTCTCATGCATGACCCATGAGAACAGTACAGGGCCCTCCTAATACTTCCTGTCTATATAATATCATGGCTTAGATATGTCTGCAACACATGAGAAAAAAGCCAAAACATGACGTACTTATGTGTTTCCCCCGCATCTTGCATTAAGGGGTTATTATTTCATCTCTAGCTCCAATATGAAACCCCTGTTTTTCATTTTCTGAATCAATTATCATGACTGTCCTGGGAGTCTATAAACAAGGCAGGTCAATATATGCACCTTCAGGGAGCGTACCTAATTTAACCTTCATCATGGTTTGTGACTGTGCTCTAGTGTGTACCTGAGCAGCAGTGTCATTAGTGTGATTGAGGGAAGGTCTGAGATAGCTGCTCCTGACTCCGGTCAGGTGGCTTTATGAAGGGATAAGGATATTGTTAAAGCCAGTTGATCCTCGCCTGAGGAGAGGCAGGCAGACGGAAAAGGATTTCTCTCTGTCTGTCATATTACTCCCAGCCCTTTCATTATCAGTGCTCTTAAATCTCATCTGAGGCCAAGGCTGCTCTCCGAGTTTCTTTGCTGAACCAGGTGCTGTGGGTCTGCGCCATAATATCAATACCGCACAGCTCAAAGGCAATCAAATCAACTGCGAACTTTTTTACCTAATCTTTTCTCAGAGTTTATCTTTGTCATTATTGTTGCGAGAGTAACTTCGGTCATAAAATGCGTGTGAGGCAATGTGTGACGGTGACCTTGCTGAAACCAGACTGAAGCTAACCCTGCTACGGCTTATTCAGTGAAAAGCAAGGTCACTTCAGAAACTGTGATGCGTTGTGTGGGATGTTAGATCTCTGCATGGTGTTAGCTCTGTCCTCCACTGAACTCCTGAATTGTCACATCTATCATATCATCAAATGACTAATTCTGTAAAAGCTCTTTTCATGTTTCTCTCTTTTAAGTAATTGAAACCTACCAATGGTTGTTATGGAAACAGAAGCTGATAGCCACTTTATGATAAATGGATAGTGAGCTACATTTTTTGGATATGACTCTCTTCTAGCAGAAAAAAGCCTAATGTGGGCGGAAGTGGCCATTTTGGAAGCATTTGAGATCGGTTTTGATGTTTGGTGTCTTTTAGGCTTAAGGTTTGGTAGCCTTGCGGGGCCAGAAGTGACCTTGTAACAAGAATACACATCTGGAGACCACTTGTCAAACTTTTGGTGCTGGATAGGGTGAAATTCACCACAAACAGAAGTCCACTCCCTCTGAAACCAGTCCCACAAATTCCTCTAGTCTGTGCTCTCATATGGAGCACAATCCATAACACAAGTAAAAGAAGCTAGTGAAACAATATTGTTTGCCAATGGAACTGTTTTTCCTTTGAAAGAGGTATTGTTTATTTTACCACATGTAACGTGTTCTCTGCATATGCGACACACAGTTACTTGATTAACCCTTTAAATGACTGGGACCAACTGCGGGCCCAAAGTTTTATTACACACTTCTATAACCTAGAATAGCTCAGCCAGGCACTGAAGTCCCTGTTGCTACTGAATAATGAGTCTTAGTATTTACTAAGCCTGAAATTTTATGGGGTTAATTGAAGTTTTCTGGAGCAACTTCAAGCTGTGCTACCGTATGCTACAACCATGGGCTAATGACAAACTTGTTGTCCAGTCTCTTCTGTTCTGGTCAGTGCAGACACGTTCAAATAGTTAGAGCAGCAGCAGATCGACAAGGGGAAAAAATTCACATGGAGCTATCTTACTATTTCTATGAGGAACATTAGACAAGGCATTCATAATCACTGTTCATGCCAAGTATCAAGAACTTCTAAATTACAGGTTTGATACCACTTGCAAACACAACATCCGGTTCAATTTGCATTAGACAGCAAAAACAACAGAAGCAGAAAGTCCTTGCTTGCTAAAAAAAATCAACAGTGGCAAAGCATATCTAAAACTAAAAATAATGGAATTCATAGCATTGGATGACTGACTGTTCTCTGTTGTTGAGGATGGATTTCATAGGCACATTCTTTGGCCCACATACTGTAATAATTTATTTTATTTTATGTTTTTATTTTTTGTCGGCTCAGTTTTGTCTTATTGAAAGCAGATTGTAACACAATGTTGATGAGCCACCATCGCCCCCTGCTTTGAGCTCTGCCTTTGCAAAATGTTGGACTGGTTTACAACTTCATACTCAGTTTGTTCCCTTGATGCTATTGAGCCTACAGTCCTACCCACATTTCCCCCTAAAGTTCTCATGATTGTCCCCAGACGTTCTCGTAAAGAGATCACTTTTGGCCCTGTGAGGCTTGGATATGGCCATCATATGAGCTTCAAACATTGTTGATCGCTAAGTGATTTGCTAGCTGGTTCTCCGTTCTGCAAAGATATGAGTAAAGCAAATGAAGGCCCAAGATGAATGTAGTTCAATCATGTCTCATACAGCTTCCTGAAGCAACAGCCCGCTGTGAACTATCTGAGCCACAATAGCATCTCGTCATCATTTCCACCACCCTGCTGTTAGCAGTCCATGGCACTGTTAGCACATCAGCTGAGTCTGAATGAAATCCTGTCTGATTCGGAGCCTGTTTACTGTCAGTCTACCTATGTGGTCCAAAAGCAGCAGCTGGGCTATTATAGGAAGTGACATGCATATGGGACTGACATATCACAGCCTACACGTCACACAGGTTTCCTCCAAGGCTCTGCTGATCCAAAGACACTCCACTCTGCTGCCTACTTTGACAAAGCCATGAAGGAGTAAAAAACAATATTACGCATAAACAAGCATGTTTTGTTTTGTGTGTGGCCTGTTGGGAATGGATGAGCAGCTAAATTTGCTTCCTGTGGGATCAAAGCAGGAGGCGAATTCCACGTCTGTCCTTCGCAGCCACCCAATTTAAGAGCAGGCTATTATTGTTCATTATGCCATTGTCAGTGCAGCACTGTAGTGCTGAATAAAGCAGGAATTACCTTGTGAACTTTAATAAGGTGCTTTGATGCCTTTTCTGGTTGAGAAAAAAAAAGTCACAAATGCAAGGAGACTTGGTGTTATGCAATGCACACTGTAACACATCCGCTGTAAAACGCCGGAGCCCGGAATTCCCTGTCACATCAGAAACACAGCACCCAGCCATTACAAGCAGGAAGTCCTTGGACCCCCACTGTCACGTAGACTAAATACACACACACCAACACTTCCTGCACTCGCCGTACCTCCTGGGGTCTGTTTGTGAGGATGTTCATTACGACGACGGTTATGAAGATTGACGCGAAGCCATCCCCAGGTTGTCATGGCAAACTTCAGTGTATTGACATATTGAAATGTGCTCCTCAAATGCCACTGTGGTCTTTTCAAGGCTGTCTCATGTGTCAAAAGTGTCACCGGTTAAGTAAACAAAAAAATAAGGGTACATACTGACAAGTGGGCCCTCTGTGTATTGCATTGTTGCCATTAACGGCCAGGATTCAATAGCAGTGTTCTTTAGGGGACAGGATGACAGTGTCAGAGCGCGAGGGCCACCGTTTTCTGATGGCGACCCTCAGCCCTCCTGCTTTATCGGTGTCGCCCACGCCGGTGCTACCAATCAGCGGCCCAGAGGGGGAGCGGCTGTCACTCACTCAGACTGACGGTGAGCTGGGCTGGGTTGCTGTGGAAGCAGCTGGAGGTTGGCGATGGCGTTTGGAAGGTACTGCACGGTTCCTCCGAGCCCACGGCGGTGGTGGCCAACCCTGACAGACCGCTGACACAAATGAATGGATGGGTTTATAAAAGCCGGTCCTCCTGGGATCCACAGGCAGTTCGTATGAAAATGAAGCATTGAGCCGCTTTTCTGCTGAGACGTGTTACCTCTGCTGTAAATAATGCGGCTGGTTAATGTGTGAACACAGACAACTCTCTCTGCCTCCTCTGTCTTGCTTACTGGAGGGATATCTTCAGCTCGTGCCTCATATTATACGGCTTGGTGCTGCTCTCAATGACAATGGGCGCTGCAGAAAAGAATGGCTGCCCTCAAATTCCTAATTTTACACTACAATAAGTGTTCATCTCAGCTGCACGGGCCTATTCAGTCGCTGATATGCTATCTTCCTGAATTGTCATTCTCTTGCGTCCTCAGGACTGAACTTCCAAAGGCAGGCCGTTTCACTGCGCTGATTCAATAGGCCCTTCTGGAGATATAATATATATATAATGGCAAAACGTGAGAGAGTGCAATGCTATGTGGGTTTGAGCAGGAAAGCACTTCTGCTCATGACTGATTAAGAACGGGCAGAGAATAGATCACTAATTAAACCAAAAACTCTCGAGCAGATAAACAAACAGCATCGGCTCCTCCGTCTTTTCTCTCCAGATGTCCATCCATTTGTTCGGCGCTTTTCTCCACAACAACAACAAAAAAAGGTTTCTGTCCTTTACTTCAATGGAGACCAAAAAGGCTCGCCAGGGATCAAGCACACATTATTGATAAATGGAAGGAAAAAAAAGCTCATTATCTCAAACAGGCTTCTGCATCCGTCTCCTCAGAGTAGTCTTTGACTCACTGACAAGTCTTCATGTTTGTAATCAGCTTACTTTTTTTCTCAAACACTGCGATATCCACTTCTGGTTAATTGCACTGTCTAGAGTTATTTCACTGCATTTACCAAGACACAAAGCTCTGCCTCGAGTGAGAACGCCCAAAGACACCAAAGCTGAAACAAAGTCCGGCCTTTTATGACTCTTCATTGTCCAGACTGCCACAGATCCTCACCTGATTGAAGAAAGAGATGGAAGCAGCCTCTGCTTGGACTGATGGAACTAGACTGCCCCCTAGTGGACCGTGGTGTATCTCTTTGCTCTTGTAAATCTCTGCCTGCTCTGGCAGACACGGAATCTGATAGCGTGCCAATATGAGGACAAGCTCCGCAATCAGCCTCCTGATGTTATCAGCCAGCAGTGATTGGTAACTCTATAAATACTTTAACAGCAGTGCTCCGCTACGTCGGCCTGCAATTCAGAAAACACGCCCTTTTTTTCCTGACAGGGCCTGAATTCAACTCTAATACAAAGCTTTCTATACAATCAATTCTAGAAAATAATCTTGTGGAGGAGAAAGAGAACGACCCTCTAAAGCAGCACTTGCAAACATTTCTTCTTTATCAGCTAATGCGATCTGAGCTTGGACAGCTGTGCTTGTGCTGTCTTTACATGCTGTGGTGCTTCGACATAGATGTTCAATGGCTATTTGTGCAGAGTATAAATAAATAAAGTCTCCTTCCACTCTCGCTTGTGTGTTGGATGTGTTAATAAAGGCTGCTCTTGATGTTATCTGCCTTCGTAAACAATGCACTGAGAAGCACCGAAGTCAGTTTGTGGACGCTAAAGAAGAGGCCCATTGTGGCGGGTGAAAATGACTTGGCCTGATCAGATCTTATCCTTTAACTGTACTACAACCACCGCATGCTCTACCCAGCACCTCTGATTGCGCGTCAGAAGCATGTGATGTGCAACATCAGAGATAACCTACTCTCTTTGCTTCTCTCCTATCGAATGGGGTCAGTGGCAGGAGATAAAATGTGCACGTCTGTGTGACCATGGACACATAGTGAGAGCGTATTGTTCCTCTCAAATGGAGGGAAGATTTGATCTCGCCAGTCTCCGTGTCCTGCTCTGCTTTAGCTGAAGCACAAAGACAGAGGGGGAAAATAGGCAAAAGTGCGGCTGGGAGGCCTTTCAATCTCTCAGCTCTTTCAGTCCATGCTTATTGATCAGTGAGCACCAAGCAGAGTCTCAGGAACGGCTCTCCAGGGCCACCTCTATTCACACACACACACACACACCGCCTCCCTGCTGCACAACAGGACTCCCCTCTGCGCAGTGCTGTCTGAACCTGAGCATGGGCACACAAACTCTGTGCACACAAAGCTTTGGCAACACCTTTAATTTCAAAATGTTTTTAGTGGATGAGCATTTTTTTTCATGGTTTGCAACTGAACGTATTAAACAAAATGCAGTTTACATCTTGTCATTTTTCTTGGCAAAAACTGTAGAACTGAAGAAGAAGCTGACATCTTCACTGCTATCCTCAGAATAATGTTATACCCTATTCATTTTAGCTCCTTGTTGTGATGTCAGCACTCATCAGAGCTCAAACCTTTCAGGTGTTTAAACTACCTTCAAAGCTTTTCAAAGATTTCCAATGTGTGCTTTTAAAAGTAGTGTTGAAAAGAAAGCTGTCACATCATGATTTAGGAAAAATTCTACTCCTCAGACCATTCAGACCAAGGAAGACAGTTTAATGAACCTGAAGCTGAGTTTTGCAGAATAAAACCAAATAGCTGTTTTATGTTAACCTTTGTAACCTTTGCAATGTTTTTTTTTCCACTTAAGCCCTTAAAACCTGAGGATTATTACATCCTAAGGCTTCTTATACAGGAACTACAGTGGCAAGAAAAAGTTTGTAAACCTACGTTTCTGCATTAACTGGTCACAAAATGGGCTAGAATAGTATTGTCACAAGTACAAACACACTGTGCTAAAACTAATAACACACAATTATAATCTTTCATGTCTTTATTGTGCACATCATTTAAACATCCACAGTGCTGGTGAAAAAAGTGAACCTATTTAATAACTTGAACCTCTTTTCTCAACAATGACCTCAAGCGATCTGCTTCTGGTTGTCACAGATCAGACCTGCACAATGTGTATCCAGCACAAGGAATATTGGACCATCCAAACTACTTCAGATCAGACATATTCTTTGGATGTTTGGTGTGAATGGCTCTTTTGAGGTTCTTCCACTGCATCTCTTATGGATTAAGCTCTGGTCTCTGACTGGGCCACTCCAACAGGTGGATTTTATTATGTTTTTTATGTTTAGGGTCATTGTCCTGCAGCATCACCCACCTTCTGCAGTGTGGTTTTGCGATTTGAGGCATCTAATGATGAGGTTGCAGACTGCAACTAACTGAACACCCCT
Organism: Colossoma macropomum; assembly: GCF_904425465.1. NCBI lineage: Eukaryota > Metazoa > Chordata > Actinopteri > Characiformes > Serrasalmidae > Colossoma > Colossoma macropomum. The sequence continues at coordinate 31,168,460 of NW_023494784.1, read as the reverse complement.
CACTCACCCCTCCTTTTCCAAGCTTTTTTAGTGCTAAATAATAAGTATTCTCAAACTTCTCACAACACAAAATGGTTATCCAGCACCAGCAGCTCCCACTGATTCTTCTTCTTTCTATGTCTTCCAACTGTTATAGCTATAATTGCTGAATGAATTTGTAAAAACATGACAGACACTCTCTAGAGACTCTAGGGCTGCTGTAGAAACATGGCAGTGCAACATGGCAGCCACTGTTGGAAGAGGACCTGTTTTCTATGTAGATGTGAAGGGTTCTTTTTTTTTGTTGGTGGGGGGGTCCAGTTTTCTTCCCAATTTCACCTACTGAACTCTCCCAGTCACACAATATCACTAGCACTTGGAGGGGGGTGGCAAATACAAGTTTTCTCATGTGAAGCCAGCCAATGCAACTTTTCGAACTGCTGATAATGTGTGGAGGAGAACATTAACTGTCAGTTTCATTGCGTCTGTCTAGCATCACCAGGGGAGGGCCATCCTACCCACCCAGAGATTGAGGCCAATTGTGCTTTCTTGGACTCCCGGCCACGGATGGCTTCTATTGATTGACAGTCTCCTATTGATTGGGCCCACACTGTTTTGATATTTAATCATATCACTGAAAGTGTTCTGTTTTTCCAATAAACTCACATGATACCAGGGCAGTTCTACTGGTGTTATCCACCATGAGATGAGATGTATTTGAACATGACTACAATTAGTGAGGAAGCTCCAGTTTCCCTGATAGCAAGAGGATAGTGGTCCACTGTTGGCTCGCTGATGGCAAAGCTGGTGTTTTCTGGAAGGTCCACCGGTGTTTAAGCAGAGTAACAAACAAAATTCCACTTTTCATCGCTCATTTCCCCCTCACAGTCCACAATTTACTTATTTTTCGTTCTGTCCTTTCTTTAGTTATACTTTTTATACTAAATTAATTTAGTAAATAATTTTAATCTAGCACAATGTCAGCAACAACTTTTTATATAAAATCAATTATATTACTTTTTCTCTCTCTTTTTTCTCCTGTTTGTAACATTTGTCTTAGTTTATTTTCTAAAATAAAAGTCTCTGTGGATTTAAAATCTGTTTAAGGAGACTAAAAACTAGTTAGAGCTTGTTTACAGGACTGTAATCTGGGTGGTCCGAGGGTGGACCAGCAGTGATAAACAGTCAGTGAGGTGCCGAGCTTTCCAAGCCAGCAGACCAATATATACTTGCTATTTGGGTTCCGCCAATTTCAGAATTCAATGCGCTGCAGAATTATTACAGACAGATTGACAAACGACAGACATTGCAGATTCTTTCATTTTCCTCCACGTAAAACTAATCCAACGTAAATAGGGCTTTAGTTTTAAAGTAGTGAATACTAAGCCTTAAAATGAATAGACCTGTAACTTACATTTTTCTTATATTTTATTTTTCCCCTGAGTTCTACTTATAACTTCAGAGTCCTTTTATGTGTCAAAAACAGTCATAATTCATTTTCCAACCTACCTTTAACCTTTTGAATGAAACAGGCTGTTTTTATTACTGCGCCTTTAAGACTAGTATATTTAAATGAGCTCTGTTCTGATTGGCTGCCCTATATGGTGCATCATTCAAATAGCAGTCCTGCTGAAACTTTAACTTCAGTGTAAACAAGCATGGTTAGACTGCTGTAAGCTGAACAGGTGGATGTATGTAAATGTAATGAGTTTGTGTGACATAAAAACAGGCTTTTGCAGCTTAGTTTTCCTATATGGACTGTGTGGACTAAAGAATGGTATTGGTATGTTTTGAAACTTCAAAAATGTTTATATACTACTTAAAAATCTTTTATTTCAGTTTTGATGATATGTGCCCTTAATAACTATAACAAGCCTGTAGAAATTCCACCAATTTTCCAAAATTTCTAAATAACTCAGTCTCTGAGATGTAAACAGAGTGGTTTGACGTGAAACGGTTCGTTGTATGGAAAATTGCAGACAAATATAGCCTTTATAATTACTATCCAAAACCATCAGTGAACCTACATGTGTCTTCTGAGTTTTTATATATATGTTGATGTTGGTAAAACAGTCCTATATATATATATATATATATATATATATATATATATATATATATATATGCATGCCTTACACGGCCCTGCATGTACCCCTCCACTATGAATGGATTAAAGTAAATGGATTCAAATACTTTTTAGCTAAACCTTACACAAAACCATCACAACACAACGAGTCACACATTACATTCCCATGTAATCACGTTCTGTGAGGGGGTGTTTAGATGTGGACGTCTGGTTCCTATCCCCACCAGTGTGAACAACTGTGACTTGATAAGTTTCTCTAGGACGGAGCATTTCACACCAAACCCCTCTGAATGACTTTGTTTACATCTCAACTATTTAATTATCTACAATTTTGAAAAATCAGTGGAATTCCCCTTTACCAGGACCTGATGTATTTCCCATGCATGTGCACCAGCTCTGGCTAAGCCGCGTTCCTGTTCCTCTCCCAGTATGCCTCGCGGCCGGCGGGTGAGCCACAGGTGCTTTCGCGCGCTGCTGAAAGAAAGCGTCACCTGAATGAAAGATGGCGTCCACTGCTAAACTGTTGTGAGAGCTCGCGGAGGACGGCCGCCGTGTGAGAGTCAGGCTAAGAGTAAAATGATTCTGGAGTGGACAGAGCGATCGACGCCGAATAAAGCCTCATCCTCTTTTGTGTCTCGCGCGCAATCGAAAATACCAATCATCTCTCCAAACGGCGCGGCTCGCTCTCCGCAGCCGAGTCCGCTCCGCGAGGATTAGATTGATTCCACCTCATATTCTTCTGCCCTCGCCTTCTCCCTTCAATTGCGTTTCGCCGGTTCAGATGGATTACAAAGAGGGCAAATGAGCGCGCGAGAATGAGAGGAGCGCGCGATTCCGCGCGTTCCCACTGGGCATGGCAATGAGAGCGAGCGCGCACAACAAAGAGAGCGCGAAATGAGCTGCGAGATGGACAGCGCTCGTGCGCTCTGCAGGACAAAAGCCCTCATAATGACCGGCTGACGGGCAGGCGCCCATTACCACGCACACACAAAGCGAAGAGAAGATCACACGCATCCGTTACTGTCCCGTCATAGAAACCGGCCCATTGTGAGCTGGAGATGATAACATCTTTCACTCTCCTCCTTTTGCCCTTCGCCCACTACATTCACACATTCACACACTTACACACACCGTATCCATCGACTCTTCTTTTGCCTATTTCTGTTTTTCACTCCTCTTTTGTGCGGCTTTGTGGCATTTTTTGTTAAACCCTCTTAGAGGAAAGAGAAGGTGAAGGGACTGAAACAGTGTGACAGAGAGAAACACAATGGTTGCAGTATCGTAGAGAGAGAGAGAGCACACTAATACACACAAACATATTTTGCTTGGCATATTAAAGAAAGGTCTGGAATCCACCTGTTGACATTTCCACTACATTACCTGGCATACAGGTATACAAACATGTCCAGACGCATTTGTTGAACATATCATTCTAAAACATCAGCATTAATATGGAGTAATCAGCTTAAAATAACGGCTTCCACCCCTCTGGGAAGGCTTTCCACTAGATTTTGGAACATGGCTGCATGGATCCACTTCCATTCAGCCACAAGACCATTAGTGAAATCAGATTCTGATTGGGCAGTAAAATCTGTTTTGTGGTCACCGTTCCAGTTCATTCCAGTTGAGTTTTATGGGATTGAGGTCAGGGCTCTGTGCATACCAGCTGAGTTCTTCCACACCAAAATTTGGCAGTTTCTTTATTGACCTCGCTTGGGACAGAGGGGCATTGTCATGCCCCCTAAACACACCCAGATATATTATGTTTGGCAAAACTGAACACTGCATTACAGCATAAGAATTTCATCCCAACTGTGAAACACGGTGGTGGCAGTATCATGGAGAGAGATAGAGCACACTAATACACACAAATATTATTGAAGGCTTTGCTTGGCATATTAAAGAAGGATCTGAAATACACCTGTTGATCTCTACACTACATTACCTGGCATACATGTATACAGACATGTCCAGATGCACTTGTTGAACATATCATTCTAAAACATAGGCATTATTATGGAATAAACAGCTTAAAATAACAGCTTCCACTCTTCTGGGAAGACTTTCCACTAGATTTTGGAACATGGCGGCAAAAATTCACTTTCATTCAGCCACAAAAGCATTAGTGCAATCAAATTTTGATTGGGCAATAAAATCTGTCTTGTGGTCACTGTTCCAGTTCATCCCAGTTGTGTTTTATGGGGTTGAGGTCAGGGCTCTGTGCATACCAGTCAAGTTCTTCCACACCAAAATTTGGCAGTTTCTTTATTGACCTCGCATGGGACACAGAAGCATTGTCATGCCCCCTAAACATGCCCAGATCATCAAGTTACAGGCCTCTTGTTACAAATGTTTGGTGGGCCCCTACCTGGCTACCTTTTTTGGGTGGTCAGTGAATTTTTATGAAATCACAGCAGATTACTTGAGTCCTATGCAGCACCCGATGGCAGCATACTAACCACAGTGTTAGGCAAGTCACCGTTATAAACGCATATTTTTTCCCAATCGAGACAAAACAATAGCAAGATTAGGCGCACATTAATGAGAACTCAGGTTAACACAAAGCCACAACCAATGCAACATTTCCTTACAAGCATGCATCTGCTCTTCAACACATTATCCCAACAAGGACAATATGAATTAAAATTGGACAGCTGAAGTGAACAAACCCAAACCATCAAGTGACCTAGCCAAAGCATTCAGCCATGTCCTATTTTTCCATTAATATCTTGCCTCTCAGGATGCAGAGCACTGCTGACAAAGACGATGCAACTTTTTTCTTTAACTCGGGTGGCTGATGTTTTATATTTGGATTTGGAAATGGGCATCCTCTACTCTTCTCAGAAAAAAGTATTAGAATTATTACTGTTTGGTACAGGTGATATTTAATGTGGGGAGATTCAATCAGTTGGATAACAGCCAGATGTGAGTGGCTGACACTTAAAAACATCAACCTGAGTCTTTACCATCAAGTCTGGTCTTTACCACACATTGGTTAGTGCATGCCATGTCTGAGTCAAATGAGACTTCTGAGGCCCTCAGAAAATTATTTGCCAATGCTCATCAGGCTGAGAGAGATTCCAAAACTATTTCTGACAAGTTTGGACTTCACCAATCCTCTTTCAGGCAGATTCATTCATGAAATTCAACCCCATTATTACCCTTCCCAGGAGTGGTCATCCAACAAAAATGAGTAGAATAGCTCGGAAGATCCAAAAAATCCAGAATTAGAACTAGAATAGTATATATGGAATGGTAGCATAAAGAGAGCCACTTCTCTCCAAGAAGAGTATTTCTGCTTGTTTAACGGTTCCTTAAGACCACCTGTATGAGCCAGAAGATTACTGAAATAATCTTATGTAGACAGATAAGGCAAAAGTAGATTTTATGGCTTTAAGGAGAGATATTATGTTTGGCAAAAGCAAATATCACATTCCAGCATAAGAATGTCATCCTGTAAAACATGGTGGTGGCAGTATCATGGCTTGGGGCTGTTTTGCTGCTGTTGGACCAGGAAAATGTTAGGCTGCAGTGTCAAAGAAAAGTCTGAAAGCAAACTTTAAAGAATCCGAGGACACGAACCAAAGAAGTGGTTGTTTCCTCTTTTTACGGTGAGCTCGAACACATTCTGGATGATGAGCCCAGCTGACAACCATTGGAACTTCAGGATCGCTCCTGGCGTGGGTGAAACTGAAAGCTCCAGGAGCGACTGGCGTTGGTTCATAGTCATGATTGTTTACCTCTGGATGAGCCACATGAAGCAACATGAAGCACTGTTCTTTTGAGCATGCTGGTCGGTTTGGGAGCTGATCTGTTCAGACTAATGTTGTATACAGATCACATTTATAGATATTGTGAGCAGCCAAACAAAAAAATGGATTTGGGCCATTTTTTCCTGCTGTGTAAACGTAGCCATAGATAAACCCCTCAGTTGTGATAAGAGCTGAGTATGGGGACTTACTTTTTCTATTTTTTTTTCTCTTGCCAATCAGTTAAGTTCCAGTGCATTTTAATTTGTTAAATTTATTAAGATTATTTTTAATGAAAACATCTAAACAAATTCATCAGTGTAAAATGAAACTGCTCGTCTTTGAAAATCCTGTTACTCACTGCATCACACAGCACACCCCACCAAAAAAGGAAACATATTCTGACTCTTAATTTTATCTGTTAAAACATTCACATACTACAATATACTTAAGTATATTTAACTGTAGATAAATTTCACTTTCACTCAAGCGTATTTTTCACTCCACTTTTAGTTATATCTGCATTAATTTAACTGTAGTTTCTCTGTACTTTTTACACCACTGATCTTTCACTGGATTAGGCCATCAATTCAAAAATAACCGTCTAACCCAATCAGCAGCTGTGACTGTGCTGCTTTTAGGCTGTGCAGGCGGTACGGTAACTGTAGCTGACGGCATCTGCAGTAGAAGCACATAGCCGCTGTGTGGCGCTGCATGATATCACATTTATTTATCCAGTTCTTTACTTCGTTAGATAGCCGTGGAACCCAAGAGCGCTGTGATGATGCTGCACCGGCGGGAGCGCGAATGAGCAGTTTATCATCTTTAATTCTCACTTGAGCCATTAGAAATGATTAAATAGCACGTAGTATTATTTCATTACAGTATGTAATGATATGACCTGAGCGTTCTTTCGGCGATTATCGCTGTAAAATAATAATAAATCAGAAATAGTAATCAAAATCAACTTCAGCTTAACAATTCTTCTAAGATTAGTATTCAAAGCTTAGATGGTTTCAGGTTAGACGGTCTGAACTTTAGAATCGTTCATACGGGTCTAAGATGGTCAGGACTGTTGGGTTAGGCTGGTGGGTCAGCTAAAGCAGCAAACTGTTCAACTAAGCTAGTCTGCCGGCTTGACCAGACTGAGAGGCAGAGCCGGTGTGTGCAGCAGGTCGAGCGTCAGTTTGCTGACTGTGGCTTCACAGCTTCACTTCTGCTGCATTAAAAGCAGAACTGCTCACATGACCACCAGCCTGAAGCAGTCATGTGAATCCTCCCCCATATGACAACACTGGCAATGTGGCTTTCGGGTAAAGATTTGTTTTAAACGCTGCCGGCGAGAAAGAGCGGCAGCCATCACGCGTTTGGTGAAACGTCACTTCATATTTGAATGAAGAAATCAAACCAGTTAGAGCTCAGGTAGATAACTCGGTCTCAAACGGTGTTCACGAACACAAAAGAGCCACAAAAGCGAGCTAGTGCTATAGGAAAGTAGCCAAAGGTCCAGAAAGGTCCACCAGAGAGGTCTGTATGGTTGATGTTAGTGGCGTGACACCGATGGAAGAATGACTATAGACGACATTTCTGGGAATTTGAAAACCTGCACAGATGGCGAGCAAGAGTCCGAAAAGTAAGAGGAAGGAAACTGAGGCGAATCAGACATTTTCATTGTCTGTGGAGGTAAGAGGACCTGGTGCTGCTGTGTGGGATTAGATAGAGAGAGCGTGGGTGTGGGTGTGTGTGTGTGTGTGCTGTGTTCTTCTCCGCCCTTTTGTTCATCCTGATGCCAGTTTACTACGATATGCACTTCTGTTAACTTCTAGTGACTTTACTTTTCCTCCACACTGTTAAACATACTGTACACAGTCCCGCTGGTGACATCCTGTATAAATAAAAAGAATGCATGGCCACGACTTAGTAAAGCGTGGGAACGAGATCCTAATGCATGGCCACAACTTAGTAAGGTGTGGGAACGAGATCATGGCTTACTAAGTTGTGGCCACACATCAGGATCTCGTTCCCACACTTTACTAAGTCGTGGCCACGACTTAATCATCTCATTCCCACACCTTACTAAGTCGTGGCCACGCATTAAACAGAGTAAACATAGTAGAATGTGTAGTTACTGTAGTTCAAGGTTGAAGGTGCATTCCCATCATGTTAAAGTTCTGCACCAGTTTTAGGGGTTCCTCCTAGAACATTTACATAATGGTTCTTTTAACTTTAAAAAGGTTCTTTGCACTCACATGTCATTTACAAAGATGGTTCTTTAAAGAATAATCAATTAAAAACTTCATGTTTGAAGAAGATTTTTAATATGTATAGCACTCTGAGGTCTGTCAGTGTTGTGAAGTGTCAGCAATACAAAAACACTAGAATCTGTCAGGATCATCACAGGGTTTTCTGTTAAAAGAAAACACATACAACTAATTTTGTTTTCTTTGACCTGATTGTTTTTGTTTTTTTCTCCTCTCAAGACCAGAGATGGCCGACAGCAAGGGTCCAGTCAGGTTAGGGTAGTGTCCAGTTTGACATGGAAGGATTTGAGGAGGAAAGTGGCGCTGCTGATACCCTACATGTGGCCCAGAGGGAGCGCCCCACTGCAGGTCCTTGTGCTTCTCTGTGTCGCTTTACTGGGCCTGGAGCGGGTCATCAATGTGTTTGTGCCTATCTACAGCAAGGACATAGGTGAGGTGCATGTTCCCCTGAAACTCTGAAATCCTTCTCAAAGCAGTGCAAAGCTGCTGGCAAATGCTGTGTACTGCTTGTCTCATCAGTATATGGATGGAGTAAATGACCATCTGATGACCAGTCCGCAGTGCTGTGTTAATGAAATCAGCCACTAGGGGGCACAGTATCCAAACATATGAATGAGTGGTCATGTTCTAGGAAAAGGGATATTATTATGTTCTGAAATAAATGTTGTCGACTGGACCTTTGGAAATAAGAATATGAAAAGTCTAATTGAACCCACATGTGCATGTGGTTAGTTTCATGTCGTTATGGATGAGAGATGTATTTAATGCTTCTTTTACAAGGAAATAACTCACACTGATGTTTCATTTCTTGTGAGGCCCTGTTACAAAGCACATACAGCAGAATACACGCTGGAGCTAGAGGGCAATTTAATAGGCAAATCCAGAGAAGACTAAATGAGACAGTATGTATTAGAGAGCTAGTCCACTGGAGGTGCAGTGGACAGCAGGTTTACATATGTGAACCAGCAGTAAATATTAGTGAGACGCTGTAAATGAAGAGCAAGTGGCTCTGAAATGTTTAGCTTTCAGTCATTTTTCAGCCCTCTTTCAAATACAAATCACAGTGGAATGTGAGGAGAACTTGTAGACTGTAGTGTTGAGTGGTTTGAGGGATAGTACAAGTCAGCATCATCATCATCATTAGCAGAGATTTAAATGCAGATGGACAGGAGGCATCCCGAAAAGACTTGGGGAGAGCATTCCATAAGTGTTTGGACAGCAATGTAAATTTAGACAAATGATTAATGTCTGATGAATTGTAACAATAAACAATATCATCATTATCCAAATTCGGTTACAAAGTACCACAGATGAGTGTTGCAGAGCCTTACCTAATAGCTTGCATTTGCCCTGATGGTAATATAATTAATATGATTAGTTGGTATTATAATTACCAATTGGTGATTTTACCAAAATATTGCCAAACTGGCATGTTGGCACTTTGCTTCTGGGCAAGCTTGTCCAGTTTTACTGTTTAATTTGCACGTACCCCAGCATTGTTAGCCAGAATGAAAATCTCTGTTATAATACAGGGTGTCCCAAAAAAATTGACATCAAACAAAATTAAATAGGCTTCATGTTGAACAATACAAGATTTATTTATCTAAATTTGAACAAGAAAATCAGAGGCAAGTAGATATATATAACCGATTTCACAAAGCTTCACAAATGTTCAATATGTGCACCACCTGTGACACGACACACGTCAAGTCGGTAGTCCAGCTCCTGCCAAACACACTGCAGCATGAATTTTTTGTGTCATGTCCGATTCTGCTTTCTAGTTGGTGCATTTTTATTGAATTTTCCGAAAATGCGCGCTGCACGCTCTTGTTTGACTGTGTTCGAGCATATTCTAACACAAAAAATGCCTTTTCATTTCTAGTGAACGCCGTTCTTCAACCTGAAAAAAAAAAAATCAACATTAAACTTGGTTAGTCTTTACACATTTTCTTAATTTGAGATCATTTGAGGGAGAATTGGCTATGTTATTAGACTACGAAATGATGTCAATTTTTTTGGGACACCCTGTATTTCCAAGTGGTGTTTAACATATCGCTGTTGTCAGAAGAAAACTTCGTGTCTCCATTTTTTATGTTTTTCAGTTTTTGACAAAAATTGAAATTTTCTGTTGCCCTTTACACTGTATGTAAATTTCATAAAGAATGGACTAAAAGAAACAAAAAAATCTGGTTCCTTTGACTTACATTAAAAGCAAAGTATGTTTTTTCCTTCTCCTGTAAAGTTACCATTTTGGAGATACAAGGTTTTCTTCCAACAACAGTGATATGTATGTTTGTAGTTTATTAGTTGGTGATCATTTAATGCAATCGTTTCTATTGTATACAACTAACCATGGATAACAATGATTGTAAAAATATCATGTAGTACATGAAAGAGAAGGAAAGAATGACACTTTGCATACACTGTTAAAAAATGAGAGCTCAGCTCAACTCAGAATGATGTAGTAACTGATTACATGGCTTTTCTAGAGTTGACTTAACTTGAGGACACGAGTTCACACTTCACACAAACTTCTTAGTTGAGTCAAAAGTTCTCTTAATTTTTTAGTTCTGCATCTCAGTTTGGTAAATAACGTGAACTTGTTTTTTATACTCAACTTCCCCACTAGCCAGGAATCCTTCCATCACACAATCCTGCTAGACATTTTTCCTCTTGGATACATACTTATGGATGGCTTTGGCATTGCTAGGGCTCAAACTCACAACCTCCTGTTGGGGTGACGGCTTAGTCCACTGTGCCACTCAGGAACACATGATGCAATTCAGATTTTGTGTCTATAAATGTTTAATACACTGAAGAAAATATTTGCTGTTTTGACTTTAAAGCATGGTATCATCTCATGTGGTGCAACTGTTTAATAATTGATCCCAACATCAGGAGATTGTGAGTTTGAATCCTAGCAATGCCATAGCTCTCCATATCCGGAAGCCTGAGAGGAAAATATGCCAGATGGGACTGTGTGATAGAAGAAGTGCCAGCTAGTGGGGAAACTGAGTAAAAAATTCAGTTTTGTTTATCTAACTGAGATGCAGACCTAGAAACAGTAGCTGGGAGAATTTTTGACTCATCTAAGAAGTTTGAGTTGGGTGAACTCTGGTGTCCTCAAGTTGAGTCAACTCAAGAAAAGTCATGTAATCAGTGACTATGATTCTGAGCAGACTTGTCAATTTACAGTGTAATATCAGCACTTTTTAAAATTCTAGCAATATTTGATAAAGTCAGTTATTAACCCAAAACTATAATGGTGATTAACAAGACTATATTACAGCTTGTATCCGTCTGAGTATCAGGTCAACTGAACAGTGGCAGTAGATTTGTAGATGCTGGCTGGAAGAACAGGAAGATGAATGAAGAAAAAAAAAAGATGGAAGGTGTGTGTGTGCGTGTGTGTGTGTGTGTGTGTGTGTGTGTGTGTGTGTGTGTGCGTGTGTGTGTGTGTGTGTGTGTGTGTGTGTGTGTGTGTGTGTGTTTTGGGGTGCTCTCAGGATATTCTCTTTGCTCCTCCCTCCCCAGTGTTCCCAGCCCCTCGTTGTTTTGGGCCAGCTGGACGTAAGACTGGCCCCCCAAAACCCCTCGCTGAAGTCAAAGCCCTCCACTCTCCCAAGCCAAAAAGCATCTGACTCTGACAAAGGAAACGTGGGACAAAACCCAACTATGCTAAAGCTTTCCATGGCTCAAGGCTCCATTTCACCCTTTTTCTCTCTCTTGCTTTTGCACCCCCCCCCTTTCTCTCTCTCTCTCAGGCTCTCTACTTGAATCACACCTCGCTCTTTTCCTCTTCACTCTGTTAGTGTACATATCACCATTATCATCACCAATTAGGTCACAGCTTCTTCCAGTCAACTCTTGCATCTTTACCCTGCTGTCTCAGACTGACTCAGGTTAACAGCAGTGACGTGTCGGTGTGTCCGCTCCATGATTAGAGGGCAATGGTGATTTTTGCCTTTGGAGGCAGATGAAAGCAGCGGCGGGAGAGAAGTGGGCTTTTGTGAAGCAGACTGAGATTTGGTGGGGGTGATAGGGGAGGTCACCAACCCTGCCAGTCACGATTAGGGGGCATTAGGGGCCTTTAGCAGAGTTAACACGCTGGTACAAGGGGCTTTTTGTCTCTGCCCCCCTCTGCCCCATGCCAGGGCTGAAAATCAGCTCTCTCGCCATCCTAACTGAGAGAGAGAGAGAGAGTATTTTGCTCGCACTGTGGGGAAAATTCCCTTCATCGTTTTTTTTCCTCGCTTTCTTCATTCCTCCACCTTTTCTTCCCCCTATTTGATTCTGAGTGCACAGTCAAAATGGCCATGAATGTAAATGAATAGAAAGGTCCGAGCTCTCTCTCAGCCGAGACCAAAGCCAGCCCTCTTTTATGCATCGTCCTGAGTCTGGCTGCTTTTGCGCTGCTTTCTATTCTGAAGTCATACATAAGCCAGTGAGACGAGGACACAGAGTTAAAGTGAGGAGTCTTTAACTGAGGTCAATGACTCTGTCTGAAGTATGACGGGGTTTGATGTTAAATAAATGTTTTATTGTATCTGTTTCTTTTTCTCAGAAACTAGAGTTCAAGTTCAACTCTTGAAGCAGTTGTTCTTAATGTAACTGTCTTGGCCATCCAGTGTGGCATGCAGGCCTCTTTCTACAGTGTCTACAGGGATCTGCAGAATTTTTAGTGCCCCTGATGAAGTTTGTTGATACATGCAGCTTGTTACTTTTCTAGTATGAAATTAAAGTTATGACATTCCTCTTATACTTGATTCTGTTCAAGTACAAAAGTTCTTGCTTTCAATGCACTTAAACCTTTTCACAGTAGCCTAAAATGCAGTTCTGTGTTTTGTCTTGGCACAGTCGATTTTGTGGAGAGGTGTGAACTATTTTCACAGCAGGCAGTTCTCATCTCCCTCCTTTCACCCCTCACTGCTCACTAGCAGCTCAACCTTTTAGAACATTTCACACTCAGAGAGCCAGTAGTGTCCTAGTTAATCTGATAACAGAGTTGTGGGGGAAAACATCTTGTTTGATTATATTAATAAAAAAATACAGGTTGTTTCCCATTCCACCTCTGTGTTCTATTCCAGACTGAATGGACATGTTTGTGACCGCAGACAGCAAATGTGAGTCTAGCTTCAGTAGCACAGGTCTCCTTAATAGTATTCATTTGTCAAAGTAATGTTACACAATGGCTATAGCAACTCTGAGAATTCTTTCTTTTGATACTTCAGTACATTCACAAGCAAGTGCTTTTTGTACTTTTACTCAATAAGAAATATAAATAGAATATTTGTAGTTTTACTCGAGTAATATTTTATTAAGAGTATTTCTGCTTTTACACAATTACAGAAGTTTTCTGCTTTGTCCATCCCTCCTGACAGGACTTTGATAATATTTCAGATCTGATTTTGAGTGATGACAGAAACCTTTGTGGTTGTTTGGTCTCTATATTTTATATTTTGGACCTGGTAGAAGACGTAGAAAATCTTCTAGTGCTCTGTAGATGTAAGATATAAGCAGTAAGGCAGATATGTGTTATATGCACTTATAGTTTGCAACAGTTATGCTGGGACACAAACAGTTTTAAGCTGAACTCCTCATACTACAGACGTCAATACAAATATAGTCCGTCTCTTATCACGAGCACTGATGTTGAAAATGTTGAATACCTCTAAATGCCAAAAGCAAAAAGCTGCAGCAGCCTCACATTCCATCAGCCTACGATAGTGATCTTACCTCTCAGTGAATCTCAGATGAATCTAAAATAATTCTTCCCTTAATCGTGGTTATTTAATGTAAATTAAACCACTATGTGCTATTCAAATGAAATATTCTCATGGGATATTGAGTTGCTTTTGGGGTGGTGGTTGTTTTTGTCTAGTGATTTTTCTATTGAAGGCCTACTTTTTCAGACTGTAGAGTCTTTATTAAACATGTAAACTCATGTATTTAAGAAATGTGTAAATGTAACAGTATATCATATTAAAAACAATGCCAAAACCAAAATACTGTAACTGGCACCTGTATATCCTGTTTATGCAATGTTCTTTCTCTGTTTGGTCTGCTTTTGTGTTACACAGTGAATGAGTTATCAGAAAAGGAGAACTGGAGAGTGCTTGCAACAACTGTGTGCGTCTATGTCCTCCTCAAGTTCCTGCAGGGTGGTGGAGCAGGTGAGCTGCAGTACACACACATCTCATTCTGTCTGTGTTCTCTTGCAGTGTTCTCTAAACACCTCCACAGGGCCTCTCCTCATGCTTTCTCTGTAGCCCACTGTCCCAGACAAAGATTATGGGCATCATTTCTGCACAAAAATATACTCTTTTACTGTTTTTGCAGATAATTGGAATAATAGTTTTAAGTGCAGTAATGTTTGAGCTAAGTGCCTTATGCAATCTTTAGAGAGTCTGGCAGCAAAACAGCTCCAGCTCACTTTCTAAAAAGCCCCCTTTTTAATGGATTGGCCCCTTAGCTTTGTGTCATTGCAAGTTTCTGGACTACTCTATAACCCCTTTTAAAAGTATGCAGCACTCTTAAAATCAGTCCCACTTACCAATCCATATTTTTGTTCCAAATAGAATTGCTTTAAGAGATGTTTTCACTGATACATTTTAATTATATAGGAGTTATTGTACTTTTTATAAACCTTAGATTCAAATGAGAATCAGCATTGATGATGTAGTTTAGTGGTTTCTAAACCTGGTTGTTGACCATGCTGTCCTGCATATTTTGGTGTTTATCCTGCTCTAAAAAAACTGATTCAACTAATCAGTTAAAAACCCCTTCTGTAGTAGTGATGGGTATTTTAGTCAGATTACTTTTCTGAATTTTAAGGCATTATTCGAAAAATGCTTAAGGATTTCCCCTTAAGTCTTTAGGATAACCAGAATACTTTTTACTTCAGCTAACATTACTAGACTAGTAATATCATAACTGATTTCACCTCACACCCTTTAGCTTGAAAACAGCGAGTTTGTGAAGTTGTTAGCTGATACCAAACATGATGAATTTACTAATAAGTAGATTGTGATATGAACTTGATTTTGGTGTTTATTATTGCTTTTCTGCAAAGTTTTCTATGTAGTATGGCTGCATACTGTCAGCTCATCCATTGTGCGCTAGCCTTTAGATGGCTGCACTGGTCTTTCTAAAGCCCTCTCCCAGTTGGTGCACTTGTGGTCCTTGTGCCTGCTAAGCTGTAAAGCGTCCCAGTTCTCATCTTGGCATACAAAGGGGTGTCCGTAAGTGTGTCCTTTATACGTCTTTGGTAAAGACTGCACATATGTGAACTCAGCAGCGGCCTCTTACCTAAAATTCTTTGAGACGCAGGTTAGACCAATCAGAGTGGAGGGGGTTTGTTTACAGCTGTTAGTGCAACTTAATGGAGAAGAAGATAATCAGATGTGAGTTAAAATGAATTTGTTTATAAATCTAACTTGTCATTGAGATGAATTATGATTGTAATCTGAAGTTTAGCCACTGTAGAAACATAAAGAATGTTGTTTTTTGAGAAATGAGAACATCTAAAAACATGATCTTGCCGGGTATGTCAAATGAGTTTGTCACACTTGTAAACCCAGCACGCTTGAGGTCTTTTGCCGTTTACATTCACATGTTGTTGACATCACCACGGCGTGGACTTGGAGGAAGAGCTGAGGGCCTTAGGGCACCTTTTGAGAGATGGCCTTTGTTTCCTGTGTTGGACTAAACAGACTAGAACCTCTGGCCAAAACATAAGGTGCAGGCTCTTCACTGCCCTCTGGTGGTACAGTTGATTTTTAAATATGACAGCAGGTATTAGAGAAGAGCTGAATTGGGAAACACTGGTGTAATTCACTGGTGTGACAGAGGAACTCTCTGGGTACAGTTAAACTTATAATATATTGGAGGCCTAGACAGACATCCTGTGTGCAAAGTGCTCATTTTAATTAATTAATACATTTTTTTAAGGGCCCTCGTAGTTTAAACCCCCCAAAACTGAAATCTTTCCTACTCTGCCCTTAACAGGAACATCAGGCTTTGTCAGTAACATGCGCTCCTTCTTGTGGACGCGCGTTCAGCAGCACACCAGTCGCATGGTGCAGCTGCAGCTGTTCACCCATCTGCACGCTCTGTCGCTCCGCTGGCATCTGGGCCGAAAAACAGGCGATGTCCTGCGCAGCATCGACCGTGGCACATCCTCTGTCAGCAACCTGTTAAAGTATGCTCTCACCTGCTGTGTTTGAATTCTCCATGTACTGATCTGCTTATATGATGCTTTTACTTGCTGTTTTGCTCTCACGAGTTCTCTCCTTGTTTCAACAGTTATATTGTATTTACCATCTTGCCGACTATAGCGGACATTGTGATTGCCATTGTTTATTTTGTCTCTTACTTCAACGCCTGGTTTGGCCTCACTGTCTTCATCTGCATGTTCCTCTACCTCAGTGAGTCTAATATAGTCTAATATGTATAGACTTGAGAAATTAGTGATGAGTGAACTATTGTGTAACGTGTAAAGTGGTTTTGTACAAACCCTTTTCAAAAAATGTTGGGACATATGTGAAATGCAAATAAAAGCGGAAAACAGTGATTTATAAATCTACTTTGAAAACAGTACAAAGACAAGATATGTAATGTTTTTCATTACCAACTTCATTGTTTTTAGTAAACATGCTCATTCTGAAGCTGATGCCTGCAACATTTTCCAAAAACATTAGAACAGCAGCAATTTGAGATTTGTTCCTAACATGCTGAAATGTTCAAAAAACAACCTTAACAGATGATGCAGTCATGCTCGGATAGAAAATGAGCACCCAGGAAGGGCCTAGTCCTTTATTAAGAAGGATGAGTCTAAGCTTGCCACTTTGCCAAAAATGCATCAGCAAAAATCCCACAGTGTAAAAATAACATTCCTGAGTGAGGCATTTCAAAGATTTGACATATTTCACCCTCTGTCATGCATATCATCATCAACAGATACAGGGAATCCAGAGAAGTCTTTGTGCATTAAAGGCAAAGCCAAAAACGACAACTGAATGCCCATGACCTCTGACCCTTCAGACAGCACTGCATTAAAAAACCAGCATGCTCCTGTGATGGATATCACCACATGGTCTCGGGAATACTTTGACAAACTGTTGTCAGTGAGCACCGTCTGACGTCGCATCCACAAATGCAAGCTATGACTGTACTGTGCAGAGAGGAAGTCATATCAACAGCATCCAGAAATGCTACCAACTTCTCTGAACTCAAACTGATCTGAAATGGACTGATGCACAGTGGAAACGTGTGCTTTGGACTGAGGAGTCAACCTTTCACATTGTTCTTGGAAATAATGGATGTTGTCTTCTCCAGACCAAAGAAGAAAAGGACCATTCAGACTGTTACCAGTGTAAATTTCAGACGCCAGGGTCAGTCGTGGTATGGGGAGGTATTAGTGGGTAGCTTTCACATTTGTGATGGCACCATTAATGCTTTTGAGCAACATGTTCTACCTTCTAGGTGACGTTCGTTCCAGGGATTTCTATGCGTATTTCAACATGATAACGCCAAGACACGTTCTGCTTGTGTTAAAACAGCATGGCTGCATAATCAGAGAGTGTGGGTGCTAGACTGGCCTTACTGCAGACTTGTATAACCTGCAGGCATCAAATTTGGAATGAGTGTATATTTACAAAAACAATGAAGCGTATAAAACATCAAATGTGTTTTTGTGCAGTTTTCAATTTAATACACGTCAAACAGAATTTACCAATTACTGCTTTGTGTTTTTATTAGCGTTTCTCATACTGTCCTAACTTTTATTAGAAATGAGTTTGTAAATTCACACAGGTGATAAATTCAGGTCCAGAAAGTAAAAAACCTCTCCAGGATTTTGTTCCAGCTGCCTGGACACCTCTGCTGCTGGTTTGCGCTATCTACAGAAGCCAGGTAGCTGGACTGAATCCTGTGGAAAATTTTTACTTTCTGGACCTGAATTTATTACCTCTGGGTTCAGATTATGCACTGTTGAATGCAAGTGAAGCTTAACCCATTCAACACCTACATTTAGTTTGAGAAGCAAAAATGCCACAAAACTTGTTCTAATTGGTCTGAAAGGATTACATTTTTCATAGTAACATCTCGGATGAATTTCTAATGGCCATTTTCATCTTTTATTAAAAGCATTTTATTTTTATACTTTTTTTTCACAATCAAATTTGTATTTTTTTATTGTTCTGTTTAGAATCAGCAGTCCTATGTGACCAGTAGACTAGTTTAATAAGATAAATAAAGTCACAAAAGCTCATTTGTTAAGCATATGGGTCTAGATCTGAGAATTTAAAATTCTCTAGTGGACATTAATGGGTTAGTGGATCGCAGACCTTCTTATAATATTGGGTGAATTTTTCCAGCATTGACCATCATCATCACAGAGTGGAGAACAAAGTACAGACGAGACATGAACCAGCAGGACAACAACGCTAAGTCCAAGGCAGTGGACTCACTTCTGAACTTCGAAACTGTAAGTAACAAATTTTAAGGAAACCGCTCCCTACATTGATTTCTATAATGTACTCACAGCATACAGGCCTAAACCTAAATCTCAAACCACAAAACACTGACGTTTCTTTGTAGGTAAAATACTACAATTCTGAGAGTTATGAAGTCAGCCGCTTTGAGGAAGCTATCTTAAAGTATCAGGTAACGTCTCTCACATGATTTCTAATACTTTCTAAATTAATGCAGTACTGTGCAAAAGTCAGAAAAGAAACATACATTTTAAAAACTACACAGAAGCCTCAGAGGTTAAGAAGTATTTTTAAAGTGCCACTTTAACTCTTCCATTCTGCTGATCTTAAAACCAACATTTTACAGCCGTGCTTTCAACAAAAGCTGTTCCCAAAGTTTCTCTATAAAAAGATACTAACATTCACACAAGCAGTTACCCAGAAACACCATAGCTGCCTTACAGTCTTTCTCATAAGCAACTAAAATGGCTAAAGGAGATATTTCTGAGGAGATGTGTAGAGATATTCCATTTGCACAAGGACTTCAGAAAATACCACATGACTCCTAACAACCATGCAAAACCTGGTAGACCACCAAAACTGTCACCATCTGATAAACAGTACCTAAAGTTTTCATTTTTGAGAGAGAGGAGAAAATCAAGCTCCACTTTGCTATAGATCTAAAAATAACACTGTCTGCAATCATTAGTCAAGCCTGCTAGGATGATCAGTGAAAGTTTGCAGTTGTGAGCATGAATGGTGTTAAGTACAAACAGTTTTAATGCATTATTCCAGGCCCTCTTAAAAACGTTTGATTGGCAAGAAATTAATTCTACTACGAGAACAGGACCCCAAGCACACTCCTGAGAAGATCAAAGTGTGGTTATGAAAGACTGCTGGTGTTCTCAGAACAATGGACTGGCCACCCCGGAGCCCACAAATCAACATCCTTGAATGTGTTTGGTATTGCTTAGATTGTGAGAAGCAGAAAATACTAAGGAATGCAAAGAGTGGACACACTAAATACTGAAAAAGTAAATGATGTATTTCGCTGTTGTCGGGAGGGAAAACCTCGTATCTCCAAAATGGTAACTTTACAGAAAAAGGAAAAAACCTACTTTACTTTTAATGTAAGACAATGGAACCAGACATTTTTCCAAGTCATTTTGGGTCATTTCTTTTGGTCCATTCATCATGAAATTTACATACAATATAAAAGTATGTAAAGTTTTCAAATTATGTCGAAAACTGAAAGACGAGAAAAACAGAGATATGAGGTTTCTTTCGACAGCAGCTTTTGTGTAAAGCCTTCTGTTTTTGGTTTAATATATTTTTTTTCTGCTTTTTTCCTGACACAGTTTTCAAATTCATTCTGGAAATGAAATAAATGGAAATGTGGTCTCTGACTTTTGCACAGTACTAAACAAAGTCCTAGAAGCACGTAGTTCTTTAGAGTAAAGGCTGTGCATGGCACATCTCCTTGCATGCAATCATAGGACTGCACTTTCACACCAATACGTTATTAACTGAGTCATTTGCGCTGACTCTGTCTTCAGGCGTCAGAATGGAAGAGCAATGCCTCTCTGGCCCTCCTGAATCAAACACAGAATCTGATCATAGGCTCTGGCCTGCTAGCTGGATCTCTGCTCTGTGCATATTTTGTCACAGTGGATCAGTTCCAGGTGCTGCATATCTGTTCTCACCTTTGCTTTAAACTAGTTCCTTATGTCATTTTTTTGTGCCTGTTTCACCCTCCAGATCTTTACTGTGTGTCTCTTACATTTTTATTTTATCCTTTAGAGTTACTTGGATAGCATTATTGCTTAATGCTGATTGTCCATATATTTACTGTGACTGACTGACTTCTAGGTTGGGGACTATGTTCTCTTTGGGACGTACATTGTCCAGCTCTACACTCCTCTCAACTGGTTCGGCACATACTACAGGTGAAGTTACATCTCCTCAATAGTTATTTTCACTGGTTCAGCATGGGAGAACAAGCTAAAATGATGTCATGAAATGATGATATTATAGTAATAAAGAACCCTTTATTCTGTGCCCCAGGATGATTCAGACTGCTTTTGTTGACATGGAGAATATGTTTGAGCTCCTAACAGAGGAGAAAGAGGTAGGAGATGAACATCTTACATTTATTATTATTTGGTAGTGTTATGTGTTGCAGAGAGCTTTTCAACTCTGCCAATTTCCCAGGCAAGGTCTTATCTTGCTGAGTCAAGAAGTCATGGTTTTCTTACAGAAGAGCAGCTAGATGGCAGTGAAATGTATGTAAGATAGATGTGTGTGTATATATGTTTTAGGATAAATGTCTTGACTTTGCAGTAAAAAAAACAGTAGAAAAACACTGTTACAGTGTACCAAGAAAATGGTTCTGACTTAAAATAAACTTTACAAAAGCAGCATGTTATTTTTTTAAACTGAAAGGCCAAAGCATTTCATGAAGGTAAGGTTACAGTTAGGGTTAGGATTGGGCTTAAATTTGTATAACAGAGAATTAGTTTTGTAAAAAAAGTTTCGAATTGTTTTTATTTAACTTTAACTACTTAATTTCAACTACTTTGATTATTGGAATATCACATTTTTAACTGAACAGTGTTTAAATATCACATTCTCAATAAGAAAAAAGTAATAAAATTCATAACATATTATGAGTTAACACAGACGCACGGAAGCTCTGAAGGTTCTCTGACAAAACATAAGACACTCATTTCATACATTTTATGTTTTGGTCACATAATTATGAACATGCACCAACTGGGTTGTCATTTTTGGGATATGGGGGATATTTGGTAGAGGGCGGCATGGCAGGTGTTGAAAAAGTTTGGTTGGAGCCATATATAATTAAAGCTCTGTAGAATCTTTTTTTAAACATACAAAATATCAAAAATTACACTGAATCTTGTAAGCTGTGCAAACAGTGCAAAACATAACATATTAACATTAACATTAACATGTGAACACAAGGCACATATTCAGGCTCTACTTTTTTGCTGTACGAGAAAGTGCATTGTATCGAGACCGTAACCACCATATCGTCATGATTTGAATTTTGTGTATTGTTACTCTAATTGAAGTACAGAGTTTTACAGGAGAAGAGAGGTGATTGTGAGCTAATGGATAGAGATCATCAGTTAGCCTTGACAGGTGGTAGTTGCACCTCATCAGCTTGGTGTGTTTGGGCGCTAAGGTTGCATATCCACAAATCGGATATGTGTCCGATCTAGGACTACATCTGAAAGTGGCTCAGATCTGATTTAACAGAATAGATTTGAAAACATCAGCTGTCTGTCACATACAATCTGAATTGTGCCACTTCCACTTGGTAATGTGAATATATAGCCAAAGTATGACCCCCTTGTCCTGACATGGTGTAAAAACAAGCGTGTGTGTGTATACTTTCTGGTCAGGGCTTAGCCCCTCCCAGTGGGAAACCTCTCCACAAAAACACACAAGCAACACCCGGCAAGACTGCTCAGCATTCAAAGCCTCTTTAGATCTCATTGATATGGAAATGATAGAAGGAATCGAAGAAAAAGCCCTTACTGGACTTTTAAAGCTGTAACTTTTGAGTTATAGATTTACTCTTGCATTTGCACACAAAAAGGACCGAAAACCTTTTGCCTCATTTTCCAAATTGTAACTCTGCCCAGCCCTCGTATGAGCTACTTATGTATCCCTCAGTCATGTGTTCCTCCTACTCATAATCCTCTCTTCTCTACAGGTGACAGATGATGTAAATGCAGTGGATCTGCTCTGCACTGAAGGGAGAGTGGATTTCCAAAATGTGTGCTTCAGCTACGTTGCAGGGTAAATTCCCACACGTTAGTAACACTGCAGCAATCACAAACCATTATATATCCACAGTCCGGTGCACTCTGACTCTCATTGTTTTCAATTTCCTGCATCTTGTCTCCATATAAATATATGTATTTGTGTGCCAAATATATTTTTGAATGTCTTAGAAAATAGACTGACTGTTATGAGTTAAAGACCAAAAAAATAAACATCCATTCTTTAAAACATTGTTTTGAATGTCTGCAGGAAGGAGATTCTCAGAAATGTGTCTTTCACAGTGATGCCTGGTCAGACAGTAGCACTGGTAGGTTTTCAACTAAAGAATTAATAAAGCTTCATTAGAGAAAAATATGTTACAAATGATGAAAATATATCCCGAAAGTGTAATATTATTCATTTCTCCTCTCACCACAGGTTGGTCAGTCAGGGTCAGGCAAAAGCACCATCATCCGACTACTGTTCCGTTTTTATGATGTCCAGGAGGGCTGCATCCTTATTGATGGTCAGGACATTTCAAAGGTGAGGAGATGTGGTGAGTCTGTGTGACCTGGTGGTGGTTCTCTGACCTGAATCATCTCCTCTTTAGACCAGATGTCATCTATTCAAATGCTGATTCAAACAATCTTGGCCAGTGGTCAACAGTGGCCCTTAAGTCCACATGCTTTCCACATCAAAAAACTAATTGTTTTCTGTTGTTATGCTGGAGGCACTCTGGAATTTAGCTTTAGATGCCTTTGAGAAACAAGATAGTACAAGTATTACATTTTCAGAATTTTACCAATGTTAATATTTAATATTATTAGCATGCTGTTTAAAATGAAAGTAGTCTCCTAGTTCTCTCAGCTATCCTTCCCTACATAGTGATTATCACCTTTAAAGCATCATCAGCTTTAATTAATAAGCATAAATTAGTTTCAGATTATATGTAAAAGAACACTTTCATTTGGTTTTTGGTTTCAGCTTTTGGCTGAGTATGTCCTGAATTTCGGTTTCGGTCAAGAATGTTCATTTCGATGCATCACAACTTTAGATATATTTGTATTTACATAACGTCAAGTGTTATTTTTATAAAATTCCTGAATACGCAGAAAAGGTGTTACTCAAGGGCTTTTTAGCATCCACTTACATTGCCAACACACATAAGACACGTGGTCATATGATGGAGTGAGAGAGAAAGATATGACAAGGCTGTTGAGAGCTGTGGGAAGATTTTCAGGGTGAGGGAGAACGGGGAACCTGCGTCACGTTGTGAAAAATTCACAAACTCCAGACAAACAGTCTGGTTGGGTGAGATATATGAGGAGCTACTTGAATTGTTTGTTTAATCCAGAATTGCTTCAAAGTGTGATTGTATTACCAGAGAAGCACCAATTTGGGAGTCGTCGACCAATGCTGATATATGATATTTTTCATGTACATGCAAATAAAGTGTAGAAATTGGGTTTTAATAAACCTCGGTTAGCATTAAAGAAAAGTGTGATGTTTCAAATGTATGAAAATGCACATATTTTAGCATCACCTAATGTTCTGCTCTTCTGAGTATAAAGTGCGGTGCATCAAATACCTGTTTGAATTATCAATCAAATCTAGTCCGATGCTGTATATTTTTTTAAGCAATTATCTGCTGATACCAACATGATTCTGATATCATCAGGCATCTCTAAATATTGCTTGCATTGCTGCTATAAAATGCCTTTTTAGTCTGTTTATGCAGGGTGAATTTACTGAAATATATGGATGATTGAACTTGTTTGTTTCTGAGCACTTTGTACAGTATTTCTACAGTATTTTCAGTGTTTTTGCACAAACATGATAAAATGTTGGGGGATTAAGAGTTTTGTTGACTGTGGAGGGGTAAAAAGTGGAAGCTTTTAGCGAGGTTTTCTGGTAATGATACTTTACAGCAAGGAAAAAGGTCAACAGTGAAAAACTTGGATCATCTCAGGATGGATAGCAACCATTCTGAACAAATCAAAGATTGCATTTCCTTTGCCAAAGCTCCACTGCATATTTACCAAAGAACCATCTAATCCATTGTGGAGCATCAAAAGATTACTGTGTTGCCGCTGGCATGAGTCTTGTTAGTGGTTTTAGGCCTAAGAGGGATATTAGACTGAGTTAAAACCCCAGTTAGGAATTGCCACCCTAGCACTAGCTTTGAGGTCTTTCAGTATTGTGTAGGAAGGCCTCTGTTAGACTGCCACTTGCAGTGATCCCTCATTGGGATTCCTAAACAGAGGTCCTGAATTAGTCTCTGTGTGACATGCTTGCTGTGGTGAATGGTGTGAAATCTTTACGCCTTTGAACAGTTTGAATGCTTTAAATTAAGTAATTGCTTCCGGATATGACAAACATTATTGCCCGACCTACCTTTCTGAATAACATAAATGCCAAATAAATGCTTTTAGTTTACAGACAGGAAAAGGTTGCCTTTGATTTTCAGAGTTCCTTCTTGTGGTTTTGTTCCACTCTGCTAACTGCGTGTATTCAATAACAAGGTAAAAGTGCACAATTACGCCTTTTTGAAGTGATGCTGCAGCAAACCTCAAGCGTTTTATATTTTATAATCTTAAAGCCTTGTAATTATAGCAGTTTTTCGGAAATGTTGCAGTCGCAGAGACACACTCTCTCACGTACGCACATGCAAGCAGGGGATGGTGCTCGAGCAGCATGATTTCAGTTTCTCCTTCATATCCGAGTCAACCTGCCCCCTGTGAATAAATCATAGTGTGGGACTGGTAAATAATGAATACAGAACTTTAAGGCTGCTTTTATTCCTCCATGTGGAGGGAGTGTCGGCCCATTTGCACGACTTCTGCTGTCTGCTGAGAGGTGCTCAGAGTTCAGCCGCCGTGCTGCGCTTGCTTTCCCTCCCTCCCTCCTTCTCTCTCTCTCTCTCTCTCTCTCTCTCTCTCTCTCTCTCTCTGTCTCTCTGTCCATCTGTTTCTCTTTCTGTCTCACTTTTTCTCTCCCCTTGTCTCGCTCACTCTTTCTTTCTTTCTCTCTTTCTGTCTCTCACTTTCTCTTTTCTCTATCTGTCTCGCTGTGACTCTTCTCTCTCTCTCTCTCTCTCTCTCTCTCTCTCTCTCTCTCTCTCTGTCTCTCTGTCTCTCTCTCTCTCTGTCTCTGTACTGATCTGAGGCTGAAGGTAGGAGTTAACTCTGCTTCATGTCTTCACATCCGCTTCGCATAATTAGCGTGGCTTAAAGCCCAAATCTAAGTTCCGTAAAACTGTTTACAAACGAACAGAAATCATTGTTTACAGCAGGACGCACCTGTCAGCGTGAGATTACAACCGTGCTGTAATTAAGCCAGGTGAAAGCAGTTTACAGTTACTCTCAATTGCTTACACACATTTCAGGGAAAAAGTATCTCTGCTCAAAACAGCTCAACACATTTCTCAGGACTGGGCTGTAAAAATGGTTCGTTAGTTCAATCTATAAAATGACTTGTGATAACAAGCAGTCGAGGTAGTTTTATTCAACTCAAAAAATACTTTGAATGAAAGAATCGCTCATTCCAAATATTTATTTAGGTTGAATAAAACTACTTAATTTAATTGTTACCACTTTAAGTAGTTTTTTTCGGTTGAACTGACTCGTATATTGTAAATATGCTTTTCTCTGCTCTCCCTATGCAGATATTTCTGCTAAATAATTTAAAAATGTTTGAACAACAGTATTTTGTACAAGCAATGAACACATCATTTGTGTTCATTCTTTAGATTATTAAATCTACCTTTATCTCAAACCTCTAGGTAGAATAACGTCATTTTTAAATGCATTTCTCAGTCCAGATGTGCCATGTCAATTATTTTTATGGACTGCAAGCTCCCATGTCAGTAAAGATTCCAGGCACTTCTTACCTACCATAAAACAACCATAGAAATAACCTCAGGTTATATTAGTTCTCTGTGGCTAATCAAGCCGATATGTACTCTTCACATGTTTGAACTGAATTACAGAAGAAGGTTTGATTTTATGTGGTGATGTTGACTGTTGATGGTATTTTCACAGCTAATAACAGTGCTAATGACACAGTGCCTTCACTTCAGACAGCAGGACAGATGTTTGGGGTAAATGGAATTTTTTTAACATCTTTTGTTCTCTTTTCTGGAGTGAAGGCAGTGCGTAAATCCAGTAGCCACTCCAGTCTTGGTCATTTATACCATGGTTTCTTGTTCCATGCGAACCACTAATAAACATTACAGTTGTCCTGTGGTAAACTGGCATTGCCCCACCTCCTCTTGGAAAACTAATATGTAATATAAGGCATAGTTCTCTTAAAACTAACCCCACTGTGTGGAGGCTGTACTTCAGCATGCACTTGGTTATATGGTTGAAAATTTATCTACAAATTGTCAAATTGTTAACAAATTATCTGGTTAGAATTAGGACCTAGGTTATAATTAGGGTGAGGTTGTGGTTAGGTTTAAGTTAAGTTGAATTTAATAGATTAGTTTCGAAAAATCTCTTTAAGATGTTTTCTGTTTTTTCTGAGTTGTCGCTGATGCTCAGATTCATACATTTTCTGTTTTAATCTTCCCAAAAAATGGCGTAAGAGTTTATCATGGAATTTGTGCCTAATGTAGAGTACTGTCTGAAAAAAAACAAAAAAGAATTATGTCCAAAATGGCAACTTTAGAGAAGAAAGCAAAACAGTTCTATACATTTAATGTAAGTTAAATATATGTTTTTTTTTCTTCCAGGCAATTTTGCAGCATTTCTATTGGTCAGTGCATCATGAAATTTTTACATAACGTAAATGGGGAACTGCTGTGTTCAAATAAAGAAGAAAAATAAAAATAAAAATTGGAATGCATTATGCCAAAGACATCTGAGTTTCAGTTATTGAGAATCTTGTTCCAAGGTGCAAAAACAATGTGCAAGCAATCGTGAAGAACCATAATTACCCTGAGAGTTTAATGGAGACACACAAGTGAAACTTTAGCCTATATGATGTTCTGGTTGGATATTCTTTTGTAAGATTTATGCACCTGCATTGAAATCCTTCTCTGGCTTTTCCAGGGATAATGATAACTGACTGGCCAAGAAAGCTGGCAGAAGTAGTTTGTGGTCTGGAATTTGGATAATAAATAGGGAAATGCTTGTGGATAATGAGAGAAAAACACCCCCAGAACCATTCTGTTTTTCCTCTTGCTTTCTCATTCTCTCCATCATCCTCACTTTGTCATGCTATGACCCTAAGAGCTTTGCAGTCTGTGCGCAGGCACACAGCCTCACACTTGTGCGGCATAGCCACACATTCCTGGTGCATTAATGTGCGTAGAGCCTGGCAGGAAGCATGAGGTGGACTCAATGTGCCAGAACCCTCCTCAGGGAGTGTGAGTTTTCTCATAGAGCAGGCATGAGAGCACATCGCTTTTATAGAGCAGCTGTCATCAATTCAACCACTCATCCTTCACACCGGTGGCTAGATCAGCACCATTAAACTTACTGGAACATTAGGGTGTACTCTCCAAGAACTGAGTGGAACTCAGTCTGTTTGGCTATAGGTTCTTACAGAGACAGCATAAAAGTCTGTGTACAAAATGGGCAAATGAATTCTGTACAGTTTAAAAATGCGATGAAAATCAAATGTACACGTATTTCCCCATTCCCCAAATGCAGGCAATCAGTCAAGATGTGTTTAGTGTGGAAAAGTTTGCTTCTTTAGTTTCACACTGTGTATGTGAAGCTAATGTAGCTGACAAGTATTACTTACTATTTCTGTTGTAAACTTGCCTACTCTCCTCTTATAGTGGTGCTGCAGGAGTGTCTAGAATGAGGTTTTCCAGCTTGACTAGGAAAAAACTAGAGATGGATCAGTGTTTTTGGGGCCGATACCGATCACCGATACGGATCAAGGGCAGGGCTGGAAACCACATTTTTATTTAAGTCATTCTCAACAGCAAAACAAATACACCCCTCCATTTAGCGCTCCTTTTAGCCCACCAAATTCATGAAAGTGCATTGCCAAGGAAAACAACACTTTTCTTTCAGGTGTTTGTGGCCATAAAACTCTTCATAAACATTGTACAGACAAATGCCTGGAAACATTGGGGCGAACAGCAACATAGAAAGTAATGCAATGAAGGTTAGCTAGCTAGATTCTGGGTTTTCAAGCTAAGTTAATGTTACCCACCTGTCAAGAGCAACTGTTCCCTTTTAATCACTTTTCATGCCTTCAACTCTTTCAACAGCTGAAGTCAGCTTCTTTTTCACCAGCGTCTTGTTCGAATGTTCCTGTTCCACCTTAAATGGTGCAGCAGTTACATTCTGGTGCCTCATGCTAGCATAACTATTAAAATAGTGGAGCCTGCACAACCTGCGCAGCTAACAGGACATAACACTCATCATGCTTCACAGATGGGGTTTTAAATGTACTGAAAGGACTAAAAGGGCTGACATACGATTGCTTTCGTACTTTGGCGCCCTATTTTAATTTTCAGTCACTGCCAAAGCCTTAGGTCACAATGCTCCTGCAGTGTAAGCTAAGCTAAGATTAGTACTTGGATGCTAATGTGCTAACAGAGAAAATCATCAAAGCTTTGAGGACAAACTGAGTTAATTACAGCTCTACATGTTCATACAGCGAGTAATAGGAGCCAAATATGTATATGTATTGACCCCAGATAGTGAGCATATCAGTTCGCTGGCTTGATAAGGTGGCCCCCCTGTTGACTGTTTGTGACTGCTGGTCCACCCTCAGACTACCCAGACTGTTGCCCTGGACTAACTAGTTTGTCCTGGTCTAACAAGTTTGTCCTGGTCTAACTAGTTTTTAATTTTCTCAAACAACGCACAAACAGTATTACAAACTACTGGGAGAAAAACTTCAAATTACGTTGAAATGTTGCTGACATTGCTAGATTGTTTACGGTTATATAACTGGCTTTGTTTATGATATTCATGTAAAATAATTTACTAAACTAATTTACAAAGGATAACGAAAGAAAGAAATGAAGGAAAAAAAAAATTATTTGGACTATGAGTGGAAAATGAGTGCTAAAAAAAATGTTTCAGCTGGCCAAAAGTGGACCATTATCATCCTGCTCTCTGGGATGAGGCTGAAGTTGGTTTCCTATTTGCCAACATCTTGTTCGAAAATTCCAGTTGCACTTTTAATGGTGAAGCAGTTACATTCTGGTGCCTCAAATACAAGTTACCAAGTTACAAGTTTTGTTGATTTTTGCAGTGACAGAAGTGAACACAACCTCTGCAGCAAAAAATATATAAAATATATATAAAAAAGATATGTAGTAATTGTGGTATGTACAGAAATTTGACAACTTACCAAGTCAGTACTTAGTAACTCTTAGTAACCCTCTTTGGCAGATGTTGCAGCTAACAAACACTTTCTGTAGCTAGGTTGGGGTCTTTCAATTCTTGTTTTAGGAATTTTTTACCCACTGTTCCTAGAAGAACGCTTCCAGTTCTGCAGTGTTTTTGGGCCATCTTGTATGTACATCATGTTCAGAATCTACCCACAAATCTTCAATGGTGTTCACAGTCAGGGGACTGTGATGGCCTTTCCAAAAGCCTCAGCTTGCATTTCTTGAAGTAGTTTATGATGGATTCTGAAGTATGTTTTGGAGCCTCTTTTCAGCTTCAGCTTCCTGACTGTCACATTTGCTCTCAGAATTTGCTGGTATTTAGTGAAATCTATTCTTCCATCTACCCATGCAGTGTTTCCTGTACCACTGGCTGTCCACACAACCCCAAAGCCTAATAGATCATGCTTAACAGTTGGAAAAATGTTCTTTTCTTCAAATTCAGCTCCCTTTTTTCTCCAAACATACCTTTGCTGATTGTGGCCAAAGAGTTACATTGTTTACTGTCATCAGTCCACAGCACATGTTTCCAGAATGCCCCTGGCTCATATAGATATTGTTTAGCGCAGATGGCGACTTTTGTGATGTGGTTGCTGGTAAAAGTTCCTTCTGATGACTCTTCTATGCAGATCATGTTTGTGCAGGCAGTTCCACACAGTAGAATTTTGCACGACCAGCTTAATCTTTCCTGGCAGGTCTTTTGTCATATTTGGCTTTTGTTTTGCCTTTCTGGACAGTATATGGGCAGTTCTATTTGACAGTTCTCTTTCACAGTTCCCCTTAACTGCCATTTCTTAATGATATTTCGAACAGTGGAAACTGTGAGCTGGAAAGACTCTTCTTCTTAGAGCTTTTCCCTGCTTTATAGGCATTGGTTAGATTCATTTTCAGATCCTCAAGTCCAGGGTTATTGAATGTTAACACCAAGGTTTGAAGAGTCAGGGAACGCACTCTAGAGCTCTAAAGAATACAGTCATCAGCTGATAATTGCTAATAACAATTATGGACCTTCCTAACTAGTCCTAATGAGTCAGTTAAGACCCATTGAGTTAAGTTCTGAGACTGGGAGAAACTGGAAGGATGTCCAGACATTGGCACATGTCACAATCACCATTTTAATTATTATAATTATTAATTTTTCTTTCTAATTTTTTTCTCCAGTTCATGGCTAGCACATGCTTCCTCCGAGTCCTGTGAAGCCAGTCACCGCATTTTTTTGAACTTCCGCTAACGCAATGTCATTGGACAGCTGAACGCGCTCTGAGGAAAGTGTTCTGTTACGCCAGCTAACAGACACCTGTGCTGGCTAGCATCACAATAAAAAATGTAAAAGATGCTGTAGAATCACCAGGAATTGAATTTGTGATCTCATTATAGGGTCAGCACCTAGATGACTAAATGTTAGTTTGCTGTCAAGGTTGTTTTTACTTCTTTCTCTTTAAAAATCAGCAGAATGTAATTTGGCCAGAGGTGCCTTACCTTTTGCACAGAACTATATCTATAGAAATGGGAAACAGAATGGACAAAAGTTTCAGCATGGCTTCTAGTACTGGTTCTAGTTATACAATTGTCTATTCCCATTTGGAATATGGGACATTTGTGTACATCTAAATGTGTTTTTTTTATATTTAAACTATCGCCTTAATCATATATTTGAGTCATAAAGAATAAACTTACATGTAATTTTGTTACAGAGTCAGTTCTACTCTGTCTGTGTACTCAGGAGGAAACAGGTGACTTATGTGTAGTTCATAATTTTCCCATGTCTCAGTTCACCTTAAAGATGAAGTGACATAAAGAAGAAGTTGTCATGACCAAATACTTACACTGCTAACCTTGTCAGATCCCTTTGGCTGTCAGTGAGAAGGCTACACACACACTTCCACACACCCTTAAGCTGGAAACATCTGTTGGCTATTCTTTGTACTCATTTCTCATGGAAGAGCTTTCACGGAAATAATGGATCAACACTTGAATCCCAGAGCCTTTGATGGCATGGACGGCTTCGGGCTGTTTTCGTTCCGACACTGGTCACTGATTCAACCTTTTCAATGCACTTTTGACGCCCGCGTGTCTGCCTCCACCGGCAGAGCCTTGTGTGTGTAACACTACACTATAATGTGTGTGTGAAAAAGCCAGGAGGGCAGCTTCACAGCCGGATATGAAAATATCAGCCAAGCACATGCATGCCTGCTGAAAAACAAACACACAAACAAGCAGCCCAGAATGTAGCCCCGCAGTGTGGAGGGCTGAGTGACTGTGGGCTGGGGGGTGGAGGAAAGAGCATCAGGGCACGCTAACAAGGCCCCCAGATGAAAGCAGCGTGAAATATTTAACATTTTCATATAAGAAACTTTTGAGGCTCGTAAATGCTCCTTTTCAAAGGAATTACAAGGGGCTTTTGATGGTAGAAAATCAAAGTTGTTTGCCGGTGTGTTGGAAAAGGCGAAGGGCTGGGGGGCAGCCGCTGGAACTCACTGATCCCGTAAGACATGGGCATGGTGCACAGCCGCCACGCAGACAGCCGATGGACCACGTGTTCCCTTACACACTTGCATACACACACGTGTCGTGCATCTGACAGATCCGGTCACATTTACATCTTTTCCTGCGTGATTCCAGCGTGCTGACCCTACTACTGCTGCACTGCCAGATTGAGGTCATTATTACTGCTGCTTTGTTTGATACTGATGGAGGTCAGAGGTCAGCTAGCAGCTTTTAGATTCTGACACAGATTTGCAGGATGGAAAAATCTACAGCATGTTTCAGTGAAACTGTCTTTAGGGCAGACTGCTCTACTGTGGGAACACCTGTCTTTTCAAAATGTTTTTAATAAATGGACACACTTTCTTGGTTTGCAGTAGCATATTAAATAGAAAGCTGTTTAGATCTTGCAGATTTTCTTTGTGAAAACCGCAAACCTGAAGGAACGTCTGACAAAAGTACTGCCATGGGAAAATGCTAAACCCGACATATTTTATCTCTTGGTTTTGATGTCAGCTCTCAAACCTTTCAGGTGTTTAAACCACCTTTGGGGCAAATGCTTTTTAATATGTGCTTTTAACACTTTGGACAAGAGAACAGTATTTAGGAAAAACCTGGTCTTTATACCAAGAAATACACTTTGAACACTTTGAAAAGTTATCCCTGAACTTTTGATTACCATCATCATCACTCTGTGATGTGAGGAAACTGCTTATTTTCTAGCTCTAGCAATACTGAACTGTTAAAATTTAACACAAAACCTGAACTTGGCTAAAATGACAAAAACATGTAACAATATATTATATTTTTTTTTCCAAACCTGACCTTTAGCATGTGTATAATACGTTATAATGCATATCTTTCTTAGAAGAATATGAGCTTATTTACAGAAACTAATCAAAATTCTGGGAAGCTCCGCCCCCCGTATTTATATAATATTTATATAAAGCAAGCCTTTGTGACTTTCTGCTGTTTTTTTTTTTTTAGAGAGTTTGAGAAATGTGACAAATGAGAATTGACAGTTGTATTTGTCAGTTCTCAGTGAAGCAGCATTTAACTAAAACTATTTCATTTTTGACCATATTATATTATCAGTGTTATCTGGCATCAGAATTCGTTAAATTGACATTGGTATCAGTTGCAAAATCTTCACCAGTCATGCCTTACTCCAGACGCAGATTAAGCCAATTCCTAGTCTAGAAATGAGAGGATTTCACTTGGGAATTCCCATTGACAAGTCCTAATCCACATCCGGAAAACTGGCCTGTGGTTCTTTCAGAGAATGCCAACAGTTTAGCTGTCAGAGTGTGTCTCAGGCCTGTTTCCACCACTGCAGTAACTCTGTTTTAATGACCCTCCATGCTGAGGCTCTGCATCCTGTTAATCATATTTGAGTTTATGGAACACTTCATAAAAGCCTGTATTAAAGTCTTCACTCAGATGTTGTCCTGGCAGTCAGCATTAGCTGGTTTGGATGCCTCAGCTGGTGACATGGACCTGTCTTTAGAAGACAGTCAGATAGAGAGAAAGTGTGGAGCATGAGTCAGAAGTGTGTTGGATAGGGAGGTGGGCAAGAAGTCCACAGAGGGCGAGGGTGCTGTGCTTCATTATGAAGTTCCTGGTGTAGACGAGGGCTGGGCAGAGGAGACTGGAGTCTATAATATGGTCTGTGAGTTGTTAAACAGAGCCGTGTGTGGAGGTTCGTGTAAACATTCCGTACATTCAGTCCAGGTTGGGCACACATGGGTAGTTGCTTGTTAGTCATTTTGTCTTAAGAATCAAACCGTCACAGCCCTGGTGTGTGTGTGTGTGTGCACATCTGGTCAGAAAGGCAGAACTTGGCTCTTGCCGAGTGGATTCAATTTCACGTTTCATGTTTTGCATATCACTGTTCCCTGTTCTCTGTTTTCCCCTGTTTTTTTTACCCCTCATTTGCAAGCATCTGACATGGTCAATTTTCTCTTGCTGTTACATGTCTCTAGGGTATACACATGTGAAAGTGTTCAGGTAGTCTTTTAAAACATGACTAATCCATTTAGAGGAAAAGGAAAATGCAGCCAGTCAAAGCTGTTAAAGTACAAAATGAAGTTGTTGTGTAAGATATGCCACAGTTGGATGCCACTGAACAAAGAGAACAACAACCAGGTTAAGGCTGAAAATTGGTTGGTTGATATTCATTGACTTGCAATGTCAGTCTTTTTTATTAGGCCGCTAAAGACATTATTGTGGAAAGGGAACCGTGAAACTTTAATTGAGTGCAGTGTCTGAAAGGTAATTCAGTCACAATTTGTCCATCACTATATGAGTTCTCATTGGAAGAAGAGTACTTACAAATCAACATGTTAATTAACAGTTGAACAGATCATTAGAGCTAAAACAATCAGCATTTCACAGGTATGAAATACTTAAATACTTGGTATTCCGTTCTCAAAATCACCCTAAATAGCAATATTTAGTTTTTTGGTCATCTGTCTGATGAAACAGGTTTGCTTCCATATTAATTGATGTTTGAGTTCACATCAGCTGCACTAGACCCGCTTCTTTCATTTTAAGCCTGCTGTAAATCAAGGGAGGAAAAAAAAAGCTGACATTCCCAACTAAAGCAGTTATGTGAGTCAGAGGCAGTGTGGATTTTGGACTGAGCATCTTTCTTGTCATCCGATAATTTAAACTGCTCCCACACAAAAAAGTAATGATGCACTGACCCAATACTCTGGATTGGATCAGCACTGATGATGATCTTATTAAATAAATCAGATATCGGCCAGACAAGTTCAGTACACATTCAATAGTGTCTCTTAGCCCATGGTTGTTCTCAAAGCATGTTATTCCAAAGCATGATAAATGTTAAAAACGTCTTCGTTTAAGGAAATGAAATTAGCAAGTATGAAATCTGCCAGAGTTGTTTCTCTGTGTTGCGGTGCATCAGTATACAAGTCCTATGGAGGCACTTTTTCCTGTACTGTATCAGCTTCTTGAGTGAAAAAGTTACAGTTAAATTAAATTACAGTAATGTGGTTAAATATAAAATAAAAAATAATGTGTGCCACATTATAAAAATCTTCAATTTAAATGTCAGCTAAGAAGACAAGCAGCACAACTCATGCTGGCTAGTAACAAAGATGTCTGCAATTTGGAGCTATTTTTCACTTGATACAGCTGCTAGTAGCACAGCAACTTGTTATATTTGCAGAGCTGAAGTTTGAGGGTAAACTCACACTTTGTTTATATGTTTAGATTTTACAGCTTCATTGTTGCACTGGAATTATGATTACTCTTTATTTTGCTGTTGCATTCAGAAGCATATTTATAACAAAGTTTTTTTGTATTCTTGT
The DNA here is from genome assembly GCF_904425465.1 of Colossoma macropomum. Taxonomy (NCBI): domain Eukaryota; kingdom Metazoa; phylum Chordata; class Actinopteri; order Characiformes; family Serrasalmidae; genus Colossoma; species Colossoma macropomum. The sequence continues at coordinate 31,132,948 of NW_023494784.1, read as the reverse complement.
TTTTCAGTCTTATGAATGTTTTCATTTAGATTAGTTTTTTGTCGTAGTTACAGCCTCATGTTAGACACAGTGAGGTATACAGAATTTAAATAAGATAAAAAAAAAAACACTGGTATCGGATTGGTACTTAGTTTTGACTGAAAAATTCCCTCATCTGAATTTCCTGAATCTTAATTTGAGTTTTCTGATGTTTACTTTTGTTATGCCATTTCCCACTTCATAGACTTTAAAGAGGGATATTCTGTTTTTGTTTAATACTAGAAGGAGTGCAGGGTGTTGTGTCCCTAAGGAGGCCCCTCCATCCCGTCCTCGCTGAGAGAGAGAGAGCGCCTAGAGAGCGGTCTCGTAGTGCACGCTCTTGGAGACAGTGGTTTCTCAGCCTGATCTGTCTACTCCAGATGGTACCGGTTATGACTGAAAAAGGGGGAAAAGGGGGAGTCAGAGAAAATGACAGATAGCAATCTGAAAGATACTGGTTAGCCTTCGAGGACACTAGTAGTGTGGGACCTGAGGTTGGGAACCCAAGTATGGTAGAAGCCAAAAAAGTAGCATGTTTTCCTACAGACCCAAACACTCATAAATTTACTTGTAGCCTGGAAAACACATTGTTAAACGTCTTAAATTTCCAATCAGTCTTCTTAGCGGAATATTATATTCGCACAGTTGTTCATTAAGCATTTGAAAAGCATATGGTGGGCTTTCCAACAGACTCTGTCTGCTTACAATCAGGTTGGGTATTGTTGCAATGAGAACCGGAAAACTGCAGTGAAACTAATGTTTTTGAGGATAAAAGTGGCATTGTTGGGGGACAGATGCTTCTCTCGAATAAAAAACCTGGGAAGCCATTTGTGTTTCGCATGGCTGCAGTAAGCCCCCTCTCACCCAGCTCAGTCTGATGTTAATTAGTTCATAAATTAAAGACATTGACTTTTTTGCAGGCCAGATGAATGGGAAAGACGAATGGAAAGACGTTGAATTAAGAGCATTCGGGGAGGGAAAAAAGTAAAGCTCGGCAAAAATAAACAAAAGGCAAAAGCAAAAAGGGAACTTCAAAAGGGGATCTCATTCAGCTGGCGTTTGAAGTGAAAAGGCTGAGGCTGGTTCCACACGCCACATGGATTAATGGTGGAAGGGACTGCTGGAGCGACAGACACTCTCTGCCCCCTCAGGCCCTGTCCGCGTCATTGCTGCTTATATGCAGATCTCGGGCCAGTTTCGCAGAGCTTTTGCTAATAGTTAATGGTTATTAATGGTTAATGTTTGTGTATGGTATGCTATGATAATGTATGGTTGATGCTGAATGGTTTTGACCAAGAAAATAGTTTGAGAGCTGTTGTGATCAGCATACACTTAGGCCACACAGTACATCTCTGATTTGGCAGGCTATTTTTATTGGAATGTTTGCGATAGCTCAGTGGACCCAAGTGGAACCAAGCAATGAAAATGTCTTTGATAGATAACACTAAGCCACACATTTAATGAGTAGGAGTACAGTACTGTGCAACAGTTAGAGACCACTCTTCATTTATTTAATTTCTAGTCAATATGGCAATTAAGTACAAATTCAGTGTCAGAAAAAGAGTATTTAACAGAAAATCACACAGAGGCCTCAGAAACTAAATATAATATCAAATTTTTGTCACTGTCCGTCACTGATATTGACAGTTTTGGTGGTCTGCCAGGTCTTTCACAGTTGTAAGGACTCCCCTTTTCTCTGTATTTTTAATAGAAAAAGTCCAGTTTTGGAAACTTATTTTTTTTACTTATTTCCTTTTACTTTGTCTTTAGGCAAGTTGATTACACACTTAAAAAACATGGTTCATCAAGAGTTCTTTAGTACATAGAACCATGAATACCCAAAGAACCCTTTACATGATTCAAGGGTTCTTCAGATGGATGGAAAATGTGCTGTAGATGGTTCTATATATATATATATATATATTTATACAACACATTCTCCATCAGACCCTTTCATGATGCAAAAACCCCTTTAATCATGCAGTAATGGTTCTTTGTTCATGGTTCTGTACAGAACCATTTTCTTTACTTAAGAGCCTTTGAAGAGCCGTCTTTATGAAGCAGTTGTAACTGTGAATGCCAAAACTGAATAAAGAGTAAAACCTTGAGATTTGGTCCAGGTGCTGAGACTAGATGCGGGTTTAGATGCTATCAGTGTAGAAAACAGTCATTGGACCAATAGCTCTTGTGTGCTATGACCCTGTTGACTTGAACTGTAATCACAGTGGACATCTGCCTTAATTGAGTATTGATTTTGAAAGTCTTATGTGCTTGCTGCTGGTTTTAGTGTGTGTTTATTCTTTAGATAGGATAGTGCACTGCTCCTGCCGTATATGTGTGTGTGTGTATATATATATAGATAGATAGATAGATAGATAGATATAATTTCTCTTACCTCTCCACCATTCTCTGTATGTCCCTCTCTCTCGTGTCTTTGGTTTGGTGTTCTTTCACTGTTGATTAGATAAATGGACAGAGGAATGCTAACCTCAAATAACTGCTGTGAGTCAAGAGGAAGAGTGTTTGCATGTGTAAGAGAGAGAATGCATTTCTGAATGGTGATGATATGGAGGATTACACTGTTCATGTTGGTTTGTCAGGCAGGCTGTCGTTTTCAGGAACGGAATCTTTGTGGTCAAATGGAAATGACGGTTAACTCAGCCAAATATGTAATGTCTAAATATAAGAGCATCTGATATCATGAGAAACAGTTGACCACTCTAAATGGTACTGGAAATGGCTGCTTAATATCTCATTTTTATTTCCAAACCAAATGTTTTAAAATGTTACTGTTGTCCTGATGTTCTGTTAGTGCATGTTTCCTTTTTGACCTGATATCAAGCTACTTTTGAATCTGTGGAACTAGACGACAGTGGCATTTACTGGACAATTGAAATTATGTTCAGATGTTGTCCATTTTCTGCAAGGAAATATGATTGTTGTTTATTTGTGGCTTAGTATACTCTGTGGCTCAGACAAAACAGGACCATTGGCACTTGCTTTTTTTTGTCAAACTGCATCCATCCTGGCCCTACTCTTCCCTCTACTCCTCTCTCCTCTGCGCCTCTCCACTTGCTGCCCCTTGATGTCAGCTGGCACTGCCTCACAGCGTCTGGCAGGCGTTGGATCTCGGCAGGGGGCTATCTCCCACCAGCACCCCGCCCAACAACAGGCCAGCATGGAGAGATTGTCACCCTGCTTTATAATTGGGCTTTCAGATCTTCAGAACCATGAACGCCTCCATAGCCCAGCACCTGGCTGTTTACCTTTCAAAGGCAATGGAGATTGCACAGCCCTGCGCCCTGGAGGTGCTTGAAAGTTTGAGACCCACGTGCCAGAGTTTCGCCTGCTAAACACATCAGTGTTTACTGTAGACTTCACTAGACCTAAATAAAGGACTTTTCTACTCGAGGTGTTTGCTATGTTTGCATTGTGCTAGTCTCAGTGACATGAGGCAAATGTCTGAATGAACATAAAAGGTTCAAAAAGCATTTTGAAAACTGTTTAACAGTTAAGAGTCCTGTGGCTTTGCAGAATAGCTCAAAATGATGTACTTGAGATAGCTTTTTCTGTACTGCTTCTTGTGTTTGTGGTTTTTCATGCAGGTAAAACAGAGCTCCCTGCGTTCCTACATCGGTGTTGTCCCTCAGGACACAGTCCTCTTCAACGATAACATCCGAGAGAACATTCGCTATGGACGAATCGCTGCTAGTGACCAGGAAGTAGAAGATGCTGCGCTGGCTGCTGATATTCACCATAAGATCCTCTCTCTTCCAGACGGTATATCACTCACTGCTGGAGTTGCCAGTTATGAGTTGAAGTTTTAGAAATATATTGCAGACATCAACACTATATTTCAGCAAGTTTGTAGACACCTGCTTATTCAGTGTTTCGTCTGAAATCAAGAGAATTAATAGGGAGTTTGTCTGCCTTTGCTGCAGTAACAGCCTCTACTCTTCTGGGAAGCCTTTACACTAGATATTGGAACATTGCTGTGATTATTTGATTGCATTTGGCCATAAGAGCATTAGTGAGGTCAGGTACTGATGTTGGATGATTAGTTCTGGATCATCATCAAATGCCACTGAAACTTATACCAACTCATACCCCTCTAGCTCAGGGGTTCCCAAACTTTTTCAATGCCAGACTCACATATAGAGGTAGAGAGATGGTGTTTGTCCCAAGGCTAGTGGTGTTGCTATGATTGAGCTCAGCAGTTCTAGACCCACCCGTTTCTATCAATGGCCCACAAAAATGACTGCTCAAGTTTACTTTCAGTATTAAACTCTGATGAATAACTAAACCAAAACACAAAGGAAAATGCAGTTGCTAAACATATGGTATATTGGAAATTTCCTTTTTGACACTGACCAAAGTCTAAGTTTAGCAAATAATGATAACTCACTCCTTCCTGAACCACCAACTCAGCTTGTTTCAGCCCTGACATGAGTTTATGAGAAGTTTATGACTTTGAGTATGAGTTTATTAAGTTCTGCATTTGCAGTGATGCCATGAATATTTGGGAGACAAATGTAGAAAGAACCATAGTGAAAGTGGCACAATTGTCAGCTAGCTCATTAACACGGTAGACCCTAAGGCCATAAATCCACCACATGACGGTTAATGTTGGTCATTATTTCTCCTGTGGAAGTTTTATTTATTCTGGTCAACTAGTAAGCCAGTGCCTCCTACCGCAGTGTTTCAACAACCCTTAGCAAAACCCTTAGTTCACAGTTATAATCGGGGCTCGATTTGAGAGGGATTTGTGATCACTTATTGGAATATAAATGACACAAATTCTCCTTTTTGAAGAACTGCCGTCTCCCCCTTTCCATCCCCTTTTGGTTGCGCTGCTGCCAGAAACCCACCGAATATTTTATGAAGCAAAGTTTGAAATATGAACTAAATGTCCTTAAGACCTATTACTGTTCTTTCAATCAACCAGTGGAATAGTATACCATGATAAAAGAATGAAACATGCATTGGTCTACCCTATTACATAAGCACTTCACTCAGCTCTGCTGTCATTGAAAACCAAAACAAGTCACTGGTCCTCTTTGCTCGTAATGTACTTGTTGTCAACCACGGCTGTAGCATGAACGGGTGTACCTTAAAGGACTTGAATTCACTACTTAGAATGGGTTTCTACAAACTTTTGGACATATAATGCATGTTTCTGTCTCAGGGTATGACACACAAGTAGGAGAGAGAGGCCTGAAACTGAGTGGAGGAGAGAAACAGAGAGTGGCCATCGCTCGCACCATACTTAAAGCTCCCCGCATCATCCTGCTGGACGAGGTGAATAATGACCCTAGAATGGATTGAGTTTGGTCTGGAAAAGGATGTGCACATACAAAAGTTTGGACACATACATCCTTATTGTTTTTTTTTACATTTTAGAATAATATTGAGTGCATCAAAACTGTGAACGATGAAATAACAATTAGAATTGTTTCAAATAATCATAAAATAAGACATATAGAATTATGCAAAAAAACTATTCATACATTCATTCATAAAACAAGGTTTCACAATTTTGCCTTAGGAACAAATTAACACATTTCAAGCACAATTAAGCAAATGCACATGTCTTTTTAAAATTAATTTAAAACCTCTTTAACTTAGTATTCTGTTTAACCATAAAATATTAAAAAAGGAATGACAAAAATTTTAAAATATTCAATAAATGAAAAGGAGAATCAAAATTAAATTAAAAAAAAGGATCAAGAATAAAGACTTATTAGTCAGTAATGTCTGTAAGTTGTTCAGTAACTACTAAGCAGGGAGAAATAGGTCATCAAACTACTATTAATATTCGACAAAGATAACCCACATTATAGTTCAGCTCTACCTCGCCCCAAGTGAAAAAATTACCCCCTTAGCTACTAAATCAACCAGTTAACTAATTCAATTGATTTAAAAGCATTTGACAAAAACATCTAGATGACCTCCAAGATTTTTGAGATAATATTCTGTGGACTGATGAGTCAAAAGTGGAACTTTCTGGAAGACATGGGTGCCTTTACATCTGGCGTAAAGCTAACGGCGCATCACTGTAAGAACATCATACCAACAGTCAAACATGGTGGAGGTAGTGCAATGGTCTGGGGCTGCTTTGCTTCTGCAGCACCTGGATGACTTGTCAAAATTGGTGGAATAATGAATTCTGGTCTCTATCAGAAAATCCTGAAGGAGAATGTCCACCCATCAGTTTGTGACCTAATGCTCAAGGGTAGTTGGGTTATGCAGCAGAACAGTGATCCAAAGCACACATGCAAGTCCACCTCTAAATGGCTCAAAAGAAACAAAATTAAGGTTTCTCAGTGGCCGAGTCAAAGTTCTGACTTGAATCCCATTGAGATGCTGTGGCAAAACCTTAAACAGGCAGTTCCTGCTCAAAAACCCTCCAGTGGGGCCAAAGTAAAACAATTCTGCAAAGAAGAGTGGGCCCAAGTTCCTCCGCAGCAATGTAAAAGACTCATCAGTTGTTACTGCCAAGGGTGGCACAACCAGATATTAGGTTTAGGGGGCAATTACTTTTGCACATGGATGAAATAGGTTTTAAATAAATCTTTGTTTTCAATAAATGGAATGAGCATTTAAAAGCTGCATTTTGTGTTTGCTCATGTTGTCATTATATTATGTTACAATTAGTTGGATGATCTGAAACATTTAAATGTTACAAATTTGTAAAAATAGAAGAAATTGAGTGAGGGGCAAATAGTTTTTCACAGCAATATAGGGGTCCTTAGGACCTAAAAGGATAATAATGAACACATTGATCATGTGTCCTGTCCTTTGACTCGTACTGTACATAAATGAGGAAATGAGTTACTCCTAGCTCTGGCCAGAAGGTATTCTTATTATGTTGTACTCTCTGCTTTAAGGCCACTTCTGCTTTGGACACTCAGACAGAGCGCAACATCCAGGCTTCTCTCACCAGGGTGTGTGCCAGCAGGACATCTATTGTAGTGGCACACAGGTAAGCATGGTTTCATTCAGCCTTGACTACAGCGTCCCAAAAGATTATTAATATTATAGTCGCTACACATTCTGTGAGAATAGCTGCAGTGTGTTTGGATGTGATGAAGGATTGCTGTAATCCCTGTATAACCCATACGCTCTGTGCTCCTGTCGTGGTCTCTGAGCCTGAGACATAAAAGTGGCAGAAATCCTTCCATCTACTGCTCTTAATCCACAGCTTTATCTTTCAGATAAGATCATGTATTGATAGGGACTTCAGTGTGGCCATATGGGGAAGATCTTAGTTGCTAATTAAATTGATCTGTTTGTCCTTAAACCCAGTGCCCTTAGAATGACGCTGCCTAGAGGATTTGGAGATAAATGAAAGGTGTATAGGCCATAAACACTCCAGAGACAGGTCAGGATCCATCTGTAGCAGGGGCATAAAAGTTGGACCAGAGACAAATCTCATTGCTAGCATATGCAGTGTGAAGAAAAGGAGTTGACTAATCACTGATCTTTTTGAATGTCCAAATTCTGACCAGCGTACCTCATAAAAGAAAGCTTATTGTTTTACATGTTCAGTTGAGGTAACACCGATGTCTCTGCAGGTCTGCAACCCCCTACATGTACAGTACTGTGGAGAAGTCAGAGAGCCCCCCTTTATTTATTTCATTTCAAGTTAAAAGATAATCCACTTGCATAAAGAAGGGGAAAATCAAAGGAGAATTAGAGGAAACAAACTGAGTGTCCAATACTAGAGTACAAATGATATGGAGATGATGAGGCTCCTAGAGACCTGGTAGGCCACCAAAACTGGCCCCATCAGATAAACAGTGCTTAAAGCTTTCATCTTTGAGAGAGAGGAGAAAAACAAGCTCCACTCTTGCTTTAGATATGAAAGATGTTTCTGTCCACCCTTCTACTGTCAGAAGAAAACTCAGTGGTATGGATTTGATAGGATGTGTAGCTGTCAAGAAAACCGTACTGAGAAAAAGAATTAAGCAAAAAAAATTAGCACATCTAAAATTTACAAATCGAGCAAAGAAGCTGCTGGTGTTCTCAGAACAATGCACTGACCATGCCAGAGTCCACACCTCAGCATTGCTGAAGTTGGGTTACTTACTGGGATTATAAGAAACAGAAAATGCAACCAGCTTCTAAGACTGAACTGCAGATTTCTTTGAAAAACTGAAGGCAAGTCTCCTGAAAAGAATGGAAGCTGTAGTAAGTGCGGGTACTGAAAAAACTGATATGTTTTGTTGGGGCTTCTGTGTAATTTTCTGTAATATAAGTGTTTGTTTTTTTTCCTGATGCTGAAAAATGAATAATGGTGTTGATGTCTATTTTGACCAAAAATTAAATAAATGAAGGGAGGTCTCTGACTTTTGCACAGTATTGTATGTCTGATAGGAAATAAGTGTATGTTTAGGTTTTATTACGTTTGAACACATTTGACACTCACACCACAGCCTCTCTCACTTTCTCTCTTCCAAATCTTCCTTTTCTGCCTCTCTGTGTCCATCACATTCTTCCATTCTTCCACTCTTTTAACCGCACACTCTTTGCTCTGTCTGCCGTTCTCCTCTCCCTCTTCCTTTCTTACTGTCTCTTCAATTAGCGTCTTCTGTCCTTTTTCATCTTCACAGTATTCTTCCTGCTCTCTGTGTCTCTCTCTCTCTCTCTCTCTCTCTCTTTCTCTCTCTCATTTCTTCTTCCTTCAGAAAATTGTAAACACATCATGATCAGAGTCTTCATGCTTTGATCCTGTCCAGCCTCTGAGACTGTGGTGCCACTTTGATCTGTTTTTGGGGTGGTGGTTGTGGGGGGTGGCAATCAATAAAGAAGTCTCAGTGCTTTTGTTTGAAGATGAAGGGCGACTGTGTGAGAAGATGACCTGCAGGAGGGTGGGGCACGAATTAAAAGGGGCGCGGTGGTGCGTGCGGGTCTGTACGCACGTGTGCAAGTGTTCTGGGTGGCTGCGTTTAGCTAAGTGTTCTGCACGATGCATGAGATCATTTGTTTCTCATTGTGTTGGTGCCAGGCAGTGGAGTTTATGGTATTTGCATGAGAATAGGTGGACCTCAGTTAATGCAGAAGTGATGTATTTCCTGTGTATAAAGAACCTACAAGCTTCGAACTAGCTTAGAACGTTTTTCATGTGGAGCTCGATCTGTTCTTTAATTTTTCCACACAAAGGACTTTACACTGCCACTGAAAAGTTCAGAATCACATAATAATATTAATACTTTTTATGCAATAGTAATTTAGTCAGTGTAGATTGAAATTATAAATGTTATAAACCCCACATCATAATGTAAACAAAAAAAAAATAGCACCATACAGCACTGTGCAAAAGTCAGAGACGATCCTTCATTTATTTCACTTCCAGTCAAAACAGCCATTAAGCACAAGTTATTCATTTATTAAGTTAGTAATTTTTCATCATCAGGAAACAAGCAGAAAATAGTCAATATAAATTTACAAATTACACAGAAGCCCTAACAACTAAATATAACGTATTTTTCAGTATTATCAGTGTTCACCCTTTGCCTTTGCTATATCTTCTATTCTATTTGAGAGACTTGTTTTCCTTTTGTTTTTGTTTTTTTTTTGTTTGTTTGTTTTTTTGTTAGTTAGTTTGTTGCATTTTCTGCGTCCTCTATTCTAAGAACTCCCAAACACATTCAATGCTGTTGAGGTCTGGACAGTCGATTGTTCTGAAAACACCAGCAGCTGCTTTGTTTGATTTGCCAATTTTAGATATGCAAATTTTTTGTCTATTTTTTTTCCTCAGCAAGAGCTTCTTGACAGCTACACATCCTTTTGGACTCATAGCGCTGAGTTGTCTTCTCATAGTAGAAGGATGAACAGAAACACCTGTGGATTTTCTTCAGATCTGAAGCAAGACTGAACCTTGATTTTCTTCTCTCTCAACAATTAAATCTTTAAGTACTGTTTATATTATGGTGACAGTTTTGGTGGTCTACCAGGTCTTGCCTAATGCAAGTGGAATGCCAATATCTAACCTCTTCTCAAATATATATTGCCATCCGTAGCCGGGTGTCCGAGAGAGCACAATTGGCCTCGCTCTCTCTGGGTGGGTGGGATGGCCCCTCCTTCTCCCCCCATCACTCAGCGCGATGCTAGTCAGCGCATGCGTCTGTTAGCTGACGTAACAGATCTGGCGGTTGGCGCTTTCCTCCGAGCGCGTTCAGCTGTCCAATGACGTTGAGCGGCAGTTCGAAAAGAAGCGGTGGCGTTTCACAGGTCTCGGAGGAAGCCTGTGTTGGCCTTCGCCCTCCTAGCGTTGATAGCATCGTGTGATTGGGGGAGTCCTAACTAGCGGGTGGAATTGGAGACGACTAAATTGGGGAGAAAATCGGGTAAAAAATAAAATAATATATATATTGAAAAATGAATAACGTAATAGCTGTTTTGACTGGAAATGAAATAAATGAAGGGTGGTCTTTACTGTGCAACGGAATTTGTTTTATATTATTGAAAACGGTGGTTCCAAACTTTTTGAACCGTAGTTTATGTATTTTAAAATCCATGTTATTGACTGCAGTGCCACTGTGTTTACAGGCTATCTACCATAATTTCATCGAATCTGATTCTGGTTCTGCATGAAGGACAGATTGTGGAGCGTGGAAGGTTGGTTAATTCATATTGTACCAGACTGTACTTTAGTTGAAGACAGTACAATAACCTTATCAGTCTAAAAGGAGAAACATGAGACTGCATTTTTCTTGCTTTGCTGAAATTCCTCCGGCTTGGTGGAGAGTGAACCAATGAAGACATGTTAGGGCAGCCAGAGCTAGGGACTGTGTGTGGCGTGATGAACTAAGAAGACCCATTAGTTGGGAAGGTGTGTGTGTGTGCGTGTGTGTTGCCCCCCCAGGGCTCCAGAACAGGCAGGGTGTGGACTGCTCGGACACTCAGAGACCATATCCTGTCTCTGAGAAGATGAGCACAGCCCTGAGGTAAAGCCTACTGATCAACTGATAACACTGAGGACACTACGCACCCTCTCTCCCTTACTAATGGCCTTTTTCAGTGAGTCTGTCCAGCCAGCCCCAGTGTAGCCACTAAATCCCACAGTCCTTCCCGTTCTGCCCTTTGATATATGAGCCCCCAAACATGCACATATAAACTCACATGCACTCTCCCACAGGCAATCGGGATGTAACTCCACACCCTTGCACATTCAGCCCTGACTGACGCTGCGATGTAAACACAACACACACAGGCTTTTAAGCCACAGAAACTGCATTCATTCACCATCTAATGCACAGACACACAGGAAGAGAGGAGGGAGGTGAAGGGTTAATGCTTTTAGGAAAGCGTAGTTAATTGAAACACCTTGTCCAGACCCCAGGCTAGAACAGGTAGCTGTCCAAAAAAGACAGTCTGGGACGAGAAGTCTGACAAAGGCTGTGAAGACACACCACCGTGTGCTTTATTAATTCATACTGGGAATCTTAGACCTTTTCAAAGTCGAGTATGTTCTGTGGAGGCGAAAACTTTCTCAGATCCTTCTCAAGGTCCATTTTCTATGACTCCTAGTGTGATTTTCCATTATGAGGAGAGCTTTTTCCATCTCCAGCTCCCTGAACTCACGCTCCCATATGACGCCTGCTCCAGTTCTGATGCTGCCCTTCAGATTAATTGCAGCCTCGGCGGATTTGACCCCCACATGACCCTCCTAAATGACTCTCCGTATGAACAAATCTCAAAGAAAGAGCACAATGGCCCAGAGAGTGCCTCTCGCCCCTAAGTGATCTCTGAAAACCAGGAGAAAGCTTCCGCTTGCTATTTAGACCCCCTGTGAAGCTGAGCGCTTATTTGTTGATTTTGCAGACACGAAGAGTTGCTGGCTATGCAGGGGCAGTATTCAGCTATGTGGCAAAAGCAGCAGCAGCAGCAGGAGAACCCAGAGCCAAGTGCCTCATCGGACACACAGCAGCAGCAGCAAAACAGTGAAGAATGACACGAACTTAGTCCAGGTAAAATGGAAGGATCCAGATAACCAAAGGTGTCATTTTGGGTGATGATTAGTCTGAGGCAGCTGTTTTAATTGTTTAATTTCCTGGTATTTGATTACCAATAGAAATAAAACAAAGACATATTCTCTGCCTTGATGGCTTAAATTAAAATTCCACCAATATAATTAAATAGTTAAAATATAATTTAGAGCCTTTTGATGTGAAATGCTGTATTCCATATCTTCTAGAATATATTGTTAAAGTGGTTTACAGTGGTGGTGATAGGAATGCTTAATGCTTTTAGAAGCTACCTCACAAAGTTATTATATGAAATGTTTTTTACTTGAAATGAGACAGTTTTCCAGTAGTTCTGTGAGCTTTTGGTCTAAAAAAAAAAACAACATAAAAAAAACACAGGGTGTTATAAGGCAAAATAGTCCCCAAAGAAAATGAATTGTTTAGATTTGCCACTATGTTACCATTAGCAACATTACATATAAAAACTCAGAAGACATATGTAGGTTCACTGGTGGTTCTGCTTCCTCCTCTGAATGAAGGAGATTGAAAATCGGTGGAAGTGCCCTTTAAGAAAATGTTCAAGGAATCATCTTGATAAGTGCTTTTTACTGTTATAAATCTACATTCTACAGTTATTTTCTTACAGTTATTCTACAATTTGCAGTTATTTTCCTGTTTACATGCTTATGACATTCCAGCAAGGACTGCTCCCATCAAATAAAACCGAATTAGAATGCTCTTTTATTATTGGATGCTTTAAATAATGTACACATTCTCAGGAAATGTTTTTGATTATCTTGGTGGTAAAAAAAAATGTGGAATTGCCAATGAAATAAAGGTCAAATGACCATTTTCAATATGTCAGTTTACAAACATGACTTTGAATGAGTAGGAATGAAATTGAATTCATTAGATTTGTAAGTAGTAAAGTTTGCAGTATAAACCAAAAGGTGCTGTAAGATGTTAAAAACTATTAAACGTGCTTTGGTTTTACAACAGTGTTATTTTAAAGTGTCAAACTGTTTCCTTTTGTATCTGAGACTCACGCACTGCTCATATTGTAATTTTGTTTGGTACTGATTTAATAAAATGATACTTTTAGTAATTGCTCTGTAAATGTTCATTTCTCATTAAAAGAAAAAAACTCCTGGAATGAATACAACCCTAGCTATGTACAAAAGTTAATTTATTTTGAGTATTTACATCAGTTCACACACTCTATGGTTTAACAAACAACAGCAGTGAGGATCTTTATGATCCCCTTACTTGACATTACTTGACATCATCTTGACATTGTTTGTTTAGCAGAACATGACAGATATTTACAAAATGAAACACATTTCTGGTCTATACAAAAACAGTATTTGTTGACTTTACTGACTTTTGAAGCTTATATATTGTCTGTTAAACTATGTTTAGCTAAAATGCGCTGAGAACATGATTTAATGACAGTTTGTACAAGAGAAAAGGGAAAGAAGGCTTATGATAGTCAGCAATAACTGACCTTGCTCTCACCACATCCATACTTTATATAGCTCACCAATAAGCTTCATCTGGAGTATAAAGTGTAACAGGGTTGAGGGAGGTTCTATGATGTAGATGTCTACTTTTCTGGTTACTTGCTTGAACCTGCATTGGCCTTGATTAATTTTTGAAAGTTCATACTTAATTTGCAGCAGAGACCAGCGAGATAGCTCCATATCCTCCTGTAGTTTCTTTTCTCTCTCCTACAGGCCAGCGCTGACGTGGGCGAGGGGTTTGAGGGCATGCTGATTGCAGAGTGGTTAGCAAAAGCCTGTAAGTGAAGGAGAGAGCTCTAAAGTGGCCTTGCAAGGGGCAGCATCGGGGACGGGCCCACCAAAGGAACAGTTCTCATGACTAAATCATGGCCAGGCCTCCGCTGCTTCAGGCCGTCTGAGAGGGAAATGTAGATTTGTCCTGAAATGTTAAAGTGGGCGTGAGGTGTGCGGCAGAGTGGCGTTGTCACCATTGTTCATCTCCAGCCATGGCCTGCGCGCTGACCCGTGGCGGGACGCTCCGGCTGGAGAGCAGCGCTGCCCGCCTGCTGAACCCCCACGGCGGGTAAAGAATAAGGCAGCAGGAGTGGGCCTGCTGCAGAGTGGAAAGCAGGAGAGCTGGAGTTCAGAGTGAGGACATTGTACACTTTTCTCTTATTCCTCTTCTATCACTGCAGCCTCCCATCCGCTCTCACTCCCTCTGTGTCCGCACTGGCCCGCACTCATCCATGACTTGCAGGGGCCCATGAATTGCACTGGATCTTCTGGATCTGATTAACGATGGTTTGAATTGAACATGAGCAACAATAATTTATAAGCGTGTTCATTTCTATTCTCGCTTAATAGCCTTCTAAAGCAACTGCCCTAAAGAAACTAGGATTACAAACAAAGATGAAGAGCCAAACTGAAGGACTAAGATGACCTGAAGCCATGTGTGGCATCTGGATTCTCTATTGTGAATCTGAGATCTTGGTGATGGAGTGCTGGATGAGGGGGGAGGGTGTACTGGAAGAAGCAGCGTAGCCTCTCTTTCAGTTCCTCTCACTATCATCAGGCTTACGGCGGCCCTGGTGCCATAAGGCTGTGGGCAGGTTCTGGCAGCCCATGTACTCCTTCCTCATCTCGGCCTCAGTGAGAGGAGGCGTAGAGTTACAGGGAGCCCCAGCCAGTGTAACGTTCAGTAGGCTCGCTGCACCGTCGGCCACGCGAGGCATTACTGCACTCTGGTATAGGACAGAAAACCAATATGGGGGCATGAATACATTAGCATTCTCAGAAGTTTACAGCCTTAAAGAGGAAATTTTACGATTTTCTTCTTACTCCAAATATATCACGCAAGACACTTTTGCTTCTTCAGTTTTGCACTAAAGCTACAAAACTAATGGCGCTGACACATTATGGAAGCCTACACTTTACCAATTAGCTTCATGCTAACTGTATGCCCAATCATTACACATAAAAACATAGCTGCTGACACAGCCATTCAATTGTGCATCCACAGCTTGGATAATTTCCATAGAAAAGCATTGCCGGTAGAATGGGACGCTAGGAGCAGCTGCACATGAGCCTAAGGTGCTCAATGCAAAGCGCTGGCTGTGGGGGCTTAAAGCCCCCTCAGCATTGGGCTGTGGAGGAGTAAAACTATGTTCTCTTGAGTGATGGATCTCCTTCCAATAGGATGAGTTGGAGAGGTGGTTTTGATCCAGAACTGATCATCCAACATCATTACCGAACCCCCATAATGCTTTTGTGAATCTGAATGTTGCCAGATCTTCACATCAATGTTCCATTGACATGTTTTATAGCTGTTTTACAGTATATTTTACACAATAAAAGCCCCTTTTGCTTTTTCTGGTTTAAGCAAGTCTGCTTTTTCTGGTTTGAGCAAGTGTGAGATGACTTGCATGTGCAGTTTGCTTAATGCTAACTGGTGTATTATAAGCTTCCATTACTTTGTAGTGACATTAGCTTTGTGGCTGAATAAAGAAGCAGTGGTATATAAAAACCACTGTAGAATCTTTCAGTTGAAGGTCCTTTAAAGAATTACTATTTCAGATTTTGTAGTCTGTTTCAGGGTTTCCCCATACCTTACTGAGATGGTCTATGAGGCAGTGGGATGGACGCAGAGAGGCCCAGAACTGAGCCGTGTCCACCCAGGGCAAGCCGTTGAGCAACACCACATTAAGGTGTTTCAGGGAGCTCTTCAGTCTCTTACTGAGGACGGAGGAGTAGCTTTGCTCTACAAAGAGCAGCACTCGACTGGCCCTGCAGCCTGCCAGGTCAGCCAACAGCTCCCCCACTGTATAGCGCTCCTTCAGATCCGCCTAGACAGAGAAATTTTTAACATGCCTGAACTTGAAGGTACAACATTCAAAGCACATTACAGCACCTGACAACTTTTGTACACTAGTTTAGAGCAACCATGTGCATGTGTACCAAATGTGGTCACTGGCAATTGCTTAACCTAAAGGCTACTGGCTGGTGGAAAGCTTGAGTTAAAGAATTTTTTTAATGATTTAATTTTAGATTTACAGATGAATTTTATTAGAGAGCATTCATATTGATTAATTTTGACTTTACGGCTTCAGTGGAAATGCCATTAGTTGATGGAATCAGCTAACCATATGAAGGGCACTTTAGGGAGAAAAGAGCTACTTTCTCATGGGGAGCAGACCGTCTGGTGGTCCTTAGCCTGTGTGGTCCTTGTCTCTCAAGCCCCCCTTTGTCACTCCCATCTCTGTCTGGGGATCAGGTTGTTGCCTTTGTCCCTTGAGAGTCTGTGCCTATTGTTACAGAAGGAAGGGTTTTACCACACAGTCTGGGCCCTTCCGTCTGCCCGGCTCTGAGCATATGGCCGGGATTACGGACCACCTTTAGCAGGAGAAGGTGGGATTTCACTGAGGTCAGATGAGTGTATTTTTAAAAGGAAATATAATTAAATGTGTTTGTGCTTTGAGAGATAAGTTTATTAATGGTGGAGTAAAGAGAGGGTTGTTTTGAAGGATTGACAGATCTATTGTGGTTTGGGATGAGAATGTCTGGAGGTACTTACAGGCTTACAGTAACACCCACTACTTTTTCTTTGATATCTAATATAATCTTACTGTGCCAGGCACTGTACGAAAGGAAGGAGTACGATACTTCTAACAGAAATACTGGACAGTAGTACACTGCTTGATCACCCCAAGATCAAGCTCAAATATGAAGACCAGGACATAAGTCCCCAAACACCAAAGAAAGGGTATTTTTCCATTTCCTTCCTTTTCTTGTCAATAAAGAGATGAGAGAGGACCAGAAGGAGGCATTCCCTCCATGTCTGTGACCAAATGCCTTCCTTGTTGCCTCTTTGATTGGGCAGTAAGCACTTTGAAGTGGTGAGCCGTGCTGATTTATAGAGGGGACATATTGAATCCATTAACAGAAAGATAAGAGATGATCATTCTTGCATTCCTGAGGTCTGCCTATTGATCTCCTGCTTGGACTTTCTGCTGCATAACATTCACTGTAGTGCACAGCAACAATGACTTAGGACCTTCAATATATGGCAGGCAAAAGTGCCGTAAGAATGACAACCTTATTTTGTTTACGGTTCTTTTTCTGGCAATAGAAGGCTAAAGATTTAGTTACATTTGCGTCTGTCAAACACTTAACAGTAGGTAAATGTAGCATCGAGAGTCTTACCCAAGGACACCTATTAAGGTCACATGATGTACATGCCCAAGCAGGGAATTGAACCCTGGAGGGCAGTGGTTTTACTGTGCTACACCAACTGCTAGTTAGCAAGTGCTTCATGGTATGCAGCCATTTATGGGGTCGCAATGTGAAAGTCCCACACACTTACAATGCCATTGTTGTTGCGATCCCATAGCAGCATGGTTCCATCGTTGCGGGTGGGACTGTTCAGGTAGAGGACCAGGGAGTCTGCACAGTGCTGCTTGCGGCAGATGTAGGAGATGTGGTTTCTGATCACCTCCTTCTCTGTGGCTGGGTACATCCCTTCTGCTTCTTTAGCTAGAAGAATAGACAGTGGTCAGTTGGAACATGAAGCATGGTTTGTTGAATAGATTGATGCAGTGCTCAGTGTTTCATTTACTGTGCTATGAGAAACAGTTAATGGAAGTATCAGAAGGCTCATTTATAAGAAAGTCATTCTGTAGAAAGATCTGTAATTGTGTAGAAAGCACTGCCCTAATTACTTAATCCATCATCCATCATTCAATTTGCATACATTAGGTACAGTCTAGTTTTGAGTTCTCACCTGCTACCTGTCCATTTCCAGCAAAGAACGTTTTTATGTGGTCCTTATGGAAGCCATTGTTCCTCAGCATCCTGTAGAAGAGCAGCAGGTTCTGCACATGGCGCTGGTATGTGATCTGTTCCTGCCAGCCACCTGTACAGAAAAGCAAACAGCAGAAATAGAGAGGACTCAGAGCAGCCATACTGAGAGTGCTTACCTGCACGGCTCTACCAAAAGTGTGGTGCAGGAACTTGTGTTTGTATTAAGTACTTCACGTCTGATTAGATAGAGATCTAATTAATATATAGTTTAAAGCAAACCTATTCAGAAACAACACAAAGAACAATAAAAAAAATAATCAGGGCTTTTTTTTTAACCTGACAGCAGGACTGCATGGTCGCAGGTCTGGTAGAGGCGGCAGGACAGATGTGTGGCTAAAGGCTGCTGGTGGCATCGGCGGGTGTTTTTATTAAGTTCGCAACTGGAGATAGGAACACTTGGCCTGGTTAGGGGTAAGGGCTGTGGGCATCTGGCAAATTCTGGATGATCTGTTATAGAAGTGGCACAAAGCACGAGTTACTATTTAATAGACAAATGCATGGACAACATTCAGCTGCTACTGTTTTATCTGTGCTCTGTCCTTTTTTAATTTTTTTCATATAACAGTATATACCATTGTGGAAAACACAAAAGTCAGTTTCAGGTTATTTAACTACATGTGGTTTGAGGCAAATGTCTGGTGATTTAGGCTGTTCGTCGTTCATTGGTGAGGTGTAATCTTCCATTAGCTATGTATTAACTTTAGCCTTGTTGTGATCTTGGCTGACCAACTACATTTGGTCTAAGGGGAAAATTGTGTGCATTTTATTTTCTGCAAAACTCTCACTTTAAGACATGATACTTAAAATTCATTCACTCGAAATTCATTCAACCTAGAATCTAGACTAAAAATCATTGATCCCATTTTCTTTTGTCTGTCATTGTCGCACCTCTGCTAAAGCACTCATAGTGGAGAAGTATTCTGAAAACAGATTGAGCTGAGGTTTTCCAGTGAAGAATTGTAATGTAGTGCCAGAAAAAACAGTCTTGGCGTATGCCTGGAAACCTGTCCCTCTCAGTCACTGACTCACCCACGCAGCGTAGGCGCTGGGTTCGGTTGCTGTCCCTCACTCCCACCACTAGGGGCAGGAAATGGATCTCACAGAGGCCGCTGCTGCGCTCCATACGGCCCGCTCTGGACACTGTGCTCCTGCGGAACCGTGCTCGCCCCACCATACGGTCACTGCGGCTGCGTCTCCTCTTTAGCTGGTTCTGGCAGCGAGTTTTCAGGGCCAATGTCAGACACTCCTCTCCTGCAATGTGGCAGTCAGACAGTGGCCTACAGTTAGCCGTCTATACATTACATTTATATTGTTAATGTAATGTAAGAGTAAGGTTAAAGGGTGTATAATAGGATGCAGAGGTCATACAGGTGCTCTTTATCACTAAGTTGCCATGTAATAGTCTTATGGAATTGGAATTGGTCACTGTGAAGCATACGCACTCTAACACATTTCCCTGACTTTGCTTCTGCTGTAGTATGTAAACATTATTAATCAAACATTATTATCAAAACTGTTGAAACTTAAAGTATCATTCATCCCCCTGAAAACTAAGCTGCCAAAAATGTTGAGTTTGTTGTTTTTGTGCTATCACAAAAAACAATACATTTACATATATCCATGTTTTCAGCCTACAGCAGTTGAACTCCACCAATTCATGTTGAAGTTATAAAGAATGTTTCATCCCAGACTGCTTTTTGAATGAGGTGCAATACAAGACAGCCAATCAGAATAGAGATAATTTACATATATCAGTCCTGAAGGCACTTTCACAAAGACAGTCTAGTTTATTTCTAAGAGATAAAGAGAGGTCAGAAGACATGGATTTCAACTGTATTTGATACATAAACCCAGACAAATGACAGAAATGAAATAAAATTCCAAGTCCAAAAGTCCAAGAAAAATGTAGGAAACAGGCCCTTCAAAAATAAAGGTACCAAGAAGTGTTCTTTGGAGTGATACTATAAAAGAACCGCTTTTAGTTCCCTGAAGAACATTTCAATAGATGGTTCTTTAAAGAAGCATTTTTGTAAATGTGATTGTGAAGAACCTTGTTAAAGTTTAAACAACCTCCACATAATGGAAAGGTTCTATACCAGTTTTGTGCTTCTCCTAGAACCATCTGTTGAAGGCATTGTAAAAAATCATTTAGAAATGTTTGTTTGTAAGAGTGTAGTCCTTTCACAATCTGCTGCAAGTCTACCATTTATCCTGTTCTTGCTTCTGGACCATTACCAGGCACCAGTAGTTTGGAGAAGATTGCAGGGCTACCGCAGCCAAGCAGCCTGCATCTATTTCAGGTAACACAGTCTAAATTATCTTGGACGCAGCACCATCATGAGATTAACTAATCAGAGACCATTATAAATCTACTTAACGTAATTTCCCATAACTAGTAAAATTGCTCTCGCCACAATTAAATGTTTCCTCCGCTTGCCAATGCAGTGTCAAAAGCATTAATGTCTCTCTGTCTCATTCTTTCTCCCTTTCTGTGGCCACTCATTTCCCCTGCTATCATTACAGTCACACAAAGGGAACTGGGAGGATTTCAAATGTGGTCAAAACAAACTTCTGTTGTCTTCCTCCTCTCTCCTCGTCTTCAGCTTAGATGGTCAAGCTTGGGCAGATTAAAACCCAAAAATGCTTCCAGATTTAGGCTATGGTGAACGAGATGCAAGCCAGATAATCTGCTTTTCCGCCCAGAGCTTATGCTTGAGCCTCTCTCTCTTTTCCTTGATCATTTCTGACATGCTTAGCAATTATTAGATTTCCCAAGGCTGCTTTTATTTCCTGCTCTTGAGGATCTTTACTGAAAACAGTGAATTACTAAGGACTTAAGGACATAAACAACTTGTGAGGTATAGCTGTAGAATAATGTAACAAAACAGCGGCTGCCCTCGATGATGTACAAACATTTTATAAAGTTTTGAACTTTATTAACGTGTGTAGTCTGATGAACTAGTGTCCACTCTTAGTCTCTTGGAAGGTCAAATCTGAAGCACTAAAATAGAGTTGTTTGCACTGTAGGGGGTAGTGTGTATGCAGAGTTGTGTCCTGAACCAGGTGCAAAGGACAGAAAACACGCTCAGGATGAATTATTGACACCTTTTATTGCAATTGCATGACTTTCTTGGTTCAGTGGTGCATCTACCCTCCACTTTCCCTGCAGGGGGCCGTGGCCCGACTGTTCCTGAGAGAACTACTCCTGGAGCAGAGTGTACTCTCTTTCTCACACACTCCCTCACAGCCACCAAGGCTGCACACACGCACAGACTTGCATGCACTCCAAGCATTGCCCTGTCAGTGTTATAGCATGACAGGTGACCCCTATATATGAGCCATTGTACCAAATTAGCTCAAACTGCGGTCCCACAGTAGAAAAAAAAACTATTCATTTAAAAAAATGGAGGAAGTATTCTAATAAGCTAAATATATACAAAATAATCATTTATTGGGTACTTTCTATTGGGAGGTTGCTGCCCCAAACCCTAACATACATTAATTTTTGTATTTTTGACATCAGTGTTGGGATCAGTAATCTGTTTTTTTAGTGAAGATGAAAGATTTAGATTTCTCAAGGGATTAGTTTTTAAATTAAAAAAATGTTTCCCATGTTTTCATGTTATTACTGAAACACAAAGTTTCTGTCCATGGGTGGAGCCTTATTTAAGCCACGCCCCTGCATTTTAGAGCAGGACATGAGACTGCACCCCTGTCCCTCATGGCCACATGGTGAGCAGTTAGATCCCATTGATTTGAAGTAAATGTGTCCCAAAGATGGAAAAGCGGTGTGAAACATTAAGAATTGTCACTATTGAAACACACTTTCTGCAATTAAGTAAATTTAATAAAAATATCATGATTGTATGTGTGTTCAAAGCCCTATTTGTTAGTCATGCATCAGCTAGTGTTTTTGAATAATGCTCAAAATTACCTAAAATGGTCACTTCTGAAACATTTGGTAAAGTTCCATTGTGGAATGTTCAATAGAACAAACATCATTAAGTCATTCAAAGCAAAAGTAAATGTGTCTCAAAGCCCAAACCAGTTAAAAGTCTAAAATTTGTTTTCAGCTCTGACTTTGGTATAATGCAGTATAATCATTCATATAGTTGATGACCACTCTGTCGGATAAAGTTATGGAGTCTGTGTACTCATAGTAATCACACTGATATTACTCACTTTTCATGCTTTCACAAATTCAAAACGTCACTTTCACTCCAAGTAAAGCTCACATGTTCCAAATAATTAACTGACGCTAAAAGTAAAAAGTGCATAGTACGCATCAGTGAGCATAAGTCACATAAGCCTATAGCCTATGATGGAAAGTAACACACTCCCTTTGCAGGGTTCATATGCTGATGGTGATGTCTGTTTTTGGTGGGAACAGTGTACTTTTCTTGTATGTCAGGTAAATGTGCTGGTCACTGGGAAAACTCCATGTGAGACAAATCTCATCTAAATCTCAGATGTTCCGTCTGAAGGATGAACAGTCTAATAATCTTTTAAAAAATGTGTTGTATGTTGACTGTGTGGTCAGCGGTGATGTACTGTAGAGTAAATGAGTTTTATTACAAACTGCTATGTAACAAGTGCTCTTCAGTGCATTTTAGAACTGAACTCTTCAAATGTATTACCCTTCAGAGATATTCAAAAATCCAGTGTTTTTGTTTTGTGTTTTTTGTTTTGTTTCTAATCAAAACTTTAAAATATTATAAACTTAACATTTGTTTAAAACTTAAAAATGGCATCCAAACAGCTCACAGACTTAATAAACTCTATTCTTTTGGCCACACTGTTGCATCTCTGCTGTGGGATCAGCAGCAATATAGAGATGGAACTACTGCTACCACATTCATTTAATAGGCTACTTATTTGTTTGTTTGTTTGTTTCTTCAACTTTTAACTGTATCATTTAACACTTTTTTCCTAATTTCTGATGCTTTGGGCCAATTTCGCAGATTCAGCCTAAGGCTGCACTAAAAATACTTTCCACTTGCAACTCTCCACTGACACTGAAATGAAGTCCAAGATTAGGTTTAATCCAGGTCTGGGAAACTCTTAATGCTTTTTAAACGTTTTATTTTTTGTCTTTTATAATAATAATAATAATAATAATAAAATAAATAATAATTAATAATAATTAATAATAATAATAATAATAATAATAATAAAGAAGCATATCTTTCTTGTCCCACTCACCCAAATAAATCCCGTCCATGTGGCCGCATCTTTTCTTGGTCACGTTAAAGTCCACGTAGAAGAGCACCACGGGGTGTCCGAAGCTTTCCTCGGGACTGGGGTCCAGCACGAGCACGGCGTCGTGCGCACTGGCACCGGGGAAAAGCTCCCGATTAGCCCCGGGCTCGTCCGCCGCAGGGCTCACGGTGGACTGGGAGTCCGGCAGGATGGCCAGCACTTTGTCCGGACTCAACTCGGACACGTAGACCACCACGCCGGGCAGGCGGAGGTGGGCCAGCCTCGAGCACTCGCCCTCCGGCAGACTGACCCTGCGGCACAGGCTCAACTTCACGTACTGGAAGGCAGCCTTCACCCAGCGGTCCAGCCGGGCCAGCCTGACCCGGGACCCGCCGTGCTGACCGGCCAGCAGCGCGAAGACCAGCAGGGAAACGCACACGGTGCGCAACTTCATGCTTTCAGGGAGACGAACGATATGGTGGTCACTAACGTCCAGCCCTCGTCCGCTTGGATCAGCCTGCTGGGATTTAAAACTCACCAAAGCTGGAGTGGACTCTCGGCAGGCTGGGAGGATGCAAGCCCCCTCTTCATTAGACGGGACATGAAAGGGCGCGCGGCAGCATCCAGATGGAAAGTGATCTGCAACTGTAACTCCATCCCACAGGCGCTGCGTGCCGGTAAACAGAGGAAGGAGGGAGAATAGGAAGGGGAGGAGGGGTGTGTGGGGGTGTGGGTGTGGCGAGGGGGCGTAGGAGGGAGGGAGAGGGGACCTACCTGCCGCTCACAGCCCACCATACTTTGCCATCAGACAGCGGGTCCAGGCACGTGCATGTTCTTTCTCAGGTAAAGGTAATGGGCTACAGCTGTGGACTCTTCTCTGTGCTCAGGATTGAAACTGACCAACTCTGAGTGACCTCTGGGACTTACACTACAGGCCACTACAGTCTGCAGTGGGTTATTAATGGCAACGCTGAACATAGAGGAACAAAATATGTTTATATACTGAAAGTCAAACCTCCTCAGAATAAAGGCACTGTTCGTGTTGCCAGTCTGCACTCGCCTCTTTTCTGTTTATAAAGTGTGAAGTAAAGCGTTAAGTAGGCTACAACGTTTTAAAGATTCCCAGATGAAATAATACGATTGTACGAAGAAGTTGTACAAGTATAGAAAATACATCATGAACTTGTTTAAATGGGTCACTGGAGGCACCAATGAGTGTAAAATCACAGGGAAAATTTGAGCACAACTGGGTTAAAGAGCTGTTTTAAATAGTTTTATTAAACAGGTAAAAGTTCAGTAATAATAATAATGTTACGCGCTCGTTTAAAACTAGTTTGCGCTTTTTTATTCGAATGATATAAAAGAAATGATAGACGGCAGATGTAGCTTGTAAACTGAATTCAGACTCAACTGGCACTTCTAAAATTGGTCTTGGTTTGACCTAAAACGTGGTGTTTACCAAGAGCCACCAGAAGAGGGCGCAGTAACAATATTTATGGTGGAGTGGCGCTTCTGGCGTTTCTTACAATCCAAGCTTGTAGCCTATAACAGCAATAAACTAAAGATTAAAAAATGGTTTTATTGTAGATCTGACAAAATATATTATTTTTAATCTTTAGGAAAAATAATTCCTGTTTTTGTTAAATACTGACCAGGCCGTTAGGGCCAGTGCCCAGGGGCATCTGGCTGCCAAGGGCTTCAGATCAAAAGGTCTAAGGTGGTTCTGATACTTCGGACAGTCCACTGCAGATGTAAACATTGCATGAACAAATAGCACTTGGATATGTACATGATTCATTGAAATAAATTGAAATTTTTTAAATCTTACACAAAGATCTGCAAGTCCCACATGACAATTGATACAATGTAGACACGAGTGTTGTAGTACTTAAGTATAAGACTGCTGTGTCTGATCCATTCATACCAGCACAACACACACTAACACACCACCACCACGGAGAATGATACAACACCTAAATAACACCTGCTCTGTGGCGGTCCTGTGGGGGTCCTGACCATTGAAGAACAGGGTGAAAGGGTACTAAAAAGTATACAGAGAAACAGATGGACTACAGTCCCTAATTGTAGAACTACAAAATGCATCTATATGGTAAGTGGAGCTGATATAATGGACAATGAGTGTAGATACAAGGAGCTGTTCCTAATCAAGTGCTCAGTAAGTAAGTAAGTAAGTAAGTAAAGTTTATTTATATAGCGCTTTTTACAACAGGTGTTGTCACAAAGCAGCTTTACAAGGAAATGAGCATTACAAAAAGAAGTCCGGGTCCGAGCCCCCATGAGCAAGCCAGTGGCGACAGTGGCAAGGAAAAACTCCCTAAGAGAAACAGGAAGAAACCTTGAGAGGAACCAGGACTCAGAAGGGGAACCCATCCTCCTCTGGTCGACACCGGATAGTAAACATTGTTAGTATAAAGTATTATAGTACAAAAAACAGGGTAAAACGTGAAGGAAACAATTAATTTGAATAGTTCAGTTCATGCAGCAGAAGCAGCAGCATCAGTGGGGTCAGGTTGTGAGGGTGAGGTTTGCACGGTGAGCAGTGGCACCCGATCAAGGCAGCAGAGGCAGCAGCATCAGCAGCAGGATGGGCAGCTGTTCAACTCGGCAAAAGAAAGAGAGGAAAAACACAGTCAATGGGTGATTGATTAATTTGAATTAGTTTGAATGATTGATTGGTTCAAGTGAATAATTTTGAATAGTTCATGCAGCAACAGCAGTAGTATCAGTGGGGTCAGGTTGTGAGGGTGAGGTTTGCACGGCGTTGAACAGCAGGAGGCTCAATGTTGGTAACCCGGTCCAGAGGGCTGGCGAGCAGTGGCACCCAATCGAGGCAGAAAAGGCAGCAGCATCAGAATGCACAGGATGGGCAGCTGTTCAACTCGGCGAAGAAAAGAAAGGAAAACACACAGAGAGGAAAACACACAGAGTTAGTTCTGTAATGGGTGACCGATCACAAATTACAGTGTTAGCAGAGACTCTGGCAGGTATAGAACTAACAGGGAAAACTAATTACCAAAGGCTTGAATATACAAGTAGGTTTTTAGCCTAGACTTAAAGACTGAGGCTGTGTCTGAGTCCCGAACATTAACAGGAAGACTATTCCAAAGCTGGGGGGCTTTGTATGAGAAAGCTCTCCCCCCTGACGTAACTTTATTAATTCTGGGTACTAATAGTAAGCCAGCACCTTGTGATCTAAGTAGGCGGGATGGTTCATAGTGAGAGAGAATGAAAAAGTGAGTGAGTATGAAAAATAAAACAACCTGATTAGGTTAATAACTCTGAATTTGCCAATCAGTAAGTAAGAAAATGAATATCAGCAATTAGTCATAGGATCCCCCTCGCATGAGTGTACAGGTGCTTACTCAGAAGAGCGGATAAAGCTTAATTAAGTAACACAATCTGAGTTAACAAGGCGAGGCATATCATCTGACCTGGCATCAGTATCTGACCACTGTCTTGCTCTGTTTCCCTTGGTAGCAAGTTATGTATTAACAACTGTACAGCATACTTAGTGCTCTATTGATTCTCTAAGATGTCATAGGCACTGGCTGTAGTCTACTTTGATAAGCTCTTATGTAGGCACTAAGGCAATATGTTTTGGAGGTAGACTTAAAGGGCTCATATCCTACTTTTCATCTCCTTTATTTAGGTGCATCTATGGTATTTGTGTAAACTGGGTTGTGAGTCTGGGTTGAAACATTCCCTATAACGTCAACATGAATA
Source organism: Colossoma macropomum (assembly GCF_904425465.1). Lineage (NCBI taxonomy): Eukaryota > Metazoa > Chordata > Actinopteri > Characiformes > Serrasalmidae > Colossoma > Colossoma macropomum. The sequence goes on along the minus strand of NW_023494784.1, from coordinate 31,106,163 downwards.
GTTAAGGCCAAACTGCTGCAGGCTGAACAGACAGATATATGGAAATATGTTGGTATTTGTGACATCACAAAAACAATGAATTTAGAATGAGCTGTTTTTATGGCTTAATATCCATTTTTGGACCATATACACTGGAGAATGAACTTTACATTTTGAAACTTTAACTATGGTTATATACTACATGAAACCATGTGATTTCAAATTTAATTAATATTTAATTGCCACTAGGTGTGAATGTGTGTGTAATTGTATGTGTCTGTGTGTCTGCCCTGTGATGGACTGACGACCTGTCCAGGTTGTTTCCTGCCTTCTGCCCAATGACCACTGGGATAGGCTCCAGCGTGTGTGTGTGTGTGTGTGTCTGGAAAGACTATTAGTTCTTTACAGCATAACAAATTCTCAGAGTTGGAGTGCCACCTCAATATCACCTCAATGACACCTCAATATCCATTTAAAAGGATGTGTACCCATTTGTAAGAATCTGGATATAAAGAGGTTTAAAATGAAAAACAGCTGACATGCAATGCATTTTGTCAAAAACCATACTTTTATTTCTCTTATAAAGGTGGTGTTAATTGTAATATAGCATTTCTATTTCTTGTATGTGTAAAGCCCACTCTCAGCAACAACAAAACATTCCTCAAAATAGTATTTCATGCATTTTGGAACAAAACTCTACATTTGTAATGACATCAGATATGTGCTACTTTCTTCCTTTTATCTTTATAAACCAGTTTATCCATGCTGCCCTCAACCCTGACCTAGTTAGTGGTTGTGCACCCACCTAGGAGCTTACATCTTTCAACTGCTGGGGTAACCACGTCGGTATAGCAAAGGAAAAGTAATCCTATCCAGTTAGTATCCTGTGTCAATCGAAGATGCATTTTCACGTTTTCTGAACAGATGTCACTCACATTATATTTAATTAGAAATCAGTCAAGACCTATGGAAGTTCTGCATATGGCTGTATTTGAAAAGTACACCTTTAAACAGAGTTTAGGCTGTAAATCAGTCAGGGGTGGGAGAGGAGGTTAGTTCTTTATTCAGAACAAATGCATGTCAATTGTTAATGGCACAGCACGACAGTGACCCACGCAAAGTTTGAATTGCAGGTGGTTTGTCACTATGCATATTTAATCTGGAGTGCATGTGAGAAGGTAGGACTGGGTTACATCGCTCTAGAAAACAGGCTTGCTAACCAGGGCACTGGCTTAGCTGATGAGCTTGGGTTTGCAGCAGAACACTTCACTCAATGAAGAGCACCTGGTGGTTTTAACTTTGCTTAAGAGGTAAGCTATTGTAGAGTGTTTTACGGCTCTGTGGTATTTAGAGAAGGCATTCTTCCTGGGTATCTCAGTGAAAGTGTTATGGCAGTGCAAAAAGGAACAAGGCATGCTCTGTGTGAGGTTAGAGTGATTAACTCTCCTGACATTTCATATAAATATGTGTAATGAAATATATGTATGTTCAAAAGTTTGTTGCCCCCTGTTCAACCAACGTTTTATCTAAATTCATGGGTATTAATAGGGAGTTTGTCCTCCCTTTGTTGTTGCAGTAACAGCCACTATACATTTTGGAAGGCTTGTGACATTGCTGTGAGAATTTGATTGCATTTAGCCACAAGAGCATTAGTGAGGTCAGGCACTGATGTTGGATGATTAGTTCTGGATCACAAACACAACTCCAACTCATCCCTCATCAAGGCATTCATTGGTGCTACATCACTACAGAGAACACAGTTACATTGCTCCACAGCCAAATAGGGGGCTTTATTACCCCTCTAGCTGGCACCAGAGAGGCTTTTCCATACACTCAAAAAAATAACTTGTGTATAATCTTATTTCAATTATGCCACACATTCAATCCAGTAGAGTCACACTTAAAGATAAAGGTTCTTCAAGGGTTCTTTAGTAAAGAAAATAGCTCTATATTGAACCCTGAACACTCAAAGGACCTTTGCAGGATAAAAAAAAATGTTCTTTGCGTTGTGAAAGTGTTCTTCACAATGATGTAAAATGTGCTGTAGATGGTTCTAAATAGAACCTTTTTGAAAAGGGTTCTAAAAAGCATCGAAAAGGGCTCCTGTATTGTAACAAGCCTTCTATATAAAACCATATACAGCACATTCTCCATCGATATAAAGAACGCTTTCATGATGCAAAGAACCTTTTAATCATGCAAAGTGTTCTTTGACTGTTCATGGTTTCATATAGAACCGTTTTCTTTACTAAAGAACCCTTGAAGAACCATCATTTTGGGTGTGTACAAGGACTTTGTCACTTCAACATAAAATCCAATTGTTGATGGAACAACATTGAAACATTTCAGTGCAATTTATATCAGTTCAGTTGAAATGAATTCTCTTTGGCTCAACATAAACAGTTTTGATTCACGAAAATGCACTTTCATTAATTTTTGTAAATTAAAAATGTTACTTCAAGACACCACAATTCATATTTTCAGTTTGTAAGTCCAACAACCCTATTGGTTAATTTTTTAGTGGACAAGCTGTGTCAGCAGTAGGTGCTCCTCAATGTAGCTCAGTTAGAAGGGGTGTCTGGAAAGTTTTGGACATATGATATAATTAAATATGCTTGTAGCCTCATAGTGACTCTGTGTGTCCTACAACAGACTGCACACTCTCACAATAGCTGTGCGCTGACCTGCCCGTGTTTCAGTGAGCGGTTGCTAGGAGGCGGACAGAAGCCGCGGCAGACAAAAAGGAAAAAAACAGCTCGAAGCGGGTTTCTCAACCGGACTCGGCTGTAAGAGCCGGTACGCTACGCTGAGCTGCCACTCCGTGATGTAGGCAGACAGGTTAGCTACTTGTTTTCTGCTCAGGTAAGAAGCTTTGCTCAAATGGCCGACACTTAACAGGAGCCTAGATTTTAACGTTGGTTTTACAGACCTACGTTTTCTGCTTTAGCTTTGCAGGGCCTGTTGGTGAGAGTGTGGCAAACGAGGTGGTAGCTGGGTAAGCTAGCTAGCTAGCTTAGATAGTTACATAGCTACAACAAAATGTTGTCGTTTTTGCTCAGCACATTTCCACGCTGCTTGACATAAAGCTGTCTGCTGTTATCGTTATTATGTTTTTTCCTAAGCTTGCTGGCTTCTCTTTTCCAGCTGCTTTTTATAGCTATCCCGCTAGTTTGTTTAGCCATTATAGGTAGCTAATAGTTACTCACACACAAGCTAGCTAGCTAACACAGCTAAGCTAAGTCAGACCCTCTGTTCGCACCACATGGCCGGTAAACTGCTGACACGCTAACTCGGGTTGTATGGGTGGCCAGTTTGTAGACCTTAACTTGAGTCATTCACAAAAGTGGAACATGCTAACGGTAGTGGTCAAGTCTTGCTAACCCGCTTACTTTTTGCTAATTCACGTGCAAACCAGTCCTGTCCAGTATCTGTTTTCCTAAAGACGTCTGGAGAAAAGTTTTCTATCCTTTCCTTTTTTCTTTTCCGTTTCGTTTCTCACATTTTTCCCTTGCATATTCCACAACAGTAGATGGTTTGTCTGATAAGGACTCAGCTATTTGATTCATTTACTGTATCCAGTACAGCCATTAACTGTATGACTGATTTGACAAAGAAGCTTAAATGAGAAATGAGATCCTATATTAAGGTTCCGTTATGCTAGAGGCAGGTATGTGTGTGTGTGTGTGTGTGTGTGTGTGTGTGTGTGTGTGTGTATATATACACACACACACACACACACATACACACATACACACACACACACATAAATATACATACACATATATAGAGAGCGAGAGAGAGAGACAAATCGCACACACACACAAAACCCCGTTCCCAAAAAAGTTAAAAAGTTGGGACATAAAACAGAATGCAATGATGCGTAAATCATTTAAACCCTATATTTAGTTGAAAATAGTACAAAGGCAACAAGTCAAATGTTGAAACTTTTTATTATTTTTAAATATGTCCATTTTGAATTTTATGCCAGCAACATATTTCAAAAAAAGTTGGAACAGGGTCAGGTTTACCGCTGTGTTGCATCACCTCTTCTTTTAACAACACTGTAAGCATTTGGAAACTGAGGAGACCAATTGCAGCAGTTTTGAAAGTGAAATATTTTCCCAATCCTGTTTGATATAGGATTTCAGCTGCTCAGTCAGTGTTAATGGTGCTGTACAGATGTGCACGTCACCCATGCCATGTGCACTAATGTTCCCCCAAACCATCATGGATGCAGGCTTTTGAACTATGCAGTGATAAAAAGTCAGTAAGTCCCTCTTCTCTTTACCCCGAGGACGCAGTGTCCATGATTTCCAAAAGGAATTTCTTTTTTTTTTTTCGTCGGACCACAGGACACTTCCACTTCGCCTCTTAAATGAGCTCGGGCCCAGAGAAGGCAGCAGCATTTCTGGATCTTGTTCATATGTTTTTTTCTTTGTATTGTAGAGCTTTAACTTGCATTTGCAGATGCAGTGACAAACTGTGTTTTCAGACAATAGTGTTCAGAGCCCATGCAGTGATTTTCACTACAGAATCTTGTCTGTTTTTAATGCAGTGCCACCTGAGAGCCTGAAGATCATGGCCAGCCAGTATTGGTTTTTGGCCTTGTACCTTGCTTACAGGGATTTCTTTGGATTCTCTGATGATATTGTGTACTGTGGATGAAGAAATCTCCAAGGTCTTTGTGATTTTACGTTGAGAAACATTTTTCTTGAACTGTTTGTCCACGCAGTCTTTCACAGAGTAGTGAACCCCTCCCCATCTTTGCTTCTAAAGAGTCGGCCTCTCTGAAATGCTTTTTTATACCCAGTCATGTTACTGACCTGTTGCCAATGAACCTAATTAGTTGTGAAATGTTCCACCAGGTGTTTTTTTTTTTTTTGAAACGTGTTGCTAGCATCAAATTTAAAATGGACATATATTTTTCAAAAACAGTAACATTTCTCTGTTTCAACATTTGATATGTTGTCTTTGTACTATTTTCAGTTAAATATTGGGTTTAATGATTTGCACATCCTTGCATTTTGGACTTATATGACACACACACACATATATATAAATATTAGGGGTGGGGGAAAAAAAACAATTCTTAGATGCATCGTGATGCGGGCCTGAACGATTCTGAATCAATTCATAAATGTCAAAAATAACCTTGGGAGCCACAACATTTAATGTCCAGTATGTGTCAGTATGTGCTAATGTCCTAGTATAGGCTAAACAATATAAATGAGAGCGCAGACTTACTTTGCTCTGCTTTAAGCGTTAGCTATAGCCGCTTTCCTCTCATTTCCGCCAGAAAACCTTTCCTCAAAAGTAGATCAGTTTCTGGTAAAATGTTCCTCAATGTTCGACTGTTATACGAGGCTGAAGTCGCTTCTCAGTCTCCAGCTCCTTGTTCGAATTTTTACGTTCTGCCTTAAATTCTGACTGAGGCGCCGAATGTAAATGCGACACCATTTAAGGTGGAACAGGGAAATTCGAAAGAGAAGCTGTAACTTCGTTTTTGCAACTTTTTAGTGTTTGACAGTCTCTCGTTGCAGATATAACATACCAGGAAACCAACTGCGCTGCTTATGAATGCGAATAAGTCCATTCACCTTCAAATATTCGTCTTAATATCTCTCTTTGTCTTTTCGTTAGGTACTAGCTGGGCAAAACTTTGTTGCTAGGTGACCTGCAGTCTGTACGCCAGTTCTCAGTCGTTGAGAACCAGGGCTTTCGCGCTATGTTGCATACGTCCCGTCTCGCAGATAATTTACTGACACAGCAATCCCCCAACTCTCTACCACGAGACCAAAACCGAAGTTATAAAATCACTAAAGAAAATGGGCAGGACAGCTGTAATCTGCTGCCTGGTCATCCATTGCCACTGGATCTTGTGTCAGCGTAACTGCGCATTTTATCACAGATGAGTGGCAGCAGCATCTCCGAATGCTCCGAACAAGAGCAGTGAATGAGAGCCTTCCAGTTGACTTGCCATATCGCTTCCATTTGATTTATTAATTAAAAAAAAAAATATATATATATATATATATATATATATATATATATATATATATATATATATATATATATATATATATATATATATATATATATATATAGTGTGTTTTTGTGTGTGTGTGTGTGTGTATATGACACTTGCAGTCGCTGTGCTTCATTAAAAGCTTCGTGCTCTTATGCATAAACACAGCCAGTGGCTAGTCCCGCCTTCACGCTAAGACTTCTTAGCATAAAATGAACTGCCAGGAAACACATAACCCAAAATTAACATGACAAGATGTATATATTGTGCATCAAAAGCTATGAGTACTTGCTTTTCACAGACTGTGCAGTACTAAATCCAGTGCTCTCTTTGTAATCACACATGCCGTTAAGCGTTTTTCAGTACTGACGATATCTAGGATATGCTCAGAAAAGCATATTGTTATGTAATTTATCGCATTAACGATAAATGTTGTCATATTGCCCAGCCCTAGGTTGCTCAGACCTGGCGTAACTATGTAGATTACTTCACACATTTTAAATGCTTAATATGATAAGCCATTGTAATTTTGCATTCACTTTTGTCTTCTTTACAGGTACTCTGGACTCTCATTTATATAAGTATTAACATCCATGCCAGGAAAGTATAAGATGGCATTTAATGGCCTCTAATGGATTTGAAGACTTGAGAAGTGGGGTTCCACAGCCAGCCCTCATTGTTCGAGCCAAGTCTGCAATTGTACATTCCTCCAACACTCATGTGTCTTCCAGTCTCAATGAGAGGAGAACACATCATCCTTCATCCCTTGGTTTCTCAGTATCTCAGCCTAATGTGACGGTGGTGCTTGACCGGACTAGTCATATCTCAGGGATCTCCTCACAGTGTGCCTATCCAACTGTGCCTGCACCTGCTAATACTGTAACAAGTGCTGAGCGTGCTCGAAGTGCAGGTGCTCATTCTTCTAACGGTGCTAGCGGTGGTACAAGAACAGCCAGTGCTGTCTCAAAGTGTTTACTTCATATCAGTAGTCCCTCTTCTGGATGCCATAGCCCCTGTCATCTTGAGCCAACTGTCCACAGCTATCAGCCACACTGGCAGCTGGGCCAACTCAGGTTAAGGTCACGACTTTTAGGGAAAAGGGCCTTTTCACCTCAGCTCTCAGTTTGTCCCTCCTGTCCCTCCCCACCCAAGACTTCCTCGCAAAGAGCGTCTGTGAGAGTTGAGAAAACAATGCCGACAAACCAGTCTTACCCATGGACAAGCAGCAAGCTCAAAAGCAACAGCAAAGGGGTAATGCAACCCACTACCACCAAAGTGCCTATAAATGCTAGACTAGAAACGTGTGAGAAGCCTAGCACTGTACTGTCTGCCGCTCATTGTAATGGCGGTGACAAGGGAGATGGCAAAGCAGACACAATGAAGCCCTCCCAGACAACTGTGCCTTTGGAGCACAGTTGTAAAGATGTGCCTCTGAACAGTGTCTTGGGGGTCCAGGACTGGCCTCAGTGTGAGAAAATTGTGGCTGAAGACACCAAGGAGAATGAGTGTATTGTGGAGTGCAGTGCAGAGCATGGCACCAGTGAAGCACCTCAGAGAGTGAGAAAAATCAGCTCTGAGGTAGAGTTCACAGCAGCTGTACAGAAGCTCACCAAAAGCATGGCACATGCACAAAGCAGAAAATTAGATGGTCTGAGTGGACCGCTGAGGACCAGTGTTAATTCTCACAGCAGTATGAGAGCAGTAAAGACAGGAACAATGACAGATGCCACTTCAACAAAAGCCTCAAGTATTTGCCTTATTAATGGGAGCGGGGAGCCTTTTATGGACATGGAGACCTCCACTTCCCACTGCCTTGATGCAAGGGATGAGATGTACCCCACAAATTCTCCGAGTGATGGAGTGACTCAGGGTAGCACTTGTGCCATTCCAGAAGAGGTCAGCCACAAAATGGCCTCCCCTCAGTCTCCTACAGTTTACTCCGTAACAAACCAGATATCTGCCATACACCTTACAATTAAAGGGCGTGGGCACACCTCAGAAGAGAACCCAAGCCTTTGTCCTATGACACTGGATGAAGAGGGTGAGCCTGGGGTCAAGGGGTGAGTATGAACTTAAGATGATTTTGCCTTTTGGTGTTTTTCTTCTGGGCAGTACAGTATGATACAGCTGAAAATCCACAGTCACACGTTTAGCTGTAATTACCTTAAGTACCAATTCTGAATTTGATTACCCCTCTTAATCGGGTGCTAAGGCTACGTTCACACAGCAGGTAAACGTGGCCCAAATCTGATTTTCTGACCAAATCTGTTTATTTTTTTGTTTGGCTGTTTACATTATCTTTTAAATGTGATCTATGCGCCATATTAGTCTGAACACATCAGCTCGCCAGTCGCTCCTAAAGGCTTTAGCTTCGTCTTCACCAGCATCACAGGAGCCATCATGAAGCTTCATTGACTGACAGCTGCGCTCATCACCCAGTATGTGTACGTGCTTGCTGTAAAAAGGCACGTTATTCGGCTACGGTCACTTCTTTGGTTCGTGTTCCCGGATTCTTTCACACTTCTAACTGTTCTTTGACGCTGCAGCCTCACTCTCCTACGGCCGCATTTGGCCATTTCTTTCTAAATCTCTTCGAACACTGAGGTGTTTGAAAAAGTCTCTTCTAATTTTTTAGTACAGAAACATCAGCCTAAATGTTTGAGGTCTCAGCAGCACGAAATGATGGCGAATGTCAAGTTGGATTGACGTAAAAGTCGCATTAATTCCTATCTGGCTGTTCAGACCCAGTCGCATTGCCGCGGATCGGATACGTATCGGATTTAAGTACCACATATGAAAGCGTCTCAAAACGGAATTAAAAATGTCCGATTCAGTGTGTTTTTTGCTGTTCACACTGCCACACAGATGACACATCTGTGTCACATATGAAGAAAAAAAAAACAGATTTGGGCCACTTTTACCTGCTGTGTAAACGTAGCCTAAGTGTTCCAAGCTGTAACAAATGGGTGGAGCTAGTAATGGCACAAACCACTGTTTGGTCAAGCACAGTCATCACAGAATCGTCACTCTGTCAGATGACTGCAATTTAAAACATACAGTAGATAGTAAGAATTGCTGTGTGTCTGTGTGACATAAAACTGAATGCAGAGTAAATACTATATCAGAACTTGAAGTTCTTCCATTGTTGCTGCTGCTGTTTGTATTTGCTGTTAATGTTAACTTTATGCAAGAAATCATGTGAGCACACAAACTTCACCTATTCTTACTGTTTTATGTGTACTACTCAATAGAAAAACACCATTTGATAGGGCAAAGTTTTTGTTTTGGCTGTTTTTCTGTGCATAATCTTTCGAAGGGATGAACAAGCAGTGTATGAATGATGTGTTGGGGTGGCTGTTAAGGATGTTTGACATGTTAGAAGTTTATCTGTATTGCCTTATTTTTAAGGTGCAATTCTGCCAGTTTTTTAAATTGTAGTGATAGGAACCAGGGGTTACAGTGTTTAAAACATAAATACCAACATTTTATTTGCAGTCCAAAATGACCATTGTTTTATATGTAGTGTTGATAATTCCCTGTAAATTGTGTTCATAACTCTGTGACGGTTCTTCTATTACATCATTCAAATCTCCATTAAAGACCTAGCTCTTCACTCAACTTCATTCTACTTCCTTTATCTTTTTTCCCCTTCTTTTAACTTCTCTGTGAAGCAACCTTGGGTATGAGAAAGATGCTGTGCAAGTCAAACAAACGAACAAACAAATAAATAAATAATAGTAAAACAGCGTTTTTAAAAATGAAAAAAATGTTCTTTGAATACTACTTTGCCTTACAATGCCCTATATGTACTGCATTGCTCTACACCAGTTTTTTTTCTTTCTTCAAAACCACTGTAAAACAATGTCTCAGACATAAGGGAACACGTTCAGAACCATTTCATGCCTCATATAACATTTATAGGCATTAAACAATTTGAATGTCTGGTTCTGATCACCTTCATTGTGGCAGTTCTGGCTCTTAGGTTTCTCTAGAATAGCATTTCACATGAGATTTAGAAAAAGCCGTAGCAATTCCCTTTAGTGTAATAAAAATGTAAATATTTTAGTTGCTTTTTTGACCTTTCTAAATGTACTAAAACTTCAACCAATTTTACTTCTGTTGTCACATTGACCTCTATGAGAAATCTAATAATAGTAGTAAGAGTGTTGTCTTATTGTCTCTTAGACTTGAGAATGTTGCCATGCTACAGGACGGAGAGGAGGAGGAGCTTCCAGATGAGCTGGAGAATGACTGCAGTGGGAATGACAATGGTAACTACCTTTCCTCTTACCTCCCTGTTTTCAGTGCTAAACCTGAACCTGTAGTATGAGCCCACACTACTCATTTAGCCTTCTGTTTATTGTCCAGTTAATGATCGGTCATGCCACATCATTGTTTTCAGTGTTAAAGGATCTGCTGTATTCTACAGTGTGTTATGTAAAAGAAAATTGTCATTTCTTTCACATAACATTCATTCTTTTCACAGAAGGATCAGATTGTGATGCCTCCTCAGCAATCTCTATGGCAACATCAAAGTAATTTGTTTGTATTTATTATTTCCAATACAAGTGCCCAAAGCAGGTGTTTTGCTTGTCCTGATGTGCTATACTTAAACATGATTTTTTTACACATGGCATTTATTCCACAAGTATTCAAGACAAGGCCGCTTAGAGCTGGGTCACATTTCAGGTTTTCTTTTAATCCTGGTGTTGTATCAGTATTTGGTGAGCTGCCAGATGTTCATGTTGGAGGTGTTTTATGTACAACAATAGAGAGATTTTAAGAGCATTAAAGGTTTGCTCGGTACTTTAAACTAGATTGCCAGTCATTCATACTTTGCCATGCTTCTCTGGTGATCACCTGACATAAGTATGGTAATGTCACAGAGGAGTACTGCTCTTTTTGTTGTTGTTCTGGTGGTTGCTCTGCATGAAAAGCTAGAAAACACAGGGGTCAGTAGAAACGTCTCCCAATTGTGAATCAGTGATAAAAGTGGAACTGTCCCTCTATAATGGAAAAATGAGCTTGTAGGTGAATTGTGCTGAAGCTTGTGTGGCTATTCTAATGAGAGGACATTCCAGCTGATGAACGTGTTTGTTAGTTAGTGTTTTTGGCTTTTTTTTTCTTTACTCAATGTAAAGGCCCGTTTCAGTATGGATTGAGACTCTGAGCTAATCTCTGTCAGTGCTAACCATCATTTTGACACCTGAACCAGAACAGACATCTTCCTACATGACTGTCATGTAAGTTACAACTACGTTTTCTGCTGTAAATTGACTAGGTTATCTTTTAAATACTTTTGTCACACTTGTGAGAGATGGCTGGGTCTTTGAATCTAGTCTGCTGTGTGCAGACTCTTGATTTAATGTGGTGTACCCCAATAGTGTCTAAAGCAACCTTTCTTTAAGCATGGTTTAGTGATATGTAGGTTATAGGTTTTTGGAGAAATACATATTTCAGGTCTTCTGAGAAGGAGTAGGGTGTGCTTTGATCTTGGCTTAGGCTTTATGTTTGGGATTCTACAATGTTTTATTGTTTTGACCATTTTGCTTTTGTGTTTAATTGTCTGTGTAAATAATGATCTTTGTTGTTTTCAGATTTGATGTTTTATATTTAACGAGAGTTTGATATACTTTTTTATTTAGTCATATTTATTTAGGTTTTAATTGGATTTTTATGTAATAACAAGGACTTTTGTATATGTGATAGTATTGAGGAACCAATGAGCCCCGAGTTAGAGGATGAGAAGGTGGTGAAGCCAGCGCTGGTGCCCAGCCTGTTCCCCTTCATGCCTCCAACACTGTACTTCAGTACCAACCAAGAAAGAGGTCAGCACTTTCATTAGACTTAGACTGCGTTTACGTTGTAACAGTAGACGGTTTACAACAAACAGGGTGTTTCATTGTTTTCATTGGAGGAAATTTCTGCCATTTCTTCTGTGAAGCGCAGACCTACTCTTTTTCAACGCAGCCATGTAAATGCAGCATTAAACTTAACTTTTTAATTTTTTGCTGTATATCTATATCTATTCATATCTATATCTATCGTCACCACTACATTGTTCATTTGATTCTTTATTTGTGCATCTAGACCTTTTGTAGCACTTTTTGGTTTGTTGGGTTTTTGTAATGTTTGTTAAAATATGATATAATTGCTTTGTGATCTGCAGTGGAGTTGCTGCCTTTGGAGCAGAGGAAACTTCTGAAATGGAAGATGAGTACGGTCACACCTAACATAGTCAAGCACACCATCGCTAGATCACACTTCAAAGTCACCAAGAGTGAGCATGCTTTTGTTTCTTTATTCATGGACATTATTTAGTTTATGTCAGACATTGCATGCATGTCTTTGGCAATGTACTATAGTCACCAGGCTGCCCTTACTCTTCTACAATTGTTGACTGAGCTTCTCTTTCTTTGTTCTGAGACTGTAGAGACTTTCGCATAATTGCTTTTTGTTCCAGAGAGTAATGACTGGCTGGGCTGCTGGGGCCACCATATGAAGTCACCTGGGTTCAAGGCCATACGAGAGTACCAGAAGGTAAAGGGTCGGAGGTCAAACTTAGGTCATCATATGCCACCGACAGACATCATGTACAAATGATTTATTTATATATATCAGTGGGTACTTACAACGGTATTTGCATTCATGTAAATGTTGCCATTCATTGTTTGATTTGAACTCCCATTTCATACAGTAAGTAATTGTAACATGATAGTTTTTCTTGTTTTGATTCTGTTCAACATGTTAAAATTGAAATGAAACAGCAACTATGTGGTCAGCTTTATGTCGGCAGGTTCTGAATGTCAGCTTAATTTTCCACAGTATTTACAAGATTCTTAGCTCTGATTACTTTTGGTCCTCTGAAATGGAGTGGGTTATGTCTATATGATCCTATATGATAATGTAGATATTTGAGAAGAAAATCCCTCCCAAAAAAAGATTCATATCCGGCTTGGTGGAATTTGGAGCCAAAGCTATGCCTTTTTTATTGGTTCTAGTTATCCATTTGTAACAATCCTGTTTTCATCCTGGCAGCTGAACCACTTTCCAGGGTCCTTTCAGATTGGACGGAAGGACCGTCTGTGGCGGAACCTGTCCAAGATGCAGGCACGATTTGGCAAGCGGGAGTTTGGCTTCTTCCCACGTTCCTTTGTGCTCCCACAGGACATGAAGCTTCTGAAGAAGGCCTGGGAGGATGGAGGTAGTCGGCAGAAATGGATCATCAAACCGGTATTGCTTGGGTCATGGTCATCATGAAGGTGTTTTTAATTTAAATTTTTAATGTTATATATTCACAGTGGTGAATTGCTGTTATTATGTTTTATACATTCACAGCCAGCATCAGCCCGAGGAATTGGCATTCAGGTCATTCACAAGTGGAGTCAAATGCCACGCAAGAGACCACTCCTTGTGCAAAAGTGAGCTTTAAGCACTTGTTCACACTAGTTTTTCCAAAGTTATCTGACAGGATTTTGATAAATTAGCTTGGATTAAATATAGAAATAGCCATTTGAAATAGGATTAATTTCTTATCCAAAGTTAATTCAGAAAAATTGGCTGATAGTTAGGATGGAGTGAAATAGACATTTTTTGGGCATGTGTGCACTGCTATGTGTACTGGACTGAAACTATTTCCATTTCCTTTCCTCTTTACTACCTAATTTTCTACAGGTACCTTCACAAGCCTTACCTCATCAGTGGGAATAAGTTTGATCTGCGTATCTATGTGTACGTGACTTCTTATGACCCGCTCCGTGTTTACATCTTCAATGACGGACTTGTCCGTTTTGCAAGCTGCAAGTGAGTAACCAAAGTGAATTTATCAATTAACACAATTTAAAAAACAGCTTGTTGATTTGAAGTGCATGTAATTAGAACTGCTTTTTGAGTTTTGCTCTTTTTTCCCCCACTACAGATACTCTTCCTCCATGAAAAGTCTTAGCAACAAATTCATGCATCTGACAAACTACAGTGTGAACAAGAAGAACTCTGAGTATCAGACCAACAGCGATGATAAGGCCTGCCAGGGTCACAAATGGTAAAAATGGAAACTTCTTTTTTATGACTAACGTAAGGCAGTGTGTTTTGTTTCCAGGCTTTTCGTCCTGATCGTAGAACCATCTTTCACTACCCTAGGCTGCACTTTAGCTATGTATTGTATGTATTTTACAAAAGTTCCATTTAATTGATAGTGATAAAAATGATTTATATAATGAAAAAAGTTCCAAAGAAATACACTGAATTTACAAATTGATGATTAATATATAGCAGTTTGTGTGTAGCAGGAGAGGTGCAAAATAAATCCTGTCTTATAACTATGGGAGCAACATTTATTCGACTTAGTCGACAGAAATCGATGACCAAATTTGTTGGCAACTTATTTAATAGTCAGTTAGTTTGGTGGCATCATTACACATCTTTCTCGCGCTAACTAGGAATGTTTTGACATTGACGCTTACTGGAGAGTTAGCTAGCTAACAAAAGCGCGATGGCAGCCTCAAGAACAAAATCCTCAAAAGTGTGGGAGTATTCACGCTAAACTCAGAAAAAAAGATTGTTAGTTGTGCTATTTGTAAAGCTGACCTTAGCTGGCACAGGAGCACATCCATGCTGGAGAATCTGAAGAGGAAACACATCGGCTCACTGGATAAAGAAGATTCATTTTGGTAGGATAGCTGGGCTAACTAGTTAGCTAGGGCTTACGTTAAAAGCCATCGTACTTCATGTTATGAGCTGTAACATCTTTTTCAAAATGCATGCTCTCTTGAATTGTTAATGGAGTTTGAAAAGCGAAGCAAGTAACTGATTCACAACAAGCCTGTTCACATTCAAATAATGTTTACAGTTTTAAACAATGCATTGCTGTCTTAATGTTGAGGCCACCGTTGTGTTCAATTCAGCGAACATAGGAGAACATTTGCAAACAGTTTTATGTTTTCTGCGAATGTTAGCCACCACTTGCAAGCAATTTCAGTGGGTAGTTCTGCGCGAACATACAGGTCAGCTGGACGAAGGGTTACCGTTGAAATGAAATGTTTACACAAAAACGTTCAAATTTAACTGTTGATAGAGAACAAGTTTGTCACAAATATTCGCCAGTTTACCATCTGCTCCTTCAGAGCGCATCTTCTCTGCAGCGGGGAATGTCTGAGGAGAGCAGGCCTCTCACAAGAGCACAGAGAGATGCTGACTTTCCTCCGTTTCAGTGAAGACCTGTGGTTGTAGAATTTAGTTGCCACAGAGTGTAGACGGACAGTAGAATGCACAAAGCACAGACTGCACTGTTTAAACTGATCATTTAAATTAAGATTGATATTTTTTTTTTAAAGGAAACTTATTTTATCGCTGATACTTTGCACATCCTTGGTTTAAATTTTTACAGGAAAAAGATTTTGGAGTTTTATTTATCCTTTGTATTAGCAGGAAAGTTCATTAGAACTGTGAATTTTTGAACACGTTATTCATCTTTATTGTCTTCGTTATTGGTTAGCTAATGCATAATTGAAAGAGTCGGAAAAACAATTTATGCGCTGAGGTCAAATACATATATGTGTGTGTGTCTCAAATGTTCTGCTTAGCTAGTGGGTCTTTGTTGTCTGCAGGGCACTGAAGGCGCTGTGGCAATACCTGGGTTCCAAAGGAATCAGCACTACTCTCATCTGGGAGAAAATTAAGGATATGGTCATTAAAACTATCATTGCGTAAGTGTGTTTGCACTCTATGCTTATGTAGCCTTGCTTTTATTTAACTTTTAACCAAGATTCTTAATTGAATTTCTGGCCTTTGTCTTTGTAACTGCAACTGGAGCAAGTCACCACAGTACGCATTCTGGTAGGGCATACATTTCACACTTTATTATGGGAGGGTTGTTGGAAGATGTGAAACCGCATTCAGCGAGTTTTTGAACCGTTATTTCCCTGAACTTCGTGCCTCTGCAAATTCTTAAATGACTGCACAGATGATGTAATTTCACTAAAAAGGGGAGGTTGCAGAGACAGTGACTAGTGACTATATTTTTTTGTTCTGGCTGTACGTCATATTTTCTTGACAGTGTTTTGTTAAGTGTTAATGATGCCTTGGTAATTTTGTTTCTTCTTCACCATGAAAATGAAGAGTTTTTTCCCCCAGATAAATTCTACATAAAGTGTTAAATTATAAAGCCTGGGGATTTTACTGTATACTTCCCATAAAATCCCCTGCATTTAAGGGTATTCCCCCATTTCTTGAATAGGGGAAAACCTGGAAACTTGATTGGTCATTACAAAACGAATTACTATCCACTGGCTCAGATAAGGAAAAAATAGCTATTTTCAAGAGCCTTGTGACTTGCAAAAATCACCAAACGATGTGCAATAGCGCAAGTATGATATATGTCCAAAGGTTTGTAGACATCTGCTCAACCAGTGTTTCTATTAATAGGGGGTTTGCCCCCCTTTGCTGCAAACAGGTTTATTTATATAGTACATTTCGCACACAAAGGAAATTGAACATGCTTTACAGAAATCAAGGCAAAAAGGAATATCAAAAGTAAAAAAGAAAAAGTGCAGTAACAGCTACTGCTGGGAAGGCTTTACACTAGATGTTGGAAAATTGCTGGTAGGATTTGACAGCATTCAGCCACAAGGGCATTGGAGAGATTAGGTATTCATGTTAAATGATTAGGTCTGGATCACAAACCCTGCTCCAACTCATCTCAGAAGTATTTTAGTGGTGCGCCAGAGAACACTGTTCCACTGCTCCGCAGTCCAATGGTTAGGAGCTTCAGACCAGCTTTAGATGCCTGGCATTATGCATGGTAACTCATGTGCAGCTGCTCCAGAACATCTCATTCTATTGAGAAGAATGCCTAGAATGCTTGTGTATATAGTGAGTACACCTTAAAAGTAGCTGAATTCATTAATCGACAGGGTTGTGTGGATACTTTTGGAAATACAGTGTGTGTCTAACCAAATGCATGCATCTGTTCACTACAATACTTCTGTGAAGGTAGAACCCACCATGTGTGAGAGCTCACTGTGATGACTCCTGATGACTGTGATGTGCTCCTCTGTCTGGTTGTAGTTCACATTTTTAAACACGTTGAACTAGTTAGATCAGACTGACCGGTTGTATTTTAGTTAAATACTGTATTGTGTTAAATTAAACAGACTTTGTTCTCTTTACACTACCAGGTCAGACCCATACGTGAACTCCCTGGTGAAGATGCATGTGCGTTCCCCGTACAGCTGTCACGAGCTGTTTGGTTTTGACATCATGCTGGATGAAAACCTTAAGCCATGGGTTCTGGAGGTCAACATCTCGCCCAGGTACTGATCAATGCAGTAGCACAGCTTTGACAAAACAGATGCTACTTGCTGTACAGACTGATTTGACCAGTGTCCAGTCTTAGGATCTGCTGGGTGCACTAGTTAAATATTTTGTGGTAGATACCCGCAGATAAGATTATTATTTCGCCAGTGTACACAAAATAAAATGTAGAACTTCAGTGTCAGAGACATTGTATGCAGCATCTTCATGGTTTTCTCAGTGCAATCAACAAGCCAACAGACCTTCTGTCTGTATAGCCTCCACTCCAACAGTGCACTGGACGTGAGTATTAAGGGCCAGATGATCAGGGATGTGCTGAACCTGGCTGGCTTTGTTCTGCCTCACAAAGACGACATCATCCCCCCCAGCAGCAGCGACAGCAGCTCCACCAGCAGGTTAGAATTGGAATTACAATTATGGATTTGCTTACCTAATTTATCTGTTTTTGTTTATAACTAATTAACTAAATTTTTTTCAATGTTTAAATTGCTTTAAGTAGGGGAGTAACAAGATACTCAATTCACAATTGATTTAATTCACAATACAGGCTTCACAGTTCAATGTTTATGGTATTTTGAGCGAAAAAAAAGAATCAAGAAAAATTATGACTATGCTCAATTTTTTACACAACCTATTATTGAGACTACAGCTGTTTTATGAGACGCTGAACATGCTGTATGGGTTAAACTGCAGTTTTTGGTATTCAGTCAGTGCAATTTCATTAAATGGCATAATGCACAGAAGTGTTATTGCTGTCTCAGTATATTTTGTATTGTTACACCCCCAGGACTATCTTTTAATGAAGTCAGTTGCTGTATAATCAATAATTAATATCTTGTTATAAAAACTGTTCTGCTCTCAGTGTGCCTTGTTTCTGACTTTTGAAAACGCTATGATTTGTATGTACTTTTAATGTATGATAATGCTGGTGTAGTAATTTTGAAATGTAATATTCAGTTTGTGCGGAGGAGTGCGAGAGAAATCAAGATTAGACCTGTCTGCTGATGAAAAAGTGAAGAGGGCCTTCTATCTTACCCAGCGCTTTGGGGACCAGGTACATGCACATGTTAAAACCAAGAGATTCCTTTCAAAGTTAGAGCTACAGATTGATTGATGCATAACTCTGGTATCATAGTGTCAGTCACACCACACTGACTAGCTCTGAAGATATTTTCAGTGTAAAGTGTATTGTAGACTCTGGTATGCTTCACTGTGTTTTAGGATTTTTACTCAACGGTTCTGGACGTGCTGACCCCAGATGATGTGCGTGTTTTGGCCGAGAGTGAAGATGAGCTGAGTCGGCAGGGCGAGTTTGAGCGTGTTTTTCCCTCCCCTGCCTCCTCCCGCTACCTCCGATTCTTTGAACACCCGCGCTACCTCAACATCCTCCTCAATCAGTGGGAGCAGAAATACTGCCAGAACCGGAGCAAAGGTGTGTGTGGAAGCTGTAAAAAAAATTAACAAGTTTTTAATATGTCCAGAATGATGAACAGAGCTATAGATGACATTACAATAAAATTAACATCCAATATGCCTTGTATTTGAAAAGTGGTGATCAAGTCTCAAGGCAGATAACTTGGCAAGAAAATATTTAAAATAGATAATTATAGTATATTGTTCATCATTTGATAGCCTCTTAGTGTTGACAGAAATATTTTGAATAGTATTATGTCTATTCTGGCTGCTGCCAGTGTTTTCCTGCTGATGTGTAGTGTAAGCCTCTAACTTGTGTGTGTATGCTGGTATTTTGTATTGTACTTCAGTATTTGGTGGTGTGTGTGCGAGGTTTGATTATGATTTGCTGTTAATGATGTGTGCTGGTCTGTGTCCAGGTATTGAACTGCTGAGGAGTCTGTGTCAGAAAAAAGTACACTTGGGGAATCTTGCTGACTCTGCACATCATGTAAGTATTTATTATATCAGACAGTAGTATTGATTGCATAGGCTCATGCAGTGTTTGGACACAAAACAATCTGAAGTAGAATAGAAGGGAATCTTTTTGGTTTTCTAAGATATGCACTTTATACATTACACATTATAACCATGTGTTTTGGGTGACATCATGGAAGTAATGAGATTGAGTATAGTAATATGATGAGTAAGAACAGGCCCTTTTTTAAATAAAAAAAAAGGTTTAAATTTTATACAATGGCATATTTTTGGATAATTTTGAATGACTTATGTTTCTGATCCCAGTGGTCTTCAAAGTCCTACCATGGATACCGATCTGATATCCACAATGCCACATCACTGAGAACAGAGCAAACAAAATCAAGGTATAAAAAGTCACACACACATCCATTAATCTAATACCCTTTTCAGGTTGTATGTTTCTGTTTTAACACTTTGTCTCCCGCAGTGTTATGGTGAGTCAGAGCATGAGGTCCAAGCTGGATGATGATGATGATGATGATGATGATGATGATGATGATGGCTGGTCTGATCATGAGGTTCAGTCAATGACTTCCAGTCTTCCAGATATGAGCCTGCTGGGTTCAGTAAGTCCCAGCCCAAGCCCCAGCCCTAGCCTGGCCAGCGACAGCCTGCTTCATCAGAATTACCTGTGAGATTCACCATGTAGTCTCAAAACGGCTGACATCTAGGGCTTCCAACCACGCACAAACTTGCATACGCTCAGATTTATAGTTGCTGGATAAACACATTCTCTCATGTTCTGTCTTTAGTGTGTTCAGTTGTATAATTTTACCCCCTCAGGAAGTGGGGTTCGGGCTTGGGGAACAGATGAGAGAACTCTGAAATGAAAGTATAGCAGACTTTAATGGTCAAACTGATGACCGTTTTAATCATAAAAATGTTTTCTCGACTAAAGTTGCGTGTTTTAAGGAAAGCCTTGTAGAGCTCTTCAAAGCACAGATATATATATATATATATATATATATTTATATACTGTGTTTGTATATGCAACCTCTGCTTCTTTTGGGAGGAGCTAATCTGGAGTCATGCCTGTGAGCATGAGCCAATGAGATTCCTTTTCTGCTTTGTTTACATTTTAGGTCAGCCCACTGTTGGGGTCAGTACTATTTACAACTGGCAACTGAATTTGAGTAGTTTCATCAGTAATAATAATAATAATAATAATAATAATAATAATAATGGTCATAAATCTAAAGAAATGTATCATTTTATCAGCCTTTCCCAATAAAAGGAAGTAACTTCTGGTTTTAGAATTTTCACATTAAAAATGTTTGAAAATAATTTGACTGTTGTTTTTTTTTGTTTTGTTTTGGGTTTTTTTGGGTCACCAACTTGATTTTAAACAGTAATGCTATTTAAGGAATGTGTTGTAGTTGAAGAATTTCTAATTATTTGTGACCAAAGTGAGAGTCTATTTACAGAAACTATTAGTCTCCTGTGTGTCTGCGGTTTTCTTTATGTAGCAACTGCTACAACCAGTTCTTGTAATACTGTGCGGTCAGTAAGGTCTCTCAAGGGATGTTGAGCTTTAGCTATTAATACTTGGAGCTTTACTTACCACTTATTGTACTTAGCAGTCAGTAGATATCTGTCCAGTTCTGCATTAGTTGGTTAGCATATTTTTTTCATGTTTGGTTAGAGAGATGTTTGGCTTAGTTCTTAACTCTTTACACAAGGGTTTTTTTTTCAGTCTGAGAAACCTCTTCAGTGCTGAGTCATGCTGAAAGAGATAGCTGAATGCCAGAAGCATAAAGCCACATAACCCATCAGGACACAGGAGGTAAAAATAGCCACTTCCATAATGGCATGTTGAAATTCCCTGCTACCAGCTACTGAGTAAGATGTAGATGTTTCAATGTAGAGAACAAAACTGAACTTTAAATTTTCCCTACTCTTCTATTTTTAAAGTGTCAATAGATCTTTGACAAATACCAGCACTTTTAAATTGCCTAGTTTACAAATGAATTTAATGGTCTTAAACACCAGAGCCATCTTGGTAAAGGTTTAAATTGAGCATTCAAGATGGCTCAAATCTTGACATAAATACCATATGCCCCATAAAATTTTGGACATTGTGGTGCAAGTTTGGCCCTTTTTGATTGCACGCTCTTCAGTAAGGCATAACTATATCAGCACTGCAGAAGTGCACTGTAACATCACTTTCCCAGCCAAAGTTATTATACCAGTTCCTGACTGGTAATTTGAGCACTGTAGCCCACCCTGTTTGCTGTGTACACACAGCCTCTAATCTGCGATTCCCCTCCCCCACCAGCCTGGCTAGCCCCTCTGCATGCCTGATGCCATCTCCTGATTTAGACCCTGCAATGGTACTCTGGGCTCTGGGGGACTAGAGCAGAGTTGGAGCATGGTTATTACACAGCAGCATAGTCAGTAAAGACTTCCACTGACCCATTCTCTCAGCCTCACATCTGAGACCCTAGCCAGAGACATGGACCCTGTCCCCGAGGTAAGATGCTGAGCAAAATCTGTGTGCATGAGCGAGAGAGAAAGAGAAACGTATTCAAGCAACAGGTGCAGTATTTTGGCCTGAGATTTGTCAACTGCCACCTTTAAGGATGCTGTCAGTATCAGCTTGATTTGATTGAATTGATGTGTACCGTGGTAGAGAACATGTATGTGAAATGCAGGAGTGTGATGTGACAAAGGCATAAATTCAGTTTGCTTCTTGGTTAACACTGGTAAAAACTTCTCGCCAAAGCCCTGTGAGAGGGTCAAGTTCACTGTCACAGTGGGACACTACAAAGAGTTTAAATTAAGTGAGTGTACAATTAGAGACTAATATGTTATCATGGCTTTACACATTATTTTAAATTAATATGTACATCAGATGTGTGATATGTGCCCAGCAGTGTATTTTGCTCACTCTTGGCCAGTGAGATTCTGATATCTCTATATATTATACTATATTCCACCAGACACAGCAAATGGTTTGTATAAAACGACACATTCTGAAGTGACCCAGTCTGCATACTTTAACTGTTTACTTTTTAAACACAGACAAGTAAACACTAAGAAATAGATGGATAGATGTCATAGATGTCATAGATAGTTGAGTGGATTTACCTTATTGCTCCCTGAGGGCAAAAGGGATACAATATTTTAATGTAATTGTGTGATAGTTCAGTGACTGAAATGAGCTCGCAGTGAGGCTTACTTTTGTTTCCCAATTTTTGTGTAATAGTTTAGTGTAAGATACAATATAAGATAGAGGTTTTTTTTTTCCTCCTTTACCATCTCCCTAGATTCCCTTTATGGAAGATGAGGGGCTTACAATGAGGAGGACAGGTATCTACTGTTTGTGTGTGCTGATTGTGATCATGTTCTTCTTTTCTATTTCTAAAGTTCACAAAACATCATACAATATGGTGCAAAAGGCAGAGACCATGGTTCTTTTATTTAATTTCCAAGTTATTAATTGAAGTACGTTATTCTTTTCAGGATATATTTCTTATGAAAGTAGATATAAAATAGCCCAAAGCATAGGGAAAGTCAACCAAAAATAAGCATAAAGGGCTCCTAACAAGTGTAGAAGACCACCGAAACTGTCACCATCAGATAAACAGTACTACAAGCTTTCATCTTTGAGAGAGAGGAGAAAATCCAGATCTGAAAAAATCCATGTTTGTCCATCCTTCCACTATGAGAAGACACTGTACTGAGGGTCTGAAAGGATGTGTAGCTGTCAAGAATCTGTTATTGAGAAAAAAATAGGCATAAAAGAAGAAAATTTGCAAATCAAACAAAGAAGCTGCTGACGTTCTTAGAATAATAGACCAACCACCCCAGAGTCCAGAACTTAATATTATTGAATGTATTTGGGAGTGCTTGGATTGTGAGAAACAAAAAAATGTGACCAACGTCTAAGCCTGAACTTTGGAGGTGTGGAAAAATATCCCTGCAGGTCTCTTTGAAACACTGAAGCTGGAAAGACGAGGCTGAAATACCTGATCAGATGTGATGTGTAATTGTTGAGCCTTCTGTGAAATTTTCTTTTAAATATATTTCCTGCTTTTTTCACCGTGAAAAATGAATAACTTAATCTGATTTGACAGGAAATGTAATAAATGAAGGCCGTTCTCTGACTTTTGCACAGTACTGAATATTACCGAAAACAGGAAATAAATTTTGAAGTTATGTAAATGCTGCTAAAAATGTGAAAACCTGATTATGTAATAGCCTGTACTGCAGTCTGTGCCTGTACTGACTGCAGAGTCAGACTGACCGACCTGCAGCAGGATTCTCCTCCGCTGCCTTCTTCTACAGAACCTGCTCGAGATCCGGATGAAGACATCTACACCAAGTTCTTCATGAACCACTGCTGTTATGACGCCATTCCAACCAGCTCCAAACTGCTCATTTTTGATACAACACTGCAGGTGACCTAAAAAGACAACTCTTTATGGATGTTCTACAGCAGTGGCCTCCAACCCTGGATCCTCCTGCAGAGATTAGTTCCAACTTGTATCTGCCATTTACTTAACTCTAATACATCTGATACAGCCAATCAGACGCTTGGGAAGAGGCTGATTAACTGGAGCAGGTGTGGCAAATTGTGGTTGGAAGGTAGCTCTCCAGGACGAGGGTTAGAGACCACTGTTCCAGAGGCGCGTGTAATAGATCTTTTATTATACTGTATTATAGTCATATGCAGAATCTGGGCACCCCAGTCAAATAACAGGTATGGTTGACTTTCTAAGTGAAAATAAGTTAACACATCATTTACAGAGAACACAGTTCTGCACATTTTAATACACAATTATTGTTTATTTGCTGACTTTATATGTTGGAGAAAAAATAATATCTAAAAATAAAAAATAAACAAAATATTTTTTTCAATATTTTAAATGCAGCAAATAAACAGAAATTGTGCACTAAGATTTGTAGGAAAATGCCACTGTAATTTGTCCAGGTGTGTTCAAACCTTTGCATGAAACTGTAATTATATTCTCTTAAAATTTTAAAAAATATTTCTTACTTTTTTTGTGTTGTAGAACTAAATTCATGCATAGGCATGAACGTCACTGTGTATATATCTGTTTTAGAAATACATTTTAGGCATTTAAGCGTAAGCCTTTAGATCAGAATGTCTTTATGAGTTTGAGAAACACATGCAGTCGGGTGTACTCAGGCTTTTGACTGGTACTGTATATTAGTTGTGGAGCTCAGGTTTCACTCCTTAGTTTGTAAGCTAAGTGTTAGCTTTTAGTTATATGCATTTTGTGTTTGTTGACTGTAGGTGAAAAAGGCGTTCTTCGCCTTAGTTGCTAACGGAGTCCGAGCTGCACCTTTATGGGACAACAAGCAGCAGTGTTTTGTAGGTAAGTGGACCTGAGCGCTGACTGCCATGCACTTTAACCTTTAAAGGTTGAGTCATTTATGAACGTGAATCAGATGACTGACATCGAGTAATGCACCGTAACTCGTAAATGTATATTGAGCACTGCATGAAGTGTTAGTCACGCCGAATGATGAAGAGTCTAAGCTAAAGTTCTTTCAAAAATGCGTTGGTTTAATTTTTTTTTTTATCTACTGCAAGTATTTTGTTTATTTTTTAAATCCTTTTCCTTGTTCTTCTGAATGCATTGTAAAGTTCTTGAAATACCACATCCATGTGACATAAAGTCTGATAACCTTTCATATCATATGTTTATTTAATGCTGGACTTTTCTCACTATTCTTCATTATACCTACGTAGAGATCCCAGCTCAGCACTTTTTAAACTGTTCATTTTCAATTAAACAGTCCATCTGGTCCCAAAGTTCTAAGACATGTTCTAGTTCTCAAAGTTCTAGAAATGGCAGGATGGTGATCTAATCCCCATATCTTCCCCAGGGTATTAATAGTCACCCAACTACACTAGGTAACTGATCCCTCTGAAAGGTTCTTGAGGTGTGAAAAGCTATCATTATGAACAGTAACATATGAGTTTAGCATGTGTGTGAATCACAAGTGGTTGCATTAAAATGCCACTTTTTTGTGGGAGAAAGATGTAATATCTGATGTTGATTTAATGCAAACTATCTTGTAAATGTGTATCTCTACTGTACCCGTATGTTTACAGGAATGCTTACTATAACAGACTTTATTAACATTCTCCACCGATATTACAAATCACCCATGGTAAGTATTTCAGGTTTTGATGGTTACAAAATGAAACTGTTTTTCAAGTTAAATATCCTCGTTTTGGTAAATCTGTGAACAGAACCAAGATTCAAGCGCATTAATGTGTCCTGCTTTTCCGTTGCTGTTTTAGGTTCAGATCTATGAGTTGGAAGAACACAAGATTGAAACCTGGAGAGGTGATTGTGTATAGTTAATATTCAGTCACCTGTTTCATATCAGGCTTGTAGTTTTTTTTTTTTTTACAGCTCCTGTCTTCTCTCCTGTTCCAGAGGTCTACCTTCAATATTCCATCACCTCTCTGATCAGCATCACCCCTGACTCCAGGTAAAACTAGGGCCTCTGCAACAGTCTTCTCTTTCTTTTTTTTCTCTCTTTCCCTCCAGTGCCCAAGAGTGACAGAGAGTTGTGTTTTCCATCGTCAGCCTCTTTGATGCCATTTACTCCCTACTGAAGAACAAGATTCATAGGCTGCCTGTCATAGATCCAGAATCAGGGAATGTTCTGCACATATTGACCCACAAACGCATCCTGAAATTCCTTCACATCTTTGTGAGAACTTTTTTAAAATATACATCTTTGATTCCTATGAAATGTGTCAGTTCCTCACGGTAGACCCCAGTCATGTTTTTTTCTCTTTTTTTTGATTTCACAGGGTTCCATGATCCCAAAGCCACGATTCTTACAGAAGAGAATTGAGGAGGTTGAAATTGGAACATTCAAGAAGATCGCCACAGTCCAAGAGACAGCCATGGTTTATGATGCATTATCAATATTTGTTGAGCGACGAGTATCAGCCCTGCCCGTTGTAAATGAACAGGGTATTTTCTGCTTGGGACACATGACAAGAAAGGACAGATTTTTAGTGCTTTCCAACATGAATTTGATGAATATAGTTTTGAAATATGTCTTTTGTCTCTAGGGAAGGTGGTGGCGCTCTACTCCAGGTTTGATGTCATTGTAAGTGTGGAGCCAGACCTTTTTTCCAAGTAATTTTTTTACACACAGTGTAAATGGTAACACACACACACACACACACACATTATTTATATATATATATATATATATATATATATATATGTGTGTGTGTGTGTGTGTGTGTACATATATGTATATGTAAGGGTGACATATAATTCAACAGCATATAGATTTCAAAACAACAATACAGCTATATAGACTACATGACCTGAATAAGTGAACAGTGTCTCACCATAAGAATTTCTCATGTATTTTATTGACTATAGAACCTGGCTGCACAGAAAAATTACAATAACCTCAACATGACAATGCGAGAAGCAATCGAGGGCCGCTCGTGCTGCATTGAAGGAGTGCTGAAATGTTACCCACATGAGACCCTGGAGACTATCATCAATCGCATAGCTGAAGCAGAGGTAACCCAATGTCAATTTATAGTAATAAGGTCGCTTTCTGGCTACATATTAAACCTCCTAGCCACAAACATGTCTGTATAGATTACTCATTTGAAATTCTGTTTAGGTTAGGAATATACGGTACTTTTAGAACTGTAGTACGCTTCTGTTTCAGACCCGTCTTAATCCAAACCTAGAAAACCATCCTTCCATGGCTTCAAGCTGGCTTTAAATAAGACACGGACATATGCTAATTTTACCCTAATTTTAAGCTATCCTGTTCAACTGAAAAATATCTTTAGTGTTTAGTGTTCCAGCCAAGACTGTGTCACTGCTGCATCATCTGATCCCATGATGAAATATCTACTCTGATCTAGGTTCACCGTCTAGTTTTAGTGGATGAAGAGGACACAGTTAAGGGAATCATCTCACTGTCTGACCTGCTGCAGGCATTGGTCCTGACTCCAGCAGGTATTGATGCTCTTTTCTCTTAACACTTGTGGAGAAGTGATCTCTCCACCACCTTCCCACAGCCTTCTTGTCCCAGGTAGGCAGCGTGCCCTTCCTCCCTGTAGCTGCCTGTTTTCAGCCTGCCTGCCAACTAGTAGAGATGAACCTGCACTGTTACTTCTGCTTGTCTGCCATGCCAGTATGCATCCCTCCAAGGCTGAAGTCAGCAACTATGCGGCCACTTTAGGCTACTGTTGGACCACTGTGCTGGATCTTATTTTGATCTGATCAACTGGGAGCATCTGGAATGATCAAACCAAGAATCTACGCTGGGATTCTTGTCTGTTGACCGACTCAATGCAATTGTCTGTTTAATACCAGATATTTTTGTCTAATACAATGTATACTTGATATTTTTGGTGGTAGAGTATGACAGATATCACTTTGCTGGGCAAGGTTGCTCTGTGCTGCTATTACTGAAGCATGTCAGTTTACAAGTGCCCCTCTAGGATGCTGTAACAGAGATGCAGAGATCCTAGATCAGCACTCCTACTCTGAAATACTTTATTAATACAGCTTCTAGACTGCATGAGGTATGCTAGACTTTGAATGTCTTTATACTGCATACAAACAAGGTTAATATGCCAAAGAAGCAACTATATATCAATACACTGAATGATTACAAAGTTGAGTATTAGGCAAATGATAACTGATCAATAAGATCATCAGTGTAATTTGTTTTTTCATGCAATTCTATTTTCCAGAGATTTCATCCAAAGCAGACTATGACCATTAAGGACAATATGCAATGAAGATTATGGATGAAGATAAAAATTGTATATAAGTAATGAAGCCTAGATTAGGAGTTTTTATATATTTATTTTTGTGTATATTTGTATAGATTTAATTATGAAGAAAAATACTTTTGTTGCATCAGCATTCATATTATCGCTGTCTAAAGAAAATCTCAACGAAAATGGCAACTTTACAGGAGAGGGCAAAAACTTTTCTTTACTTTTAATGAAAGTTAATTTAAAGAGATTTTTTTCCAAGCAATTTTGGAGCATTTTTATTGGTCCATTCATCATGAAATTTTCACATAATGTAAAGGGCATAATGTAAAGATCTCAAATGATGTAAAACAATAAATAAAAATCACAAGAAATAGCGATACTTGTTTTTGTTTGTTTTTGGACAGCTTCAATATGCAAATTATGGCCACCCCGCCATCTACTTGCATCATTTTGGTGTGCAGTATTAGATTCCTAGTCTAAAAAATTAAGCCTTATTCATGATTCACTTTTTTCATGGACATTCGGCTGCAGAACACTGTCAGGTAACTCGTGCACTGAGGGTCACAAGCAGTCATCATGTTCGTGACATCAAACGTTTACATGTAATTCAGCCACTCACTGACTGGCCAGGACTTAAAGGGTCTATATTGTGAATATTGGTCTTTTCATGTAACTTGTAAGGAGTTAACACTGAGAAAATCAGTTCATGTCATTCTTTGGGGAAAAAAGTCATGTATGTATGTAATGTATGCAAGATGTATGTATGTATATGTTTACCATCCATTGCAGTGCTGGCTGAAGTCTAGCTGCTCATGCACCACATGCGGATGAGAGCATCTGTGAGTGTAGCTCTCTAACTCAAATGCAACTTTTTCAATGCCTTCAGCAGACTGGCCTGGACAGTGCTCACAAGAGACCCTAAGAAAAAACGCAGTTCCTCCTGAGAGCTTCCACTGTAACAAGTCCACAAGCTGCATGCAAAATAACAAGAAAGACAGCAAAGGGGCTACAATCATGGAGGCGCCAGAACCATTGAAAGTGTATGTGTCATTCATGATATATACTCTCATTGGACAGAACATGCACCGCTGTTGCTCTCACTGGATGTCTGTGATGGAAACTGGATGTTCAGGTTTATGTGAACCCTGCTGCAGTTCCCCTCAAGAGCCTGCACTATTACAAGAATACACCAGCTCTATGAACGAGAGTTCAGCCTAAGAACGAGAGGATTACAATTAGGGATGCACTGGTCATGATTTTTTATAGAAAATTCCAATTTCTTTACAGGCAAACTGCCATATGGCTGATTGCTTATTAGCTTTTTTTTAGCACAAAGCTCACACTGTTAAAATAAACTCATAAAAACACTGGCACATTTTCAGTACTTTCTTCCAGCAAAGTCGCAATAAAAAAACAATAATGGACCAAAAAGACACACACATATTTGGATTGTTACTTTATCTCATACTGGTCTATAAATCAATGCTAAAACAATTTAGTGGTTAACTTAAGGCTAGTTTTGTTGAATGTGATAGGCTGATTTAAACTAGGCACTGTTATAGGATCAGTCATTCCCATTTATTCTGCTTTCAGCAGTTTTAGAAAACAGATTTTTTTGGAAGAATGATGAAGAATGGATGGAGGATGAAGGTTTACTGTAAATCTGCTGTAAGGGATAATTTTGTGATGTCAGACTAACATCTTACAATGTCGGACTCAAAAAAACACTTTCCCAGAGTTGAACTGTCCAACTTTTAAAATGGAACTGAAGTTTCACATTCTAACACATCTCTACCTAAACCTGCTATGATTTTTATGATTAAGTTGCCTTTTTGCTGTTGTCTTTTATGTGTAAGATTCATATTCAAACTAGTTGATGATACATCCAGAAATTCTGCTTTAGCCCAGCCCAGTCTATGACATGTATCAAGTGATTTGTATATTGCTTATACAAATAGTTTGTGCTAAAATCTGCATTTAAACTATGTGTTTTTACTCACCCACAATAAAACAGTCTGTACGAACAAAGTTCAGCATATCAGGTGCTCTGATCTGCATATTTACCAGGGGTGTATTTGTTCATCTACCAGTTCCACACATCCTGGTCTCACTCAGCAAATAGTGTCCCTATCTAAGCAGCGTTAGGTGACTTATAATGTACTATATTTAATCGTTACTGTTACAGTTACTATATCATTGTTATCAGACATCATCTAACAGATATTTGCATCAGTGGTTTAGAATTCATTATTGTTTAAAGTCATTGATTGTGTACTGTTGTGTTCTGTCAATGTTTAGTTGTAATTAGACCTTTTTTTTAAATCTTCTCTATAGACATCAGTCCTAGATGCCTGTATGCGTAGAGTAAACAGAACAGAAGGCATGATTACTGTCTCCAGTGCCATATGTTAAGTACTTTTATGACCTCAGTAATAAAAATACACAGTTTCTATTACAAAAGAAGAAGAAGAAAAAAGGTTAATAACTGACATGTCTACTAATATATATAAGATTTAAAGTAACTATTATGGTGGAATGCTTTTTATTTCTTTATTTGTTTTTTCTTTAGGTAGTTGGATCACTGTCATCACGCTGTTTTTCACTAATTGAACTAGACTTTCTCTACGAAAATAAACTGATACTTTGTAGATAGATTTTTGTCTTTTCTAATTGTCATACCGCTGCTGCATCATGTTGCAGGTGGTTCACTTCAGTGTCCACAAATATGCAGTTGTCTCTCAATACCGCCCTTGTTTATCCTTTTGCCACAGAAAGTCAAATAGACGTGAGAGGGAGGGTGTGTTAATTCCACTGCACTGTCTGTATTGAGGAGGTGTCAAGCGATACATTCATGAATTCGATTGGAAAACCATCGCATAGGCATCTTTCATATTCCCTGTGGCCTGATGGACTGTAATAGACAGCTTTCATTAGTATTTTGATGTTTGTTGTGAAACGAAAGGATGGATCAAGACAAAGACGGCTCACCGTCGCAAAGGTAAGCATCATAATATGATTAATATGACAAAGAAATGAGAGGGAAATTAAATTTCACTTCCACATAGTGAAGTAGATCTAGTTGTTGATTTGATGTGCAGATTTCACATGTTCCTCATGTGATTATGTATGTGAGAGAGAGAGAAAAGAGAAATACATTTGGATCTTACATAGACCAATATTTGTTCATGTTTTCCAGCAAAAATGTATTTGGAATAAAAATGAAGAAGAGGAAAAAGAAAGCCGGCAAAGGTCTAGTCTTTGCAAACAAAGGTGCTCAAGGTACAGCCTTCAAAGCAAACACAAGCTCATGTAAAGATGCTGAGCCCTTAATGGGGATTAACACCATGTAATTGTTGACGGCTGACAGACTGCAAACTGATCCAGGATTTCAGACATACGCTGACCGCTGTAACTGTACTTGTAGATGAACATGGCTTTGATTAAACATAATCCTTCTAGATGAATCTGAGGTCGAAGCTGTTCCTGATGAGGCACCAGTTTTAGACCTTGAAAACCCTGAAAGTGGCAGTGAAGCCGGCGCCTCTGTTTGCCTCCCCTTCAGACAAGTGATCAATACAAAGAGGTAGCAAACTCTCCCTTATTTACCCAGTTCAATACTGGTTCACATATGTATCTACATGCTTGTTGCACTTTATAATGTCTTAACAGAGCCAAACCTGCAGCCAAGATTTTGGAAAGTGAGAGCAGGCCACAGGCTTTCCAGGTAGAGGTGCCATTACAGTTCATATTGAGACAGGAGTAGCATCTGATTACACTATAGAATATTTCATTTTAGTGTTTGATTATGGTGATGAAATGCAGAGTTGATAAAGAAATGACTATCTTTATGACTAAATCTCCAAAGATCTCCATCAATATCACAGAAGCTAGACAGTTGGTGGGCGAGAACATTGATCCCAGTGTGGTGATTGAAATTGGAGATGAAAAGAAACAAACTTCAGTCAAAGAGGGGACAAATGCACCATTTTACAATGAGGTGACTTGCCTTTACTCCATAGTTTCACCATTGGATATTTCAGTGGATTTGAGTAGAATTTTTAATGCCATATACTGTATAACTAAATTACTGTTTACTTCCCTACAGTATTTTGTGTTTGACTTCTTTGCCCACCAAGAAATCTTTTTTGACAAAGTCATTAAACTATCAGTAAGTATTTAAGCACAGATCATCAAGTTTTTCCTAAGCCTGTGCCATCCAGATTTAATTTTGGTGTGCTGACTTGATCTTTTTTATAAAGGTGATGCATTCAAAGATCATGAAAAGCTACTGTATTGGGACATTCAAGATTGATGTTGGAACCGTCTACAACCAGCCTGGTAAGATCTCCTATATTTAAATGAAATAGCTCTTCAGTCTTATTATTTTCAAAATCTAAACTACTTCTTTTCTGTACCAGGTCATCAATTTGTCAATAAGTGGGCAGCACTTATTGATCCTACAGATATCAGCACAGGGGTCAAAGGTCACCTCAAGTGTGACATCAGCGTGGCAGGGAAAGGGGATTTGTCCTCCCGTTCTCAGAAGTTCAGTGATGCTGAAGAGCAGATAGAAAAGTAATTGCTCATTTTATTTATTATTTTCTATTTACACAGGGCGAAATAGGGGATGGGCTTTACACTATGTGCGTCTTGTACTCATATATGTGCTCATACAGGGTTGCTTTTAGTATGTAGTAGTATCTCCAAAATGGTAACTTTAAAGAAGAAGGAAAAAATGTACTTTACTTTTAATGTAAGTCAATGGAACCAGACTTTTTCCCCAAGTACTTCTGTTCCATTTATTTTGTTCCATTCATGATAAAATTTACACACAATGTAAAGGGCAGCAGGTATTTTCACGTTCTGTCAAAAACTGGAAAATGACAAAAATGGAGATATGAGGTTTTATTCCGACAGCAGCAATATGTGTTCCCTGTTTGAGACGGTTTCTGATTAGCCACCTTGCCTCGCTGGAATACCCTACTGCTTATATTATTCAAACACTGACCTTCTCCAATGACCATTGTTGTTTTGATCCAGGAACCCACTGCTGCCTGAAGGTTTCCCGTCTATGCGCCCATGGGCTACCTATTATGTGAAAGTATACAAAGCAGAGGGTCTTCCCAGAATGAACTCGAGCATCATGGCCAATGTGACCAAAGCCTTTGTTAGTGACAACACAGCTCTCATAGATCCGTACGTGGTGGTGTCATTCTTTGGCCAGGTGGTAAGTCTATTTAGTAAGTAGTATTTACTGTTGAGCAGTATTGAATAAACTCGGCTGTCCAGTGATCCCTGGAGTAGGGTGGAGTAGTCTAAACCCACAGTCCACTAAAAATTTTGTTCCATTACTGAAAAAATGACTCAAGCAGATGTAAAAGTACCTTTCAAAAAAAAAAAAAGGTCCTTAGGTCCTATTCCTCTCTTTTTGATGCACTAAAAATATACTCAAGCAAAGTCAGTGGTGTGACCACACAGACATTAACCACAAAAAGGAGCTAGTTACTAAGTATTTAGCACTAATTTGTAACCTCACAAATATACTTGAGTGGAAATCAATGTAATATTTTGATTTGAAAAATACTCAAGAAAGAATAAATCCATCAAAATTGTACTTAAGCACATGTAACTGAGTAAATGTGTCTACTTACTGCCTCTGGTGAGCATCAACAGGGACGTTTATAACAGATTATTCAACTTCTTTGTTTGACTCTGTGCTTTTAACAGGCACGGACATCCACACAGAAGAGTACAGCAGACCCTGAATGGTATGAGCAGGTGGTGTTTAAGGAGATGTTTCCTCCTTTGTGCCAGAGACTGAAGATCCAGGTACTGGACGAAGGTAGCATGAATGATGTGGCCATTGGGACTCACTACATCGATCTTCACAGAATCTCTAATGACCAAGATGGAGATAAGGGTACAGATCAGTTACTCAAAGTTCATTTCTGTTGTTTTAAAAAAGAAAGAATGTTATGATTTTCACATGACACATGAAATATTACATGTTTCTTATATGTTATTGTAAAATTATTTCATTACAGACATACAGTATGTGCAGAAGTCTTAGGCACCTGGGAAAATAAAAGCCATTTATTTGGACAATAAGCTTTTGTTGCTCAGAAAAATGCTAATTTTAGAATAAAAACACATCTATTTTTATATTTTTATGCATAATCTACTAATATAAAACAAACTGGTTCTATGATTTTGTCAGTGTCTTTGTTTAACAAACCCCTTTTTATTTCCAAATTGTGGAAGCCTAGTATTATTTGTGTCTACCATCCAATACCTGGGTGGGTTAATCAGTCCTTTATTAAAGTAAACCAGATGTGCTGCTGGAATTTAACAAATCCATGTGATTCCTGTGGGAATTGAGGAGAAATCTGGAACCAAACCTGTGTTCAAATGCATTCATGTTAGTGTGTATTTCTTCTAATGCTATATTGTGTTTTTATAAGAAAATAAATACTGTAGTTCTTGTCCAGATGAATAGTTTTAGGCAATTTGCTTAGGTGCCTTGACTTTTGCACAGTTCTGTACTGTTATATTTTTTACCAAATTAAATTTGACCAGATGCATCCTGACCAGCATTCAAGACTGCTTAAGCTGCATTTTTCATCGTTTCACTTCCCTGCCTAGGTTTCCTCCCCACGTTTGGACCGTCATGGATTAACATCTATGGTTCACCTCGTAACTCTACACTAGTGGATGATAGCCAAGAAATGAACGAGGGAATAGGTGAAGGAGTGTCCTATCGAGGGAGGCTGTACATCCAGCTGGCTGTAGAGATCCTAACAGGAGGAGTTGAGTCTAAGTCTGTGTTCTCCCTGAAGATGCCTTTGAAAGATGTGAAGGGAGGGAAAACTGCTGGTAAAGACCCCAAAATTGGGACAGGAGGAGCAGTTGGAGGAGAGGAGGAGAAAATGGGGGTCATGGTGCTGCCTGTGGACACCCCACAAATGGTAAAGAACTTATACTCTCAGTAAAACATGTAACCTGAAAATGGTTCTATGTAGCACCAAAAAAAGTTATTCTATTGTTATGATGTCAAGCTTGTAACAATAGCAGAACCCTTTTAGTGCTATATAGCAGTGGTTCCCAACACTGGTTTTGAAGCACCCCTGCCCCACACATGGTCTTAGTGTTAGCTCTGCTCCCAACACACCTGATCTATCTAATCCGCTAATTAACAAACCCTTCCTGCATTGAAGTGGGTCTGTTTTGGCAGGAAAACACAAACATGTGCAGGGCACGGGGGTCCTCCAGGACCAGGGTTGGGAATCACTGCTTTATAGAACCGTATACAACATATTCTCTATTGATCTGAAGAACCATTTCACCATGCAAAGAACCATTGAGAATGGAAATGGTTCTATAATGAACTCATGGATCTAAACAGAACCATTCCCTTTATTAAAGAATTATTGAAGAACCATCTTTTTCAAGACTGTGTGCTCTTGTCTCATTCTTATATCTATAATTAGAGACAGCATTTATTTGTAATGTTTTGTTTGTCAAGGTCAGAGATGAAGACAAGGAAAGCTTCCTGCTCTTTGGTGCTTTATTTGAGGCTACTTTGATTGACAGGAGGATTGGAGACAAACCCATCAGCTTTGAGTTCACCATTGGTACCTCTGGTTAAATTCATATATAATTGATTGAACATATGGTTCTCAGTAGTCTCGTGATGTACTGAATTTATACTTGCATTGTATTTTGGTTCTTCAGGAAACTATGGTAACTTGATAGATGGTGCTGCCCTACCAACTTCTAAGAAAAAGGCAGAGAAGGGATCTGATCATTCAAGTCAAGAAGGAGCCATGACCAGCCCTCTTCTGGAAGCTCAGTCATCAGCGTCCTGCAAGTCCACCACACGGCCAGAGAAGCCTATTCTCGGAGATGGAAACAGGTAGGCTCACTCTTGTACTCTTATGCCAATTTCTATCACGTATTTTAAAGGGTTTCGGTACAGTACTACTATCTTATCTGTGCAGGACATACTATTATTTACCCATTTCAACATGGAAGCCCTGTATCCATGTGCGGAGCAGCTGGGAGGACCGAACGTACCGCCTTCATCATTCTAACATGCTGGATAGAATAGCACTTATGTTTGTAAGTTAACACACGTCTGTTGGCAGTTTGCATCATGTGAGCAACTGAGAGCTTACATGATTATAATAATGTTATGTCTGATCCAGGAAGAGGGAGTGGCCAAGGTAGCACAGATGGACAAGGTGATGGAGCCAGGAGTGGAGCCTCTGATGCATGCTGTATTGCGCGAATTTTGCAAAGATGCCAGGTACAGAGCAGCTGAGGTCTTCCAAGCATCACCTTAAAGGGCCCATATCATGGAAAACTGAATGTTTCTCACTTTTTAAAATAAAAGATTCAGATGTAGTTTGTAAAAGCTGTTATATGTTGTCATTTATCCACCCATTCAGCCTGCAGCAAATTAGCCCCACTCATTCATTTATGAGTCTTAAAGCTTAGAATGTTTTTGAATAAGGACAGACAATCAGAACAGGGGTCATTTACATATATCCAGCTTAAAAGCACATTAACAAAAACAGTCAGAAGGAAAGCTGGAAAATGGTCATGTTAATATTAATTATGACTGATTTTGGTTCATGAACCTGAACACCGCATGTGCTGCCAAAAGCAACAAAAAAGTAGGATATGGGCCCTTAAAATCACGTTTTGTTATATGATTTAAAGTTACAGTGAAAGCATAAAAAGTACATTGTATAAGCAAAACAGTAGTAGCAGCATTCATGAAGCTCATGATTTTTGTTATAAATAACAGTATGTCATGAATTGTCAGAAACCACGTAATCAAGTTGAGAACAACGTTTGAGCCGATTTAGCCATGCTGATGCTTTAGCCGTGCTAATATGTGGGGCATACTGTTGTATGCACGTTTCAATATCCCTGTGAAATTACATGTTTTGTTGATTTCCTAACTTTTGTACAGACCACATTTGATTTTATTCAATATGTTAAATTAAGCAATTAATTGTGCATTAAAATGTGGAGAAGTGCGTTCTCTGTACAGGATGTGCTAACTTATTGCTAACTTGCTAACTGTGCTAACTTATTGGCGCCCAGACTTTTACACACAACAGAAAGCTTACATTACTTTTTAACTCCAAAAAAGTAAACTTTGGACATTACCAAATACATATGGGGTAAGATGATAATTGTGTACATTACTGCTTATGTAAAACATTGCTCTTTGTTATTTTGCAATTTTGCAAACTATCTCTAGGGAGTTTATTGCTTTCGCTGAAAAGAAGGTCAAAGGAGCTCATCTGACCATGCTGGATAAGAAGAGACTTACCCTGTGCAAACAGCAGCTGGTGAGGGGAAGGCAGTGCCACATATCAGCCTAAGCCTTTACGTTTCTCTTTGAGAAATGCAGTTGTTTGGGTCCCTGGTCGTGATGCTTTGTCAGGTCTTCTATGTTTCTTTATTGCTCTCCTTTCTTCAGGAAAGTATGATAGAGGTGGCAGAAAGCATCACTGAGCCCAAAAGAAAAGCCCTGACCATCAAAGAGATGCTGACAGAGTCACGGAAGCTCACTCAAAGAATCAGGTTCCTGGTGGAAGAGGTCATTACACAGCTTTTTATGAGCACTTTTGTGCACAGCTTTGTCTTTATGTGTGTGTGCATGAACATACAGTACAGTATTACAGTACAGTACATATCTGAGTGTCTTTACCACTCTTAAAAATATCATCCTCTGTTTTTCATTCTGGTCTCAGCCCCAGCATACACTGCCAGATGTATTTGTGTGGATGCTTAGTAATAATAAACGTGTGGCATATTCCCGCCTCCCTGCTCGCCACCTGCTGTACTCTGACGATCCTGTGGAGAGAGGTAAAGACTGTGGCAAGATCAGCACCCTGTTCCTTAAGGTACCAGTCATTTGAATCATTATATATACACTCTACTAAAAGTTTGGTGACACCCAGCTTGAAGATGTTTTCACCACAGTTAAGCCTGTTTTCTGTATCAGTTTGAAAGTACATTATTTAAGCAAAAACTTGCTCTTCATATGAAAGAAGACACATGAACATGAAGCTGAGTGCTGTAAAATATACCCAAAGTATTAGTGAACAGCTATTTTATGTTATGACTAAAATCAACTTTGTTATTTTTACTAAACAGTGAAAATCAAGCACTGTAAGAAGGCAAGGTGTCCTCAGACTTTTGACAGTGTTTGTAAACTGCTGCCATTCCTTTCCTTAGTTAGTGTACAGCAGACAGATCTTTTAGGATGTTTTGTTCTCTTTTCCAGCATTTCCAAACTTTAACAATATTTTTTTTCTTTCTTAGCCCCCTGGGAAGCATGGAGCAACCTGGGCAGTGCAGGCTAAAGTGGATGTATATCTCTGGCTAGGCAACTGTAGAGACACCTCCCATATGCTGAAGAATCTCCCAGCAGGCTTTGAACTGCAGGGGGTATCATTAGAAGAGAGCAGCAGCACTCCTCCTGAGAGCTTGCTGTACAAAGGTACCATCCTGCTGGTATAAAGAGTCGCAAGTAGTTTTGGTTTTCATGAAATTAAGTGGACTCGAGGCAGTTTTGGTAATTGGAGCCCTCTGGTGGTTGTAAGATGCTAATGCAGATCATAATTAATCTCTCTTCTTTTCTCCAGAACGACATGAGTTTCAGCTGAGGGCTCACATGTACCAGGCACGGGGGCTTATTGCAGCAGACAACTCAGGCCTCTCAGACCCCTTTGCAAGGGTGTCATTCCTGTCCAACACCCAGCGTACTGCAGTAAGCATCTGCATTCTGATGGGAGTCTCACTGACAGATATGTATAGTTGAACATGTACATAGTGTTGGAGTTTTGAAGTTTTAGTGTATCTACAAAGTAATTCTGTAACAGAAATTTCTTAATTTTGTCCTTTCACTTCAAAATATGTTAAACACTGAGCAGTGAGAGATGCTCACACAGAGTGGAGGTTGTATTTAAATGACTGAGGATCATAAGTGCATCCAACTTCTTTTCCTTTAGATCATTAACCAGACTCTTACACCAACCTGGAACCAAATGCTGATAATGGACAGACTGCCTCTGCATGGCATGCTCAGTGAACTGCTGCAAGAACCACCTCTCATTACTATTGAAGTCTACGATGATGATGCTCTGGTAAAAAAAACACTGTTCGTTTCCAAATGACAGCTTTTTAAGAAGGTTTTAAAATTTACTGGATAAGGAGGTAATGGATTATTGAGTAGGATAAGGTGCGGATGAATACACCCTTTGTTCTGTCCAATTTAAGTAAGGACAACTGAAGGACCTGTATCATTTAAAATGTAATTTTCCTTGCTTTTCCTTGTAGTATATAAACATTGTTAAAGTTTCAAAACATCTCATTCACTTCCCATTCACTCAAAGCTAGTTTTGAAATCACTGTCTTTATGATGTCACAAAAAAACAACACGTTTACTTATAGATCTGCCTATATAGTCTGCAGCAGTAAAAATAGTTAAATTAAAAATTATATTTCAAATTAATGTTTAAAGTTTTAAGTATTATGTACAATATTATTTTTAATTTGACTATGACTTATATCCATTGCTCTTCTAAGCAGTGCTGGAAAAATGAATAGTGCAGCAATGTATTGCACGGGCGATGAAATTTGATGATTGTAAATATTGAAAGTACTTCCATTCTTCCATTTTTACTTCCATACATGCATCACTTTTAAATGTTGAGTTGTTTATATTGAAAATCTTTTAATAGCAATGCTCTAATTCACAGGGTAAGCCAGAGTATCTGGGCTCCACTGTAGCCATCCCAGAGGTCAAGCTCGCTGAGGAGTCATACACACCTCCTCT
This sequence comes from Colossoma macropomum, assembly GCF_904425465.1. Taxonomy (NCBI): domain Eukaryota; kingdom Metazoa; phylum Chordata; class Actinopteri; order Characiformes; family Serrasalmidae; genus Colossoma; species Colossoma macropomum. The sequence goes on along the minus strand of NW_023494784.1, from coordinate 31,066,302 downwards.
TTTGCAGTACAGTCCCCTCTTCTGCGGCAGCTTGTCAGGTGGGGACATACTTGGAGCTTTTGAGCTCATTGAGGTAAGGACTAGAACATACAAGTGTTCTACTGTACTTTGTCAGCTGTCAAATCATTGGATACAAAAATGCACTCACTATTTTACCACATGTATGATGAGATTGTTTCATATGAGTATACTTATACACAAGGTGCAAAACACAGGGTGTCATGGGGGGTTCCAGAATCCCCTAAGTAGGTCATTGTTTAGTCTGTTGCACCTACCAATCGGCGAGCTTCTGTCTTTTAAGTAACTAGAGATGCAGCACTGGTCTGCCTCAGGGTGGTGCTGTAGCAAATTGGTTTACCCAGTTGGTCCTCCATAGCCTAGCAACTGTAACTATGCCAGGATTCCTCTGGCAAATTTGTTGTAGCAAATTTGTAAATCTAAAAAAATGCCCAATTTTGCAAGAGATTGGTGGAAAGAGTGAAGAGGGGGATGTTTATTACTGTGTTGCATCACTTTTAGCAAAAAGTGTTTGGGTACCGAGAAGACCAATTGCTGTAGTATTGAAAGTGAAATGTTTTCCCATTCTTGCTTCATACAGGAATTTAGCTGCTCAGTTTGTGGTCTGCTTTGTCATATTTCTTGTTTCATAATGTACCAAATGTTTTCAAAGGAATGTTGGGTGACAAGTCTGGACTACAGGCAGGCCAGTTTAGAACCCAGACTCTTTTACTATGGAGCCATACTGTTGTAATACATGCAGAAAGTGGTTTGGCATTGTCTTGCTGAAAAAAGCAAAGCATTACCTGCAAAAGACGACATCTTGCTCCAAAACCTGTATTTATTGTTCAGCTGTAATGGTGCCTTCACAGATGTGCAAGTCACCCTTGCCATGTGCACTAATGCACCCCATACCATCACAGATGCTGACTTTTGAACTATGTAGTGATAAAAAGCTGGGTGGTCCCTCTCCTCTTTAGCCAAGAGGATGCAGCGTCCGTGATTTCCTAAAAAGGATTTCAAATTTTTGAAATATTAGCTCGGGCTCAGAGAAGGTGGAGGCATTTCTAGATCCTGCTCATATATTGTTTCTTCTTTGCAATGATAGAGTTTTAACTTGCATTAATGGATGCAGCGATAAACTGTGTTCACACACAGCGGTTTTACCAGAAGTGTTCCTGAGCCCATGCAATGATTTCCACTACAGAATCATGTCTGTTTTTAATGCAGTGCTGCCTGAGGGCCCAAGTATCATGGCCATCCAATACTGGTTTTTAGCCAGTGGTGAACCAGTCCCCATCTTTACTTCTGAGAGACTCAGCCTCTCTGGGATGCTCTTTTTATATGTTCATACATAAGTCTTGTTACTGACCTGTTGCCAATTAGCCTAATTAGTTGTTCCACCAGGTGTTTTTAGCATTACACAAGTTTACCAGTCTTTGTTGGCCTTATCCCAACTTTTTTTGAAATGTGTTGTAAAATAAAAGAATGTTTTTTCCTTTACCAGAAAAGTTACCACTGCATATTTCTGTGCATTTGTTTGCACCTTGTTATATTTTGTTGTTACTGAATCCTTAATACACCCCTAGGTTTCAAAGAAAAGAAAACACCTTCTACCTCCATTAGATCAGCCAGAAGGCCAGATCTACCCTGTGCCTTCATACATCCGACCCGTGCTCTGCAAGTACAGAATTGAGGTGAGTTTAAAATTAACGTGCAGGTTTACGTAAGAGCAGTCATAAAAATGAAGATTACTAAATAATAACATTCCATAATGTGTAACTGTGTGTGGGATTTAGGTTCTGTTCTGGGGTCTAAGAGAGCTGAAGAAGGTACAGCTTCTGTCTGTGGATCGGCCTCAAGTCTTCATAGAGTGTGCAGGAAAAGGAGTCAACTCCTCCGTGATACAGAGCTACAAGAGCCACCCAAACTTCAGCATGCTTGTGGACTCTTTTGAAGTGGTAATGCTGACACTCTAAAAATGTTCTCATTTCCTTCTGTTCTCAACATGTTTTGTGCCTTCAGCATTATGGTGACCTTCCTTTGTGCAGGAGCTGCCTGAAGACGAATACCTCCACCCTCCACTCTCTATCACTGTGGTGGACTGGAGAGCGTTTGGCAGGAGCACTCTAGTGGGCAGCCACGTTATTAATAATCTGGGCCTGTTCAAATACACCCCTCCATCCCTACCACCTCCCAGACCACAGCAACAGGAGCCAGCCATCATAGAGCGTAATGGGGTTTAATTTTAGCCATGCAATCTCATTGAATCATAACATGTACTGCCTATTAAAGGTTTGGGGACACCAAGCTTTTCAAATTACAAATGAACATGTTTTCTTAACATAGTAAAGACTAACCAGATTCATTTGGAGTAAAACATCACAGGTGTAAATACAGTAGGGTGCAAAAGTCAGAGACCCTTCCTTTATTTAATTTCCAGTCAAAACAGCCAAGTACAAGTTACTAATTTTCCAGCAACAGGAAAAAAAATGGAAAACATAACGGAAAGAAAATTACACAGAAGCTTTAAAAATTTCATAAGAAGGCAAGGTGACCTTTAACCGGCAGTCTATACTTCCATATCATCATTTCTTATTATATCAGTTCAACTGACACTAAATGAACATTATTTCCTAGCTGCATCACTTCCTGGACCAGAAATCATTGAAGCACAATCAACTGAGGACATTTACATCAACATAGAGCAGGAGGAGACACCCAAACCTCCTCCTATGACTGAGCCATTGCCTCCAGACAAGAAGGTGAGTTAACCCCTTAAATAACATTCTGTTAATAGTAATTTTTATAGGCTATGTCATCAGACCTGCATATGTAGAAGTATTCTTATCTGAATATGTACTTATTCACACTTCTCTTTAGCTCCTCCATGGCTCTTTATTATTTATTATCCTATTCGATTTATAGCATTTTTATTTTAATTTTCCTTTAGTTAAATACAGTATGTTTGCTTGACTGGTCTGTTCAGTATGTTACATGTTATATGTGTGTGTGCTCACCTAGACAAAGTTCATGTATGTGTTACATACTTGGAGAAATAAAGTGATTCTGATTCTAAATGGCCAGGGTCCACTGGCGGGCCAGTTTCATTACACACTTCTATAACCTAAGAATAGCTCAGTCAGTTTGCATTGAAGTTCCTGTAGTTACTGAAAAATAAGCCTTAGTATGTAATAAGACTGGGATTTTAAAGGGTTAACAGAAGCAACACACAAACATACAGGCTCAATGCTTCATGTATTCAGGGCTCCTGTTTACGTGTAGCTTTGACTTTTCCATACAGGACAGAGAGTCTAAAAAGAGCAAGCGAAGGTCTACAAAAAGGAAGAAACGCACTGCTGCTGATGAGTCTGCTGACTGTGTCATTGACTGGTGGTCTAAGTACTACGCTTCAGTGGAGAAGATCCAAATGGTCAGAATAAGCCCTTCTCACCAGTACAATCATAAATTTGTTGTATTTATTACTTGCTGGTCTCACATGTGACATTTTCATCTACAGTCAAAACAAAGGGAGGCCAATCCATTTCCAAACCTCTATGAAGCTGGTAAGATATTTGAACTCACCACTCAGTTACTTTAACCATTAACTCAGCTGGAATGTGTCAAAGTTTTATTCACAGTCAAACATGCCTGTGTTGTGATGTATTACAGTACCTCCTCTTCAGAGCTTGCTCTCGGAAGGATTAACCAATATGGGTAAGAATAGTTGAGAATATCCAGTCTGTTACATGCTCTCATTCCAGTTTTAGTGTGGTGGCCGAAAGAACTGGGGAAGACAGTAGTATTTTCCCCAAAAAGGTTATTTTGAGATTTCTTCCATATATAAAACAATGAATGTCAATGACATTTTATCTGTTGTTTTCAGTGATAAGGATTCAGCACATTTAGATGGGTGTACGCTCCTTATCTACTTCAGAAACACCTAACTTGAACTTCTACTCACCAGCCACCATATAACTTCTAACTGCCTTATTGCAGGCACGTTCACAGATACAGTTACAAGAGGTGTATTACGTCAACTTATGATTAGTACAGTGTACAAGGGTATTAATTGTTAAAGGGCTCTTTGAGTGATTTAGGGCATGTAAATACATTTCAAAGTTACAAGCAAGGACAGAGTTCTATGAAGGGATAGTCAATGTGGAACTGTCACAAATGCACGCATCGCCACAGCGCTTTAAAGAATGTTTTTTAGGAAAGCGTCACATTCCGTAGTGCATTCAATTGGGCAGAAGTACTTCTGTTTTAGGCTGCCTCTGGAAAACTCATTTATGCTTTGTTTCCTCTGAAACATGATGGATTGTCTCTCTGGATGCGAGTGTCTGCAATATGCTGCAAATAATAAAGTGTAATTCATGGCAGGTTGCCCCCTCAGTATCACTGCTGATTGTGTAATCCCCCACCCAAAAATATCCAGTCAAGAGAAACAATGTGGTCAGAGAGTAACCACTGATGAAAGGCTAGAGGTTAACACATATTGTACATGGCAGTCTGTTGTCTCAAACTGTGTAGGTGTTTCTAATTAAGTGGCTGTGTTCTTCACCTGATAAAAGAATTGTTTTGGGAAATTTCACCACAACACTGTAACATGAATATTACTTACATGTAATGTCATTTTTTACTTTTAAGCTACAGGAATGAAAGAGAAGAAAAAGCAGATGAGCTTCAGGAGTGTGGGTGAACAGCCCAAATTAGCAACCTTAAAGGTAATATTCAAAGTACTGATGCTGCTGTTACATAATCATCTAGAGCCTGTTCATAGCACTATAGTGTAGTTTTAGAATCACTTGATTTAAAATGACCCACACTCTTACTTCCACTCACAGGTATATGACAAAGAGCTTGAGGCTGAGTTTGGCCCTTTTGATGACTGGGTGAAAACCTTTGAGCTGTATCGTGGCAAAGCAAATGAGGAAGATGGCTCTAGTGTTGAGAGGTTTGTTGGAAATTTCAAGGTGAGTTGCACACTTGTTATTACACATGAGAAAAATCCTCTGTTTAGATGAAAAACAAATATATATTTCTGTTTAAATGTCTTTCCACAGGGCAGATTCTGTCTGTATAAGCTGCCTGAAGGTGGTGAGGGTAAGGGTTTGGATACCTGGGAGTATAAGATAAATCAGGGGATTCCAGCCAACGCTCCTGTGAATGTACTTATTCGAGTGTACATTGTTTCAGTAAGTTTCCAACTAACTCATTCAGAAACGTATCCAACATTAGGTGCCTGTAATATATTTTTTAAATGTTTTGAATCCAACCTTGACATAAGGCATAACAGATGATTTTTATAGGACAGTCTTCATACAGAACAGTCTACATACACAATATAACGTATATGAAGTACAATATAATGTTAAAGAAATGAAATATCGTTGCAGAGAGTGCAATTTTATATGTCTTGGCTTCCATAAATAGATTTTTTAGTTATGGAGTTGAGCAGTTTCCTCATTATTCTTGGTAAAATTATTGAAGCCGTACTGACTTTAGTCTGTAGGAATTAATTTTACTATGACATTCTTTACTGGTACCACATAGTAGAAGATGCAGTATATTTTCCTCCAAATAATCACAGATTGAACTGTGGATTGTGTGACATGCTGCTTTAATTGTGAAATATTAGGCATCCAACCTCCATCCAGCCGATCCTGATGGTAAGGCGGATCCTTACATTGTACTGAAACTTGGTAAAACTGTCATCAAGGACAGAGACAACTACATCCCAAAACAACTCAACCCAGTGTTTGGGAGGTAAGGATTTGGCCACTTAATCAAGAAGCGAGAACGTTAAGCGAATGCTGTTCTTCTGTGATAAAATGCTGTGATTTACAAAGACCTGTGGAGTGAAATATTTCTGTCTGTCAGATCCTTTGAAATTCAGGCCTCCTTCCCCAAGGAATCTTTACTGAGGATTCTCATCTATGACTACGATGTTGTTGGTGGTGATGATTTGATTGGTGAGACACACATAGATTTGGAGAACCGCTTTTTCAGCAGACACCGTGCTACTTGTGGGATCCCTGCTGAATATGCCATGTGAGAATACAACTAATTATTATATAACTCTTTGATAGAGCTTTGATTTCTTGTTTACTTTTTTTTTCTTACCAACTATGACAACTTGTATTGTTGTGCTTATTTTTTTCTATCACTGCTAGCGATGGATACAATGCATGGAGAGACTGTATTAAGCCAACTGACCTGCTGATTAAGCTCTGCAAGGAAAACAGACTTGGTAGCCCCCGTTTCACTCCCGGAAGAATCAGCATTGGAGAAAAAGTCTACACTGGCAAAACCGTCTTTGTTGATGAGGGTAACAGTAATTCCATTGAAGAAAAGGATTCCTGAAGATGAATATTCTCACAGTGTGACCTGCAAGTGTTGTGCTGAGAGAATGCTTTCATGTTTCAGATCAGATAGTGGAGTCTTATGAACATCTGGCTCTGAAAGTACTGCGCAGGTGGGAAGAAATGCCAGATGTGGGCTGCCAACTGGTGCCAGAACACATTGAGACCCGGACTCTTTACCTAAAGGACAAGCCTGGCATGGACCAGGTAATTCTTATCTGTATTAAGCTGATTCATAGCTCACCTATTAATTTAGTGTAGTATGGGCGTTGATGGAGTATGTGAACGCTTTAGAAACTAATGGATTCTCCTTTATTGGCAACAGCGTTTTTCAAACGTTGTGTGTGTGTTGTTTATTATTATGATTTGAAATTACGATGACTCCAAACTTTATCTTTACAGCTGGTCAGTAATCATTTTACAGGCCAGAAGCTAGTGAATATTTCAGAGATAAAGAGTATTTTTTCCCATTTCTGTTTGTTCTCTAGGGCCAGGTGCAGATGTGGGTAGACATGTTTCCTATGGACATGCCTCATCCTGGACCTCCGGTGGATATTTCTCCCCGCAAACCCAAAGGGTAATACTGGTTATTTACTAACAAACTGGCCACATCTTAAATAATATCTATATTGTGCAGTCTGGAGTACTTTTTATTTACCCAGGTATGAGCTGAGGATCATTATCTGGAACACAGAAGACGTCATTTTGGAAGACACCAATTTCATAACAGGGCAACAGTCAAGTGACATCTATGTCAAAGGGTAACTGTGTGCTGTATGTTTGTCTAGTTTAAAAGACTGTAAATAGTTCCCCTGTCTGTGTTCTGTCACTCTTGAGGTAATAAACACATAAAAGGATATGGTACCTGAAAGAACACGGTAAGTTCCTTCTCTGTTGCCTCAGATGGCTGAAGGGTCTTGAAGATGATGCCCAGGAAACAGACGTTCACTACAACTCTCTGACTGGTGAGGGCAACTTCAACTGGCGCTTTGTGTTCCCCTTCCACTACCTCCCTGCTGAGAAGCTGGTGGTGGTCAACAAGCGGGAGAACATCTTCTCCCTGGACAAGACGGAGCAGAAGCTGCCTGCAGTCTTAGTTATGCAGGTGTGGGACTTTGAGAGACTGTCTTCTGATGACTTCCTGGGTAAGACATATAAATTATGCTAATATTTAACAGGGGAGTCTTCATTTTAGGATTACGTATAAAGTACTGTGCAGAAGTCAGAGACCACCTTTTTATTTATTTAAGTTCAAGTAAGAACAGCCATTAGGGTACAAGTTATTCATTGTGCAGTGTCAGGGAAAAAGCAACAACTTATTATATTTAGAAAGTTAATTATAACAATTTTTCCATAATTATTGTGTCCACTCTTTGCCTTCATTATACAACCTTGTTTCCAAAAAAGTTGTGATGTACAAAATGTAAATACAAACAGAATGCAGTGATGTGCAAATCATTTAAACCCTATATTTAATTGAGAATCATACAAAGACAACACATCAAATGTCAAATGTTTTCTTCATTGTTTTTTGAAAAATATAAGACCATTTTGAATTTGATGCCAGCAACACCTGTCAAAAAAGTTGAGACTGGGACATGTTTGCCCCTGTCCCACTGTGTTGCTCTGTGTTGCATCACCTCCTTTTAACAACCCTCTGAAAGCGTTTGGGAGCTGAGAAGACCAATTATCAAATGTTTTCCCATCCTTGCATGGTATAGGATTTACATTTTGCATAGCGTCCCAACGTTTTTGAAACAGGGTTGTAGCTTTCAGACTTGCTTTCGGTTTTTCAAAGAAATCTGCAGGGATATTTCTTCCACATCTTTAAAGTTCAGTCTTAGAAGTTGGTTACATTTTCTGCTTCTCATAATCCAAGTATTTCCCATGATGTTGAAGTCTGGACTCTGGGGTAGCCAAACCATTCTTCTGAAAAAAATAAAAATAAAAAGTCAGTATCCTTTTCTCCGTAACGGCTTCTTCAGTTTAGAGTTGTGTATATGTCCGTAAATTTTCGTTTTTTCAGTTTAGAGGTCATGTCTGAATTTCGTTTTTTCCAGGCACAGTAGAGTTGGACCTGCATGGGTTTCCACGTGGTGCTAAAACAGCAAAAGACTGTAAGATGGAGATGCTGAAAGACAGCAATGAGAACATCTCCATCTTCCAACAGAAACGCGCAAAAGGCTGGTGGCCTTTCGTGAAAGCCGAGGAGCTCACGGTATGTAACTCCTTGGTATATTCTGAGAGGGACTTCTCTAAATTTGTCTTGTGTGAAAGTTACAGGTTAAGGAATTTAATGAATGAAAATCATTATTACCACCACTACACATTACTGAATTATTTATTCCAATGGATCTAGGGGAAAGTAGAGGCTGAGTTCCACTTGGTAACAGCTGAAGAAGCAGAGAAGAACCCAGTAGGTCGAGCACGCAAGGAGCCAGAACCTCTAGAAAAACCCAAGTAAGACTAATGCTGTAGTTATATTTGATACATTACTACTTACATCATTAGCTTAAAGGGTGGAGTAATGTCTGTAGTAGTATTGCTGAATGTTTTTCCAGGCTTTCGTTGCTTGTAACTGAATGGTTTTAGTAGTCTACTATTTAAAAAAAAAACAGTTCAGTTTTTAAGTCAATAACATTTTGTTCTCTTCTAGTCGGCCTGATACCACATTCTCCTGGTTTGTGAATCCTTTTAAGTGTTTCTTCCATCTGATCTGGAAGAACTATAAGAAGTACATCATAATTGCCCTGGTGCTGCTGATTGTGGCACTATTTCTTGCCTTGCTCTTCTACACACTTCCAGGGGCTATCAGCAATAAGATTGTCAGCGGATGATCAATCATTTTAGATAAGAGGAGTTGGGCTACCAACAGAATTGATGTCAGATACATGCACTGTAAGGGACTAGTCTTTATATTAACAGTCTCTCTTATTTTGGAAAGCAACATATTAATAAACCACTGAAATGGAGGCCTGTAAATACATGAATCTAAAGATGCTGTGAGATTTTTATTAGAGTCTAATAGTGCATGATTGGTAAGTAGTACTGTGATTAATAATAGTGTATAATCCTACATGTTAACAACATTGTATTGTATTTTTCCACATTGTATTGATTTCTATATGCATGCATCAGTGTTTCCATTTGACATATTAACTGGAATATCTGGGAACTTTTTTTATTAATCATTTTCCTGTGTACCAGTTCAGTGAAAGATATTCAAGAAGCACAGCAAATGACATTTGTTATAAAGAATGAGACATTTATAGTGTTTTCAGTAAAAAGTTCTGAAGGAAACTTAGAAATGATCTCGTAACACACTAATCTACATTTCTTTTCTGACAATGTTGCCTGATGTCTACTACTGTTATTAAATACACAGTCAATAACAAAAACAGTCAATGAGTATTAACAGATCCAGTCCCTGTCATTTTCTGATTTTATTGCTATGGTTGTATTAGCAGCTTGAGGGCCACAGATGTTTCCTCTGCTGCCGCTGTGCTGTGTGCCACCGCATCTCAAACTTTTAGTAATGCTTTACTGGCAAACACGGCAGCGCGTTTGGAGGAGGATGCTAAACTCGCAACAAAGACAGTATGGAGCCCATTTACGCTTAGCCACTTCATAGGTCTGTTCACACCTCGCACTTGCAACATGCACTTGCATCAACATTCAAAAACAATGCACGTGGTGATGGGCTTCTTATTAGGAGAAAATAAATCAGATCAAAAATCTGGTCAACCTGGGGATGCATTTTAATAAAAAGTCTAAATGCAATCCGGCCAAAGTGTATCCAGATACGATCCGGACACTAAACACATGTTAATGCAAGTAATAAGTGTAAGGAGGCTCTATGTGTCTTGGGCTGATCAGACAGCTATCTATAAAAGTCAAGTGTAAACGCTACTAAGACACTTTGGAGACAGATTGCTATCTGGTCATACTGTACATGGAGGTCTTTTGTTACTGAAATTAGACATGATTGAAAAAAATGAAAGCTGCAAACGGCCTCGTGCGATCTCAAATGATTCCAGAAGACAATTTCTTGGATTTGCATGTAATGTGGGAAGAGCAGCACTCATGCAAATTAGATCTGTATATATCTAACACAACCATATTTATGTGCCAAGTGTAAAAGGAATGTGGAAACATTTTATCTGGATAGTCTCTGGACAGGTGATGAAATAAGAAATGTAAATAGCCTCATGGTCACTCTGTGAAGTACAGTAATCATAAACATCAAACCTCCCATCACCCCAGTGGTATGATGGTTAAATGTGTTCTCTAAAAAATGGGTGCCCCCTTAGAAGACAATATTAAGTTCTAACCACCATCTTGGGAAGAGTCCCTCTTGTGAAAAGTCCTTCTTTTCGTACACTGCAAACTCTGTGTAATAAATTAATATTGTCATTCTGTATCACAGTCCCCAAACCAAACCTGAGCTCCTTAAACTTCCTGATCATAATAGTCCTATCACTGAAACATCTCGGAGCCAGCTGCGGGAGTTCTATGCTGTTGGAACATAGCAGATCCAGGCTGCATCTGACCCTCGGCCACACTGAGTCTCTGTGCTGCCAGTAAAGGACTGGTTCCTATCTGCAGTGGTAGAGTGTATGCTCCAGTCTCAGATGTGCCAGGTCTGCCCAGGGCAAAGCCCCCCTGCTGTGCAGTCGCCCCTCCTCGCCTCCGACTGCCACGCTGAGTGAACAGCCCCTGTGCTGGTGCTCCATTTAACTGTGCCGCCTGCGACATCAGACAGGCCTGTAGCTTGCGCTTGGCTCGCCAGCGGGCCACTCGAAGGCGCGTCTTCTCCCTGCGCTCCTTTACCAGGTCGGCCAGCAGTGCCTGAGGCAGCGTCTGCTCCAGCTCTCGCCGCCGCGTCTCGCTGCGTTTACGCACTTCGATCCTTTTGCGCTTATATTCCTCATACAGGTTCAGGTCCTTACACCATGGACGGACCTGCCTCTGGCCACTTGCCATGGCCAGCTGAGACTCAGCATCTGAAAACACATTGATATAGAAGAGGAAAATGTGGATGAGGAGATCTTCCAAAAGACAGCTTCAAGAAGACATAGGCTTCTTTAGAGATGGTGGGGAGAAGTAATACAACACAGCACCAGATTGCATTCTCATTCATAAATGAGGCTCCTTGGTGTTTTGCCATTTGTTGTATGTGGCACAACAACCCTTTCCCTCATTTGCATGTCATTAGTTATTCGTAACAGAGCACCTTGTATGGTCATTCACTTTTTTTTTGACCTGCCACTGCTCAACAATGGACAGTTCTTGTTATGTTAGATACCGTGTTATGCACCGCACTTGTTTACTAAACATTTTTCATTTTTTTTATTTTTGCTGTACTTTTACCAAACAGCAATTCTTTTTTTTTTTTAGAATCCATAACTCTGATTCGAAGATTTTCTTTTGTTCTTTGACATAGCATGTCCATTTTGACACCCAGACAGGCCTTTACTTGAGAAGGAAAAAAAAATGCTAATTTTTAAATCTAGCGAACAAGTGGCTTTTTCAAATCATGTAAAAAAAATAAATAAATAAAACAACAAAAATGGAGAGAAACGGTTTTGTTCCAACAGCAATGATATTAAGGTCCAACTTTTATGGCCTGAATGTGTCTCAAGTTTGAATTAGGGAAATTTAACATAACACAAAATCAATGGGGGGAAAAACGGCCTGGAACTTAGCGGTACTGAGACAAACAAGTTATTTTTAAGTATATTTATGGCAGTGTGTTTTCAATGTTGTTTGATATCCTTTAGTCTTTGTGCAACACTTTTTGCAGAGTGCATAGTTACCAGTGGGTTTTAGAAATCTTGTCGATCATGTGCCGTTAACCCTGCACTGCATGTCCAATGTGCTGTGTACATAAATAAACCGACAAGTTTTGTATAAAAAGTAACGAATACATAATTATCACACAGACATCTGGTCAGTGTATAATAGATTTAATTAGCACAAAATTCCAATTTGTTTTGCTTATGAAAGTCACACAAGAGAGTATGGAATATTGTGCATTCTGGATATTAATATGAATTAATATACAGATCAAGTTGATTTAAAACATTTATTTACCCAACATACATATAATTAGCTAAAATATTTGATTGTTAACTACTTTACAATATTTACAAAACAGTACTTTAAAATCTCAGTCCACCAAAACAGCAAACTGATTATACAATGCATTTATAAATAAAACATATGCCTTAAAAGCCAAGTCAATCACAAGTGTTGGAGTTTTTCTCTTATCCGCTGACGTCGCTTGGCTGCCGCCCATCTCTGCTGCAGTTTTATCCTCTTTTCCAAGGGGAGAAATTTACTGGATTGTATATCACCTCGTGCTTTTCTTTCCCGGTACCTGGAGGTGAGAGCAGGTTACATTGTTAAGGTGCTATAAATGAACTGTTTAAATCAAATGCCTAATTTAGAATGCTTCACTCATAAACAAGAAGAAATGGTTAACCGTTGTCGTCTCTCCTCCAGCTTGGCCTCCCTTTTGACAGGATCTGCATTTAGTCTCTCTCTGTATCTCCTGGTCTTCTCTGCACTGGTCAGTGCTTTGTCTAGAAACAACCATGTAAGACTACTGTATTTACTCGTTCAGGGCAATTTCAACTGTTAATATGAAATTTTTCTGTGTAGCCTATGTCCTTAAAGAAATATTGGATATGCAGATTAAGTGCTGAATTATAAAACAGTCACAGAGTATCTTGAAAAAAAAGGATTCAGAATATTGTGATATGTCCTTGTACTGTGTTGCATCACAGAACACAGCCTTATCACTACGCTCTGAATCATTTTCTTCTGAGATGCAGTGACTGTCTTCATAATTCAGCCCACTTTTGCATATTCTGATTACTGTTCATATTTATGTTAAAAACACAACATCAGAGTTTCTTATTCAAATCTTATTCAGGTCAATGAGGCACTGAGAAAGTAGAATTGAATGGAAAAAGAGAACTACTCACCATTTCTTCTCATCCAAAGCTCCTTAAACTTCCTGGTTACATGGAGACCTCAAACCAGCAAGAGTCTTCGTGTCAGTGCCCGTTTATAAACGTTTCACATCACATCATAGGACACTTTATGAAAGCAAGCTGCAATGACCTAAGGAGTGACCCCCTGCTTTAACTGTACATTCAGGACTGCATTAAGCTAAATCCTGCACTTTATTTGGAGAAAAACAGGTTAAATCCAATCCAAAAGCTGAAATCCGATCAAATTGTATTTGAAAAAGCGGTCTCTGATATTTTTAAATGGGCTATTAACTTATTTTGTTAATCTGTTTTTGCTGTTAGCCATGGGGTCCTGAAAAAATGTATTACTCACTGTCAAATAAATGATAAATGCACGTCATTTTGATTCAGAGATGCTTTCCATTTTCTTTTCTTCTGTTGAATTCGAGTTGAGTGGAACTATGTAAGAAGAATTTAATGCCAAGTGTTCCAATGTACCAATCAGAATTAGGGTGGATTTTCAGTCCCCCTACCCCTTTCTACACACCAGCCCCACACAAACCAGTGGCTCTTTAACCTCGGATACCACAGGTGAACACTTTACTTAATTCCATCACTGCATTACCCTTCTTGTGTGCTTTAATGATCTGCTGCCTACGATAACAACCTGTTCACAGCACAATAACAAAAAATGTGCTCAAGATGGTTCTTCCATTGCTATGATGTCAAGCTTGTGACTATGTGCTATATAGAACCATCTTCAGCACATTCTCCATCAATCTTAAGAAACCTTTCACGATGTAAAAAATCTTTTAATCATGCAAAACCATTTTCTTTACTAAAGAACCCTTGAAAAGACATAAAGTGTGTAGTCTTTGTACCAGATGCTTTGAGTTGTACAAAAACATCTGATGACAGAAAATGTTAATTTGGGATTAATTTGGTATTAACAGTAATGCATTAAAGTTATTACTAACAATAATAATCATAATTACATCTGGAATTAAGTAGTGTATAACTGCATTGCTTGTCTGTTAAACTACTAAAGCTTGCTAAGTTTCTCAGATATAAAATGGATTAAGGGGATGGATCTGAAGCTGTCCTTTCACAGGTATGCCAGATTCACTGGATTTATTCATTTGTTCTCCTTTGTGGCTGTGATTTGCTAGGAAAAACTAAACATCCCTCAACAATGAGGGCTACATGCTATCAAGCTAACCCTAACCATGCTGCCATGGGGTTGTTTATGTTACAATGTCAATCACCATTCCATCTGGAACAACCAAACAGTCCTGATCAGGTTGTACAGCTTGTTTAGCTCTAACTCTACTTGAACAATGAAATATGGTTGAGGATATAAATATAATATAAATATCAATATGGAAATATAATGTATAAATATAAAAATACCTCTGGTTAACGATCATAAGTTGGGAAACACTGCGCTCAGAAATGAAAGATATCATTGTTATATTTTGTATATTTGCAGTCTTGCTGGCAAGTCTTTGATTTGTTTATTTTAACTTGAAAAATACATTTATTTACCAAAAAAATGGAAGTGAGTTTAATTAATGTTAAACTGGGCTTCATGATTGTGATAATTCTGACTGACAGATCTATGTATAGCCATAAAACAGGTTTGTGCATCTGTACACAGCACAACGTTGGTAGCTTGCATCATAATTATAAAAGCCGAACTCATAATTTTGATCGCTATGCAACTGCACAGCCCAAATGTTTATGTTTACTTCTTTTCTACTGTGTCAATGTAAGCAAACAGGTTCATGATGACCAGATATTCTTGATGATCGCTTTACCTAGTCTTATACTCTAGTCTATCTGCTGAGTTTTGTGTTTTCCTGCTCTGCTGTAGAAGGACTAGAATTGGAAACACTGTTCTTGACTTTCTAACAAGGAATCTTTTTGTGTTAGTTGAAGTCAACACTTACTTCCTCTATAGCTTGTGGAGCAAACATATTTTTTAACCTCCAGTCATGCAAAGGCATAGAGCAACTGAACACATCTGGAGGAGAGTGTTAACTGAATAATTAGTTTTGGTGACCTAACAGATGCCCTTGGTTGGTTAGCATCACTCCCTATCAACAGGATAAAAGGAATTATGCTATATACAATATCGTAGCAGAAGTGCTAAGCAAATGCTAGCATATATCTTTACAAATATCTAGGTCATAAATTATGATTAGGAAATGAGAGAATACTCTGCTTCAACTCACATGTGCTTGGGTCCACACCCATGAAGCTTGGTTCAGTGATCGAAGGACATGAAATCTGGGGACACTGTTGGCTCAGTGGCAGGTCTAGGGAGATGCCTGGTCCTACTTCCGCTGCCTGCTGACAAAGCTCTGTCCTAGCACATTCTGAGTTGACGGCTTCCACTGGCTCCTCCTTCACCTGGACAATTTCAACCTCTCCTTCCTCCTGTTTGATCTTGAAAGGAGACTCTCCACAGGCTGCCGTGGCTGTGTTAAACACCTCGCTATTATCGGCAACAGGGGGGAGGTTGGGGTCCATTGTGTCTGTGTGCTCCACTTCTGAAGAAGCCTGTTGTGCTGGAGGCGTCTGACCCCATAAAGGATCACTGCTTTCTGCCACCAGACCGTCACTTTCTATCACAGCGGCACTTGAGTTCTCTGCTACAAAACAACACACACAAACAATATATTTAACTCTCACTTTAATCAATGCATAAATGTTACTATTACAGTTGTTCTTAATATCTGTCCATTTGCATCCATTCATACCTTTCACAGGTCCCATGTGCAGTTTCGGCCTATGCACGTCCTCGCTGTAAATGTCAGAATTTGTGTAGCTCTCGGCTGGGACAGGTTCCTGAATCACGTTTTGAGCTGTTGGTGCGGGTAACTGTTTCTCCCATGTGGGCTCTGCGATACGAGCTGGTTTCGGAACAGGATTCTGAACTTCAATACAGGGCGACACGTTACTGGCGGAGCACCTTCTCGGGGGCACCACGTCTCTCGCCTGGTGAACATTACGTGCTCTGCCTGGCTCGAACTGAACGAGCACGGGTCGGTGATTCTGTAGAGCCTGTCTGTCTTCTCTAGCCGTCAGTGCGTTCAAATATCTCCGCATGGTTTTCATCTGACACCGGGACATCTCCAGCATATTCCTGATGTTCTCGTTCTCTTTCTCTTTGGCCGTCATCTCCCTCCTAAACTCCTCGAATTTCAGACTGACGACCCGGATCATCTCGCCCAGCACCGTCTCCACCGCAGCGTTCACTGCCTTCTCAATAACAACACCCATTTGCCCTCTCATGAGAGAAATTGTTAAATTGACATCCATCGTGCGCCAGATAGTTACGATAAAGAGCCACTGACTGGCTAAACCCGACCCTTAACAAACAGCTAACAGCAGCTGCCTAGCGAAGGCTTTACTCTAGCTAGCTAGCAGCAAGGCTAACGGTCGCTAACGCTAACCCGCAGCGCTGACTACTACTTCTTAGCTCAACACGTTCAGTTTATCACTTACATTCGCTCACAACAACAAGCCATTCGGAAGAATGAGAGTCTAAGCGTCTATATAAGGCCGAATACCCGCGTGAAAACAAATGACCAAGCGCTTTGCTGTCCAGGTGCCACATCCCAAAAACCAAAACAACAAAGACCGAATAAAAACCTCTTTCCCGTTTTCTTCTTGCTCTTATGTGGCCGTTTGGTAGGTTTACCACCGCAAAGCATTTCACTGCCACCTACTGGATATCAGGGTCGGGATGGTTCGAGTAAACAAAGCAAGAAAGTGGCTTATCGCTTTTAAAACAACAACCTAAAATGTGATAACACACATTTTTAAAACAAACCAGAACAGTGTATTTCCTGAAGAAGATGCAAAGTGATCGCGCAGCTTAAGCTTATTGCGAGGTGGTTGCTAAGGTGATGCTAGGCGGTTGCTGTAGCATGAGGTGCGCGTACTCTGGTTGTTGGAACGAGGAATGAAAAAAGGACACATGGAAGAGTGAGGGGTCAGTACTGCTGTTGATTAGAGCTTGGGGACCTGCCGTGAGTGAGTACATGCAGTTTCAAGGCTTTCGGGCAAAAGAAATAGTGCTGGGGTTTGGGCAAAAATGAATGGGACTCTATGGGAGAAAAAGGGATGGAGAAACAACACAGAGAGGAGTGTGGGTCACTTTGGCTGTGGTTTAGAGCCTGCGGACCTGCTCTGAGTGAGTACATGTAGTTTGGTTGCTGTCATGCAGAAGAAATAATAGCGCTTGGGAGGGGGCTATGAATAGGAGTGTAAGCAAAGGATGAAAAAACGACACATGGAGGAGTGCAGGTCCCTATGGCTGTGGGTTAGTGCTTGAGGACCTGTCCTGAGCGAGTACATGCAGTTTGGTGGCTGTTGGGCAAATAATAGTTTGTGTGGGGGCAAAAATGAATGGGACTTTATGAGAGGAACGAAGGATGAGAAAAAATGACAAGGAGATGAGTGTGGGTCAGAACAATATTGAAATCGAGCTCGGGGCCTGCCCTGAGATAGTACATGTGAAATGGTGTCTTTCGGTTGAGCAGAAGTACAGTGGACCAGCGTGCCGCTTTTGCACCCCATTCATTCCTATTGGGAAAAAAAATTGTAAATTAACTAAGATTGTACGAAAACCATACGTTGGATCGAAAAGCTGTAAACAAGCACACCATTCCCGATCAGACCAAGCATTCAGGAGTTTGAACAGTGTTGATATCTCGAAAACTGCGGGACGAGTTAGCGGCCAAAAATGCAGCAGAAATAAGAAGGTGAAGAAAAAGAAGAATATTCTGTCGGATAATAATAGTGTTGCACATTGCTTTGCAATGCGCAATCATTAATAATTCAAGTTCTAATTAAAAATAAATTACAATAATAATTAGTAAACAGTATTTCCATTAAGAAATTTAGTATTGTATCATGTTCGAGAAATGCTTAACATGATAATTTTAGGTTATTGTTCTTCCACAGTTGTGTTTTTTCCACAAGGGCTCTTATTGTGAAGGCAAGTCTAGCCCAACAGCTGCGTGTTTATGTGTAGAACAGGAAGAACCGTCACTGTGTCAGAAATGGTCCCCTAGTCACTACACCCTACATTTGAAAATCTGGGTCACTATATAGAACACTGTTATAGGGAACAGAATTTGTGATGATAGTAAATGATTTCAGACACTATGTCATACATGTTTGCTCATTACTGTGCAGCAACAGATTCTGTTGTGTAAACCCTAAACATCATGCCATCAGTTTAATATATCTGCTGAGTTTGACTGCACACATGAGAAGAGCTTACCTACATCTGTAACAGGTCTGAAGAGAGCTATATGGAGACGCTACCAAATCCTACACAGAAAGAGTTGTAGGGGAGAGCGGGGCATTTTGGTTTTTGCAAAATAATTTAAAAAATATTTAAGTTGGAATAATCATGTTTTCATACAAGCAACATATACGTCTCTGCTACAAACGAACAAAGACACTTTATTTGTCTTTGTTTACTAAAGTTGAATTAGTTGTAATGCCATGTTACAACCAGCCCCTGCAGTACGGAGGCAGTACTTAAGCACTTGTTGTGAGCTTGTCACATGCTTTAAATTGGTGCTACGTTGTCAGTGCCAAGACGGTGATTAAAGTAATATAAGATTGGATTTTGTGATTTATGCAAACAACAAGCACCTCGTTTGTCAGTCAGCGCTGGGAGCTGAGAGTGTGGACATGAGTCCAGGCTTGAGGACTGAGAGAGCAGGATGTAGTTAGGCTAGAGTGAACTGTTAGCGAGGAAAGTTAGGCTTATGTACGGCATAGCTGTGGCCAACTACACCTGTAGATAAAGCACTTGCGCAAAAGCTAAGTTCCTTCTTTAATAGCAGTAAATGCTACAGTATGTTATTGATGCCAAGCAACTAAGTAGTCAGACTGCTGAACAAGGACATCATTGTATATCCTCCTCAGAACCAAGGAAAAAAGGTGTCTTGCAATTTAGTTTTTTGTGATTTCCTATCTTTTAGGTGTAAATAAAACATATTACCATTTACACTTATGTAATTTATGTTGAACAGTAACAATAAAATAAGGACGTATTTGACTTTCATTCTGTATTCATTTTAGTGGTTTGTTGATTTTAGCTTTTTAACTGAAATTTATTCTCTTATTTATCTTGCATTTCTTGTGATTTATTGACTTTTCCTGTGTTTTTGCCCTCTCAGGTATAGAACAGCTGCACAGTTGACCTAAAATCTATCTAAAACTGCTTTTGAATTCTTTTTGAACATTGTTTTTATTTAATCTACAGAAATGCTGAGCTTCTACTGAAAACTAAAAACTTGTTTGGTCTTTCATTCAGGCATAGGTAGCACAGGCATGAATCCATTATGGTGGAAAAGCACAATAATAATGTAAATAAATATTATTAATATCATTACTATTAATTTAACCTTCAAACACTGACACCTCTGAAATGTAGTTATTTTTATTTACTTTTAAAAACTCCAACCACTCTGATCACAATGAAATGTAGTTAATAGTTATTTTATTTACTGTACTTTCTGTTGCCAAATGCACTTTGTGCTGCTATTATTTATGGTAATTCTAGAACTAAATAAAACATACATGCCAGTACTGGCCCACAGTGGACGACTGCTTTCCTGTTGGTGTCTGGGTTGTCATCTGAAGAGCTACCTGCCTCTTCATCACAACTCTCTGTCTCCTCTTCCACAGGTTTAATCTCATCCTCAGCATTTTCCTCATCTGATAAACCTAAGTTAAAATCTAAGAAGCAAAAGCTTTTCTGCTTCTGTTGTCTCCTGAAATAATGTGTTAGTATATTAGCAACAGTCAAAGACAAGAAGATCTCCTTGGTGTCCACTGTAGTGGATGTTCATAAAATTGTTATCATTCAATCCCAAAAATAATTAAACTGCTCTCGGACCTCACTGAGTAATTCTCAACAACTACAAGAGCATTAAAATGCATGAATTCCATGGTGAAAAAAGCAATATATGAATAATAATTGACTTACCCTTTCTCTTTCTATAAATTGATTTTGTTGAAATAAAGGCCGTTTTGTGGAAACAGGAAGTGGAACTTGTCAGTATCCTACCCTAAAGGATGTGGTATCACTGGAAAGCCAAGGACGTCCTCTTTTACGGTACAGCAGGAATCATTAGGGTAACTCAAACGAGTAAAACAAGAGATGCAAAAACACCAATAAGGAATAGGGAGGTCTCTGCAGTCAATTCATGAACATTTGTCAAGTAATAATGAAAACGTCATAAATATGGCATGGTTTAATGCAGAACCTTCACTGTAGAAGCAGCTTTTTGTTGAATTACCATCACAACAATAATGATAAATGCTCCACAATAAAAAAGCAAGCTAATTTAATAAAATTTGGTTTTAGGTTTATTTACTGAAGGATTTACTGTGAGGCTGCAGCATACAAAGAAACCTAAATGTCTTATAAGCTTATAAGCTGTTTGTATTTAAGCAATTGCTGCCTTAAGCTTGGCGCTAACCTGACATGGCAGAAAATTTCATTATTGTAACAGTGGTTTATCAGATAATCAAAGGCATCTTACAGATGGGAGGGAAGCTGCTCAAGCTAAAGTACGCTAGGAGATATGATTACATAGAGAACAGGTTTAAGGTTAACTTGAAAGCATCTAGTTGGTCAGATATGATTTAAGACTTGTGATCTTGGTGGCAGCTGGACTATCTACAGTCGTTAGATGCCTATGCAACACCTGCCATAGTTGCTTTAGATTTTTTTGTAAGTGTAACTATATCTCTCTTCCTACATTTGTAATATTTTGATATCATCCCATGCCCATCCCATTCCTCTAGGAATGAGCTTTTAAATGTGAATATGCTCTCAGTGTTCAGTTAATGCTAGCAGAAACAGCTCTTTTTCCTCTTTTATTAAACAGAATGGTTGAGAAGAAAGCTAACTCAGCAATAACTTCTAGACTATATTGTTTTTTGAAGATTTGTATAACAGTTTGTTGTGGTTTTGACACCGCCCCCCTCCTGTAGTTGGTAACAGGGGTGTAGGGTGTTCTCAGTGTGTGCTGATAGGCTACCAGGTCTATTTTGAAAGTAAGGGCAGCATCTTTTTTTTTCACAAAAAGTCCTGAAGGAGGAAACTCTGCAGTACCTTTTTAAGAAAATTTTTGCCCAAGTATTTTTTAAAAATGCATTTTCAGGTTGCTTCTTCAACTTGTTGTACATTGCTTCTTCTGTTTCATTTTAATGTTAACTGAATATTCTCAAATGAGTGCTTACTTACCTACTTTCTGTTTAACTTCACACTCTTAAAAAGATGGTTCTTCAAAGTTTCTTTACATACTTAAAAATGATGGTTCTTTGAGGGTTCTTTAGTAAATAAAATGGTTCTATATAGAACAATGAACACGTTAAAGGGTTCTTTACATCATGAAAGACTCTTCAGATTGATGGAGATTGGGCTGTAGATGGTTCCATGTAGAACCTTTTTGAAAATGCTTCTATAAAGCATCAAAAAGGGTTCTTCTGTTGTTACAAGCTTGACATCATAACAATAGAAGAACTCTTTATGGTGCTATATAGAACCATTTCACCATGCAAAGAACCATTTAAGCATGAAATGGTTCTGTTTAGAACTCATTGTTCTAAGTAGAACCATTCCTTTTGAGAACACTTGAACAACTCTTTTTAAAGAGTGTAATGTTGCTTAATGCCACGCACGAACCTCCCACTTCTGGTACAAAACAGAAGCCTGGAAAGCATCTATGGCAAACTTCTTTTAGAGTAAACACTAGTTCAGGCAGGCCAAACTGGGGACCTTTGGGGCCAAAGTGCTGCAGTGATTACTGTTTACCCTCACCTAATGCTCTGAATTCACTTGAGGGCCTAATTAGCTGATGGAATGAATCAGGTAGTTTTTAATGAGGCACTGTGTCCTACTCAGCTACAACTTCCTCTTACTTAACACCTCTGGTTTAGCTGACTCATTTTACACCTCTGGTTTAGCTGACTCATTTTACACCTCTGGTTTAGCTGACTTATTTTACACCTCTGGTTTAGCTCACTTATTTTACACCTCTGGTTTAGCTGACTTATTTTACACCTCTGGTTTAGCTGGCTTATTTTATACCTCTGGTTTAGCTGACTTATTTTACACCTCTGGTTTAGCTGACTTATTTTATACCTCTGGTTTCGCTGACTTATTTTACACCTCTGGTTTAGCTGACTTATTTTACACCTCTGGTTTAGCTCACTTATTTTATACCTCTGGTTTAGCTCACTTATTTTACACCTCTGGTTTAGCTGACTTATTTTACACCTCTGGTTTAGCTGACTTATTTTACACCTCTGGTTTAGCTCACTTATTTTATACCTCTGGTTTAGCTCACTTATTTTACACCTCTGGTTTAGCTGACTTATTTTACACCTCGCACTGTGTATGCTCTCTGTAACCACCTATGTATAAAAAGGCCCTTCTGACTAACAATAAACTGAGTGTGTCTCTGAACATTGGTGCCTCTGTGTCGTTGTTCCGATACACTCCCCGAAGCTTTGAGGAAGAACAAGCAGGTTCATTGAGGTGACAGAGGGACAAACGGAGCAGTAGAGCCAAAATTCCTAACACTAACACTTTTTTTTTACTTAAGCAGTGAGTAACTTTGGTCATAGTTTTTATTATTTGAACTACTCTTTTTATCCTTGAATCCTGAAAACAGATAAAAAGAGACAGGTTTGAGTAAACCATTGAAAGAAATCTGAGCCCAACTAATTTATGGTGCTAAGATAGGCTTTGTGAACAAGATAGACAGACTGACAGACATTATTAGTAAAGAACGGATGTGGCTGTGTGGTTGAAGGATATGATCAGTGTGAGGCAGCATACCGCTCTCTATTAGTCACCATTTTCTGTTTACAGAGGAAGCTATGCACAAGTGATACACTGGGTGATTTACAGAATGCTGACACCAAATATCTTTGATCTTGAGTGAATTAAATACTGTTGTTTACTTTTAACTGAGAGGCTGTTGATGTCTACCAAGGATTCCAAAAAACACTTACACTGCATACTGAAATCTGAATTGTTTTTCTTGAAGTGTAAAGAGGAAACACTTCCAACCAGACCTTTCAATGTTAGACAATTTAGTTTAAGCTAATTAGATACATACATTTACAGAAAATGATTATATGCTGATAAAACAAAAATAACTCATGACATAAAGAAGAAACATCTTAACATTATTGCTGTTGCTATTTTTTTTAAACATAAACTGTTATCAGCTCTATACGCACAATATCCACTCTTATAAAAATCAAACAGTATAACATATGAAAAAAAAATCGTTAATCCAAATCAGAAAGAAAATGCAGTAAATGTAACGGAAAGCTGATTTTATTTCAAGTAATTTTGTAACATTTCTGTTGGTTCTTTCATGACTTTTTCACACAACGTAAAGGACAGTAAAGGAATTTTTTGTCTTGGACAGCGACGATATGTTCATTTGGCAATCTTGACTAACTTAAAACTAATCTGACGATGCCCAAGCAACTATAAAACATTAGCATAACAAATACAATGATCAAAGTACAACAATAAAGTATAGTAATGTATGTGTAGCTTAAAAGCAAACAAAATGATAGAAAAAAGTTGTCTTAACATTTTGACAAAGTTATAAAAAACAGTTGTCTTAACAAATGTTGACTTTGGACTTCACAGCAGTGCAGCTGCTGTGTCAATATATTTACTGTGGTATGCAAAAGTTTGAAGAAAATGACGTTTTGTTGACTTTCGAGGTGAAAATCAGTGAACGCATCCTCTACAGGAAACTCAAATGTGGCATTTTTTGGCAAATTTTAGTGCACAATTTGTATTTGCTGCCTTAAACATATTGAAAAAAAAAATGAATCTAAATCTAAAATGCGCCATAACTTTTGCACACTCTGCATTTCATGTTTTTTTTTTTTCCGCCAATTGCATTGAGCAGATAAATAGTAACTCTGTATTAAAATATATCTTCCCTGTAGACGATGTCCACTTATTTTCACTTAGAAAATCAGCGAAACATAATTTGTCCAGGGGTGCCCAAACTTTCTCACACGACTGTATATCTTCCAGTGTGGACTTAACTGCTTTTAGTTGTTTGTCCTTGTGAAGGTGAGTACAACAGAGGCTGCAGTTTACTCGCTATAAGCACTTGATGCTTTTATGAAAATGACAGTGGATCACATGGTGAAGCCAGTAGGAACGGGACGACAGTTGTAGTTCATGTCTCTGATGGGTCCTGCCTGCGGGTGCACTTTACGCATATCCATGTATTCTGCGTTCTTGTCTGCATCGTAGCGTTTCACTTTCTTCTGAAACAGGTTAGTAGGTTAAGGGTAAGCCACAATATTTGAGCTCAAGTTAATGGAAAACCCCTACAGTTAGAAAGTCTAAGATGGAATGATATGATGACATGTTATTACACTGGCACATTCACAGTCCTCATGCACTTTTCCTTGGCATCTTTGTTCTAACCATGGTGCAACAGACATTGAGCAGGAAAGGCACTGCCAGAGAACTATATGATCTCTTAAGAAGCTCCTGCTTAAGTAGCTCTGATTATATTTAGGAGCATGTCTAGGCACTCCAGGAATAAGTTTGCCTCTAACATATTCAAAAAGGTGTGAATGCATTAATGTTTGTCTCTTACCTTGGGTTTGACCTGGTTTGCCACAAACAGAAGTACAGAAGTAAAAGAAAGAGAATGTAAACAGTTATTTACAAAAACTAATAATTTTATCTTAATCATTCTTAGATTTGCAAGACAATATTTCAGCACAATCAACAGGACCATGTAATTGACTGTTGTCTTCAGCTATGTTGTATGAACAAGTTTCTCACCTGCATTGGAACATAAGTCAGCGTGTCATATATCTCTTCAGACCTTTTGACCTTAAAGAGACAAAACATACACAATACTTTAATACTGTAGTGGACCAGCTTTTTAAATGACATAATTGGTATTACACTTTTAATATTTAGTATTTTAGTTTAGTATTGATCATCTATTAAGTTAAGCACACAAGAAGAGAGAAGGAACTATACAATCAATAGAAATGACTAGATTATTGAGTTACCTTCAGCTTGATGTAGACAGCAGTAACACACAGGCTATAGAGGCACAGCACAAACACCAGACCAATCAGAGCCCAGGTGAGAGGGCGAGAGAGGCCGAGAATCTCAGGACAGGGGCGAGCAGGGCCAGATGTTGTCATGTTGTCATGTGGGACATTTGGACAACTGCACTCTTTAAAACCTGATGCAAAGACAATTTCTTAACTCTGTGATTCTGTGCATTTACATGAGTACATTTATTTAACATTCTCATTTCATTGTTTTATTCATTTTCACAAGTGAAAAGCTATACAAGGCTGTACAACAATGCGATAAAGTGCACTGTTTTAATTCTGGTATCACTCTGGTAAGACCTTACTCACCTGGAAACAGCTTAATTTTCTCCCCAACTGCAGTAGTGACCGGAATTGGGCTGCGTCGGTAAACCTGGCATTGATAGTAAAGGTTTTTTTCTTCAGAATTTAGATTCTTCAAGGTGAACTTGATCTGGTTGCCCATTTTAGACAATACACATTTGTCTTTTTTCACCTCGCAAACTCTATTCTCCCCCTCCAGCAGCCTTGCACCGACAATCCAGTTTTCCCATCCATCATGCTGACATGTGACACTAACTGAGTCAGTATCATCCAAATGGTACTGCAGAAGAGTGGTCACATTTAATTTAGGATCTGTCCGTAGGGATAAAACAAACCACAAATTATTTAGAAAAATGCCCCAATAAAGTGCAATTATATAATAATAATAAAAATAAATAAATAAATAAATAAATAATAATAATAATAATAATAATAATAATAATAATAATAATATCTTTATTTATAGAGCACTTTTCATACCAGTGGCAGCTCAAAGTGCTTTACGGTTAGGTGATAAACGTTTAACAGTAATAGAAGAAACTATGAATATTAATTTCAAATCATATAAGACAATGACACAGATCACATTAATTATGTAGAATTCTAACTAAATGGTAAGTTAAAGACAAAGTTAAAGTACATTTTTGTTGTGATTATTAAAAGTGTACACTGAGCTGGACTGTCTAATAAAATGTGGAACCGAAATCCACAGTTTAGAAGCATAATAACCGAAAGAGTCTCTCTGTTTTCTGTATTTTACGGAAGATATTTGCAGAAGGTCAGTACCTGCAGATTTAAAATCATGTTGGAACATAAACAGACAGGCATTCTGTGGTTGCTGGGTCATTTAGAGCTTTATGTGGTGTTATAGTTATATGTAGAGTGTAGTCGTAAGAGGTGGAGTCAGTGAGTCAGTAGGTTATTGCCGTGTGTGGTGTTATAGTTATCTGTAGAGTGTAGTCGTAAGAGGTGGAGTCAGTGAGTCAGTAGGTTATTGCCGTGTGTTGTGTTATAGTTATCTGTAGAGTGTAGTCGTAAGAGGTGGAGTCAGTGAGTCAGTAGGTTATTGCCGTGTGTGGTGTTATAGTTATCTGTAGAGTGTAGTCGTAAGAGGTGGAGTCAGTGAGTCAGTAGGTTATTGCCGTGTGTTGTGTTATATTTATCTTTACGGTGTAGTCGTAAGAGGTGGAGTCAGTGAGTCAGTAGGTTATTGCCGTGTGTTGTGTTATAGTTATCTATACAGTGTAGTCGTAAGAGGTGGAGTCAGTGAGTCAGTAGGTTATTGCCGTGTGTTGTGTTATAGTTACCTGTACAGTGTAGTCGTAAGAGGTGGAGTCAGTGAGTCAGTAGGTTATTGCCGTGTGTTGTGTTATAGTTATCTGTAGAGTGTAGTCGTAAGAGGTGGAGTCAGTGAGTCAGTAGGTTATTGCCGTGTGTTGTGTTATAGTTATCTGTAGAGTGTAGTCGTAAGAGGTGGAGTCAGTGAGTCAGTAGGTTATTGCCGTGTGTTGTGTTATAGTTATCTGTAGAGTGTAGTCGTAAGAGGTGGAGTCAGTGAGTCAGTAGGTTATTGCCGTGTGTTGTGTTATAGTTATCTGTAGAGTGTAGTCGTAAGAGGTGGAGTCAGTGAGTCAGTAGGTTATTGCCGTGTGTTGTGTTATAGTTATCTGTACAGTGTAGTCGTAAGAGGTGGAGTCAGTGAGTCAGTAGGTTATTGCCGTGTGTTGTGTTATAGTTATCTGTACAGTGTAGTCGTAAGAGGTGGAGTCAGTGAGTCAGTAGGTTATTGCCGTGTGTTGTGTTATAGTTATCTATACAGTGTAGTTACATGACAAGCCCATCATCTCTTTCAGCCTTTCAGGAGTTCTTCATTCGATGTCACCTGAGTTCTAATGTACACACCTGATTTCACTTTACTCCTTTAGTCTGGCATTTAAGCCCAGGCTTTAGCCCAGGTTATTTGCGAAGTATTGTTTCACTGTGCTTACTGAGTGATTTTCAATTCCCTTTTGCTTAGTTGCTTGTGATCTCTTTTGCTATTTTTTTTTACTTTGGGCTTGTCTCTCTACCTCTCTTTTGAGCCCTCTTGCATTGTCAGCTGTTTCTCACCTTGGTCTGTTTCTGTTCTTTGTTTTTGGATTGCTCTTCAACTGCAAATAAATTGTTAAGATTGATTTTAATCCCAGAGCATCTGATTTGGTCTCATAGCCTGACAGTGTGGGGTTATAGTTATCTGTACAGTGTAGTTATAAGTCAGTAAATCAATAGGTCATTGCTGTGTGTTGTGTTATAGTTATCTGTAGAGTGTAGTCGTAAGAGGTGGAGTCAGTGAGTCAGTAAGTTATTGTAGTGTATAGAGTTATAGTTATCTGTAGAGTGTAGTCATAAGAGGTGGAGTCAGTGAGTCAGTAAGTTATTGTAGTGTATAGAGTTATAGTTATCTGTAGAGTGTAGTCGTAAGAGGTGGAGTCAGTGAGTCAGTAAGTTATTGTAGTGTATAGAGTTATAGTTATCTGTACAGTGTAGTCGTAAGAGGTGGAGTCAGTAAATCAGTAAGTTATTGTAGTGTATAGAGTTATAGTTATCTGTAGAGTGTAGTCGTAAGAGGTGGAGTCAGTGAGTCAGTAAGTTATTGTAGTGTATAGAGTTATAGTTATCTGTAGAGTGTAGTCGTAAGAGGTGGAGTCGGTGAGTCAGTAAGTTATTGTAGTGTATAGAGTTATAGTTATCTGTAGAGTGTAGTCGTAAGAGGTGGAGTCGGTGAGTCAGTAAGTTATTGTAGTGTATAGAGTTATAGTTATCTGTAGAGTGTAGTCGTAAGAGGTGGAGTCAGTGAGTCAGTAAGTTATTGTAGTGTATAGAGTTATAGTTATCTGTAGAGTGTAGTCGTAAGAGGTGGAGTCAGTGAGTCAGTAAGTTATTGTAGTGTATAGAGTTATAGTTATCTGTAGAGTGTAGTCGTAAGAGGTGGAGTCGGTGAATCAGTAGGTTACAGTTGTTTGTAGTGTTATTTTTTTCTGTAGTGTTATGAGAAATGGATTCAGTGAACCAGTAGGTTACTGTTATGTGTAATGTTATAGATATCTATACAGTGTAGTTTTCTGTGGCATCACAAGAATTGCCCAGGCTTACTGGGTACAGGTTGTACCATGGTATATCATGCCATTGTAAACATCACCTTTAGTTGTGTATAACACAGTACTGGCAACTGAACATTCGCAGCTATCACTGTAAAATATAACTTCGCTTATTAATTTATGACAGTTTTATGATAGTTACTACCTTTTAACTGTAAAACCTTTGTTTACAAGGAAAACATTTTTCAGATTTGTTTAATGGTGTGAAGAAACGTAAGTGTGCTACATTAATTGCTGGTCCAAATCAATCACTACGCCTCTCACAAGCATGGGTCATGAGAGAGTCAGTTGTACAAGAAGAATTGAAGTCAAGATTTCATTCACGTTTGCCCATAAAATGAAATGAGAAACAACTGGGAAGTAGTTAGGGAGCATAATCCACTTTCATCTTACGAATGAATGAAGGTCTCTAGGAAGAGATAACATTGGCCTTAAAGACATTAAAACATCAATCAGTATGTCACTTTAAATGTGTGAATATAAACTAAGCCAGTTTATTAAAGATAGTCATACATCAAAAAAACTGAAATATTACTATTTTACTACTTTCTACTGTAGGTATAAGGTAGTATTTCTTATACTTAGATGTTCATTAATATTATAGATTTCTAACTTGAGCAGAAGCTGACCACAATGAATTACTTACTTAGCAAGCTTTGCTGTTTAGGTTTTTTTTTTTTTATAAATTGAACATAAAAAGCACTGAAGGTTAAGCAAGAAAGAAGTTTACCCTTTGCTATTTTGCCACTTACCTTGTTGAAGTGTCATAGAAAGGCACTGTAGGAGGATGAAGAACCTGAACGACATGTCAGCTTTTCAGCAGTGTGTGTGTGTATGTGTGTGTGTATGCAGAGCTCCTCGGTATATTTTGACTCAAGTGAAAAAAAAAACAGGAAATGGCAGGAAATGTTTGACTGATCTCTGAGCAGATTTAGTGATTTAGTGACCCATTTTGGTAATTGTACAGGACAAAAAAAGAAAGCCAACAAAGACAAAGGTATGTAGCTGGCAGTGATAATTTTTGCTAATGAATTTTTAATGTTGTTTTTTTATTTATATTACTTCCTTTTTTCTGACTGGAAGTTGGTAACAAGTTGTGTGGGTGGCTTTTTTGAAATAGCTACTGGGTTGGTAGGAAAATACCTTACAAAACTGTCATTTCAAACACCTACGCTTTCCATATCCAACCAGGCAATAAACTGGTGCAAAGTCATACCATTTATAATAGTCTGTAAAAGCACTGAGCCATGTTATTTTTCCAAACATAAACTATGTTTTGCAAACATAAATATGTTTCTAAAGTAACAAATGCCAATCACCTTTTATTTTTGTGTAGATGTGAGTGTATGTCTCATAATCCATGTGGGATCATATGTCACATAATCTGTGTTGGATCAACACCAGGCTATAGACTAATATTGACAGCAGTACAGTCATATTCCTACCCTTCTGCCCTGTGGTAAACATAAACCCAACCAACTATTTGGGTTAATGTAAGCATTACATTACATTACATTAATGGCATTTGGCAAATGCTCTTAACCAGAGAGACTTTATCATGTTACAGAGATGACTGAAGATTCTTGCCCAAGGACTCTTGGTGTATAGTATGGTCTGCTCGCCCACTCGGTGAGACAATCTGCTGTGGGGAGAGTGGCAATGTTATCTAGCACAGTGCTTATCAAAATTTAAACATTTTACTTGAAAATGGATAGTTTGTGGTCCCAGTGGGTGATTTCAATATGAAGTCCAAGTCAGTTAGAGATGTGAAATGTGAAAAGTGTCTGTTAGATCTTTCTCTTTGAAACACCTTCAGTCTCACAAATACTGACATCCTTGCATTTAGTACTTTGTGCTCCCTTTGTCAAGATAGTGAGTATTTGTTTGAGTGCACCTAAAAACATCTGCAGTCAGTCTTCCATACAAAATCTATCCAGATCCTTCATAGTCTTGGGTTCCACTTCATCCCATTCCACAGGTTTTCAATGGCATTTAGATCAGGGGACTGGCCTGGGGTCATCAAGTCTCCAAAAGCACGATTAACTATCACCTTCGTGCCAACAAGCTATTTGGAAGGCTTGTCAGAAGAAAGTTTTTGCTGTCATCAGACCACAAACTTACGCAATTGGGGTTTGCAAAATATCACTGGGATGACTGGAACCAAGTTCAAAGAATCAAAAATAACAGCAAATATAGAGCTTTCTGGCAACTAGCAGACGACATGGCTTTCCAGACAAGAATACAAGCCTTATTGTAAAGTGTAGCAGGTGGATCTGCAATGTGGAGATGTTTTAAGTACATTGGCCTTCGGAATAATGTTGAGATAAATGGTATCACGGATTCCAGGAGATTTTAGCATTGAGCTGAAGAAGACAATACACAAGTGATGATCGAGGACTTTGAAAGATCTGGAGAGATTTAGTATAAAGGGAAAGATCTCAGATTCTTTTGTACGTGCTCTCCAACATCATCCAGCATTATAGTAGACTCAGTGCTGTTGTCCTGACAAAGGGAGGGTGCACAAAGTGTTCAACTGAGGGGTCCCAATAATTGTTACATAGAGCAGCATCCAAAAGCCTGAGACCACATTGAAAATCTGGGATTTTTTTTCATTGAAACCTGTAATGAAACAACAAAGTTTTAGAATTTTGAAACATTTAAAACAAAGAAAAACTGTGTGAAGCATGAAGAAATTCTGCCCTTTTTCTAGATCATATTCACTTCAAAACAAATTTGTCACAGCGGTAAAGTTTTGTACAAAAAGTTCAGACTTTTTTCAGTCTCATCTCCCCTTTTGAAGTACGTGTTCAGACGCTACTCAGGTGGATTTGATCTGCTCATCACTTTTGCACAAACTTGTGCAGCTTGAGTGCATGCTGTCATTAATGCAAGAGAAGGACATACCAAATACTAAGACATTCATATTAGAATGTAAAAAAATACTCCCTTTACTTAAGTTATGCTGTAAATACACCGATCAGGCATAACATTATGAAGACCTCCTTGTTTCTACGCTCATTGTCCATTTTATCAGCTCCACTTACTATATAGGTGCACTTTGTAGTTCTACAATTACAGACATACTTTGTTAACCCCCTTTTACCCTGTTCTTCAGTGGTCAGGACCCCCATGGACCCTATATAAGTGCACCTTTATAGTAAGTGGAGCTGATAAAATGGACAATGAGCATAGAAAGAAGGAGGTGGACATAATGTTATGCCTGATCAGTGTATAATTTGTAAAAAAGACTTATTTTAAATCATAAAGGAAGGCAAGATAGAAGAGATTTTCATTAGTGGTCTTTCACTAGTGGACTTTTGGACTCCACTGTATGTACTCTTATGAATAAAAATAAAAAGTTTATTTTCGTGATTTTTATGTGCTACGCTTCTATTATCTGTTGCATCAAAACTCGGCTTTTACAGACAGTTTTCGAGTCTTGATTCTTTGCGTGCTGACTCCAGAGATAAAGCGATGGGGGAAATTTAGAGATGTTAGCTGATTACAGACTTGAATTACATGCAAAAGGTTTATGATAATAGTTATCAGTAATAATGTTCATATCATTTGAACTGACTTTAATTTGTCCTGGTTGTTTTGCTCTTCTGAAAGCACTGAACAAGTGCTGTTATGTCTTTCATTCATTGTCATTCACTTTTTTTCTTCATATAGTTTGTTCGTCTTCTTCTTCTTTTTGCTATTATTATCAGTAGAAGTAGTAGTAGTTATAGTTGTAGTAATAGTTTTCAAAGTTTTCTTTTTTTCCTCTTGAATTGAAACCTCAGTAAAAATAGCAAACTGCACTCTGAGTACTTAAGAAGAATTCTGGACACAATGTTTAAAACTAGAATTGTGGCCCATCTGTTCCTAATAGGCACCGTTACACAATGTGTACTGTGTGCAGGGCGTTTCTTGGCGGTTCAGTTCGGTGCACATGTTTAATCAGCTTGTTGACTATGTAAAAGTTTGAATTCATTTGGTTTTTTTTTATCAAATTTTGTTTTCAAGTGAGTACCTAAAATGTTAAGGTAAGCTACTTGCACGTTTCTTCTGTACTGTCCCAATTGTGGTCAGGATGTTTGTGGTTCAGTTCAGATGAGATAAAATTTGTGTAAAATGTCCACCTCACATCCTGTCGAAAGTGTCAGGCTTGCGATTATCTGAGGCCTTGTTTAACACACACTGTTTTTCAGATTAGGTGTGCAAAACAGATGAGACACACAAAAAAACTCAAAATTCTCATGTTTTTGTCTAGATAATATCTGCTAGATACTGTTTCATGCTAGCAAGCTAAGAAGTTGCTTTGCGTGTAAATGTATTCTGTCTATTTAGTGTCTGACAGATTGACAGGAGAGTAGTAAAGTGTATAATTCATGTTGTAAAGCGTGTAATAATTAATGTTTAATGCTTTGGCAAATATAGCTCTTTTTTTCAACAGCCACTGTCACAGAGCAGCTTTATAGAAATCCTGGCCTTGGGAAAAAAACTCCCTGAGATGATATTTGAGAGGAGGACTCAAAGGGGATCCCATCTGTGCACAGATAGAACAATAGTAACTGTTAAAGTAAATAACTGGATTGCACCACTGAAAGTTAAACTAGTGACCGGTGTTAAAAGTCTGACATGCCTGGCTGGCTATTGATTCTGATGGACGTGTACAAGATGTTAAATATGCTGCATAAAAACAAGACACAACATAAACTTGGACATGAATACTGGGCAAGAAGTGAAGATGAAGAAGCAGGTTAGGTAGGCTTTTTGTTTTTGTACTTCTTGAGGCAGTTGACAGTAATTGAGGCTGATTACAGACCATGAGGATTAGCAATTCATGAGGAACATGAGAGAGACTGTTGATTAAGATGCTCCAGAGAGGTTAGGGAAGGCTGGAATCATCACAGTAGGAAGGTGTGCAGAATATGAAGGAATGAATGTCTATGAAGGGATCGAGCAGGACTGCTCCAGAAAGCTGAAGGAACTACAGCAGGGATGTCATAGCAGGATCGTGCACTGGAGTGTCATATCAGGCAGTAGCAGCCTGAGCTCACATACAGTATGGTAAAAAAAAAAAATTGCTTGTCATACTAATATTTTTTGTTATGTTACATAGAGTAATAACTTATAAAATGTGGATTTCAACTGTATAAACTAGACATGAAAATGTAATTATAGATGCTTTGTTTAATACTTTATAGTTAATAGTATTTTTTCGTTATTAAATGAAAAATAATCTTAATTCTCTTTTTTTGTCAGGTTTTCTGTGTTCAGATTTGATCATCACGTTTGAAAAACAGTACATTCTGAATATTAATTTATTCTTCGTTCTTTATATTATACATCTTTCTGAGTAATTTTAGAATCAGGTAAGACTACAAATATATGTTTATTGTTATAAAATGAACATCTAAACATCTTTTTTAAACATTTAAATCCTTTTTAAACATTTCAAACTTTTTTTTATTTATCATTATATTATATTTTTACAGTTTTGTAGCTTCCTACTAATTATTTGAAAGCTGTGAAGCTGCTCAGGATTAACACATTAGAATCATCTCATACATTTATCCACACAGAAACTGGATTATTGTATTGAAATAATTGATTCCAAACTTTTGGTCACATTTTCTAATAAGAACTCCTTTAGCTGGATTCACAGACCCAGATTATGACTAATCTTAGACTAAAATGAATTTCTGATGGTGATTCAACATTGGCACTGCAGTTTAGTCCAAGACTAGGCTTAATCCATGTCTGGCCCTAGTTGTTACATTCTGGATTAAGTGGAGCTTGTTTAGGCACACACTGGAACGCCCAGCTTTCTTTCTTGAGAGAGAGAGAGAGAGAGAGACCAAATTTTCTCTGATTCGACAAAGGCAGTGTTGTGCCTTGTTGTGCCAGCTAACAAAAATTGCTGGCAAAAGAAGTTAATTAGGCATCAGGTTAATTAATTCTTACTTAGACCAGTGCTCTGCCAGCATGCTTCACATATTTCAGAGCTTGGCTTCAGCCTGAGATCTCCTTGACCAGGGCAACAATTTCAATAAACTTTACAAGAGCTCCATTTTAATTGTATAAGCAGAAAGTCTTAGATGAATTGTTTGTGAACGTATTGTTAATATGTTCACAATTCATTTATGACTTTCTGCTTACATAATGAAATTAAATTATGCTTATATAAACAAATTATTGAAAACCATTTATCTGGACAATAACTATTTTTGCCTGTAAACTTTATATAACCTTATAATATGTTCTTAGAACTCAAAAACATCAACGCTGCAAAAATCTACAAGAATTTCTTGTTTATAAAAAACTCTGATGTTGTAAACTAGTTTGAAGAACAAAGTTTGGTTCCAGATTTTTTCTTAGTGCCCCCAGCTGTTACATGGATTTGTTAAATTACATCAGGGCAAACTTGATTTAGCACTGACTGAGTCAAAACAGGTATTGGATGACAACTAGTCACGTTTACACAAACTTTTTGAGGTAATTTGTTGCCTTGAATGAATTAAGTTTTGAAACATAGTTTTTAAGTTGTCTGAAATTGTACATGGAGTTCAACACACTTAAACTTTTAAGTTTAATAAAGTATAAGTATACATGACACTATGTTACAGAAACTTGAGCTTTTAAGTTCAAGTAACTACATTGTTATTTAATGTATTTATTTTTATGACACTGACACAATTGTAATGACTTCAAACTTAAATGTAAAAGAAAACCCTTTTTAAACAGAGCCTTTAAAGTTGCACACTCTCGGCAACGACTAAAAACTACTGACTTTTTTAACTGACAATTTAAGGTCTTTTATTACTTCCAAACTGCTGACTCAGCAGAGACACTAAACACATTCATGGTTAGGTCACCTAAACCACGTAAAGTGCATCCAGACTTGCCTTTAACTTATACACAACATGGGAACGTGTTGTTTGTTTGAAAGAGCATCTGAAGGAAAAAATAAGGGCTAATAAACAGAAATCAACTAACCTGCTAAGAATCTGGGTGACTCCACCTCGTAGTCTTTTACTCTGTTTTTGAGTTTGTTCTTCTCACAAGAATAAGTACACTTGAATTTATAACCAGACAGTACAAACAACTTTCCTGGATTAAGTGATAGCCACTAAAAATAAGTACATAAACTTGATTATTTAAGTACAGATAACATCAGCACTTAAAGTTATAAATTAAACCACTGACACATATAAAATCCTTACTATTTGTATTGATGTTATTTATTCTAACATAATTTTAATATAATTTTGTCAGGTGCCTAAAATGTTTACATGGAACTGTATAATAAAAGTGATCGTCATACAGTTTAAATGGCCCATATCATTGAAAACCAAAGTTTCCAGGCTTTTTGTTTGAAGGAGTGTGACGTAGTATGTAACAACTGTTCCAAAACGTGCTGTTCACCCCAAGTCCATACAGGCCGTATATGGAAACTAAGCTGCAAAAGCAGCCTGTTTTGAATTGATTGTTTTTGTGATGTCATGAAAAACCAGAACATGTGCATATGTCCACCAATAGAGTCTACATCAGTTTAGATCTGACTATTTGTGCTGAAGTTTAGGAGTGTTTCAGACCAAACTGCTTTTTTGAATGAGGCGTAATACATGGCAGCCAATCAGAAGAGAGATCATTTACATATATGTATTAAAGGTACAGTAACAAAAACATTGTATTCAATTGTAAAGTATAAAAGGACCTTGGAAAATGGAAAACGTAAAATAAATTAGGACAAATAAAACCACACAGATGTCATAAATGAACCTCAGGTGAAAATATAAAATGCAAGAAAAATGTAGGATACAGGCCCTTTAAGTGACAAAAGTATTTCTAACTGATTAAGGTGAGCTCTGCGGTGAAAAAGAGAGTGGTGAAAAAATCACAAGAGTATTTCTAACTGATTAAAGCCAGCTCTGTGATGAAATCTGTGGAAAAGATTAGTGTAGACTGACAGGGCTTCAACTTCTTACTGTTGCAGTGAATTCGAGTGCAATATTGCTACAGGTTTGATGCCATCTGTTGGTGGCATCCATGCGTAGGTATACATAATGTTGTATTCAGTCTGTGTAAGTTGAGAACTCAGTGTGCTGTGTAATGAGTCACACAGACCTCCTCTCTGTCAGAGTCCTCTCTGTTGCTGTTTAATGTGTTTTTGGTGTTAGTGGGGTGGTGAGACAAGCTTATTCCAACCTTGATTCTGACAAGCATCATCAATGAACATCATCCCTACCGTTTTAGTATTCTACTGAATCAACCACACAGAATGACAGAGGAGTTACTACTCTGAGTCAATTCTTCTTCGAATCAAGCTTGGTCTACTCAGCTCGAGAATGTATGATGAAATCAACACACACTGGCGGTTAGTACTTACAGGAAACAGACACGTTTTTTTTTTTTCACAGAGTTTACTTGACTGATAGGACAATTCCTGCCAATATTCAACATCTGGTACACTTCCATAGGAAACAACATATCACATAATGTTTCTTTTCCCACTGAAAATTAGGAAGACATTTCACAAGAAACTACACAAGAACTGGTGAAAATATTGCTTCTAATGTTCTGGTGCACACGCAAAAATAATAAAAATATTATTAAAACCAAACAGCATGTATGTAATGTACAATATTTCAGCACATGGTTTGTTTGAAGGTCAAACTGTTCTTTTCTTAAACCAAAATAATTGGTTGATGTTATAATAGTTCTTCTGATGTAACTAAACTGAAAAAAAGAGTGTGTGTTTTATTTACTGCCACTCTATATATTTGTTTTAGTACTGTCTTTTATATGACAAGGCCTCAGCATGAACATAAGTTTAAAAATATATATATACAAATACATTTTTATTTTTTTATCTACCTTTAGATAAAAATGAAGCAATTTTTTAATAAAAAAAATAGTAGTTATTCTGTAATAATGCAGAATTAGTTAAAGACCACTGATAAATACTGTACGTATCATGAGAAGTGCCTGTAATCGCCTTTTTGCGAAACTATTTGTGGCACATAATTGGACTTCGGCGGTGTCATGATCATGTTCATCACCTGGGAAGAAACATACAAACAATGTATAAACAATATTTAATATAAAAGCATTATAACTGCATTGTGCTATAATTCAGGTTGTCAGTTTAAAGTATAACAAAAACTAGTTCCATTCGTCTAAAGGTGCAGAGACAGTAGTGGATAGGACAATGAGCAGGAGTAATAAATACAAGAAATACAGGCAATGTGAGTGACAGCAGCCACAGTATATGAAATACAAATATACATTTGAATTTAGGAGTGGTCTAGAATCTAAAAAGGACACAGTCTGGGGTAGAGCAGAGCTTACCTGCAGAATGAGGATGATGGTGGTGGTTATGAGAACGGCACAAATCAGAATAAGGGGTAATGAGGGGCTTTGGATAGGTGTGATCTCTGGGTTGTCCTGGATTCTAGCCTCAGTGTGTTCAGTGGGGCAGTCTGGGGTTTCTAGAATGGAAAGACATGACAGTCTATTAATAGCAGAAAATACACAGGAATTGAGTCTAGCCATTTTCTGCCGAATGACATTTATGAGGCATTGTCATTAGACACTTTTTTTAGCAAATGGAAAATTACATTTTCAAACAAAGACTTTTTTATTCAAACATCAAAAATATGATCAAAGTATCCACAGAGCTATTGACGTCAAAGCTAAGCTTCACGTTTCTAGTGATTTGTCTCCATTCGGATGCTGGGGAGGCCCCGTTTCCACTGCATCAACCACAACCTTCAGAATACACATCCAAGGTCGGGAGGAGCAAGTGTCGTACCATCCTACCATGCCCTCTGGCTCCCTCTAGAGTCATGACAAGGTGTGTTTCGGTGTCTGCATCCACAGTGGTCACTTTATTACCTATACTGACTCTACAGCTGTAATTGAAGTTGTAAGGTGTAATCCAAACAGTGTTGTTTTTATAAATACAGTGTTGAATGAATGAATAAACAAACTGTGCCTGTGTAAGTCATCTTAGCCTTTGCTGGCATCTTTCATGCATTACTTTTAGTTTTTAGCTGAATTTCAGTGGACATTTATGAATCCATTTGTATAAATACTGTTTATAGAAGCACATACAAATTGTGAATAGTACAAGACAAGTATCCATCAGTGAACTCACTTCTAAATGTCTGAATTTATGATGCAAAAGCTTGTTAGCAGCTTATTAGGTGCAACTATAGAGGACACATATTTAATAAAGTTGGCAATTACCGTATTTAAATTATAAGAACAAAAAGTAATGTTAACATATATGTAATTCAGACTTAGCTGTAGAGAAGAGCAGACTATAACTACTCTAAACTATCTATGTGTGACATTTTTGATTACACTTACTTAAATTTCTGCTATTTTAAAATGTAAAGTATCAGACCCAGTAAATATCCGGTTTTACAATTACCAGTTCACACAAAGATGTACAGACATTGCATTTACATTGAGTATTGCTGCAGGTGAGCACAATGGATTAAGGCAGACAGACAACAGGCCCCTAAACAGATAACAGAGAAACAGGTAGAGGAAACAGATAAATAGGATAGAGAGCTCGACTGAGCTGGAACTGTATGACTGTATCTCTCACCTGGAATATACACCAGTGTGCCATTCCCAAATTCGCTGAGGTACGGTGGTGGAAAAATGATCTCCACTTGGCATCGATAGAGGTCAGTGTCCTCCCCCTTTAAGCCAAAGATGGTCAGGTCCACTCTGCCTTTGCTGACATTACCACTGCAGTGCACCTTGCCATCTGTCATTATGTGAGGCTCTGAGATGTTGACATTGGCACTGCAAATCCTTTCTTCCCCATACATCCCCTTATACAGGGACACTTTCATTTCTTCTGGCTGTCTCTTGATGTTGAAGGTGCAATGCAAGGATGCTTGTCCCTGACTGCCCACTACATAGTATGGCTGTGAAACTCTGAAGGCTGGAGAGGGACACAGAAAGATCAAAGTGTTAAGAAAAGGTCAAAATATTTATAATATAATACCATAAACATCTACATTCCAGATACTCACCATTCCCCAGAGGGATGCCCAAGATCAGTGTCACCAGGATGGCAATCATTGTGTAACTCCGGTGGTATTGCCCAATGTCTTTTATGCTTGAAAATCTTCAAACTATTGTGGAAAGCTTTGTGACATCATTAACTGTGGCAGGAAACCTCAAGCTGACGGTAAACTGCCCGAATAGAGCTCAATTTTTTTGCATTTGCATGATATACGCAATGCGCGTTTGCTGCTCAGGGAGGGGAAAAAGTTGAACGTGCAAATGCAAAAAAGCAACATATCAGCAAAATGAATAAACCTGATCAGAGCTCAACTCAGATAGCCACTCTCAGCTTAACTCAGACTGAAACTCTGATAACCAAGAATGGAAACAAATATTGGTATTTCTGTGAAACACTTGTGCTAAGTCATGAAATGTATTATTTAAAAGTGCACGTCATGCATACTCATTGTTTTTCAGTGCTTATTGTAGAACATGCCATAGCTGTGCTGAGTGCCACAAAGGCGCTCACTCTATTCTTCAGAAAGTTGTGTTAATGTCAGAACTGTGAAAAGATGAGACAACAGCGAGCGGTACACATGAATTTGATTAGTTTTATTTGGATTCCAATAATGAAGATGCACAAAGTTAATATTGATTGGCACAGGTTTTCATTATGCTAAAAAAAAAGATCAAAATAATGAGTCAAAAAATACCATAGAGCACATTTTTTACAACATTGTCTTAAACAACAGGTCCACAGTCTGCATAGATGTCTTATATATTAGAGTATTGTTACATTAGTAGATGTAAGATGTCACCGTATTCAAAGACAACAAATATTTACAAGACATAATAAAAATGCAGAATATAATGACAGTTACTAAACCTATTGAATGAACTGAATCAGGCATACAGTTGAGTGTATATGGTCAAGTTGT
Organism: Colossoma macropomum; assembly: GCF_904425465.1. NCBI lineage: Eukaryota > Metazoa > Chordata > Actinopteri > Characiformes > Serrasalmidae > Colossoma > Colossoma macropomum. The sequence goes on along the minus strand of NW_023494784.1, from coordinate 31,025,401 downwards.
GAATCAGTGGTTGGTTGTCTTTGTAACACATGATTGTAGATCACTGCTCTTTTATGGGCACATTGTGTTGGACACATGTTCAGTTATAGATGCACAGGTGGGCAGTAATTGGCCGCTGAAGCTGGACTGTGAATTCATCTGGCTGTTCTGAATTCTCCTGGTTTTGCGTTGTAATAATCACTCTGATTTTTGTCCTCTTCGTTCTTGAATTTCCACTGGTTTAGAAACAGAAACATCAGTTTTGAACTTCTGTAGAAAACAATTACTCTGACACAACATGTTAACAGTTGTCCACCCTTCATATGTGGGAAGCTTGTCATATATAGTGAAATACACTTTGTATTGTGTGTTGTAAAACCTATAAACAGGTTTTATACACATAAATATACATTATACAATAACACTTGTGTTGACAAAGCACTGTGTGTGTGTGTGCGGGGGACTCACACAAAAGGAACAGGTGAGAATAGTGACAATAAGGTCATACAAAGCAAATAACCCACAGCCTGCAGTTAGCATCAGCCAGTACACTAGTCCTCCCTCATATGGACAGAAAGGAACTGCATCTAGAGGTCAAAGAACAGAGCACAGGTTTTTATATACAGTACTGTGTAAAAGCCACCCAAGAAAATTGTTTAAAACTGTTTTTCTCAGCAGAAAGTGTGTTTTTGCCTGTAAAAAAACTATACAAGCAATAATTTGTTTTTTTAAACAGTTATTGATATGTTAGTTAGAAGAACATGTTAGAAGCACACAGGTTTGGTTGCTGACTTCTCGGTTCACTCCAGTGGTTTGTTAAATTCTATCAGCAGCTCATCTGATTTAATTTAATGAAGGATTAATTATCCAAACTAGCTATTAGATAGAAATTGTACATACCAGTTTTGGAAACGGTTACACTAACACACACAGAAAATCACACTGCATTGTTTATTTGTTTTGTTTGTTTTAAATTCAATGTTTTTTTTTTTAAATAAATAAATGCTTATTGCCCAGATACATTTTCTCAGATGCCCAAGAATTTTGCACAGTACTGTATATATATAAATTCAAGCCATTGGATATATAAAATAGAAACTACATAACAGTACTGTGATGACTGATATTCCGTAACAAAACCTAATTTCTCTGAAGTATCATCTTCATGGTAACTTGACAAGAGAAAAGAAAAAAAAACTCCCTTAACTTTTTTATTCAAATAAAATCTTTTTGGTCCATTTCTATTAGTCCATTCGCACATGTAAAGGGCAGTTGGAGTTATGAAACAATATTTAAAAAATCAAGAAGAACAGACTTTTTGACAAGTTTTGATAAGACAGTGACTCTATATGAAAAAAATGTAAAAATATATACAGTTATGTGCAAAAGTTTGGGCACCTCTGGTCAAAATGTTTGTCAATTTTCTATGTGAAAATAAGTGCATGTCCTGTACAGATAACAAACTAAATTCTTTATTTGCATAATTTAACGTATAATGGGAGAAAAACTAAGCACATAATGTGGCCAGTGCAATAGTTATGGCATATATTACATTTTATTTTATTTTTTTTCCAATATACTAAACTCTGAAATTGTGCACATGCAGAAAATGCCATTTTGAGGTTTCCTTGTAGAGGATGTGTTAACTTATTTTCACTTAGGAAATATATATATATATATATATATATATTGGTTAGGCTCCAGAACGACCCAGCGACCCAGGAGCATAAGCAGTTTGTGTGTGATTATGTTTCTGTTGACTCTGTTTGTACCTTTAACAAGTAGCAAAGTGTAGACTTTTCTGCTGTCAGTGGTGCCATGCTGGACTTCACAACAGTACAGGCTTGTGTCATTGGCTTGAGACAGGCTTATCAGATAATGGACTGTATTATTCTCAATGGATACATGAAACCTGCGCTGGAGATCTGAGTTGTTCAATGCTTGAGTCCTTCTGAAATCAGTCGAGTGCAGTTCAGATGTGTTTCTGTGCAGACTGATGCGAACGTTCTCCTCATCATCTTTCAGTGCTGGGCAGTGGACTGAAGCAATGCTGTCGTTTGTAGTTACTCGCTGTATAGCCAGGTTCCTGTCTGAAAACACAATAGAAACATGCTGTTGTTTGCGTACAATGTTATGGTGAGAAGGAGGGGGTGTTTTATATTGTCAGGATGTGGTCTGTCGCCACCCTCCTCCTCATCTGTTTATCTCTCAACTGTACATTTTCCTTTCGCTATAGCTAACGTCTCTTACTCCGAAACTGTTTACTCGGAGTAAAAATGAGGCTATTTTTGCTAAATATGTTCAACAAATGCAAAACAGTGCCTGTATTTAATGTCAATGTGCTGTAGATAAGCATGTAAAAGTACAGTTTTCTAGTTGTGATCCTTTCTAGAGACTTAGAACATTTAGAGAATCCTCACCAAGTACAAACCACATGATCAGTTCATTCAGTTCATTTCTGCTTTCCCTTCACAACAACCCGCCATTAGCGCTATCTGCCACAAATCGAGCACTAATCTGTATACCGAATAGAATGAAATCACAAACCTTTGACGTCTGATTTGCCGTGTGGGTCATTCTTCGCCTGAACGTGGTGCTCAGAAATTGTTGAATGAAAGACGGTGAGGATCGCGGTGATGCGAATGATCCTGTAGTCAAGCATCTCTGTATTGCTGCCTCTCAGAAATGACAGCAACAGATACCTGGTTCCTGTTCTCGATGAGACAGGGGAGGGCGCGCAGGTCGAGAAGCCTACAGAGGAGGTGGACTGACTGCACCAACTGCACCGTATGATTTACCTAACTGACGGAGACACAACGCTGAACAAGAGGCTCTGTTTTTTTCACGTTTTTCTTTGCAAAAGATTAATTTAAAATCCGTTTTCACCTTCAACTGCCTGTTTTGGGTTTTTAAACAAGTAGGGGGAGTGGAAAACTGGCAGCACTTTTAAAGTATATTATAAGCAACCCTCTCTTCTTATTCTATTTTCCACCCTTCCTGTTGAAATGTGTCCTCATGCCACCTTTGAATCTTTCAGCAATGAGTCACTTGTTTCCTTTACGTTGGTCACGTTTATTTCTCATTGTATATACTGAAACTTTGGTGGCATACATGTACATTTCCCGTGCTGTTATTTTTCTTTTTTTTTCTTTTCTTTTTTTTCTTTTTTTGTACAGCTGTCTGAGAGGCAAGGGAAAGAAGCTAGTTGCTGGTTTATAGAAGAACGAAATTATTAAATATTAAATTATATTATTTATTTCTTAAATTATTTACATGTCCAAAAGTATCCAGACACCCCTTCTAATTGGTGAATTCAGTTACTTTAAGATGCACTCATGGCTGACATACATCAAGCAACAGCTAGAAGGGTATGAAGCCCCCTAGCATTAGGCTGTGGAGCAGTGGAGCTGCGTTCTCTGAAGTGATTGAGCTTCATCCAATAACTCTGGGATGAGCTGGCATGGTGATCCATAACTGATCATCCAACACCAGTATCTGACCTCACTAATGCTCCTGTGGCTGAAAGCAATCAAACTGAGTTCCAGTAGAAGATTAAAACTACAGATTAATACCTTTGATTTTGAAAGAAACATTGGATTAGCAGGTGTCTATAAGCTTTTGGACATGTAATGTATTTTCAGTAGTTATACTGCAGGCACTACAGTTTGACTAGATGATGAAACCATTTCATGAGGTAAAGCTGCATGCAAAAATGTGAACACCCTAGGTCAAATGATGTTTTGTTGATTTTTTTAAATGAAAATATGTTAACACATCCTCTGCCTACTTACATATAGAATTTTCCTGCACATTCTAATTCACAATTTCTATTTCTTTGCTGAGATTAACATATTAAAAAAAATAATAATAAAACGTGGAATCTAAAATGTGCCATAACTTTTGTAAAGGCCACATTTTAGGTCTCACACTCCAATATGTTAAATTCATCAAATAAACAGCATTTGTGCATTAAAATATGCGAATGTGTGTTCTCTGTAGAGGATGTGATTTTTCATTTAGAAAACCAGTGGCGCCCAAAGAGTATTAGACTCTGCATTGCAATGACATATATGAGCCACTTGGTGGCAGACTACACATAGATCAAAGCAATGCATAAAATTCTCAGTCAAATAAAGGAAGGAGTGTCTTTTTGGAAGCGTCATTTTTTCTCCAACATCCACTATTAGTTTATTATGAATGTCTAATATAAAGTATGAATAGAGGCGAAAGCATATTACAAAACAACAATAGGTCGGGCACTTCTGCGTTACCGAAACAATAAGAGGTGACTGTGAGATCGTAAAAGATAGCGGGCTCAGATTGTAGTGGTCTCAGTTTCGCTTTGAGTGGTGATGACTCATCAGTTGTGTTAGATGTGGTTAGTCAATACCTTCTGACCACGATCACTGCTGTGCTGTTGCCCATATAGGCTGCTCGTATTACGCCCTTTAAGTTCCTCTCACCCACCAAAATCCAGTCAATATGCAGAGAAGAGAAGAGGATGCTTTGGGACTGCGGTGTGATTGTACTCATGAGGTGGTATAGTTCTCCTAAACATGACCCCTTCCATTACAGGAAATGTGTACCGAAATTACATGTATCAACTGTATACAAATAAGACCTTGCTCAAGAGACAGTAGACAACGCTATAATCAGTGGCGAACCGAGGCTATTTCTGCTAGGCCTTCACTTCGGACCATAAACGTCTTGGTGAAAAACGAGGAAAAAAATACCCGTATGATAATGCTAATTTCTGCTAGCTTTCCACTAAGTGATTCTATTTGTATGTTAGCGCTAAGCTAACGGCGATTCACATGAACATTTTCTGACTATACACAGACATTTGAAGCTTGTAAAAGACATTTCATATTTCCATGTTTAATTTGAAGATTGTAACAGACATATTAACATATATTTTATCTTGTACTTAAGTCTGGCATAGAGCTGCTGCTGCTGTTCACCATATCTGCTACCATATCTGACTGGTTAGGCTAGCAGTCCTGTTCTCAGGCACTGTGATATCTCCGCAGAAAGAAGGCCTAGAGCAGGGGTCGACGGGTCTTTTACTGCCCTGGTGTGGCTCTACAGCAGAATAAGATTTGTAGATAAACATAAAATAACCCTCCTTTACAGTAAAATAAAGCTTTGCCGATAGTTCAGTTTTAACAAACACTGGTGTTAATGTATAACTGCTAACCTTTAACCCTGAAGATTGGAGCGCAGACTGTTGGTCACCATAGCAACGCAGACAAGAATCTGGCCTGGCTAGTAGCTAATAAAAAGGCAAAGAGAAAGACATAAGCCAAACATCGATAATTTGAAGACAAATGGGCTTATTTGCATTTATAAGCACTTGGTTAGTTTCCTGATACGTTAAATCTGCAATTTAAAGTTGACGCTTTGGTGGAACACCATCCATTTTTGTAATTCAAACAAAAAGCTGGCGAATGAGAAGCTGATTTCAGTCTCGTAAAAAGTCGAACATTAAGAGAGACATTTTACAATAAACTATTCCGTTTATGCGGAAATAAACAGGTGACAATTGTGGCAGTAAGGTTGTTCTCTGAGAAATAACCCACAGCCTGCAATTAGCCAGGACACTGGCCTTCCCTCCCATGGACAGAAGTGAGCCGAGGGATCAGAGAGAGATTACAGTTGTACAAATTACCTGATTTAGAAATACAGACTCTGATTATAGGCCTATAATGTGCTGGAATATAGGACTATCTAAATAAGGCGGATTAGATCAGATTGGATTAAGAATTATGAAACGACATTCATATCAGTGGCCATGAATATAGTCTAAATGATATCTCAGAAATTCTTAGTCCTGTTCTGGGAGAACCATGGATAGTTTAGTATTTTCCCTCCCCTAATATGCTCATGTACCTCAGATGAGGTTTAATTATCTGATGACTCAAATAAAGTATATTTGAACAATGAAAGCACTAAAATATTAAGCTCTTGGATACGGAGGGAGAAATTTATATTATCAACAGTGATGTGTGCAGGAGCCAGAGTGACTCCTGAGTGAAAAAAAAAAACTATATATACAGTGGTGTGAAAAAGTGTTTGCCCCCTTCCAGATTTTTTATTCTTTTGCATGTTTGTCACACTTAAATGTTTCAGATCACCAAACAAATTTAAATATTAGACAAAGATAACAGAAGTAAACACAAAATGCCCCCCCCCCATTAAAACATTAATTAGCTGTGGTTTATCACATCTTTGGAAAGCTGAGTTCAATTTCCCTAGCCACACCCAGGCCTGATTACTACCACACCTGTTCTCAATCAAGAAATCACTTAAATAGGACCTGCCTGACAACGTGAAGTAGACCAAAAGATCCTCAAAAGCTAGACATCATGCTGCGATCCAAAGAAATTCAGGAACAAATGAGAAACAAAGTAATTGAGATCTATCAGTCTGGAAAAAGGTTATCCAGCGAACCACAGTGAGAGCCATTATCCACAAATGGTGAAAACATGGAACAGTGGTGAACCTTTCCAGGAGTGGCCGGCCGACCAAAATTACCCCAAGAGCGCAGCGACGACTCATCCAAGAGGTCACAAAAGACCCCACAATAACATCCAAAGAACTGCAGGCCTCACTTGCCTCAGTTAAGGTCAGTGTTCATGACTCCACCATAAGAAAGAGACTGGGCAAAAATGGTCTGCATGGCAGAGTTCCAAGACGAAAACCACTGCTGAGCAAAAAGAACATAAAGGCTCGTCTCAGTTTTGCCAGAAAACATCTTGATGATCCCCAAGAATTTTGGGAGAATGCTTTGCGGACTGACGAGACAAAAGTTGAACTTTTTGGAAGGTGCATGTCCCATTACATCTGGCATAGAAGTAACACAGCATTTCAGAAAAGGAACATCATACCAACAGTAAAATATGGTGGTGGTAGTGTGATGGTCTGGGGCTGTTTTGCTGTTTCAGGACCTGGAAGACTTGCTGTGGTAAACCATGAATTCTGCTGTCTACCAAAAATTCCTGAAGGAGAATATCGGCGGTTCATGCTCGGAAACCCTCCAATGTGGCTGAATTACAACAATGCTGCAAAGATGAGTGGGCCAAAATTCCTCCACAGCGCTGTAAAAGACGCATTGCCAGTTATTGCAAATGCTTGATTGCAGTTGTTGCTGCTAAGGGTGGCCCAACCAGTTATCAGGTTTAGGGGGCAATCACTTTTTCACACAGGGCCCTGTAGGTTTGGATTTCTTTTTCCCTTAATAATAAAGACCTTCATTTATAAACTGCATTTTCTTTGTCTAATATTTAAATTTGTTTGGTGATCTGAAACATTTAATTGTGACAAACATGCAAAAGAATAAGAAATCAGGAAGGGGGCAAACACTTTTTCACACCACTGTACACTAATATGAAAAGATTGAGCACCAGGTTAAATGGTGTTTTGTTGATTTTGTAAGTGAAAATAAGGACAATGTGTTTTATCTTTTTTCCAATATGTTAAGCTCAGAAAATAAATAGAAACTGTGCATTAAAATGTGACCAGGGGTGTTCAGACTTTTGCATAGCACTGTAATATCATTAAAGTACAGTTGCTTATGTATTTTAAATGACTTAATGAATTTATTTAAAAGAAGGGGGGTCTTCATAGCTCTTTTGATATGGAAAGCCTTCAGTTAAATACAAAGGACTGGACTACATAATCCTGGATTTATGTGTACGAGATTATTAATAGTAGCTGGAGTACTACTAATAGCTGATGTACATCTTTTCCAGAAACCCACTGAGAAAATACAATAACAAAAATTATAGAAAGTGTGCTGAGATCTCTGGTCTAACGTTATGAAGTATAAGACATTATAATGATCTCTTTTTATCTTGATGGGGAGCAGAAACGTGTTCCTATCAGAACATTCCTCATCTGCAGACTCACTGAAGGCTACTGCATGTATTTGGTGACGTGCGGTCGGTGGGTGGGTGGGTAGGGCCGGGAGCGCGCCTGCCTGGCTTTTCAGGGCTGGACAGGAAACGGAGACGCCCAGAGCGCGCATCAGTCCAGCAGCTGCTCCACTTGGAATCAGAAATGGAAGCGGGAGCGTAAATGGACTTGGGAGCGGACGGAGGCTCTGGACTGATCGGGCACAGCGGCGAGCAGCAGCGGTGAATACGGGAGCGGGGCGAGGGCCACTGCCTTAATACTGTCCCCCTGTTAGGGCTGCTGCATTTGCGCAACACGTCGCCTTTTCCCCCCTCAAACCATTGTTGCTGATTTTGCCAGCGCGAGGAGGCGACCCTCAACAACCTGGATCCATAACGGTAAGAGGCTGCTGCTTTCGCCTTTTCTAGCTTCGCTGCTTTTCTGGGCTGGCTACACAATGGATAAATCCACGACAGGGAAAGAAGGGGGAGATTGTATCCACCTTTGGTGCGCCCCTTTCTTATTTATGTGTCTATGGTGTGCATTAGCTTATTAGCGAGCAAAGGCACAGCCCAGCAGCGAGCGAGCGAGCGAGCGAGCCTCACAGGGCTGATCTACATTCATCTTTCCTTTTTCTTTAACGAACTGGTGACACGTCTGTTGTTTAGATCAGCCCAGCTACGTTTCTCTGTTTCAGTCCAAAGCGATGGCAGGATTGTAGGATTTGGATTGTGGAATATGAATTGCAGTGACAGGCGCTGGATCCCATCATACATGATAATGTGGTGTATGTGAACCTCAGGCTCTTGATTTTTAGTCAAGGCTGCATATATGCAGGGACGACACTTGGAGAAAGCTGAGCATATTAAGGTCAGTAAAACGTATACAAATGAGGGAAAAAGACGAATAAAACGCTTAGAGACAGCCCATCGCCTCTCTAAACCCTTAAAGCCTTAAACCTGGGTGTGTTTGCACTGCTCCGCACGCTCGCCTTGCCTTTTTTAACCGTGTCAAATCCCTGGATCTGTAGATTAGAGGCTGTACTGCATGTATAGGTCTTTGCACATACATATCTATGGTCACATCCCATCTTTAGCTAACCTTAATGTCATATTTTAACGTTATAAACACTGAAGGCTGCGATTGGACTCGCAGTGCTACGACTGCGATTGGCGTGATTAGCTGGAGTCACGTGACCTCGTGTCCCCGCCCCTTCAGCGCTGAGAGCTGCAGGCTGAAGCTGGTGGCGCTGCAGTAAACATCAAGAGAACCCAAACAAGGTTTCTTTGCTGAAGAAAGACCAGTAGAACCATGGTTTGGATTAAAAGCCTGATGTTTTTGCTTCCTGGTGGTAATTTTCTTAATGGTTACCCATACATACCAGTACTGTCCTGTAGAACATCTTTAAATTGTATTAGAAAACCATTAGATGGGTCACAGATCACCTGTTAAACCATTAAGATCCTTTACATTGTGATATCAACCCATTGAGAAAGGCCAAATGTATTACAAAACCACCAGGAACCAGTTTCCAATTTCATGGTGTCTGTGTTTTTTTCAGCAGCAATTGTTCAAGCTGTATATCAGCAGTCTGGGAAGAGCTGCTCAGGTTATTTTATCATCCTTTTCTGGACGGTGGTGATTTTGCAGTTTGATTCACATTTCTTTGTAGCTTGGTGCCCCTTCCGGTTGCTTTTCAAGCATGCTGCGAAGCAGACGGTCAGATTTAGTCTAGATTTATTCCCAGTGTTGAATTAAGGGGATACAGACAAGCATGTGCCTTAATCCTTAGAGTACACCAGATAAGTGTTTATGTAGCACTTCAGGAGAAACATTCAGACGGGTTGCTGGGCTGTTTGTCTGTATATAGATTTGGTCATTTTTTTTATTAGCAGGACCAGGCTACTTCAGGCTACTTTAGGTCACCTGCTGAGTGATCGTGCAGCTGTTCTGGGGTATTTCCTATGGAACTCCTAGTGTGAGAGGATTTTAAGCTCTAGATGATACACCATTCATTTTCTTGAACTGTTGCAGATTAAACCCAACAGAATTTTCTTAGGTTATTTTTGGCCCCAAGCACAGAGGTGGTTCACTTTAAAGGGCCCATATTTCTAAATTTTTCTTGTATTTTCTTCCCTGGGGTTAATTTATGATATTTGTGCCGGTCTATGTGCCAACAACAGTTTTTAACACACACACATCATCTAAACCGCTTATCCTTCTGGGTCGCGGTGTGGTGCGGGAGCCTATCACAGTTTTTAACGGTACAACAAAATTTTTACAGGACCATTTTCCCACCTCTTTTTATCTGTTGAATAATTGAAATGGCTGTTTAGTTAGTGCACCTTCAGAACTATTGTATATGTTACTGAACTATGTTCTGATTGGCTGCCCTATATTGGACTTATGGAAATGCATCGGTTTTCGTGACATCACAGAAACAATGAATTCAAAATAGGCTTTTTTGACGTTTAGTTTGCATGCATGGACTATATGGACTGGAGATTGACTGGTATGTTTTCAATCTTTGTAAATATTTAAATATAATATCAAACTCTTATTCCAAAAGGTGAGGAAATGTTGTTTTTCCATTAAATAGACCCTTTAAATGAATGAAGGAACTGTGCCTTTGTTTGTTGTTTATGAAGGTCCAGTTCCACACAGAGTTGATCCCTGACTGTTTAGATGCTTTCTGTTTGAGAAGGTTAATGAAAGTAGTTTGTTGCTGAACGCGACTCAGAATTCTTGCTCTAGGTTGCACACTGCTCCTTTTACCCAGAGGAATACAGTACAGTTCTGAGCCTGGCATGAGGCCACAGATAGAGGGCAAATGGCAGATAGGGGGCGAGTTCAGAAATACCAATTACTTGCCAACCCAGCGGATTGCATAGCTCAGTGGCATCTGACAGCACTCCCAGAATAAACAAATGAATAAAAGTTGATATTGTGTAAGAGGCCAATCCAGACCATTTGTTATTTGTTAAGCGCAGTTCCCTGCCTCTGAACCTTCTTTGGGTGCATTTCTTTGCTTTGGAGCATTGACGCAGTGTTCTTACACCACTTGGGTGGGATTGGTATTTTTCCTTAATCTGCTAACACCTCCAAATCAAAAACTTCTGTTGTGTGCGTGATTTAGGGAGCCATATCATGGAAAATCACAATTTCCTTGCTTTCTTTTTTCTAAATAAAATAGTTGTTAACATTGTACTTGAACAGTGCTACATAATGCACATCAACAAGTCATGGCAGATTTCATATGCTGTTGTGAGCTATCCATAACAAATTTTGTTGAGTGATATTAGAGAGTCATGTTGCCATTATCGGTAATTGTCATAATAGATGCTGTTATGTCTGATGTCATTACAACTTATGTTACATGCTACTTTTGCTGTGTACTCTAATTTACTGTCATGGTTTTAAATATTATGACATCTGTCATAACAGTTACCAGTGATGGTAACATGACATTGGATATAATATTTCATGACAGCTCATGACAGCATGTGATATCTCCTGTAATATGTTTATGGCATTTTTATGTCATTGTTATGTATTGTTAAAGCTTCAAAATGTACCCTTCACTCCCCAGTCCATACAATCCATATATGAAAATTAAGCTGTAAAAACAGCCTGTTTTCTCTAAAGTGACTGTGAATAAGCTCTTCATTTGGTCTTCAGGCTAGATTAGATTAACGCTCTTATTCTTGACAAGTTCACCATCTCCCCATGCCCTCTTCAGCCCACATTCATGTCCAGGTGATAGTACTATATATACATTGCACCACCAAACTAAAAGCAGCCCTGGTGGTTTGGCAAGTTAAGAGCAGAATTAAAATACAACTGGGTGGCATTTTTGTAACAAATCAAATGACCACAGACTGTGACATGTTGGAATTTGCTGCTGGCAGCCATGCCCTTTGCTGATCACATCCATTCCACTAGCTGGAATCGAGACATTTATTCTTTTGGATTTCTCACACATAGGAGACAGAGGCAATGGAAATAGTCATGCATGGTTGGCATGCAAACTTTCATGATGGAAGAAGCTGGATCATTTCCATCTCGCAATCTATCTTCCTTCTCTTCGGAGCAGCGACTGAAATTAGTAAAGGATCTTTTCCCTGCCGGATGTGCTTACCTCATTCTAGCCTTGAGGAAGCAGTAGGATATTTGTGCGCAGGGGGCCATTAAGATTTGCTTATTCTAGTGTAAATCCTGGAAAATGCTAGGGAGAGTGCCAGGAGGTATAACAATGGAGCTGCACCACTTAATGCTTTGCAAAAGACCAAACAAATCTCTAGCCACATACTGACTAATTTGCATTGAATGGCATGTTCTGACCATTGTAGCCTTGTCTTAAAATTCAATATCTGTTAGAGGAGCAAACCATATGCTGTTGCCAGATGTGCATGCAGTAAACTACACTCCACCACAGTCCCCGTTCCAGAACTGGCCTCGTTTGCTGGAATGACATCATGTAGTTGTGAAAGTAGGGTGGGTGCAGCTCTCGAGGGCCGAAGTGTCCTGATGCTGAGAATGTATACCCAAAATTCCCCCTCTCTTGAGTCCTGCAGAAAACACAAATGGTGTATGAAGACACAAATGGTGGGGTTGTATGTGTGTGTTTGCAACTGACCTTATTGGAAGCTGAAGCAAGATCTCTTGTACTAGTCTGACCCCAGCCAGCATTCCCTGGACTGAAATTAACCTTCCAAAATGAGAGTGAGAGAGAAAAAGGCGGCGAGAAAACAGAGTAACATAGAAGCATTGGAAAATGGAGAAGAGACAGTTTACCCTTTCTTACCTGACTTTCAGAGCGATCTTGCTGGTGATACCTTCAGAGGATGTGACAGAATCCCCTTTAACTTAAAGCCCTAGAATAGCTGGAACACATACAAATCCATCTTTAGTGTAATTCACTGATTTCTGTGTGCTAGTATGTTTTCTATCACTGCCTAAAAGAAGCACGACATTGCCTCTGTTGTTGAATGCAGTGCAGTAGTTTCAGAGCAAGCATTTGCCCACATTCTGAGTGTAGATTGAATCGTTAAGAACTTACTGTTTTGTTTAATCAGAGTAGCAATAAAGGGTGACTAATGTGGTAAGTAGATTCCTTTGCAGCATTTCCTCCATCATAAAATAGGCCAGACAGAAGGATGTAACTGACAGGTCAATGTTTTTTAATGTTTGTTTTTTATGTGGTATGCGCTCATGTTTTGGCAAAAGTAAATATATCTATTATCTACTAAATGATCTATTTTTAAATATAGTGATGCTCCAAATTCAGGTCCAAGATTGGCCTTTGTGTGGCAGAGGCAAGCTGGCTTGTGCTAGAGGAGCAGCATCTAGCTGTAGCATGTAAATTATTCACAGTAGGCTTTAATCACAGTTTTTGTAGGCCTTGAAAGAAATAACATTTTCTGCAAACTGAAATATTTGTTTGGGTTGTTTTAGTGAAATATTGTGTTCAGTAAATTGTAATAAAAGATGAGAAACTCAAGCTTTGTGATTCATCTTTGTTGTTGGTGAGTAAAACCAGCGAGAGTTCCCCTTCCTGGATGTTTGTAGGCTTAAGCAATTACATTTCTGTAGCAAATAATCAAAATCAGATATATTTGGGCTTTTTTATAGACTTCATAGTTTAGTGTTTATGAAAGTTATAAAAGAGACTGGCTATAAATTAACTCCTAATCACACAATTGCACTTCTTGTAAATACATATATAGAGAATGTAAAACTTAATGTATTCACATGTACATTGTATTCACTGTTTATGATTCTATTCTGGTCTTGCATGTTTGATGACACCACATAGGCGTGATAATTCTGGCTGTCTAGGTCACCCTAAAAAAATATTTTGGGGAAACGCTGCTATGCCTTTCTTTATTCTTTGCATATCAAAGTATGTGAGACACTAACATTTAGAAATTACATTATTAAAGGAAAAGTTCAAATTAAGAACCGTTAAAGTGTTTAAACCATTTGACGGACACCTGGAATGGTTCTTGTGGAAATTGTACAAAGAATGCCTGCATTATTGTTATGCATTGCTCTGTACATGAAATATGATATGCACCTGCATTTTAATCATCAATCTGGTTCATCTGCAGCAGCTCGAGACCCCGCTCACCTGGCCCACCACAGCTTATAACTGTCATCATCTCCAGTCACGACTGACACTCCTCTCTCAGCCTGTGCAAATGACTACTGTCTGTGTAGGCAAATGATTTCAGTAACACTCTCGGTCCAGTATGAAATAGCATTTTTATTGCTTCTGATTCTCCACAAAGCAGCTAAACAGTGATGCGTACATCCACATGCCCAGGGTGACCAGGATGATTTAGGGGTGATTATTGTTTTCAGCATGAAGAATTATTACACTGTTTTATTACACCTTTCGCAGAGCGCTGGAATCAAATACTGGGTGTGTTCTACTTTCTGTTTTCGTGTACCAGGTGTTTTCTTAGTCACTGTGACTAATTCTATAGTGAAGGTGCAGCTTGCTTGTGTAGCAGTGTGTGTTTTTGCTGTGACTAGTCTGTGTTGGGTAAGAGATGAAAACTGCTTATGCCCTCTCACCCAGTGTTTTTGAGAAACACTGGTGATTGCCAGTTAGTGGATTTATCTGAGTCAGCCAACTGCGTGTTTATGTGCCCATACGCGCCTTCTATGATCTACTTAAGAAGATAAGGTTACACAAAGTCTGCACTGCTTCTAAAAAGTTTTAAAAGCTCTACTGTACTCATTTAAAAGTTGCTTATTGATGCTGTCTTTGTCGATAGAGTGGTCAGAGTTTAAAAGGCTGTTTATGCCCACAGACAGCCAGTGTCAGAGGTCAGGCTCCCAGCAGGCACAGAGAAATGTCAAACATCCACTCCAGCCTGAGAGGCAGCTGTCTGGACCCTAGACAAGGGAGATGTGTATATTTTTGCCTGTTGATGAGTACAGTCGGATAGAATAGCATAGTTTCAATACAATAGGCTAATTGAATCTAATCAGCTGTTCTTCAGTTTACTATCACATATAGATAAAACACAAGAGTCATAGTCAGTGTCTTGGTTGTTTTTTGCTTTGAATGCTCTATAGCCTTTGTGTGAGCCTTCCTAATATATACAGGGGTACACAGATACAGAAAGTGCACTGGCCTCTCAAAATTAAGGTTTTGGAGAAATATGAAAACATATACAACTAAAAGCATGCTTTGGTACTAAAAACTGTCAGGCGTTGCTTTTTACTTCCCCATGTCCGTTCTTTTTTCCTCCTTGTCCACTTTGTTTTTTATTACACCAGTCAAATCAGGGAATGGATCTTTGTTTTTTGCAGTATAGCCATATTGAAGATTTATTATCATTTGATAACACCCTGGGGGTTTGCTACTGGGACCACTCAAGATTTTTGCACTACATCATTCGAAAGATGGGACTGTACTTTTGAAAATTAGGTTTTCTAAGTTACCTCCAAGTTACTTCCAGTAAAGAATGAACTTGTGGTGTGTACCTGTTGTGGAAACAGAGAACATAGTCAACAGAATATCACATACTTCTCAAACTCTTACTACAGCAACAGGAATCCTTTTTTTCTGATTCAGCACTGCCACGGGCAGTAAAACCATATGTTAATAACCTAGTTGCAGCTGGCGACAAAGGAGTTCTAGAAAGAAGTTTTCACTTGGTTTCACATCAGCTATTGAGGTGCATTCTTAAAAAAATGGTTCTTCAAGGGTTCTTTAGTAAGGGCAGTAGAACCATATACAATCAAAGAGCCGTTTGAATGCATAAATGATTCTTTGCCTGGTCAAATCATTCTTCTCCATGATGGAAACCCAATTATATAAATGGTTCTTTCAAAGAACCCTTTTGAAATTGGTTCTATATAGCACCAAAGGGATTCTACTATTATTATGAGTCAAAGAACCCTTTTTCAGTATGATAGAGATGGTGGCAGTGTTAACATTATAGTTGACAAATTCTGATTCTGGATCTCATACAGGAGGCTGAAAAGTAGTTGTTTTGTTATTAATGGTGGATACTTGTGAATGGAAATTCAGCCCATCTATTGGTTTTTTAAAAGGGAAAAATAAACAAAAGAATTCTCCAAGGGAAGTGGCCACCCAGGTCACAGGCTCTGCATTTTTAGTGGTAAAATGTGAAATGCTGTGGTCAGGGCCACTGGGCAATAGGCAATACCCTGAATATAAGTAATGTGGCAAGGTTTTTTTTTTTTTTGCTTTTGGCCAAATACCATTTTACCACAGTGTAATTTTTGACTAGGCTTGTTGTGCAGCTACATGAACTACTCATATGCTGCATTAATCAACTCAGAAACCATAATACAAATGGAGCTGGCTTAAGTGGTTCTCTCGATGTGTGCAGTTTGCCTTCCATCCTGCCTGACTGACAGATGTTTTGTGCACTTGTGTTCTCCACATGCATACAAAAGAAGTGTGAGAATATTCCATCTGATCCTTGTGATGAGAATCCCCCATTAAACCTCATTAGCTTGTTTGTCCCACATTATCGATGTTGTCCGCTGAGGGGTTGTAATTAAAAGTTTATGTGATGCAGATTTGCTAGTGCTGCATTCTGGTAGCGCACTAATGTAGAAAATAAAGTGTTTATTTCATTGCTAGCAGATAGAGAAAGAGATTGCTAGTAGTGAGAGAGAGCTAGAGAGAAGAGTATGTTTGGCACCACCTTTATCTAGTGTTCAGTCTGCGCAGTCACGTAATCTGCTCCCCCTTAATCACTGTACAGCAGGAAACACACAAGAACAGTGGCTGATTAAGGAACTCCATGCCAACTGCCAAGGCTGTGGACGTTTTGGCTGCCGTGCCTCATGTCGGTGTGCAGGTGAGCAGAAGGAAGACAATTTATTTTCATGTTTCTGTCATTCTGAGTGGTAGACGTGAAGAATTTATGCCGTGAGCATGTCTCTGCTGGATTTGTAGATGGCTTTGATATCAGAGTTTACAATAAGGAGGCTGGCTGGGAATGATTTTGAAGGGAGTGAAATCTCACATACCTCACTCCTTTTCACCTAAAGATGATCTTAACTAAACAGGATGCACAATCCTAAAAAAAAGATCTCTTAAAGATTAAGGCGCCAGAAAGAGTTATTTGCCACAAGAACCAGTTTAGGTTCCCTATAGAACCTGTACGGTTCTTTAAAGAACTGGGGCTGCTGCTACCAATTACTTAATAATAGGCTGCTGTCAGTTATGGTAAGGAGCAGCCACTCAGTAAATAATCATGGCTGCTTTTTTTTATGGATGCTGAATGTGCACTATTATGCTGGTGGAGCATCAAAAATGCATCGCGATTCTCTCTTGAAAGGTTCTGAATTAAATCACAAAATGCCATAATCAGATTTTTAATTTAGGCTCTGCATTTCCTCACATATAGCCAGACAGGGTCTGAACTGAGGGGTGGGGCAGGGGCACTGAGTGGGTCCCGGGTCTTCCATAAGAGTAGAGACCACCTGTAAGAGAAACAAAATTCTAGAGTGTTATTTCCTTAAATAAAATGTGAATTTTTTTGACAAACTGAATTCCCTCACACAAGTTGACCATCTTCGATTTTCATCATTATAACGTGGCTTAAAACTGGAGAAGATTAAAACAAGGTGAAAAAGGTGGAAAAAATGATACAATATATAGATCACCTCATTCATACTCTTTTCACCAAAGAGACATTGGCCACAATTCGAACCCAGCAGCCAGAGACTTTATAAAGTAGGATACTTTGACATCACCCAGGTTAAAAGAAGAAAAAATGCAGGATCTCATTAATGCATGCATGTTTGCAGTCACATTCACAGTTGTCTATGGGAAGAACCTCTGAGGAACCTTTATAGATATGACCTTTACCTGTGTTGAAGAGTGAGAGATATGAGATTTTGCTTTCCTAAGGATAATCATTTTTTGAGAAGCAATGAGATGTTCGCACCCTACTCCCTATGTAGTGTACTGCATAGGTAGTGAAACTATGGCTTCTACACCAAAATAGTGCACTAAATTTTATAGTCTTACAGCTTATGGCTCAGTGTAAATGGCTGTATATTGGACATATAATGCACTGTTTAGGTGTAGAGTCTGGGAGAAGGGAGCCATTAGAGATTCAGCACAAGTTTTCATTTATTTTTGAAAAATAGGACCGACCATGGAGAGGTAAAGGTCCAGTTACTGTAGAGTCAAACTGGTTATCCAGTGTTTGGTATATTGACAACTGTCCAGGATTTTCCTAGATTGTCTAGATTTTTGGTCCAGGAAAAAAAATGTTCCATTCTTGGACACAAAATGTCCAGGAATCCATGCATTTTCATATGTTAATATTTATTATGAGGTTTAAGCTATTTTGTTATCCATTCAGACCATTTGTACATAAAGAATGGGTTTGAATAATACACATTACCCCCAATGTGTACACTTGTTTGGGAAACGTGTGCTGTTGGTGACATTAGACACTAGGCAGCACATCAACATGATAACTGAGAAGATTAGGTTCTGTAGCTAAACTGAGAAATATCTACTACAGACTGAATAGCATAGCTACCCATCCACTGAATTTAGTAAAAAAATCAAGCTGCTGATCGAGTGTTTAGGAACTTTACAGGGCTGAAGTGGCAGTCCTAGTTTGCTATGTGCCAGCGTTCACTATTTCATCAGATTGTGAGGAATGGGAGGGATAGATAGTGAAGGGGAGTGAGAGTGAAGTGAGGAAAAGAGATGGAGGGGATGAGAAAGGAGATAGTATGTACTGTGCAGATATGTCCTTCACCTGTTCAGGCAGGAAGTGCGTGTGTGCGGTGTGTGATCTTAGGTCTCCATTTAATGTGACCAGGGCAGCACTGCCAACGGCCTACTGCTAATGTCTCTGGATCAGACCTGACCTGCTCTAGAAAGCCAGCCAAGTGTGTGTGTGTGTTGAAAAGAGGATGCAGGGAGAGTTAGTGAGAAATGACAGGCTGAATAGAGAGAGAGAGAGAGTTTGTCAGAATGGAAAAAGAAAAAGTGAGACAGGGGGACGACAGCCCATTGCGAACTGGCCTGTCTCTCTGTCAGGTCACATGTCTCTGAGTGTATGATTGGTGCACACTTATCTGAGTTCTAACATCTCAGCTTTGTGCTCAGATCCCTTCCTGGCCTTGCCAGCGTAATCAGAGCGTCTAGTGTTGCTCTGTTCTGGCCTGTTTGTTTTGAGTAAATCCACTCCAAGGCCTATCAGGCTGGCCTTCCAGAGAAGCTAGAGCTAGCATTTGTGCACATTTTCTTGTACCACTGCCACCTTTTACCCTTTAGACTTGCAACCGGAAATGATACTTCAGAGTACTCTCTTAGCTTGCTGGCGACTCTTAATGGGGTGAAATTTGAACAGAAGCAGCTTTCTGGAACACCGTTGATGTAATGTTGAAGTTCATGTTTGGAAAATCTAAGCTCACTCCTCTTTTTCCTTTTCTTCATTTTTTTCCCTTCTTTTTTTGTTCTGTCTGTCGTTTTGTGCCAGATTTTCTGAGCTGTTCCTCCTCATGTGGCAGAATGAGAAGAAGAATGAGGCTTGTGTTCTTGGGGAGGAATGAGTGACTGGAAATCAGGAGCACTTACAGTTTACAGCCGCAGCTCCGTGCTGCTGGGCTATCGGTAGTGTTTTGCTAACTGTGTGATAGCATCATATGTCTGAGGGGTTAAAGCTAAAAGTTTGCATTAGCTTTTTCAGGATTTAGTGTTCCTGAATTACAAGTACTAGTCAGATAACCCATCATACATGTCCACTAATGAAATAACCCATAAGATTTCTTTTTGTTTTATTTTCTACTTGGAGGGAGGGAGAGAGAAATGTGGAAAGCACGTATAATCGTTTGATCATCATTACAGGCTTTCGTGCCTCTCCCCTGTTTTGACATGCCTGAAGGTGCTGTCGTAACGCTCCCTTGTTCCAGCTGTTTTTCGCTACCCACTCAACACACTTTTGAAGGCACCACACAGCCCTGGGTCTCCATACAGCGTTTTAACGATGCTTTAGCTCTCCAGCTATTTAGCTTTTATGTACACTTTTATTCATTCTGGCGTATGTGTATTGCTTTCAAATTGAGATTTGGCCTCTTCTGCCAGTCAGCGTTTCATTGAATTACACACACTGTTTCACTGAGTCATCTGAGTTCTCTGGAAGGAATCCACCATCACATAAGTCAGTAAGGCCCTGTCTGTGATTCAAGTGGTGGTTTGTTAGAAATTTCTTTGCTGACATGATGATTTTGAGCTATCCTGCTTTGCTGAAACTGATGTGTTGAGACAGAGATTTTCCTCTTGTCTTTATTGGGCGAGAATGACTCAGGTGTGCCTGGAGGTGCCACCTCTGTAAGGTTCATTGTGAAACCCTGAAGGGAGCTTTTCTTTTACTTGTAGGGCTGGTATTCCAGACATTGATGCAGTCTAGGATTGAGTCACATTGTACTGGAAGTAAATGTTTCCTCAAGCACTAGGCTTTTTATGGGCAATACAGCCTAATTATTATTTTTTTTTTGCAAAATTTAAGTTTGATTAAATTTGATTTTAATATGTTCCAATATACACTGTGCAGTGTTAAAATGTATATAGTTAGAATACTAGCATGAATACTAGAGTTTCAAAAAACAAAAGATATGACAACTGAATAGAGAAACAAATTTCCATTTGACCACTGTAGCCTAATCACAAAAGACTCCATCCATGCCTGGAATTAACATACACTGTATGGACAAAGTTATTGAGACACCGCTTCTAAGTATTGAGTTTAGGTGTTTCAGCCACATGCATTGCTAACAGGTGGAGAAAATTAACCACGTAGCCTTGCAATCTTGATAGACAGTGACTTTAAACATGGCACTATCATAGGATGCCACCTTTGCCGCAAGTAAGTTTATGAAAGTGCTAGTAATGTGAAATGGAAGCACCTAAGAACAACAACAGCCGAGGCAGGATGCACACCGCCACTGGACACTGGAGCAGTGGAAACGCATTCTGTTGGTGTGATGAATCACGCTTCTCTGTCTGGCAGTCTGATGGATGAGTCTGGGTTTGGCGAATGGCAGGAGAACATTACCTGCCTGACTGCATTGTGCCTGTAAAGTTTGGTGGAGGAGGGATAATGATATGGGGTTGTTTTTCAGGGGTTGGCGTAGGCCTCCAGTGAAGGGAAATCTTAATGTTTCAGTATACCAAGGCATTTTATATAATTGTATACTTCCAACTTTGTAGGAACAGTTTGGGGAAGGCCCTTTTCTGTTTCAGCATGACTGAGCCCCAGTGCACAAAGCAAGATCTATAAAGGCATGGCTGGGTGACTTTGGTGTGGAAGAACTTGCTGCACAGAGTCCTGACCTCAACCCCATCAAACACTTTTGGGATGAACTAGAACGGAGATTGCGGGCCAGGCCCTCTTGTCTAACATCGGTGTCTGACCTCACAAATGCTCTTCTGGATAAATGGGTAAAAAGTCCCACAGACACACTCCAGAATCTTGTAGAAAGCTTCCCAGAAGAGTGAAAGCTATTATAGCTGCAAAAATGGGAGCAACTCCATATTAATGCCTATGGATTGAGGATGGGATGTCATAAAAGCTCCTGTAGGTGTAATGTGTAGGTGTCCCAATACTTTCGTCCATATAGTATATGTCTTCGGTGATACAATCATAAGAAGAACAGCTTCAAGTGTGAATGAAGTCGTAAGCATCTTAGAGATGCATTGTGATCTAATCACTCAAACCACCTTTGGAGGCTGTCAGGTGTCCATGTGACCACAACATTTGTAGTGAGGACACAGAAGTGTCCAGATATGTCCCCGACAGCAATGAAAAGCTGTCTAACCAACTGCATCATCACAGCAGAGATGAAAATGGCTGCTTTGCTTAGCTTCTTTATTCGCCTCCTCTCCCATTTGTCTTTGAGTTGCATAAGCTGTCTTGTAATCTAAACACGTACGTGATCAGTGATTCCTTGTACATTTTTATCTGATATTTGATGACAAATGCAGAGAGAGACTGACAGTAGATGTATGTAGTAAATATGATCATAAGTGGTAAATGGAGACACATAGAAATGCCAGGTGTAAACACTACATGTCTCGCTGTCCAGTTGTGATTAAATCACTCTAGATATTAATACCAGGTGTGAATTGGGACAGAAAGTTCAATCAGTTATAGGTTGGAATCAGTTGATTTTCGGCTTAAATATGCAATCAGTGATTAGCTAGGCTTGTGCGGTATAACGATTAGATCGTCCATATACAATCTTACACTGCCACAATATCCAGTGAGATTGACTCAGATTATGTTATTTTACTAATAGGGCAAGTTTGCCATTTAACTCTTGAATTCACTCTTTTTTTAAATGATAGAAATGTTGTGTTAGATTTTTCTTGTTAGTTGTGCATTTGCTGTTAAGTAGCTTGTTAACATTGTGCTGTGACCTTATGAACCCATCAAGATTTTTAAAAATGGTAAATCGCAAGTTTGTGAGATTGCAGTATGCCTATATCCAATTTATGAATTCAGTGCAACAGTCATTTAATTGCTTGACTTGTTATTTGTGTCTGAAAATACAGTTGAAAATGCTTTAAGGCATGTAAGCGTTTGGGCCTGAAGCTGTAAAACTGCACCTGTGTCATGTTTTTTGCAGTGTTAAGATTATTAAATGTATTTAAACAATGTTTGGTGCTTTTGCCTGTGTTGTTAAGCATCGTATCATCTTGTCTCCACCCCCGATCGGAATTGGCATCAGCTGATCGAGCTAAACGACAAACAGCAATTTGAATCAACCTCACAAAAAACGCTGAACAACCCATGTCTAACCTAAGATGTTCAGTTTAAAAGGCCAGGAGGGTATTAAGATGAAGACTTGCCTAATACAGTAAGAGAAGTTTAAATTCAGTTGTGATATTCCAGTTCTGACAGTAAATAATGTCTAACTGTGTAAAAAGGTAGTGTATTGCTGCCTGGTAGGCTGTCTGGTGAGTCAGGTGAATAAACAGTCCCATGTCACACCCTCTTTGGATTGCATTTCACTTGGTTCCACATGCTCTTTATGATAATCTGCCTAACAGGAGACTAGGTGAGGTAATCATGAAGGTATTGTTTGCTCATATTTTAAGGCTTCTGGCCCTCATTGCCGGTGTGTGTGTGTTTTGTGTGTGAGTGTGTGCGTGTGTGTGTCCATGCACATCTGTATGTCTTTATTTAGCCAAGGCAAGTGGATAATCGCTGTTATTTAAATGAGTAAGCTATCGTTATGTGCTGACTGACCCCTGTGTTTGTGTGTGTGTGCCCTTCCACATTGTTAAGAAGGTTGCCATGGAAGTAGTTATCAGGGTCCAGCTTGGGCACCACCCTTGTTTCAGAAAGTAGCTACCAGAGCTTGGTCCTTCCTTCTGTGACCCATCTTCCTTTTTCTGACCTTATAAAGGACATTATTAAATTAAAGGGACCATATTATACATATTTCTTGTATTTTATGTGTCCCTGAAGTCCATGTGTAATGCTTTTGTGGGTTTTATGAAGCAAAAACATTCATAATTAATTTTTACATGACCGTTTTGCAAACTCTCTTTTTAACCCTTCAATTTTTTTTTGTTACTGTGCCTCTGTTCTGATTGGCTGCGCTGTTTTGTGCCTCATTCAAAAAGCAGTACAAGCTGAAACACTCCTTGTAACTTTAGCATAAATGGGTGGACCTAAATTGCTGTAGGTTGAATAGGTGGATATGTATGAATGTGTTGGTTTTTTTGTAACATCACAGATACAATGAAATAAAATCGGGCTGTTTTTGCTGCTTAGTTTCCATATATGGATTGTATGTGAACTGCACATTTTGAAATGTTACCAGTGCTAACAAAACTACATTAAAGTCTATTTAAAAAAAAAAAGCATTGAACATTCAGTTTTCTATGATACTGCCCCTTTAAGGCAATAGCTTGATCGCACATGCCAACATTGCTTGCAAAAAAAATAGAAGCTAGTAGCCAACAACAAGCATGACCCTATCTGTGTAATGCTAACTAATGGATATTTACTTTCATTCATTGTTAGCGGCATGAGCTTTTTGACTGAAGCATTCCTTCAATGAGAGGGGAAGGGCTGGGTGTGAGTCTCTCTAGCCCGAAACAGTGTCTTTAGAGGGCGGCATCCTGAAGTGGATGCTTTGTGTTGTGCCCGCTTGTTCTTTATCTTGGCAGGCTGGCCTGTGATCCGTTGGCTGCGTGATGCTTTTTTTAAGGACCCCTCCCGTAACCGTTTAGCCACATGCTCTCCACCCCATGTTTGCATATTTTTTTCCCTTTTCTTGGTGTGTTGCAGAATATGAACTTTCCCAACATAGTGACTAAAACAATCCCTCTGTGTTTTGGGATGGAGAGTATGGTGAGTACCAGGTCTGTCTTTTAAATAGCTTTAGTCTGATATATAATATAGAACTGTATAAATATTCATATATATTTGCAAAGTTAGATTAATGGAAGGAAATTAGATTATCGTCTATTGTCCATTGATAGAGTATTATTTCTATCGTCAAATCAGTATCAGCAGATAATTGCATAAAAATGATCAGTTATAACTGTAAAAATTACAGATATATAAGGACATATTTGTTGTGCTCAGGAGGAGCAGAATGTTTAGTTGATGCTGCACAACTGTGCTAAAATATCTGCATGTTAGTGATTTTTAGGGATGTAACAATGCAATGTGAGATTGTGATATTGTATTGCAAAACTGTGACAGTATACACTGTGGAGATTTGACAATGCAGAATACAGAATTGTGAACCTATCATGAATATATCAAGTCACGGCCTGAGTTACACGGCATGAGTTTTCATTTAACTGCATTTCTAACCTTCTACTAACAAGCGTTGCATTTGTCCTCACTGCTCATTCTTGTAGATGCTAGGGACGTGCATGATTTTGATATTCAGGTGTTCAGGTAAGAGTTAATGAACAAATAATCGGTTAACTGCAGAGAAGTTAAAAAACGCCAAAAAAGGACTGAAATGTTAGGGCTGAAACGTTAAGCGAATTCGGCTGAAATTACCGTAGGACTGTTAGCTTACCTTTTTTAGGTGACAGCACTTGTGTTGCTCAAAAATTTAGGAACGTGCAGACAAATAATTTTTTGTTTTATTATTTAAAAACTGCCGTGGGAAGTCAGCAGGTTTTCATATTGGATTAGGCTGTGTCAGATGAGCTGAGCTTAGATACTAGAGCAAATGGGTACAACAGTGGATGTTGATGAGGACTCGTCATCTTCTACACAAGAAGATGTCTTTTTTCCTCATTGAATGATGTGTCAACATGTTAGTTTGTCAGAGAACTATATTTTCATTGTTTCTGGACCTAACTAACATCACTTAGAGTAGCTATCCTCATTAGCAATAATGCTGCAAGCCTTCTCAGTCACATCTTTGACAATGTGCTCTTGGTAACGTACTCACATTAAGGCAGTGGTGGTTTGGAGTAACAAAGTGTAATATAATATAATATACATATCACTCCCAAATATGAGCAAACCATTTACATCCTGTTAAAACAAAAACATTTCACTGAATTGATGGTCTTTATATTTTCTATGTCTCTTTATTGAATTAAAGATTAAATGTACTGAGTACTCGAATAGTGGTTTTCAGTATTTAAATACTGGCATAAGTACCCATTCCTAATTGTTGTAGTTCCAGTTCTATGTTTTATAAATGTTCATGTATAAGCTTTAGCTTCAGCATTGACAAATATACATGACAGATATTGGCATTGCCCCATTTGTCCCCATTTAGTGCATCCCCATTGAAAACTGTGTATATCAGCCTAAGTTTGTGTATCTTTGATCATTTGAGTCATTTTCATTTGACCACAAAGGGTGGATGTTGATGACAAGCATTTGAGATAAGTCTGTCTCTTAAGTGGAACTAAATAAAGATCCAATCAAATGAAGTAACTGCCAGCCTGATGTCATTTGTCATGCTGTGTGATTGCTGATACAGACTTTACTGGAAAGGTCTGAGTGTGCTGTGTACAGTATATACAGTATACATAGAGTATATACATTGTACAAGGACACACATGAGGAGAACACTGTGGTCACAAGTGAAACAAGTTGCTGGGGCCAACAGAGTGTTCAGCCTCATGTAAATCAGACGAAGCTTTGGCTCCAGTGCAGTGCGCACCTACACTTCTTCCTGAAGAATGTTCCAGTGTCCACCTTCTGCTGAGCACAGCCAGCCCTCCTCCTCCGTGTTGTAATATTTGATCTTTTGTAGTGCTGATCTTGTCACTGCTGGTACATTCCTGTCTATGCATGCGCAGTAAAATACCCACCATGTGTGTGTTCTGAAATGGATCAGTCTGACCCACCAGTGGTGCCCAGCATGGGGAAAGTAATCAACTCACACGCGATTAAAACTGAGACACATTGTGCGAGTGTGATAACGCTGCTACTGTAGTGTGAAAGTGGAGCTGATTTGGGAAATGTAGCTGCCTCCCTCAGGCTCTGGTGTGAATTTACAGTTCAGGAATGTTTGGGTTGCGTTGGTTGAACTCCTACACGGACTTTCTCTCCTCCCTGCAGTGCTTCAATCACTTTTCCTGCCTGTCAGCAGGAGTGACGTTTCCTAGGCCTGTTCAGATTTCCAAGTTGATGATTCACTTTTCATATAAATTCACGATTTTGGACACAGAAGTTGATAGATATGCGTCAGTCAGTCCTGATGTACAAACACTACACTGCTTTTACTGGACAGGCAGACAGTCTGCAAAATGATTGATGTAGATGAGCAGTCGGAGAAGGGTAGAGGCATCGCACTGGTCAAGGCTTTCCATCATTCTTTTTTTCACCTAGTCAGAAATTGTCTGGAACTCTTGCCAGTCATTCTCTCTGGCAGTAAACAACAGTAGGCCTGCTGAAAATCCTGCAAATCTTCCTTCTTTATCCACAGTCTAGGTTCCTATGTTCCTGTGTAAGCCTGTTTTTATAGATCATCCACCAAGTTCTTGATGTTACTATGTTAGCTCTATGTTCCTGGCATGCTTTACTGTATTGCAGTAATCGTCGCAAGAGTGTTTTGCTAATTTCCCTAGCTGGACGTCTTGTCCTGTGAGGCTGTTCTCCTAAACAAAGCATGTGCAAATTAAGGCCTGCTGGTGGATGAGAACACCCAAGAGAACTTTCAGCTCACTTCCCTGCAGGATCTCTGGCCATGGTTGCTGTTCTCTTTGAGATGGCCCCTGTTTGGCTTGGCTATCCCAAGGTCTGTAGCAGGAGCTCAAGATGTGAAATAGATGGAAAACAGGAACAAAAAAAAAATCAATTCTGTGTCAGAACAAGTGGCGATAATAACAAATGGCACAACAAGGAGAATCTAGAGGACCCACATGTGGTCATGAGACCTCAGCTTCTCAGAGCCACAAAGGAGAAACTCGTACAGAGAATCTTTGTGCTAGAAGTAGCTGTCTGTCTTGACCAGCTTCATTCCAGAGTCTACATGGGCCGTGTCTTTACCTCATCACCACTGTATACAACTCACATCTGGTCCCAGACTCAACATCTTCGTGCTTCTACACATCCCTAGAGCTCAAAGATCTCCAACTCTGAAAACACTTCACAGTTCGTACATCACTCCTTGGACAGTCAGGTTCATGCAGGAGCTGGTTTCAGACTATAAGATTATTGTTGAGCTTGTATCGTTAGCGTAGAGTAATATACAGGGGAGGCCATGATTCCACAATGAGAAGTGCTCTTCATTAAACGCCAGAGCAGAAAGGCACACATATAGCACTGAACTTGTAGGGGAGGTCACTATCAGCCATACACTTCACCCTTAAGGTGACCACTAACCCATACCAACTAAAACAGAACCCACTCCCCGAAACAGGATAACACAACAAACACATACCACATACCTTTTAACTGACGAACAGCAACATTAACAACATAAAAGGTCCCTTTTGCAGAGGGTGTGCACCCCCCATGAGACTCTTGGCACAGCCATCAGCATGGCCACGCCTCTTGAGCGTCTAGAGCGTCAGCCAGTAGCGGACTGTTACGGTACTCTTTCTTATAAATATTTTTTGTATTTATTTCTGAAATGCTCTAAAACAGTTTCTGCTGTATAACTATTTTAGTCATTCTGCAGTGTTGTATGCAATTTACCTTTCTGTTTTTTTTCTGTTTTTGATAAAATACCTGTTTAGGAATCTAAACATTTTTATCAAATTGCTAGTGTTATTGTAATTGGCAAATTTCAAACATTACGCTACAGTATCCAGCAAAAATCTTGTTTTGACATTAGATTAATGTCAGCTATCAGCATGTTCTGTAAGGTAGTCTGCTAGATCTTGTATGTGGTGTGTAAGGTTTATGTTTAGGCTCACACAACAGTTTTGTACATAATATGCAGATGGAATGTGGTGAATTTTTGACTGAAAATGCTGTAAAATGCTTAATACAACTGGCTTTAACTCTATATTTGCAGTAATAGAAAATGCTTCCTTAAACTTCACTGGTTTTGATTGTATGGTTGACAAAAATAAACAAAAACAAAAAACAAGAGCTTTACTTTATTCAGTAGATAGTGACAGACACCAGACCATGTTCTAAAACAATTCAAGAAATTTGAACAGTAAAAGTCTTCTATCTGCCTGACCCCATTTTGCCTACTCTAGTTTCCATCTAATTTGCTCTGCCATGAGCTACTCACACTCTAATTATGCCTAGAAGTGCCAACCATGAAGCTGAAAACTGTGCACCTCTTAAATATGTATAAGGGAGAACTCCCAGGTGAGTATATCAGTCCCTTTAAAGAGAGTGCAGGGGAGGCCATGATCTCCAGTGTAGGCCAGCTCTGTATTATTGTGGCAGTACAGTATAAGTGAAAGTTTGATTGGCTTTACTTTTTAGTCCCACTGACCCACTAAAGGCTTCTAGACTCTAGTGCCTCTCCTCACACGCAGGTGGCAGCACTCCTGCTGTCTCTCAGGCTCTCTGGTTGCTTAATTATTTCGATTTTAGGCTGAGCTGTGGTATCTAGATAGTCTTGTGACATGGTTCGGCCTCTGGTGGTGCGGTTGCAGAGGGAGTCAACACCCCAAACCCACCAACTACAGTGACAGCCCTGAGGCAGGCTAGAGCAGCCTTGTTACAGAGGAGGGAAGGGGGTCTGACTTTGAAATTAGAGCTTCAGGGTCTTCCTCTCTCTCTCTCTTTCTCCATATCTCTCTCTGTCTCTGCCTTTTACATCTGCGGGAGAAGCGATGCTGAATGAATGTGTGTGTGTGTGTGTGTTTGTGTGCGTGTTCCTTTGCTTTCATTAGCTTCACACTGTCTGTATTGTGTGAATGAAAGCATGTATTTCTGAATGAATCTGCTCCATGCAGCAAGGCCTGTGAATAATCCTACAGATTAGGGCTGCAAAAAGCATACATTTTTATGCACAATTCAAATTTCTTTACAGGCAGTTTATTCAAGGTTTTAGGAACGTTTTTGGAAAGACAGAAAAAAATTAAAAATCAAGATAAACTTAAACTTAACTTAAAAATAAAGATAAATTAGTTTATTGCCAGCGGCCTGTCAGGAGTGAATATTCTATAGACTTTGTTCGTGCACCTCTACTAGAGATGGGAGAATGGCGTGTAAGTTGAGATGGACAGTGAGGCCTAGGTTTGGGTCAATAGTCGTGTCTAATTAGTGCTGGCTTATTTGCCGGTAAAGTGATGCGGTGTGACAGCTCTGCTGCGCTGAGCATCTCTGCTCCACAAGCCTGCAGCAGTAGTACAGTACCACTGACCTGCAGCCCCCCTCACTACTGCATAATACTGCATAATGCAATATCCGCACTTCCAATCTCTCTCTCTCTCTCTCTCTCTCTCTCTCTCCCTCTCTCTGCCTCTCTTTTTCTGTTTCTCTCTCTTCAATCTCTCTCTTTTTCTGTTTCTTTATCTTTATCTCTCTCTTACTTTCAATCTGTCTAATTTTTTGTCTTTTTTCTCCTTTCACACTCTCTTATTAGCTCTTTCTCTCTCTTTCTTTTTTCTCTTTCCTTACATGTTTATCTTGGTACAACTCTCACTTTACTTTTCTCCTCTCTCTCTCTCTCTCTCTCTCTCTCTCTCTCTCTCTCTCTCTCTTTCTCTCTCTTTCTTTTTTCTATTGTTTTCTCTTTTTCTCCCTAGACAACTCTCTTTTCTGTCTCTTCTCTCTCTCTTTCTCTCTATTTTTCTCTCTCGTTGTGTTTATCTTCTTATAGTTCAGTTGAGAATAGCTTTATTAGGATGCCTGTGTCAAGTGCAGTATTGCTAAAGAATTACAACAGTAGCAATAACACAATCATGAAAATACCAATAAGTATACAAAAAACAGTATTAATGACTATAATTATAATAATAACAACATTACTATTATTGTCATTATAATTATTTAATTAGCAAACTAATTTTATATTTGTAATGTTTGACATACATATATTGTGTGTAGTAACGGGGGCAGTATGGTAACAGCTCTTTCTCGCTCTTTTCTTTCTCCTCTCTCTCTGTCCTGTACATATTTATCCGCTTACATCTCTATCTCTCTTTTTCTGTCTTTTCTCTCTCTCTCTCTCTCTCTCTCTCTCTCTCTCTCTCTCTCTCTCTCTCTCTCTATCTATCTCTCGTCTGTTTTTCATTTCTTTCTCTCTGCCTTTTTTCTTTCGTTCTCTGCCTCAGTGTCTATCTCCTCTCCTCTCTCTCTCGTGCTCTTTCCTTCCTGCACTGTAATTCATTTATATCTGGAATGGGGATGCATGTGTCAGATGTGCTGTGTGTGGCTGGAAGGACACGGGCTGTGGGAGTGCAGATTCCAGGACTAATCGCCCCATTGTGTCCAGTGTTGCCAGTGTGAAGAGAACGTGATGAGTTCAGGGACATTGGCCCTCATTTAGTTTCCCGCTGCTGCGGCCGAGTGCTACTGTTTGATTTGAATTTCAAATGGCAGTGGCTGTCGTGGCTGTCGTGGCTGGAGGTGAGGCACAGAGGTCTTGCTAGTTTAGTGGATTAGGAGCTCTCGTCTCTCTTGCACTGAAGAAGGGATAGAGTGACTGGGCTGCTGGGAATTTACCGTAAATGAACTCATATGTTTTTGTTTTTGTTGAAAGAACAAGACTTGCACCAGAACAGCATTACATAAACTCACAAGCTCAGTGATAACACTTCATCTGCTGTTTAATGTACAGTGGCAGTGTAAGTAACTGAAATTCATGTGCTACTTAAAATCCTTTCACATCCTTGCACTGCTTGATCTGGGTAGCAGAATGCATTGCTGTTGTGTCAGTGATTGAAATTAGGGATTGCACAATACCACATTCTCCTTTCAGATGATATTGAAACCAGAACTGATCCAATATGTTTTCTTTAAAAGATTTGTTTTTTACTGAAGCACTTTACTTAAGACAATCATACGCAAAGGAAACACACAGCTGTTTAATATTGAAATTGCAACTTGGAAGAGTTTTCATAATCATAAGAGCTGCAGTTGTAGTTACAACCTTTAATATCAACACTGCTGTCTTAAGTTTTGAGTGGGGAGAATTTAACCTGATGATAAAATAGACCTTGTGGACTGTCTGTGGATGAGTTAGACATATCAGAAGCAACCAAACACCCACGCGATACGTACATGGCAACACAACCATGAGTAATTGGCAGCCTGGTTGCACTACCTTCAGTGCTCAACCCTTAAGCCAGAAGAAATGAATATTTTTTGTTCTTCTTGGCCAAAATTACAGGCCTGGACCATAATTTATAGAAAAGAAT
Source organism: Colossoma macropomum (assembly GCF_904425465.1). Lineage (NCBI taxonomy): Eukaryota > Metazoa > Chordata > Actinopteri > Characiformes > Serrasalmidae > Colossoma > Colossoma macropomum. The sequence continues at coordinate 30,993,738 of NW_023494784.1, read as the reverse complement.
CACAATTTAAACCACAATCCCAATACTGGTCAGAAAAATCCCAAATTAGATAATTTCTCCAAATCATTACTCTACATAGCTAACAATGTAACGTCACACAATACGGGTGGGCAATACAGCAATATTTATCCTTACGATACATTACATCACATTACATCACAGTATGCTTTCTGAGTATATAGTGGATATCTTCAGCACATGAGGATCACTCATGTGTCTGCATGTATCATTAAAGCATAATTAGATCTGTTTTATTGGATGTAGGCCCGTGCAGTGTGTGAAACGTTGAATAAAAATGATTGTATTCATAGTTGTTTGATATTTTTTTTAAACATGGTACTACTAATGCATTTTGTCTGTTCCAACTTATCAAAGTTCAGGAAAATTAAGTATTTTGATCCATATGGAGTATCTTGAAAATTTCTTGAAGTATTGTGATGTTAGGGGTGGGCAACATGGAACAAATATGACACAATATGAGTGTAGGTGATATTTCAGGCTTATTTTGTTATAGGAGTCATAGCATTGAATTGATTTCATGCTTTTTTCCCCACCAATATCCATTTTAACTAGGAAAAATAAAGGCAAATAGCAAATTATACCAATAGCAGTTTTTAGGATATTAAATATGTAGACAAAATGCGAACAGAAATGTTAATTTAACATGGTTTATTCCAAAACAAAAAAAAAAGTGAAACAAAGAAAAACAAACCAAAAACACAGTGTTTATTGCGACATCTTGTGTGGTTATGGAGCGGTTTGTATCTTACCTTTAACAGGTCTTGTCTTGGTTTCTAGTCTTACATTATGTCTTGATTGTTTCAGAACAGGAACAGCCTAATGGCTGGCATGTTATGAAATGTGTGCAAGTGGAACATGCAGCACACACACACATGCTGAAGGGAAATAGATTTAGACTGCTGCCCTTTGAATGGATGATCTGCACAGTTGTCTAGCACACAGCTGCTCAGCCAACTTGGAGAGGAAGTGTGTGTGATGGGAGTGCATTTTCCCTCATGTTATATATAGAACTTCCCAACTAAGCCATACACACCCTTCTCGCAGCTGACAGTTTAAATGCCACTGTTAGTGGCATCTGTCCCTCTGACCAGCTCTATTCTCAGCCTCCTGCATGTGTGAACCAGAGGCGTTTTATCTCACATCCTCCTGCTGACCACTTCAGATATTTCATAGGGCTGTTAATGCAATATGATTTACTGCTTATCACGATGGCCAACGTAACACATTTCCTTACGTACATAAAGTGTGCCGGGTTTCAGCATTCCAGGGACTAAGAGTCTTCCGGTTATTGGCCCAAAGATGTACAGCACTGTGTGAAAGTCACAGCCTTCATTTACTTAACTTCTAGTCAGAACAGCCATTAAGAACAGGTTATTCATTTTTCAGCTTCAGGAAAAAAGAATGAAACATATTTTACAGAAAATTACATTTTCACATTTTCAGTATTTAGTGTGTCCACGCTTTGCCTTTAATTCAGCTTCTATTCTTTTCGTGAGACTCGAAGGAAGTTTTTAAAGAAACCTGCAGGGATGTTTTTCCACACCTCCAAAGTTCAGTTGTAGAAGTTGGTTGCATTTTCTGGTACTTACGAATCCAAGTAATCCCAAACACATTCAGTAATGTTGGGGTCTGGACTCAGTAAGGGCCTCTTGACAGCTACTGATCCTTTCAGACTCGCAGTGTTGAGTTGTCTTCTCACAGTGGAAGGATGGACAGAAACTCCTGTGGATTTCTTCAAATCTGAAGCAAGAGTGGAGCTTGATTTTCTCCTCTCTCTCAAAGTTGACAGTGCTGTTTTTCCGATGGTGACACTCTTGGTTGTCTTGCACAGTTGTTAGGGGTCCCATTTTCTCAATATCTTTTAATCATTTTTTAAACTCCACTTTTGGAAACTCGTATTTTTCCAGTTATTTTTTTCACTTATTCTCCTTCTTTATGCAAGTGGATTATCTTATATCTAATCTCCTCAGACATTTCACCTAGAAAATGAACCACATTTATTTAACAGCTGTTTTGACTGTGAATTAAATAAAGGCAGGCTGGTCTCTGACTTTTGCACAATACTGTATCATCTGTTGTCAGAGGAGTCTTGGCTTCTCTTAAGGTTTCTTAAGGAGTTTTTCCTGTGCCTGTTGCCCACAGCTTGCTTAGTGCAGGTCTGGAACAGATTTTAATAAAGTCACTTTGTGACAAAGTCCATTGTAAAAAGTGCTATAGAATTCAAATGGATTGTGAATCTGCCTTCTGAATCAGATGGTCCTTAGTTTGTGAGTGGAGGTGTTATTTTGGTTTTGGTTGAACTGATTTGAATTCCACAGTGAATGTATCCCTAAATCAGGTATTACTGGTAAAATTTACATTTCGCAGGTCACATTTGAGTATATTACTTCTGAGTTTCAGTGATTCAGTCTAGACAAGCCTTTCACTAGTAGCTAACGATAGCCCTATACTATACAGTCCTGCCCCAGGCGTTGTGCTGTACTTGAGACTGGAGAATTTACAGCTGTTAGATTAATGCTTACGTTGCAGAATCCAAGCTCTGAGTGGATTGGTTTTGGCCTTTCCAACAGGCAGAAATGAATTACTGTGAATGGCAAACCTGAATTAATCACTTACCCTTTTTAATTGTTCTTTGACAGGTTGATTGAGGGCTCATTTTCATTCCGAAGTCTCTGTCAGCTTGGAACAGTAGCAGAACTCAACCAAAGGTGAGAACTTCTCAGCTGCAGCACAAAAAGCGAAGCCCAGTTTGAAATGTTTATTGCTTCTTTACGGAATTACTGGAAATTTTATTACAGTTCCTTGGCTCATTAATTCTTTCTTTTGTCCTGAAAGAAGCTAGGATACTACTAAGCCAAACGAAGTTATGATCTCTCTCACATTGTGGTTTTCCCTGCCATAAACAATCCATTACTGTTTATTTAACAGAGCTACAAATTTTTCCATATAGAATGATGACAGTTTTGAAAAGAACATAATGGTGGGGCGAGCAATTTAAAATCAACCTCAAATGGGTGGGTTTGACAAAATCTCACATAACATTGGCTGAAGGTAGGGGTTTCGCAGTGTGCTTGCCAGTAAGTCTTACTTGGGTGGATTATTCCATGTAAAAGTAAAACCATGTGGGGGTCGTAGAGGACTCTGCGAGTGCTCTCCTTTGGAAGTCTCTGATGTTCCTGAATTACAGCCCTGTGTGTCTGCTGGCCTGTTATCACAGTGCTAGGGCTGCAGCTCACCGCAGATTCCATCACACATGTTCACAGCCCTACTGTTATTAACCCCCTCCTGCCCCAGTGAGGGGAAACCTCAGCGCCGTACTCCCTTCAGGCCCAAAGGATGAAGGGGTGGGGAACACGTGTGGTCATCTCTTCTGAAGATGCCTGCTTTAGCTCCGTGCTAATGAGAGGGGACAGTGGAGGCAGACGTCAGGCCTGTCTGGGTGCTTCACCAGCACGAGTCGGGCACCCAGCAGCTTTGGTTTCCTGGAACAATAATTAGAAGTGTCATTTTTCTTCAAGCCTGAGGAGGGTTAGTGTTGGTGCTGTGTTTGGGCCGTTACCAGATCACCCGCCTGTCTGAAGAGGAACGTGTGGGGAGCTCCAGAGACATTTATCCTGCACCATTCTGGGGAAATTAAGTCATCTCATTGTTTTCTTTAGGCCTGGGAAAGCTGAGCTTGAGGGACATTGCCAAAAGTAAAGAACATCTTTAGCTGATAGCATAACCTAATTGTTGGCTTTATTATGAAGAAACAAAGTTTTTTGCTCTCTATAATTTCATGACTCAGCCAGCCATGGCTTGTACTAATGACACCTTTTAGCAATGGAGAGCCAGAATGTCAGTAGCCTTGAAGCAAAACAAAAATATTTGTTATTCTCCAGGACCTGCCTGAAGAACCCAAAGCTTTCTCTGGTGTCTCTGCAAAGGCATCAGGTTCCTAATTGCACTCATTCTAATAGAAACAGAAGCTGAAAAATGTGCAGCTCTTGGGCAGCGTTGCTTGTTATTGTGCAGCCGTATGCTGTTCTTGGCCCCTGAGGCAGCTCCTGACTTCTTACACTGCTCAGATGAGTTCAGCTGCTGTCTGACTCTCACACGACCAAGTCACCACGCAGGCCCTAGATCTCTAGGGCCCACTGTAGTTGCCTCCTTTTAGGATCTAACGTAGTCAGTGAGGTTTAAAGTGACACTGTCCAAAATTAAAAAATTTCACTATATCTGTTGTAAACATGCCTTCTCACTTCTCACAGCAGTGCCATGCTAGTCTCAAAAGTGAGACTTCGTGGTTTAAAGGGCTTATATTATGGAAACCACATTTTCCTCGCTTTCTTGAAATAAAAAAGTTTAACTCGTTTTGAATTCACTGTTTTGTGATGTCACAAAAAACAGCACACCTATTCAGCCCACTGTAGTGTAGCCCACCCATAAATGCTGATGTAATGAGGATTGTTTCAGCCCGGACTGCTTTTGGAATGAGGCACAATACAGGGCAGAGAATAAGAACAGAGCTCAGTCTTAAAGGCACAGTAAGAAAAACAGCCTGTTTAATTCTGATGGATAAAGAGAAGTTAAAAAATGGTAATGTGAAAATAAATTATAACTGTTTTTGGTACATAAATCCCAGATGTTATTAGTAGACCTCAAGCATAAAAACAAGAAAAATGTAGGATATGGGTTCTTTTAAAATGCCCTTCTGGTGATGTGCCTTTAAGGTGGAAATATATTTTAAAAGGCTGCAAGTGCTTTAGGTGGATACTCAGGGATGGGCTGTTTGATTTTTGTCTCATTTAACAAATGAAAAATCTCTAACCAATTGAGGTTAGTGTGCTAATGCAAGCTATCACCACAGATGCATTCATTATCCTTAAGATCAGTGGCTAGCAAAGAACACTTAGAGAGGAAAACACAAAAAAGATACAAGAATTCTGATGAACTCATGAGGCTGAGGGATGCAGTGTTGCAATACAAATACTACACAACTTGGCAAGTAACATTACATGTTACTTTTAGGCCTGAATGGTCCTTTAGCACAGCACAGTGTTTCCAGGATCTCTGAATTGCAAAGCTTTGTGGTTCTCCCAGGAGCTAGTATTTTCAGGTTGAAGGACAAGTCTGCTTTCTTTCTATTCATATACCACAAATCTCTGTTTTGCCTCCCTTTGTTTTGTGGTGAAGAAGACTCTCAGGATGGTTTATCGTGGTCTATGCTAATTTATAGTTGCTGAACAGCAGTTTGCGTTTCCACACATTTTGTTCAGTCGTCGGTCATTCCCTCTTATTTTAGGAAGCACACAGAATGGCTACTACTATTTGGAATTCTTGGAGATAAGCAAAGTATGTGTGGCTACAGGAAGTGATGGAATGGTGTCAGTGTACTGTGGGTACTGAATGAGGGTACGGGAGGATAGCTAAGTGTTTTCTTTTGCTCTTTTCTCCACTCTTCCTCCTCAGCATGTCACCATGTCCTGCTTACTTTTTCTGTTGTCTTCCTCTACTCACTCTCTCTTTCTTTCTCTCTCTTTCCCTTTCCTGTATTATACTCTGAGTGATATACAGTCCTTTACATCACTTGTTGTTTATTGCTAGTACTTCCTGCAGTGTGTGGGATAAGCTGTTTGTAGCACTAGTAAATATGTGATCAGAGATTTCAGAGAACTGGAGTGCAGTTTAAATATGTTTGCTTGAGCTGTAAGTCGCTTCTTGCCATGAGGGTTTAACAGGCCATTATTGTGTATGCACAACAAGTTATTTTGTGTACATTCTTGCCATGTTGGCTGCTATTCAAGCCCTCTGGGTCTGCTTGAAAGGCCATATGAGAGGCGACAGCGAATGCTATTGATTTATAATGTGACACATAATGTCCTTTTGCGTGCTCACAGTGCTCAGAGCCCTCCTGCTGTGAGTAAATGGAGCATCAGCTGCACTGGCTCATTTAAAATCATAAAATTTTAATGAAAGTCACTGCCCACTGTGGCCACTCCTGTTCATGGTGGGACAAAGCAATAATAAGTAATGATAAAATGTCCACTGTTTCTGTAAATGCATGTCAAGGGAATGGCAGACGGGGGCAAGTGCCTTGTGCCAGACAGTGTTGCCCCTAGTGTCACCTCTCATAGCATTAGTGCAGTTTGAGGTTTCAAAGCCATAGTCACACCTCTCATCAGTCTAGTTTGAGATTTCAAGGCCATTGTATGCTCTGTAAAAAATAAGGGGGAGTAGTTTTGTTGTTTAACAGCCCAGCACAATACGTTCCTTTCTTTCTTAAAACCTTAACCCAGTAGTAGGTCTATGATTATCTGCATATTTTTGTTTCAGCGCAACATATATAGTGCACTGAGAAGTGCATAACATGACCGCTGAACTTTCGCATTTTTTTTATACTGCCCCAGCTACTATTTTGAAAGTATGCTTAATTTGCTGTATCGAATCACAGTCGACCTACTGTATATTCTTAAACTGTGAAATCAACTCATACTTGCACATCATTCTACTGGACAGTGTACAGTACAGCTTGCAAATACTAAGTTTTGGGTTAGGTATGGTCATTCTCTCTCTGCTCAGTTCCAAATAATGAGAACAAGTGCCACAAATTTCTTCACTGGTCTGTAACCTAGCACGACCTGAATCAACGAAAACAAAGCATGGGATATTCCAGTAAGATCATGAAATTTATTTTTTGTCACAGAACCATGAAGATGTGCAAACTGTGGGGTTTTGTATTCAAAACATCGCTTTGTCTGTAGCTTTTGTTTATGTGCTTAACCGAAGTCCTTATAAGAAAGTCTGTCCACTCTGCGGCCATTTTGGCAATGCTGCCGGGCAGTTACTTCCAGCCATAAAATACCAGGCTGCTATCTCTTTTAATGGGGAGAGACCAAAAAACTTGAAACTGAAGGTCAATTTGCCGTTTCAAAAACATATTTGAAATCACTGATAAAATCTGATGAAAATCTCATTAGTAGTTTGTAACGTTTAGCTCAAATAATGCACAAAAAACATGTTTTTTTGTGTGTTGTTCTGAATACCACAATTGCCCAAATCCCCACAGCCAAGGGCGGCTTTTCCTGCTTGCAGGTTTGCCAACAAGCCACTTGACTCCTCTTAATGGAGGGTGGGACTTTCCCCCGTACATAGATGCCACGTTGAGCATTACATGCTTTCTCATTCATTTTCCACCCAGTGACCTGTCACCTCCTTTATAATGTCTCTGGTTTAACCCAGCTAGCATAGTGCTAATTTCTACTAGTGACTATACAGAATTCACCACTATAGGTTATATTAGCATCAAGCTAACTGTTGTGTGCTGTTCATTCACTTTCCTACAGAGGGTTTAATACTTCATATGGCAGCTGTTGACTGACTTGGAAATACACTGCACTGTTATGGTTGACACATGCTGTGTATCAAGAGGTGGCCATGAATACGCAATGCATTGAGGATCACGCCCACACAGATGGAAAGTATAAAACACTTGTTTTTATGCCCTTTTTAGGCAAATTTTGGAAGGTGACTGTGGCATGCACCGTTCATCCTCTCCCTGCCGTCTTCACAAGGTTTCATCTGGGCCTTCTCTCTCGCAGCCGTCATTGGGGCCCAAATGGTTCTGTCATTGTTGGTTCTATATATTTTTGCTTAGAGCCAACCAAGAGTGTTATGAAGGTTTTGGCTCTTATAGGGAACTAAACTCTCGGCTGTTTTATGTTGCAAAATCTGTACAGTCATACGATTTCTGACTAAGTTTAATGTACCTCTCACTGAGATGTTTTTATTTCACTGTACTGCTGAAGGTAGATTTAGAAACTAGACATGACACCAGACAAATGTACTTGCAAGGACAATTTAGCCTGTTTAGACACTGTTTCAGTTACCAAGTGTTCTGGTCTGTGTTTAAGTTGGACCGTTCGCTGTGGACTGTTAAAACCTATGTTGGGATTGGAAAACCTGCTCTGCTCTGCAGTGTGCTTTGTCAGGTGTGACCACATTACTGTGTAATGGGTGGGGGGAAACCAGAGCATCTGCCCTGCCTTGCTGGAGATGCTGGACATGGGAAGAGCCACAATCTGTCCCTGGCAATTCAGACCACGCAGCCTGCTCAGATCTCTGTAGTTCACTATCATACATGTTTTGAGAGCATGCTCAGTCTCTCACTCACAGGAACATTTGTTCTCCAGGGCGTTTAAGAAGTGTTTGTAGTGTCTCCTTCACTCTCATTTTTCTACAAACAAGTCGTTGTTTGACTTTAGGGAGAAAGGTTATCAGCACCTCCTCCACTCCACCAATTTATGAGCTGGTAGAATAAGCTGAGCTGAACTTGTGAGTATCACTAAGCTCTCCACACCCAAATCATAGGCTAATTTGGCAGTCTGGCTGTGTGCTGGTGCCACTGCTCCCATCTCTTGCGGCCAATCTAATTGCCAGACTTGAGTGTGAAGCCACACTCTCATGGTGTGTGTTGCCAAGGCTGAAGAGGGAGCCACCATGCATGCTGCGTATTTACAACGCTTAGTTGTGCGTGAACAGTGACATTAATGTTGTCATTTTCCATCTGTCAAGTGATTGCAGTCGTCCTTGAGTTCCATTCTTTCCTGTGATTCTTTTCCATTTATTCCTCTCATTCTTTTACATCATTTATTGACTGCCATAAAACAGTGAATACTTCATTTTCACTTGCACATTTTTGAGATTTTTGAGAAATGTTTGTTTTGTAATGAAAATGAAAGTGAACTATAAATAAAGATTTATTACATTATTACATGATTAGATTCTACACATTGCGACTAGTGTGATGTCCAGGCATATTTAAATGGATGAAATATTGGCTTAAAATAATACATCCATAATAATACATCCGCTTCTGTACCTTCATCTCTTTGCTGTCTATTTATTCCACTATAGTAGAAGTGCTATAAATGGATGTGATCAACAACATGTAGCAGTGAGGCACAGTTTTCAGGGTTTACCAAAGCAGTTAAAGTCTGCAGTGTGCCACTAATTTAAAATGGAAAATGAAAACCAGTGAAAAATGAATGAAAGCCGGTGTTTGAACTAGCCACCGTCCACACAAACATGTACACATAAAATATGAGTGCCAGCTACTATGCTTCAAGTCTATTTTCTGCTGAGCCACCAAAATGTGGAAAATACATTCTTCCAGCATTTTACTCGTGAGTCACAAAAGCATGGAAATGTTCTGCTTTACCAGCAGCAGTGCCATACGATGCTTCTGGGTGAAAACCAGCTTGTACCAGCATGTTCAAAACTAAGATAAAGGAGCAGGCTTCTATATATATTGTTAATAACAAACTTACAAAATTGTATAATGGTTATTTCACATAAGTAGTCCAAAATAAATTAACAAAAGATACTGTATAGCCTTATGAACATATTAAAAATGAAATTATTTTACTGCAGCATTTTAAAGTGACTGCTGACCAAATTATGAGGGATACTAGATACTATCAAACTAGATCAATAATGAAGATGGTGACAATGGTGATTTTAAAAAAGAAGGCCAAAAAATAAAACGTCATTCCAGAATGTCACATTATAACATCACAGTATTACACCTTAATTAGCAGACCTGGCTATCTTATCTAAATTATTTGACTGCATTATCTCCAAAAAATGCTAATTTTGGATTGCATTGGTGTGGGCCAGTGCTCAACATTAAGGTACTGTGTGATGCGATCAGTTGTACAAATACACTGCTCAGAAAATGCAGTTAGTAGTCTTCCTGCCTCTTTCTGCAGGCTTCACCCTTTGTGACTTCACTAGAGCTTCAAGACCTCATTCTGCCCCCGTTGTCTGTGACAGAAGTGATGAGATTGATAACTGGCTGACACTACTAGCTTATACTGTGCTACCTGTGGTTCCACAAAAACGTTTCCTCGCTAGGTCTGTTATTCTGATGCCTATAGTGATCAGTCTTGTCTGACCAGCGTGTTAGTTACCCACCTGGCCCGCGGAGCTGTGGTTGGGTTTCCCCTGTAACAGATGCTAAAGCTACCTATTTGGCTCTGATAGTTCTCTGACCTCTAGCTAACTACGTCTCATGGAAGTACATTTGTTTTTTTTCTTCACCAGCTTCATGTGCCTTTGCCCAGGGGCTAATAAGTTGGCTCTGTTGGTGGTTGTGACATCTAACTGTCTCATTAAGCTATAGCTGAACTTCCTCCTAGCTTAAAAAAAGTATTGCTGTTTAGTATAGCTCAAACTTTGTCCACTGCAGCCATGTCTGCTTGCCTTGGATCGCTTAAAGCAGACCTTAACCCACCAGTCACAAAGACAGGAGAGTTGTCTGTTTAGATCCGAAGCCTGACACTGCTTCATCCGGCAGTCTGGTCAAATTATGCACAGCGTCTGGTCCAACAACATCAAGATGCTTTTGCCACGCTTTATTTAGACCACGTTTGATAAAGTCTTTCTGATGACACTGCAGTCTCTTAACAGCTGCAGCAAATTTCCTCTTCAGACAAGTTTCCAGTGCGGAGACTTGTTAAGACCAACTTCCTCTGCATTGTGCTTTGCCACATGGCTCCATGCAATCTCAGGATGCTCTGTTTGACTTGCCTTCCACTACATGTGTGGACTATCATACTGGTTACAATTAAACAGGGCCTAGCAGCTTTAGCCTTAGTCTTCTAACTGCTGAGCCTTGTTTGTTTTTTGCTGGACTCCAGTGACCACTTGGTTTGCTAGCCTAGGTTACACGGATTGTGTTAAGGAGCTCACTGCAAATAGTGAGTACTTTTTTTTACATGGCATCCTTTCTCATTTGCTAGTCACACTGAGCTCTTCGGTCTGAACTACAAAGGTCTCAAAGAACTCATAAATGCCTTCCTTAATGCACTAGGCTTCACTGGCTGAGACCTATTAGGTTTACTGGCTCATCATCACCAGGTATGGTCAGCCTTGTAGTCCCATCCTAGAGTTTTTAAAAAGTATTCTACACTGGATGTTTGTTTGGTGCTGCTGATAAGCTGATAAGGTCAGACGACATGGTTTTTCACATCAAGCACCCATGGAGCACTGGTCAAGTGGAGTTTTATTTGTCTTCCCTCCACTTCTGCTCATCCTAGTATCAATACATTTTTGCAACTCTAAATATCCAGACCATGGTTTCCATTGTTGCTGTCATCATGGCAGCACCCACTTAGGAAATACCTCCTGCCTCAGCTGGCAGGCTGAGAGGGGCTCCCTCATCCAGATCATCTTCTATTATGGCTGCAGTTGATGGACTGTGTGCTGGTGATCCAGGACACTATTAGGCATTTTCCAGTCTTGTCAATGCAGGCAGTAAATGCCTCTCGCTGGAAAATATTTGGCAGCTTCTACTATACTGTTAGATTTATGGTTTTTCAGGTTGTGTCAGGGTGCAACCTTAGTTTCACTCTGGATGAGTCATATGACTTTGTTAGTGTTGATCATACAGTCATCTCTGGAATTAAACAGAATGCTGGTTACATTTAGTGGTTCTATCAACTCCAGTTGACTGGTAGAGCTGTCAGTAACTCTAAATAAAGAAGATTCCTAGAAAACGTTTCCCATGTCAGCGGTGTATTTTGTATTACTAGCTGAACCACCTGTCATATCCTTGTGTAACTTTATTAGTATAAGATCTCGACCTGCCTGCAAGCATGCAAAGAAAAGCAAGCATATTTTAAACTCTGTCATCTGGACATTTGTAACTAGCATTTCTCTATTTCTAGTTTCTTCTTCCCCATGTGTCTCTTGTGTCTGTTTATTCTTCTTTTATGTGTATTGAACATGTGCTGGCTGCATTTAGATGGATGTCCAATATGTAATTAAAGCAAAAAATGAAAATACGCTTTCAGTCTGTCCTCCTCTTCAACCCTGTGCTCCATTGCTACCCTGAACTCACCACATGATTGACAAAAGGCAAGTGGTTGGAATACTTGGCGGAGCTTCTGTTCCAGTGTTAAATTTGGTTCCTGGGAAGCAGCTGTGATTGGGCCAAAGCACATCAACCATCCTCAAACCCTGACTCCAAGTAAATATTTAGTACCTTTACGATTGGTTTTCCATGATTATTACGTATCTCGAAGGGGGAAAACTTGGTGGAAAAAGGTCCCTGTTGTGTTTTAAATGAATACTCAGGAGTGATGATTGCAACGGCAACATTTTTTGGGTAACTCTTATATATCAGTTTATGTCCATTTAATAGTATGTTGGACTGTTCTTACAGTTCATCGTTCTTTTTAGTGTTTGGAAAATATTAAAGCCACACATATGCCTGCATTCCATTATACTGTATAGATCTCAAGCTAGCTAGAAATACTGAGGCACAGAAATGTTATCTGTATACTCTTCCACCAGAACATCACTAATCTCACAGTTAAATATGGTGTTAACTGTTTACTGTAGGGCAGTGTTCATAAGGCTACATGACAACTGCAGTAGCTTGTCATGGAAAATGACAAACCTATGTAATAAGAGCCCTTCTTTCCCCATCATCCCCCTAAACAAGAACACTTCTCACATCCCTCTGCTTTGAAAAGCTGCACATTCACTTTATTACACATATTGTAATGTACGTAACTACTGTATATACTATGCCATAATCCTTCTGATTAAGGGTCTCTTCCACTTTACTATAGTCACTGCACATTTGTACTTTAACTTGTTGCAATATACATATTTTATAAATATGTTTACATTTACAATTATATTTGCTGCTCAATTCATGTAGCTGTGCATACTGTATATGTACTTCAGTACTTGATTGTATCTGTACTTATCTCCCATTGCACATCCATTATATTTTTGCAGATTGTTTCTGTATTGTCTAGTCTTATTTTATATATATATACGCATATATCTTTTCTATGTTTATTTTATTTGATTTTGTTGCACCTTTGTATATCTGGTATTTGGTGAATAAAGATTTTGATTTTGATAAACTTTTATGGAAGGTTATTCCAATAGGTGTCGTCTGTCATAAAGGCTGCTTTTGTTAACTATGACACTGTCAGGTGACCCTTATTTTTGACATACGCGTTATGTTAACTTGGCTTTCTCATTACAACAAACAAACTAACTTGACTTATTGGCCAGAGAATTACAATGCCATGAAATTTGCATAAGAGTTCTTAAGAATCATACAAATGGTAAAAAGAAAAGAAAAAACAGCCACAGAAATAAACATCAGCTGTGATAACGTTACATCATTACACCCCGGAAAATGTGATGTCACCTAACATAGATGTTATGTCAACTTGAAATCAGAGTTGGCAGATGAAACCTTCATGACAAATGACTCCTACTGGAATACGTGTTTATGATTGTTTATGTCAGTTGTCATGAATGGCTTATGTAGGTGTTGTGTAGCCTTAAGAACACTGCCCTACAGTTAAGTGCTGCCTGTATATTTTCTAGAAAGCAAAGCCATTGGAATATGCTCTTTTAATGCTTATGAACACAGTATATGTCTGTGGTCTTATTTTACCTGTTATGACAAAAAATGAGCTTAAAATCTTACATTTTAGCTTTTGTTGCCGGCGGTGTGCACACTGGGTTGTCAAGTTGTTGCAGGGTTGTTTGTGACCCCAGTTAATGAGCTGCAGAAACAGACAGCTCGTTAATTAGACACAGAGCCAGTCTTCCACCTGTTCGGCTCAAAAATGTCAAAACGTGGTCGTAAAACGGGAAAAAATACCTCTGTAGAAATCCTAGTTTCTGCTAGCGTCCCTGTGGCATTCTAGTAGCATGTAAGCTAACAATGATTCCCATGAACAATTTTTGCCCATTCTAGATTAAACACCGACATTTACTGCTTGTAAAAGACACTTTATGATTTATTTTCATCTTGTTGACATCTATTTACATTGACCACTTCAGGAAACAGCTGCTGCTGTTTTTTTTTTTCCATTTTTACCAATTGACTGAAGTGCATTGGTCAGGCTGCCATTTGTGCTTATGTGACCTTTAGAAGGCCTAGAGTGACTTTTTTTTACACAAAATTGTTCCCATCTATTGGAAATTAAACTGTGATCGATTGATTCCACTGTCAGTTCTTAATTAAGTTAGAGGTTAATCAAACACATTAGGCCTTAAATTCAGCTCCTGAAGACCTAACCAATGGGAGAGCTAACTTGGCTATATTTATTTAGATACCACAGAAAACAAAAAACGATTGGTTAACTTTTCATTGGGTATTTTAAGTATTTAACTCTTTTGTTTCCAAGCAAAATTTGAAAATGAAGAGTACAACAACAGTACTCAGAGTTTTAATACAGGAAGACTTTAAAACACATTCATCACATAATAAAGCATGATAATTATATCAAATACAAATGAACTAATAGCAACTGACAGGTATTTTTTATTTCACAAAAAGTATTAAAGAAAAAAAAGTATTTCACAAAAAGTATTAAACCTAGAGGTTGCCCCAGTGCTTGAAACACATATGTCTGTCCCCAGTTTGGTTGTGCTATGACTCCCATCTGTACAGCTGTCTGGAAATTAAGGCCAACATGCAGCTTATCCTAAAAGCATTATTTTTCCACCATGCAGAGCTCAAACCAGACATCACTGATGGACTTTGGCCTATGGACTTTACATTTCCGCTGTGTGAATTGCTGAAAGGACGCCTTTCATTATTACCTAGGGAGAGTCTGATCTGAGTGTGTGTATACATGCAGGCATGCATGTGCAGCTCTGTTGGCTGTGCAGTAAGATGCAGGCACATGTTTGTGTTTAAATGTGAGGGACACCTAGCCCACAGTGTTGTCTTACCCTGTTCATTACCAGGCACATTTGACCAGGGAGTGGGCTGGAGATCTTAGTTTATCCAGGGAGGAGATGTGGAAATAGATGGCAACTGCAGAATGGCAAGTCTTCCTGAATAAACACTGTACTATTAACACCCATGCTTATTTTAGTACAGACGGGAGTGTTGTGACGCTGAGACACGGCTGGAAAACTGTAGTGGCATCAGGTGTGGAGAGAGTGACGACTACATTGAACAGTGACCACCTTTAACAGAGGAATGAAGCACTAATCCGAGGATTTGAAGTCCTCTAGCTCTGAGGTACACAATCTGCAGCTTGTTAAGTTCACAAAGTCCTAGGCCGGTTACTTTGCATATGGTTTTCTTTATTGAAGAAAAGCCTGAAAGTCCAAGGATCATAAGTTTTAGAGGCTTTCAGGCAAGACTTTAGCTCTTTCTGTCTACCATAGGGTGTAAATGTCATCAAATAGACTGGGGCACTTCAAATAGATGACAGATTGGGCCTCATTGAATGTTGTCCACAAAGCATTGTGCTTTTCCCCTTCCTTTCTTATCAAAGTCATACTGAATAGGGTTTTGTTTTGGCCCACATATGTGTGCCATTCTCATGTGTGGTGACTACTGTCTGGAGGTAATAAACAGCTCAGTCTGGGGACATTCTTTTCCTCTGACACGGCTGAAATATTGTTCAAGGCAAAGCTTTATAAACATTTAGCCTTCTTTTGCATTCCTCCAAAAAGCTCTCCTCAGCTTTAAAGAGACGGGGCATTTTCGCCTCCTTTAGAGGTTTTGTGTGGAAGCATTTTTGTACTGATGAACAGACTGAATTGATTTAGCATAAATATCATCAAAGTTTCCTGGGGATGGTGTTTTTCTCTTTATTTGAGACTCTTGTGTATTAAAGCCGTCTCTCTCTCTTTTGCAGAACTTAACACTCAGCCTTATTTATTTGAATGTTATGGCTCAGTGACACAGCTGTTAGGCTCATGTGCAAAAACACAAGCCTGTGCCATTAGCTGAAAACAAGACTAGTTTGGCATGTATTGGAAATAAAGTCTCCAATACAGGAAAAGGAGTTTAAAGTGCTTTGTGGAGCTTTTTTCACAGATTATACAACAAGTAAGTGTTTTTCACTCCCCATTCCTCATTTGTTGGCTGGATAGTTTAATATAAGTAAATGTGACAATGCATGTATTTCCTCCAATTCAAGGTATGAGAAGTCAGAGCTTGGAACTGCGTCTGTTTCCACCTCTGGGTGTTGTAGCTACAAAGTCGGTCAGTATTGTCAGCAACAAGTTAGCCAGCTAATGATAGTGATATGAGTGTCAACTTTGAAGTTTATGATTTATTTACCTTCTCAACACAGTGAGATACATGGTCAGTGTTACAGATTTAACAAACTACTGTGTCTGTATGTTGACTAATCTGAAGCAAATTTCAGTTAAAATTAGAGAAGATGTGTATTAGTACTGACGGCGTGAGAATGATGATGATTTGACTTTTCTCAGCTGAGTGCACATTTTCTTTCATTATTCCTTGTTGGAGGTGGGAAATTTCGATTTCAGTCGAGCACAGCATTAGTTAGTTAGTCACAAACCAGTTCCATGAGGTGCTTTGCATCTTATAAAAATGTTAACGTATTTATTTCATTTTTTTTGTTGTTTTTACAAGCACAGATTGAAGCACTTTTTTTCCTGTAGGATATGTTTCTTTGTGAATTGTGAAAAGTGAGAGAGTGACGTGCAGTCCAGTGGTCAGTATGTGGTGGGTGTAGTCTGTGCTGGCATTGTCTGCACATTTTGTGCCTCCTGTGTGAGCTCATTCAGAGGAGGTGCTGTTTTTAGGCTGGACTTGTACAGAGCATGAGCAAGTGCTGGCCTGGCATCATCACGAGCCACAGTTGCAGCAGCACCCACTCACTTTATAGCATGATTGGAACTGCAGCACTGGAACATGGCCGTCACCAGTGTCTTTATTCCTCCATGTTCTTTTACTCTTCAGCTTTGAAGTGTGAATGTTTTTTACAACTCTTGTAATGCTTTGTTTTTTTTCATTGCTGCTAATTAACTAAACATAGCATAAAATCACTGTCATTGTTTTGCTGTTTGCAGTGTGAGTGTCGCTGGGGAAAATTTGTGGACATGCAAAATTGCGAGGCTTCAGATCCTTGTCTCTTTTCCTTCTGTATCTGTTTGTCTCAAATTGCGGATGTGCAGCCAAATTCTTCAGCAGAGATATTGTTCCAGAATTTAAAAAGTAATAAAACTCCTCTTACTGCAGTACTGCTCTGTGTTTTGTCACAAAGCTCTGTAGTATCAGTACTTTGGAGACTAAGTTTTGTATGTACTTTTGTCTGTTTTTATAGATAACAATATATCATATGTGTAATAAATCACATAAACAAGATTACTTAACAACTTGACATGATTTGATTATTTGACTATTTGTCCATTATTTGTTTAGCTACACACTACTGCAGCATCAGTTTCACTGCAAGTTGAGAGGTAGTTTGTGGGAAATCCTGTTTGCCCACTGATGCTGAAGCCCCATATGTACAGTAGGGGTATAGCGCTATGTATATTTTCAGGTTTGATTACAATTTTAGGTCAAGACTTGATTTGATTTTTGATGTTTTATGTTTGCTTTAATGTTTTGATTGTACAAAGCTCTAATTATGGACTACATAAATCTGGCTCAGATAAATAAGTTCTCAAATCTAACTTTTTTTTTTGTTTTATTGTTTTTCTCCCCCAGTTTAGATGTGTCCAATTCCACCCACTAGTTAGGACTCCCCCAAATCACACGATACTACCAGCACTAGGAGGAAAGCTAGCACAGCCTTCCTCCGAGACCTGTGAAGCACCACCACATCTTTTCGAACTGCCACTAACACAATGCCATTGGACAGCTGAACACACTTGGAGGAAAGCGCCAACTGCCAGTTCTGTTACATCAGCTAACAGATGCCTGCACTGGCTTGTATTGTGCTGGGTGATGGAGGTAGACGAGGGGGCCATCGTACCCACCCAGAGACCGAGGCCAAATTTGCTCTCTTAGACTCCCAGCCACAGATGGCTGTAGCATCACCAGGGCTCGAACTCGCAATCTCCTCATGATAGGGCCATCACTTAGATGGTTGTGCCACTCTGGAGCTCCAAATACAACTTTCTAAAGCCAACTGCACCAGCTGTGTCACGAAATAACCCCTAAAAATCACAACCGTAGTTGAGATCAGGGGGATCTCATTTTCAGTTGCCCAATAAACTATTGTCTGTCTTATTGTCCACTGACTCAGTGAAATGAACCGTTTGAAATGATGTTGGTCGACATGATTGTGTGATGTGTTACTGGCGTTTTGATTGGTGCACCAAATTGAGTTGCATGCAAACTGTTGCTTCAAATGAGATGCAGGGGGCTTTACACTGTGCAGCATGGGACATTTTGTTTCATATACATTTCAGGCAGTTTTCATTGTGTAAAGTTAGTTTTAGTGTACAGAAACTGACAAAAGGGGAAAAAGGCCTTTGTCTGGCCTGAACTGCTGCGATGGTTCTTTCTGGAGCCGATGGGTCAAGTGTCGGAATGTAGAACCTCAGGAATGAGGCATCAAATGTAAACATATAGTCATGTTGAAAACGGATTTAAGGAAAGGAGCAGAGAGGCATCCAGCCTCCATACCATGGCTGGAAAGTCAATTAAGGGGATCTGTTTGGCTGACCCGTTTCTTTGGCCACCGACCAGCACTGTTTGACGCGATGTACTGCTTTCCTGCTCGAGATGGCGTGAACATTTCCAGTACAGATGTTCTGACTGTTTTTATTTTTTAGCCTCTCTTTTCACATTCTTTTTTCCAACGTGGCACCCAGTCTCATTCAAGCCCCTCGTTTCATTTTTCTCTCATTTTACACTGCGATAAATGGCTATTTTAATAAAGGCTAAAGAGTTGTGTATTATAGCAGTGGGTAGCAGCAGTGGGAAAAGAGCCGGTGATTGCTCCCATATGTCTGGGTGAGCTGAGTGCCAGGAACAGTGGCGATGGCTGAGTTCCAATGCCCTGCACCTCAAAAGCTCTGCAGCGTCTTTGGCAAGGCTGAGGAGCTCGACGTGGTGGTTCTGACCATTTATGTTAAGTCCACCCCCCCCACCTGTTTTTCAAGACCACTACAAAGACATGACAGTGTTCATTCACGTCTGTGTGCTCTACCAACCGGCACTCGCTAACATGAGTTTAGAGTTTTGTTTATAGTCAGGTTTATTTTACACCACAACTGTTTTGTGTTTATTTCCTTCTGTTTATTTCATTTTGTTTCAGTACTGCTGAGTGAAACAGATTTTCTTTCTTTCCCTCTTTTTTTTTCTTTCTTTCTGTCTGTCTTTTTTTCATTCTGTTAGGGATGCACCGATATGGGAATTGTGGGCGGAGAAACAGAGAAATATAACATTTATTTCTACAGGTTTATAAATGCAGTAAAATTAATAAAATGGAGATGTTGCTGCAGTAGCCCAGTGTCACCTAAACATTCTGCTTTTTTCCATACCCTAAATACGTCGTCACATAATGAAGAGGAATATCTGTCAAATCTTTACGTCTTTCCAATGTTTATCATTTTAATACAGCAGTTACCTGCCAATGCTGATATGATTCCGATATCAGTACCTACTTCCGTATTTTTCCAAGCCTGTTGGAAACATAAAATTTGAGCAATTTCAAAAAACAAGCAGTTCTATTTTACAAATATATTGTG
Source organism: Colossoma macropomum (assembly GCF_904425465.1). Taxonomy (NCBI): domain Eukaryota; kingdom Metazoa; phylum Chordata; class Actinopteri; order Characiformes; family Serrasalmidae; genus Colossoma; species Colossoma macropomum. Next base: position 30,974,223 of record NW_023494784.1, on the reverse strand, counting down.
GTTAAATAATTATAAAAAAGATATTATTCATGCATTTATGCACTTTACTGGATCCTCTGACTGACTGCCTTTGTTCTCAAATAGTTGTGTTAATCAAATTAAAGAGTTTGCTGTTTTGCTAGCTTTTGCTAATAAAGATTAGTTAAAGTGCCCCCTCTGCACTGCCATCTTATATGACTGTAATCTGGGTGTAGCTGGGTGAAAGAAAGTATTGAGCATGTTTTTAGGCTTCCTGCAGTACACAAGCACTAGGAATTTAACAATAAAGATTAGTTCTGTGCCTATTGACATGTCTCAGCTCTCGTTCATCAGCAAAACTGATCATTTCAAATTGCCTCAGATGAAATAGCCTCAGAGAGGAAGGCAAATTATTAAGCAAAGTGACCACAAACTCTCAGACATTAAAGTTTATACGGTATTCACAATAACATTCTTTCTTAATAGATTAATAACAGTGTTGTGGCGAAATTCAGATGATGGTATACTACATCCACAACCTTTAATGAACTGTTCTTTGTTATGTTCTACTATTTCACAAAGGTTAAGACTAAAATAAATGGTATTGCTGTGTTTTTACCTGCGTCAGCTGCAATGTAAGTGATCGTCTCAAAATTACAAGATGAAATGCTATAGCAAATGAAAAAAATCTCCCTAAACAACAAAAAACCCGGTTTAACAGGATTTACCATTGATATACAGATTTACCACACAATTACCTGAATATGAGAACTCTGTTACCAGCAGAGGACTAATAAGCAATTCAGGCTCAATATGACTTTTGATATTTTCAATATTTTACCTGTTAACAATGTTCTGGTTCTACAGAGCTCTAGTTATATGCTACACACAGATTGGTTTAGTTCAGGTAATTAAACTTTTTTTATTCAAGTTATTTTGTTAGAGGGCAGAAGCAAAATAAACCTTGAAAATTTAAATATTTAAGCAACTTAAGGGAAGCCCAGTCTTTTGAGCATTGGTACATGTACAGCATAAGCTCCTCCCGCCCTGCCCACTTTACACTGATGGGATTCACCTAGACCACTAATTTTGGTGACTGACAGTTGTTTCCTCAAAAGATGGTAAAAAGACATCCTTAAAAGAGATTAAGGTGCTTATCAGTGATGTTTTAAATGTTGATACACTGTTTTAAACAATAATTCTGTAGGTTTTTTTAATATATTGTGTTTAAATTGTTACACCCTTAACAAGTACACAAGTTCCAAGAGCAGTCTTTCGCTTCCTCTGTTTTTTTTTGACGTTTGTTGTGACAGTCATGTAGTGTGTGTGAGTGTGAGCGTATTTCTTTGCTGCTTTTCTCACATCTGGAATTCTGTAGTTTTGAATCTCTTGCTGATTCATTTTCATTTTTTCCTACAGCAGCTGAGGCCAGCTGGTCCTCAGTGAGCATCAGTACATTTGTTTTTCTCTTTGAAATGAAGGCAAAGGAAAGAAGGGGGAAAAAGATCTGGATCTAATTTGAAGCCTTTCTCTCTCTCTCTCTCTCTCTCTGTGTGTGTGTGTGTGTGTGTGTGTGTGTGTGTGTGTGTGTGTGTGTGTCCACCACAACTCAGCTGGAATCTGCCTCGTGTGAGCAGCTTATTGTGGTTGTGTATGGAGATAGTTACCCATTAGCTTTCAGTACAAACAAAACATTTAAGGTTGTCCTCTAACATGGCCGCAGTGCTATTAGTGTGGGGAGAGTGGTCTTCAGAATGTTGGCTTTTTGACAGCCTTTGAATCATTTGCACTGTTGTAGGAAAGTTGTCTTCATGCTGTAGTACAGCACTCATCAACAGACTTCATCATATTGACAGACACTACAGGCAAAATCTGCTGTATCTCTTTTTTTTTTCTAGTTGTGCTGAAGTGGCAGTGGATGAGCCAGCTGAAGCAGCCTCAAAGCCGGTAGCCCATACAGCTGTGGTGGAATACACCACTGGTGTAATATGATAATACAGTTGTGAGAAAAGAGTTTGTTGTCATGTACTAGAAAATTGTGGGATGACATGGATTTCTGCATTAATGCCTCTTAAAATATGATCAGATCAAACCATCTTGTATCACAAAAACACACACAATATTTTACACTGACATATCTTTAAGCATATAGGTTAAGCAGTTCACGGTCATTAAGCAGTAAACCCTTTGTTGGCAATGACCGCAACGCTTTCTGTAATTTTCAGTCTGTTCAAGACGTCTCTTTGGCCCGTTCCTCTATACAAGCCTGTTTCATTTCCTGTGTGTTTTTGACAGGTGTTGGATAAAGTCCCGCCTCAGATCATGCCACAGCATTTCAGTGTTGCCGAGATCAGGATTTGGACTCGGCTATTCTAAAATACATGTTTCTTTTTTTGAGCCAGTCTGTTGTTGATCTGTGTTTTGGATCCTTGTCATATTCCAGTCTCTTCTGTCTTTTAATCCTAGACAGACGCCTTGACTTACGGCTGCAGACTTTCTCCATACAATTTGGAGTTCTTTGCATGTCATCCAGGCCCCAGGGTGGCAAAGTAGACCATACTATTACATGTCCTCCACCATACTTCACAGGTTTTGGTGTTCTGTTTTCTCCAAATGCAATGTGGTGTACATTGGCCAGAGTCTGGACTGATGTAGGCCCAAGTCTTGAAAATCCTTTTTTAAACCCTTAAACCCTTTCCAGTCTTTTCAGCGTCAACAGCTTTTTCTCTGAGGTTCTCTGAAATCACTTTTTGGTCAGTCCATATTGCACTTGAATACAATTCAGGTAATCGACTTCATAAAAAAATAAAATAAAATATATATATATATATATATATATGATATGATATGATATGATATGATGATAAACGTAAACTTGGCATCAAGACTACTAAAATATATAGAGGCAAGGCAAACGGCTAACGTTTAGAGATTGGAACGTGTGCTTTTCTGATTTGTTTTGATGAATCGCAGTACAGGGACAGACGTCAGTGTGTGTTCAGTAATTCAGGCCAGTATTTGTGCTTAGTGATGAGGGAAGAGTTTGATTGGTGGAGTTGTGGAAGTGTTTTCTGGTCCACAGGAGAAAAGGTTTACTCCCAGAAGCTCAGTTGATTCACGCAGCATGAAATTTTTAGAGACTGTGGGTCGTGAGATTGAGTGTGTTCTTACCCTGTTCATCTGGAGAGGCCCTGCACAGACTCAAGACAGGCTTCTAAAGTCTAGGGCCAGTCGCACCAGCTGTAGATAGGTTCACATGTAGGCTAGTTATAACATGTTTATAGGTGTTTACTAAGTTCAGGTTTACACATTACTAAATCAAAACGAGTTGCACCACACAAACTAGTTTTTACATCAAGCTTGGTAGCCACAAAATATATCCACCTCTCCTTAAGCAGGAGTGTTAGAGCAGCCAACAGAAAACACATAGATAGCACAAAGAAGACCACAGACATGTCCTGATGTTGTGCTTAAGATAACTAAGTGAAGAACACTAAATGCTATATGTTGCAATTTAACCTAAAGCTCTAATCATGATCCTGATCTTTATATATTGAACTTACATCCATAGCTCTGGTTCAGTGAGATGCAGCAGCTGCCAAAATCCAAATGGATAGACGTTGTGTTGGTTGGCCAGAAACCATTGTTTAAAAAGGTGCACATTTGTTTGTCTTAAGGAATATTAAAAAATAAGCAAATAAATTATTAAAAGTATTTTAACTTGTGCACTTTGTTCTCTTCCGAAGTAGATATTTTTTCTGTGGAATGCAAAAAGTCGCTGTCGCATTTCCATGGCAGCAGGTTTATAGATTGGTGCATCAAGTCAAGCCAAAGTTTATTTATAAAGCACTTTTTACTAAAGGCGTTGTCACAAAGCAGCTTTACAGAAAATCCACATCCAGGCCCTAAAGAGCAAGCCAAGGGTGATAGTGGCAAAGAGAAACTCCTTAAGAAAGAGGATGAAACCTTGAGAGGAACCAAGACTCAAAAGCGGACCCATCCTGGTGGTGAATAGGCTTTTGCATGTGCGGATAGAGGAATGTGCATGGTCATAACCCCACTTCAGAGCTGCCATGTTTGCATTTTTAACAGTCTGCAGGAATGGACATGGAGTCTTCTCTCCCTACTAAATGCCTTTTGAGAGGTTACAAACACTCAGGGCAGTTGGGGTTTTTTAGGGCTGCTGTGGTGTTCAACTTGATGTTAATATCGCTCAAATTGTGTTCTTGGGGAGTAATGAGTGCTCTGTAGCTTAGCATGTCCAGACGCTACTAGTGGCCTGGACTGGAATGAGTGAGGAGGACAAGTGGACACATCGTGCAGTGATGAGCCTGGAACTGAACGCATCCTGCTGACCCCAGCTTCTAACACTGATATCATAGAGGTCATAAAGTCAGGCACAGCAGGGCAGCCGGTCGCTGTCCACTTTCAGAAAGCATGGAACTGACTGTGTGAGAACGGACATATGAGATTACAGGAATGCTGCTGAAGAATTCCATATACATGAATGCTTGTTATGTCAAGGACTTTTTTCCAGAATGCTTAAGAACTACTTCTGAAGTAATACTTCACTTAAATACAAGTATTAATAGATAAAATTACTAAATAAAAGTAAATGTACTGACTAAAAAAACTACTTAGGTAATTATTTTGAATATACTTTGAATAAAAGCTTACTGAAAGGCAGAAGTGCTGAAGGTTTAATTAGATTTTTTCAGCTGTCCTAGCTAACCTCGCTATCAACATTAACTCACATTAATAGTTATCCATTAGTTATCTAATGCACTCAAAATGAAATATGTTAGCCCAGCTTTATGTTTAATAAAGTGCTTGTTATTCTCAAACAGCAAAATGAAAACAAAATAGTGAAATTTGCAAAATAGTAACAAATTGCAGTCACTGGTTAGCCAGCCAGAGAATTGCTTCCTTCGGTTAGAAGTTCTGCTTTTCGGTTGTGGAAAGCAGAGATTTGGGCTTTTTTAACTGTAAAAGTTATTACCAATTAAAATGGGCAGCCATATCAGAAATAAAATCAGGTACAAGTAACATTACTATGATTTAATGGTACTCAAAAAAGAACCTGTGCTAGGGAAAATGTAGGCTATGCAATAAGAGCAGTTGTGATTTGTTAATTTCTACCTCTGCCTACCACTCAGGTCTCTGTAGGTTCTCCTGAATACTCCAGAATCCATTACCCTGCATTCAGAGAGAAGAGTAAGCCAGCACCCACGTGTTTCCTCCTGAGCTATGTTTATGCTGGAGAGAGCTGAGATCCCACTGTGCGGCTGCTGGTCTGAGTGGTTGAGACAAGAGGAGGTGTTGGGTGGAGTGCAGAGTGTCAGTGATGGGATTTTTGTATTCTGTAATGGATAAAGCTGCCTGCTTTGTTATATGGATATAGTGTATTAGTTTTTAGTGTGAGCCAGGCTGTGTAACCTTAGATTTTTTCTTTTTTTGCCAAAAATCACTTAAATAGCTTAAAATAATGACTTACATTCAAGACTATCTTGCTATTGTGTGTGTGTGTGTGTGTGTGTGCGCACGCACACACATACATACATACATACATACATACATTTATGGGGCTCCCATCAGAAAGGATGTTTTACGCAACGCAGCAGGTCATGAGGGAGAAAGAGGAATCCATTACATCCTGCCCATTTCCTGTTCACATTAGACTGTCCTCCCACACACACACACACACACAGACACACACCCTGCAACTGGCTATCACAACATGCGTTCTCGGTTTTCAGTTTCAGGCTATATCAAGGGTGAATCCCCAGCTGGTTTTCTGTAAGCATTTGAACTTTTTGAAAGGCTTTGTTAGATTCTTCAGTATGTCTAGTCATACAGACACTGAACTTGTGGCCTAATACTCATTTAACTCCTACATTTTTGTATGTAATCTTCCAAATTGTGTTCTTAGCCTCGTCTTTCTCCCGCCCTAAAGACAGATAACAGCTGACAGACTAATGCAAAACCAAGCTTACATCAGCACTAGTCTTCCCTGGCCCACATAGGAAAATTACTTCGACAGCAGTCAAAATAAAGTAGGGCACTGCTGCACAGATCTGTCAAATGTTGATTTGTATGTGTGCAAACCTGACTGCATAAGCAGTGGGCTGTGTTGAATAGAGCTGTGCCAGTACTATGATCAAATTATGAATTCCAATTTTATTTTTAAAATGTTGCGCTGATACTTTTAGGCTGTTTTCACACCTAGTTTGTTTGCTGAAGTCCTCATCAGAGTTTGGGTTTTTGTGACATTGCATCTTTGTCATTTGGTTGGCTTTACACTGCAATGGGTGAAGTGCACCGAATTCTACATGTAGGTGTTCTTTTTGTTCTTTGATTGATCAGAAATTTGGTGGGGATGCAAGCGCTCTGTTACTAACCTGTTGTTTCTTTAACGTTGATTAGCCTATCATAGTATAAAATCCAGACCTATCCCACACTTATATTCCTGATCAAATGTGTCATCATACCCACTATGTTGCATGAAGATAAAGACGATTAACATCGCCATGTGTCATTATAAGAACAATAAAAATAAGCCTTACTTTAATCTATTCTACTACTGTGATGGATTGGTTTACTTACTTGTCAGTTTAAAATCGACCAGTTGGGTCGTCAACATCAGCCAGCTAGTACTGCTAGTACTTGTAGCCTATCTGCTAAAATCAGACCAGGCATTTCTTTAGGGAAACAATGGTTAGTAGACCGAATAGCTTCTTACTAGTAGCAACATTGCTGCTAGCTCTGATTGTACACAGGACACAGTGTGAACTTCTTGTGAGTTAGTAAACCCTGAGGCGAATAAATGAGAGCATGCTGGCTAGACAGCTGTCTAGAGCTGAAGGACAGTCATTCAGACTGCACTGGCTTTGAAGTTTAATTAAAGTTAAATAAATGCACTTTATGCAGTGGTGGATGAAAAAATTAAGCCCACAGTAAGAACAGATTAATATGTTAATATTAATATAACTTAATGAATATAAAATGTGTATTTTATTATTGTGATAGAATACTCATTAATAATTCATTATTTTATATTATTAATTATTATTATTATTATTAATATAAAGATAATATTTGATAGAGTATTTGAAAATGAAAATATTGGATAGTTGCAGCCCTAGATACTTTAAACTCTTGCATTGAGATTTATATATTCATCTGTGTATTCAAACCCACTGCTATAGTTCAGTCAGGATGGCTGAAGTTCTGACTTAATGCCTATAGAGGGCAGTAGCTGTAAAATGTTGCCCATAAATGTTGTAAAGCTTCTGCCATAGCTTGCTAAACTCAGCTTGCACTTTGCTACACATTTGTCATGGTGAAAATATGACCTGAGGAGATATGAGCACTAACCATTGTGATCCAGTTGAGCATTATCATACATCAGGTTGTGATATGTAATGTGAGATTGTAAGCTAGATGACAATACCCAGCTTTAGTGTTGAAAGCACTCGGTGCCAACAGAACAGGGTCTCCTCTGCTCCTTGCATGTGCTATGCTATTTCAAAGAAAAGCACTTTCTGTCTGTATGTGTGTGTGTGTGGAATGTGATGGAAAGCAGTCCTGCAGCTGCACGTGGCTGCTGTAGCTCCAGACTGACACCAGAGCTGTGAAGCAGAGCCAGTATGAGCCGTGTGATGGAGGCCAGACTCAAGCAGCCTCAGCTGCAGTCTTCTTGCTTTCTCCATAACACGTGCAAGCACCTTGGGCGCCTCAGCGTGTATCAGTGCTCAATTATGATCACTTTTTTTGTACATTAGTCTGAGTACAGTTACACGGACTTGGGGATCTGACAGTAGGTTAGTTTTAGGTGCTGCATGTGGGCCTTAGATATTCACAAACTGTGGTTAGATTTCCTCCACTGTAGTCACTGCAACCAGACATAAGAAGACTGGACACAGGACAGATCATGGTCTCATGAGGGCCCTGGGCATGAGCATTTTTAGAGGCCCACTACCCCTATACCGCAACACGAGAAAGAAAAGAAAAAAAAAAGAGCTGAAAAATAACTTTAGTAAACAGCTTGTGCTTGTTTAAGTGGTTTGAGATGCGCTGCAAAAATGTAATGTAGAGAAACAAAATGATTAATTATCAATTCATGTGCAATAGCCTGTTACTTCGAGCACAATTTTGACGTTAGGGGACTTAATTATTTTAAATATGGTGTGAGGTTATGGGCTGAGGAGCCTTTATTTTATTTACTTAGGCAAAACGTATTCAAAGGCCTTTTGTTCATTTAAACTTTGCATCTGCAGTGGACTATCCAGTCTTTGAGCCATCTTCGGCCTTGTGGGCCTTCCGAGGCCCTGGGCAGTGAGTGGCCCTTGGGCATTGGCCCCACTGACACGGTCAGTGATCCATTTCTGATCAAACGAACCTGGATCAGAGCTGGTTGATTTATTTTCATTTTGTTCAACTTGTATTTACAATTTTATGACTTTATATAATGTTAGCCAGAACAAACAAGCTGCATTTGGCTGCAGCGTGTGCATGTGTGTATTAGCTCTAACCACTAGCTTAGGCATTTCTCATCAGTGCTTTCATTTAGTCTTTGAAGTGTGAACTTTGGCTAAAGACACATTCACAGTGTAAATGTCTTTGTTCTCTGACATGACAATTCCTCATTGATACACCACTAAATCTTAGCTGAGCTCTTGCACACAAAAGATGCTTTCTGAACATGAGGGCTTGGCCCATAGTTTTTATGTACCACAGGGCAAGACATCTGATCTTCAGTCAGGTGCAACATCTATCTAACTACTCATTATGATCTGTAATGCAAACTCTGATCCAGGATTAGCCCTCCTACTCTTAGATGTTTGATAAATAAAGTTCTGGATCTCATATGTATGAGATGTTGTCACATACACAAACACACACTGGCACCCATTCCTGCTGGTCCAGTCTCTGTCAGCAGGGAGTGTTAAGAGTGTACTCCTCTTTTGGTGTGTCTGTGTTTGCGTATGTGTGTATGTGTGTGAGAGACAGGGAGAGTCCCACGCCCCAGGCTTGCCAATCTAGGCTCAAATCACAGGGCAGCTAACCACGGGAGCTAATTGTAGCACTGCTCTCTGAAAAGCTTCCCTTTAATTCCCTCCCTGTTCTCTCCCTCACTCTCACTCACTCACTCACTCACTCACTTCCTCCTCACATTAAAAACACTTGCTGAGATGACCTAGGAGAGACTAGAGTGCAGGAGGAGGAGGTCACAAGGATCAGAATAAAAGAATTCAGTATGCTGAAGCCATTGTTATTTACATAGCAACTGACACTGCATTTTAAATAGTTAACTCCTTCACTACCACCATTCAGCGTTCGCGCTTTAGTGAACTGACTGGACCACAGAACAGCTGAGAGATTTCATGTTGAGAATTCAATAATACAACATATCTGACACACTGTACTGCACTGTTTCTGCAATAGTGAGCGTTTTTGAATGCAGCTTCAGACCTCAGCCTACAGACTGTATGATTTAGAGGTACAGTTTTGGAGTTTGGAATGGAACCTATGTTGGCCCCATGCTGTTTTAAAATATAGATTAGGATGCTTGCTCTGAGTCCAGCACTGACCATTGCAGGGTCATTCAGAGTTCATGTGCGTGGTTGTGTTGATGCCTCCTCGGGCAGTAATGGTTTGTAAGTGAGCTCTGGCCTGTGATGAGCCTGTTTAATACATCCACCGGCCTCACTGCTGATGGCCTCTTTCTAATTGAGGGATGATGCAGCAAACACAGCAAAAACAAACAATAAACATGCTTTATTGATATTGGTAGGGCGTATTTCTAGAGATATCCAATTTGCAAACTATTTTTTCTTATTGAGTGACTCTTGAAGTGACAGTTTGGAAAAAATAGAGTTTATACACTCTCACCTCTAATCCCCAAAGGTACTCCCTCAGCCAACACGTCTGGTGTATAAAGTTTGCTTTTTTTTAGTTTTACACCTTGGTAAAATGTTAATGTTGCTAGTACCCTGCTACTATGCAAACTGTATGCCTAGTTCATGACATGCTTGGCTTAAACTGCATGCTTTTGAGTACTATCAAATAGGCTTACTATGTGGTATCTGACACAGTAACATTGTTCGACAGTGGTTCTCATCCTGGCCCTCAAATCAAATAGGGAGAGAGGGAAAGAGTGGATAGGCCTTGCAATATAATATATTGTCACTGTCCAAAACTATCCAAAAGCATTTCCAAAACACTAACAGGAGAAGTCCAAAATGTTCTTGACTTTCAATGCAAGTTAATGGGACAAGATTTTATTCCAAGTAATTTTGAATAATTTCTATTGGTCCATTCATCTTGACATTTTCACACGATGATGTAGTATAAAAAATAGTAAAAATGGAGATACTTGTGTTTTTTTTAGACAGCAAGTTTGTTGATGTGTGCTGGATGTGTGTGTGTGTGTGTGTGTGTGTGTGTGTGTGTGTGTGTGTGTGTGTGTGTGTATATATAAACACGTCATCAAACTTGCTGTCTAAAAAAAAACACAAGTATATGTGGACTACCTCATAAGTTTTTGAACTTGTATGGCATATGTGCAAACTTGCAGTTATACTGTTTGCTTGCATTGAATTTTAATTTGGATTCTTTGCATTGCTTATTGGTTTAAAGTTAGCACCAGTTCTGATTAATTAACATCCTAAAGTTTGCGCACTGATGCACTGTACTTATGATTTAAGAAGTGGATAAATCAATCAGTTGAATTAATTTGAATTTGTGCATAACATGACTGAGTTGTGGGGGCTCTAAAATGGTCTTATACACTCTCTACACTTTCAGCATCTGCAACAGAAAGAGCTCTTTTACACCTAAGCAGTTCTGAGGAATTTTAATACGCTTTAAGGATTATTCATGTTCCTTTGAATATTTGCATACAGTACAGTCAAAGTGCTCTGGGTAGTCATGTGTTTTTGGGTCAGAACATGAACGTGTGTGTCTGTTAATTTATAAGTCCTGGGTTTGTGTGGTGTTATAGTTTTGGAGAGCCAGGAGAGTTACGGCTCTATTTGTTATGACAGTGATTCCTTTCTGTTTATGGAGGATGCCAGAACCATTTATGACTGCAGCAGATGATGTCCAAACCTACTGCTGTTTTGAAAGAGTGGAACGTGTTTTATTCTCTCTCTCTCTGTTTCTCTCAGTGTGTCTCTTTCACACACACAAGGCCTACATCTGTTTACCCTGCGTGAGCGCGCAGTATTTCTCTCCTCATCATTAATAAATCAGTCGCACTGTTGGCGCACTCTTCAAAGACATTTCAGATGTTAAATAATCACGCTGTAACTTAGATAGTGTCAGTAGTGGTAGCGTGATGTGATAAACAAGGTTTGATCTTCCTCTGTGCTCATTAGTACATGCCAGAGGTTTGTTTTTATTTTTAATTTTTTTTAATGAACACCAGAGGGCAGTGAAGGGTCCCTGCTGCCTGTTAGTCAAGCAGCAAAGAAGTCAGATACATATGAGTAGAAATAAAATTATATTACTGACCTTTTTGGTGTTGTGTGATAAAGGATGTCTTCTCTCTCTTAAATTACCTTCAAGGTGTTTTTTCTGGTGCCATATAGCGTTAATCACTAAAGATGGCTGACTGACTTACCTGGAGCATAATGCGAGTCCTGTTTTATGATGGTTTAAATATTCTCTGTGTGGATGTGTTTCAGATGGAGCAGCTTTCAGATGAGGAGCTGGACCATGCAGCTGAGGAGGACAGTGATAAGGAAGACCAGGACCTGGACAAAATGTTCGGCGCATGGCTCGGGGAACTGGACAAGCTCACCAAGGTGTGTATGAAGGCATAGAACATGCTAGAACAATTACAATTAGAGCTAGCCCTGTCGTCAGGAGATCTCAATACTTGGCGATGCCACAGCCATCCGTGGAAAAAATCCAGGGCTGCGTTCAGCTCCAAGAAAACATAGCTTATTTAAGTTTATTTAAACGTAAATGGTGGTGTGTTGAACTCTCTGTTGTGTTATGCAAACATTGCAACTGTGGCAGCTGAGAAGGCCATTATTGGCACCCTACTAGCTTATTCTATTAAATTAAACTTTACAATATACTACTTATGACAAACATGGCATCTAATGTCTTCAGCTGTTGCGTACGCCGTATTTGTTTGTGTGCACTGCAGGGTTTATATACATGTTGCTGCTGATTGGGTAACACCTCTGACACACCCATCAAATAAGAGAAGATGTCACTGTTCTGCACCATTTCAACAAAACATGTCGTTCAACCCGGAAACCAAAGCAGAACGGTGCACAGCATTTCTGAGATTGAACATGCTCCAAGAGGGCATAATTGGATTAGCTCTCTCTGGGTAGTCTGGCTGTCCCTCAGCATGATGCAAGCCAGTGCAGGTGTCTGTTAGCTGTCAGAAATGGCGGTTAATGTTCCCCACCAAACACGCTGAGCTGTCCAATGACGTTGCATCAGTGGTGGGTCGAAAAGATGTGGTGGCTTCCTTCATGTGTCTCAGAGGAAGCACCACAGCCAGTTTAAAGGGAGCCTGGCTATATTACATTTCCCTAATTATGTCAGAAACATTGCTGCAAAGGTGGCGCTCACTGACATGAGCCTGCCTGAGGCAGTGCTATAAAGTCCTATAACTGGAGTTTAAAAGCACACAAAAATATAACAACCATAGGAGCCCGCTTACTTTGACTCGCTTGGGCGTGCCCTCTAGTGTCTAACAAACCCTTAAGATAAAGCCAAGTGGCATTTTTCTAGAAATTCTCTGGAAGCACATGCAAGCCTTCTCCATCCCAGTTTGGTACCATCATATGATAGGGGAGACTTTGCTCAGGGGTAGCAACACCTAAATAACCCACCACACACAAATTTAATTTTATTTTTAAAGAATATTTTAATGTGTAACGTTATCGTGACTGATAGGTCATATTATCATGTCCAGTCATAGTACATAAAAGACTTATGACCTAAAGATGCAAGCCTGATTTATTCACATAGTTCAAACTGAAGCTGTTGATTAGCTCGAGTTATATGTACAGCGCCGTAATAAGTTAAAGGATCAGTCAGTAAGTGAATGCATCTTCATGCTTATTTACACATCTTCAAAAGTGAAACTAGTTAGTTATTTGTAGGTGTGTGTGAAACATACTACACCTGTCTGCTGCATCTGAAGGTCCTGAAGGTGCTTGTTCAGACATCCTAGGATCTGAATGGGGACTATACAGCACCTGTACCCTCATGTTTATTTCCTATAAATTGTCCTCCCTCTGTTCCAAGTCATTTGGTTGCAAAATTCACACATTAAATATTAGGGCTGTGCAGTACATTTATTTATTATTATCACTATTATATTATTGAAATGTTGGCATTTAGGGCACAAGTAGAGCCCTTTAGCAAATCACTACATTTTATTTGTATTTTTCTATATGTGACCAGTTGAGTCTGTCTGTTGGCAGTTTCATTAAGCTGTGCATTCACATGGTCCAACAAGTGTAGAATATTTGGGTTTAAGTAATGCAGTCCAGTCTCACCCAGAGTTTCTCTATGTTTGTAATGTATTGGAAGGTTCCAATATGTAGTAACTAGAATATGGTATGTTGCACTTTTTCATCAGCACTATTGGGATGTGGTAAGGTCTGTATAGTGTGTGTCTTACAGTGTGTGTGTGTTTGTGTCATGTTTTATAGAGTTTGGATGATGGAAAGCCAGAGAAGGTGCAAAAAGCTCCTCTCAGACAGGAGACCAACATAGCAAACTTCTCCTACCGCTTCTCCATGTACAACATTAACGGTAAGACTGCTGTTCCTCATTTTCTATATATACACACACACACACACACACACATAGACATAAATACATACATACTGCTTTATCTTAAATTCTCTTTTACAACAAACGTGTATATATAACTAAAGGTTTTATATTAAGTCTACAACCTTTCTGCCGTTGTACATAAGGTGTTCTCTTCCTTGACAGTGGGCTTCACTGCAAAGTTTTTGATATCCTCCAAAGGTCTAAATCACAGAATTTTCTGTACCTTACCCACAAAAGAACACTAGAACAATTTTTACTTTGGAGAAGCTGGGGCCAGTAACTCACATGCAAACATTGAGAAAACTCACACCGCAACCTTATCTGAAAATTGAATACACCGAATATCATCAATCCTGAATATGATCAGGATTGCTAGGTGATTTTCAGCTGCTTAGGAAGCAAATTGCATAGTTAGCTATGCTGTTCATTGTACGAGGTACTGTCTTTACAGGTAGTCCTGCACTACTCTACTGCTTCTGTACCATGTAAATTTAGATTTTTTAAACGTGTCTTCAAGAAGACTGCAATGTAAACAACCCCAGTACATAAACAGAAGTAGCCACTCTGATTTTTCAGATGTTTTGTCTGTTTCATTAAGTGATATTGCTAGCAATTTAGTAGTGACAGTTTACCTTCTTCATTTATTTTGTGTTAATACAGTCAACCGAACTATCAATCAGTACAGTGCTATGTTAACAGCTTACCTCTAGAGGGCAGTATCAGACACTCACTTATGTGGCATTTGTATATAAGCATGTTTATTAACTGCAAGGCATCCTAAGGGTCAGTAGTTGGCACACAAAATACTTTTGTTCTGTCACATTTTGTAGTTTTTGGCTCAGAAATCTTGTGTTTATGTTTCCTTGCTGTGTTTCACTGAAGCTCTGAACCAGTGGAACAGTGGACTGTCCTGGGTTCAAAAGGAGGCACACCAAATACTTTTGTTCGGTGAAATGCTGAAATATATGCCCCTGAACAATGCAGTGTTTCTTTCCTTGGTCTGTCTCACAGAGGCTCTGAACCAGGGTGATTCCGTAGATCTGGATGCTCTGATGGCTGACCTGTGCACCATCGAGCAGGAGTTGAGCACTATTGGAAAGCCCAGCGGCTCCTCTTCTCGCCTCGGCCTGCCTGGAGACGCCAAAGTCCGTCAGAAGCCTCCTGCAGGCCGCAGCCACAGCACAAAGCAGGCAGGTGGTGGGGGCAGCAGCGGCGGGGGCAGCAGCAGCAGCAGTGGGGGCAGCGCCAGCAGCAGCACCCGTGTCTCCCCTGCCTCCACCGTCCGGGTGGGTGGCAGCAGCCACGGCCGGCCACCGCTGGCCTCCAACTTCTCCCTGGATGACATCACAGCCCAGCTGGAGCGCGCCTCGCAGAGCATGGATGAAGCGGCTCGCCATAGTGCGGCCTCCTTCGCCTCCACCTCCTCTGCCCCGTACGCCTCCTCTACCACCCGCAGGCCCACCCATCATCATCACCGCCGCACAGGCTCGGTGGGGACGGTCAGCGAACATGAGGCCAGAGCTATCGTCCACTCGTCTCGTTCCAGCATCAACTCTGCCTCTGCGTCCAGCATGGACTCACTGGACATGGACAAGCCCAGGCTGGCGGAGCAGGACGGCCTGCAGGAGCAGAGCCAGCACAGCTCAGAGGTAAACTCAAGCACTGAACGCCTGCGCTAATGCTGTTCTAGCTTATTCTAGCATAGGATATACGTTTTCTGCACAGAGGGTCCCAAAGGCGTAGCTGCGGATGGATTCAAGATTATCATATTTCAGTTCATGTTCAAGTTTGAATGCAGAAAACAGAAATATACACTACGATTCAAAAGTTTAAAAACATTTATCATATTTTTACGTATATTTTTATATGTACTTATTAGTATTTTTACATAATAATAGCTTGTTCAGTGTAGTTCTAATGATCAAGCCAATGATAAATACTACACTGTAATTACATATGTACAGTCGTTTTTATCGTTGTTCTTTATCCTGGGATTTGATCTCCACTTTTTAAGTACGAGGCATTCTGCATATTAATTTTACTGTAACTAAATTCTCAATGCAGTGCAGCTTTCTGTATTATTTTAGAATTATCTACTGTCAACTCCATTCATTATTCAGGAAAACACAGACCATAACAGAAGCTGTTAATGTAACAGTTCTAGTGCATGTTCATTAATATGCCTAGGCAGTCATTGCAAAGCAGCAGAATTAATAATATGCTTTTAATTAGAGCTTTTATTGCTTTATGCGTATGTGTATATGTACAGTAGTGTGCAGAAATCTGAGAAAATGATCTGTAAAACTATTTTTTCTGGGCAGTGAGTATTTATATGTTTGGAAAACTATACTATAAATATATATAAACAAATAAACAATACATTGTGATTTGTGTGTCAGTGTGTTAGCTCAAGATATTTCCATATCTCTCCCTGAGGAGGACGCTTAGTGTTAACGTTGCTATCTAATACCTGTTTCAGCAAATAAATCCTTGGGAATATATTAAATTGCTGATGAAATTTAAGCAATCCATGCAATGACTGGAGTGAACTGACAATTCAGGATTTAAATATGTTTTTCTAATTATATTCTTCTAACCAACATATCAATAACCTAAAAGTTTGCACAGTAGTGTGTGTGTGTGTGTGCGTGTGTGTGTGCGTGTGTGTGTGCGTGTGTGTGTGCGTGTGCGTGTGCGTGTGCGTGTGCGCGTGTGTGTGTGTGTGTGTGTGTGTCTGTAAGCTGATGTGTCTATAAATAGGCTGGTGTTCTACCTCAGTCATCCCCATCACACATGCTCTCATTCATACTTCATCTCTACAGTGACCGCCCCCGCAGCCCTGTCTCTGTCTGTTCCTGACCAACAGATGTCACATTAAGAGCATATCTGTCCTGACTGATGTGGAGGAGTAGCCTCATTTTCCAGCAGCTCAGTCACCTGGACAGGGCTGAGCGCTGCACTGGGGTGTGGAAAAGAAAGGGCATGATTCAAGCATAACCATTTGTTTTTTAGAAAAGCAGCAATATGGGAAATCTGGGCTGATACTATTATCTAGATATTTTTGTGTACATACAGTACTGTGCAAAAGTTTAATCACTTGAGAAAATTAGAATAAAAAAGTTGTTTATCTGGGCAATAATCAAATATTTGCTCAGAAAACCATAATATTAACATTAATGCAATAACATTACACACATACAAATCACAAATACAACGAATAGTGATTTTATGCATGTCAGTGTGGTCATTTAATCCGAGTGTGCTGGTGATCAGTAGTGGGCAGTATACTGAATTCTCCGATATACCGAAATTCTTCCTCAGGGATAAGTTTTGTCATGACTGTTATTCCGGTATAAACAGTGCAAACTATGCTTACGTTTAGCTGAAGTTTGCTCTTAAATGATGCAGCAGTCTCATCAGGCATGTGTACAGGCTGTATCACTGTTGTCGGAAGAAAACCTTGTTTCTCCATTTTTGTCATTTTTCAGTTTTTGACACAATTTAAAAATGTCCGGGAGGCATTTTGAACCTGACTATGTTCAGGCTAAATGAGAGAGATAAATGAAATACTGTAGATGTAAAACCTGCCAAACAGAGGCCTAACAGACATGGCAGTAGATGAGCTGAGAGCAGCAGAGCTCCAGATGTGGAGATTATGTTAAAGCTTCAGGTTTGCACTTGCCTGTTCCAAAGGCCAGAAATCTACAGTAAAGCTGCTTTCCCTCCTGCTGCAGACTTGATTATATAGATATATGTTTGGCTGCAATACTGCAGTTCTTTCCAGGTTTTTTGACTTGCAAATGGTTGCATTTCTGTCTGAATTTGACCCAGATATTTAATCTCTCGAATTCTGGTGTACTTAATGCTACGGCACTCTGACAAATCATGACAGAACACTCCCAGTGAGGTGAAGTAATGTATTAACAGATGCTGCTGATGACAGAAGCATAGCTTAAAGCAAGTGTGTGTGCATTTTAATACAGGAAATAATTCAGGAATGGTGGAAAGAGTCCATTCATGAGCTCAGATTAAATGAACACACAGCTTAGATTGCTATTAATGTAACTGTCTACAAATCCCTAGTATGTTCACTGTTGGGGATGCAGCTTGTTTAGGTCTTTTGAGGACCTGATTTACTACAACAGTGTTCTCCTGTTCTGCTCGAGTGTGTTTGTGTGTGTGGATGTGTATGACTTTATTCAACACTAGTAACTAAGGCACTACTTGGCAATTTAGGTAATGATAATTCATATTTTGCATTAAGAAGCAATAAATAAAAATATCTACTGTTTAGGGCTGAAGCAGAGCATATGTCTTTTTACTTTGTTAAACTTAATCCCGTAAAATTATGTAAATAATTGTAAAGTATGTGAAAGGACGTTCATCACGTTTACCTGCTTAACTTTTTCTGTGCTTTCACAGATTTTCTGTGTATTCACTGATAATCAAGGCACTGATATCTCATCTCTCTCTCTCTCTCTCTCTCTCTCTCTCTCTCTCTCTCTCTCTCTCTCTCTCTCTCTCCTGCTCAAAGCACTCGTATCTGGACAGGGAGACTTCTCTGATTCTGAAAAACATTGCAGGAAAACCCTCTCACTTGCTGACCAAGGTGACGCCTTGTTTTCCTTCTTTTCCTGCATGTGATCCTTTTCTCCTGGTGGCTTTCTAACCTCACTTTGCATAATGTCATTATCCATATTTCTGTTGTTTTGATTTCTGATATATAATGGTATAGATGAGGCGAAATCCCCTCAAAAATACTCTTTTGCCTTATTCTTTCTATTGCTCTTACCCTGTATAGTTTTCTGCCTTGCATGCTGGCTTTTTTTGTTTTGTCCTATTTACCCGATCTCAACCTGAACCTCGACCCATCCAGCAGTTTATGCAGTATTAAGCAGTAAAAGTTTGATTGACATGCTTGAGTGTGCATGGTGTTTCTTGAATTTTCTTTTACAATATAGTTGGTTTGCGGTTTTCCGTTAATAGCCTACATGTGATGTGTTGACATTGATGGTCATAATGCTAGACACGGCAAGTCATAGTCTTAACTGTGAACATCTTGTAAAGCCAAACGGTGGCCTCCACAGCAAGCGTCCATCTCTGAAAACGTGAGGCATCTTAATGCTTGGCACAAAAGAAATGACAGCAGCTAAAAGAGCACTCAGGAATGAAGAGGAGGAGTGTTGTCTAGCACTATGACTGCTTGCTCACTGTTGATGTGAAAAGCATGTATGTGCATGTGTGAGCACCCTGTGTGACTAGTGAAAAATGCAGCTCATGAAAAACAGATTTCAGTGTTAATCTGTGTTAATCTGTGCTGTGGAATTTGAGTGTATTCATGCACATGTATATGTGTATGCACTTTCATATGCAGAAGTATAACACCCCTTCTAAAGTTTAACCCATCTTCTACAGGGAACACACTTAAATATGACATTTTTCTGCAACTTTTGCTGCACAATTTCTATTGGGAAAAAAAAATTAAACAATAGTACATACATAACATAGACGTGTATTTTCTGTAGAGGATGTCATAACTTGTTTTTTGAGTGGGGTGCCCAAACTTTTTCATACAACTGTGTATGTATATGCATGTACTGTTTTTTAACATTAATTATTTGAAAAAGCAACATGGTTCAAAATGACATGGGCTAAAATTGTTGTTTTAATTTACATTAAAAGAAAACAACCATCTGTACTTATATTTAACGACATTTTGTCTTGTAGGTTTAGTTGTTTTGTTGGTATCATATTGCTGCTTGTCATTAAATCAGCTTCAGTTCTTATTTCACATTTGTGAATTGGTTAATACAAAGATTGTATCAATGTTAGCAGTACTCCCTACAGACATATATGTAGCTGTTCTTTAGAGGGGGAACATCCCCAGCTCTAATAGCTCCAGCAGGCAGGTGGTATGCGGGTCTCACAGGCAGTGTCTCTATGTGGGTGAACAACAGACGGAATTGTGGAGTGGATCAGGTTTCATCAGAGGAACACCAGCCTTCTTACTGTCAGACGTATCATCTCTTACAGGAGGGCTGTTTTACACAGTAGCAGAGTCTTCTTCAAGTATTTTATTTCTGAGCCTTTAACCTCTCATGGGATGGAAATGTAACACTTGTGTGTGTAAATATATGTGAATTGTTTCTGTTGTTAGCTACTGTAATTGTGCTCCACTGATCAGAGATGTGTGGTGTGCTTGTGGGAACAGGAGTGAGATAAAGCAGTCTGAGGGGTCACAGAGGTGCAGCACTCAGCCTATTACTATAATGAGACTGAGAGCAAGCAGGGTCATGCTTAACCATCATCATGCTGAAGTTCGCTGACTTTGCACACCTGCAGTCTTCCCGGAACAGGACAGGACTGCTGATGTTGGGCCAGTTTTGCTGTTTGTGTTCTAATGAACTTCATCTCATTTCATTTATTCTTTAACAGTTTTTTCATCTTGCAGACACTTGTCTCTAAAAGCGGCATATGGAAAGTGCTAACAATGGAAGCCAAATTGATTCAAATTACTTTTGCAAATTAGTTTGCAAGGATTGATGGTCTATAGGACAACAGCCCTATCTTGGATCAATCTAGTTGGCTTGATACACAGACTCGATATATCTATTAAATGTACTCTCACGCTGAGATGTGTGTACATCTGGTGATATCTGTCTAATGTGCTGGTTCATGGTGTCAGTGCTAGAGCTGAATGATTTGGAAGAAATGTCTAATTTGTGTTACCAAATGTTGTGATTTAAATACAGCTGTTTTCTATAAATTAAGCTCCATTTTTAAATTATTGTTTGAATGCTGAATGTTGTGTACCAGACTGCCAGTTCACAAGCTCTCTTATAAGGTTAAATGTCCCAACTTAATAAGACAATGTTGAATAATGTAAGATGTTATTAAAATTGCAGCTCTTGTCATTTGAAAATCACATTCTTTCAAAATGTAATTTTGATATAAAAACAATTAATCGTTAAGTCGTAGTCAGTACCTTTGTACCGTGTCTCTGGAAGTAGCTTAACATACAGTTGCTGGATTGGAGTTAAAAAAGCCTATGTATTTTCTTGGCATTTGTTATTTAAAGTTTTCTTCCTCCTGAATTTGTCCTAAAAGTTGAGTGGGCTGGTATGTGGGATAGGTGTGGTTGTTTGTTGATTTGGTGTGGTCTGTTGTGTTTGGCATTAGCTACTCTTTAGCGGGTGTGGTCAGCAGAGTGAATGCTGGAGTTCAGAGTAAGAGTGCAGGCTCAGCTCCCTTAATCCTCTTTAGACTGGAGTGGAACTCCATCACCTTCCCTGTACATCACACACACACACACACACACACACACACACACACACACACAAACACACACACACACACACACACACAGGGAGTCACCAGCTTTGCTGCTGCTGTCAGTGCAGCCCTCCAGCAGAGAAATCCACATGCCTTTCATAGTTCATTGGTTGCTGATAATGTTTAATCCCCAGCTGTGTCGTGGATCATAGATCTAAGATCTCATATTTCACTATACTCTGAATTTTGGAGTATGCGAGACATGCTAAGCAAAAAGGTTTCGATTTCCTTCTTCCTTACTTTGCCCCTTCCTTTTCTTTATTTCACAGCTCTCTTTAGGCCTGTCACGTTTCCTCGATTAAACTCGATTAATCAATTTAAAGATATAATAATGAATTAAAACTTACCTTCTTAATGAATTAGCAGTGATTTTGAACTTTGTATGATGATAATGCTTATTTTCAGACACATCCATTTATATGCACCTGTAGTGTTTTCATCTTACAATCTACCTGTACTGTACAATTTCAGACAAGCAGTACAGTTTCAAACACCTGATTTCACATATTTAAATCAGTTGGTCTCAGTCTTTAGGCAGTTGACCAGGTGCTTCTGCTTTGTTGGAATGAAAGCCTGCAGCCACATCAGCCCTTTGAAGATACGATTGGACACCCTTAGTGCATGGTGTTAATCTTTTTTTACAGTATTCTGGGGTCTTTGAAAGGCTATAGGTGGTTCATCATTGTTAAGTCCATTTTTATTTGTTTAAATAATCATCTGATTACTCAATAACTAATACAATCAGTACACTTTCACACTGAGACGCACTGACTGGTGACATCCGTCTGACATACTAGTTCATGGTGTCAGTGCTAGGACTGAATGATTGGGGAAAAAAATACTTGATTTGTGATTTTAGTTACCCACGTTGCGATTTAAATGCAACTGTTGTCTATAAATTAAGCTAGTTAGCTTGTGTGCTAACTGATACTTAGGTACACAACAAACTGTTTCTTTAGTCTCTTTGTCTGTTCCTTTTGTGTTTTAGTTCCATGTAACTTGTCCTTCATCTCCTGGTTTTCCTCTTTTGTCAGAGTGTGTGATATCTCTGGCCTTTCCCATCTATGCCCACAGGCTCAACACCTGCTCAGGAGGACTCCTCTCAGGAGCTTGGCCCAGCACAGCCACCCTGCATGCTTAGCCCAACATGCACTTGCCAGTACGAATGTGTGCTGTCACAGCAAGAGGGCGAATCGAAGTATTTAATCATCATTTTAATCAGCTAATTGATCAGTGCATCCCTTTTGAGTGCTTTCCTCCTGGTTTATGATGCGGTTTTAGGGCAGCAGCTGTTGGCGTGTTGGTCCAATTATCAGCTTATTTCCGTTTGCTGTGATGAGGAGATTGGTGCGTGTTTTTTTTTTTAATTCACTGAGGATGTAATCAGACTGCACTGCTTGATCTCAATTCAGATCAGTCCTTATTTGTAAAATGAGAATATCTGGATCTAGGGATGGACGATATGGTGAAAATGAACTATCACACTACGTAAAGACATTTTACTGATACATAATGCATGTCTGTGCGATGACATTTACTTGTCTGAGGTTCAATAAGTTGTAAGTAACAAAAAAATAGTGTCAAATTAAAAAGATACTATCAAAACTGTAAGTACCGTTGATTGTAATGATGTTTGTTTAGCGTTTCACATACTGCGCTAAAGTAAATGTAGCTAAACAGGACTAATTGTGTTCTTGTTGCAGTGAAACATGTAGCTGGTTCATGTACAAGTACTAATGGTATCCACAATATACTTTCATCACAACAAAGTGTCGTCATATTGTCCACCCCATATAGATGAGGAATCATTTAGCGTATTTCTTAAGCCCATGTGATAGGGGGAGTTCAGAATTCACTTGATGTGTTTATCAGCATTCGTACCCTGTTTAGCTCCCCAGTGGTAGAATGAATGCTCAGTTTGACCCAGAGACCTGCATTATATATACCAGAGCAAATGCATGGCCGAGAGAATATCACTAGAAAAGGACTTGCCTTTCATTACTTAGCAAGAACAGCAGCTTTTTAGTGGTGAAGTAATGTAGGTCACTGTTGAACAGAGACCAGTAAGACATTTTCTTGTAATAATAAAGAAGCTTGGCTTTATCAGCAATATGTCCAATGCTGTAATGGTCAGAGTGTCTGTTATTAAATTGATAAGTGGTGTGATCACTTGTAATCCTTGCTTAAATCTGAATTAATGTTGGTGAAATCCCATCACTGTTTACTTCTGCCTCGATTTACGAACACTTAGGCTAGTTCTCAGAGTGGGTCAGTGTATTAGCGATAGCGCGGAGGGCAGATTTTATTATTGCAGTTGGGGTGCTACTAAGAGGCTTTGGTTTAATCCCCTCATTTGCCATTTTTTTAGTTAAACTGAGGAGCGTCTGGTTTTGAGGTGGAGATGATGAGTGTGTGTGTGTGTGTGTGTGTGTGTGTGTGTGTGTGTGTGTGTGTGTGTGTGTGTGTTAGTCCAGATTGAGATTGAGCTGATTGACCGTAGTAGTATGGAGAAGAATTCGTACCAAATTGAAAAGCGGTCACTACAGTGGAAAAACGTGAAATGCAATGCACACATGACTTTACTTTTCCATAGTGATGTGCAGAAAATATGAAAAACAAAGTGAAAAATGAAACAGTACATGACGATTTGCATTTAAAAATTAAAATGCTTTGAAATGTAATGAAGGCATGGCTGTATTTAATTCCTCTCCATAAGTAGAGGGTGGTCTTTCCTCCTGTGTTTGACTGTCCTGATGAGATGGCCACCCCTGTGCACTGTAGGACAGAAAGGATAATGCACTTTGATTCGGCTCATTTCCCAAGCCTGCTCCACAGCTGTCACTGTCATAAGGAAACACACACACGTACGCACACACACGTGCACACACAGCAAGGGGAAGGCTTTAGATTGTGTCACTGAGAGAAAATGAAATGGACTCAGTCGGTAAGTGTGCCTGACAGAAAAGGGGCGGGCCTACAGCTTTATGTGTATGGATGAGAGAGAGAGAGAGAGCAAGAGAGAGAGAGGAGTAGACTAGTAAGGTCGGTCTGGCACGCCCCCCCCCCTCCTGTGCCGGTCGTGGCTCTGTGTGTTGTTGTTGCTCTCAGTGTGCTGAGGATTTCCCCTCCTCTGACTGTGTGCCTGGCTGAGCATTAGCGACATACAGAAACAACCATCCTAAAGAATCCGATGACTTAAGACTAGCATCAGCTCGTTCTTGTGCCTGGCCCTTTCCTCATCTTGATGGCTACTCTACTGGGCTGAGGGTGGGCTATGTGGAAGGTTCTTATTCCGCTGGGGACGGCTGTATCTTCAAGAGGAATTCCTTGCTTTCTGCTGATGCATCTGGAACTCTAGAGATGAAGATGCATTATAAAAGCAGCTTGCTGTAATCTGCTGAGGAAAATCTGCATTTGGTCGAGGAGCTCCAGATGCAAATCCAAAGGATTTTTACCAGCCATATATGAGGAGATTGGCCAACAATGTTTACCAATCCACATTTCTTCTTAATACTGCCTGTTCTTTTAGCCTTTAATGTCATTTTTCGGATCTGACACATCGGAGACACTACCTGCCTTGTTGAACCTGTAGTCACAATGGCTTCTTGCTGGAGAAGTCAGGTACAGTAGTAATGTGGGGCTGGCGTAAGTGAGAGAGGAGAACTTCAGGACAATCTAACAGTTATTGTGATGCAGTTTCATTAGCTATATGTGAATGTGTGTGTTTGTGTTTATGTGTAGGAGGAGCAGGCTGCCAAGCTTAAAGCTGAGAAGATCCGCGTGGCCCTGGAGAAGATAAAGGAGGCACAGGTTAAAAAGGTGAGAGTTCTCATCAACTTTAACTGGAGTTTAAAAGGCCAGTGTACTGCATTTTCTTTCATTTTGTGTTTTTATGTACTGAAAACAGTCAAAATTCACTTCTACAGGACCTTTTCAAGCTCTATTTATCCCTAGAATTAAACAGGCTATTTTGTTGCTTTGCCTTTAAGACTAATATGTGTAAATGAGTTGTGCTCTGATTGGCTGGTCTGCATTCTGCCTCACTTAAAAAGTAGTCCAGACTGAAACAGTCCTTATAACTTCATTATGAATTGGTACAGCTAAACTGCTGCAAACTGAATAGGTAGATATATGTAAATGTGCTGTTTTTTGTGACATCACAAAAACAATGAACTCAAAACAAGATGATTTGCAGGTTAGTTTCCATATATAGACTGTATGAACTAAATAGAGAGCAGCATGCTTTGAATCTTCAACAGTGTTTACATGCTACATCAAACTCATTTATTTAATATTAATCAAATACTTATATTTGGAACATTTGATTGGCCATTAAATAGCCAGTTTAAAATCTGTGTAGCATAAATCTGTGTAGCATAAACTTTTCAAACCTTAATATACGCTAATGTAACAAGTCATTTTGGATCATTTTTGTTGGTCCATGTATGTCAAGGGCAGCTTGTGTTGTCAAATGGAGTAAAAAAAATGGAGTAACAAGGTTTTGATATGAGCATAAACTGCAAACAGTGTTAACAGATGAAAACTTCTTGCCTTTGAAGTGCACACTTGCACACATTGCACATATTGCCACTGTGATATAGCTGGATGATTCTACAGAAACATCCATTTTTGTGTCCCTAGCATTTACAGATATATTACACTTAAAAAAACATGTTAGGGTTACAATTTATTTATATTTTAAAATAAAACAATGTTATTTTATCAATTGCACCTTCTTCAGCCATCAATTTAGCAATACTGGTTTTTAAATCAATTATCTAGAATTATAAGCACCACAGAAGTGCTCGTCCGCACTGTCATGCGTAAAGGGCGAGTGCCTTATTTTGAAGAAAAAAAAACATGTTTTCCTGCAACTTTAACTACAATAATCTATACATGACTATGAAAGCTGTGGTCCCCAGGAGTCGTGTCGAGTCACATAACAAAAAATCTCTTATTTTGAAATAAAAATCAAACTGATGACATCACTTGACTTCCTTTTACCTGTTTTCTGAAGATCTATGAGGAAAAGCACATAAGTCCAGTGTGTCTTTTCAGTTATCAGAAATTTTCTCATTTAGCTCATGATTTCATATGAAGCTTTAAGTTGAAGTCACTGATATGACCGACTTTATTCTTAGGTAACTGTGAAAAAAGTAGAATACAAATGGATCAAATTACATATTTTAGTCAATATTCCATGATTGACAACATGTGGTTTGATGCTCTGTAGCAGACATTTTGTAAAATGCATTTTTCATCAAAAATGTCACTGGTGTTACCTTTCTTATGTGTAACACCAATGAGGGTTGGTAACACCAGTGACACTTATGGATAGGTAGAAAAGTGGACGTTTCTGTAGCATGACCCAGCTATGTAACATCCGTTACTGTCAGGTTCTCTGCTGTTGTAATGTATTATACTTTTTTTGCCTCTTGCACAGTTGCAGCATGAGGAAAGCAGAAATAGGTCATTGCAGTACGCATCACATTAACAGGCTGAATCAAACGCAGCAGGGGAATGCTTATGATTCTTCAGCACAGTCTCACGCAGCACTGCGAAGAACACGGACTATGACATGCTGTGCATTTTGGGCGTCCTTATATACCGTGTCAATTTGTTCCAGCTCATATTGTCTAACTTAAAATGTTCAGTGTAAGCACAAACTAATGCTGCGTGACTAAAAACAGGGCTATGTTTATGCAGTCAACTTGAGCAAGTTGACCATTCCAACACATGGAAGAGATTAAACCCGTTTCTGTGCGTCTGTGGGTTTGCACATATTTACTTGCCGTGTTCATTTGCTGAGTGTGTGTGGGTCAGTTGACCAGATGCAGTGAGTGTTCTGGGTCAGGTCAATGTTACAGAACACACACACTGAGCTCTGCAGCTCTGCGAATCTCCACGAGCCCTGAAATCTCCCTCGGAGGGAAACTGGTCTAAAACAGCTTTTAAAGTCCACTTAAGCTGGATATGAATGCAGGCATGCAGAGAGTGTTAGGATTACCGCTGGCCGTTCCGCGGGGCCCTTAGAGACCGCAGAAGGGACACGTGCATGCTGACCTCAAACAGTACTCGAAGAAAGTCTGCTACTAGCCTGTCCTAATCTGCCTCTGAAACCTGAGTGCTGACTGGGGCTAACCTTGCATGTTTGATCATAGTTTCATTCCAGCATTAATTCAGATATTTAATCATGGTTAATCACAATATTTTGGTGCAGTTGATTGTGATTAATCACATTTGTCGTATTAGCTTAAAATTGACCCTAATGAAAGATTTTTCCTGTTTATAGTATTGTAATAGCTATGTGAGTGGACTAAATGAGCTTCATCAGAGCGTATTCATTACTTTCAATAATTCAGTAACATTTTTTTCATCGTGTGAATGCTGGGTTCACATTAACCTAAACATGAAGATTATATAATTTTCTTAGTGTGAATGCAGTTTCTAGTTTTTATCACTGATGTCCAGTGAGAGCAACAGTGGCTGCAAGTGAGCTTATAGATCATATATGTCATACATGTCATACATATATATATATATATATATATATATATATATATATATATATATATATATATATATATATATATATATATAT
Organism: Colossoma macropomum; assembly: GCF_904425465.1. Lineage (NCBI taxonomy): Eukaryota > Metazoa > Chordata > Actinopteri > Characiformes > Serrasalmidae > Colossoma > Colossoma macropomum. Next base: position 30,946,520 of record NW_023494784.1, on the reverse strand, counting down.
ATATATATATATATACCCGGGCTCACTGCACTGTGTTCACTAGTGTGCATGTATGTGGGTGTTTCACTGCACGGATGGGTTAAATGCAGAGGTCTAATTCCACAGTGTGCAAACACGGTTGGCTGGTGGTTCTGAATTCAATTCAACTGAATATACAGTCAATACAGTCAGTGGTTCAACTCTTCCATTACTGTGTACAGCAAACTAACAAAAGCTGCAGTTACCCTCCAGCTCTGATACAGCTCATGGATTCCTGTCACAGTGGAGGCTCTTGAGGGGATCCGTATCTTTCCACTTTGCTATTGCTTTTGTTTGTTTGCAGCTCATTAATTTATCAGTAGTTCTTCCCCAAGCTCTACCGAGTCTGTACTGCTTTGAAAGTAATTTAAAAACTATATTAAAACCAGAGGACTACAATTACACATTCTCATAGCCTCATATCATATCAACATGCAGTGCGTGAAAGGCTGGGCTTTAGCCTGAACTAAACAGATGGTTAAACTAGAAAAATGCCTCAAACATTATTGACATTAATAATTAATTGTGTTATTATTTTCTTAACTTTAAGCACCTGAATTGTTTTTATAGTACTTTACTAGTGTTTATTGGCTTGACATCAGTTTAACCCCTAATATCCAGGCTTACTCAGTTATTAACTTTAGCTTTTTATTATTCAATAGCTATTATAAAGTATTCATTAACTATTATAAAAAATAACCTATGGACTATGTATTTACATGAGTGAGAAATTGCAGATATATTATATCCAAATATATATCCAAACATCTCAGTTTTATTTATTATCTAAACAACCAGTAGACCTGTATGTGTGTTCCGAGGTATTATTTATAATATTGATAAGAGTAAAGTAGTGGTAAATCTGGAAAAAAAAAAAAAACATTTTTTGGTGCCATTATGCCATGTAAAAAATGGTATGCAAGGTGCAAAATACAGGGGGTCCCTAATTAATCTCTTGGGCCTCCTGAATGTCTCAAAATTTGAAGTTCCAGGGGTCCTTGAAAATATACTTATGATGCTGTGCTGTCCGTTAATATAGACAATAGACACTCAAATACAAATTTAGGGAAAGGTCATTGTTTAGTTGCTTCACCCAAAATTCGGTGGCTTCTGTCTTTGGTATTCTTACCTAAATGGAGATGCAGCATTGCTCTGCGTCAATTGGTTCACTCAGCTGCTCCATAATGTATCTATGTTAGGGGATTTTTTTCCCTGGGAAATCAGGGATGCCGTAGCATATTTGTAAATGTGAAAACTTGCGAACAGTTGGTGAAAAGAGTGAATTGTTACTCATTTCTCAAACCAGATACCAGGGAGATGTGCAAGACCTCATATAATGTGGCACTAGAAAAGAGCATTTCCAAAAGAAGAACTGTAAACCAAACATTTTGTTGCCATTAGACTAGCATCAGCGCAGACGGAGTTCATGGAGTGGCCAGGCTACATGGGACCCCATGAATGCCAGGGGGTATTTCGCATACTGGTTGTATACAAAAGTTTGGGCACCCCTGTTCAAATTATACATGATTTTCTAAGTAAAAACAAGTTAACACATCCTCTGTAGAGAAGACACTTGATATTTTAATGCACAATTACTATTTATTTTCTGAATTTAACATACTGGAAAAGGTAAAACATAAATGGAGATTTTATCTTCTTTTTTTTTTCCAATGTGTTAAACTAAACAAACAAATAGAAATTGTGCCCTTAATGATTTAATTTTATTTTATAAAAATGGGTGGAATTCCTCTTTAATTTGAACCTATTATTTGCATATCTTGCGTATATTTAAGTACAAAGCGACTGATTCTGAAAGTCTAAGAAAGGTAATTAAAGACTGTGATGCAGAGGAAAATGGAGGAAAGTCTAAGTGTTGCTGAGGCCAGACAGAGTAGAAGACATACTCTTGAAAATAAAGGTGCCAAAGTTTATTGGAGTGACTCCACTGAAGAACCACTGTTTCATTACCTAAAGAACATTTGAGTACAGTGGTTTAAATTTAATTAATTTAATGAACTATACAATGAAAGATTGTTTAGGGAACCAAAAGTGGTTCTTCTATGCCGTCTCTAGTAAACTCTACTTGGCACCTTGGCATATTTTCAAGAGTACAGACTGATGAAAGGTCTAATTATGTTGTAGGTGCAGATCATAATGAGACTGACTGCAGATACAAAGATTTTTGAACAGTGAATGTTCTAGTAGATGAATGTGTGTGTATGTGTTGAGACAGCTGTGTCTTATTTTAATTTAGGTGGTCATGTAGAGAGGATCAGCCTGGCACATTGTCACGCACACTTAGTGAAGTCTTCCACTGAACCACAGTTGGGCAGGGAGGTGTGTGAGTGTGAGTATGTGTGAGTATGTGTGAGACTGAGAGAGATGGACAGTGCACACTTTTTCTCCTGGTTCAGGAGAAGAAAGAAGTGAGAAGAAGTGAGAGGTGAGAAAAGAAAACATTCTAAGGCTGCATGATTCATCATATTCTTATTGTTATCATTATATGAACGGAAATAGGTGGACCCTGCTGCGTACAGTGACTTAACCACTCTGATATAAAGTCAGTCACAAAGCACATCTCAAATACTACTTTGTCCTTAAGCACTAGTCTATACAAATACATTAAAACATGATGACCACTTTCACTCCAAGAATGTGAACAATAATGGCTACTGGTACAACAGTCCTGCATCACCATCAAGAGGCTTTTAAGAAATTAAATATATACTTTATCATTTTTGAATGCATTTATAGAAAAAGCTGTTCATTGAATGCTTTATAATGCAGCGAAACTGTGCTTGTGAGAAATTGTGATGTCTGTTAGTATTTCATTATGTATTTGCACTTTGTACAGTAGTGAACGGTGTCATTTTGTGTTTTTTTTGCAATTTGCATCTGTTTAGTCACACAGAAAAAACGAAAAAAATAGAGTTTGTGCTTGTCTGTACCAAGTCCAGGACACACTATTTTAATCAGAACTTATTACTTCTCATATTGTCACTACAATATCCAACATCTTCATCAAACATTTCATTTTCTGTCCATACCGTGCAGCTCTAATATACTGTCGCAGAGATTCATCAATATAGGAACTATGAGCCAATGCCAATATTTAATATTTTTCATGTTCATATCTGCCAATACTGATACAGATCAAGGTGGATACCTTAACATTTATAAAATGTAGAAATTGGGACTAAATCCACCAGATTAGAATAACAGAGAGGAAGCAGAAATGAGGTTACAGATGCAGTTAAAATGGAATAAAAGGCAGAAAAAAATGTATTTGAAATCAAGTCTTAATATTTGTCCAGTACTGATAGCATAGATCTGCCAGTAGCGACATAATCACATAATTGGTCTTTCTTATACTGTACATTCACCTATAGCTTTCCTAAACAGATAGTGGTTCAAATATCAGAATTGTGAGTGACGACCAGTACAACAGGTGTTCAGCAACAAATTGTACTCTAAGGGTTTTTTTTATGCACAGAGAAACAGTCTGGCCTTTTATTCACAGCACTGAAGTTCATTACACTCTGATAGTGTCTCTTAATGAAAAAGCCAATGAGGTTGTTGGTAGAGATTTGAATGTGTGTGTATGTTGCACAGTCTAATGAGCTGAATGGAGGTGTATATGTGTATGCATAATGCATTCTCTCCTTTTATGTATTGTATCAATTGTTTGTGTGTATGTGTGTGTGTGTGTGTGTGTGTATATGTGTGTGTGTGTGTGTGTGTGTTGTGTTTGCTTGGGTTGTCTGCTGGATTGGATAGCAAGCCTTTGACCATCCGTGTGGCAATGAAAGTAGGTCAGATTGTCAGTGTGTGTATGTGTGTGTGTGTATGAAAGAGAGAGAGATGATTGGTTGAACTGTGAGCTCATAGGCTGGTGCTGGGCCTTGTTATTTCTGATACATCTGTGTGTGTCTGAGAGGAGCTGGTTTATTTTATTTCATCTTTGAGTAAAGTGGATTTTGGAGCTTTTGTCTGTCACTGAGGCTTTGTCCCTGCTTGGTTGAGATGAAGGGATGCCCAAAATGTGTTCACTAGACCAGATCATTTGCTGAAATGTCATAAAGTCAGTGCCAAAACAGAAGTCAGCATTTGAGACCCTCTGATGAGAGATGAAGGTGTTTGGTTAACACATTAGTGAAAATTGGCCCAAATCATCTCACCGTTCACTGTGCTGTTGTATATAGACTAAAGTGGGGGTGATAATGGCAAGTTTTGTCCTTGGCTTACTTTGAAAGATCAATTGTGCCAGTGTTGACGTTTAGTTTTATCCACTGAATGTAACCTGAAATTGGTGTCATTATGTGTAATACATAATGATTCACCTACAAAAACAGGAGAAGCACTGTGCTGAAAGAATGTCTTGCAAATCTGATGTTGCTTGTTGTGATTTGAATGTCCTTTTTTCTCCTCTTCAAAAAAACACCAAAGGGAATCTTTTATGGTACTATAAAGATTAACCAGACGCAAACCACATTTCCAGAAAGAAAATTCACTGTTCAAGTTTTTTTCTGACGTATTTTGCATTCTTCCTGAAACAATTTAAAGCACCCAACAAATTACATTGCAGTTAACTGTGAGGACCTGGATACATTAGAACTTAAAAACTACAAACAGACTGCTTGGATACAAGGATGGCACTATTTTATGGGACAAAGTTTTGGCTCATTACTTATTTGTACTGCTGATTCGGAAAATCTGTATCATGATGTTGCACCAGTACAGTATACTGAAGTTGCCCAGCACTAAGTAGTATTTCCTGTATGGCCCTCATTAATACATTTTACATGTATGACATCTCAGCAATCTGTTGTTTCTTCCTGGTCAGCTGGTGATCCGGGTGCATCTTTCTGACGAGAGCTCCAAAACCATGATGGTGGACGAGAGGCAGACGGTGCGTCAAGTCCTGGACAGTCTCCTGGACAAATCCCACTGTGGCTACAGCTTGGACTGGTCTCTGGTGGAGATCATCAGTGAGCTACAAATGGGTGAGTGGCTGAGGAGAACACCCCCTACTCCCACATACAAGCTGGTTTAGCCCTCACTCATTTTGTGCTTTTTAATTTTCCATATTCTTCAGAAACCTTGTGTTGGTCCAGTTTGATCTGTTGCAGATTAGCGTAGAGACTGAGCGCATTTCTGAAATGCCAATAGGATTAGCCAGTGCAATCATAGATGTTGGGGGAGGGGCAGTATGAATCGAGGGAGATGAATTATGCTTTTCCATTTGATGGAATAGTTAAGTATCAACAGGAAACAGGAGATCATTTGAGGCCAAAGCTACTATGATAGGGCAGCACATAAATATTCAAGTGTGCTGCAGAGAATGAAGTCATGTAAAGTTAAGACTTCTGAGGAAATGATTTACTGAATCTCTAAATACATGCACTGAATCTATTAATGAGTTCAAAGAACAGGCTAATGATTAATGATAGTCTCTAAGTCTTTGTATGTCACACTCTGTCTCTCTCTTTCATTTTTCAGTTTTTGTCTGTCTGTCTGAATGTGTCTGTCTTTCTGTGTCGGTCTCTCTGGCTGTCTCTGTTCATCCCTGTTCGTGTCTCTGTTTGTCTCTCTCTTCATCTCTGTATGTCTCTCTTCCGGCCTGACTCTGTGTCTGTATGTCCCGCTGTCTATATCTCAGTCCGTCTCTCTGTTTGCCTGTCCCGCTGTCTACTTGTCTTTCTGTCCCTCTCTTGTCTTTCTGTCTGTCTCTGTGCCTGTCTATGTCTTTCTGTCTGTCCATCTGTGTGTTTTTCTTTCCATCTCTTGTTCTCTCACATTATTTATCTGTCTGTCATTCTCATCTATTTCTCTCTTTCATTATCTGTCTGTCCATCTGGCTTTCAGTCTGCCTCTCTGTCTGCCTCTCTGTCTGTCTGTCTGTCTGTCTGTCTGTCTGTCTGTCTGTCTGTCTGTCTCTCTCTCTCTCTCTCTCTCTCTTTTTCTCTCTCTCTCTGTCTTTTTGTCTCTCTGTCTGTCCATTTTTCTGTCTCTCTCTTTATCTGTCTGTCTTCCTGTTTGTGAGTCTCTCTGTCTTGCTGCCTCTCTCTGTCCGTCTCTGATGACTGGACTGTTAGTCACAGTGCAGTGGGGTGCCTGGCTGTGTGCTGGGCTCTGTTCAGCCTGTGCTCTGCTCTGTGTATGTAGGTCTGGCGCGATCATGCGTGTGACCCTAACCTACATCTCCAGGGCTTCTGCTGCACACACTCACTCAGGCTTATTGGTGTAGGGAAAGACTACGGAGCAGGACAAGGAGGAAATGTGATTAAGGGATACTCAATATTTGGTGATGTTTAGGTTTAGTGTGGGGCTAAGGGTATACATCTACAAACTAGACCTGTGGTGAACTTCCTTGTGCAAAGGGGCATGGTTATTGACATAAGTCTGATATAATTATTTTTTGTTCTTTATTTGTCCTGGTGAAAATTTTTGAGTCTTAAAAAATAAGCCCCGTCCCATGTGGCTGTTGTGACGTCCACGAGCAGTCAGTCTCTGTCCTGACGAGCTTAGACTTGTTTCTTCCAGCTAGGTAAGTGTGATTGTAGGTTTTTTGCTTTGTGTGTTCAGGTGAAACGTCACTTTCTCTGGCAGGAGTCCCATGAAGTGACGGAATAGAGTTTAATCCCAGTATTAGGATCAGGAGTGTAAAGGATTGTTAATTCCTCAAGGGTTTTTAATCACCTAATGGATTGACGGCAGTAATCTCTCAGATTAGGGATTTTACCATTTCCATTTTCAATTCATTTGGTCAGCAGCTTTACCAAAGCATGGTCTCATATCAAGGTATTGTGTCATCACCACCTATGAGGATTATTTGGCCATTGGTTTTCCGGTGAATTAGTTATCTCTTTGCTGCCTCAGTAGGCTTTTGCTTTCAGACACAGTTTCTTTAGCTCCACTCTCACTGAATTGGTCAAGTGGGTCATAGTTTATTATGTAAGTTATCAAAATCGATTACCACATAGGCTCTATCTGGGATTTCAGCTGTGATTCAGTTGATGAGAGTTTGAACTGTCGCTAAGGAGAGGGCGTGTGTGTGTGTGTAGTTGGGGAAGGAGTTGTGTAAGTGGTTGGTGAGTAAGTTGGGAGCCGTGCGTTGCAGCCTGAGAGGAGAACAGAGTGCCAGCAGTGCTTACAGTAATTCAGATAAATGTCACTGTCACTTTCTCTAACAGGCTGTGGGAGCTCCTGTGTGTGAGAGTGTGTCCCATTAACAGGCCTGCATGCGGCCTTAGACATCGATTGCTACACATAGTGCAGCACCTCCCTGTTTTCAGCATCAGAATGTCTTTTTGCCTTTAGCCTTTGATGCTGGGAAAGTTCAAGTTTTGTGTTTAAGAACACGTTGCCCTGGTGAATGTAGTGTGAAGTGCTGATTTGCCTGCTTTAGGTGTGATGGGAGCAGGAAGAGAGCAGATAGTATTGTGTCTGGGAGGTACCAGTCCCTCTAAATAGGATTCATTGAGTTCAGAATGCAGAAACCTCTGTGTTTACTAGAAAAAGAACATTTTTGAGCATATTACTCTGGTCTTATTTAGTTTGCACTGGCTTCTTGTGTTCTGCATTGACTACAAGATCTTGCTTAAGATACTTTAAACTAACCTTAAGTGTTATAACTTGAAGTTCATAACTCATCCAAACCACTTCACTCAGCTGAGGCAGGCTTGCTGCAAACTCATCACTCATAGCTCAGTTGGAGGAAGGTCATTTTCTTAAACAGCTCTGAAACTCTGGAACAGCATTCCAAACAATATTATGAATGCAAGCTCAATAGTTTTTTAAATCTGGGTTACAAACTTTGTGTAGGCTAGCATAAGCCTGGACTAGTATGGCTCATTTTCTCCTGTTTCCAATTTTACTTATATTCCTGTGTAAAGCACTTTGAGATGCCACTGGAGAACATCATTGTGTATGATTTATATTTACTTCACAAACATTTGCTCATTGTTGTAGATTTGTAGATAGCATCCATGTTTGTATCATGCTGCTCTTGTCCTGAATCTCCTCTTCTAATCGTGTGTTTCTGTCTTACTCCAGAGCGGATTTTTGAAGACCACGAGAACCTGGTGGAGAACCTGCTGAACTGGACCAGGGACAGCACCAACAGACTGATGTTCATTGAGCGCATTGAAAAATATGCTCTATTCAAGAATCCACAGGTGTGTGGTTTCAGCACTCCGGATGAGTCCTACAGTGTCTGTAAATGTAGTGTGTGTGCAGTGAGCTCACTCTATTCAGTGTTTCTCTTAGAGTTTCTTTCAAGATGGGTGGTAGAGCAGTCAAAGCCACATGTGGTGTTGTGCATTGTGTTTGATTAATTAGGAGTTCATTTATACTTATTGTTGAAACGGTCCAGTCCATAAGAAAGCCCTACAATATCTGCTTTTGATTTTTAGGGCTTACAGAATGGTATACGAAACTCATTGCTTATGTCTGCAAACTTCCAGAAAGTTGCTAGTTTCCACATCAATACAACAGCAAAGATCACCATGTTATGTTTCATGTCTTTTACTATCTCCTGTTCCTATTTCAGTAAAAACAATCTGACTCCATATTTCAGTTTACCGAAAACTTGATATGTGTAGAATGAAGCGTGTATCAGGACAGGGCTTACAGAATGCTATACGAAACTGCGCATAAAAACTGAATGCTAGGAAGTGAACATTAGCCGGTTCACTACATCCTAATGTCTGTATCCTCTAAGCCGGGCAGCGTGTGACTGACCATGTTGTTATTAAGAATGCCGCAATGATTAGTCGGCACTGATTGTAGAAAAAGTTGCAGTACACCAAAAGAGGCACTAGGGGTGATATAGGTTCTATTGCTTCATTGCTTCATGTGGACCTTCCTGGGGTCCTGACGACCAGGTTGGGAACCACTGACATAGATAGTATGGTGATGTGGTGGTCCCCACCCCTACTGAGCTGGTCCAGCTGGTGTTGTAGATGCTATTCCATTGGCTGAAATAATTTAATATGCTTAACTATGTTGTTTACATGAATGTCACAAACAAAATGGATTAAAAACATTTTTAATTGACAGAGAAAGTGTTTTTTCTTGTCAAAGTGCTGCTGCTAAAGTTAGTTACATAGACAGCTTGTGATCAAACGTCCTTCCATAAAGTTATCATGAACACTGTCAACTACAGCCACTGGTACCCCATCCTTACATATGACAACCAGCATTACAACAAGGGGACCTCATGGGAGGACATTCGTTGAAGACAAAAAAAGCTAACTGGCTAACTAGTGTTTTCAATTATCACTCTATGAAATAATGTCTTAAATAAAATAAATAATAATCTCGTGTTACACTGATAAGGTTTCGTTGCAGTAGCTAAACAGCACCTAATGACAAACGAGATATGAAGTCTGGGTGGACTGGCTCGGCAGGGGGAAGTGTTATGGTTGCACACTGTAACTTGATAGCGTGCAGTGATGTGGGTGCAGAGGAAACAGCAAAGGGCATTCAAATAGTCAGTAGATGAATAAAACTCTTTATTGTAGCCCAAATTATTAACCGTAACTAGTGCAGAATAGAGGCACACATCCTTGGTTGAAAGTTTGCAAGTATCAAATCAGTAAGACTGTGTTTAAAATATTCAGGTTTAATTGGATCAGACTGGCTTTGTACATATTTTTTAGAAGATTTCTTCTTTTTCATTTTTGGCTTACGCATACCTTATTATTACAAAGAGCATAGGTGAGTGTTACATGTTTTATTTACCAATTAAGGCATTAAGGTGAAGTAGATGTAATCTGGAGTAGCCCTTAAGTGTGGGGGTAAGTAGGTCAATGTGGTGTACAGTCTGAAAGTAACTGAATAATTGATGAGATCTAAGGTTCAGAGAGGTAAGTGCTGTCTGGCTGATGTTTCCACCCAATCGGAGAGTATTTATGGGACTGTCCACCCATGTCTAGTCATGCAATTTCCAAAATTTGCTCTCTGAAGTTTTATTGTTCCTTTATCAAAATCTGGAAATACTGGATTTTGTTTTACTGATGCACCTTCACCTTCAGTTGTTGTTTTGCTGTTGTTATATTTTGACCTTATCTGAACCTCCTTCACTTTCTCAGAACTATTTGTTGGGGCGGAAGGAGACATGCGAGATGACAGATAGGAATAAAGAAGCTCTGCTAGAGGTGAGGGCTCCTGTAATACTCACTTATTTGCTATGACACACATGCACATATGCTCTCAGACACGCTGACTTATTTAGGTCATATCAGACTGTAGAACTGCTGAGTCAGTGCAGTAGATGTTGTAGGTGATACTGTGTGTAATTATGTGCATATTTTCTGTCTGTCTGCAGGAGTGTTTTTGTGGAAGCTCCATCAGTGTGCCTGAGATGGAGGGAGTGCTCTGGCTCAAAGAGGATGGTAAGAAGTCCTGGAAGAAGCGCTACTTCCTTTTACGAGCCTCCGGAATATACTATGTGCCAAAAGGCAAACCAAAGGTCAGTTCAACCTTAGTCTTTTCAGTCACATCTGTCTTGTAAATGCATTACTTATTTCTTCATCTGTCCTTCTCTATGCCACGTTTCCTGTGCACCACTCAAACATACACAGAGACCCTCCCTTACTGCTGACACATACACTCAAACATGGTATCGTCAATTATTCATATGCAGCTATCTATCAGTTCCACTCAGGCTAGTGAAAAGTCCTTTTGTGCCCTTGCAATGCTTTCAAAGACCATGTCGCGCTGAAACATTGAAGCAATATTGCTAGAAAGAAAAATAGTTAATATTTAACGGTAGGGCTGGACGGTAGTACAGTGCAGTATAGTGTAGGCTAAAGCATGTTGTGGCAGATTAGGGCTAAAGAGTTCAATCAGTGAAGATGCTCATCTGCCCCTTTAATCCCAATCCCACTCTCCTCCAGTTATCTCAATCAACAGCATCACAACATATTTTCTCCATCAAGACGTAGGATTAACTGCTCTTAATCTGTTGACATTCAACATGCATATAATCTATAAGTCAAGCTCATGTCCTCACAGGCATTACCAGTAATGCATGTATTAGGTCTTTCCTATACGATCAAAATACCATCTACTGTGAGTAGTTTATATTTTGATCGTTGCAACTGTGGTACGCGTCACAGCAGAAGTCTTCAAATCTGGACCTTGAATCCAGTCTCAGGTTCCGGATTTTGGAATCACTGGTAGGTGTGAAATCAGGTGGCCAATCATTTACATCCGCAGTGTAATTAACTGCCTGTGATCACAAATTCCTGAAACAGCTTTCAAAGTCTGTCTTTGAAGACCTCAGCCTTACAGTATATCAAAACACATTTAATGTGTTTTGTGGTTAAAGATTGCTTGCATCATTTTGATTAGCATTATTTGTATTTATTGCGTGACGTGAATGCCTTAAATGATCAAACTATCCAAAGAATGCTCAACTTAAATGTCTGAGCACACAGTAAAGAATGCTGTTGTTGTTAAAGGGCTGATTGGCATATTCCAGCTTTTTGCAATATTAGAATTGCAAAGGCAATACTATGTTATTACATTATTTATTAACATGTAGACAGCTGCTTATTTAAGGGTTCTTCCAAAATCAAGGGTATTAATAGGGAGTTTGCCCCCTTTTGCTGCAGCCTCTACTCTTCTACTATTAGTCAGGTCAGGTACTGACACCAGTCTAACTCATCCCAAAGATGCTGGAAGGAGGTCCATCACTCTGCACTCACTCTCTCTTCATATATATATATATATATATATATATATATGTGTGTGTGTGTGTGTGTGTGTGTGTGTGTGTGTGTGTGTATGTATATATATATATATATATATATATATATATATATATATATATATATATATATATATATATGAAGAGAGAGTGAGTGTAGAGAGAGACAAGGGCCATTTGCCATGCCCAGGGCTTTGCTCTAGCTCAGCCAGCTCCTGCCCATCTGCCCTGCTATTGCATGGGCTGCTAAACATTCACCTCATTTCATGTTAGCCATGCGCCATGCCCAGAGAGCATATCTGATTGCCCTGATTCTGGATTTCAACACAGCCTGTGCATGCTGGACTTCTGTAGTCTTTAATAAAGCTGAGGATGACCCTGTCCACTCATGTAGAGCTCCCTCTGCTGGATAAAGCAGTCCATTGTTTTGTCAAATCTATCAAAGCAGAATCTGTAAGAACACACTGAAAAAGCTCAGCTTAAGCTCAGCTTAACCGCTTGTTGAAATGTCTTCATCTTTAAATGCCACATATGTCTTCAGATTATCTCTATTCCCATTTTTTCACTCATTCCAGGCTTCTAGAGACCTGGTGTGCTTCCTACAGTTGGATCATGTGAATGTGTATCTGGGACAGGACTACCGCAGCAAATACAAGGCTCCAACTGACTACTGCATGGTCCTTAAGGTACAAAAACATCACCACAGTGTTACTGACTTGTGAGTGTGTTTTACATAAAAGAATACCTAAAGGATGCACACTAAGCAGATGGCTTTATTTGGTACCAATGCTATAGCAGAATTTCATTTAGGGGGGCCTGGTAACAGGTTGACAGGAAGCATTAGGGCCCAGAGACAATATAGTGAGGTTGACAACCACCAACTAGCCAACTTACTAATGATAAATTGTCAGAAAATTACCCACTCGTTTTTAGGAGCAGGGCATTAAAACTCTGTCCCTATCATTGCTCATAAACTCATCCTTTAGGCACAAACCTATCCGCTTAAAATACAGTGTCTTTGGAGCTCAATGACTAAGCAGAGCTTGAATGCACTTGCGTTTCAAAAAAGCTCATTTGAGATTGTATTGTTTTATATATTTTACAATGGATTATATTGATGTTACACCTCATCTTTTATCACAAGCTCCTTTCCTTGAATTTCTAATGCTGTGCAGGGTGAAAACAGAGAGCAGAAGGATTTTCAGTGGCCTATTTGTTGAAAATGCTGTAATAGGTTGCTTAATATTATGACTGTCTCCAAGAGAACAGGGTAGAAAATACTGGATGACAGTATGATTTTGTGCTGCCATCTAGAGGAATGCAGAGTGACAGATTAACAAGTGAACAAAATCAGTATAGCCCTTCTGGGTAAGATTCACTTATCCAGTAACTGTAAATAATGTTTTGAATAATAGCATGTGTTCTGATTTCCTTGTGCAGCACCCTCAGATTCAGAAGAAATCTCAGTACATCAGATACCTGTGCTGTGATGATGTCAGAACTCTACATCAGTGGGTCAACGGAATACGCATTGCTAAGGTAATGGCTCAGTAATGGATGACAGGCTTGATGAGCTTTTGAATTTTTTTGTTGTTGTTTTTGTTGTTTTATGTTGAAAGTAACTTTATTTATCTGTGTTTTTTATAGTATGGGAAGCAGCTGTATTTGAACTACCAGGAAGCCATGAAGCGCACTGAAGCTGCCCATGACTGGTCATCTCTGTCCAGCTCCAGCATCAAGTCTGGCTCCAGCTCCTCGAGTCTACCAGGTGAGGCTTTAAATGAGACTGAGCTGTTTTTGAGCTGAGCTACACAATATTCTATTACAAAACAGGCAAAATGTACCAGCAAAAGGACAGGGACACATTTTAAAAGGGTTATAAAAGCGATGATGATATTTTTTTTAATAGGAAGTAGCAAATATTTAAGTAATAAAATGTATAAAACAAGTTAATGGTGTAATTGGCTGGCGTCCAATCAGCTGCTTGTCATTGTGCAGTAGATGCAGGTGTCATGCACTGTTTCTTTGTTATTGTTTACAGACTGATAAATTGGTGTGAATATGCTTTTTCTTCTTTTTCATGACTCATTTATTTTTACCTAGAAAACTTATCATGATGTATTTTATCACAGTAATGCTAACATATCATTTTGCCCACCTCTACTGAACATTCATGAAGGACAAGTCCTTCTTTAGCCTCTGGTCATTTGAGCTCAACCTTACTCTTTTTTACAGAATCCCAGTCAAACCACTCCAGCCAGTCAGACAGCGGTGTGTCAGAGACTACTTCCTCTGGCCATGTGCGCTCTCAGAGTGTGGTCAGCTCCATCTTCTCAGAGGCCTGGAAGAGAGGCAACCAGGCTGAGGACTCCAAGGTGCCCTAACACACTTTACTATTATCTGTTTATCAGCCACTTTAGCTTTACATCTCATCTTTCATGCTACAGCTGTCTCATTTCATCACATCCTCATTCTCTTCTCTTTGCTCTGTTTTTTTGTAGTAGGCCAACTCCAGTGATGCTGTAGTAAAACAAGAGAAAGCAGGCAGTAAATCATGCATTAAAGAGATCATTATCTAGAGCAGTGATCAAAGGGCTCATCTTGGAGATTTAGCATCTTGCAGAATTTAGTTCCAGTTCAGTTCTTTTTAGCATAGGATGCCTTCTAAGGACATTTATTAGCATGATCAGATCTGTTACATTATACTGGCTTATTATTTTGATTAAAACATTTATAGGATAATATCCATGTTATATGATGCTCTTGTCAACCATTCTCTGTTAGTAGACCTGTTAGCTCTACTCTCAAAAACTACAATACTGTGCAAAAGTCTGAGATCACCCCTTATTTACTTAATTTCCAATCAAAACAGCCATTACATACAAATTCTTCATTTTTCAATGTCAAAAAATAAACCAAAAAACCTACATGTAACAGAAAATTAGCATCAGCAACTAAATATAACAATTCTTTTCAGTATTTAGTGTGTCGCTATTACAGCTTCCATTCTTTTCAAATAACTTGCTTTCAGTTTTTCAAAGAAATCTGCAGGGATGTTCCAAGTTCAGTCTTGGAAGTTGGTTGTATTTTCTGCTTTTCATGATCCAAGTAATCCCATTCTAAACTATTCCGTGATGTTGAGGTCTGGACTGTGGGGTTGTCAATCTTTGTTTGATTTGTGGATTTTCTTGGTTTTTTTGTCTTTTTCTCAGTAAGGGCTTCTTGACAGCTACACATCCTTTCAAACTCAATGTTGAGTTGTCTTCTCACAGTGGAAGGATGACCAGAAACTGGATTTTTTCATATCAATCAAAGATGAAAGTTTTAAGTACTGTTTATCTGATAGTGACAGTGTTGATGACCTACAGCTCTTGCATTGTTAATAGGTGTCCCATTTTCTATATATCTTTGAATAATTTTTTGAACCCCAGTTTTGGAAACTGCTGTTTTTTCACTTATTTTCATTTGACTTTTTGCTTCCTTATACAGGTGGATTATTTTATATCTAATCTCCTCAGAAATATCTCCTGAAAAATGCATAAGTTGTACTTAATGGCTGTTTTGACTGGTCCCTGACTTTTGCACTGTACAGTACATCCATATTCCCTGTGTCTTGGCTAATGCATAGCTTCAACGACATGGACAAAGGTGATTGTCAGAGTTATGACCGGACGTGATATCCTGTGACCTCAAAGGCAAATGAAAAAGCCAGTTCGCTGTGGAGGACTGCTGATTTCTCTCTTTTCCTCTCCTCTCTTAGGGTACAAAAGTCAAGTCGCGCAAGGCCATGCCCTTATGCACTGGTGGGGATTGAGGTTAGGGGTGTGAAAACTCTCACACGCTAACACTGGTTTTCTTTAATCCTCATGTAAATTAGAGGTTGACTAACCACTCAGTTCTCTACAGTAGTTCAGCTCCTTGTTCGTGTTGGTGAATGCAGCCTAATTGGGGGGGTCGGTGTGAGAGTTTTAGTGGCTTGTGTCAACTTTTAACAGATTCCTGCAATGCACTGGTGTAATAAAGTCAGAATAACTCGGTATATTTTGAGTGCATTATGGTGTATTAACAAAGTATGATGAATGTTTGAGAGAATGGGATTGTGTTTCAGAGTGGTAAGCCCCACTGAAATTCTTTGTTGTACAGAATCTTTGTTGAACAGTGAGTACTGAATGTTTGCAGTGCTGGGTCACACCATGAGGTGATCATTGAGCGAGTTCCAGAGTGTGTGGTTCCAGTCCAGTATTTCTGCATGCTGATCTCAGCATAGCAGAACTCTGGGCCCATATTTATCAAAATTCTCAGAATAAGGATGCTAATCTGGGGTTTATGTAACACTCAATTGAATACATCAACTGATGAGATCTCATCTTACTCTGAGATGCTTGATGAATATGGGCTCTGAAATAAAGGACGGCTGTCATCCTCTCTATGTTCACCTCACCTCATTTATTCTTGTCCTCTTACCATTTTTATTCAATATCTCTGTTTTTCTCTCATTTTAAATTTGTTTCACATCCTCATCTAAATAGCTGTGCTAACTCTTCATGCATGTTTGCAGGACTACTGCATATAGGAATTACACTGCAAAAAATTATATTTTAACAAGAGAAATCAGCCTAAATCTAGTCTAAATATCTAATATTTTTCATTTCGAGATGGTTGTACAAATATTATACGATTATAAAACTTATTTTTAGACATTTTTACTTTTTTAAAATAATTTTATTAAGTAAAATTATCTCACTGTATTCGCAGATAATTTTGCAGGTTTTAGGCATATTTCTTAAAATAAGCAAAATTATCTGCCAATATTGTGAGATTATTTTGCTTAATAAAATTACTCAAAACAAGTAAAAATGTCAGGAAATAAGTTAAATCTTATTATAAGCTTACAACAATCTCAAAGTGAGGTATATTAGCTATATTGACTAGATTTAACACAATTCTACTTGCCAATAAACCATTTTTGCAGTGTATAAAACATTCTAACATGCATATTAACTGTGTCTGTTCTTCCTCTCTTCTATAGATGAGAATGGATCCACCTCCACCTACACAGCCTTCTAGAGCTTCTTATCCTCTTCAGCTTCCCCATTTGCCCCAAATGCCTCAGATGCCCCAAGCTGCCCTATCCCATGGTAGCTACCCCAGCGTGTCAGCCCAGTCTTCTCCTTCTCCACCATCACCTCCGCCTCCACCTCCACCTCCTCCTCCATTGCCCAATCCTACCTACCACTCTACGCCCACCATGTTCACCAAGTACAGCACCATCGCCAGGCTGCAGAACATCTCCCAGGCTCCTAATCACTACAAACAGACACCTCTAGTGGCAGCAGTACAACAGCAGCAGCAGCAGCAGCTGCAGCCCCCAGTCCCTCCCCCGCAGTGTGCAAAACCAGTAACAATGAACAATGTAGCAGCAGCTGCTAACAGCCCACCTCCACCACCACCCCCGCCCCCTCTGACCATGCCCATGCCTGGCTCTGCCATGGCAGTACTGAAGTTAGGCCCCCCAAGCCCTCAGCCACAGTTTACCCATCCACCGCCTCCAGAGGAGGAACACCTGCCTCCACCTGATCACATGCAGAGCAATGGAATCTTGCCCCCTCCACCACCACCGGAGCAGTTTAAATACCCCCCACCCCTCAGCACCAATGGCCTCCAGCAGTTCCTTGCTCAGAAGTTTCCCAATATGAGCTATGACTTTTCTCCCCTCAGCCAGGATGAGGAGCCACCTCCACCTCCACCTCCAGTGTGTTTCTCTCCTCCTCCACTTCCTCAACACGGGTCAGGGCCTCCACCTGCACCACCTAAAACCTTTACTGGAGGATTTCCACCCCAGACTGCCCCCAAACCATCTGGACCTGGACACTGCATCTCTCCCGTCTCTCCTGTACCTCCTCCTGTGTCCCCAACCCCAACAACCACCTCCATGAAGAAGCAGCAAAGCTTCTCTGGAGGCCATAGCCCCAGCCAGCCTCCACCCACCTTGCCAAAACAGCACAGCTTCTCCTCAAAAGCACCGCCTTTGTCTACCGCCATCTCCCCAACACCATCACTGGTGAAACAGATTGCAAACCAGTTCCCTGGAGCTCTGGATGCTTCAAAAAGCATTGTGTCCCCTCCAGTCGTAAAAGCCAAACCCAAATGGCAACCAGGTGGGCAGGTTCAGCCACAATCTCCTGAATTCCCCCCTCCTCCTCCTGAGAGCAGCTTGGACTTTCCTCCTCCACCACCACCACCTCCTGCACCAAGCCCTCCTCCTTCCAAGATGGGGTCACCAATCAAGAAATCACCTTCCACCTCTTCCAACTCGTCAACTGGTTCAGCAGGCAAGAGGCCTCCTCCGACTCCGCAGCGAAACTCCAGCATAAAGTCTACCAGCTCCATCGAGTACCAAGAGTCAAAAAAGGTGGAAGATCTGGTGAGCATGTTTGCTCAGCCCGGTCAGCCTTCCTCCAGCTCCTTCTCTACCCCCTCTTCTACAACAGGCTCACCATCCAAGGATTCTTCTGCAAGCTTTCGAGCACCAACAAAACCAGGCAAGATCAACCTGGCTCACTTGCCGCTGGCTCTGCAGGGGAAATCTGGACAGCCCAACTCAGACTTCCCCTCACCACCACCCGAGTGTGACTTTCCCCCTCCTCCTCCAGACTCTGAGCTCCTGCCTCCTCCTCCGCCCATGGAGCTTCACGCTGGAGCTCCAAAAGTGGCTGTGGTCAACCCCCAGCCACAGCTGTCCTCCAACACATCGTCATGGAAACAGAGCTCCATGAGGAAGACGCCTCCTCCCACTATTCAGCGGCGAAGCAGTGGACCCCCCGAGCCTCTGGCCCTTTCTCCACCGCCCCAACAGATCCCCCTCACTCCCTTCAACTCTCAAATGCCCCCCACCTCACCTAAGGGCAACCTCTCCATCCAGCCCAACTTCCTCGAGGACCTCAACAGGACTTTAAAGAGGAAATCCATGTCCAGGCACGGCTCCCTCACCTCCTCCCGCATCTCCACCAAGCTGGAGCCTGTGGCCACTATGGACGACATGGCCCTCCCGCCTCCTCCCCCAGAGCTGCTGCTGGGCCAGCAGAAAAAGGGCGGCTACACGGGCGCCAACATCTCAGGCTATGCAACGTTACGGCGCGGGCCTCCCCCGGCGCCTCCAAAACGGGACCAAAACACCAAACTGACCAGAGAGTGGTAGATCATGGCATGCGCCTAAAGCTGTGTGCTCTTCTCCATTCAAACTCCGCCGGCTGTTGCAGGCCACAACATGAGAACGACTGAGAAGAATACTATTCCTCATTTTAGCCCCAGTTATTACCACAGTATGAAAAAAGCAAGCCAAATCACCTACAGTATAAGCTTTCTCTGCGTGTTTGTGCCGCTTTGCAATTACGTGTAAGCAGTTATACAAAAACAACAAAAGCGACAAAAAGAGACTCTGCCGTTACTATACATAGGTACTGCATGGACTCCATCGTGAGGAAAGGGGATTATGTATGTATAATAAAAGATGTATCTGGAAATTTGGGGTGGGGAGGGTGCTTTTACCATTTTTTATATGAAATTATTTAATACCTGAAATATATTCTTATTTCAAAGTTTAGTTTTTAAACCCTTGACTGTATGCGTTAAACGTGAATAGAAATCAGGGTTGAAGAAGAGATGTGTATATGTGTGCATTTTGTCTGAGTGGTTAGGTTGATCCACTCTCAGAAAAAAAAGCAATGGCTTGGTAACCTTGCTTCACTTACTCACTATCAAATAAGCAAGTCCAGAATTTCAAGGTTGATTTGTTGCATATGTTCTGAATGAAGTAATTGGAAATGTTTCTGTAATGCGGCTAAATGGTTGAAAACCTATCATAATAATTGAAAATTCATTATTGAGAAAAGAAACACAGTTAATCTGATTAAACCCTTCCTTTACATGATGAAAATGAACCCACTTACAGTGTGTGGGGCTCTGTAGCCCTGCTGTGTCTGAGATTGGATGTTTTCTGTCTGTTTATGTTGGTTACATTGCTATCTATCTGTACATACTGCAGTTGTTCCTGACTTTAACAGCTTCTGTTAGCTCTGTGGCTCACAGGACGAAATTCTCTTTTCACTTGTGGACTGCTTTTGCATTGCCTTTATGTTACCACTGCCCTCAAAGCACTTCTCATATCTGGGTCACATATCTTTGTTTCAAAGTCAAAAGCCTTTTCACATCGTCTTGTACTGATTACTCTTGAGAGTAATCAGCTGATCTGACATCAGGAGGCTGTGCTTCTCTGAGACACTTGATATATGGGCAGTTGACGTCACTTTTGTTGATGCGAACAGTTTGAGAGCTTTTGGAACAGAGAAAGGTGTTTTTTTTACCTGTTTAGTTCAAATCTGACCACATGACCCTGTAAGAGCACTGTGTTTTTAACTTATCTGTAGCCACAGATATTCAACTTGCTTCTAAAAGTTATTGGCCTAGCTAATTTACGTCTGTTCTAAGGAACAAAGTAGAGCAACCATCGTAGCTGTGAGTGAACAGTGCTAATGATGGTTGTTAAAGTCAGGAGTATTTTAGATAAAATACACGGGAAAGTTATTGTCTGTTGCATTTAAACTGAACAATATAAATGTGTAGCTCCTGCAGTAAACTGTCCCAGTGCTTTCTTCCGTGTGTTGTTTTTATGCATGTGTGATGGTTTTAATCTGATTTGAAGGGGAGCTCATAGTTGCCTTTCTAAGCATAGTGCGTGTATTTGTGGGATATGCATTTTGCACTTTGGGCAGAGCTTCTGAGTCTCTAGACTGCATTCATAAAGAAGACTATTTCTCGTCTTGTGGTAGATGTTAGAACATAACCTATGACCTTTTCATCCCCTCAGCAAAAAATGAAGAAAAACAGAACATCAGTTTTTCAATTTGAAACGCTTTTATTCTTTAGTTAACCAGTAAATGCTTTGTCTCTTTAATTTCATTTTTTATCCCAGCATGAAACAAGTTCTTATTACTGATGTAAAAAAGGCTTGTAGAAAAAAACAGAACTCTATAAGACATCATCAATCAAACGCTAAGGCAGCACAGTGAGTGACAGTGAGTGACATTAAGACATTGAGGCACTGAATTTGGTGGCTGTTCTGTCTGTATTGCTCTGTATTTCTTTCATTTCTACATAAGGACTTCATAACGGATTCATAAGCATTGCGTATTTAAACACCAGTATGTAGGTATTTATGAACAGCTTATGACAGTATTCACAACATGACATGTTCTGTGAAGTAAATGACATTGTATGAGGACAAACGTGTTTGAAAAGTGTTTCTGATGGCTTCAAAAGTTTCAACTCAACAGACAGATGGTGTTGTTAACTATCTTACATGCTCCTTTACTTGGCAATGATGCTCATAATAGTGATCTAAATGAAACAGGTGTCTAGATCTAATGTCATCTTGCAAATGCTGAAAGCTGTTCATGTTTTCTTAGGTTTTAACCTTTTTAAATAATTTATTCAATTCTTAGATGTTCCTTTGTGTGTAACCTTCAAATTATGTTACTGATCTTGCCATAACTGTATTTCCAAAAAAACCCTTATTGCTGAATTGTGTATTTCTTTCTTTAATTACAAAAAAACCTTCTAAGAATTTTTAGAAAACCAGAAAAACCTAAATTTCTGTCACCAAATCTCATATTTTTTGCTTTAATAAAAAAAAAAATACTTCCTGTCGCTGAATTTCCTGAGCACATATTAAACTCAGTGAGCGCTCTGGTTATATGTTTTCCTTTTATTTCAGAGAGTTCTCTCTAATCACAGCCCCAGCTAAGAATTTGTTGGCAGATGATGACTCCTAGTGTGTAGACCCTCCACCTGTCCTTTTGTGCTTGCTGTGGGATCCTCTCCTCACTGCTGGACTCCGAGCTCGAGCTCACTGCCTTCGGTCCACAATTGAGATCCAGCAGAGAAATTATCTCACCAGAAACACGGACATAACTGGAGCACTGAACAGTCTGGACAGCAGAGAGAACATATGATGTGTCTATCAGGTATGTTTCATAGTAAAGTTGTAGAGAAAACACACATATTGGTCAGAAAATGTATTGTTTATTATTAAAAGGAAGAGTACGCCTTACTCTGAACAGTCTCAGGCTGAAAGGACACCTGTCTGGGAATCCCGGCTGATGTTTGAGACATGCTGTCTCTCTTAGACCAAAGTTAAGAACAAAGTCATAAGTATTGAAGTCTACCAGCTTGATCTTGGAAAACAAAACAAACAGTAGATATTGTCATTAAACTAGTGGTGTGTAGAAGTAAAAGTATTTTTACTGGAAAATACTGACTCAAGTAGAAGTGAAGGTCCCTTTCCAAATAATGACTTGAGTCATAATACTAAAGTACTAAGGAGCATGTAGGACTGCAGTAGAACTTCTTAATACATCCAGCATCTATGTGCATAGGAACTTCAGTTTGTCAGGCACTATTCTTCTCTTTTTCATGTGCTCTTTATCTGAAATAAAATGATAAACCTAAAGTATAGGCACTTTCACCCATCTAACATAATGAAAATTAAACCCAAATAAAGGAATTAGTAACTAATGTGAATGTTCATTAAATGTCTGAGTCAAATCTGTCATTCCTTTCCTCATAAATGTATTCAAGCAGAAGTAAAAGTATTCTCATTTGGAAATACTCAGAAAGCACAAATCCATCAAAATAGTACATGTAACGGACAAAATATAACTAGTTACTACTGTTTTGAATGTGTAATGTTTTGAACCTTTGGCTTTTGCAAACTGCATTACTCTCAAAAGCCACCAGAGGGCATCAGCCTCCTGTAGATTGTGTTATCAACAATGGTTTAGATGAAGTTCTAAGACTTTTGCTCTCGTATCTGAGACAGAGTCTCCTATCTGAGTTTCATATTTCCCCAAACACACTGAAAACAAAGCCATTAGAATCACCTGTTTAACAGACTGGTTGGTTGCCCTGTACAGGTTGGAGGAGGGAGAACGCTCATTTATTTGAGTAACAGATGCCCTCAGTGCCAAGTCTGCTAGAAGCCCAAGGTTATGCCTCAGCACAGGTAGTCCTGTGAAGAGAGTTGCTGTAATGTTTGCAGAAGAGCATTGAAACAGGCACCATTCTGTAGCGACTCTAACAGTTTGCTTTAACTGCATTTTCCAGGGTCCTAAAGGGAGTCGTTTACTAAGTCCTATTACATTTGGGACTTAACCGAGCCTGACAGAAGAAATTAGGCTTGCTAAATATATCATTAAAGCACCATTCAAGAACTCAGTATTGACACGGTTCCTCCAGGAGTAAAACAAGTTTACATTAAGTATGATTTTCTTTATCCTAAATTATATGTCCAAAAGTATCCAGACAGCCTTTCTAATTAGTTCATAAGCTGGAATAATCTCAATAGAAAAGCATTGTGAACAGAATAGGATGCTCTGAAGCAGCTGCACATGAACCTAAGGTCACCATGCCCAATACCAAGTGTCAGCTAAAGGGGTTTAAAGCCCCTCAGCATTGGACTGTTGAGCAGTGGAACTGCATTTTCTGGTGTGATTGATTCCCATCCAATAGCTTTGGGATCCGTTGGAGAGGCATTTGTGATCTAAATCTAATCGTCCAACATCAGCCCCTGGCCTCACTAATGCTCATGTGGCTGAATGCAATCAAATCTTCACAGCAATGTTCCAACATCTAGTGTAAAGCCTTCCCAGAGGAGTAGAATTACTGACTCCCTAGTACCCTTGATTTCAGAAGAAATGTTAGATGAGCAGGTGTCTACAAACCTTTGGACATATGCATTAAGAACATAATTCTTCATGCAAAAACATTGTTTTTATAGATGTGGCTTTGAGGTGTTTTTTGAAGACCACTGTTGTGGTGGTACCTAAAACTGTCATGTTTGCAGCAATACCTTTACAACTGCACACCTTGTATTTGCAAATCACACCCCTAAGTGAAGAGTGCAAAGCTGTCAGTGTTCTCACCTACCTGAGATGCACAAACACGGTAAGAAAACCAGTATAACCGAGGCTGATGTCATCATCCCGTCTGATTGCACTCATCAGTAAAGCTCAGCACTTCGTTGTGTCCCAGAAGAGGAGCTATATTTTGTGCCCTTCACGGCAGGGCTGAATACACACAGTGCCCCAAGGCTAGCAGTCAGACTAACAGACATGGCCAACCATAGAATTAACCACATAATGAATGCCTTGCAATTTTGATGAAGCCTTGTAAGTTGCCTGCAGATGTTGTGGTTCAGATAAACAGTCAACTGTAGTGGGAAGGCTGATCATTTAATTTCATAATTAAGATCTGCTTACATAATGCAATATTCATCCAGCAGGGAGAGCGCTGATGGAGTAGAAGAGCAGAAAAATAAATAAAATCAGTGTGCACTGTGCAGACTTTGCCTCAAGAATGTTGACCATTTGCAATTATAGGAAAGGCCAGTGAGGTGCAGTGCACAAATGGAAGTGTTAAATGTGCTGGTTTGTCATACAGTCATGTATTGTCTTGTTTATTTGATTCACAATATTAATAATAATATATATGTGTCATTCTCTGTGTTTGTTTCTGAGTGCATCTTCTTTTTAATTATGATGTGGTGATGTTAAACAGCAGGTCAGACAGCAGCAATCAAGTAAATTGTTAGTCTCTGGTTTCTGACCGGGAAATTGTACACAGCAGGTTATACAACCATGAGGTATTAAGATCTGGGTGACCTGAAGTTTCTTTTCTTTTTTTATAACTAAAACGGATGCTACCTGATTAGTGGTAGATAGATACTGTACAGAATACATACTGTAATTTCTCTTTAGCATGTGTACATAATGTTAACCTGTCATCAGCAGATCGCGAGTTCCCGGGTGATGCTACAGCCATCCGTAGCCGGGAGTCCGAGAGAGCACAATTGGCCTCGCTCTCTCTGGGTGGGTGGGATGGCCCCTCCTTCTCCCCCCATCACTCAGCGCGATGCTAGTCAGCGCAGGCGTCTGTTAGCTGACGTAACAGATCTGGCGGTTGGCGCTTTCCTCCGAGCGCGTTCAGCTGTCCAGTGACGTTGAGCGGCAGTTCGAAAAGAAGCGGTGGCTGGTTTCACAGGTCTCGGAGGAAGCCTGTGTTAGCCTTCACCCTCCTAGCGTTGATAGTACCGTGTGATTGGGGGGAGTCCTAACTAGCGGGTGGAATTGGCGACGACTAAATTGGGGAGATAATTGGGTTAAAATCCAAACAAACAAACAAAGAAACAAAGAAACAAACAAACAAAAAAACCTTTAGCTAGTTTGTGATCATTGATCATTTCTGTATTTTTCAAACGTGACATATGAGGGATGACTACAGTCTAAGACTATAGGCCTTTATGTTTTGCACTTACAAACAAAAATCCTAAAGATAGAACAGAAAATCCATAGTAATCATAGCACAGGCAAAGTAATTCATTAAATAAAAGCACTTTCAAAACAACAGCACCATAACTTAGTTAATTTAAAATAATTTATATAAATAGTAAATGCTTAATATTTGCAATACACTGTTTAAAAGTCTTGTGCAAATGTTATTTTATCAATATTTTTCAGTACTTAGGAAATTTTAGAGGCATACAAAAAAGTAAGCTGGTAAGGCGGCTAAGGTGTGTTTGGATAGTTGTTTGTTAATGGAGTTCCACTTTTGGAAAGGTTGAGAAATAATGATTATATACAATGATTATATATAAATTCTTACATTCTTACTTCTGGTGTTGTTTTAATATGCTACTCTTAACTGATTGTCACGGGAAAATACTTCAATGTATGTTTTAATAGATTTTCTCCATGTTGCCTTGACTCTGCTGATTAACTGCAGACTAAAAGCACTTCCCTCTCCAGTTTTAAACACCAACAGCCTGTGGGCCTGAGAGTCTGAAACCCTCCAACAATCTTACTTACTGTCTCTGACCATCTGGAGTGCAATATCTGCCAAGTTATATAAGCCAAAAGGAAGATGAAGCGTATCTGAAGCAATGAAGTCTTGTTCAGTTAAAAATTTTAGGAAAAAAAAAAGAGTTTAGATCTGCGTGCACGTTTCACTGCATGATGAAATGTGTACATTTTAAAACATCTACATAGCTTTCAGTGGTGTTCCAATGATAGCAGTGAGTGTTCCTTTTAATATATATAACATATATTAATTGCTTTTTGTAAATGCAAAGAAACATGAAATATTACATACATACAGCCACACAATCATTTCCAACAGCTTTATTATCATACAGTTTATCCAGTTGTTTTTTTCGGTGTCCTGTTTGGTCTGGATAATGCCCTCCGATGCTGAGCCGCAATGTTAGTGGTCCCATTTTGGACAGGCTTGTGTTAAGCACTGCTTTGGAGTTTTCTCACACTCTGACATGTGCTAGTTTATAAGCTGAAGAGAGCAGATGTACAAAATGCCTGAGTAAGAGTGCTGATTTAGGACCCTGTTGTTGGTAACAGGAATAACAGGAATGAGCACACTGTGGGCAGGAGGATCCTAGAACAGCATCATCACTAGAACACTTTGTACTTATGAACGAATGCACAGAACAGCAACATGCAAATACTGAGTAAATCAGTTCACTTTGTAAAGAAATGAAGGAAAAAATCAACACAGTAATGGCTATTGCACCTTCACAGTTGCACTCTCGCACATAATGGAAATTTTCATATATATACACAAAATCATCTATTTGTATATACTTACAATATATACACACTGTAAGTATACACAAACAATTATTTTATATATATATTTATATACACACACATCCCTACCCAAAATATACATTTTTATTTAGATATATATCTCTGTATATACTTACAGTCTGTGTACAACTGCATACTCTGATAATCTTTGCAAGCTGCAAAATTAAACCAAGAAATCTCTGTTATGACTTCAGTTTTAAGAGAATGGCCAGCCTATCTCAAATATAAATATACTCCATGTGTCT
Organism: Colossoma macropomum; assembly: GCF_904425465.1. NCBI lineage: Eukaryota > Metazoa > Chordata > Actinopteri > Characiformes > Serrasalmidae > Colossoma > Colossoma macropomum. The sequence continues at coordinate 30,919,830 of NW_023494784.1, read as the reverse complement.
GCCTGCTTTGCTTTTTATTATCTTCAAAACTATGTGCTTTCTGTGATGAACAAATACAAAATAGCATCTCTAAACATCTCAATTCATCAGGTATTATTGCAAACCCAAGTAAGGAATATGACTGTGCTGCTGTTTTATTGCTATTCCAACCTGGCATTACCCTCCCTTTTTTACAACAATGTATATTCCACTGATGCAGACTCTAACTGGTGATCGGACACTACGTATCCCAGCTGTAATCCAGAGGAGATCTCTAAACATCAGCCAAACCGTGTTAGACAACGAACGAGGTACAGAGAGTTGATTACTGGTGAGAGTTGTCAAGCATTATATAGGCATTGTAACATTACAATATGGCACAAAAATATACTTAATATACTTCATTAGCACCCGACTGGATATTCACTCTGAAAACTCCTAGCAGCTGTATGACCTGCTGATGAGAAATTAAAAAAAAAAAAATGTCAAAACTCAAAAGATGAGAAAAATAATGTGAAATTAAAATAACATGACGTTTGATTTTTATTGAGCATGCAATTTATGTAGCACTACACAACATCTCAAAAACCAACTTGGCCATTTTGTTAGCATCACTACACAATATATATAATTAAAAAAAGAGAAAAAAAAAATACACAAAGCAAAGCTGATGAGGACACTATTTAGTACTGCATGTTTTGGGGCTGACCGATTTCTTACTTTAGTGTTAGAAACAAGCAGGTTATGCGGCCACAGCTCAGCAGCAAAATACACCAGCTTTATAAATGGACACTCCAAGATGAAGTTAAGGGGGCTGAGGGTGAAAATCTTTGTGCAAATAGTTCAATATTTCTTTCTCCTCTTCTCTCTCTCAGGCTTGCCCATTCTGAACTTCTCATTTGCGCTTGCCATCTAAGGGAACTAATGCCCTTTCTAACACTGCTATTGCAAAAGAGTTCAACATGTCTGTCTTACATAAAGTGAAAGCTGGCACTCTTCTTTATGCTCTCTGGGCATTTTATAGTTGTGGAAGATACCAAACCAAAAAAAAAAAAAATAAATATGTGGTGATTATGTAACACTTATTCCTGTCTTGAGAAGTTGTTGCTCAACAGCGATCATAACCACTGGAGCCAGTTTTATCAAAAGTTACCCAATCTGATTTTAGCTAGATTAGATTAATGTCTAAAATCTGGCTACTTTTGGTGGCCAGCTAAGGGAGTTATTCCATGCCAAAATCTAATCGGATAACCGCTGCCTGTTGAATACATGGAAATTACAGATTTCTGTTAGGCAAAAAGCACAGAATCAAGGATTTAAACCAATACATGTGTTCAATGGACAACCACAAAACTCACTAAAATACTGTATTTTTCCCTCTTTCCTCTGCTTTCATTCTTTGCATTCTACTGCAGTCCTTCCCTCCTTTTTGACACTGGCCTCCTGCTTTCTGAATATGAGTGTTTCCCTTTTTCAGCTGCTTTCCGTATAAACCTAGCTCACTTGCCCTTACAAAGACATCGGTCAACCCCGTACAAGACCCCAGAACTCACTGTGCTGAGGACGTTTAGAGTCAAAAATAGAGTTATACCAAAATAAAGAGGGAGATTCACCACCGTGAGCACCTCGTCTTTAGTATGTGAAATATCTCGTCCTCAACCACAAAACTACTTCATTATTTTTTTATCTTAGTCAAACAGAGGAAAATAGTGGTTGTGCTCAGAATCCTTCATCCAACATAACAGTAAACACTGGGATTTATTGTTATTAATGGAATTTGTTGTATTCTAATAGTGTATTTCTTCCCCTTGTATCAGTCTGTGGTGAAAAGCTGTCACAGTCCATAAAGTGTCAACGTTCAACATTTCTCGACCACTGAACTGAGATCGCCCATGTCTGAACATACCCATCTGCTTTTATGGATATCTGTGTGCAGACCCATGCGTGCTAGCATTAGCGCCTGGGTAGTGTTGGCTCAGGCCTCATTCTGTGTAGTGCATGATGGACTCCACATAGTTGCCAGGGAAGAGACCTGTAGTGCCATTCATGACGCCCTCGTACCAGCCATCATCGTTCTTCTTGATAACGTAGATGATGGCTCCCTCCTGGAACGTCAGTTCATCTTCTTTGTCTTGTGTGTAGTCGTAGATTGCCACCACTGACACAATGGAAAAATGAGGCATTAAAACACATGATTTATGTACATACAGTATACATACAGTCATATGTGAAAGTGACTACACAAATTAAAGCAAATGATTAACCAATTAACCGTTAACCAACAAATAAACAGTTGTTTGACCACATTTAATGAAGTATGAAATCAAAACAGTGGGATTCAGGGCAAGTTTTCGAGAGGACAATAGCACAACTACACTAAAGGTACTGTTTAATCTCTCAGTATATTTATACAGAATTCAGTTGATGTGTGCATTCTAGCTAGGTGGGTTCATCATTCAAGTTGAGGAATGTTTCTACTGTGCACATAAGGTCAAAATAGGCAATGTGTTCCTCTAGATAGTTCTATCAAAAAAATAAAGCATGCAGCTAAAAATACTGGTCCAGTTCTTAAGAGGAAAAAGTGTAATGCACGGCAGTGTGAGGAACACCTTTAAATATGTATCTCTGTGCATTAAAGCAGAATTCAGTTGATGTGTGTGTTTGCTGGGCCAGATGATCTCGTAATGAAAATGCACATCTAAGAGACAACTTCCTAGATTTTTGCTGCTGGACAGTGGTGGACTGCCAACCATGTTCTCTTTTAACACAAGGAGTACAATCGCTAACACAGGCAAAACAAGCTGCTAGCAAAATGCTATCTTTATACACTTAAAAACGATTGTTCTTTAAGGGTTCTTTAGTAAAGAAAATGGTTCTATATAGAACCACGAACACTTGAGGAACTCTTAGTGTGATTAAAGGTTTCTTTGCAATGTGAAAGCATTCTTCACATTGATGAAAGCTTGACAATGTAAAAACAGAAGAACCCTTTTTGGTGCTATATAGAACCCTTTTCAAAAGGTTCTATAAAGAACCATATACAACACATTTTCCAACAATCTGAGGAAGCCTCATGCGATGTAAAGAACGCTTTAATCATGTAAAGGTTTTTTTGAGTGTTCATGATTCGATATAGAACCATTTTAGCTACAGATTTTCTCAAAGTTGTTCCCAGATGTTCTTGTTACAAGGTGACGTCTGGCCTCACAAGACAAGTCAGATTTCCTGAAACAGAACCACCTGTTTTTTAACTGATATTTCGATTAAGTCGAGTCCTTTTTTTAGGCTTGCTGGTTAACCATTAATCACCAACTAACGATGCCCTATCATTGGTTATCAGTAAAAAAAAATTGCCACAATTTGCATCTCTAGTAGCGTACTTTCCATTAGAAGTATAAAATATAAAAAGAGTTAAAATTAAGTACCTTTCTCCAGGTAAGTACGTGGGGCCCAAGGTGGGTCCTCCTCAGCATAGGGGTCACTGTACTCCACCACGGCCGATTCTTCTTCTTCATAATCCTCTGGGGGTGGCAGAGGGGGCTGGGGCTGCGCCTCCTCAAACACACTCTCCTCTGTGGGAGGAGGAGGGGGAGGAGCATCTGAAACTGCCACGGAGAAGAACTATGAACCACATGTCCCAAAATGAAGGCTGAACGTCTTTTAAAATGGAGCAGCATGCAAGCTTTTCATGCAGGAGGTATCACTGAGGATAGGAAATGTTTGTATGATTCACTGAAAGCAAAGCACTTTTATTCTGGATACATTCATACACTTGCTCTTTAATGGATGCAGACATGTACACACAAACACACAAAGAAAGTATCCCCACAATAAGAAAAGTCAGTACACCATCAAGTGCAGTGCACTGAAATTCTTCATAGCTGTAAGCCAAAAAATGTAAATTTTCCACTTCACTAAAGGCTTTGGCTGCTAATAGAGGATCTTGGAAGCAGCCAGCAGATGTGAGCTGCACTGTGGGTGAGCGTGAAGAGTGAAAAGGCTCTGCAGAGGGGTGAAGCTCAAAGCCACTTACTGGTCTCCTGAACCCGAGCCACGAAGCCCGTCAGAGGGAGCTGGGGAGTGATCTGCAGGATGGAGGGGGGAGGGGGCGCCACTGAGGCTGCTGCAGCACAGCACACAGGGTGCAGTGAGACAGAAAGAAGAAGACAGAGGAGTGGAGGCACAGCAGTCGTGTGAAAAGGACCAAAGGGACAGAATGTGTTGGGTAATGAACCAAAGCGGATGAAGGATAGGTAAAGATCAAAGGAAGAGACAGGGGAAAGAAAGAGCAGTTAGTTTAGTGTGCAGACAAACATGTAAATGAGAAAATGAGAATTTAACTACGCAAGCTGCTGTAGCCCAGCAAGTGATCCTAATTAGTGCAAGAACTAGAGGTCTAGAGAACACACCTACACCAACCACAGGTCTACAGCTACATTCTAAAGTCGACTTCCACTCATATACCTCATGCGTTAAACAACCGTTTGGCAACACAATTGTCTCCTTACAATCAAATATAGTCTATCAGCCAAGACAGTCTGAAGTCAGCTTCTGTAGTTTTTTTATTGGAGGTATGAGGCTAATGCAACTAACAGCTAAAGGCAACTTATGGCCTAGAATTAGCACTGCGTAAAGTGCACGCTTAAATCATCACACTGTCACAAATTGTGCTTTGTAAGTTGTTAAGCAATCTCAAATGGACTTATGTGGCTTCAGACACTATTTTCTGTAAGAATAGAAAGCTTCAATTTTGTCTGTACTGCCTATTTTTATATGTAACAGTATGTCATACAGTGTCAGAAACGTCATAAGCAAGTCTGAGATTACTGGACAGTTCTACACAGGCTGAGACAAGTGTGTGAGGGCATAAATGATAAATGGTATTTGCTTCCATTACTTGTTGGCTAAATTAACCCTAAATCTCCAGTATAAAATGATAGAAGGAAACTTCAAGCACCAAACATGACTTTGCTAATCACTAAATTTTGGAGTAAGGGGAAAGCTACTCCTTTACCCTCTGAAATGAAATGTAACTGTTTGGAAAAAAATAAAACGGGCTTGGCTTGGCTGAGAATGAGTGGCAATATTAAGAGGCAATGGCCTTAGTCTCACACGCATCAGAAAATAATGTGCCAAAAGAAGACAGCAGCAGAAAGCATAGGCATGGACAATTTCACTAAACAACAGTCAGCTTCCCATCGTAACTGTTTCCTTCATAAGTCTGAAAGCCTCCTGCCAGAGGCATGTCATCAGTGATGGTTACCTTGGCCCTGGTTGTAGTAGGGTCCTCCATTCTGCTGGCTGGGAGGCATGGTAGGCTGGCCAGTGACAGAAGGTGGTCGGCGGTAGGGAAGAGAGCCTCCGACCGTAGGGGCGATCTGTCTGGGCACAGGCCGGTTCATGCTGTAGAACTGAGGGGTGATGCCTGTGCCAACAACGCAAAGAGCAAGAGTGAGACAACAGAGACGCCCCATACAGGTGAAATTACAATGGCTGTGGATAATAATGGTAAAATCTAAATTATAATTGGCTTGAAATTCTTATTAAACTGATACTTTCAAAGGCAAATGAAATTAACGTTGATGACAGTAGTATTTGAGGCTTTCCAGCACCATATCTTGGAAGACCTTACCATTTCTGGAGTCCTATAGATAAAAAGAAGCAGTGTAATGAGGAGTTTTATAAATGCCTGCAATGGTGGGCAAATGGAATTCACACCCATTATCACATGAACAGGTCATTACCCATGCATCCCAGCAGACCTATCTGTTAAACACAGTGCATGCAGTATCATCATGCAACAAGGTGAAGTGCCTCTGTCACAAAATAATATGCAAACGTCGATGAAACAGACGGACAAGTGTTTTCATGAGAAGCAGAAACTTCAAGTTAACTGCACTGGACTGAGTCAGAGACAGTCTATTCTATAGCCTTCTATGATATTCCACAGCCTCAGATTGATGACTCATCATCTCAGAGCTTCAGTGGGTGCTATAAGCACCCTGCACCCCTAGCCAACTATGCTGACAAGCCACAGGAATATAGTAATATTATCTGTGAACTATGGTGGACAAATAAAAATTTGCACTTGGGTCACTAAGCCAATTAATCTTGTGGCCAAAATTAAGAATTTATGGCCAGAATAACAGAAGCATGTTGGTCATGTATACATATTGTACTTGCATACATACAATATACATTGTAATTGACAAAATTTACATTAATAAGAAAATTGCTGTTGTGGTGACTGTGGTGGTTCCATTTGCTGAGCTGGTCGCTCCTGACGTCCAGTCTACATTTCATTAGGTACTGTTTAGCTGCTGTGTATGATAGCCCTTTGGTGTAATGCCAGTTTATGTAACACCTTATTTAATTTAAGTCCTTATTTCATAGAGTGATATGAGTAAACTTTAGCTAATACGACAGCATCTATAACACCAGGTGTAGCAGGGAGGACCACCACACTCACATTAGCTACTGTGGTTCTGACAAAATCTGATTTGTCTGTTTAGTTCCATATCCAACCATACAGGTTTGTTAAAAGGAGAAAAAGAATGCAAAAAAATCTCCAAGATAAGTGGCCACTCAGGCCACAGATGCTGCATTTTTAGTGGCCAAAAGTGCCCCCGGCAATAGGCAATGTCTACAACTGTCTCAGAAGAGTACAGGCTGTTACTGCAGCAAAAGGGGGGACTACTTCCTTTTAATAACCTTGATCTTAGAAGAAACATTGGATAGTCAGCTGTCTACAAACTGTAAATTTATTGTAACTTCTGGCCATTTTACATTGATAGCTCTTGGAAAGCTGAGACAAAAACTAGCATGTCTGACTCATCATTCCACTACTGCATGTAAGCTAAACACTTGGTATCCATGGAATCATTTAGCACATTTTCAAGCACCAATTAGAAAGTGAATGACACAATCATAACTTTATTAAGAAAAGAGGCTTTAGCCACACAGCATTTAATTTTACACACAGAAAGAGTGCTGCACATTTGTGATTGGACACTGACCAAGTATACGTGATCAAAAACACCAAACTACGTGTGCAACACTTTAAAAGAACTAATAAACCAGAAAAGAAAACGGTTCTATATAGAACCATGAACACTCAAAGAGCCCTCTACATGATTAAAGGGTTCTTTGCGTCATCAAAGGGTTCTACAAACTGACAGAGAATGTGTTGTATTACGTTCTATATAGAATCTTTTTAAAAATGGTTCTATATAGCACCAAAAAGGGTTCTTATATTGTTACAAGCTTGACATCGTAACAACAGAAGAGCCCTTTTAGATGCATTATGGAATCCTATATGGAATCCTTTTCGAAAATAAAGATGGAGAAGGGTTCACCTCTGTAAATGACTGTGCAGGCAAATAGTGCAACTCAAGTATAATGTTTTTCATCGTGAGATAGCAAAGAACTTGGGAATTTCATCATCTCCAGTACATAATATCATTAAAAGATTCAGAGAATTCTGAGGAATCTCTGTATGCAAGGTATAAAGCCGAAAACCAGTACTGGCTGGTAGTGATCTTTTGGCCCTCAGGTGGCACTGCATTAAAAACAGACGTGATTCTGTAGAGAAAATCACTGCATGGGCTCATAAACACTTGTGGAAACACAGTGGAAAAGCGTCACGTGGTTTGACAAATCGAAATATTTAATTATTTTTAGAAATCATGGACGCTGTGTCCTCCGGAGAGGGACCATCCAGCTTGTTATCAGCGCACAGTTCAAAAGCCAGCATCCATGGGGGTGTATTAATGCACATGACATCTGTAAAGGCACCATTAGTGCAGAAAAATATGCACAGGTTCATGGAGCATTATACTCTGTCATCCAGATGACAGTCTTTCAAAATTACAGCAACTGGTCTCCTTAGAACCCAAATGCTTACAGAGTTTTGTTAAAAGAAGAGGATACAGCACAGTGGTAAACATGCCCCTGTCCCAACGTTTTTTGAAACATGTTTCTCATGTTTCTTCATGTTTCTTCATGTTTCCTTCAAATTCAAAATGGGCATATATTTTCCAAAAAACAATGAAATTTCTCACTTTCAATATTTGACATGTTGTATTTGCATTATTTTCAATTAAACAATTAAATCAAGGGTTTAAATGATTTGCACATCATTACATTCTTTTTTTTTTTTGTACACCACCAATTAAAATTCTATTTCCTTTAAACAAAGGCAGCCACCAATTCATACTGCACAAGAGCTCAGACTGTCCTGCAGTGTTGGGATACTGTAGGCTTTATCCAATTTCTGTAGCTTGCACCTAACTCAGGCTTTCTTGCCTACACCAATTAACTGAAAAAGCAAGCTTCACTCCTGACTCTGAGTGAGCCCAGTTTTACAAGCCCTGTGAGTAAGCCATTTCTTGAAGGGACGTGAGGAAAAGGATGACATTCGCAGCTCACGCTGGGCGTCAGGGTGGAACAGAAACAGAGATTAACACAACATGGGAGGTCATGGCTAATTGGATACTTTCACACTGCGATGAGTGGGCAGATTCATTTGATTTGGTGGATGGTTTTCTCAGTAGGACTCCTGGTATTTGCTTGGCAAAGCAACAGACAAGTGTACTGTGGTCAAAGTCATTACTAAATAAGATGATAAGAGTTTTTGGTGTACTACCAGAGAGCCAAGCCAAAATGCAGAGCACAAAAAAAAACAAAAACCAAGTCCCTATGAAAGCTGCGAGTGTCATGTCCATGGACAGAATAGCATCTTTGGAACGTATATAGTTTCAAGCAAAAGGAGAATGAGATGTAAAAAGGATTAGAAGGGTTTGAGGGTGGTATACACTAGACCATGGAAGCAGGACACAGTGCGTGATCTGCATGTCATTCCTGACAGCAAAAGCAGAGAAGGTTGAGGAATGATGGCACGATGTGGTGAGAAGGTGCGGTTTGGCAGGCTGGGTGGGGGCACACTCACCTGGTGCAGGGGTGGTGGTGGAGGAAGTGGCAGCGGCTGCAGCAGGATTGGGGGGTTGAGAGGAGGGAGGGGGTTCGGCTGGGCCCAGCGTGGCCTCAGCAGTGGCGGAAAGAGTGAGGGAAGGCTCAGGGGCTGCAGTGGGGTTGGTTAAGGACTGGCTGGGGGCAGAATTAGAGCATGTGACAGATGGCTGGGTGGAGTTAGGTGGGGCAGAAGGGCTGCTGGTGGCACCAGCTGCAGAGGCTTTGGAGTTAAAGAAAGGATGGAGAATAAAGGTAAGGAGAAACGAGGAAACCGAAAGATAAAAGTTTGTGTCTTTGTCTTTTGGTTACAGGGAGATTACGAAGGTGGCAGACTGCTGCATGTGAGGCAGAACACTGTTAATAACTGCTTTATGAAGGCATTTCTACCTGCTCTAAATCCTGTTATACAAACTTAGAAGACCACTAGCATGTAGAACAAAGCAGCCCACAACAATTCTCAATAAATAAGCATTATTTAGCATCTGCAAGTAAAGTCAGTTCTTGTACAGACAATTCAAAAAAGTCGATCAATTTTGTAGACAAGCTGGTAAAAAAATCATTTACCAATATACAGGACAAAAAAGCCAGAAATGTTGCCTGCGTTATTCATTAAAAGCACTATTAAAACATTCCCATACGTCCAAAAAAAAAAATAAATAATAATAATAATAAAAAGTCTAAACAAATTACAGAAATCAATGGGTATCAAACGGGAATTCCATCGATTTTTCAAAATTTCTGCATAAATAAATCATTTAAACAAAGTCAGAAATGCTCCATTCCACCAATTCAGAACTGTTCACGGAGATGACCACAGGTAATGTCTGTTCTTTTTGTGCACTTGTTCGCTCATCATCAATTTGTACCCTTTTTTGTTGCATTCACTATATTATACAGGGAGCATACAAAATAATGCAAGTACCACATGCTCACTGGTCATTTTATCAGGTACACCTACAATACACATGTACTCTGCAGATTTACAGTTACTGAATGCCATTCTGGGCACAGCAGTACCTAATAAAATGGCCAAAGAATCTGAGTATTTCATTTCAAATTAGTTTCTGTTAATTTGTACACCCCCTGTATAACACTGACAAACTACAGCTCACTGGGCATGAAGGAGTCAGAGTACATTCAGGCAGCTACTGTGTCATAGTGGTAGTAAAAAGACGACGAAGCCATTACCTGGAAATGCACTAGGTGGGGAGGGTGTTGGCACGGCAATAGGCACTCCCACACTGCCACTCCCACTGTTTTCTCGACTGCTGCTGCGACTGCTGGGGTGACTTCCTCCACTGCTCCCACTGCATAAGACACACAGAGATTATACACATACACATACAATACTGTGCAAACGTCAGAGGCCACCCTTCATTTACTTAATTTCAAAAGGAAAAAGAAGCTACAGGTGTTATCAGAACAATGGACAGGCCATCCCAGAGCGCAGACCTCAACTTCATTAAATGTGTTTGGAATTACTTGGATCGTGAACAGCAGAAAATGCAACCAACTTCCAAGACTGAACTTTAGAAGTGTGGAAAAATATCCCTGCAGATTTCTTTGAAAAACAGAAAGCATAACAAAAAGAATGAAAGCTGTAATAAAGGCAAAAGATGGAAACACTAAATACTGTAATTTTATCTTATATTTATTTGTTGAAGTCCCTGCGTAATTCTCTGTTAAATACAGCACTGTGAAAAAGTACTTGCCCCTACCTGACTTCTTCTATTTTTGCCATCTTGTCACATTTGAATGTTTCAGATCATCCTAATTTTGATATAAGATAAAGACAACACAAGCAAACACAAAATCTAGCTTTTAAATGATCATTCCATTTACTGAAGATAAAGATATATTCAAAACCTATATCACCCATGTGAAAAAGTAATCGCCCCTTAAACCTAATCACTAGTTGTGTCACCCTTGGCAGTAACAACTACAATCAAATGTTTGCGATAAGTCTTTTACATCGCTGTAGAGGAATGCTGGCACACCCTTCTTTGCATAATTGTTGTAATTCAGCTACATTGGAGGATTTTCAAGCACGAACTGCCTGTTTAAGGTCTTACCACAGCATTTCAATGGGATTCAAGCCAGGACTTTGACTCGGCCACTCCAAAACCTTAATTTTGTTTCTTTTGAGCCATTTAGAGGTGGACTTGCTTGTGTGGTCTGGATAATTGGGACCATCACCGGGACCCATGTCATCCAAAAAGTTCCACCTTTGACTCATCAGTCCACAGAATATTATCTCAAAGGTCTTGGGGTCATCTAGCTGTTTTCTGGCAAATACAAGATGAGCCTTTGTGTTCTTTTTGGTTAGCAGTGGTTTGCACCTTGCAACTCTCCCATAGACGCCATTTTTGCCCAATGTCTTTCTTATGGTGTACTCATGTACATTGACCTTAACTGAGGCAAGTGAGGCCTGCAGTTCTTTGGATGTTCGTCTGGGTTCTTTTTTGACCTTGTGGATGAGTCACTGGTGAAATTGTGGTAGGCCGGTCACTCCTGGGACGGTTCACCACCGCTCCAGGGTTTCTACATTTGTGGATAATGGCTCTCACTGTGGTTCAATGGCTTTGTAACCCTTTTTCTGGTAGATTTCAGAAAACAGAACACAGAAGAAACTGGGAAGGGGTAAATATTTTTCACAGCACTGTATATGTTTTCTGCATTGACTCTGAAAATGAATAACTTAATGGCCAATTTGAATGGAAATTAAATAAATGAATAACTTAATGGCCATTTTGAATGGAAAATAAATAAACGAAGGGTATTCCCTGACTTTTACATTGTATTTTACACACCCCTCTCCAAAACACAACAGTACAACAGAAACACATACTTTCCACTGGATTCACAGACAAACACAAATACACAAGGATGCATACACACACACAAAGCTACACAATGCCTTGTAAGGCTCAGAACAGCTATCACAAGACATTGGACATGATACAAGTTCACCAGACACCACCAAAAACCTTTAAAAAATCTTTGGAATAAATAGCAGGAGAGTCAATATACAGTATGAGACAGAGGAAATGCCTGTAATGAACTGAGAAGCAGCAGTACACGTTTTTAAGCATATGTGCCTGGTATCAAACAAACATTTAAATGACAGAGTCTGTGCTCATAATGTGGACTGTCTTCATTTATGCCAGATTTAAGCAAAACACCCTTAAATGGCTTGCTAGTAAATTACATATTTTTTTAACTACATTCTGTTCCCAAATTCAGATAAAATAAAAGCTTATCAGTCCAGTTTATCTTTTTACATGGCAGCCAAGACAGTCATTCTGTACCAGATACAAAAAATCAAAAATCCAGAGCACAGACTGCCACGAAAATGTGCTAGCATACCAGAGAGAGAGAGCACATACAAGATTCTATAAAAGATGATGAAGTTGCAAAACAATGAGTTTTATCTTACTTAACCAAGACGGAGAACCTTGAAAATGTAAAAGAAGGGGAACTAATGAGAGAAAGAGAGCAGCAACACCAGACTGACCTACAAAGCTGAAGCAGTTAGGGAAAAAAAGATTAAATGGAAGTGTTACACAACTGAAGAGAGAGATGAGGTGAAAGAGCATGGGAAGGATGCTGCAACGACCTTTTCAAATCTAGCACACCAGCTATGCAGCTCACATTCTACTGCTGTTTACTAACACCAGCTTTATACAAGGCTTTCTAAGCCTAAGGTTCCTTGAACCATTGAGCCATAATGCTGGATAGGAGAATTTTTACTGACAGTGAATTTTCGATTTAGGCCGAAGTTAACACCAATACTGAAAACTGGCCTTACAAACTTTTTTTTGTATGTGATGAACAAAAATTAATATTGTATTTTTAAATGTTACTTTTTATTTGACTAGTCAAGAAATAATGTTGTGGAGCTGTCATCACAAGTATACATGTAACTTCTGCATTTTATGCACAGAATTTCTGCATTTTATGTACGATTCGAACATCTTCAAGCTCCGAAGCTTACTCAGCTGCTCAATATTTCCACACAAGATGTTCTGTGACATTTCCAACTCGCAGGCAGAAGGGAGCAAGAAGGAGAGAAATGGCGCCTGCTGCTCTTTTCCTGATCCAAAATGCTAAGTGACATGAACAGGCAACCATCCAGACCATGTGGGTGGAACAGTACAGGTGAGACGAAGGTTTCATCCTCCGTAGAAAACATGTGTGCTAGTGCTTAAGCGTGTGCCTGTGGCTGTGTGTACACATGTGAGTGTTTGCAAGCAAATGTGTCTTTATCCATGTTCATTTTCTGCAGCCTCTTTCAGGAGCGTATTGAGGGCATCACTGCAGATGGCGCACGGCGAGACAGAACTAGCGGAGCACAGTTACGTAAACTCAGACGCAGTGAAGAAGTCTCAGGCTTCAAAAGAAGAAAGGGAGGGGGGCTAGTGGAGCATAGGAGGAAGTATCTCTTGTTTTACAGTCCCCAAAGTCTTCAGACGGAGAGAATGGTTAGTGATGAGACACCTTGCTGAATCCACGCACCCTCTTCAAAGTACTAGGATTCCCTCTCCAGGACTGACAGTCAGTTTACCTCATTGTCATAGACTTTGTTGGGGGTAACATGGTACAAAGTATTGTGTAATTTCTTTTTCCTTTAATAAAGTACTGTGAAGCAACAGTTTTAGCCTGTCTTTGTACATAAATAGTGAATATGATCAGAACAGAGTGAGCGTGGGCACAGCCAATACCTTTCCTATGCCATAAACCCTGTAAGAAACCTGTCAAAATCACACTGCATGCTAATAGGAAACATACAGATAGAAGATCCTTGTGCGAGTGTCCCAACCTTACTTACGCAGGTCATACTCTATTTTCATAACTTTCATGACAACCATGACAGCTGCATAGGCTTATTTGATTCAGTCAAGATTCTGTTTTGAGGCAGCTGCTCTCTGACTGATTAGTTTATAGTTATAAACAGCATTAGCCAAATTCTATATTTTAAGGCATAACTGGCTATGTGTTTAAACAATGTTTACTGTTTCTTTCTAAATAATGTATGGAAAGGACTAATAGACTTTCCCCTGGATTTTCCAACTGGTACATGTTCCAATAACTGTAAATGTTACATGTACCAATAACTCAACCGTACTGCATTTTTTCAAGGAAGTAGTAAGTAAAGTAATTTTATTACAGTTTCAGAGACTTTTGAGGTAATTCTGGCTTGTATAAGGGAAGTGACAGTTTGATCTGTTTGCAATGCTTATGGTAAAAGCTGTCACGTATCATATTAACCACCTATCATATTAACCAACTCTGAACCAAGTTTCATCCAAGTTTCATAGTGAAAAGCAGAGAGATGGTAAGCACAGAAATAGAGACAGAGACAGAGAGAGATGGGCTTTTACCCTGGCCGGCGGGCAAGCTGACACATGGGCATGAGTCAGACGGGTACGGGTACCTGTATGTGCGGTTCCTCTGGTTAACTGACGCTGTGCGCACAGGGCTCTGCTGCTGCACAGGCGCCATGTTGCGTGTCGGGCTGGGGACATAGTCATTAGGAACCACAGGGGGACGCACTGGCTCCAGTGTCCTATAGGGGGAGTGCCTCCTGTCAGGAGCAGGGGGGTAGGACAATTGAACAATTTTGGACAAATTTGAAAGGAAAAGGTTGAAGCTTTTCTAGAGATATTCCAAGGCCTATGAGATGTTTAGGCCTTGTATTATCGTTGAGCTTGGTAATACAATGGCTAATTTTGCTATACAATAAAAGTAAACATCCGCTGCATTAAAAAGTAGAAGAAATATCATTATGAAATTCCAGCACATATAACTGTAAATCAAAGCAACAGTTCATTTTTCCTTAGTAGGAAAAACACATGACCTGTATGCTATATGATAAAAGAAAAAAACGAATAAGTTGAACTTAAAACAAAAGGATAGAATTGGTCATTAAGTCATGTCCTCATATGCAATAAGTGTCATTTCGTCTTTTAAAGGTTGGGGGAAGGACTTTGAAGGACTTTGTCCAGTTGTGAATACAATAATCATAAGGAAAAGTTTATACTTCCAGAGTTATGAGTAGACTTCAAAAGTTCATAAAACAACTTATGCATTTTCCTGAAACATTTTACCACTTGAATACATCCTTTTTTTGTCTGCATACTATCCAGAAATAAACCATCCCACAGGACAGGACACCCCATAATCCCTGCTATATTGGAAGTCTGAAGGGAGTTATAATATTTCCACAGATCAGCTAAACCAAGGTCACGTTATTCACAAACTGCACGATTTATATATGTAGTTTGCAAATAACCCCAAAAAAAGATTTGTGTAGAGCAAACTGTGTAGAATTCTGTGTACGCTGAAGCTTTGCCACAAACCAAAAGCCATCCATCTCTAAAAACTTTTAAGATTAAGAGCAAAGAATTTCACCTCTTTGTTACTCTCTCAACCCTCATTCAGAACAGTGCATCAAAACAAAAACCAAAACAAGATTTTATAGTAGACGAACGCCGCTTCTCAGGCAAGATCAATATCAACATATTGTTAACATTGTTCCGTTTGAAAACCACAACAGATGCACATTAACAGACATAATACAAACACCAAAACATCACCCAGCTATCAACATGCTGACAATGACAAACAGATACACATACATACACCTTATCCACTATTACAGCACAGAATTTATGTATTTATATAGAAAAACACAACAGCAGAGTTTCGGTAGAATACAACAGAAACAACTATGACAGAAGGAGTTCACATGTGCAGATACAGACAGCAGACTGTGGCTAATAGCCACAGAGGCATGACTGTCCAATCTGGCCTATCAGCAGCACATGAGGCAGCCTGCAGTGAGCAGGCCAAAGAGGGGCAGCACGGAAGCTGAGAGAGGCCAGAAGCTGGAGACAATGACTCACAGGAATCTGGAGGAGGTGCAAATAGATTTCTTTTCTTCTGAGCTCAGACAAGACTAGTAAAGCATCAGTGCAGCATAATATAAAGCTGACAAGGAATAGGGAGGGATGCTGCAGTATTGCACAAAACTGATCTCATCTGTTCTTATGCAATTTTAGAGGCCAGTCCTCACTTAAGCATGTTTATTTTCTCACCCTAAATTTAAACAAGCAGCTTCGTCAGTGTAAATAGCAAATGTCACCCACAGAGCAGAAGAAGAACTTAGCAAGAGGAAAGAGTCATGACCCAAACATGTGCCCTACAGCGGTATCTTTACAGAGTGTCTATATCTGCATGTGTGCACATGTATGACCCAGATTTAAACATAATGGGGGTGGGGGCACATCTGAAAGCTCTTATTTACTCTGACATGTCCCTTAAAACCCTGCTATGAATTATGAACATTGGCACTGGACTTCTGAGAAAGACAGAAAAAATACTGATGCCTATAAAACAAACATATTTTCAGAGAACATCCACACAACCAGAAATATCATAAATGCAATTAGTGGGTCATGCTCCTCTGGTGTGGAGCTGTGACCTTGCAGCACAGAATAGCCAAGCCTCTGCCGCACTTACCCTATGGTTCCCTTTCCAGGCATGGGAGGGCTAGGAGGTTTCTGTGTGGGCGGGGTAGTCCGAGGAAGACCCCCCATCTTCATGTTCTGGGTACTGACCTGAAATAGAACAAGGCAAATTATACACATACGTTAAGAACACCATCATACATCATTTGTTCTTAAATATAAACAGCTAAGAAAAAAACATTTCATACCATCAGAGATCTGAATATGCAATATGTCACACGCATAAACACACACACCCTTTCCCACTCCTCTTTCCTGACACCAACCCAAAAGCAAGCAGTGTGAAAGTTCCCGTTGACGCAGCGTTGGCATGGGAACAATCAGCTACGCACAGAGAGACAGGAAGCAGCTTGTGCCACCTTGGCAGCTTAACACATGGGCAACTGGCAAACAAGGGTCACACTGTCCGAAGATGTATGAATTGCACCACATGCGCGCTTACACTGTTATTCTGGTGAATGTGGAGAGAGTAAAAAGCAAATAGCACATGATAACGCTAGAGAAAGAAGTGATGATTTCTTTCAATCTTTTCTCCCATCGAGCATACTCAGTGCAGTCCACATAAAGAAAATGAAAATGCTTAGTAATTTAGTTATATAACAGCCTTAGTAGTGGCTAAATGGATGCCTGTAATGGCCAGTGAACTGGGCTGGGTGACATGGTTAAAATTTGAATTTTCTCTGAAATGGCTTAATAAGAACCATAATATGGACTAAACAGGCTTTATAAGCAGTCTTTAAATGAAGTATGCAAACTTGGAAGGGACTCAGTTGTACCAAGCAGATTCAAAATGTTTACTGCATTTTTGTTTACTGTTTTTTACTGAGGTCCAGTTTTCACTAAATGAACTAAATGAAGGAAGAATGGCAGGTGATTATATTTGTTTTGTACTGCAGGACAAAAAAACTGTACTGTACTGTGGTATTGCTGGGTTTATTTGTTAATATGACTAAGCGCACTCATACCTCAGAGACAAGGAGGGGCGAATGACTGCCAAGTCCTTCAAGAAACTCGGCATAAATTAGACTTCAATATCAAAACTATATTCACAGCGTTGCCTAACTTTGTTGGCACACTGTGAAAAATGTAAATAAAAACAGAGCGCAATGATACGCAAATCATTTGAACCCTATATTTCATTAAAAACAGTACAAAGACAACACATCAAATGTTACAACTGTGAAAATGTATTTTTTTTTTTAATAAAAGATATATGCCCATCTTGAATTTGATGCCAGCAATAGGTTTCAAAGAAGTTGGTACAGCGGCACGTTTACCACATCACTTCTTTTTTTAACAACACTGTAAGCATTCGGGTATTATTCAGCACCAATGGTGCCTTCACAGACATGCAAGTCACCCATGCCATGCGTCCCCATATCATCATGGATGCTGACTTTTGAACTGTGTGCTGATAACAAGCTGGATGGTCCCTCTCCTCTGTAGCTTGGAGTTTGCTGCATCCATGATTTCCATAAAGATTTTCACATTTTGATTCATCGGACCACAGGACACTCTTCCTCTTTTTTTTTTTAGACTGTGTTCACAGGCAGCTGTTTCCAAAAGAGTTCCTGAATCCATGCAGTGATTTCCATTACAGAATAGTTTTTAATGCAGTGCTGCCTGAAGGTGAGAAGATCACGGCCAACCAATACTGATTTTTGGCCTTGTCCCTTGCATACAGCGATTTTTCCGAATTCTCTGAATCTTTTAATGTTACGTACTGCAGATGATGAATCCCCAAGTTATTTGCTACTTTATGTTGAGAAACATTATTTGTGAATTGTTGCACTATTTTCCTGTGCAGTCTCACAGAGTGGTGTCACCTCCCCATCTTTACTTCTGAAAGACTCAGCCTCTCTGAGATTCTGAGAGTTATACCTAATCATGTTACTGACCCATTGACAACTAACGTAATTACCTGTGAGATCTTCCACCAGGTTTTTTTTCATTTTTTTGTTGCCTCTGTCCCACCTTTCTGAAACACGTTGCTGGTATCAAATTCAAAATGGGAATGTTATTTGTCATTGTACTATTTTCAATTAAATATAGAGTTTAAATGATTTTCATATCACTGCGTTCTGATTTTACTTACATTTGTCACAGCATCCCAACTTTTTGGGACACAGGGTTGTATACCGTAAACATTTAATATATCACCCAGCCCTACCAGTCAACACTGAAATTAACCTTGTTTCTATTATGGTTCTGGGAATGGTCAGTGCCAAGAAATCATCCCACCTCCCCTTAAATCACCTAACCTGCTCACAACAGACGACATAAAAAGCCCTTACCTTGAACCTAAGTAACCACTTAAATCAAGAATGAAGCAGAGAAAAGAAGCAAGGGAGAAGCACAGACAGGTTAGTGACAGTTTAGAGACAAAAAAAGAAAGACACGCTAAGTTATGCCACAGAACATCTGTTAGTATTAGCGAAAATATCAACAACTGTTAGTCAGAAAACAGCACTATCATGCATTGCTCAAACTGTCTTTCTGCCCAGTGTTCTAACAATGATTAACACAAAGTGGTTCAGTCTTGTGTTGTATGAACCTACCTTTACTCCATGGCCAATGTCATCCAGTACGTTGTAATCGATAGGTTTCCGAATGTAACGCACTGGCCGCTCAGGGTTGGCTGGAGCAATAATTTTGTGGGTGCGGGAAGTGTTCTTATTGGTTGTCAGGATGCCAATCTCCCGTCTTGCCACTTTCTCCTTGTGTATATCCACTGTCTGCATAAAAGGAAATGTACAAAAAGAAAGGTGAGAGAGAGGTAACAAGAAAAATGTCAGGTACTCCTTCTGACTGAAAGCTTTGCAACAAACACATGATCAGTATTCAGTAACTCAATATTAGTGTCACAATGATATTCTCTCTCATTCAGTGCCCAACAAGTACTGGCTATCTTATAGCCAACATATGTTTGTCAGCTAGGTACTACTTCCTTGCTCTTCTAGAAAGCAAAATATTTTCTACATACATGACTTTACACTCATTGTAATGATATTTCTCATTGTTAAAATTTGACTCATTTTCACTGTACTTTACGAAACATAATATCCAGCCTAACTCCTCATTGATTTCCACTCCCCAAAATGTATAACCACTAGTTGCTCTTAAACTGCCAATAGCAATTAAAAAGACAATATAATTAACAGAGTATTGTGGTAATATCTTAAAAAGAGATAAAAGGTTTGGTAAACAATCAATGTGGAAGGGAACAAGCAGACAGTGGCAGTCACTCAGGCCAAGCCAACCTTAGACAATTATGGTAATGCACAGTCCTACAGAAAAATATGTCCAAAGGTATCCAGACACATTACTAATACGGGCTTGTATATCCTCCATTGAAAAGCACTGCCCAGTCACCATGCCTAATGCCAAGCGTCGGATAGAAGGATATAAAGCTCCCTAGCTTTGGGTTGTGGAGCAGCGAAACTGTTTTCTCTGGTGTGATGAACCACCACAGAATATACTTCGAATGAGTTTTGAGACCCAGAACTAATCGTCCAACATCAGTACCTGACCTCACTAATGCTCTGTTGCCTGAATGCTATTAAATCCTCACAGCAATGTTCCAACATCTACTGTGAAATTTTTCCACAAGAGTAGAGGCTGTTACTACAGAAAAGAGGGGACAAATTCCCTATTAACACCCTTGATTTTAAAAGAAATGTTGGATTAGCAGTTGTCTACAAAGTTTTGGACATACAGTGTACATGCATGCACAGACACACGCTGATCACGGTTCAATAGCATGACTACGTTCAAGCCTGCAAATGCCTTTAGGCAGATCCGTGTTTCATTTCAGTTCACGCAAACTCAGGAGAAGCTCATGCGGAAAACGCTTGAGGAGAGGGGGCTGATTAATGCGTTAGAGGAGCTGCAGCATGGCGCTCCTTAATCCCGTTAGACAGCGTGCTGTTGACAGCTGTTAAATAAAAACCCAAGCAGGGGGAATTAGCCACCGCTGCTGGCTCCTCCAGCTCCTCAGACAGGGCTAAATGATTTTCAGCATTTAGTGACACTGATGCAGTAAAGATGCTTCAAGTCTGACAGCATGCAACAGCAATGTAAATAAGACAAAGGAGTAAACTACACATACGTTAGACTGAGAGAGTGTCTAAAAGAATAAAACATGATTGAGCATACAAAGTTATGCTCTAGAGCTTTGCTTTTTAACCTTGGTTCTGGACCCCCCGCCTGGCACGTTTTGGTGTTTATTATGCTTCAACACACTCAATTCAACTTATCAGCCATTCCTTTCCTGAGTTGAAGTGACTGTTTTGGGCAGGGAAAACACCAGAGGTATCATGACCAGGATAAGGAAACTCTTTACAGCAATAACTGAGGACTCCTTATTCTTCTTCTATCAGGCAATAAATATTAAGGAACACTTGTTTGGAGTTTTTATCAGCCTGTTTTATTAAGCTAAATGTTAGCATGTCACTGTAGCACAGAAGTAGCACCATATTTGACTCAAATTTGAGCCGATAAAGTCATTCTTAATCAAAAGTTTGTTTCTGGTGTTTTTCCAATACTTCGCAGTATTTCAAACTTCATTAAAAACAAACCACAAGAAAAGAAATTCAAGTGATCATATAAAACAGCAAAGTAACAAACAAAAACAAATAACAGTAATAACTGTAATAATAACAATAAATAACAGTAAAAATAAAAGTGAGAAACATATTTTGAGCTTTTTTGTCAGAATTAAAACAATCAAGATATTGATTATATAAGAAATTAAAATATTCAGTGGCTGCAGCCCTTAACGCAAGCTTACCTGTGAGATGTGGTTGATGGATGACTCCATGCGGCGTAGCTGTGACGCCTGGATGTCCAGCATCTGCAGCACATTGTTGGCTAGTGTGTTGATCAGGTAGGCGACACTGGCCAGGGACTGAGTAGTGTAGTTTTTGGTCTCCTCTAGTGCTCTGTGCTTATCTGGGGACTGGAATGAGGGCAAACAGAGAAGAAAAGCAAATATAAGTTAGAAGTGCAGTCCAAACAACTAAAATCAAAGAAAAACAAACAAACAAACAACTGATAACAGAGAGAGACCTATCAGATCTTTCGATAACATTAAAATGGACAGAACAGACAGCTACGCAATCAAGACAATCTTTTGCAATAAGTTATCCATTCATCACTGTCAAAAGTGTGATATGTTAGGACCGCACAATAAACTGTATTTTTCTAGTCACTGCGATATGAGTCTCCTTGATTGTCACAATATTCAAGGTTGCAGTGTTGGGGGGGGGGTACATTTTATCAGCTCTACTTACCATAAACGTGCACTTTCTAGTTTTAGGATTACATAATTACAGACTGCAGTCCATCTGTTTCTTTTCATAATTTGTTAACCCCTTTCACCTTGTTCTTCAGTAGTCAGAACGCTTTCAGGACCACCACAGAGCAGGTATTATTTGGGTGCTGAATCATTCTCAGCATTGCAGTGACACTGACGTGGCGGTAGCATGTTAGTATGTGTTGAGCCGACATGAGCGGATCAGACACAGCAGTGCTGCTGTGACCCACTGCATTGAGTTGTCTTCTCACAGAGGAAGGATGGACAGAAACACCTGTGGATCTTTTTCTGATCTGAAGGAAGAGTGGACCTTGAATTTCTCTTCTCTCACATAGATGAAATCTTTAAGTGCTGTTTATCTGATGGTGACAGTTTTGGTGGTCTACCACCAGGAGCCCCATTTGATCTTTTAATATTTTTTTAATTCTAGTTTTAGCTATTAATATTTCATTATTTATGTTTAATACAATAATGAATCCTGCATATGTATACATATTTTTCATCATGGCATTTACAGGGAGAACTGTGTGTAGAGCAAGAGCCCTAATTTGAAATCCCCACCACATCTGCTGTACTTGCTTTTCATATTATCACAATACTCAACAATGAATTTTAAATCCATGTAATGCAGCCCTTATGCAGGTGAACCGCAGTAGCAGAAATGAATGAATGAATGAATAAATAAATAAGGACCCAGTTGCACTGTCAGGAACAGACAGGAGTTGGTGCGTGAGTATGTGTGTGTGTGTGTGTGTGTATGGAATGTCAGGATCTCAGCACTTCTGTGAGTGCAACATTTTGCACCAGTGTGTCACATGACTGAGTGCTTTGAATCCTGTACTGAACTGTGAGACTGACTGAGTGTGTGTGTTTTAACACAATCCCTATCTTTGTGCCACCGTTGTGCCAGGAGGGGACAGTCACCTCACATACTGTGCTCAATCTGTGCTCTGTACATTGAAATCTTGAATGAATCCACCAATAAACTTTTATTCTTGATGTGCAAAATAGATCTGAAGAACTAAATGGAAGCTGCATTTATCAAGGTCAATAACATTTTACAGCTCACATCACATGACTAAAATAACCAAATCCTCCAGAATGTTTTACAGCAAATGTGTTGAGTTTAAAACAAGTGTATGTGTGCGTTGTGGGCTAGCATCAGGCGGGCATGTAGGTCAAAGTGGCGGACCCTCCCCCAGGACACATGCTGACATGCTGACACTAATATGCAGATCCACTGCACTGTGAATAACAGTGGAGCGCAACGATGACATCACAGCTGCTCCAGACCCGGGTGCACTCACATTCCCCTTCAGCGAGAGCGGAGGAGGGGCGCATTCTCACACAGACCCCCACCCACAGGCACTTACAGGGAGAACTGTGTGTAGAGAAAGAGCCCTAATCTGAAATAGACCCCCACCGTATCTGCTGTACATAGAAGCGGCTAAAGAAACAATAGACCAGGCTTAAAGCAAAACCATAAACTGCAATCACTGCACACAACTACCTGAAAAAGCTTCCTCTTATCTTTGTATGTTCCTGCTTCACTGCAGGCTGGAAATTAGGCATGTCCTGATCAAGTGTTTTTGGAGTCCCGTAACAATATTTGTATTTTTTACACAGATCATTTCTTTACAACCAACCTGGCCAAGGGACCATTCTTATCAGCCTTTGTGTTTGGAGAAAAAAAAATCTGCTTACTCTGGTCTTGCCCAATTCTAAGCGTGCACCCATAGTGTTTTTGTAGATAATATACCCACACATTTCACACATTAAAGTAAGGTATGCTAGGCTACTTTCAAATATTACAGTAAAATCACTTTATTTTTAGCATGTGTATAGTGTGACACACTCTAAACTGGCACATTTTGTTTTTTTTGTCAATGTTTTTTAAACTAACATCTTGAATATGCCATTTTTATATTGCAAGTTGCTATAACAATTTAATTTATATTTGTGTTGACTTCAGTTTTTAAAAGTCTTGCATATTGAGTGTTGAGTATAGGGGCAATATTAGTAAAATGTAAATAAATTTTTATTTAAACTTATTTTATATTCCATTCTGATACATAATATTAGTATCTTATCCCAAAATGAGCCTTTTGTTTTCTAAAATTGGTCAATTTATTGTTTTTATTTTGCCAAATCTGAGTTGCAACTTCATGACATAAATGACATGAACCAGGTGAGTGCACTTGCACTGTGCTACACGTGTACCAAAGCGCTGTAGCACACTTATGCCTTACTCCTCAGGCATAACTGTGCTGTAATTATGCATGACGCTGATTCATTTTGGTAAAATATGCAACTCATTATAAATTGCAAAATGTAAAATGCCAGTTTGGCTCATTAAAGAGCAAGTAATGTAGTTTATAAAAACGTGATGAAAAGGTACTAGTATGTTTCACATGTTCACTTATCCCATACAGTATGAGCTTTGGACAAAAAAAAGCTAATTTGACTATAGAAAAATCACTATCAGTATCTGCCTTAAAAAAAATAAAAATCATAGGTACATCCCTGATTAAAATTGAGCATTACACATAAATGAACATAATAATTATAAACAATCAATACTGAATGATATGTAAAATGTACTGTAATAAGATATATCACCCAGGACTACTTGGTGATCTCTGTTACCAATCTTTCACATTTGATAGGGACAACCCCAATGGAAACAGGTTTAAAATTCAGCCAACAAATAGGGCCTGAAGGAGTTGTCACCTAAACTACTTTGAAAGTCAAGAGCGTTCATACAAATGTATAAGAAGCACCTAAAGGAAGAAGGTGAGTAAAGAGCCAAGGCCTTTAAATAGAGATGAGCCAGATCAACCAGCTCCACCTAACAGGTGTTGACGGACACAAATGCCTGTGCCTTGGCTCAGGTCAGGGAGAGTCTGAGGCACTGGTCTACAGGTGTGGGATGCTACGAGACCTCACTCTGAATATTGATTGCTCTGTAAAGGCTCTATTCACTGCAGGGGAAGGCGTTGATAAGATTACTGCCATGTTACAACAAGGCAAGCAAACACAATTTACTCCCCTATCTTCCACAGTCAGACACACTCACAATCAAAACACACACATGCACACACACAAAGCAGACAGACACACAGCGATGGAGACTGGGTTCCAGAGTAATTACATGGTATTGAGCCTAATGACTCTTCAGTAGTGGACGCACCAAAGCCATGCTACACTGACCAGATCAGAAGAGCAGCAGGAAACCCCGATAATGTCTTTTCAAAGGGTGTCTTAAATAATTAGGCTTTGGCTTAGCCTCTGCACATGTTCACAGATGGGTAAAAGAGCAGGAGACGGAGGGACAGATTAAACTTCTGGTAAGAAAAACAGCCATGAGTACAGACTGTGGTTTACAAAACGTTATATACAACATCCATCTACACAAGATGACACTGAAATGACTGGTATCAGGCCCACTTCAGAATTTTCAAATCAGTGTGTTATTCATACGAGAATGATATAATAAAACTGAAAAACACATCCACAGTGTTTCCCACATAAAGGCTACACTTGTGTGACCACCACCCCCAAAATACACTGACTGCCATCCAAATAACTGTGTCCCATTTGAAAAAATTTCAGATTTTATGAATACACAACAGCAGACAGTGTCACTCTTTTTCCTTGTTGCCATGACCTAAACCTTCACTTTAGCAATGCCCACAAGGTGCTTCTCATCTAAAAACAAAACACATGGTAGGTTTAATATTCACATACTTGGCGGCTTATCTGAATAACCAAATAAGCAACACTATGATGAGACTGGATATCCATATATTCAATAACCTCTCCCCCTCATGTTGATCCCCCAAGCATGTTTCAGACCTGTGAGAAACACTAATCCAACACAAAAAATAAGGATATTCTTGTATTCTAGCTGAAGTTTTCAAGCAATACAAAACTTTCATTACAGCAGGAGTCTGATTTCCTAATCAATGTGATACAAGAAGGACAGAAAGAGAGAATAACTGCTTGAACATGTTATTATCATAGAGACTAATATGAGAAATTATCCACCTACACAATCCCCTCCTACACAGAGCAGCAGCAGACCATGGCTCCACTAAGTATATGAATATATGCAGCTGAAAATAATCGAGGCAGAGAGGAAAACCTCAACACCTCTCTCCCTAACAACCAGCCATCCATGGGCAGTGGTCCTCAACCTTTTTTCGGGAGGTCTACTTTCTTGCAGAGCTTATTTCCAACTTGCATCCAACATGCTTCCCCTATAACCCTAATACTATTGCATCTGATCCAGCCAATCAAGATCTTCTGAAGCAGTCAATGGACCTGGTGCAGCAGGCTGCGGCAGGAACTAGACTCCGCAGCAAGGTAGATTACCAAGACCAGGGTTGGTGACCACCACAACAGGACTTAGCAGAAACAGGTCAGGAGCAAACATAGATAGAAATCTATTGAATTGCAATAAATCACAAAAACACCTAATCCAGTGGGGTAGAATTTGACTCTTTTACCTGTACGCATAACCATCACCGTAACTGTTGTAAGCATTCTAACTTGCATCCTACAGCAGTGCTACAGCAGACTCCAGAGTGGGATTTTCCAAACCTCTGATGATGTATCGTTACATATTATACTACAACTGTCAATTTTTGGGGATGGTATATTTATTTTATTATTTTTTTTTTTTAACTGATGAACGCAGAAGGAAAACAGATAGCTAACATTATTGGAATTGGTATATTGTATTGCAGTCATATAACCGTAGTCTGCAAATCATCAGTACAATGGAGAAGCTGGATTGGATTACTAAAACGCCAGAAATTACCCTTCAGATGAGGAGGACAAAAGCTAAAAACTTTCCTGCCTCTGGATAAAAGGGTAAAAACTTGCCTCTGGCATCCATTTTGTGCTGAATAAAGACAGAATCTTTCATTTTTGTTGATGAAAGACGCAGGAGTTGCATTAATGCTAACTTAATTGTATTTATCTGTCTATAGATTTGTGGCTAGGCTAGCAGTCAGGATTGGTGACAGAAAATGGTTGATACACAACAGCTGTACCATGTATTTGTGTAACGCTTGCTAGGTATTGTACTAGTGGGAGAACACTGATGAATGAAAGCATGAAAGTGATCTAAAATTTTGAATTCTGCCAAACCAATGAGGCCAGGGGATACAATGCTGCAGTATTAGGCCACAAAATCCCTGTAAATTACTTAGTTTCCCAAGACCGAACCCTTTAACTAGATGTAGGCTGTATTCTGTGCATTACAGAATGTGGGTTTTGCTTTTTCTGGCTCTGCTGGCATCACAACAACAGAAGACATAGCAGCCAGTCTGTCAGTCATGGGTCTGATGCGTACCTGCTGCTGTTACCACGGTGACACTAGTGCGTCTTAGTACACCAGAGGAGTACAAGTCTGGTTCTGAGAGAGCGAGCACAAAAGAGAGGAAAACAGAGAGAGAGAAAGAAACCGTTGATCGAGGCTTTGGCTCACATCCATCCAGGGGGGAAGAGTAACAGTAAGTGTGTCTGTGTTATAATCCTTGTAGTGGTTTTACTGGTGTGCCACTCAGGAGCCTTAAAGTAGTCAACTTCCCCATTGTTTAGGTGTTTTACAGACCTCATTTTCGCATCATCTCTCTGAACCCAACCAAAGTCTGAGAGAGAAAGTGAAGGGAGGATCTGATCTGTGCATCGGGGCACATTTAGCACAGCTAGAAGTTTGTAGCAGACAGGTTTAGGCCAGTTAACTCCTATCAGTATGACATGTTGCAAGTAATGTTCTGTCCAATCACAATGCCATATTATTAGGGTTTCAGAATATTTAAATACTCAAATCTTAAAAATATTATATAAAACAAGAAAAAATGTTTTATTTTAGGAATTGAATATGAAAAAATAGTAGTATTTTCACTATTGCATAAATTCTATTTAATTAATTTGCTTTTTAATAAAACTTAAGTGAATCCTACATGCTGATGAAAAAACATTACTGACGATTATTTTCCATGGATCCTCCCCAATTTGGCAACCCTGAACTGGTTGCTGGCTCTATTTGAACAGCAGTGAGCGGTGCAGATTGGATCTTTTTACCCGTCGTCTTAAAAACAAAAACTGTTTGGTCAACTCATCAATGAACGTGGGAGTGATTAAGGTTTTTAAGCCACACAAAACCTCTTTTTTTGGAGCACATGCTAAACGCAGCCATATCCGCTTTATCACCTGGTGCAGTCTGAATAATTTTCCAACAGATCAAGCCAGCACGCTCTTGGTAATAAAAGCAAACGAGAACATGCTATCTACCTCGCAATACTGAGTATTTGGATTGGACCTGGAGTTAAAACCATACTGTGCAAAACTGTTATCACAATGACTCTGCAATGAGTCTGGTGTGCAGAGCTGGCAACTGTGTGCTACTGGTGACAAGCAAGTATTTAGCCAAAAAATAAAAATAAAAAAACATTTGTTCTTTATTTAAATAGCTTTTCTATTTTCAAATATTTTAATTATCAAATTTATTATGTATTATCAAATATCTGTTGCAGTGCTACATTACATCAATTTTAAGCGTGCTATGAAATTTGATACCTGACATTCACAGCAACAATCAGAAACGACCATGCACATGATGTGGACTTTTAAGCTTCGAGTCCATTTTTCCGTCGTGCAGTGTCGCTTCTGCTATAAACCAAGCCTGACTTCGTCTAAAGCAGGGGTCGGCAATCCAAATGTTAAGAAGAGCCATATTGTCCCCTTAATAAAAATCAAACCACCTTGGGAGCCACAACGTTTTATGTCCTTTTTACCATATTGCCTGTAAATATGTCTCAATATGAGCTGATGTGCTAGTATAGGATAAAAAATCTAAAAAAAATGCAGATTTACTTTACTGCTTTAAGCTTTAGCTCAGCTATAGCCGCTTTTTTCGCGTCTCTGGCAAGAAACTTTTCTGCAAAAGCAGAATAGTTTCTTGTAAAATGTCTCTCAACCTTCGTCTTTTTATGAGACTGAAGTCAGTTTCTCATTCAGCTTCTTGTTTGAATTTTCCACCTTAAATGTTGCCTAAGGCACCAGAATACAACTGCTGCACCATTTAAGGTGGAATGGGACAATTCAAACAAGAAGCTGGCGAAAAAAAAAGCTGACTTCAGCTTTGTGACTTTTTAGCATTTGACAGTTTCTCACTGCAGATTAAACGTATCAGGCAACCAGCCGAGTGCTTATAAATGCAAATAAGTCCATTTGTCTCCACATTATCTTTTTTGCGATCAATTTTATTTGTTTCCTGTTAATCAAGCAGCATTTTAATCACAACATTACAGACCTGCAAAACAACCCCCTTACCACCCCAACCCTCCCGGTCCCACTGGTCCATCCATCCCTATTTCCTGTACATACTTTATACTATTTACTAAGTAAGATTTAGTGCAAAGAATGACATCTCAAAAATATCTACAACATATGTGGAGCCACAACAGGGCAGTAAAAGAGCCACATGTTGCCGACCCCTGGTCTAAAGCAATGATACAGGTCTATTCTTTTTTGACACTAAGTATTAAGTATTGAACAGTATCATAAAAACAATGACTTTGAGGTGCAGCATTCAGCCAAAAGAACAGCTGAACGTGCACGCTTGTAAACTCAAAAACATGTTTTCAGCCTTGTGCAACCCTCACATGCTTAATTTTGGGGAACGTATACTGAGGCCTTTTGTTAGCACAGTAAACTGCAGCAAGACACATACTGGAATTAAAACACTATTCACAGTGGTCTGATTTGTAATCATTATTTATAATTTACAATTACTCAAATTAGCATTAAACCAGTGTAATGCCAAAGAGCCTGCAGTGCTTGGCCACGACCCAGTAGTTTTTGAAAGGGCTCTGGACTTTTATAAATACTGACAGCACAGTATTTCTCTACAGCATGCCCCCACCCCCTTCACCCTGTCCTTTCCTCTCTTGCCCTCTCACTTGCTTGGTACACTGCTCCTTCTCCATCTTTCAGCCTCCATCTATCCTCTCTCTCTCTCTTTCTCTCCCTTCCCTCGCTCTCTTTTTCTGTCTCAGGCCTCCACTCCACCGTTCTTCTTAGGCTCCATTAATCCTGACCTAGTTGGAAGTCCGTTTTCTCTTGCCTGAGGAGAAGAGAAGACTGCACAATGAAGCTGGGAGACCATTCTCAGAGCCACAGTGTTTTTTGCGTTTTGGTATCGAGAAGAAACAAAAGACAGTCTGAGGTTGGGGGAACAGTACACTGACTCATCTGATCTGTTTCAGTCACCTTAGCTTGCTCTCAGCTTGTTACCTTACACTGCACATGCTCTTCCCCAGAGTTACTTTAAAGTGCTACAAAAGAAAGGATCACAACAATCAAACTGAACAAGCAGCAGAGAAAACTATTTCCCAACAGCGCATTCCCTCCAGTACTCCTGCCCCAGCGGCACTCCCCCTTTCTTGTTTTGCTCTTGTGTGTCGGAGTCTAGTCATTCTGAGCCACCTACATTGCCGCAGCTAAGACAAGCTACATAATCACTTACAGGTGGCAAATCACTGCAAACTGAACAGCAAGGGATGATTATTTGTGGGTGCTGCTGCCAAGTGTGGCATTCTGAAACACACTGAAACATTAGTGATCAGGAGGAGTGGCTGAATGCCTAAGAATATAAAAGGGAAAAAGGGATGGGTGAATAGCTTTGATTAAGAAGGGAACACCTGCAAATTAAGTATCTGTTTAGATACCTGCTTATAAAAGATTACTTTACTACTATTCAGGCCAGTCTGCAGACTGTCTTAACAGGAACCTTTGAAAACAGTTCTCTGGATGTTCCATAATGACAGTAAGTACTCTCCAAGCATGTACTCGAGTGTTTAACTGTCTAACACTCAGGAACCCTCAGACGGTCCACATTTCTGCCTATTCCAGTCCCCAGCACTCTATCACAAACAAATGTGGTGGTCCCCAAGAGCCAGTTTGGCATTAACTATCTTTTCATTTTTCATAATGCACTGAACTATTCTGTTAGTGTTACTTCAAAGCTTAAGCTTAGCCATTTATGACTTTTGAAGGCCCTGAATCAGAAAAGTTTCCTTAAGGAAATTCTGTTGTGAAACTGCATTCATGTTAATTCTAAAATGTGTTTTTTAATTGCAGAGTAAATTCAAACAGTGGTAAAAACAATGCCTTACACTTACGAAATAAAGGTACTGTGCAGCTACATTTTTGTTCATCAAGGTACAAACAAGGTAAATGTTCCCTCAAAGGTACAACAGTGGTTTTAAGGTCCAATTGTGCACCTTAAATAAGTTTTTCCAGGTGAAAAGTACATATTTTTACCTTTTCATAACCTAATGTTTTAAAACAGAACAATAAAATAAAAAGCCTGGAGACGAGACGGGGTGTGTGGAGTCAATACAATTTAGAAAATATAATTTCAATGGATTATGGTACAATTATGTTTCCTGACTAAAGTTACTGAGATGTACCCTTGAGGGTACCACCTCAGTGACAAGATGGGTACTGCCCCAGTAACAGTTTCATACCTTTATTTCTTAGAGTGTAGACCACAAAACACATTTGTCATATCAGGCAAACTGACTGTCAAACATCTACAGGTGAGAAACTGATTCCTTTGCCAGCTACTTAAACTGAGCAGTACTACAAGCAGACAACTCTGGACGCCCTGCTTTATTGTTCCTCATGCACAGCGAGAAGTCAATTCCACTTATGTTCTTTTTATGAGGCAATTACAAATCAATATCGCTGCAGCTGTGAAAGGAGAATGGGAAGCAGCTCAGCAGAGCGCTGGAACAATGCAGTCAAAAACGAGATCAACAAATACAGCCTAAATTATTTTGAATGCACTTAATTTTCAAGTTGTCAGGAAGACATCGGGACCTTTTGGTGCTCAGGTATTGTGGGACCACCTGTTACTTCTGAACCTTATACTAATTACTAGTGTTCTCAAATCCACATAACAAATGACAAAAAATGGCAAACCATTAAAGAGACAGTATAACAAAGCCCCTCTATTTCCCTCCATGTTGTCCCTGAATGTGCCCACACAAAAGGGCCACCAATGCCCACAAAGGAAGCTAACTGCTATCCTTACCTTAAAAGGACAGCTATTCTTCCAGTAGACCTTCTCCTCTGTTTACATTACCAGCCCTGATTTTCCAACCCAGCTGTAGCCAACACATCAGAGTAAAAACATCAGACAGACAGAACCCTAAACCTACTTCAGCCCAATAATCAGACACTCAACAAAAACAATCAAATCACAAGGTTGATGTCTGTATTACAAAACTGTCATGATAGACCCTTTCAGTTTAGTATACCTTCAAGGCAGAGTGAGCAATCTCAATAGCCAGACCAAATAAGGGGGAAAAAATCCAATTCAGCCTACTGTCTTCTGAGCCACCACCTTTCAATCATGAATTTTTTAGCTGTCACACAGCACAACTGCTATAATTACAGCATCCATCATGTTTACTCTGTAATCATTCCCACTTCCACCACCCTTTCTGTGGGCACCAGGAGATGTGCTTACCCTACAAGCAGGGGAGTAGAATCTGTGTCCAGCTTATGTGAAAAGCATGATTTGAAATCAGCAAGTAACAAAGCAGTGGACAAAGCTAGGAAGTCATGTTGTGATGTTTTAGCTCATACACACTATGGATTCTGACTAAATACATTATTCTATGTACTATGAACAGATATTTGGTTGAAAACAACATTAGCTGAAATCAACATAATCACAAAAATGTAATTTTCCCACCGCAGTGAAACTTTCCCTTAGTCATCAGTGCATGTGCTTTAGAATGAAATAGTTCATTAGCTTAAACACATAACAACACAATGTATTGCACTGTATCAAACTGTATTTCAGTGTATCACTTCATATTGTTGTATGGGGCCAGCATGTTTGCTTGCGGTTAATATGTTAACTTGGGGCTAACAAGTTGTGACTAGAGTTAGAGCAGTTAGATCAGCATACTAAAGCGCAGCTTTTGTTTCAGAAATTCTACTTTTATAATGCTGAATGGTGTAATAAACTGAAAATGCAAACATTAACATATTAATGCATAATGCATTTTCAGACACTCTTATTTTTGCTATATCGAAAAATGAATCAAACAATTGGAAACTGGAACGGTTAACAAAGAATTCAAATATTCATGCATACCTCTAGGCCATGGCGCTTTATATGTTCTACAATTACGTTTGCTA
The DNA here is from genome assembly GCF_904425465.1 of Colossoma macropomum. NCBI lineage: Eukaryota > Metazoa > Chordata > Actinopteri > Characiformes > Serrasalmidae > Colossoma > Colossoma macropomum. The sequence goes on along the minus strand of NW_023494784.1, from coordinate 30,886,809 downwards.
CGATCTCTGTGGAAAGGATATTCAGAGGTTGTTCAGAAAACTGATGGAACACTGGTGGTACAGAGGAAGGTGGATGTTCAGGTAAGGATGTTAAGAGCACCAGGCGACTGCATGCAGTACCTTTCAAGTGAAATCTGAACATGCTAAATACTTTGTGAAACACCATCTCAAATTAACAAAAACTACTACCAATACTAACAGTTAATGCTCCTAATGTGATTCTTTTCTATTTTTTTCCCAGACCAGAACAGTTTTCCCAGGTTATGCCAGCTAGTACAATGTTATCCAAACTAGGTATTCTGACACTCTCTCACATCTTGCTGTAAGCTAAAAACAACTTGCAACAAGAATTCTGATGTTCTTGATGTGCAGAAATATCATCTGACCTCCATCCCTCAAACGCAGCAGAGATTCCATCAGTCCTGTCTTCCCATTAACAAGTAGAAAGACAACCACCCACCAACAAGTAACAGTCTGTCTTCACACAAATTGTACGGTGTGTCGGGCGGGGGTGTTGAGTTGTACATCGCTTGTTAAATTGGACGAATGCATGTAAAGTCTTTCATAGATCAGGGTGAGGAAGACTAACTGAGCTGTCAGTGCACATGAAGGCTGTCACGTAGACTAAGGCCTCCAGTGACATTCTGACATTCTGATGCAATGAAAAACACTAAATCCAGCTTCACCAGTAAAGTTCAGTCAAATGTCTGCAGAAAACATGTGAATAAAGAAGCTCTATCTAACCAGAGTTAGTGACACTACTTTTTGGAGAAATAAACAGGTTTCATCATAACAAAAACCCCCAGGCTCAGAAATTTCAATAATCTCAAATTAAAAGTGTAAACTCTCCAAGAATTCTTCTCATGGGAGAAAACGTAGCCTCGCTGAACCCACTTATTCATCATGGACTGACCCAACAGGGGATAAATAACCTATACTGCGCTGAGTGAAATATGCATGTGTCATACTGTCTCCATGGTTATCACCCAAACAAACATTGTAGAAAGACCACGCCTTCCCAGAAACACGCTCAGCCCCCTTTAGAGCTCTCTTAACTTCGCACTGATCACAGCAGTCAAACCTGGTTCTAATTACCTGTGGGACTCTGCGTAACACTGGCTAACCAAAAGCAGCTGGAAGGGGCTGGAATAGGAGGACTGCCCCACATACAGAGTGCAACAGGCTGATGTTGCACATCACTCAATGGCATGCACACCAACACACACATCACTGGGAGAGGTTGCTGTCATTGCTGATGTGTCTACTATGATCCAACTCAAGGGACAAGGAGTAACTGGAAATGCACAGCCGTCACAGAACATAACAGCGCTAAAACATTAGTAGGTATTTGTAAGGTATTTGAATTGTATACAAGATGAAGCAATAGACAATTTGTAAAAGCAGCTTAAAACAGTGGTGTTTGAGACCACTTCAACAATAAACAACAGTTCCTATCTGAATTGGTGGGTTTATTGTTCTATTACTCACTACGCTGCAATCTAAACCATGTCTGTGAAGGCCTTAAAAACAGTTAAAAAAAGGATACTCACTTCATTCAAACACACAACAGCAGACAATAAACTAATGAATGAACTTCAGTCAGTGCTCCATTTCTCCTCAATGTGTGATACGCAGAGGGGACTGGAATAAAACCACACTCAATCATAGCCTTTTTCTCCAATGGAGCTTTTTGTACAAATAATAATAAACTTAAGAGATGCACTGAAATTTCAGCCAAATTTCAGCCAAAAGTAGCACTTTCAGTTTTCAGCCGAAAAAGAGAAATAAGTATGAATATTTAGACTGAAAAACACAAAAATGAAATAGGCCAACAGCAAAATATAACACTTTACAAATCATTTTAAATGGTAAGGAAAATGAGAAATAGTGATAAAAACTGATGTTTGTTTGCATTCCGCAAAGCTGAAAGCCTCTTGCTCATCAGCGTCTCATCTGAAATATACATTCCACCTTAAACTGACAGAAATCAAAATAAGAAGCTGGCAAATACAAAGCTGACTTCAACCTCATGCTTTCCTGCAGCAGTCTTCACAGAGGCATTGCAACAGCAGAGCAACACTGAAATTGTCGGCTGTGTGAAACCACTTCACAGTTTCTAGGAGAGACAAGCACTTTGTCGTCATTGTTTACGTTGAGTATCAGGAGGAGGTACAATGCCTAAAAAGTTCTCCATTACAAGTATGATACCACTTGAAAACACAATATCCCTCTTGAGACACAGCATACAACAAAATAACAGTGATAACAAAATAACAAAATAAAGTCCCCGCTAGAACACCAACACCACTGGTAGCCTCAAATGACTGTGCCGAAGTGCAAATTATTATACTATAAATTAAAAGCATTGGATTTTGTGGCACATATACTGTAGTTAAATTATTTGTCAGCTTTTTTTAGTTTTCGAACTAGTGCATCCTGAAAATTGGTTTCGACCTTGGCCAACAATGTTGGTCTATCACTAAAACAGCTAAATCCTAACTACTAGAAGACATGTTTACCACACACTGGACGTTGTAGAACATCCTGCTCTCAGACTTGCAGTCTCTCTCGTACAAACACTTGCAGCGTAAAAGCAAATTCCTAAATATCGATACAGTCGTAAGTGCATCAATACAAGCATTGCCACAAGCCTATCCACTGTATGGACATTTTGAATGCAGCCATACTCACCTCAGAAATATACTAGATTATTCCATAACTTCCTCCACGTTAAGATCAGATAAACTGTGTAACTTGTTTAAGATATATGATGCTAATTGGACTTCCACTGATTGATCCATCCATGATGGATTTATAATTAAGCTATATCCGACTGGTCCAGTCACTCTAAATCTCAGTAATCAAAACACAACTTGTGTGAGAGGCAAAGTTACACACTGCTAATCAATACAACATCCTTCTTTCTCACTTCTACATTTTTCTCCTCTTCTCTTTGTTGTTCTGAGGTTCCGGCTGTACGTTTAAGGTGCTGAAGGAGGTTTGGATGGGGCGATGGTCATGGCACAGGAAGCTAATCCCTCTGTCTGAGCTCTTCTTACTGTCTGTCACTCTGTGTGCGTGGGTCAGTTAAACATATTGTAATGGATAGTTCTGCTATGATTCTGTGGGAATGTCAGACATGGGAGCTATGAGTTTATAATGAGACCAACTAAACAGTCACCTAAGGATTTAAACTGAGAATGTCTCAAAATTCATGCAGTATGTAGTAAGAGTCAATACATCATCTCAGAGTCTCTATTTACTGTGTCTTTTTTGTTGTTTTTTTATAAAGCAGTACAGATTTTTTTTCAATGCCACTAAAACTGACAATTTAAAACATTCCACCCCTTTTAGGTCTATAGTCTAAATATTTAAAGGCTGGACTCTAGTCTACAGAATTATTTCCCCTTAAACACACAGGGAACTTGAGGAGACTAAGAGGAGGCAACAATTTTAGTTTAGGACTTTTTGCTCAACAATAGTTGAATAATAGTTGAATAATAGTTGAATAATATCATTAATATTTATCACAAAAAACGAACAAAAAAACACAATTGCTATTATTTATTTTCAATAGTAATTAGTAGAAGTATAACATTGCAGCATAACACAAAACTTGACGATCACTCTATTAAGCATGTTATCTAATAATCAGCACCAATCAACAACTCACTCCTGCACTCCTCCTGCCCACCAGCTCTAGTGTCGTAAGTAACTTGTGAAGCAACATGATCACAGTCATCATTTTTCTTCATTCATATTTTGTTCAAAAATCATGAGAATCTCAGATCATGAACCCAGAATCATTAATCAAATGGACTGACAGCCAGAGTAAGCGTTAATAATTAATCACACCAGACATGGTTTAACTGCTGTAACCTACTATGCTACCATGTAGTGAAAAGAGGCTGTGATCTACCCTTCATTATGAAAGCCAATCTGAAGGTTATCTACCTTGGAAGCTTTTTTGGTTGTAAAAGAGATTTTAATTACAGATAACAGGGTATAATACATTTCTCAAATATAGCTGTATGACTAGGGCTGGTAGATTCTAAAAAATTCTCAAGGTGACTCCAACTCCAATTCCAGGTTGATTCCACACAGTAGTTTTTTCATTTCTCAATTTCAAAAATCAAGACATAGGGAATGGCATCCAGCACAATAAAAAGCACTACATTAATTACAGTCTTAAATATACCATTATGATTTATATTATGAATGACAAGCGATCTTGATAATTAACTTCATGTGCCACCACCTCAGTTGTTCTTCAGGGACACAATACGTTTGCTTAAATATATGACCTATTAGTACTTAGCAAGGCAATCTGGAGTGCTATCTCAAGCAAAGTTAACTTGGCTGACTAACGGGATAGATAACTGTCAAGGCTGTTTGATTGTTAGCCACTTTTTGTTTTTACATTTTACATTTTCCTTTTTGATGAATGTGCTGTAGAAAGATGCATTTTCCAGACCAGCTGTTTCGAGAGTGTCAGCAGAATATCTCACACTACCTGTGGGCAAACTTTACTTTCACTGTGTTGACTCTCGATTCCCAAAAGCCTGGAAACAGAGAAGACTCTTGTTGGGATCTCTATGTATGATGCAAAGTCTACAATGGCATGGACTGCTCCACTGGATTAGGCCTAACAGTTGTTTTCTAATTTATAGCAAACAGTTAAAAGTCAATTGTGTGATGATTTCAACAAACAAGCTGTAAAACATTTATTGGTAGACATCACATTTTCAGATAAGCAATGTTTTCAAGACTTTGTTTCTTTTTCTTTGCAGTATGCAAAGTGTGTTCTTTTCTCATTTTGAACACTTTTGGGTAGTTTGCACTACATTTCAGCAATGCTATCCTTGCAGCAACTGCACGCCTTGTATTAGTCATCAAATCATGTTTTAAGAATCACAATTAGCTTTTGGGTATGTGACAAAAACCTCACTAAAGCCCCCTGAGGACTTACCCACTGGGAGCAACCTTCGCCTCCCAAAAACAATGGCAGGGCCATAAAGGGGACACTAAAGATATGATGACTGAACAGTTCCAAAGCATGAAAGAAAGCTTTTTACAACAAGAGCTCAGGGGACGCAGCATGGTGCAGCTGGTACTACCTCATCTCTGAAGAATCAAAGAATGAGCAAAGACTTGAGAAGAACATCAGAGCAGTGGAGTGACTTCAAAAAATATTCTAATACGGGGGAAAAAATGAACACATTACTCGTATCTTAACATTTACTGTTCAGACACATATACAGGCTCTTTTTCGTGGCTATACACAAATACTGGGGACAAATATGTATAACCTCCAGAATGCAAATTATCATCAGTACCCAAAAAACCCACAAACAGACAATCTAGCCAGCCATAGAGCACAAGACATCTTGCCCATGTTCAGATTAGGATAAACTTCCACTAGTCCAGCTAGACATCATAACAACCCTGGGATTAAATGGCCATATGCCATAAGGGCTTTCGTTGGTGTCATGGCAGAATTTCTGCTCCAGCGTTTAAGATCAGGTTTCAGGTACCAGGTTGGTCACTGTAACTCTGCATTCCCTTCACTGATGTCAGAAATGGAAGTTGACACATGCCTGGGGTTCAAGGGATGCGGGAATGCAAGATGTTCAAGGACATGCTTCCCAAAAGAGGAGGGCAATGTGACAACCCTGTGCCCTCTGTCTTTCATAACAGCGGACTTCACGTCCCCCCAAGTCTGAAAAGCCTGGGCTGCAGAGGGAAAACAGGTTTGTTACTGCCATCCTGCTTTCACTGTGATACGTCTTTTACCGCTGAACACTAGCTGGTTTGAGGTTATAGCGGTTCATGCATCTGCCAAAACAGCTGTATGTTTTCATCCAGGTCAGAGCCCACCTGATCATTTTTTTGTCATTTTTATGTATTTATAATTTTTTATTTATTTTTATTTCATTTTAATTTTTAAAATAGACCCAGTTTAACCTGAGGTTCTCCGCGTCAGCTGCCCACCGCTCACCTCCTAGATCTTAATACCAGCAATGGTCAAAACCTCAGTATACAAAAAAGAGCAAGCACCGTCTGTCTTATTCTGTGTCTTAACAGTTGCGCAACAACAGTTAATTGGAGATTATACTCTGTCTTAAATAATATCTGCACTCTAACAAGTTGCTTAAATCATGCAAACAGTCTAAGTTAGCCAGCTAACGTTAGCGGGACCTGTAAGAACACCTCCAGTCAGTCTGCTCGCTGTGAAACGCGACAAGACCCACGACCATTTATCCAGTGCTCCACAAACGTAACGCCCACACAAAGTCGCTGAATCGAAACCACCACAGCACTACCAGCAGCGCTACTAATAACACTGAAGTTTAAACTTTCTCGGTGACAACAATGCGCAGTACTCGCCTGCACGAAAGCTAAAGTAATGCCTCAGGTCAGTTACTCCACTCAAGCAGGCGAGATGAGCGGCTGGGCTGCGTTCCGATATACGCACTTGCGTTCTAACTACAACGCATTGCCAGTGGACAGAACTCCGGCAGCTCCAGGCTTCTACGCACTAGCCAGGCATTCTAATGAGAAAACAAGGACGCACATTGGAGCGCAGCCTTGAATAACAGAACGGTAGTGTAGCTAGCTGCTAGTAGGCTAACTAGCCATTCCCAGCCCACAGACTCGACTTCGCTAAGTTTAAAAACACTTTATAACACCGTTCGCCCGGTTACCTGCACGTAGTTGCTCTCGCAGTATTCGGCGACTCTTTCGAGATTAGTGAAACTGTCCAGTAACGCTCTCCGCCCCGCAGGAATCTCTTCCTCCAAGAGCATCTGTAGCTCCGCCATCTTTTGACTTACATCTTTTTTCACAACTGACGATGCGATGCGCTCCGCTTCTCTCTCTCTCTCTCTCTCTCTCTCTCTCTCTCTCTCTCTCTCTCTCTCATCCAAAATGTATTGTAACTTCATTCATTTTTATAATATAAAATTTAGCTTAAAATATTAAAATGAAAAGTATTACATGGTCATTAAAAGCAATAATTAATTAAGTGATCTTTTAAAATAAGTATAAATTAATTTACCACGTTTACCTTGTGTTTTACAAATGTTCATATGCAAACACAAATTCAATTTTTGTAACAACGTTAGTTAGCATAAATAACTTTGAAGCAACAAAAAAAGTTTTTTTTTTTATTTCTGTGTAACATAATTAATTTGTCAAAACCTCACTATATAATAAAAGTATGTTTGTGTATTTGCTTGTTTCCTTGTTTGTTTGCATTTCACTTTTGCCCAGCTCTGCAATTTGATATAATCAATTTGAAATACTTCTGAAGTAAACGAAACTTATTATAAGTTTATTATTATTAGTTATTATTTGTGTTAAATAATGAATTTGTGCTTGTTTGCAGTGCAGTTTATCACACTAAATTGCATAACTGGCTCATGCTGCATGAAAGTCCTCCCTGAAGTTGATGTTACTAGTATAATGGTCATTCTTAATGGATTTAACTGAAAAATGTTACTGATATAATGGTCATTCTCTACTGCTTATCTGATATAATGTTACTGATATAATGGTCATTCTTTACTGCTTATCTGATATAATGTTACTGATATGATGGTCATTCTTTACTGATTTAACTGATATAATGTTACTGATATAATGGTCATTCTTTACAGATTTAACTGATATAATGTTACACATATAATAGTCATTCTTAACGGATTTAACTGATATAATGTTACTGATATAATAGTCATTCTTAACGGATTTAACTGATATAATGTTACAGATATAATGGTCATTCTTAACGGATTTAACTGATATAATGTTACAGATATAATGGTCATTCTTAACGGATTTAACTGATATAATGTTACTGATATAATAGTCATTCTTAACGGATTTAACTGATATAATGTTACAGATATAATGGTCATTCTTTACTGATTTAACTGATATAATGTTACAGATATAATGGTCATTCTTTACTGATTTAACTGATATAATGTTACAGATATAATGGTCATTCTTTACTGATTTAACTGATATAATGTTACAGATATAATGGTCATTCTTTACTGATTTAACTGATATAATGTTACAGATATAATGGTCATTCTTCACATCTAATTCTACATTCTTTATGATAATCTCTAAAATAGGAGACGGTAGAAGATAATTAAAATAAGCAGTGGTACACAACTAATTCTCCGACAAGCCATCATATTATTTTCAGAGAAAAGGAGGAGGGCCAGAAAAAAGAAATTACGCATAAACCGTGCTTAGATCTAGACTATAGTTAGCAATCTAGCCCCTTGGTATTCTTTCTCTCTGGCACAAAATCTCCTCTTTTCAGAACGCTTGTCGGCCTCCAGTGGCAAAAGCGCTCTGCTTTGGATGTAGCAGTTTATGTCTCTCCTCCCTCTCTCTACTTCTTTGATCAGTTTGTAAAGTTGTAGGCTTTAGCATTCAGTATCCCTTTACAAATTCATAAAAATGTATGAGCTAAAATGTATGAGCTATTTTTTTTTAAAACACTTTTGCTGTACTTTGGGATCCATGGTGAACACAAAATAATGGAAATCTCTGATAAAAAAGAAATCTTAAACCATATTATACCTTCAAATAAAGATTTTTCACTCAAATACAGAAAAAATAGTTATTATTTTATTACCAACACAAATATGTTGCAGCTGTGCAACATTCTGAAGCAAATATTAGAAGCTCAAACATCAACATTATGAGAAGACATTTTAAAATAAGAAAAATCCAAGTAAGAAAAAGCAGTGATGGAAAGTTGCACTGAAACTCATTCAGTGTTATTAGACTTCAGACAGGAGACAATCTTAGATTTTACTCTGTTGTAATACCATGACCACTCACAGGGGGTCATTAGAAACCAATATGTGATCACCACTGTTTTTGTAAGTGCAGGATGTAATGTTTATACTGATGTAATTCTGATGTGTATTCTGCTTGTGTGCGATGCTGTGTGGGTGCTGTGACAATAGCGTCTGAGGTTTAGGCGGGAATTTCAGATTTGTCCTCATGTCGTGGATACTCGTCCACTTCCATTCCCATTAAAAATTCTGTGAAAAAGGGACAGGAGAATATGATTATGTTAGAGAATATTATAACCAAAAGCTTCAGAGCTCCATATACATACACACACACATCTTACCCTCTGTGTAGTCCATGTCTGGTCTGGTGGAGACGAAGATCCAGGCCAGTCCAACCAGTAAAGCTACAACCAGATTCACCACAATCCAGGGCTGCAGGATCTGATGTTCAGAGCCCGGAGGCCTGCAACAAAAACATGTACACGTGTATGTGTGTATGTACGAATGTGTGTGTGTATATATATATATATATATATATGTATATATATATATATATATATATATATATATATATATATATGAGCGCACCACATACACACAATACTGTGCAAAAAGTTAAGTACTAATACCCAGTCAAAAGTACATTGTGTATATCATTATATGCAGATAGCATTTCTGAAGTGTATATTTTAGACAATCGACCTGCATAAAGAAGGTCAAACCATGCTAGACCTGTTAGACCACCAAAACTGTCACCATAGACAAGTAGTATTTAAAGCTTTCATTTTTGACAGAGAGAAAATCAAGCTCCACTCTTGCTTCAGATCTAAAAATCCACAGGTGTTTCTGTCCATCCTTCCACTGTGAGAAGACAATGCAACACTGTGAGTCTAAAAGGATGTGTAGCTGTTGCTGAGAAAAAGAAATAGATGACAAAGAAGGAAATTTACAAATCAAACATTTTCAAATACTTGAATTATTTGGATCGTGAGAAGCAAAAAATGCAACCAGCTTCCTAGACTGAACTTTGGAGGTGTGGAAAATATCCCAGCAGATTTCTTTGAAAAAATCAAAGCTAGTCTCCTGAAAAGAATGGAAGCTATAATGAAAGCAAAGGGTGGACACACTACTTACTGAAAAAAAAATGATATTATATTTAGTTATTGAGGTTTCTGTGTAGGCGCAGTGGGTAGCGCTGTCGCCTCACAGCAAGAAGGGCCTGGGTTCGATTCCCGGCCAGGTGACCAGGGTCCTTTCTGTGTGGAGTTTGCATGTTCTCCCCGTGTCTGCATCGGTTTCCTCCCACAGTCCAAAAACATGCAGTCAGGCTGATTGGACATGCTAAATTGCCCCTAGGTGTGAATGTGTATGTCTGTCTGTCTGCCCTGCGATGGACTGGCGACCTGTCCAGGGTGTATCCTGCCTTCTGCCCAATGACAGCTGGGATAGGCTCCGGCACCCCACCGTGACCCAGAAGGATGAGCGGTTTAGATAATGGATGGTTTCTGTGTAATTTTCTGTTAAATATATTTTTTCTGCATTTTTTCCTGGGACTGAAAAAAGAATGCTTTGTACTGAATTTCTGTTTTGACTGGGAATTAAGCAAATGAAAGTGTGGTCTCTGATTTTTGCATAGTACTGAAGGATGAAGGAATGATAGGCTCACCATAGTGTCTCGTTGGCAGTAGGGTACAAGTTTATGCGGTCACTGGTCATCTGCTGACTGAGAGATAAAATAAGAGCTGCAAAGTACACTGGAAACACAAAAAGCACAAATTCACACAGAAATTGCCTTGTAGCTCATATCTTACAGGCATTATTGACAGGCTTATTACTCATTTTAACTCACAGAATGAAGCGAGTGCTGCTGGGTCGAGTGTGAGAAACCCTCGCAGAGCCATGGAAGCCTTGGCCAGATTCACCCTACAGAGAAGAGTGTACAAATCAGAAAACGTCACTCAAGATATCCTTTTATTGAAGGTTTAGCTATATTGTTACCAATGTTAACGTTAGTGAGTTGTGTAGTGAATAATGCCAGCTCTCACATTTTCAGTTTTAAATGTAATACATTTAATAATCAGTGACCATTCCACTGAAGAAATGGCATAGGAAGGTGTAGACTCCACTGGCCCTACAAGTCTGCTGCTGCAAATAACTGGTCACATCTAATGAGCATATATACCTGTCAAAGGCAGACACAGTACTAATAGCCAGCAGTAGGTAGAGTAGAGACTGGGCGGGGTAAGCTAAGCTGTGGTACTGCTGTAGCAGGTTGGGCAGTGTGGTCAGCTGCTCTCCAGCCAGAACATAAACAACAATAATATTCCATACAGCGTAGCCTGCCAGAAAGCCATGCGAGAAGAGCCCAATGATCCTACAGGGGCAAACAGAGATACCCAGTGTAATGCATGATGGTCAATATAATGGATTTATGATTCACTGGCAGGTTTAGATGACATGACTGAACTGAAATTAATCACTGATTTAACATAGCTTAGCATATTTGATTCTCCTAACTGTGAAATGCTGGTTTAACAGAGAACTGAAAAATGTAAAGGGGAATTCTGCCAATCATGCGTGCATAATTAAATCATTAAGTTGTAAACAAAGTCATTCGGGTGATTTGATGTGAAATGCTCCATCCTAGAGAAACATACCGAATCAGAATTGTTCACACCAGTGGTGATAGGAACCAGACATCTGAAGCGTTTGAAACTCGCTCACAGAAAGCTAATATGCACAAAATAGTTACAAATATGTTGCCTGATGCCTCAGACATTATCAAAAGTTTTGAGAAAAGTTTTTGGCCTAAAATTTATTTTTAAAAAATACATTCTTGGCAGAAATATGTATACAGAACATTGTAAGTCAAAACAGTCTCCAAAGAAAACGTACTGTTTCCTAACGTTTTCAAACTCAGAAGACATGTAAATTCACCAATGCTAAAAATAAAATTGGCTATATTTGTGTCATAGGCATAGCAACCGCTGGTTCCCATCACCACCAAAAAACACCTACAAAACACTATCTCAACCACTCAATTATGTAGAAATAAAAAAAAACTGGTGTAATTCCACTTTACACCTTAAGAGCCTGTATGTGATTCACAAAACTACATAACGTACATGTCAGTTTCATAGTAGCTACAAAATCCTTCAGAGTAACATTAATACTGATGAAATTTTGTGAAGGTACAATTTGGATTAACATTTAAAAGTTTTCATTAGAAAAAGAATTATTAATTAATAAATTTAATTATTTATTTATTTAATATTATTTATTATTTTTTCTATTGCTTTGTTAAAAGTCAGTAATCATATGTGATAAAACTGAATATGACAAATTAAGCAATAAAAAACTCTTTTTAGCGAAATGGTTTTATGTACTTCTTCAGACAACATATTGACCAATTGAAATGTAAAGATACAGGCAGTAATTGCTAAAGGGATTTACTAAAACAGTTAATAGTTAATGTGATTCTGACTTAGAGATTGAAGTCTTTTTGTGGCTTCTTGTTCTTCATCTCACCTGAAGCCACTGTGAACTCTCATGGCCACGTCCCGTGTGTTCCAAATGGGTCTCACTTCCATGAACTCTTCCAGTTGCTCACGGGTCAGGTCCAGACGATCTCTCGCCTGAAACCGTCCTGCACACAGAGAACAGTCATATGATGCAAACACACAACACAGCCTTTACCACAAGTGTTTTACTGATACTAGCATTAGGGAAAGATTATTGTGTATGTTACACTATTAAAAATAAAGATTTCTAAATAGTTCTTGGCTCATGTATAGAATCTTGGAATCTTGGTGTAGAATCTTCACATTTTGTAGGGGTTTTAAAAATGTTACTGCGTTCCAGCCTAAAACCAGAGTTTAATAGGTTATTTGTCACATTATGCAAATTTCTGTAATGCAGCATTTTGTTCCTGAGCCTAACAGAGTTCACAGTTCTGTGTCATTTTCATGTTTTCCTTCATTAATTTTCTACATCACCCAGAATTCACTCTAGGGACTAAGGCAGCGCTGTAGACACCAGAAGGTATGATAACAACGGATGCGTCCTTCTAAGAATATAGGCTTTTCATAGCAAGCCATGATGGACAAATAAAATAGGGATTGTACACCCTAATCCTTATTTTATGAGAAATGGCCAATTTCTTCCTTAAATGTGATCAGCACTTACGGCTTCTCTCCACAAACACTTTGCTGAGAGGCTGGCTGTGGCCCAGTGGGGCAGAGAACAGAGAGCGATGAGAGATAGGAGTGTGTGCGTCAGTGACGATGTCGTCCTCTTCCACGCCCAGTTCATTGGTGTACTGGTTCTCTGTTATCTTAGCCTTTCTGCAGAGAGGAGAATTCCATCATAGTCTTTTCATGAAGTGCTAGATTCAGTTCTCTCACAATAATGATCTGCTCTAACTCCTCGTCCACTCTTACCGCTTCCTTTTGCTTTTCCTAGGGACTCCCTCTACATCTATTTGTGCCTCTCGTGCGTCCCCATTCGCGAGGTCTTGCTGCTCACCTTCCATGTCTATGAAGAAAGGAAATCATTAAAATTGATGATTGACTAAGCAAAAAAGAGATATATAGTGTCCATTTTAACTGATTACCAAAAGTATGTGTCTTCTTTTTCTTCTTCTTCCTCTGTGGTGGGATGTCCTGAGGCTCAGGGGTCAGAGTGTCCCTGTTTTCTGACTCCATATGACTGGCCAGGCCTTCCATTTCAAGAGCAGGCTCTGTTCCTGCTGGACGGATCAGTGATATGAACAGAATACAGGAAGACGTAAACTGTACCTCAGACATCTGGTAGTAACTCCATACTGAACAAATAAGTGACAATATCAACTCGACCGATCACTAGCAAAACCCTGATATGATGGGGATGCTAAAAGTTCTCACCATCTGGATCTTCCATGTCATTGATCTCCTTCTTAACCTTTCTCTTCTTGGGTTTGGCAATGGGCATCTCATCTGGGTAGAGGGCAGAAGGAGGACAAATTACTATGCTAAGAGCTGCTCCCTTTACCTGCTCCTACCTGCCTAAGTAATTAGGGGTTCAAATACGATTAAGTAGTTAAGATAAAATTAGGGAAGTAATGAGGTAAAATGAAGTAAGTCACTGAAGTATGTATAGAGATAAAGAAAAATAGAAATGACTGGATTTGGATTTAAATAAAGTCACCACCTTTTTAAGTGTTAGATATTTAATAACGAGTCTCTTTTACTCACCTCCAGCTTCTTGGCTTCACCATCATGTTTGTAAAATCATGGAGGAATAATAATGAACAGAGAACGAAATAAACAGTAAAGGTCAGTTTCTTAGCCAAGGTGTGTATAATGTAGATGCTTAGGAAAACCAGCATTTATAAGCTGTTAAGGATAATGACCATGTTACTCTTTATAATTGTGTATACCTCTTTAAAGGCTTCTAAGGGACACAATTCTAAAGATACTCAGGTTAACAATTTATCACTTGATTACAATTCACTTAAGTATTTAAAATAAATCACTTAAATGGATTATCAGTTTTCATGCCACAGCATAACTTTTACAGAACAAGTGAACCCACATATGTCAAATTCAGTATAATGAAATGCACAGAATATCTTGTGGTAGAGCTGAAGTCATGAAATATTGTATTGTTATACTTTAAAGGAACATCTAACAGTAGACATTTTTTATCTGCAATCATGTCTGAGTTTTCCATTGCACTGTTAAAATATTAGCAGTCCTCTGTGGCCAAAAGAACTGAATTTCATGTGATAAATTAAGTGTTAAATCCTAATTTTTTAGAAAAGTGGTTTGACCAATTTAAAACTTTTTTCAGATTTGTACTCAGGCTAACTCAGACAACATGTGGACCAAAGGAAAATTAAACATTTAAGATATGGTCATAAATGGGTTAATTTATTTATTACCTGCTTCAAGAAAACTACAAGATGCAATGATGTTGCTGGGATCATGAGGTATTCTTACATATTAGCATGTCTCCTTAAAATGTCTAAAACAAGGGTGCCCAAAGTGTGACCTGCAAAGACATTTGCCCTACCTCCCTAATCAACTGTGAGAAACAAAATTATTTTTCTTAACAAAACCTTTAATATAACATTTAAAAAAAATCATAAGTCTTAATATCACACATTATGAAAGCACACTTACTTTTCACTTTTTTCAACACATCCCAGCAATGTGCGAAAGCGTAAGGCTAACAAACAGGTAGGTTTTTGCCCTTGGCCCACCACTAACATCACACTTTGGCCTCTCAAAGCAGAAAGTTTGAAAGTACAAATATTTAAATACTTAATATAAATGTTTGTTCTTTTTTAGTTGCAGATATTTTTGAAGAAACTGACCTTTGCATTGGAGGCACTCCACGCTGACAGACAAAAAGAGAAGAGACAGAGTAACCCGATGAAAGGTGACCAAAATGAATTCAGTAGGTTGCAGTCACAGTTATGATTTAGGCCATCATCACATTGTAGGGATCCAAAGCAGAGCAGAAATATTCTCTACAGTCTTCAGGTTTCACAAGTAAGCTGACGAGATCACAATCCAATCATGTCACCTGATGACACCTCCAAACACGCTTGCCAGCAGCATGCGTGATTAAACCCATTACATGCTGTACGTGATAGTAACCCTGACTAACTACAATGAAATACACTGTGTATACAGTATGGTCTGAACAAACTACCAAGAGCTATTATTTTTATTCAAATTCTATTTCACAGACCAGATTCACTAATATTTAGTGAAAATATCTCAATATGTAGTACATCTACCGTTTGCCATCCAAGCTCACTGACTCTACAGGTTCCTGCAAACGTTCCCCTTGCTTCCAAAGATTAATTCAATGGGATTGTGGTCTGGACTAAAAAGGTAATTTGTCTCAGTTTTAAATAATAATGAATAATGATGAGCATCAACTGAATTTATTTGCAATATCTTTTGGTAAATGATGAAATAAAAACAGTTCTTGACAGTGAATTCAGGGTTTCAGACCCTACTGTAGGAGCAATTTGTATCATACAGCTTATTCCTGTGGAGGTGTAGTCTTTAAGATAACCAGATTATAAAGACAACAAGGTAACCCGAAGCCAACCCTTGGTAATCCGGAAGGGCAATTTAACAAAAGGTGGCAAGTTAGAGGAAAGATAGTGTAACAGGACTTGTGACATACATAGACTCAGTTCTTCTTTTTTTCTGAGCCAAAGAGAATCTAGAAGTTTGTAAATCTTTTAAATTATGAAGAATATTCAGCTAAATACTGAGTTTCTCAAGTCATACTTTCATACTAGCTTCCTACAGCTCTTAGATGAGTCTCAGTGTCTGCATATTCCTTATGAAAAATGGAATCAATAATATGCTGCACTGAAAGTCAATGCGTCACTCTCCGGAGAGTACGCGCACCACCTGTATCAGGAGCCTAATCCACAGTCTACGGCTGAAGCGCTTGCCTCACACATACCACCCCAAGCAAGTCTTAGTATGTGCTTCATTACCTACACTAGAGTCTCCTGCTGTATAATCTGTGAGTGAGTGACAGATAGACTGACTTACTGCCTGTTTTCTCCCCATTGTGCTCAGGTCGGAGTCATGGTGCTGGATATGGCGGTGTGGAGGGAGGAGGAGGGTGGCCTGGAGCTGCTCTGAGGCCGTCTAATCCTGCACTAAATCCACACAGGCGTGCATCTGCCAAGCAGGGAATTAGTGAGGAAGAGATTGCTGTGTGTGTTCTGAGGACATGCAGGAAGATATAAACACACAAGCACGGCTCCTGTGCACTCACACACAGCAAGCAAGGAACAGGCATGACCAGCACACCATTCATTAGTTATAGTGAGGACAAGATGCACATATTCACTTTATTTTATCTTAAAAACAGTCATTTAAGACAGTAGCACAACAATAGAGCTTTCACATACACCAGCCTCAGCTGTACCATCACAGCACAAACCCTTCACACCTGTCTATACATATCAACACAAAAGACAAGGGCATATAATGTTTTGCTTTTTCTCCCCAGAAAAAGGGTATAAAACAGTAGCAAGGCTTTAATAGTAAACAAGTCCCACAATCACACATACACATAATGCAGTAATAACACTTATACTAAAGGCTATAATGCTTAAATCACATTTGTTTTTCTTCTTTGTACAGTCAGATTAGTTCACTTACTGAACTGTCATAAATATATGTAAACCAGATTTGAAACAGCTTAGTTCCAGTTTTTTGCTGTTTAAATCTTAATTAAAAGATCTGTACATGGAAACATGTACATGGAAACATTTGCTGCTTTTGAAACAAGCACGCCACAAAGTTGGAGTAGGGCTGGGCAATATGGCAATATTTATCATTATCACAATATAAACTACATGTTTCATTACAAAGACAGCATAATTAATCCTGTTTAATTGGATTTAGTTTAGTACATCATGTGCAATGTTGAACAAAAATCATCGTACTGATTTTGATAGTATTTCTTTAAATGTGGCTCTGACTGTTCCAACTTTGTTGATATTGCTTATCATGACAGTTTTGTGATATTGCATTTTGGCCATATCGCCCACCCCTAAGGTAGACACACAAAAAAATGCTTATCAAGACAATATCTTCAGGGCAGACATAGAAACCTGGCTCAGAGAACATGAATAGATTAAACGAAATAAAAAGATGTAATAAAATCAGAAATCAAATCAAATCATCTGCAACAAACCCTCAACACTAATCATCTGGCTGTTGGGAGTTAATGATGTCATCAATAACACAAAAAGTCTCTCTTTGTCAGATGAAAAGAAATAAGCTTCTGTTTTTTGTGTAATTGAGTGCATTTAAAATGTTGCTAACTATCTGATCTTAATCTCCCTTCTTCGGTCTTAGTGGCAGGCTGTGCGTGTTTGTGTGTGGATGAGTTTGTTTGTGTATCAAGATTCGTCAAAGCTGATCCAGTTGGCTGGTATCCACTGTGGCTCCTCCTGAGCGTGCTGGATAGCTGCAAAAAGATCCATGCATGCGTCCTGTAGTCTGTGATTTACAATCACACAGTCGAAAAACTGACTGTACTGAGCCTCCATCATCCTGGCGGCCTCTTCAATCTTCTCAAAGTCCTCATCCTGCATCACACAGTAAGAAATAAAAGGGGAAGGTTACAGTTTAAGACGTCAATGTAAGTTACAAACAGGGTCTCTAAAATCACTGAACAGACTGTAGGATGTCTTCTTACTCTGAAAGTTCTCTTGAAGTAGCTGCTAGCTATAAACTTGGCATCCCTCCTTGTTAACTTCATGCGTTCAAGAGATGGAGGCTTCACAAAGATGATGTATGGCTTCAGCTTCTTGGTTCTCACTGCATGGATGCACTAGAGTAAAGGAGATACATGGTCATTATGCACTTTCTTTATAATCGGCACTAATGGTCACACTAATCATCAACACACTAACGTGAGGTTCGATGTCGATGATGCAGGTTTTTCCGCTGTCCAGCACATCTTTGATGGAATCAAAGCAGGTACCGTACAGATGACTCTTATGCTCCCCATATTCAATAAATCTGCCAAAAAAAAAAACACAAACAGCATATACTGTAGATGTTGTCACTGTCCATAAAAATATGTATCTCCAAAATAGTGACTTTACAGGAGAAGGCAAAAACATTCTTAACTTTTATTGTAAGTTGATGCAAAGAGCTTTTATTCCAAGTGATTTTGTAGCATTTTCTATTGGTCTATATTCAAAGTTTTTTACAAGGTTTTTTGGACAGCGATGATATGCAATGTTAAAAAGTAAGAAACTGTACACCTACTTGTGATTAACCATCAAGTATTCAAACAGCTCTTTGGTAACAAAGTGGTATTCTTGTCCGTTCACCTCTCCACTCCTAGGGGGCCGTGTAGTGTCTGAAGAGAAATGAACAAGACTACGCTAGTCAGAATACACCACCGTTTTCTGCTGCCGTTTAATCAGCAATCCATGCCTAGTGCATTAAATCTGCAAACCTCAATTTCAAAAAGCCTAGGACAGTATATGAAATGTGAAAAGCAGTACATTCTGTTTGACCTGTGTTAAATAAAAACAGTACGAAAACATGACAGTTGATATTTTATCTTTTAAACTTTTGTTTTTTGTTGTTTTTGTGTAAATATAGTCTCATTCCAAACTCAGTTTCAGCAACACATTCTAAAAAAGTTATGACGTATACATGTTTACCACTGTGTTACATCACCTTTCCTTTTAGCAACTGTTTAAATGATAATTAATGTATCAGGACTAAAGACACTAATTAATCCAGTTTTGAAAGCACAATTTTTGGCCATTCTTCTGTTACACAAATCTCCAGCTGGCCTTCATCACTGTATTTTGTGCTTCATAATAAGCCACAATTTTCAATGGGAGTCTAGACTGCAGGGATGCCAGTCTACGACCTGCGCTCTCTGATCAGGCAGACATGCTGTAACACTTGCAGAATGTGGCATGGGCTGTCACACTGAAATTAACAAGGACGTCCCTCAAAAAGATATTGTAAAAAGCAGCATATCGCTGTTGTCAGAACAAAACCTTGTATCTCCAAAAATTAGAACTTTACAGGAGAAAAAAAAACATACTCTACTTTTAATGTAAGTCAATGGAACCAGGCATTTTCCAAGTAATTCTGAGTTTTTTTTTTTATTTACACACAATGCAAAGAACAACAAGTATTTTCGAATTATGTCAAAAACTGAAGAATGACAAAAATGGAGATACGAGGTTTCATTCCAACAGCAGTGATATGTTGATCCAAAATGCGTACACATCTTTCAACATTAATGGTGCCTTCACAGATGTACAAGCTACCCATGTCATGGGCACAAATACACCTCCATATCATAACAGACTTTTTTGAACTTCACACTGGTAGCAATCTGGATGTTTCTTTTCTTTTTTGGTCTACAAAACGTCTATTATTTCTGGAAATAATCTGAAAGGCTGACTTGTCAGACCACAGTACATGTTCCCACAATGCATCAGTCCAATTAAGATGAGCCCAGAGAAGTCAGCAGTGTTTCTGTTGTTGACATATGACTTCCACTGTGCATAGCACAGCCTTAACCTGCATTTGTAGAAGCAGCAACAATTGATGTTTATTGACAATGGTTTGTAAAAGCATCACAAAAGCATGCTAGAATAAGAATGCAGTGCCATCTGAGGGGTTAAAGGTCATTTCTGAAGGACATTTTTAGCCTTGCCCTTTACACACATAGACCTTTTCATGATATAGTGCACTGCAGAGGGTGAAATACCTAAAATCCTTGCTGCTTTTACACTGTTGGATTACCCATTAACACATTTTTTGGCAAAGTGGTCAGCCATTACCAAAGCAATGATGATGATAAGGTTAAACTTTAAATATCTTGTCTTTGTACTGTTTTTGTGTCAATACAGGTCAAAGTGTATTTACAAAACGCTGCTTTTGGTTTTTATATGCATTTTACTTACTGGAATTCAGGTTTGTATTATAGAAAATGGCATTCAGCATGAGAGAAACAGAATATTTTTCTGTGGTTAAAATACACTGTAAAAAGTAATAGATGGAACTCACTTGATCCAAATAGCAGTATTGTGCTGAATGTAATATATTTAATCCTTATGAAAATTATGTACACATTTGAATCATTTAAATTCAAGGCATTAGTTTTTTCTCAGGGTTTCAGTACACCTTCAGTGTACCATGATTAATTTATTCCACACACACAAATCAAGAGAAGAATGCACTCACAGGGTATTGGTCCCTGAAAGGTGTTGGGGTTGATTTTTATCAGCCTCCTGCGTAATTCATTTACTCCTACTCCTGATGGACCTGAGAAAAACAAGCAACACAAAAATACACTTTGATATTGATTTGTACAGTACTGTGCAAAAATTCAAAATTCAAATATTTATATTGAAAGGAAAATTACATAGTAGGCTCAAAAACTAAATATAATTTGTCAATTTGAAGATATGCTTTCAGTTGTCAAAGAAAGCTGCTATTTTTCCACACTTCCAAAGTTCAGTCTTTGAAGTTGGTTGCATTTTCTGCTTCTCTCAATCCAAATAAACACAAACACAAATTTATACTTAGTCCATAAAACCATACTCCACATATGTCCAGTTTCTTACTCTAGTGAAAATTGTCTTCTTTTTTGGCTAGTTTCTTTTTTGGACAGCTTCTTCTCACAGTGAAAGATGAAAACACCTGTGGATTTTTTCAGACTTCCAAACGAAAGAAGATTGTTTTTCTGTCTTTCAAAGATGAAAGCATTAGGTCCTGTTTATCTGATAGTGACAGTTTTGGTGGTCTACCAGGCCCTCTATATTAAAATATATATTTTATTATTATAACTTTTTTGACGTCAACTTAGATTTCACACAAATTTTTACAGTGCATGCATGATGCAGTCTCTCACACAACCTCTGCAAAAAGAAAATCTTGATAGACCCATTAATCTGTTGTTCTGAAATTTAATTTAATTTCCTTGTAGCTTAAATTTTACTTGCCTATATGCCTACATGAAAACTCTATATGCCGACAAGAAATGATCTGAACATCTGAATTAACAGTACATGACTGTTAATTCTTACCCAGGAGAACAATGAGGCGTGGAGGCTCGCTCCTGTTGCGCTGGTAGTTGAGCACCTCCTCGTATGGACTGGTTGAGGCACTGTGGCAGCTGTTAGGGCCGCAGAAATGACAGGACTGCCTCCTCTTACTGGGAGCCCTCCTCCTCCACAAGCGCAGACTGTGTCTGAACCCAGCTACACACAGCAATCAGTCCATCAAATACTCAAGTACCATAATTACACTATCAGCCATGACAAGGCCTGTAATGATGATGATGATGATGGTGCTACTGTGATAATAAATAGCCTTTTGGTGAAATCCTACCTCACTGGATCAGATCAATAAACAACAAAATTCAAACAACAAATTCAAAGTGCATACCAATATAAAAGCCCTCCATGTGTCCACTGTGTTCACCCTCCTCTAAAACAGAACAGTGAAGAGTAACGTCACAAAACAAGAGCAAAAGACACTCATCATACACTGCTGTTCAAAGATCTGGAGACCATCTTTTCAAAAATATAAAACCGATTCTACTGTAGAAAAATGCATAAAATGATTCTAATATGCTAGTATTGTGTGGCTTCACAGGTTTCAAATAAACAGCAGTTAACTTGTAAATAGGTCATTTGTAAATAAATGATTATAGGATATTAATTATGAACTTTTTCTAGTTCCCAAAATATTTGAAATATGTAACAAAACATCTGAAAATACTTTATCTAATGTCCAGTTTATAATCTTTCAATCTGCACTGCATACATTATTACTGTATAAAAAATAAATTATTAACATTCAAACTATACCTAACAAATATATCTGGTTAAAGCAAAATCAAAACTGCCATTAAACGGGCCAAGACCAAAAAAAAAACAAAGTTTCCTGGCTTTTTTGGAATAAGAGAGTAACCACACTGAAACTTCAAATGTAGCCTTTTAACCTTTTAAAGTCATTGTTTTGCATGCTGTCATTAAAAACCAAATCTGCCTACATCAGTTTAGCCACACCTATTCATGACAAAGCTATAAGGAGTGTTTCAGCGCAGACTGTTTTGGAATGAGGCACAGTACAGGGCAGAAAAGATCAGAACAAAGGTCATTTACATATATCAGTCGCAAAGGCACAATATTACAAATAGCCTGCTAAGGATAAAGAGAGATAGAATATGTAAAAATGAATCAGTACTATCTTTGGTACATAAAACAGCAAGGAAAAGGAAAAAAAATAAATGTAAAAACAAAAAGGTAGGATATGGGCTAGATGTCAAGTATGTCAATCTGTGAAGATTTCTCAATTTAGACAACAAACACTTACATTAAAAAAGACTTACCTACCAGTTTCAAAAGCTTCATCATCTGCAATCAAATAAAGATTCAGATGATGATGAAATACACCATTAAACATCCAGTCTAAATACTCTATTATGTATCCAGTCTATAAAGTAGCATGAGGTCATCACCTGCATCTGCAGACTTCTCTTCAATAGCTCCTTCTTCCTCTCCTTTAAATACAAAAAGAGCAGATGTTCTTTAGTCATGATCATAATTAAGCGGCAATATCATGTACTTTGTTTTTTTTGTGTTTCGTTTGATAACACAATGTCACAGAACCTCAAAACTACAGCACATTAACAGTAACTGACACATCTATAAAATTCACAAATAACAACACTAATGTTTCACAAGCTAAACTAACTGGTACATACCAACATCAGCTGCACTCACTGCATATAGGCAAGATTAGGGGTGCATTAAAAACCAATACAAAAATGACTGAACACTGTCAACATATCAATATGTAAAGCACAGGTATATTCTATCACTGGGTTCAGACTGCCTCACTAAGGTTCCTTAATGTGTGATTAGATTAGCACTGTAAAGGGCAGCAGATCAAGTTCCTGGAGTTAACCTCCTCTGAAGGTGATGGAGCACAGTCAAACACCTGATTATGTGAAACATCATACAATGCACTGCAAAAACTTCTGTATGTTTAAAACATTACTGCTACTTACAGGGTTTTATACAGGTGTGGGCCTGGTAAGACTGAGAC
Organism: Colossoma macropomum; assembly: GCF_904425465.1. Lineage (NCBI taxonomy): Eukaryota > Metazoa > Chordata > Actinopteri > Characiformes > Serrasalmidae > Colossoma > Colossoma macropomum. The sequence goes on along the minus strand of NW_023494784.1, from coordinate 30,863,360 downwards.
CACCAGAACTCCCTCTTCTTGCTACAAAGAAAAAACAGTAGGAGGCAAAAGGAGACATGAACCCTTCAGCAACTCATTAAAATGAATTTCACAGGAGACTTGCTATGAGATACTGATATCATTGGCTTACTACTCTGAGAAGACCATTAGGGAAGAAATTCAATGTTTCTTTTTATTTTTAAGGTCTGTCTCTTACCTTTTGAAATGGCTGTTGGATGGTACGAGGCCTGCACAGGCTGTAGTATTGGGCAGCAGCCTGGCCTGCCACCACTCGACATCTCTCTGGTCAACAATCTCCAGCAGGTCCCCTTTGCTAAAGGCCATGCCTGCATCTGGGCATGGAATGGAAGGGTCCTGCAGTGGATTGTAGTCTACCATGGCTCTCATATACAGCTAGTCAGAGCAGAGATGAAAAACGTCTAGTATTGTGCACAAATCAGAGATTTATTAGATTTGATTTATTGAATTTCCAGTCAAAACGGCCATTCACTATAAGTTATTCATTTTCAGGAGATATTTCTGAGGAGATTAGATAAAAGATAATCTATTGTCACAAGGAAGAGGAAAGTCAAAGGGAAAAAGTGAAAACAAAAACCCTCCAAAATTGGACTTGAACAAGACTGAACTTGTTATTTATTAATAACTGGAAAATTAGCACAGTTTTCAGGTTTCTGCAACTTGTTACATTATTTACCATATTATTACCAACATTGCAATTACTGCCTTATTGGTAATTTAAGAAAAGTTACATGTAACTTTAAGGAAGTACAATTTGTTACTGTAATATTACTATATTATTACCTATTTATCGCTGATCTGTAAAGTGCAACCAATATGTGCTTTCTGCTTTTTTCACAACACTGGCAAATGAATAACCTCTTCTTAATACCAGTTTTGACTGGAAATTACATAAATGATGGGTGGTCTCTGACTTTTGCAATGTACCGTTAATTTTGATACTGTAATTGTTGCAAATGCTGAAATGTACTACAGCACATTATGTGTCTATGAAAACCATCACAGATAAATACAGTTCCACTGCCATCCTTGTTCCCTCCAACTACCTGGGGTGCTTGTAAACCTTTAAGTGGGAAGATCTGTATAAGAAAGATTGCTTTACTTTTAGGGGTGAAGTCAGATTAACCTACGGTAGTACTTACAGTTGCATGGCTGATGGGAGGCTGTGGTGAGTTGGGGATCACCTTGAACAGGATAGTTCCTTGAGAATGTACCTACAAATAACAAAGGACAGAACAGTAGTTATGTAATTACAAATTAGGACAGAATACAATCTTTCCCTAAAGAAACTCATTCTTACCAGGATCTGAATGACTTGCACAGGTTCCAGACCCTCCACTGGCTCCCCATTCACCTCCACCAGTTTATCACCAGGATAAAGGAGACCTTAAACGCCAAAACCCACACACACCACACACTGACTGTTACACCATACCAACAAATCTGCTACCCTAAACATGCATTACACTCAAAAATGGTGCCACAACATGTTTCTTTGAATACCATCACAGAAAAACTACTTTTGGTAACTAAAGAACTACATTTGAAAAAGAGATTAAGTGAGTATGCGTGAAGAACCTATTAAAGGTTTTAAAAAAACTTAACACAATTAAAGGTTCTACACCAATTTGAAGATTCTTTCTCAAACTTTTACATCATATGGAGGTTCTTCACATTTACACATCTCTGGTGCTCTAATAAACCATCCATTAAAAGTTTTTAAGGGAACCAAAAGTGATTATTTTCCAAAGCAGCACATAACCCTTTTTTGGCACATTTATGTTTGAGAGTATACCATTCAAAAGTTTTGAATTCAATTGTCATATTAATACATGAAATTTGATTCAACGAAAACGTACACAGTGTAGACAAAAATACTGTAAGCTAGAAATTCCTTCTCTAATTCCTTGGGAAGTTATCCGAGTCCACCACATCACCACTTTCAAATACAAGGTATTCTGAGCATTCATTTCATTATAACCTAGATAACTCTGTTAATCATTCTAAACGCATCTAAAATGTCTCAACTGTTTTAAGCACCTAGTTGAAATAGCTGAAACCTAATCTGTACAGTAGCAGCATCAGAAAAGAATCATTGTATACATGTATATGTGCAATTAAATTGGTTTTGTTTTATACAAAACTGTGATTCCAAATATTTAAACTGTAGTGTGAGTCAGATATTTAAACTGTAGTGTGAGTTGCATTAGCCACATGCAGCCAGGATTCTTGAATCGGGAATCAGCTTTGTAGCTAGAGTACAACAAAATACCCATGATGGTTTACATACTCACCACTGCGATCTGCTAGTCCTCCATGTATCACCCTCGCAATAAAGATCTCCCCTGTTTTCTCATCCTTTTTAATAGTTGCTCCCTATCAAATGCGGGAAAAAATGAAATAGAGAACGAATGATTACTGATGTCTTATAGGAATCTTATATTAATAACTCACTGACAATGAAACAGGAAAAGCATCATGGAAAAGGTCCTCATGCAACATACATACAAGCATCTGTGGTATGGAAGGTATGCAATGATTAAGATGAACAAATGAATCAGTAAGAAACATCAAGAATATAATAATATGAGATGAAGTATAAAGAATGAAATCACAGAACACAAAAACTGGATGAAGTGTCAGGTATGTCACTTGCTAGCAAAACAAGAAAAAATGACTCATGTAATAAAATAATGATGGAAAGCAAATAATAAAAATCAGTGCCTGTTAAACCTTATGCCCAGCTGCATTGGTGAGTAACGTCAGAAGAGCTTTTAAAGTCCGTCGACCTCACGAAGAGAAAGCCATAAGACACAGAAAATCAGCCTCAATTATTTCTTCATCTTTGACTTTCTCTTCCCACTGGAGAGGCAGCCTATTGTTCCATAGCCATCATTTAGCCTTGACACTGTTGAACCATTAGAGTGGAAAGACTGTCCTTTATTACTTCTGAAGGGTATTGCTTTTATGCTCCCTCCTCTCGGGGTGCAGGAAGGCTCCTGTGATCTCAGGGTCTCCTCCATGTAGGAGCTTACAGAGCTGGAGCAGGTGGAGGAGGATGATGACGAAGAAGCAGAAGAAAGCACAGCATGGCTTCCAAAAACACTGCAAGGAACACTGGGTACTTTAGCCTCATTTGGTGGTCTTGATAACACAGCATGTGTTTTGGTTGCAGTGGATGGTTCCGGAACATTTGGAGGCCTACAAACACAAGAGAGTTCAGGCGACTTGTTGGATACGATCAGGCCCTGCAGCTTGTCCACCACCTCCACCAGGAGGCTCAGGGCCTGAGCGTTCTCCTCCACACTGTCAGTCATCCTCTCTGTCACAGCCACCATCCTGTGGCTCAGGTGGCGCACATCACCGCTGCTGCGCTCCATGCTGTTGGCCATGCTGTGCATAGCGGACTTGAGCTCATCCAGACTGCGCTGTTTGGTCAGTTCCAGGGTGTGGCGGGAGGAGCAGGGGGTCTGCAAGGTCCTGTGGGTCTGGAGTAGAGGACTGGAGGGAGCAGTGTGGGGATAGGAGCAGATCCCAGAAGAGAAGCCCACAGAAGGGGACTGAGAAAAGCAGGTAGAGGTGCTGTACGGTGTTTGAGTGCATGTCCACTTTGGCAAGTGATTTTCATAGATGCCTTTCTCTGTGTGATCAGTCAGGTGAAACAGAGATTAATTGTCGAGTTAACAAGAGAACAGGAGTTAATGAGAGGTTAAAAGGTGAAAGATATCATATATTAAGACTGAATTCAGAGGCAAATTCAACAATACAGGAAAATGATTCAGTACTGGGCAAAAATCAGTGACCACCCATTATTTACTTAATTGTGAGCCAAAAACTGGGATTCTTGAATTCATTTTCAGGATATATTTCTGAGAAGATTAGATATAAGGTAATCCACTTGCATCATGAAATAATAATAAAAATAAGTGTAATAACAGGAGTTTCCAGATCTGGAGTTCAGAAATGATCGAAAGATTTGGAGAAAACGGAACTCCTAACAACCGTGCAAGCCTGGAAAACCGTCAAAACTGCCATTAAGTAAACAAGTCTAAAAGCTATTATCTCTAATAGAAAATTAAGCTCTACTCCTGCTTCAGATCTGAAAAAATCTACAGGTGTTCCTGTCCTCCTTTTACTAAAGACAACTCAGCAGGTCTGAAAGGATGTGCGCTGGTGTTCCCAGAACAACAGACTGGCCACCCCAGAGTCCAGACTTGAACATCATGGAATGTGTTTGGAATTACCTGGATCATGAGAAGCAGAAATCGCAACCATCTTTTAAGACTGAACTTTGGAGATGTGAAAAAATGCAGATTTCTTTGAAGAACTGAAAGAAAGTCTCCTAGAAACAATGGAAGCTGTAATAAAGGCAAAGACTGGACACAATAAATACTGAAATTTCTGATATTATATTTAGTTGTTGGTGTAAATTTTCTGTTCTTTGTTTCCTGACACTGAAAAATTAATAACTTTTTCTTAAATGGCTGCTTTGGCTAGAAAATAAAGAAATGAAAGGTGATCTCTGATCTTTGCACAGTACTGTGTAGAATCATAAAATATCTGTTAAAAATTGACACCCATTGACAAAGATTATTTGCCCTGTTGTCCATAGGCATGATATATAGACTGTACTGCGCTGTACTGCTGTCCACAGTGTCCTTGGATGTAAAAAATGTTCCTAAATTTTACAAAGATGCTTCACACTCTGACATACAGTATCGTTTACAAAAATGGTTCTTTATAGCCACTAGAAGGTCTTTTTTTCAGGGAACCAATGGTGGTTCTTCTAAGGCATCACCCTAAAAAACCTTTTTGTCACCTCTATTTTTGGCAGTGTGGACTTGAGCTTCCATCACTTTGACAAGCTTTAAAAAGAGGTTTTAACCTTTCGTCCATAGCCATGAAGTAAAAAAGGCTTTTTAATTCATAGCAGAGATCCAAGAAAATTTATGTTAATACAGAAATATCCTTCAAATGGATTCAATGGACTGGAAAAAAGCATTTCATTGAATGCCAAGTATTCTGTCAAAAAGACATCAAGGCCACACAGATGAAAGAACCCATATGCATGTCAAAGTCTCCATGCTGACCCAACACTCCTGCTCTCTTACCCACAGGCACTGAGCTGCAGACGGCTGGGGCAGACTGGTTTGGCCCTCTTCCTGGCAGCTGGCCGTTATGGAGGCATGGGCTGCAGTTGCTAGTAGACTGGTAGTTGGGCAGCGAGTGGGGCTGGACTGTATGCGGGGTGTGCAGCAGGCCAGAGGATACTGATAGACCCCCTGAGGCCTGCAGGGAGAGATCCTCACCTGGGTTTGTAAGTCTCACCAAGGCAAGCCGCCTCAGGCTTTCTGAGTGATTGCACATCCCACCTCCAACACTCTCATCAGTGAAAGACAATAACATTAAATACTAAATAAAAGTATATTATGTTTTACTATATGTAGATTTTTAAAACAATCTTGCTGGCCTGAGTTGTCAGATCAGGGTCAAATTACTGTAAAAAATCTGAAAAGTGAGAACGATGAATAGCAAAAAGAAACATATTACTAATAAAAGAAGCTTTATTCTGTATCAGCAAGTCCTACAAATCAAGAATTAATAACCATCGTGTTGAAATCCTGACATTTCATCAATGTTGAAGCACTGAAAATTTTGAAAAAAAAAAATCTGATGCACCTTCACAGCAGCTTTAAAGAATCCTCAAATCTAACAAAAAATAGCATCATTGCATAACAGTCCAATACTTACCACTCATGACAGAGAGCACAAACAACATATTATTATCAAAAAGTACTGCATTACACAACAACATAAACCAACTGGCAGTAAAGTGTTATTAAAGTAAGACTCTCACAAAAACATATGTCATGCTTATGGAGTGTGTGAAAAGTCTGATTTTCCTCACCAGAGGTTGCTTGTTCTTCACAAGGCAGACGATCCTCATGGCCTCCTCGTCCTCAGGCAGATCATCAGGGAGAGGTGGCAGCACTGGACTGTAGTCCTTCTGAGCCACAGAATCATGCGCTGAAAGCAGAGCCTGTGGAGTGAATGAACTCCATAAATATGCTGGGCCATTATGTTCAACATTAGAGCTCTTACAAAATGACAATCAATAGGAGTAGCATTCAGAGCAAAGCAATAGAAATTTAATATGCTATTTGTGACTGTAGAACATTACCAAGCCCTGTTGTAAGTCTTAGAGGGGAATTCCAACAATTTTTCTAAATTTTTGTATATTTAACACATAAGATTTAAACAGTCATTCAGAGTGAGATTTTTTTTCTATATTTTAGTAGTATTGGACATGTACACTAGTATAAAGCATGCACGTGTTAAGAGTCAGGGTTCCCTTTAAGATGGAAATGGTCACTCAGTGTGGTTTAATGTGCAATGCTCCATTCTAGAGAAACTTACAGATTAAGAATTGTTCACGGTGGTGGTGATACGAACCAGACAGCCAAAGTGTTTAATTTTGCTTCAACATTGCATTGTTCTCTGTAATATTGGATATGTAGAACTGTAGGTGTTTGGATTAATTTATGTGATCCAACAAGAATTTACATAATCCAACAATCTTAAATACATTTGGCCAAATCAGTTTAGACCAATTTTTAACCATGTCCCATCAAGTTCTTAACACACTATATGTCCAAAAGTATCTGGACACCTCTTTTAATCAGTGAATTCAATGGTGCATAACAAAATGGGACATTCTGGTGCAGCTGCACATCAGGACAGAAAGCAGTGATTTATAAATCTACACTGATGGTATTTCAACAAAACAGTACAGTGACAAGATATGAAATTGTTTTTTATAAAAGTATTTTATAAAATTTAAGACTAGAAACATAGTGAAATGTTCAAAAAACAAAAATGTAATGTAATCATGCTTGAATATAAAATAATTTATTTAGGAAAGGCCTAGTCCTTTATGAGCTAGGACGAGCCAATGCTTGCCAAAAATGCATCAGCAAAAAAATACAACAGTTTACAAATAATGTTCCTCAGTGAGTGACTGCAAGGATTTTAGTTATGTCACCCTCTGCAGAGAATATTATCATCAAAAGATTCAAATAATCCAGAAAAGTCTCTGTGCGTAAAGGGCTAGGCCGAAAACCACAACTGAATATCTGTGACCTTTGACCCCTCAGACATTTAAAAAACAGCATGCTTCTGTTACAAATATCACCAATACTTTGACAAACCGTTGTCAATAAACAACGTTTGTCTCTGCAAGTTAGCTATGCACAATGGAAGCCATACGTCTACAAAATCCAGAAATGCTGCAGACTCCTCCGGACTCCAGCTCATCTGAAATGGACTGATGCACAGTGGAAACATGTATTGCGGTCTGATGAATCAACCTTTCAGATTATTTGTGGAAATAATTGACGTTGTGTTTTCTGAGCCAAAGAGGACCATCCAGATTGTACCTATGTAACCTTCAAAAGCCAGGGTCTGTCGTCATCTGTGGGGGCGGGTTTAGTGGGTAAATGGAACATCTATGAAAGCACCATGAACACTGAACACATTTTGGAGGAACATATGCTTTTACACAACGTCTTTTTCAGAGCTGTCCATAGTTTTTTCAACACAACAACACCAAAGCAACATTCTGCACCTGTTACAAACAGCATGTCTGTATAATCAGAGGGTGTGGACAGGCTGGCCTTCTTGCAGTCCAGAACTGCCTTCCATTGAAAATATGTGTCTTATTAAGCTCAAAATATGATAACAAAGGCCCTGTACAGCTGCAAAGTTGAAGACTCGTATAACAGAAGAATGGCAAAAAAATGCTTTCAAAACTGGGTTCATTTGTGTCCTCAGTCCCCAAATGTTTATTAATACTGTTAAAAGGAAAGGTGATGTAACAAAATGTCCCAGCATTTTTGGAATGATTGTATATTTGCAAAAAACAAGGAAGCCCATAAACCTTTGTGTTTTTGTACTGTTTTCAATTTAATACAGGTCAAACAGAATTTACTGATGACTGCCTTCTGTTTATATTAGCATTTCACACACTGTCCCAACTTTTTGGAACTGGGGTTGTGCATGTCTCAGTCGCAATATCTAGCAGTATAACAGCAGTATGGTATTGTGTTCATACGGTGAAGCTCTGCTCTATGTTATAAGCAACAGCATCCACAAACCAGCAAAGCCTGACAACTCAGTCATAACCACCTGAGACCACTTTTCATTTTGCACACCTGGAAATGACGTGCTCTCAGCAGCATGTAGAGCTCCTGGGCCTCAGGGGAGGGGGCAGTCAGCGACCTCATATCTCTCATAATCTGTGGACAGACCAGAGAGGACAGAGCAGAGGTCAGTTGCAGTAAGCGGATATGAAGAGCAGCTGCTAAGGGGTTGAGAGAGGTTTCTAACCTCCTGAGAAAGTGCTGAAGCATAGAGGAGACATGGACTGGGGGACGTTCTTGTGTACTCCAGCAGACACTCATACACCTGCAAGAGAGAAATCAAAGAACATGAAAAAAGCCATGTATAGACTGTTCAGACAATAAGTAAGTCTTATCTTGAACTATAATGGATTTTCTTGAAACATCACCCAGAAATAGGCCTAATCTGTGTGCAGAACATTGGTCCAGATGATTTGTGTATCAAAACCAACTTAGCTATTAAAGTACAACCATTAAAGCTTATCCCTGTTATTTAAAGCAGTATGTTTCAGCTCTGTCCTTGAGGCCACCAGACAGTTCATGTTTTTATCTCTATCCTAGCAGAGCACACCAAAACCGAACCAGTAAGAACAGTACACACCTATACAGGGGTGCAGTGAGTTAGGTTACACTAATAGCACCAAAATGATTCTTTGCAGCAATTCCATAAAAGAACTAACTTTGTTTCCCTGAAGAACCTCTCAAGGATGGTTCTTTAAAGAAATATTCCAGCCTCATTGTAGTCTATAGCTGTAGGCCACCTACTGACTTTTATAAGTGTGGTTTGAGCCAATTATTTTTCTGTTCTTTTATGGAGTACAGAAAAGCATCTAAATTACTGTCTGTGTTAATTACACACAGCATATAGAGATCACCTTGAAAGATGCTGGAGTATATCTAAAGCAGTACGCAAAGCCGATTAACCTATTTAACATTTTGTATTTCAGTGATATACATGAATATGAATCAGCGCGGCTTCTGTAACAGTGCTGTGTTACAGTTCATCCATTCACAAGCATTTATGTAAATGACTCAGCTGAGTTAGCCCATCAGAATAGAGACAGCAGGGCTAGATATGAGGTCATAAAGTGAACAATTTCACATATTTTAGATATTTAGGTTTATTTACTATTTCTGGTCTGAGTAGTGAAGTGACAATGTAGCTTGTTAAAAATCAAAACAAACAAAAAAGTAATGCTGATGCCAAAAACCCTACCACAAAACCAGCATATGTTGTGTTTTGGATGCTGGTATGCAGGTCAACCAGCATGATCATACTGGGTGACAAACTAAACCAGCATGGGATTCGTGCTGGTCTGAGCTGTTTTTTTCAGTAGTGAACAAAGTGTTTATAAACAAATGAACAGAGAACTCTGTTTTTCTCCCAGTTTTAATTTCAAAAGAGATGTGTTTCATCTGATCAGAGTCTGTGGCGCTTGTTAAAATCAGAAACGTTATGCGCCACTGCAAAACAAATCACTTCAAGTACCCTAACAACAACCACCAGGTCTGAAGACAAATAAAATAAACCCAAAGCTCAACATAAAAAACACACCAGAGTGTTCGTCCATCCTCTTACTACAAGAAAGCATGAAATGTTCATTAAGTCTAGCCTTTATTGTGATTATTTTATTTTATAGAATCTTATTCTATTTTGTTTTGCCTTTTTGTCTTCTTTTTTAAAAAAACTTTTTCCTTTCAAAAAGATTTTCTGCTGTTTTTAATGCTCATTAAATTACAAAAGTACTTTCAAAATGAAACCGTTTATGAAAATATACTGTGTCATTTTATTTTATGACTTGCCTGAACTAATAAATAAGTATTTAAAAGTATCAGTTGTCACCATTTACATGTTAGTTTGTTTATCTGGAAGCAAGACATTTAATGTAACTGGACCTTTGTAAGTTTTAGTTGACTTTGTGGCATCACTCTAAAAACTGTTTTTTTTAAGAATGTGTAAAGCAATGCATAGAGCAAACGTGAAAATCCTCAGTGAGGAGGTGCCTTTATTGACAGTTAGTGAGATATAGAAATGAACAGGATGGTGTGTGACTGACCCTGAGCAGAGAGTTGAGCCAGGGTGCACTGAGCAGACTGTGGAGAAGATCCGCTCCATTTATGTCTTTATCTATAGACAACCTCACCTCCTCCACCACATCCTCTAGGATCTTAGTCAGACCTGCACAGAGATAAAGACAGGCAGACAGACAGACAGACAGACAGACAAAGAGAGAACAAGAAAGACTGAATATCTCAAACTTTTATTAGGTCATTGTTCATAATTCATTGCTCACGAGTCATATTTGTGCTCTTAATATGATCCTGCTGGCACATGTTTTAGTGTACTTTGGTGTATTGGGCAGTGATAATTTAGCTCTATACCATAAAACCAAATCAACTGCAAAACCTTATATGCAGTTACATTTTATTCCGTTCAAAAAACAAATATCAAGAAAATCTGATCAACATTCAGACAATGATCATTCAGCATAATCCCTCTTCCCTCTTTCAACCAAGATTGTGTTTCTATTCTCACTGTGTTCGTGAAGTCCAGGGTGAGTCATCGGCTCTGTCTCCACACACTGTCTCATGGCAGATGCTTCTTTTCTTTAGATCACTGAGGTCCTATGAAATAAAAACCCACAAAAACACAATTTTACCACATAACAGAAGGAACAGGTGCTGTATAAGTTGGCCACAGTGACATTCTGGCTAGTATACAGCACACTGGAAGAAGTACACTTTCAGTATGCTGCCCAAATCTCAGGCGACCTGAGCAGAACTGCCTAGCAGAATGTTTCTTAATGTCCATATTGATTCATCATCCTGTTTGGCTCCAAAACACTGATACAGAAATAGTTCAATGTTTTAAGAAACTGAACCAATTCTTATTCTGCAGGAGCAGAAGAGACTACTGCAAGATGTCATGTTTAAGCAGACCATGCTAATGATCTTCACCGTATCTAGCCTGTTCAGTGCACATGTTCCATCAGAGCTATGAGGACCAGTGTTGATTCTCCTTGCATCAAAAATAAGTCGTGCAGACAAGGTCAAAAAGGCTCATCACTAAATAACAGTATGAGAAGACAGCGCACATAAAACATTGTATAAAATCAATTAAGTCTTCATAACTAAGGAATCCAGTGAGGTAAAACATGACAGATGCAGTTCATGCTCTCACCACACTGTTCATCAAGGCTTTTAATATTCCTCTGAAGAATTTTGTAAACAGACATTGTGCATTACTAATTCATTTTATCATCATACCAATGATGAACTTGACAACTACTGTTATGAGCCGTTAAGTCTGTTTCAGAAAATCTTCCTCCCCAAAAGGCTACAATTGCTTTTTTCATTCAACCAGGCCTTCCAGTTTAATGTAATTCAACAATGTCAAAAAGTAGCTTTAATCAATGACCCTACAGCATCAGATACACTTACCTCACTTTCGCTCTCACTCCTAGGCTGGTTTCCACAATCAGGGGAGCAGGAGGGAGTGCACCATTCTATGCTATTTTTTTTTCTTCTTCTTCTTCTTTCATTTTGGGTGATGTTTAGCTTCTGCCCTGGTTACCAACATATATGTGATTTTACTCTAAAGAGTGGCCGGAAAAGCAGACAGTAATCCCTCTCTATCCTGCTTAATCCTGGGAGGGAGAGGCCGTTCCCCTGTGAGTTCTTCCACCACACCGCCTGCCACTCAAAGCTTCTTAACTCTTTCTGCTTGTAGGGCTCACATACACATTTACAGGCCAAAGACATCAAGAACAAGTCTGGTCCTGGTAAGTCAAGAGTTAAAAAGGAAATTGGATGCATGCAGCCAAATACAGTCCAATAAATCCACCTTCACTGATAGACCAACATCTGGGAGCCAAGACTTAACTCAGCCTAGCCTCTGACATTAACATTACAGAAAGACAAGACAATAAAGACAAGCAGTGATCGGATGTTGGCATGGAGGTATATATTGGGACATATCGCAGGAAAAAAAAACCAAAAAACAAACAAAAAACAAACACCAATCAAAAGTAAAAATGTCAGAGAAATATGCCTGTTTGTACTGTGCAATTTCTTCAGTTACACACAAGTAAAAAAGAGGTTTAGGCTCATTAACCCTTAACTCACTCAGTGGCTTTACCCCTCCCCCAGGCCAAGGCCAATGTGATGTAGTAGTTGGGGTCTTTAGACGATAAGAGTGGGTTATGTCTCCCTGGCACTTTTACTATCCATGAACGAGGAGAGGAAACAGAAAGGAAGACATTACACCAATTTCCAGCTGTGTCACAGTTAGTGTATAACAATGGGTGGCTCCAGAGAGGTCCCACACGGTCAGAGTCCAGCACGCCTCAAACACACCTAACTCATCTCATCAGTTGGTTTTACCAGTATTCTATCAGTGCTGGACCCCACACATTCAGGATCTGAGTTAGCCGCCCCTGCTGTACAACAAAAATAACGATGAGAAAAAAAAACAGTGACAATAATTTTGTTAAAAGGATTTATTTGTCACTTCATATATTAATTCAGTGAATTCAAAAATCTTAATCCTTTTACTGAAAATGGATTCAGCATGTTGCAGCAATTTTCTCATAGAACTCAGTTCAGTTATAATAATAAACAGCTCATTATCACCACCACTATTATATTAGCCATTATGTTATTTGATGTTTGTCACCAGAGCCTCCCAAAGCATTGGCCACTCTTTACAGGAGAAATAAGGTATGGTCCTCTCTTTGATGGTTTTACATATATTATTTGTATGAATTTATGCAGTACAGAAGAAGGTCCTGAGTGCTATTAACCCTTAAGACGGCAAAATGCATGATACAAGTCATGACATACAAGAAGTAAGGGGAGAGTTAATAGCACTATTACAGGTTAATGAACAAATTCCAGTGAAATCACAAAACACTTTAAGCAGCTTAGTGTGATAAAGAGAGGTGCCTTATTAAATGTATAATGTCTGTATGTAACAGCAGTGTTGTATTATTTGTACTGTTACAAAGTTCCAGATACAGATTGCTAGGATTTCCATGGAGATTTGCCAATTTATTTGAAGACCTGCTTAATCTGTGCTTAATCTGAGTAGCAATTAATTTGTATATACAGCAAAATATGCAGAAATATTAAAATATTTTAAACTATAATCTGTGTTTTGTTATAATATTGGCTGTGCTTAGGACAAACCTCCCAATACTTTCAGAAGGGAAAGCTTACAAACACAGATGCAGTGTAACATATAGATGTCTGAACAAAACCTTATAACTCAATTTTTGTATTTTTTCAATCTTCTAACCACCTGAAAACACCAGCGGTTATGATTTTATGAAGAAAGGACCAAAACAAAAGATCCAAAATTACTTAGAATAAAATCTTTAAACGCTGAATGTTAATGTTTTCCGTTAAATGTTAAAGTTACTATTTTGTAGATTCAAGGTTTTGTTCTGACAGTGATGATACATACATGTGCACGTGCACTCAAACACACAAAAATATATACAAACACAATCAAAGACATGTACATACACTTAAACACAGTACTATGCTAATCACCCACTCCACATTAGGCTTTTCCCGCAATTTGTGTCTTCTAGAGTCTTAATACTATGAATAAATATATTGATTTTACGTTGGCAAATCTTGGCAGTGCCTAAAAGTAGAAAGATCAACCTCTCAGCCATGTGACAGGCACTATTTGTTCGAAAGAAAATTAAAAAATTCAGCATTTATAAAAACATTTAAAAAAATAAAACAGGTAAGCTCTTCCAATAGTTACATAAAGCAGAATTCTGCAGATGGCCTAGGTATACTATATCCAAATGTTCAGTAGTTGTTATTTCCTCATGATACATTCAGTACATCTGTCTTCTCAGCCAATTAAACAACATATTTCTCTAATAAATACGTTCCAAAAAATTCCAGTGTTTGTGTGCTATAAAAATACAGTATGATCTAACAATTGTTATAAACGTCCTCTTTTCATGTTTTCATGTTTATGGAAAATGCTAATTATGTTAGAGCGCCACTAAAGACTTCTTATGACGATTGAGGGTTGACCTCAAAGGGCTGGTATGGCTGCAGGTTTTCATTCCAAGAAAGCAGGAGCACACCGATCTACTGCTGAAGACCACCTAAATCAAGTGTGTCCGATCTTATCCGCAAAGGGCCGGTGTGGCTGCAGGTTTTCACTCCAAACAAGCTGAAGAACACCTGATTCTACTTGTTTAATCTGTTGGTCTTAGTCTTCAGACTTTTCATCAGGTGACCTCCTGCTTTGTTGGAGTGAAAACCTGCAGCCACACCAGCCCTCTGTGGATAAGATTGGACACCCCTGACCTAGTTGAACAAATGGAATCAGGTGTGCTCCTGCTTGTTCGGAAGGAGAACCTGAAGTGGCCCTTTGCAGATAAGACTTGATACTCCCGACCTAAGCAAACTGCTTGCTCATAGTGGGGCAGAAGCCGTTGTATGTAGTAACAGCAAAGAGTGTGAAGTGTGCACAAGGCAAGTAACCATCTAGAGTGCAGTTGGCTATGAATGTAACAAATCAGTTAAAACCACTGAAGATCATTTATATCTATGCTCTAACACCACACTGAGCACTGTGGGAAAATGTGAATTCTACTCAGTGCTAGTATACAAATCCCTTTTCAGTCCAGTAACAACCTGTAGACTCTTCAAAGCAGCTCACCATAAAATGTCCATGTCTAAAAAGCAGCAAATAAAATCAAAAGAGTTCACAAATTAGACTTCTGTGTGAATACTGTGGGGAAATCATCCTCTTCAGGACTGTCATTGTTGGGTTTTCTCTCACTTTGTCTTTTTAGACTATTTCCAGTGCATTTGACCACAAGGATAACTTCCTCCTGGGCTGACCATACTGTGGAACCCACTGCATTCGAAACTAAGCGCTAAGGTAAAGACCTGATGCCAGACATCACTTCACACGAATACATCTGCATTTCTAGAAGCTTGTAGTCTTTTCATTCTGAATCTGGTAGTAGCACGCCTGTAGAAACAGGAGACAGAATGCAAGCACATGTGTGAGAGACTCTTCAAATTAGCGCTTGGAAGATATGATATGTTAACCTCAACACACCTACAATTAACTACACAAATGTGTTCTTAATACACTGAATCTGATACTGTGTCTGAGGTCACACACTGTGACACTTTCATTCATACTTTGAGAGTAGTGAACATCAGTCCAAGTTCTCCATGCTGTAGAGCAGGATCCATCAAGTCCTCTATGAGGCTCACTTCAGAGCCCAGGTTTCTGATCCTGAATTCACACACAAACATCTAACATGTAAGGAAATCTACAGACTGGACACATTATTAATTAACCTACACGACTTTTGACTGTACTGACTGCTCATATTAGAATAGCATTCAGCCAATGTTGAAAGTACATACTTTCTTATTCAGCTCTAAACCCAACACCTACAGTGGTTCTGCAATCCACAGTAGCAGAGTAAAGCAGCGTTCAAACAAAAAAAAAAACTCTCCAACTCCACAAGGATAAAAAAAAATGTACGAATTTTTCTTTTAGACCTGTTGTTTTTTCACGACTTCTAACACGTTTTTGTTCAAAACAGCATATATAATACACAGCAGCATCTCTCTATTCCTTTATTTTACTTGTTTCCATCAAACTGACCTGTAATGCTAAAAATGTTTTACTGTTGTCGTGTACAATTGTCTTTACCAATAAAATAAGTTGTGTTTTAATGTTTCTATCTCTATCTCTAAGTATTACTGTTACATAAGTGTGGTTTCAGTTTCTGTTTATTATCTCTTATTTTTCATTAGTTCTTTTGTGTTATAATGTTATTATCATGCTTTGTATTCAGCCTGTATAGCTGTCCTATATTTAAAGAGGGGGTGACTTTACCCTATTGTTGGAAGGTTGTAAGTTTGAATCCTAGCAATGTTGTGAAAAGTTATTGTCAATATTTTTGTGGAACCTTATAAAACTGTACATCGTTAATTTCAGTATAATACCTCTTTATGTATTATGTTATGTATATTACCTCTTTACCTAAGCACTGATTTTACCAAATTTCTTGTACATGCAAGGTCAAAATAGTCATTCTGGTTCTGGGGCCTCATTTACACAACATTCATATGCACAGATTTGATCTTAAAAGTGATCGTATGAGAAAATTAACATTTAAATTGTGATTTATTAAAAAGTGAATTGGACATGGAAAATGTGTCTAGATGAATGCAACGTAAACCTGATGTACAAACCGCATTAGGGTTCGTGATTTGTGAGCGTTGTGTTTTTATTAATCGAGTGTATGCAAACAGAACTTAAGAACAAGTTTAGAATAAAATTCAAATGTGTTTTATAAATGAAGACATTGGTTCCTAAAAACTGAACCTGAATCTTCAGGATTCATGCTCACATTTTCACAGGCACACAGCAGATGATCAAATGTGAGGTTGTATAACATAAAGCCTACCGTGCGCGGAGAACTATATAGAGGAAGATTGGGAAGAGGTCATCCATGCACCACAAAAAGTCCTGACCTAGTAAGGCCTGCACTTCCTGTGTGACTTCCTCAAATGTCAAATGAATCACCTGAAGCTTATCTGCAGGAGTGAATGTTGTACTGCAGAAAAGAGATTATACAAATGTGAAAGTGAAAGACAACAGGAAACCACAAAGAGAGTCACCCAGCAAACAGTGTGGTGCACAGCTTTTTAACCTGATCTGTTGCAGGGTCTCCACAGCAGTAGAAAAACAAGCATCTTTAGTGCTAGGCAGCACCTGATAATTAGGAAAAGGACACATAAAACATCTAATTCTTATCCTAATAACATTGATAGATAATGTATCATCTTACAATTTTCAAAGAACAGTACTTTAACAAACACATATTGTTTTATGTAAAATCAGAGCATTACCTCTTTATTCCCTCCCAGAACAGAGATTGAGACAGGCCAGAATTTTCTGGAAAGCAAAAAAGAAATATGAAGGTGATGCTCATACTAAAGGCTGTAGATGTGAAAAATATTGATAAATTGATAAATTTTCAATGAACTAGCCCTTTAAGAACACTATATACAGTAAGTGCATTCAGACTGCACAGCGGGGTGTTAATGAGAAGGTGATTACATGTGTGGTAAACGTGTGTGAGTGCTAGTTCAGTGACTCACTCAGGCACTCCCAGGAAGGTGAGCAGCGACAAGTCAGGCTGCTTGTTGAGGCGTAACACACATTCCCAGTACACCTGCTCTTCTCTCTCACGCTCCAGCGTGTACAGCATGAAGAGAGGGGGATAAAGACGAGGTAACAAAATTGGCAGCAGGAGACTGGAGCTACTCACAATCCAGCTGCAACACAAAAGCATAAAAACATATCTCTCTAATGCGTAGTCTCTTACAGATAGTTAATCTAACAGGCGCAGGATACGGTACAAAGTTACATGTTACAGTAATGTTACAGTAGTAAAGTTTAAATTCTTGTAATCACATAACAGTTACTGATATAACAAGAAATTCATTACTTGTGTTACTCATATGCCTTTAAGAGAACACTTATTAATCATGCGCGCTGTATTTAAAACGTACACTATATGGACAAAAGTATTAGGACACACCTCTTAATCATTGAATTCAGGTGTTTCCTTCGGTCCCACTGCCACACATGTATAAAGTCAAACACCTAGCCTCTGGATTTAGAATGGGATGTCATAAAAGCTCCTGTAGGTGTAATGTGTAGGTGTCCCTGTTTTTAAACTGTTTCTTTTGGATATTTTCTATGTTTCCTTACAACATTAGCTGTTCAAAATCTGAATCAAGCATAACAGGCTGTGTCTTGAAAAGCAAGGATAGTGACATGCCTTTAAAATGTGTTTACTGTAATTGTTTAATAGATTAGTAAAGATTACTAAAGATTTTTGAGTTAGAGAGTAATGCAGAAGTAATGAGTAGCGAGATTTTTTCAAGAGGAAATCAGCATTTCCTGATTCCACCACAGCTTGAGAGAAGTAATCAGTAACTTGTGATGGATTGCTTTTGCTGAGTAGCAACCCTAACGCTGATAGGCACACACAGCTTTTCACCACTAAAACATGACTATTCTTACACGAAGATTTTCCTTGATTGTAGAGGTGGGCAATATGGCATGTTTTCATTACTGTGATAAATTTCAACCACATTTTCAGAAACACAGATACATCTATGTTTATACTCTTGGTCTTACCCTTGCTGGACTGTGTCAGAGTTGGTGCTGCTACACAGGGAGTCACTGGCGCTCCTCTCTGAGGACTCAGGGATGAAACCCCCCTCTTCAGGCAGACCAGGAAACAGAAACCTGTGGAAATCACAGGAGAAGAAATGCCCTTATCTTGCCTTCACAAGACCAGTTTGCACTTAGCACTGCTAAATACAGCAAAAAACATCTGTTTAATTCAAATTCCTCCTTTGGGGGACAATTAAAGCTCTACATACTAAATTTAACATACAACTAAGTCACAAAATGACTTTTCTGTACTGTGGTCTGAAAACCTACCCTAAGAAAAAAGTAGTGTGAGCGCATATTAGCACATACTGAACACTAAAATCAGTTCCAGAACTGATACTTGAGATTGTAAATATTATGTACATAATTTATGCAATTATACAAAACATGTAGATAGAATCAATTTATATTTAAAAGTAGAATTTCAAAGTGAAATCAGCACAAATGGACAGTGCACCAGTCTTAAACTAAATCTGGAGACATCCAAATCACTCGAGAAGTTACCTAACCAGTTCGAATATGCGTTTCAGGTAGGACTGGATCTCCTCCACTGCCTGCTGTAAAAGCCTCCTGTTTGAGCCCACACCCACATATGTCATTCTGTACACAGTGACCAGAGTCTCCAGCAGCCAGCCCAGAGGATGCAGAGGAGTATCACATGCCTAGGAGAGGTTATAATATGTGAAATAAAAACAAAATCAATGTCTGCATATAGAGCAATGCATTCATAACAGACAAGAGCCAAGAAAATCACAATTAGATTTGCAAGTTGTTTACAAATGTGAGCTTTGGCATGTACTTTAAATGGAATGCTCTTCCAACAGCCAGTGTATTTCAGTAAAAATATAAAATGTTATACAACTGCCAAATGTGAATTTCATTTCTTATGATTGTCAGTGAATATTCTTTAAATGCCTATACACAAAGCCCCACAGTTTTCTTATTGTATGATCTAACTAACTGCTTCTGTGGGAAAAAAGTGGTCTCACCTTGATGAGGTAGCGGCGGATGCTGTCATAGACTTCAGCAGTAACAGGTCCCATGTGCTGAGGAATGACCTCCAGACTCTCCAGCATCTTACACTGTGAGCGGCTCATAGTTCCTGGACTGAACACACTGATATGAAAGAGTCATTACTGCATCAGTTCATGACTACTGTGTGTACGTACAGTGGTATCAAAAAGTACTTGGACACTTTAATCACGTAATCATTAGTCAACTTCAATGAAATTCTTTAGGATACTTAATAAAATGTTTAACAAGCACTGTATGTACACGTCTCTCTGCTGTCTGCAGCTGGTTGTTAGGATGACTGCGATGTTCTCCCAGGCTCTCTCATTCTCTCCCTGTCCTGGAGCTTCACAGCCTAGCCGGCTCCAGCATTCCTCAAACACAGCCCTCCACTTCTGATCTGCAGGAACTACATAATGACCAAGCACTCTACACATACATACATACACACACACACACTTCATCTAAAACAGGCCAATCTTTCTGACCTCACATATGCTTTACATGAGATAAAAATCAAACATTTGAGTGTCAGTGGAATACTCACAGTGGCTTACTCTCCTTCTTCTCAGTCTCATAAAGACATGGCTTTATAAAAGTGCCAGCTACCTTCAGTTCAGAGCCCCATTCGCCCACAAAGATGCCGTCAAAAGAGTCTCCATTAGGCATAGATAGGACACCCTACACACAACAATATTCCACAATATTATATATATAACAGTGAAAAATATCACCACACTGCATGACAAGAAAGTTCAAAGTTTGACTCCTTGTGCAGGCAGAAATGCCACTGCTTTAGCAATTATAGTGCTTGGGCAAGACTTAATTTACCTACCACTGTGAGTTGCTCTGGATAAAAGCATCTGCTAACTATATAAATTTAAATCAGACCTAATGTCTTGCCAAAATTAGCAATTCTACACAAGTTCTTTGGAACATCATTGTTATTTTCTGCTGTTTCAATAATACCTTTCCATTCAGCACCCAGTCCTCTGAAAACTCTCCTTCAAAGGCAGTGTCGTCTTCACAGAGCAAAAGCCCATTGCCCTGAAATAACAAGTGAGGGTACAGTTCCATGCCAGAATCAAACAATGTATAAGTGCTGCAACAAATGACTAGCACTCACCATCATCTTGTTATTACTAAAAGCTCCTTCATAATAGAGCCCAAACTGAGTAACAACAACACCATTCCCCTGTCGAAGATCCTCCAGCCACATACCCATGTACTTTTCTCCCCTAAGAGGAAAAACATTAGCAAAATAAAAGATAAAGGATACAACAGAATGTGACTAAAAAATGTATCACTTATTTCTCACTTATAGGTTACTGAATTTCCTGGAGAAATTCTGTTGAATGTGTAGATTCTGACCTTCCGTATTTGCCAAAACCATATTCCAATACCATATTTGTGTTTGTACATAGAAGATGCTTGTACATAGAAGTTAGTTGAATCTGACAAAAAGTTATTTTTGTGTATAGCCTTGTTTTGCATAAGAAAAAAACATTTTTTTTACATTTTTACATATTTCTTTACATTTTTATGTATGTTGGAACCAGACCTTTTAAACATCTCAGCACCATGATAAGTTTTAGCAGTCAGAAAAGTATGCTGACTGCACCATGTCCAAAAAAAATACATAAAAATAAATAAGTGCAGTACTTGGTGATGTCATCAAAGACGCCATAGCCATTTTTCTTGTCATGGAGCCAGTGGCCGACAAACACACTGCTGGATGACGGGGAGGCCAGTCGGCCACTGCTCAGCATGCCATGGCCATGACGTTGGTTCTCCCGGAATGAGCCCTCATACACTTCACCTGTGGCATACCTGAGGAGAAAACACACCCTGGATCAGCAGAATAGGCTGGAAACCAAGAAACGAGTTAACCACTTTAATCTAATCCCTCGCTACAACTCAAAATAACATGCATATTACCAGTATGTTCCAAAGCCATGCATTTTGCCCTCCTTCCAGTGGCCCTTGTATCGATCATACTTATTGAAGGTCTTATTGGGCATCATATAATCCCCGAACCTATAGACAGAGAACATATGAGGAACCAATGAGATGAATAGCCATTTTTAAACAGCTGGTGTGCATGTCCCCAGCTTATATACTGACCCATCCTCCAGACCATTCTTGAATGTACCACAGTAAACTCTGCCATCTGGCCACTTCAGCGTCCCTCTGTTGGGAGAGATGTGAAGCAGTACTTGAAACACCTGAGTGCTTAAGGCCGTAGATGGTTCTTTTGTGGACAGTTTCAGTTCAGATGATGTTTTTCATGTTCCACATAACAAATTAGCTATATATAGATAAAGAACGCTCTGTCATATGTCATATTTGTATGTGTGTTATGAGTTTTAAAACAAGCATCATTAATCCAATACATTTATAATAGGCATTCATACACATTCATAGCAGGTGGATTTAACAAAAAAAATCACAATACCAGTCATTTTATATAGTGGCCAACATATGCCTGATCAAAGGACAATAATCCCAATAATCTGCTTTTTTATCAAACTGGCTGACTGCAGCCTTAATCTTTGTCTGTGAAATATAGAAAAATCAATATCAAATAAAACAAATTTTTAAACATGCACTTACTTGCCATGAGGTTTTCCGGACAGCCAGCGGCCACTGTACATGGCATCTTTGAGTCTGCCTTCTTTTCTGAAGGTATAAGTAGCAGTGCGGGAGACAGGAGGCTCCACCCTCTGACTGCCACTCAAATTAAGGCCCCTCCTATCCAGACCCACACCCAGCACATTGTCCACAGCCTGGTTTATGGCCTTCAGCCACTTACCCTGAGCAGAGAGAGAGAATGTGAGAAAGATAGAGCGAGAGCAAGATGTGATTAAAAAAAAAGAGAGCAATAAAACCCAATTCCAAAAAGGTTGGAACAGAATTGAAAATGCCAATAAAAACAGGAAGCAGTGATTATTACATTCTGTTTTGTTTGATCTGTATTAAAACATGATTTTATGTTTTATCTTATGAACTTCATTGTTTTTCTGTAAATATACATGCATTCCACATTTGACGCCTAAAGCACATCCCAAAAAGGTGAAACAGGAGCATGTTAACACTGTGTTACATCACCTTTCCTTTTAACAGCACTTCATAATTGTAAAAACAACTGAACGGGACATTTGTTGTCAGGATTTGCACTTTAAAACGCACTGCACGCTTTCAATAGGAGACGGGCAGGCCAGTTTAGCACGCACTCTCTCTGATTACGCAGCCATGCTGTTGTAACACTCACATCATGTGGCTTGGCGTGGTCATGCTGCAAACATTTTGCCAAATTCCCTGAATCTTTTGATGATGATATTCACTGTAGAGGGTAAAATACCTAAAATCCTGGCAAATGGTTAATGAGAAACATTGTTCTTAAACAGTTGGTCTCTTTACCGATGCATTTTTTGGCAAAGCCTCAACCCCTCCATGCTCATAAAGGACTAGGCCTTCCTTGAATGCTCCTTATATGTTCAAGCCTGATTACATCACCTTTTTTAAAACGTTTTCTGAACATTTAACATTCCTAGTCTTAAATTACTCCTGTCACAACTTTTTGGAAAATGTCAATTTCATGCATCAATTTCAGAACGAGTGCATATTTATAATATAACAATTGGGGTAATAAGAATTTACAAATCACTGCTTTCTGTTTTTATTTGCATTTGATACACTATCTCAACCTTTTTGGAATTGGGTTTGTAAATGGCCTGGATCAGCGCTGATCAGTATCAACAGGCCACACACTAAATATAAGGAGGAGTATGAGACTTGTACTTTCTCCAGCGGGGAAGATGCCAGCACTGTGAAGCTCTCTTCAGGGGTCGTCAGCTTCAGTCCCAACCTGATAACATTATCGGAAAGCTAAACCTTATTATACACAGACTCTTTCTCTACTATAAACCTCATTACAAACAGACTGTTTCTCTACTAGAGATTTCTGCTATAGCTTTCTTTATTCTTGTCTTGGACAGATATAGAAATGACAATTAACACTCCTGAGTCAATAATCAGCTTCTTATCAAGACCATTAATGAGCTGAAGTGGGTGTAAGACCAGAGGAAACAGTAAACTGCAGCGCTGTTTTTTTCTAGAGCTGCACAAGAGAACTTTGCTTATGATGTCATGGAGGATACCACAACATTAAAATATCTTAGGAATGCTACATATAAACCGATCAGCCATAACATTAAAATCATCTCTTTGTTTCTACACCCATTGTCTATTTTATCAGCTTCACTTACCATACAGGTGCACTTCTTACTTCTTTTAATTACAGACCGTAGTCCACCTGTTTCTCTGCATACTTTTTTAGATCCCTTTTACTCTGTTCTTCAATGATCAGGACCCCCACAGGACCACCACAGAGCAGGTACTATTTGGGTGGTGGATCATTCTCTGCATTGCAGTGATACTGACGTGGTGGTGGTGTGTTAGTGCGTGTTGTGCTGGTATGAGTGGATCAGACACAGCAGTGCTGCTGGAGTTTTTAAACACTGTGTCCACTCACTGTCCACTCTATTAGACACTCCTACCTTGTTGGTCCACCTTGTAGATGTAAAGTCAGAGACCATAGCTCATCTGTTGCTGCACAGTTAGAACTACTAAGTGCATCTATATGGTAAGTGGAACTGATAAAATGGACAAAGAGTGTAGAAACAAGGAGGAGGTTTTAATGTTATGGCTGATCAGCATATAGTAAATTTATACTAGATCACCTAAACAGCTCAATGTTTAACTTACAAATAGCACAGGGTATGCTAGCCGTGTGAAACGACAGAATTTAATACTGAAATCTCAATTTGAAAGGCAATTTTAATTACATTGTATGATTAAACTTTGTCTTAATTTGTTTAATCTGGGGAAATTTGAGCAAATAATGCAGAGCCTGTGATCTCACAGTCCGGTATATTACATTTAGCATTCAAATCTTAAGCCCAAAGAAACGGATGTGCTGGTCTATTTGGGGAAAAAAAAGGCCTGGAACTTAATTTATGGAGAATAACCGCATTTGAACCACAGTCACAATGAGTTTTTCCTTAAATCGTTCAGCCCTATATGCTAGAACAATAACTAATGAATGTTTGGAAAGACAGGGTATGGAAGCAACTTACAAGCCAATATTTTCATCTGAGATGGGTTCTACCCAGAGCGTGGCCAGCGAATAGACAAAGTGAGAGGAGAACTGAAAAAGAGGCAGAGAACAGTGATATACACACAGCACACAATCCACTCGCAAGAAAGTGTGACTCATGTCTGCTGGCTCTGACACTTTGGAGAACAGTACTGTAAATCAGACAGATGTCATCAGTGAACTTTAGCATAGAGTTTTCACTGAAAGGAAACAGTGGCGAAATAATATGGTAAGACAGAGTGTTCGCAGGCATCTTCAAGTTAACTGCAATACCTTCCAATAATTATTTTAATGCCACTTCAAATATAATTTAAGTGATATCAAATATTGTCAAGTGTATGCCAGCCTGGCTCCAGTGCTTAAACAAACAATAGAGTAAGAGAGATTTGAATATTTAAACATAGTTTCAATGCAATGGAGAGGTGACAATAGAAGACTTTGAAAAAAAAGACAGCATCCACAAACAGCACAGCCGTCAAAAATCAAAGCTCAGAAGCGCTTACCAGAGAAACTGAAAATGCAAAAAGGAGGGGAACAGAGAGATTTAAGCATGAGGATGAAGATCTGTCTAGCGTCTGCTCAACTGTCACACAGATCTATTACAACTCAGGCAAAGAAGAGGAACAGAAATAATGAACTGATCAACATTAGACTTCATTTTGGGGACAACAACAAGCAATCTGCATATTGCATAATCACACACTAAACCAACATTCCAGAACAGCTTTGCAAACTCGGACTGAAATTTAGCACAAAGGTGTGTCAGCAGAATGAATCACAAATCACACAGGATTGAGGTCTGAGCAAAATAGACCACGTGGTGCAATCGGTAGGATAAAGCCTTCAGAGGTGCCTATAATGAGGAACACTCAGTATGGTTAGAGAGGAGGGCAGGCCTTGGCTTGAGACGCTTTTGAAATTATCTTGATTGTTTAGCAATTATAAACTGTAATTTTGGCCTAAAATGTCAATGTGAACATATGTGTGAAAATTACTGGCCTTCTGACTTCAAAATAGTTCAAAATGTCTGTTAAAAAAATTCCAATATGAAGTTATGCTTACATTTCAAGGCATAAAAACCTTGAATCTCCAAAATGGCAGTTTACAGCAAAAGGAAAAATGTTCCTAACTTAATGATGGAAGTTAATGTAAAAAAACTTTTTTCTCCATTAATTTTGGCCTGTGTTTGTTTGTCCATTCATTTTGAAATGTTCACACAGTGGAGAAAAAAATAGACATGAAAAAAGAAGACACATAGTTTTGTCCCAACAGAGACGATTTAAAGTCTCAATTACGCTGATCAAACTGGAAATAATCTTGTTAATGATAAAATATCTTGTTTTGGCAAAACAGTTTCGGCTTCAGAGTTTGTTTAAATTTTATATTATGGTGACCTGAAGTCACCTAAAAGTGTTCATTCAAGAAAAAAGTCCCAAGCCAAGTCCAGGGAACAAGTGATACTGTTAAGGGCCAAACTAAAATATACTTACAAATTTCTTAGATGGAATGGTACCCTAAGTAAAAAAGACAATTACGATATGAACTTGGATCCAAAACCACATGAAAAACCACAGATGAAAAACCTAGTATAAAGTAAAGGCAAGCACACCAACCTGTGCATGAACAAGTGCATCATTAAAGAGGATGAACCAGTTGACTGAAAATCTTCCTGCGTTCTGCAGAGTCAAACCTTTATTACCACTCTCACACACCAGTCGGCGAGATGGCTTCCGCAGGGATTCCTTAAAAGTAAGAAGGTAAGTAAATACACGCACACACATACACAAACAGTGAGCACAGTACAGTGGTGAACTGTGACTATTAGAGATAAGACTTCAGTTCAGGCCAAAAAATGTCAAAACACAGTCAAACACCAAGGGAAAACACTTCTATAATAATTCTATTTTCTGCTCACTCTCCTTTGGGTTTTCCAATAGTATGTTAGGGCTAAGCTAACACTGATGAACATGAAAATATTCTGGCACATTTAACATACTACAGTGACTATACCAGTAGATAGACCCGACAAAGAGCTGCCGTTTTCCATTTTCGAACAACTTCCAGCAGGTCTAGAGTGACATAGAGTGACAACCCATTGCAAAATTGGATCCACCAATCAGAAATCAGAACGTGATTTGTTGTTTCTACTGTCAGTTCCTAATTATTTTGCTGGTTAAAGTAATACTTAAGGGATTCAGCTCAGCCCCTGAAGGAGTTCTCATGGCTGAATCAACCTAGATACACAGGAAACATCCTGATTGGAACTATTTCCACTGGGCATTTCAAGATCTTTTGTTCTCTACCAACACTTAACAATAAAACAAGTGTATAGTATAACTTTTGTGGAGTTTAAAATACAACAACCATGATTATTCTATTAAAAAAATGAACACATTTTTTATTTCCCTGAAATCATTAGGCCTAGCAGGCCCTCGGGTTCCCAGTGCTACGGTATAATCCAAAAAATCAAATTTGCGCCAATTTAAACAAAATTGTCTTTTATTTTCCTGAGATTAAATCTGGGGCAATTCTGGAACTCACCAAGCTCTTTCCAGAGAAATTCTTCCAAAATACATGTGTAGTTTCTGCCTCTTTCCTCTGTCTGCTTAGGAGATGTGCCAAGGCCTCATACTGCAGGAAGACATCTTGAATCCTTTGATATTCCAAAGAAGTCTGAGAGAAAAAGATGGTTAAAATCCAATTCATAGCACCTGTGTGAGGGATTTTGAAACTGCTTCTGCACTCACCACATCAAAGCAAGCAGCCAGCTTCAGAAGGAGTCTGCCATAATCATGCAGGTGTTGCAGCGGCATGTAAAACAGATTCAGTAGCAAATCATTTGGTGAGACATTTTTCTCTTTTGGCTCAATCAGTTTCTGGACCAGATCCAGCTTCTTCCCTAAACATTCTCTGAAAAGAAATAAAATTGGTTTCATATCAGAAAAAGGACTCTAGGGTATCTCTAAGATGATGACTGAGGAGTTAAGAGAATTAGAAACGTACTGGGAGGGCTTCACCAGCAACTGGAATCCTCCCATTACAAAGAAGTTCCCTACAGGACCGCTGTAACTGTGGAAGAGGATTGAGATAACCAACATTAGTGATATCTCTTCATGACAATGATGATGCATTGGCTTCCATTGTACACTCTGCAGTACCGAGAAGGCAGTGTTGACAAAGGGTAAACAATAAAAAGACATACCTCTTATACGTTTCTAAGAAAATGTCTGCCTTTCTCAAAATGGCCAGAGTTTTAATGTCTCTGCTGTGCTGTAG
This sequence comes from Colossoma macropomum, assembly GCF_904425465.1. Classification (NCBI taxonomy): domain Eukaryota; kingdom Metazoa; phylum Chordata; class Actinopteri; order Characiformes; family Serrasalmidae; genus Colossoma; species Colossoma macropomum. The sequence continues at coordinate 30,835,468 of NW_023494784.1, read as the reverse complement.
GAAGTTGGTGAGAGAGGTGGCGTGCTGCCCTGTTAGATGGCACAGACGACTAAAACACCCTGCCACAGTCTGGAACAGATGCATGGAGGTTTGGCCCAGATATGATTTGAGACTCTCTAGTAAGAGAATTAAAAAATAAATATCCTCAAAAAAGAGTGGATCAGGTTACAATGTTTCAAAACACTCAGACACATACACATTCTATACTCCTGAATTCATATCAAGTACGTAAGACGATGAACAAACATAGATAGGACAAAACCTTAGATGGTTGTACCTTTGGGGAACCATATATAAGATACACCTTGTTTAACTAATAGCAGTACAAGCAGTCGCTGATGTTGGACAAGAGATTCACATCCAAAAGGTGTTCGATGGGGTTGAGGTCAGGGCCAGTCAAGTTCTTCCACACCTCACCCAACCGAGCCTTTATAGACCTTATTTTGTGCACTGGGGAACAGTCATGCTGGAACAGAAAAGGGCCTTCCTCAAACTGTTCCCACAAAGTTGGAAGCAAACAATTGTCCAAAATGTCTTGGTCTGCTGAAGCATTAAGATTTCCCTTCACTGGAACTAAGTGGTCTAGGCCAACCCCTGAAAAACAGCTTCATAGCATTATCCCTCCTCCATCAAACTTTACAGTTGGCACAATGCATTTCGTGAAGCTCCTAACACGCAGTTCTTTTGCTGATGTTGCTTCCAGAGGCAATTTGGAACTCTATAGTGAGTGATTCAACAGAACGCTTCAGCACTCGGCGGCCCCACTCTGTAAGTTTGTGTGGTCTAGTTCTTCGTTGCTAAGCTGCTGTTGCTCCTAGATGCTTCCATTTCACAATAATTGCACTCACAGTTGACAGGGGCAGATCCAGCAGGACAGAAATTTCATAAACTGACTTGTGGCAGAGGGGTCATTCTATGACAGGGCCATGTTTAACGTCACTGAGCTCTTCAGTACGACCCATTCTACTGCCAGTGTTTGTCTACTGAGACTGCAAGGCGCACAAGCCCACAAAATTTCACATCGGTCAGGCCCTAGTGCCCAGCTCAGGTCCAGCCTAGTTTGGTCTTTAGGGTGTCAGTCAAACACACCTGATTAAAGTCAGCAGTTAACTAACAAGTTTAACAGATGTGTCTGAGTAGAAAAATCACTAAACTGTGCTGGACTTAAGACCTGAAACTGGACACCCCTGCTTTAAAATACTGTAATCTCAATAGAATTCTCAAGGCTGATACTCACCCCGGGCCAGTAGGGGCCGCAGTATCTGGCTCTTTACTCTGCTCAGTGTGCAGTAGAACTTTCTCTCTGCTGATGCCAGTTCATGCAAAGTGGCAATGAAACCCATCACATTCTGATCAGCCAGAGCCATGCAGTCTAGCCCTCCAGCAAAAACACTGCTCACATAGCCAATCTGTAGATACATACATAATATTCCGCACTAATAATCATCCTTGCTGCTACAACAATTATGTGCACAATCAGTGTGTACCTAACACATTGTATTTTGCCAATATGCAATATTCTTGATTTAAGAGGTTTATGGCTGAATACAAAGCACTACACCTACAAATACTTCTGCACTCTACCACAGCTCTGGTTTTAATTAAATTCCAACAATCATGATTGTTATTGGGCAACATTGCAAAAACAGTCATACTAACATTCATGCAGAAGGGCAGCAGGGCAGGTGTCTGAGTGTATGTTCCGGTGTTAGAGTCATCCTGCACCAGCACTTGCTCTCCACTGTAGTACAGTATAGGCTGGAAGCAATCACCATCAGCTAACAGTACAGTGTGGGTCTGTCCACCAGCTACATCCCACACACGAATACCTTCAGACATCTACAACAAATGCAACAGCCAAGACACCAGTGATGGTACAGTTTAATGTTTTTTTTTTTTTTTGCATAATGCCACAGTGAATCAGTGTATATATGTAAAAAATCATTATAAATGATTGTTGTTCAGCTAGCAAAGATAGAAGTGACTGGTTAATACCTTTACGAAGTGAGGCACAGTGCTAGGGGAGTTCATATGACCCAGCTGACCAAATTTATTGCTCCCCCAAGAGTAAACCTGAGAAAGCAAAAGAGAAAGCATTGACACAGCAAGTAACACAGCACTTAAAGGGGAATTCCACCAATTTTTCATGATCATAAATCAGTCACTGAGATGGAACCCAAGTCATTCAGAGTGGTTAAATGTGAAGTGGGGCATTATAGAGAGATGTATAAACTTGGATTTTTTTAAAAGTGGTGGTGATAGAAACCAGCGGTTATAATGTCTACACTGCAATTATTTTATATGCTATCTTAAATGACCAGTGAACCCACATGTATCTTTTTAGTTTTAATATATTATGTTGATCACAGTAAAATAGTGGTAAATTAAAAAAAAGTTTATTTGGCCACTATTTTGCCTTACAAGGCCCTGCATGTACCTCTGACCCACAAAAGGCTTTTAAAAATAAGCTTTAGGCCAAAATATTACCTGAAAACTTCCATAACAATTCATAACCATTTTGTGTAATAACTTTCTGTGAGGTAGCATTTAATGGCATGAAATGCTTAGAATTCCTATAGGTTCCAGTCAGCACCGCTTTCTTACATCATATTTCAGGTCGAACCACTCTGAATCACTTTGTCTACATCTTTTAAATGAACATTTTGATTACACTTACACAATTACACATTAAGCAGACATGTTGTTATTGGCAGAATTCCCCTTTAACTATATCAGAATGATTTATCAGATGTGAGTCACACAAAGCACCAGCACAGAACAAATTAAAACAACTGGAGGATGTACTCTGTAGTTACCTGACACTGAGCTGTCAGGGCCAAGGAATGGTTTGATCCAGCAACAATCTTGACAACTTCCTTGTTGCTTAAGCTTTTGATGCAGAAAGGCTGTAACCTGAAAACATGGGAAATAATAATTTTCAAACAGTCATTACAATTAGCATTACTGCCAATAAATGGTAATGAAAAGAAAGCGACATCTAACCTGGGCAAGAAGTCTCCATGACCAAGCTGACCTTCTTGACCCCTACCCCAACTCCACACCTCTGTAAATAGAGATGGGAGGAGATTCTCTTTTTCTGAAATGTCTGAGGTTGCATTGGCTCCGCTTTTGGAACGTTTGCTCCGATGAATTACTGATGGAGGTGCTGCAAGGTGGAGAACACAAGGCACAGAATGCACACAGTTCCAAGAGACTTGCAAATAGCCAATATATGCAGTTACTTAAAGAGAATGAAATCTACCTTTGATTTATTAGCATTAAATCAGTAGATTGGCAGCAAAATGCAATCTAAACAAAGCCTGCTTCTTTAGTTTTGCACTAGAGCCATGACACTAAGCGTTTATCCTTTAATTAGTGTAGTGAAAACTACATGCCTAAGTGATTACACATTTGCTTCAAACCACATTAATTTTTCAGTAATCTCAAAAAGACAGGATTATGTGGTTTATTACACTGTACAGCATACTTTTATCCACAAAAGTGCAGTGCATTAAAACTAAAAAACAACTGTAACAGCAACATTTTGCATATGAATGGCTTGATGCAGTTAAAAGCAACTATATGATTATTCAGACATGCAGTTTGCACATTTGTAACTGTACAGTATGGTATAAGCTTCAATTACTTCGATTACTACTTACAAGGGAGAAAACTGTGCAAATTTGATAGTTTGGCCAAACCATTTTCTTAAAAGATTTAATATACCTTGTGTGAGCAAAGCAGGTAATGATCTTCTGCGATTGTGTCCCTCTGTGAAATCAAGCCGGATGTCAGTAAGGCTGGCACTGTTCTTGGCCTCCAGAGACTCGTCTGTACACAGATTATTTCCTGCAGTCAACAAGCCACTGTCACAGACCTCCTCACTGTCATTGCTAGTTAAAGGGTCAGTAGGACTGACAACTGTATTAATGACAGAGTCTTCAGATGAGTCATCGCAGACAGAATCCCCCATTGGTAATGCACAATCTCCAATTGGCCTGCTTAAAATAGAGTTTGGTGTACTGTCTTGAGAAGCCACTGGTGCAAAATCTGAAGGTTTGAGCTCAATACCATTGTTTATGTCAAGTGTAGCTAAGGAAGGAAATGTGGCTTTGTCGCTTTGGTCCAGTCTATAAGGGTCCTTGAGCGATGACTGACGGCTTGGAGGACATGAACCTGCCATAGATACAGACTCAAAATGCTCAGAGATGGACTGATCAGACATCCTCTTGAGGTAGTCTTTCAGAGCTTGTTCATCAGGATAAGGGGAACTTTTGGTTCTTTGTCTTGAGAGGTGTTGCAGTGGAGCTTTTGAGCTATCAGTCAAAGACAGAGCTAACGGTTCATCATGTTCTTCTTCCTTCTTAGGCTCTGTGTCATCTTGGTAGGTTTCACCTAAAGCTTTCTGATTAGGACCGAAATCTTCAGAGAACCCAAGGTCAGGTTCTGAGAGTTCTGTTTTTGGCGTCAGATCTGGAGATCCCTGCATTGATTTTTGATCCTGCTTTGTGTTAGTTAGTTCCACCCCTAGTGGGCAGTAATGGTTGTCAGAAATAATAACATGGTCATCCTTATCAATCATGGTGTAAAGCAGCTGCTTGCATTGGCCACATTTATCCATGGACTGGTGACATGATTCTGTAGGGGGTAATGAGCGAACCAAAGCCAGGCTGTGAAACCCACCACAGGCAATCTGCACCACGTATCTCCCTGATAGGTGCTCTACTTTTTGCGGTTTGTACACAGGGAACACATTGGTGACCAGGCCCAGTTGGCAGCCGAAACCCCAAGCCCATACCTCATGTTTCCCTGACAGGGCTAAGGTATGCTGGGCCCCACATGCTACATCTAGGATCCAGACAATTTCAGGAGGGACAGTTTCATCGTCCACAATGTTGACACGAGTGGGATTAGGCACTAAGCTCAAACCAGAGATGCCACACTGACCATGGGAGTTCTCACCCCACATGTGAACCCCCCCATCCAATGTAACAGCCCCACAGTGAAAGCTGCCTGCAGACACCTGGACCACATGCTGGCCACTCAATGAGCTCTCTAGGATAGGGTCCACTGCCTGGCATCTCAGGTCTCGCTTCCACGGCTGTTCTCCAAAGCTGTAGACAAGCCCACCTAGGAAATGAGGACGTTTAAAAGCCCAATGTTAAAACACAACATAACATAATGACCAGTGCAAATTCATGAGCTGACTAAATGTCAGAGTTATGAATTATAACTGTAAATCAAATATCACTAATATGACTGATCTACCCTCAGTAAGTAGAACTCCATGGCTGATCCCCAAGCCAGCTTGAAGCACAGCCCTTGGCAGGAGCACCTTCTCTGGGTTAACACTACAAGAGTAACCCTGCCACCTGTGGAGCACCCCCCTCTCATGGGAGCCTTCCTCCTCTTCAGAGCTGAGGAGAAACCCAGATAATAGAAACAATATGATCACTCAAATATCTGCCTCAAAAAGCTTTAAAAAAAAATTACATATTCGAAAGGAATGTCTACAGCTGGGCTTTCTCACATCCTGAGACTTTATTTATGTCAACTGAAAGCAATCAACGTCTTTGGTAATTAACCCTCCGTGCTAGTAACAACAGTCTTCAAATGACGGCAAGTATTACCTCTTCTGTCCTTCCATCAGTGCGCCTGGTCCACTGCCATCATCAGAGACTCCTGGCCTTCATTTCTTTCACAGCGGCCTTTAAAGAAATAGTGCGGCGAAAAATCAAACTTACATGACTTTCCACTTACCCCAAACGCAGTTTATCAGCCAAGACTTGTTTGGTGTCTAGATTTTGCTACTTTGGTTTAAAACTGGAACTGCAAGGCTAACACTGCTACCAAACACTGAACGTCAATAGTCACCCAAACCATTTTTATAATTACAAGTTCAAAAATTCCAGAAACCTACTCAAACTCCATCCAGTATAACACGCTATAAACTTTAATAATTGAAAAAAAAAACTTCTCAGTGTAGCTTAAAGAAAGAGCAGCCATTTAGGACACCCGGAATCACACCTTTCCTGAGCACAGTTTGGTATCGTTCTGCACAACATGACCAAAGATGGGGCTAAAGGAGTTCACAGTGTAGGGTAACGTAGGAAAAGAAGCTAAGCAAGTGTACTCAAAATGTTATAATGTCAAATTACAAATTTGAGGACCACACTTTCTGCATAAATGAGCCTCCACCATATACAGACGTTATGAATGTTACAGAACATTATGCAGACAAAAATGTAGTTCACGTTTTAGCTTAAATCTGAAAATAAGGTCCATGTCATTTTACCAATTCAGTTTTTTTTAAATGAGCTTACTTAGCTTTCTGATGTAATTGAAATCTATGCATTTTTTAAACAGTTTGGTGACTACTGACCTCTAGTTTTTGTTAACACCATTAGCCTGGCAACTCAGGTTCTAAACTAAAGAAATCAAGAAACTGGACACCAACAAGTCTTGGCTGATCAACTGCATTTTTAAGTAATCGGAAAATCATGAAAATTTGATTTTCTTTCAACCTATGCCATTACGTGCTTCAAAAAAACAATGTTGATATAATAAACTTATTTGCATGTCTACACTCATAAATGAAACAGACAGGTTTCTAGTATGAATGTACACAGACAAGTTTGCATGTCTATTTTTATATGCCCATTAACTTCTGTATTATTCCCTACTGCTCAGCCTACACCTAGGTTAATTTAACAGGAACAGTGAAGTGTTAATCCAAGTTTAAGGCCATCACGATCATAAACTTTTAGCTGACGATTAACAGTCATGTAAATAATTGCGATTAGGAACTGAACTGTCTTTTCTTGTTCACTTTGGCAGCTATTAAAATATAAGCCTGATGTGGCCAAACTGGTTTATTAGCCACTTGCTATGTTTACTGAGTAAGCTAACACTGGCTGTACAGTGTTAGCTACTAAGTAAACGCTAAATTTGCCGGCATATATGCTAAAAAACGAGAGAATTCGCTACAAAGCTAACAAATAAACAACTAAGTTATTCCTCAATGCAGCCTTTTATATGTTAGAGCCCAGTGGTTTCTCAATGGATGCATTTTCTGATTTCTTTTATTTACATTTATTGACCTCAACACAACGCACACTCTCATTTTGTTTGTTGCAGCATGACTGTGAAATCTAACGACTGATTAAAATGGCTGCAGTCCGCTAAAATACCTGGGATCATATCAAATAATTGATCATCTGAAATAATTAATTGCGATTAGGCGGTTAAGTATTAGTAACTGTGACAGGTCTATCCATGATAAAACATTCCATTACTTTAGACCAACAGGTAGCATTTTAAACGAACGGGTTAAGCAAATCTATGAATAACTCGAATAAAAGCTCAATAACTGACGTCCCACAACATCCATGACCCTGATGACACCTGGTCCCCACTATAGCTACTTATCCTCACTTTCTCTCTGTGTCACTCCATCTCTCGGTTCTCTCACGCCCTCCCTCCCACACGAAGCTAAGGTTGGCTTCCTATCCTATTCGCCAGCTCCTTGTTCGAATTGTCCCGTTCCACCTTAAATGGCGCAGCAGTAACATTCTGGCTCCTCAGGCATCTGACATTAAATGTTTCTGTTGGACTACCTGAGGCTCCAGAATGCGACTACCATACCATTTAAGGTGGAACGACTCGAACAGCTGACGAATAGGAAGCTGACTTCAGCCTCGTCCCTCCCACCAACCCACCCAAACCAAAACAAAGTATCCGAGGGACAGTAAGAAAAATAAAGTACACTTACCCTCACTTTGGCCAAATCTCCAGCAGACAGCTGTGTCTCTCAGAGCCATTCACTGCCTCACTGCAGACTCTTCCTTGAGTTGAATCCTCACTTGGAGAACAGAAACTTCAGCCGGCGAGCTTCTTTCTTTCGACACTTCCACAACTCAGTAACTCAGCCCTATTCTCGACTACAGCGCGGGCTGTAATGTTTAACTCTGAAACCGAGTCTTGATAAACTTATTCCAGAGTGTAAGAACTTCATCTGTCAGTAACGCAGCTCTCGCAGTTTTCACACACGGTGCGGTGTGCGGAAGGTGGTGGTCTCAGCCCGGCCCTGTTTGTTTAGAGAGCTGGGCGAGCCTGCGATGGAAAGCGCTGAGGGACAAACTACTGCTAGTCCGACAACAGAGACGTTCACGTGACTGAGCAGTTGGAACAGCTATTTCTCAACACTGTGGAGTTTCACACAAATTACACAAAGCAGGATTATAAAGCAGGATTATAAAGTGGGATTATAAAGTAAACTTTACTTGAGCCACAAGTGAGGACTGTGCAATAGGAGAGGAACCTTCCCTCTTTTCCTATTGGACAGGCTTGACATTTGGTTTAAGTTATCTCTCTAACAACAAAAATAATACTTTGTGAAACGCTTTTTCTCAGAATATTTATAGAAGTAATTATGAAGGGCACATATTGCATTTTGCAGTATGTTGAGTGAGTAAAACTGGCAATACAGCAGCTACACAGTTTCATGTAATGTACCCAGATGACTAAACATAAATGTGCGGTCAGGAGAGCCATGACTCACAGAAAGAGCTAATTTCTTAACTCAGCAGTTAGCTTTAATCAGCACTACCGCACAGACAGCCCTGTCTAATAAACTCCCTCTTACTTACAGTGCAGCTCCATCAGTTTTCAACATATTATCTGCAACATTTTATTTCTTTTAACATTTTCAAATCTTAAACTGATAAATATTTGATTTCAGATGCTAATGAGCTTGTGTTAGACAATATTTAGTAAACAAGCAAATAACACTTTTTTAATTTGCTGAAAGTTTCATATGGGGGGTGGTGGTGGGGGGGGCAGTAGGCCCATTTCACAAGAAACTGAAGTACATAAATGCAGAGTAAAACAAATTCCACTATTGCCTCATATGCGATTATTAACCTTAGAAATACTGGCGTTCCTATCATTTCAGCTCACCATTGAAAGATATGTCGTTTCAACTTCCTCATAGTTCCCAAGATTGAAATTCTAGGATGTGTCCTCAGTTGTTGGAAAACACCAAATACACAACAATGTGGGAGTCAAAGCTGAATAGGGGATATAAATTCTTTGTGGAAAAAATCCTTCACTGCTGTCAGAGTACAATAACATCAGCTAGCGTCTTGGGATAATGCATATGCAAAAAATAACTATAATGTTAGCTGGAGATGATGAAACAACAATTAACACAATAAAACTGGTTCTCTTATTACTCTTCTCACTGATGATGTAACCTGCAATCTGCTGCTGAAACTCTGATTCATGCCTTCACCTCTAGCCACCTGAGCTATTGCAACACTCCTCCTGCAGGCATTGGCTCTTCTTCTCTTCACGAGCTCCAGATGGTCCAGAGCTCTTCCTATCTTTTCAGTTATACCTGGACACATTATCACATTACACCTGTTCTCCAAAGTCTCCAGTGGCTTCCCATTAAGTACCACATACATTTCAAAATCCCACTACTCACATACAAAGCTCTTAACAAACTCCGTCTCTCTTATTTGTCTGATCTTCTTCCCTACAAACACTTTGCCTATGGAACTCTCTCCCTCCACAAGTTTGACAGTCTCATTCTCTCCCCACATACAAATCTAATATTAAAACAAACCTATTTTCTCTTGCCTACAACCTTCCCCAAACCTAAAGTACTCCTCAATCCAGGTTGTCCTTATGTTGTCTGTCTCTGTATTACTGTGTTTTATTGTTTGTTTTTGATGTTCTGTGTATTGATGTAAGCATCTTTGGGTTTCTGAAAAGCACTTTATAATAACATGCCTTATTATTATGAAACTAGTTGGCCAAAAGCTAAACAAGCAGACAAACCAGCAGGGAGGCATGCTGCGTTGTCATTGTCCGTGGTCTATGCTGCTGGATGACTGTATGTTTTTTGGATCCCTGCAAATTTCAAAAGTCTGTGTTAGAATTGTCAGGGGTGATGTCCTCACCAGCTATGATGACCAAAAGGCTTTTCGCTTCCCCACTGTTGTATGCACAAGCAACTGGCCCAACAGCATGAGCATGCTTCCCCCCTCCATGACCTGTATTGCCCATCATGCATGTCACATTCTATTAGAGATCCTTTGTTAAAGAAAGATCCACTGATTCCTCACATCTCTCTAACAAAGCACAGAGACACAGTCAGAGCCACTGTGGACAGGAATGATCTAAAGTTGCATGAGACAGCAAGTGATTGTACTTCATAATGCAGCATTTCCCTGTTCTGTCTGGGCTGCCTTTGTCAAATGAAGAATGGCAAGAATAATGCAGCATGAAGTCAGAATAATGAAGATGATGTGAAAGCCTGTGTTTGTAACGGTGCTGCCCCCTGTTGTGCAAAGCTGGCAGTGTAACATATCGGCCAGCAGAGGTCATTCCAGCACCAGTTTTAAACACAAAAGAACTTCATAACACATCCCTAGGCATTGAATAACATATTTATAAAGCAATACTTGAGTATTTAAAACAGCTTATGGCATTAATTACAAGATGACATAAAATATTATATCTTAATAAAATATAATTTACTTTTGACACCAAGAGAGTGTTTCCTAGTCAGCTTTCAATAAACAACGTTATTCAAAGCTAAGCATGTGTTATGAAGCCATATGTAGGCAGAAGTGTTGAAGTCAAGACTATTAAATCCGAGTCTGAGTTAAAACTGAGGCCTAGACACATTGAGTCCGAGTCAAGACCAAGACTTTGTAGTAGTCGAGGCCGAGTTAAGACCTTGACCAGGAGTGGTGAGACCGAGACAAGGCCGAGACCAGATTAAGATTTTTTTCAGAATATAAAAGTCAGTGGGATTCATTGTACATATATTATCATTCATTTCATCTATTAATTATATATACAACAATTCCAAGCCCACCTTACCCTGGGACCAAGACAAGACCAAGTCAAAATGATGTTAAGACTGAGACCATTAATTTACGCTCTCGAGACCGAGATAGAACACGAGCACTGCAGCTCTAGTAGGTAGTCTTTGAATAAAGTGTTACCAAATTATTTATGGTCATTTGTTGGTTGAACTGTCATTGCATAAACCGTCAACAATCCTTTGTCGTGCACTGATGGCTTAAGTTGTTGGACAGAATGGGCTACAGACAACCGCACTGTGAAAATTCCAAAACGCTGGTCAGGAGAGAAAAGATGTAAACAGCAAGAAACACAAAACAGAAAGCAGTAAAAAGTCTTGGTTTTTGGGGTGGAGAAACCGCTGGCAGTAAAAAAAGCCAGCGGAGGATTGGCAGGTATAAGCTATCTCTGCGGGATGCTGAGAGCAGCCCAGGCTCTCACACGCACAGCCTGCACTCCTCCTTCCTGCACCTCTCATTCGTGATCTCAACTTGTTTTCACTTTTAGTGTTTTCTATATAAAAACGCGGGGCTTTGCCCTGTGGAGTTTGACCCAGTGTTTTAGTGTGTGTGGTCATAAACACAAAAATGGTATAAAGTGAGAGAAACCGAGAGAGGGAGAGAGGGAGAGAGGGAAAGAGACTTCTCATGGAGAACGAAGGTTGAACTTTTCACCACGACACCCTTCACCAGTCTCACTGGGCTAGCATCAGTTTTTGTGGTCCCCCTTGACCTGTTTGGCCCAATTAGTTTGTCGTAATGGACTATGGCTCTGAGAACAGCGTGTGTCCACCTGGGGCTTCGGCCTGCCGCTCTTTCTGCTCTGCTCTCCGCTCAGCACACAGAGAACGGGGGGAAATTGGTAATACAGGGGTGATTTAATAAGACAAGCATTGCATAGGAATCACAAGAATGTCCCACACCCATCAGCATGTGTTTCTAATTCGTAAGCCTTTTAACAAACCCATGTTAAATAAATTAAAACCTTTCAGAGGCCCTCAGTAGTTGCAAAAAGGCCCAGCTCTGCAGATTTACAGGGCCTTCCAGCGTTCCTTTACTGGATCCCTCTGGTCTTCTTAAACACATTAATGTGTGATGTTGCTGTGTGAAACTTAATAAAGGACAGTTACGTTTCCTGCAGTCAGCTGTGCATGTGGTGACCCCTCAGCAGCCGTTCATGATTGGTTTAGTCATTTACTGCATGCTGTCATACTGGTGCGTCATGCTGTGGTGTCCCCTCAGCTCTCAGAGTGTGCCTTTGAATACTTCATGTTGCTGACTCTGCAGCACCAGCTGCTCTCCTGTGAGGATCCGTGATCTAACGCAGGACTTTGAAATGTGTCAAAAATAAGTGTACGTAGAGTGAGCAGATAGACTTGGACTTATATATCTGTGACTACTGATTTTAGTTATATGTTTGTCCATTTTGTAGAGATAGCAGCATTTGGTAACACTTCAGTTTAGGGAAGCATTATAATACCATTGCAAGGTACTGTAAAGGTACATTTTAGTCCTCAAAGGTACAAACAATGTAAAAATACCTTCAAAGGTGCAACATGGTCCTGAAGGTCCAATGTATCTTAAATGAGTTCTCCATTCACTTTCCCAAAGGAAAGAGTCATATTTGTACCATTTCATAATTTAACTTTTTTAAGTAGAAAAGTAGAAACAATGGCTGGGAATTAAAACAGAGGATATTGATACTAAATGCAACTGAAAAGATGTTACTGTAAAAGAATATATACAATTAGATTCCTAATTAAAGGTACTGAAGATGTACCCTTGAAAGTGCCACCTCAGTGACAGCATTTGTACCCTTAAAGGGGCAATTTGTTCTGATAGTGCAGATGGTAACTAAGTAGCTGCTCATTACAGTTTTATTGAGCAACAAATATGCTAACTTAAGCATTTTCTATAAATTTTAAAATCTAATGCATATGTAAACACCGGGCTATCAATGCTTCAATAATGAATTACCAATTAGCTTTAAAGGGACAATGTTTGCATACTACTTCATACTCCTTTATTTTAAAAAAGCAAGGAAATTTAGATTTTCCTTGATATAGGACCTTTAAATAAAGGCACACAGACCCTCTATTCTAAAGAGTAGATTTCTAGTTAACATATACTAAGAAGGTGTTAACTTCTAGTGTAAAGGCGTTTGAACTTTATACAGGGTCTGCATGAACTGTGCTTAATAATTTCACTTCTAGTAAATACTTCACCTATTAGAAAGTGTTGGATGTTTTCATATCAATACATTATGTACAAAAGAGCATAATGTGTAATAAACAAATAAATGTTGTGGATAATGCTTTATTCATTCTAGGTATTATTTAATAACATACTAATGGCTAAGTGGCTAGTTAATTACTAAGTGGCTAGTTAATTACCAGCTGCTGGCTTAATAAGGCTTTAAGAGCCTTACAAGAGCATCTCTTTGATAAATGAAATTATAATAATTTAAGCATGCAGTCTGCACAATGTTAGCCCTACTGGTTGGCTATGTTAGTCTTATATTTGTAACAAGGAGAAAATTGTGTCAGTTTGTACTTTTGATCTACTGCTTTAAGAAGATGGTGAACGGTTATCTTGAACTTTCAGCTCAGCTCCACACTGGGTAGAGACGACTGGAGCAGCAGTGGTACGGCTGAGACAGAGACAGTCAGGTGAAAGAGACTTTAGACAGACTGTACAGGAAGCAGCTGCTCCTCGTCAGAGACAGACTGACCACAGCAGCCTGATTACCAGAGATTACTCCGGAGGCAGACAAATCAGACTCACAGTTATATCAGAACATCTTAGACTTTTTTCTACACTACTCCTGACCTTAGAAGTTACAAGATACCTTAGTTTGTCTTTATTTCCATATTCAGTCACAAATATTCAGCTTGTTCTCTCAGTTCTTCTCTGTCTGGTGGGAAATGAAACAAACTCTTTTCTTCCATTTTACTAATTAGTGCTACAGAATGACGATGAATGGTTTGGCAAGTAGATTTGCCAAACAGAGCAAGTTTGCACGCTCATCATCTATGATTACCTATTACACTTATTACAGCATTAGTCACTAGCACCAGTCACAAGGTTCTGAGCTTTGTGAGTGTAATAGTAGACAGACAGACAGACAGACAGACAGATAGACAGATAGATAGATAGATAGATAGATAGAGTGATAGACAGATGCTGCATACACTGCTAGTTCTAGAGTTTAGTATGTATGTGCATACAGTTATTATTTCATGAGCAGAGCTTTGCAACATGGCTAAAACATAGACAGATTTATAGAAACAAAATTACAGCATATACATCACAGTGCAGTCCTGATTCCAAATCTCAGTCTCTTGTGTGCAAAGCATTTAGACATTCAGTGATGCAATAGCCACCAGAGACATCATTCCAGCACAGCGAGGCCGAGAGCAAATCGGTGCTTGCGTTCGTCTGGCCGCGGAGGGGAATGTGAAAATGTGAAAGGATCATGCGTAGAACCCTCTGACCCCTGTTCACTTCCATCATCCAGCACTCAGAGGAAGCAGCTGCGCTCGGACAGGCGTTCGGGCCTCCTCAGGGATGAAGGAGTGCGAGAGGGGAGAGAAAGAGAGGGGGAGGATGGCCGAGAGAGCCAAACCACTACACCCATCACCGTCCCACAGCAACGGATCAACGATCAAAGCAGCCGCCCGACATGTGGAGCTGTGGTGATGGGCAGAGGGAAATGGAGGAGAGCCGGGTGGAGCAGTGAGGGTATGCAGGTTTGGGAGGGTATGAGAGATGGAGTGTCGGGTCCTTGATGGGGAGAAAAGAGTGTCTGTGTTGGGGGGGGGGTGTTTATGGGTGAGGTGTGTAAGGGGAGTAGGAGAAAATGCAACAATAAATATTAAATACTTGTAATACATATATATATATGTATACATAAAGGCATGGGTTTGGTATAAACTACCCATCAAAAGTTTGAGGATATCAAATTAGTTCAAACTGCAGTCCTGCAGTAAAAAAAAAAAACATTACTTTGAAAAATAATTATGCATTCAAATCTTGGATTTTTACAAATTTTTATTTATAGGGAACTTCCTATTGGGATGTGGCTGTCCCACAAATATAAAATAATACTTATAATAATACTAAATATAATACTTATACTTTATATATATTTTTTATTGCATTTTTCTTTAATATTGTTTTAAAAAAATCATTTTTGATTTCTTCGGATTTATCATGAATTTGAATTTTTTAATTAAAAAATGCTGTCCTATGTTTGCATACCAATACAGAAACAAAGAGTTTTGGTCTGTAGGTGGAGCCTTATTTTGGCCATGGCCCTGCATTTTAGAGCCAGAAGTGAGACTGCATCCCTGTCCCTCATGGCCACATAGTGAGCAGTTAGATCCCATTGTTTTGAAGTAAATGTGTCCCAAAGTCTAAAAATCAGCATGTAACAAGTGAAAACTGAACGGCTGAAAGTAACTTTATTGTGTTTTAATGTAAAATGTTGTGATTTTATGTGTGTTCAGCTGTCTGCTAACAAAATAAATATACTGCATACATACATACATAATACATTAACATACATACATACATACAAATATATATATATATATATAATCTACATAATTAAAAAATAGAGCCATTCAATTGATTGATTTTAAGTTCAGCCAGTTAGTCCAAAATTAGTTTTCCACTCTGAGTTTGAATCAGTTAGAATGAATCCATATCTATACTTCAGTATTATACTGGTTGCAACTATACTTAACTTCCTTTTCCCATTCTTCATAATTCTTATATTGGCTGTGTACTGTCTATTTTATCTATAACATCATATACTTTTTTCAAAATGTATTTTATTGGGCATAATTTTATGGTCACACCTGCACCAAGAGAAATTCCTTGCAGGCTACCTCTAGAACTTGGTGAATAAAGACTCTGATTCTGACACTTATAGCTTAACCAGGTTTATTTTGTGGAAAACTATAAATCTCTGAAGATTAGTAAAGCCTCCCTCAGCAGTTGTAACTGCTGCTTGCACTTTCTTATAATTTTCCGATGCCTAGAAAACTGATTGTTGAAGAAAGTCTGTGCTGCAGTTACGGCTGCTAAGGGAGATGTTTTTGTCACAGCAGTTGTTACATTTGTCACATATCTTTGCACATATTAACCTGCTTTGTCTTTAATATGTGTAATACGTTAACATTTCCAACATTTTTCTTATATTTCACCTTTTTCTCCATGGTCCGATCCCAAAAACAGTCACAATGAGTTTTTACAAGACAATTTTCCAATCTCTTAATCAAACTGTTTTTGTCGCTGTACCTTTAAGACTTACGTGTAACTGATCTATGTTCTGTTCATTAGTTGCTCTGTATTGTACCTCATTTACAAAGCATTGATTCGAAACACTCCTTATAACTGCAGAGCTAAACTGCTGTATAGTCTGAAAAAGTAAATGTATATATATATATACATATATATATATATATATATATATATATATATATATATATATATATATATATATATGTAAATATGTTTGTGATATCACAGAAGAAACAATTAATTCAAAACAAGCTATTTCTATGTATGGACTGTTTTGTATGTCTTAAAACTTTAACACTATTTACATACTGCTGAATTGAGATGCATTAGTATATTGTTGCTGTCATGTCAAACCATGTATCTCTACTTTCTTTCTGAATTTTATTTTTCATTTGAGCGCAGCAGCTGTTCATATACTGTATGAATATTTTATGATGAATGTTCAACAGAAACGCTCAGAAATTATCTAGAATAAATATATTCTTTTTTTCAGATACAATATGGGGAAATAAACTGCTTGTGATGATACTCGACTGACCCAGCCACAGCTGAGTGTGTGTGTGTGTGTGTGTGTGTGTGTGCATGTGAGTGTGCAGATGCTCCGCTCCGTGCTCCTGGTGGAGGGGAAAAGCCGTGCTCTCCTGACGGACTCTGACAGCCGTGTCGGACGAGCCGTTATAGCCGTCCGCATGGCCCTCGCATGCCTGAGCGGGAAATGAGAAACAGGTGCACAGATGAAAGGAGAGAGTCTGCAGAGGGGCCCTGAAACAAGAGATTCTCTCTCTCTCTCTGAGACGTGGCCGTGTGTAATCACCTGTCAGTCTCTTTCTGTCTCTCACTGAGCAGATGTGTAACCTGAGGATATAGAAAGAGTTCTCTTATATTGGTCTTATTTATTATCAGTTATTACGCCTCTCAGCACAGGAGAACTTCCTGTCTCCTGTTGCCCTTTCCCGCCTGCTACTCCTGCTCTTATTCTTTCTCCCTCATAGCCCAAATCTCTCGACTTTCTGCACTGCCACAGTTGAGGCTGTGATAAACAGAAGCCAGTAGGTTGTGGGGCTAAAGTAGTAACTCACTGGACAATGAGCATAAATCTTTCATATGAGTTGAAAGTACCCTACTTTTTCATGTTTTTTTTTAAGGTTGGCAGATGGATTTGAATTAGGTATGTTCCTCTCAATGTACTTTTATTGGAATACTTCTGAAAAATATGTACCTTATGAATAATGTTTTTCATTTTGTGATTTTTTGGGTGACTTATGAGCCCAAAGGTTGTGCGAATGTCCATTTATGATGCCACATCTACATCTTTCCACATCTTTATTTCAAAATGTCAAGTCTAATTTTTTCTCCATCTATCCTGTATGCAACCAGTTTCTAAGACTGAAGATTTCTGTGAAGAACAGAAAGCAAGAGTCATGAAAATAATGGAAGCTGTACAACCCCATTTCCAAAAAAGTTGGCATGTTGTGCAAAATTTAAAATAGTACAAATACAACTGTCAAATGCTAAAACTGAATCTGATGCCAGCAGCGTGTTTCAAAACAGTTGGTACAGGAGCATGTTTACCACTGTGTTTCATCACCTCTTCTTTTAATAACACTCTGTAAGCATTTGGGAACTAAGGAGACCAACTGCTGTAGTTCTGAAGTTGAAATATTTTTCTGTTCTTGCCTTATGTAGGATTTCAGCTGCTCAACAATTTGGGGTCTCCTTTGTCATATTTTTCATTGTGCCAAATGTTCTTAATGGGTAACAGGTCTGGACTGCAGGTAGACCGGTTTAGCATCCGGAATCTTTTACTACAGAGCCATGATGTTGTAATATGTGCAGAAAGTGGTTTGGCATTGTCTTGCTGAAATAAGCAAATCCTTCCCTGAAAAAGACATCAAATGGATGGCAGCATGTGTTGCTCCAAAACCTACATAAACATTCAGCATTAATAGTACCTTCACAGATGTGCATGTCACCCATGACATGTGCACTAATGCACCCCCATACCATCAAGGATGCTGACTTGAACTGTGTGGTGATAACAAGCTGGATGGACCCTTTCCTCTTTAGCCCGGAGGATGCAGTGTCCATGATTTCTAAAAAGAATTTCAAATTTAGATTCACCAGACCTCAGTAAATCATAAATAAGCTTGGGCCCAGAGAAGGCAGCGGTGTTTCTGGATCCTGTTTATAAATAGTTTCTGCTTTGCATGGTAGAGTTTTAACTTGCATTTATGAACGCAGTGATGAACTGTGTTCACAAACAATGATTTTTAGAAGTGTTGCTGAGCCCATGCAGTGATTTTTTAGTACAGAATCATGTCTGTTTTTAATGTAGGACTACCTGAGAGCCTGAAGATCACAGCCAGCCAATATTGTTCACATAAACTATCAACCAACATTAAAACAACGCAACAAGTCCCTTTGTTGGAGGGCCTGTGCTACCGTATGACCATCTGCACAACCACACCTCCAGGATCTCTCAGTGCCAGTGCCAATCAGTAGCAGAACACTACAGTATTATGTACCATAGATGATGAAATCCCCAAGTTCTTTACTTTTTACATTATTCTTGAATTGTTGCACTATTTTCCCTTGCAGTCTTTTTCAACACAGAGTGGTGAACCTTTCCCCATGTTTACATCTTAAAGACTCTGCCTCTCTGAGATGCTTTTTTTATACCCAGTTACTATTTATACCCATGTTACTGACCTGTTGCCAATTAACCTAATTAGTTGTTTGATGTTCCACTAGATGTTTTTTTAGCATTACACAAGTTTACCAGCCTTTTGTTGCCCATGTCCCAACTTTTTTGAGACATGTTGCTGGCTTTAAATTCAAAATACATACAATTTTTCAGAGAACAATGAAGTTTGTTAGTTAAATCATTTGATATGTTGTCTTTGTGTTATTTTCAATTGAATATAGGGTTTAAATGCTTTTCACATCATTGCATTCAGTTTTAATTTACATTTTGCACACCATGCCAATTTTTTGGAAATGGTGTTGGGGTATAAGTAAGGGGGTGGACACACCAAACACTGGAAAACTGCTATCATATTTTGTTGAGGCTTCTGAGAAATTTTTGTTAAATAGTTGAATATGATTTCTACCGTTTTCCTGATGCTGAAAAGTGAACTTGTTCTTAATGGCCATTTTCGACTGGAAATAATATAAAGGAATGGTGGTCTTTGGCTTTTGCACAGTAGTGTAACAATTAGTTCTATAGTAGTTACTGGATAATTCATGTTAGTTTCTAGATGATAAGGCTTAAAATTAAAAGCTGAATCCTTAAAGATCTTCAAGTAGCGACACAGTCATTTCATCAAAACAGAAGCAGCAGTAAAGCCAAAGAATCCAAGATATTCAATCCAAGATAATGTATTAAATCTTCCTATCTGAAATTATTCTGAAATTAAATCTAAAATCTAAATCCAAAACTGTCTTAAAAAACTAAACTAAAGTATGAACCCAAAGGTCATGGCAATGTCCATTTATAATGCCACTTCCACGTCTATATCATGCTGGTAATGAAAAGTTGTTGTCAGGCTTCACTTCAAGTGTCAAATCTAGTCTTTTCTCCACATATCCTGTATCCATCCAGGCTTTTCCTAGAACAATCAGCGAGCAATCAGATCTAACCAGATCTTTCCAGTTCTGATTTGGACTGTGTTCATAAACTGACTCAGGCGAGTTAAACTGCTAAAGACCATCTGACAAACCAAAGCATTTTTAAAAGTTTACCCCACTGGAGGTTATGAATCTGGCCTGCATTATAATATTCGCATTTTGAATGCTCCACTGGTGCACTTGATGTTACACTGGGGCTTGATCAAAGGCAAGGTGCGTATGAATCCTGCTGCCCTCTTGCTGATTTCTCTCTCCACCAGTGACCCGCAGTGTCAGAGCGTTCCGTCCAAACTTGTAAACTCTCAGCCCAACCCGAGCTCCAGAACTGAGGCTTTATGAGGCTGTGAGGTGGTGTGGGTATGTGTGTGTGTTTGCTACATATGAACTGTGTGCGCACCGTGTGAGATCGCAGTTATGTGCCAGCGGGAATGGATGCCGGCCCGAGCAGGGAGGGGGCCTTCCCACAGCCTGCCCCAAGACAGGCCCGAGTCACGCAGAGGGGACCATGCGAGGCCAGACAGCAGACAACCACAGGAAGTACACTCTCCCTGAAGGAAGTCTGTGAGAGTTTAATAGAAGGCCACTATGCAAAGAATCTTTAATACAAATAAAAACAGAGTTCCCCTCTTTATAGATGATACACACATTAAATTAACCTCTTAAACTGTAAGCACCCATTGACAGATCCAGACTTTCATTCCTCACTCTCATTATTACATCCAACCAGTACTGCGCAAAAGCCAGACACCACCCTTCATTTATTTAATTTCAAGTCAAAATGGCCAAGTACAAGTTATTTATTTTTCATGAGATATTTCTGCGGAGATCAGATATAAGATGATCCACTTATATAAGGAGGGGGAAAGTCAAAAAAGTAAAAAAACAGGAGTTTCCACAACTGGAGTTCAAAAAACTATCGAAGGCAGAGAGAAAATAGGACTCCTAAGAACGATGCAAGACCTGGTAGACCACCAATGCTGTCACCATCAGGTAAACAGTACGCAAAGCTTTCATCTTTGAGAGAAAGGAGACAATCAAGCCCCACTCTTATTTCAGATCTGAAAAAGTCCACAGGTGTTTCTGACAAGACAACACTATAAGCCTGAAAGAATGTGTAGCGGTCAAGATGTAAATAAGGAAATAGATAAAAAAAAGAGAGAGAAAATTTGCAAACCAAACAAAGAATTTGTAGTGTTGAGTCCAGACCTCAACATCATTTAATTAGTCTGGAATAACTTGAGAAGCAGAAAGTGCAACCAACTTCTAAGACTGAACTTTGGATGTATTGAAGAATATCCTTGCAGATTTCCTTGATTTCTCTAAAAGAAGTCTCCTGAAAGGATTGGAAGCTGTAATAAAAGCTTAAAATACTTGTTAAGGCTTCTGGGTAATTTTCTGTGAAATATATAGTATTTTTCCTGATGCTAAAAATGAATAACTCGTCCTTAATGCCCATTTTGACTGAAAAATTAGATAAGGAAATGGTGGATATTTGCGCAGTAGTGTACATATTAGTTTAATAGTAGTTACTAGATAATTCATAGTAGTTACTAGATAATAAACCTAAGATTAATAACTGAATCTTAACTCTAATTTATTGTTTATATTGTTAAACAATGAATGACCTTCAAGTAGCAATCCAGCCATTTCACCAAATTGGTGGCTGCAGTAAAGGCAACAATCCATGGCATTCAGTCCGAGATAACATATTAAGTCTTCGCATCTGACGTTACTGTTTGAAATTAAGATGAAATCTAAATCCAAAACTATCTTGAAAACTAAACACAATCAACTTAAACCATGGCTGCTTGTTCTGAAGATGAGGTTCCAGACCAGTAAGCTACCCATGAGATTTAGTGACTTTTTCGTATCTATCTGAGGATACATTTAGCCCAAAGAAAAGTAACCTTTTTTGTTATAGACAATCTTGCTGCTTAAATAAGGAGTCTGTTTTTTGGCACCAGAGCATGCGTAGTTACTGCTTTCAAGTACATTGGAAACACATGTTTGGAACCTGATAAAAGCCTCACTTTCCTTCCATAAGTTGGCAGGAACTGTACATGCACACATATATATATATATAAAAGGATAGAATAAGTACTGCAGTAATGTCATCAAGCCCATTATTCTTATTTGGAAGGGTTTAGTGTGACCTTCCCAGGAAAGGCCTATTTATGAGGGCTTCAAAAGCACCGGCAGGACGGCTGGAGGTGTACTTTACTATAATAAATGATCAAGATAAGCAAATGCATGGCCTGGTTTCAATTTACTTTTCATCTACTCATGCAGTGTCCAACTCAGTGACAGCTCCGCTGTTAACCAAGTGCATCTCATTTACAGTATATAAATCATAAAGATCTGTGCTGTCAGCAAAAAAAGTCTATAACTCCCCAGTGCAGAGCTTTAATTGCCAACACTTAGCACTTTGTATAGTACAGGCATACAGTATACATAAATGTCAGTCCATTTCAGTAATTATTTCAGTACAGTTGATGTCTTTATAACCTCTTTCTGAATAGTTGAGAAGCTCTATGTGAATGTATGTGTGTTTCTGCATTATTATAAGTGTTGCTTTGAGGTTCCATTTCCTCAGAGGGATGATGGATACGTCGTGACAGGTGTGGAGAATATTAGACTTGGAATAATGCCTCCATCCATCCGGGTCCAGCGAAGGCTTTGGCAAAACATACAAGCACTCAAATGATGCAAATATTACAGTAGTCTTATGTTTGAAAAGAAAGAGCATTACTTATTATTGCTGGAGCCTGTGTAGCTGCTTCACTCACTGCACCACCATCCATAGTTAATGCACAAGCAGAGAAACGGACAAGCAGGGAAAGAAGAAGCAGACAGCCAGAGAAATGGTGAACAACAGATGATACTTAACTATGAGGCTCCTCTTATCAAAGAGCACTTTAATGGACAAGCAAGAAAGTGCCAAATGTGCTAGAACACATTGTTTGTTTACGTGAATCAATCCTGATTTCCAAACCTTTCATAAAGTAGAAACCCTTGATGGGCTCCTTCCTTGTCCATGAACAATCAAAAAAGCATTTGAAGGACTCCACTTTACTGACGTTTCTTGGATGACCCTTAAATGATTCACTGAAATTGAAGTGAACAGATCACTTCTGGCTGTGACTCCCTGAAGACTTCGTGCTCTCATCCAGCTCTCACTGGCTAGTGGACAACTGGACGACGATTAATCAGAAACAGTGTGGAACGGTGTGTAACAGCACTGCAGTCTTGCTCTCTTCTAGGTTGAAAATAAAAAGAAAAGCACTGAATTGTGACAGACTCAAAAGTGTACATTATTTTCAACTGAATAAAATACAATGCAGCGCAATTATTGTCAGAAGTAAATAAACCGAAAGACAAAATTGTCTTGACATAATATATTTTATTCCTCTGGAACTGAAGTTTACATTTGAATCAAGTAAATTCCACGCAGTCCTTTTTTCAGTGCACCTCTCTATTCCTCTTCTTCTCCATGAGAAAAAAAGTACTACAGAAGTGTGCGCCTTCTCTTTCTGTGTGAACACCACCTTTCAGAAGTCTCTCCTTTGCCACTGGGCTCGGTCCCTTCCGCTCTAGCCCAGGGCCTCCTCCCGGGACAATCAAGCCTTAAAAATTCTGTTTGTTCTACTGACTATACTGGCTTATCATCTGGTCACAGGCCTTCAGCAGGAGTATGTACTTCACGGGGCCTCCAGCAGGGGGCAGTAGGATCCAGAGCGATTGCTGTTTACTGCCTGTCTTCACCTTTCAGTGAGCAGCTGCAGCTGTTTGTCTGTGGAGACAGCCGTGATGGGGCCTCCCGCTGTGCGGCAGGGGAAACGGAGCCTTAGCACCAATGGTGCAGTGCTACTCACAAGAAAATAAATGGTTTAATGGACAAGTTTGCTATGCAGGATGGTGCGCTTGGGGTCTTTTGAAGATGGAGGCCCAGAGGTTTTCAATAATTTATTTATGGCCGTTCACCATGCCTACGAACAGCTATATTTATGCGATGAGTGATAACTTTATATATATGTACATTACATGTCCAAAAGCATTCAGACACTCCTTCTTTCCAGATGCCTTTGTAATAGAATGGGACGCTCTGGCCACACCTGAGCCTAGCATCAACTAGAGGAGCTAGTGAAGCAGTGGAACTGAACTTTCTGGAGTGATGGAGCACCATCAAATACCTTAGAGATGAGTTAGAATGGCATTTGTGATCCAGACCTGGTCACCCAACATCAGTATCTGACCTCACTAATGCTCTTGTGGCTGAATGCAATCAAATCCTGTAAAGCCTTCCCAGAAAAGACCCAGATAGCAGACGTTCTGGGTTTCAATTCTGGCTCTGATATGTGAGTGTTTGTTGACTACCAGGCAGATGTTAGCCATGCAGGCCAGAATTGGGCCAGATCCTGGACAACTTAATACAGTTTTACCCCATGTCTATAATTGTGGACCAATTCTGGCATAAATGTTGTGGACCAACAGTGTAGTCTGGGCCTAATTTGGGCCACATCTATTAGCTCTACTCACTTTATATTGTGTGGGCCAGATCTGGGCTGAGGACCCAGGCATATACTGGGCCAGAACAAACACAAGGCACAAATTATGCTAACTGGGGAGGCTGTTCCTGCAGCAAAGGAGGGACAAACACAATATTAATACTCTTGATTTCAGAAGAAAAGTTAAACAAACAGCTGTCTACAAACTGTTAGACACACAGTAAGAAAGTTTTCACCAAGCTCTGGTACTCCAAACCATCTCACAGTTCTGGCATTCTTGCAGCGTTATTGCACTGACTTGGTCATTCTTTTTAAAGCAGCACGACTGGGTGCTCGGAGACGATGAGAACATGACCAGAGGGGTAGAGCAGCTAGAGTTACTGCGGTCATAGCAACACTTACGTTGCTGTAGAGTAACCAGCTACCGCAGCTACATTGAAATTGACACTCAGTGTAGTCACATTCTCGATTAGAGTCACATACGCTCAGTCATACACACGTCTTCAACTGTGAGACAATAGAGCACTGGCATTGTACCAGAGACAGCCTGTTAGATTTAAATTCAGTGTGCCGTCTCCAGCTCCCTTTCCCTCTCTCACCCTCTCTCTCTCCGTGAATCTGTCATTTATGTTGCCGAGCGCAGGCACTGCACATTAATCATACAGTAAGCAGTTGTGCTGTTTATAAAGTAGGGGTGATGACAGGGAGCAGCCGCAACAATACAGAGGCACTCGGTGCAGCTCCACTGTGGATGGAGCTCTTTCATTTCCGCCTTTAAAATGCACAGATCCTGTTTTTTTTTCTTATAGAGGTAGAGAAAACAAAAACTCTAGCCAAATCTCAGCCAACAGTTGCTGTTGCCTTAATGACAACCACATAGGACAAGGAAATGTTGAGAGTACAGCTATATATTTAAAGAGGAGGTCTAGAGATTTTTCAAAACTTCTGCAAAATTAAACGATCAAGAGGTAAACAAAGTGATAAATGGTGCACAGTGGAGAAACTCATCAACTTAGCTTTCTTTACAATGCGATGCAAATACTGCTACTTTATTTAATATCCAAAGGACCAGTGAATCTGATTGGGTTTTCTGTGTTTTTATACAGAATATTCATAAAGAAAAAACAAAATAAAATGTTTCTTTGACTACTGTTTTGCCTTACAATACCCTGCTTGTACAGTACTGTGCAAATGTCAGAGACCACCCTTTTGTTTAATTAAATTTTTAGTCAAGACTGCTATTACATACAAGTTATTCATTTTTCTAGTGAAAATTTGTTCTAGAACAAAACTGGACATGTGGAGTAGGGTTTTATGGTCTGATGACTCTAAATTTGTGGTTGGAAGTGCTTTGATTGTGAGAAGCAGAAAATAACCAATTTCTAACACTGAACTTTGGAGGCAGGGAAAAATATGCCTGCGGATTTCTTTGAAAAACTGAAGGTAAGTGTCCTGAAAAGAATGGAAGCTGTAGTAGGCACATTAAACACAGTAACACATTAAATACAGAAATAATTAGCTGTAGACATGTACTTGCTTAAAAATGAATGACTTGTTCATAATGACCGTCTGACTTTGGCACAGTACTGTAACTTTGGCACAAATGGATTTTGAAAAATATATTTTACACCAAAAGTTTAAAGCATTATTCCAAAACTAGCGTAGAACAACATCTCAGGCAGCATATTCATACTTTCTATGAGGGAACTTTTAGAAGCTTTAAAGAGGTCTGGTTCCTATCAGCACCACTGTCATCAAATCACTCTGAATGAATTAGTTTACATTGTGGTAATCATATAATGCAGATATCTAGAAAAACTGATGGAATTCGCTTTAAATGAAACAGTGACAGAATAACAGAAAACACACACATACACAAGAGTGTGAAATGAAGCATGCTCAATAATTGATGATAGGGATCAAACAGCGCACTATCAATATAACATAAACCCAAGAAGCCTAAAAACACAGCGCAATAATAAAGAAAACAAGTAAGGAATGTTTTATGAATGTGTGTCTTCACAGTGTGTGTGTGTGTAGGGGGGTGGAGTCGTGTTGTGAGTCGTGTCACTTTGTGCTTTTGTATAAAATGTGTCAGTGGTGTCCCCAAGTCCCGAGGGGGAATTGTGGTCGACTGGCTGTGACACACACCCACACACTGATGTCTCTCTGCTCTGTCTGTCTGTCTGTTTGGCGTGGCTTGTGGAGGAGCCTGGCACTGATTTTCTCACACATCATCTACACATGACCACAAAACACAAACGTTCCATGACATTCAATACCATGTACGAGACACCAAACTGTTTCAAACTTAAATATTATCTTACTTTAAAATCATAGCTGATGTTCCTTTGTCATTCCCATTTTGGCTCTACATGGTGAAACTTAATTGCATGTAAGTTGCTGAATGTTGGACCAGTCTCAACTTCATGGAACATGAAAAAGCCAATCAAAATGCAGATAATGCATCACATGATCATAACAAGTGACATCATTTCAAACAACTGATGTCACTGAGTCAATGTACAAGAACATTAAACAGAAGACAGGTTCAGGTGGTCAAGAAGGAGATCCTCCTGATTGACTTTAAGCAATACAAATAGTTTTTCATGTGTCAGTTTGCTGAGCCATGACGACCAACATGAGCTTCTTGAAGCTGATGTTTCTGGAACGAGCTGGCCTAACTAGCCAGCTATTTAAATGGCTTCTTGTGCCACCATTTATTCTTCTTTGGTAGGCTGCTGTTATCATGATCTGCATGGCTAGAATCTTCTCTCTTGACACCCCTAATTTTCCACAGAGAGCAGATTCTTTTGAAAGTAAAATGATTCAAATTATTACAGAAAGGAATATATGTTATTGTTATATATATATATATATATATATATATATATATATATATATATATATATATATATATATATATATATATATATATATATATGGAAAAAGAGAATAGCAGTGGCCACTGGAAAAAAGATGATGCTGCACATATATAACTAACACCTGGCAGATTATATAGCAAGAATGATATGGTGTAAAGAATAAAATATGAGCTGTCCATTTGGTTAACTAGTTCAGTAATCAAATATCAAATGTTGAAACTTTACTTGTTTTTTTAGTTATTTCATGTAACTGTCGAGTTGCATGGAAATTATGCTCCAAGTTTCACTGTGCCAGACTTAGACTACACATTGCCTCTGTTGGAACAAAACCTTGTATCTCCAGTTTTGTTGTTTTTTTTCCATTTTATTTATGCACTGCCATTTAAAATGTGTAAAAATGTCATGATGAACAGATCAAAAGAAGTGGTCCAAAATGACTTACTGTTACATTAGTACTCATTTTTTGGAGATATGAGGTTTTGTTCCAACACTGACACTATATCCTTTTAATATAAAAACATTAATTCTAAGAAAAATATGATAATTTACCTGTCTTTGAGTTTTGCTTTCCACCTCATCACTTCAACTTTCTTAGCATTAAAATAAGGTTCTGCTATTTTAAATGACATGATGAAGGGTAAGTGACTCTTACCCTCAAACCCCAGAAGAGCTGGTCAGTTTCACTTCTATTCAACCTTCAATTTGTAGTTTTTTCATCCTTCACAGGATCTGACAAGCATAAGACGTCTACTCCATCACACAAAATGTACAGACAATTTTTTTAATGAAAATTTTGTTGCGACCAGTTTAGCCTGAAATATTCCTTTCTGTCACATGCCTCCCTTCACAACTTCAGTATGATGGGGTTATGCTTATGATTTGGCACAAAAAGTAAATAATAATAATAATAATAATAATAATAATGAGGAGAAGAAGAAGTAGATTTGTTATTAAGGTGGAAAGTTTGGTAAGTTCTAACTAAATTGAAACTATAGAGGGCAAAAAACATTAAAAAAAAATCCTTTTCATGAAAACATCAAAATAGCATGTTAATTTGGACCTGATCTCATGGAATGACTAACATAGTCACACTAACACACATGTGAGTGTCCACGTCTTGTCCCTTCTGTCGTTTCTCTCGGACTGGATCTAGGCCACACATGCTTTCCATTTTACTCCTTATGACATCATGGCTGCCAAATTAACAGACTAAGGTAGCCGGGACTGAAGGAAAAAATAAAGAACAGCTCAGCGTGCAATGTAATGATATCCTGTTGAAAAGAAACTCAGCAAATCGTAATTACACTCCTATAAAAAACAGTTTATAAGCGACTCAGAAGTTCTTCGTCTAATGTAAAGCAGACAAATGAAAATACCGTGATTATGGGATATCATGCTGCATGTGTAATTATTTAGCTGTGCTGATTTGGCCACTTTTTTGTGTTCAAAACACATTGTTGCTGTGATCAGCCGTTTGCTAGTTTGTTCTGTTTCTGGATATTTTCCATGCTCTATGTACATCTCAGGAGAAACCCACGTTTGATGTCCAAGTTAATCTTTCCTGAACTTTCCATAAAGAAACCACTTCATAATAATAACATTATGAACATGAACTGCCTGTTTAAATTTGAGGAATAATATGTTTTCAAAATGAGTATGGTTTCTTTTCCAGTGTGCAATAACTTAATATATTAAACAGAAAGCTGGCATTTTTTCTTCGCAAAGACTTGAACACTGTAGGAACAGCTGACAAAAGCAAAAAAAATAATGCCTTAATCCACACATTTTCCACTTTTGGGGGACAAAAACATCAAAATGTGCTTTTAACAATAGTTTGGAAAGAAAACTGCCAAATCATTATTTAGACAAAACCTGCTCTTCATACCAAGAAAGACACTTTGCTTAGCATTAGCCAAGTGTTGCAAAATGTACTCAAAGTCTTAGTACTCAGCTGTTTTAGCTGCATTTGTTTCCTTACTTATTTGAAAAGTGAAATTCAAACACAAAATGAAAATGTACACAAGACATAACCTACAAACTACAATACTCTGTATATTCCTTCAGCATTACTGACCAAAGTGCAGGAGCTGGTGCAGATTATGCAAGCAAGCTATCAGGGTGCAGTTTCGGCCTGGCTGAAGGGGCTGGGCAGAGCTGCAGACGGGACAGGATGTTGTTTCACGCACAGCTGTCTCCAGGAATGTTCAGCGAGTGAGCGAGAGATAGCTGGAATACTGCACTCCAGGCTGAAATCCATTTCATACCATTCCAGAACAGGTAGTGTGGATACACAAACGTACGCAGGCAAACATTCAAGGACACACTTGTATAAATAAGCAAGAGCATGTGCACAAATAGACTTCTGTCTAATACACTTCTGTCTCACATATGTGAAAATACCACACATACATACAGCTGCATACATGCACATACAAAATGTATACAATACAATATGTATTTATGACCAGTATCAAGCCAAAAATGATTACTCTTCATACAAATGAACAATTCTTGAACAATAAGCTGCATGGCTCCCAGAGAAGGTCACTCATATTTTTGTCCAATAGCGAACTCTCAGGGCCTTCTAGGTCTTCAGGGAAGATCTAATGATTTGTGTGAAATAAAACAAATATGTTTCATTTCTTTTAATATAACCATCGTACTTGTTGTTTGTAATCTCTGATTCTTTACTCAAAGATCGCTGTAAGACTGCCACATACTAAGTAAAATATATATTAATGTCAGTTGCTGGCTCCAAATAAAACATTGAATGCCTGGTTCAAACTTCAAAGGTCTGTGTTTGATCTAAAACAGTCAAATATGACATACTACTAGAATCCCATAGGTGTGCTAGTAGACTTTTGCCTTGAGGTGCCTTTTGTCTTACATCTGACATTTATAGCCCTCTAATAGTCATAGTTTTCCACCATCTTTATCAATGTTTTGTAAGATGCTATATTTTTTATAGTACTTATAGAGTTGTAGACCAAGTGCAGTCGCAAAAGTGTCCCTGTCCACCCTCACCTTGGACATACACACACACACTCCTCTCTCTCCACATGATTTGAATTAAGTTCAGACTGACCACCTCTTAGCGAGTGAGACCGGGTGGCCAGTGGATGGAAAAGTTGACACATTCAGCAACTGTGCAAATAAGAGACTGTTTTAGTTTTAGGGTGATTTGTAAGTCTGTGCGTATGTGTGTGTGAGAGAGAGTTTAGGGGTGGGGAGGTGGTTTCTCCCTGTACGTGTGTGTGTGCGTTTGTGCATGTGTGTGTGTGTGTGCTCATGTGCATGTGTGTGTGTGTGTTCATGTGCATTTGTGTGTGTGTGTGTGTATGCGTATGTGCATGTGTGTGTGTTTGTGCTGGTTCGTGCATACTTTTGGAACTCAGTGTCTCAGTGATGAGAAAAGCAGAGAGATTGTTGGTGGAGGTTCTCTGTGGTCAAGCTGAGTCATGGATAAGACAGTGAAAATTGAATGTTGCCGATGAGCCTGGCTGTGTTACGGCAAACACACACTACCCATACAGCAGTGAGATAGCACTCCACAGAAAGCACTGTTTAACCCAGCAGTGTCCTGAAATTTCAAATTTTCTATGGTCTTTTTGTTCAAATGTAAATTTTCCAAATCAGTCAAACTATATGGCTGCAGGCTTATTCACACCATGTCTGATTTTTATGGATGAAAAAATGTACATCACAATTTTGAAAATGAACATACACTTATTAATTGCCATATCCTAGTCTATTCATGCTCAGTCCTTTTTGTAGAATGTTTGTACCCAGTTTTTTTGCTCCTTTTACTTGCAGTGCTTAAAAGAAAAATAATAAATTCATCATTGCCTACTCGAATAATCAATTTCCCTTCCTTCTGCATTCTTAGAGTGTTTTAAAAGATGCATAAGACTTTGTTAAAAAGTCTATTGTGTTAAAAAATGCATCTGTACTTTTGTGCCAAAAAAGTATTTGGTGAAAAGACCTAAAAAGCATATTTTAAGCGTTTCTTTTATTATACTTCATTTAGCCTTTTGATCAAATGGGACTGATGACTTTTTAACAAAACAGTAAAAAATCCAAAATAAAAGCATGAAAATTATATGTTATCAAAAAAATCACATTGCCAGATACTGTTGGATGTTCATCCAAGCTATAACCAAACCACTTTGATAACTTTAGCATAATCAAAAGAGGTTCTGTTGCATTTCTCTTTATCACACTAAATGTAGATGTTGGAAAAGAATGGGTTAATATATCAGTCTGCTCTGAAGGCCTGTGGTATACAGCTGGGTTGCGTTTGTCTAGAAATGTAGATAATAGAGCCAGTCCCACTCTACAGCTACCACCAGTGCTTCATATCATGAGCTCCTGACATGGATGGACCTCCCTTTTGTTTACACTGGGAACCGTCTGATAACGACTGGAGCCTCAGGCAGTAAAAATGGGGAATTAGAGGCAAAGCAGAAGTCTAAGCGGAAAGCAACCACAATGAGAGAGAGTTCAGAAAGCAGACTCATGCATCCCCACCCGTCTCACTGATAGGACATCATAGCTGCGGCATTCATCACCAAAGCCAGCATGTTTTTCTTTCTCGCCACTGCCTTTTAGCTGGATCGCCTGTTTGGTGTCTTGTGGTTCACCACAACTTTGTGAAATTAACTTGATTAATGACAGAGCTATTCTGCGGGTTGTTGCTCATCCCTCCACATTGTAGCAATTCTCACCATTCTGCTGACCTACTGCTTTTGTGTTCCTTTCTTCCCTTTTCTTAAATAACTTCCCGATGAGCAACATATGATACCATTCTCTAAAACCTGATTTTCTGTTGTGAAATGTGTGCACATGACCTATTAGCTTTTATTCTATTATTTAAAGCTTTCTTTAATGGGAAGATAAACAAATGTAGAAACTTTTAAAACATGCCATAAATTATTATATTTATTCAATAGGTCCCTAAATGGATCTTTAATAAAACTTAATCAAAAGAAATCAAAGATTTTTCACAAGTACAAGGCCGATTTCCTTTTATGTTCTTTTTTTCTGATTTTCTCCCCCAATTCAGTCATTGCCAATTCCACCTACCAGGCCTTCACATCACATAACGCTATCAAGCAGGGTGAAGACTTGTGCATTGTCCCTCTGAGTGATTTTCTATGGTCAGAATGGGATTTAGGTTGCAAACTACTGTTATACATGACTGTTTATATAACTTCAACACTTCACTCTGCTAGGTTGCTAATTAAAAACATATAGCTACATAGCTAGCAACAATAAAAAGAAAGACACTTCCACATGATTTTAAACCAAAGCTTACAGCCAGAGAACGTGTACAAGTTGTGTATGTTATGTTCAGACTTCTAAAAAAAAAACCTTTGCTTTGCATAATTTGCATGGCGATCTATACTGCTTAGAGTCTAATCCACGCTAAGGTTGAGTGCGTTGAGAGCTGTGCTCAAGATGCAATCTATATGTCTTTGTATACAAACAGCTTGACTGGATAAAAAGAAGCTGTTTAAATTTCATAAGAAATACAACATATGAAAATGTTTGGACTCCTGGACATTGTGTCCAGCAATGGGATTAATTTGTTCCTGAACGGAAAACCAAAGACTTGTACAGTTCAGGAAAGTCCTGGACAGGTGCCAACCCTCCCTCTGAGCAGTGAATTGAAGTTGGTGAGATCATGCTAAAAATAGCATGAAAACAGGGGCTTGGACTCCTGGCCATAGAGGGCTGTGGGATTATTGGAGATCAAGTTTGCGATCACCATGGAGATATCCTAGTGCTTTTTAACCCTTTAAAATCGAAGGCATATTACATGCTATGGCTTCAGTTACTATACAGACTACAATGCAAACTGGCCTTTCTATTCTTAGTTCATAGACATGTAGAGTAAAACTTTGGATCTTCTGGTGGGTTCTGGCCATTTAAGTGGGTAAACTGGAGTTTAAAGTGATCTCATTCATGAATAATCTTTAATTTTATAGAAATATAGAAATTGACTTTCATTTCCTTGTAACACCTTGTAACTCCTTGCACTTTATACCTTGTGTAAAGACTATTTGAACAAAGGATGTTTTGTGACAGGTAACACTATTTTTTTCTGCAATAAGAGGACCAGTAGAGATGGTTTCCTGATGTCATTTAGTACTTGTGAGCTTGATCATGTAAACAATTGTACAACCCCATTTCCAAAAAAGTTGGGGCGCTGTGAAAAATGTAAATAAAAACAAAATGCAATGATGTGCAAATCACTTAAACTCTATATTTCATTGAAAATGTTTCAAAAACAACATATCAAATGATGAAACTGAGGAATTGTGTTGTTTTTTTAAAAAAAAATATTTGCCCATTTTGAATTTAATGTCAGCAACACGTTCTAAAAAAGTTGGGATGGGGCAACAAAAGGCTGGTAAAGTTGTGTAATGCTAAAAAAAACACCAGGTGGTTAATTGGCAACAGGTCAGTAACATGATTGGGTATAAAAAGAGCATCTCAGAGAGGCTGAGTCTTTCAGAAGTAAAGATGAGGAGGGGTTCACCACTCTATGAAAGACTGCATGAGCAAATAGTGCAACAATTGAAGAATAACGTTTCTCAACGTAAAATAGCAACTTTTGCTTTGCATCATCTACAGTACATAATAACATTAAAAGATTCAGAGAATCTGGAGAAATCTCTGTATGAAAGGGACAAGGCCAAAAAACAGTATTTGCTGGCCATGATCTTTGGAACCTTAGATGGCATTTGAAATTTTTTTTTGGAAATCATGGACACTGTGTCCTCTGGGCTAAAGACCACTCAGCTCGGAAGTCAGTGCACAGTTCAAAGGCCAGTATTCATGATCGTATAGTGGTGCATTAGTGCACATGGAATGGATGACGTGCACAACTGTGAAGGCACCATTAATGCTGAATGATATATTCACGTTTTGGCAACATATGCTGCCATCCAGACGACATCTTTTACAGGGAAGGCCTTGATTATTTCAGCAAGACAATGTCAAACCACATTCTGCATGTATTTCAACAGCATTGCTCTGTATTAAAAGAGTCTGGGTGCTAAACTGACCTGCCTGCAGTCTAGACCTGTCACCACTGATAACATTTGGAGGGTTATGAAATAAAAAACTACAAATGAGCCCCCGAACTGTTGAACAGCTGAAATCCTATATCAACAAGAATGGGAAAACATATCATATCACTACAGCAGTCAGTCTCCTCAGTTCCCAAACATGTACAGAGTGTTGTTAACAGAAGAGGTGATGAAACACAGTGGTAAACATGCCCCCATGCCAACTTTTTTGGAACGTGTTATTGGTATCAAATTCAAAATGGGCATATATTTTTCAAAAAAAAAAAAATTCTTAGTTTCAACATTTGATTTGTTGTCTTTGTACTGTTTTCCTTTAAAAATATGTTTTTCATGATCTGTATATCATTGCATTCTGTTTTTATTTACATTTTGCACAGCATCCTAACTCTTTTGGAAATGGGGTTGTATATATGTTCAACATTTACAAATCTCATACATTTATTCAAACTGAAAACTGAGTTCTGTGTCTTGGCAATGGTGGAACCTAGAGAAACTAGAGAGCACTGTTGTATAATTTCAAGGAGTTTGATCACAGGTTGGTTTGCTTGAGACTATGAATTAACACAGTAACTTAGATGAGAAAGAATCATTCAATGCATATAGAAGGGCTGGATCCATGAAACGCCTTTCAAGAAAAAAGTGAACATTACTATCCAAACTTATGCTGTTAAATTCCTGCGCTCTGTCTGCCTGCCTACGCCTTCTGACTGGCTCTGTGAGTCTTTCTTTCTCTCTCTGTTTCTGTGTCAGATCTTCCTCTAATCTTGGACGGCGAAGCGTGGTGTGGATCATGTAACGGAACATATCTATCACTTAGCCTGTATTTGTGCAGACCTTGGCCCAGAGCAGGGTGCAGGAGGGAAAGAGGGAGAGAGAGCAGGAGAGAGAGAGAGAGGGAGGAAAGCGGGGGGGTTCAGTGTGAACAGGAGTGTCTTTGTAAGGCACCCGGGCATTCTGTGCCCCCAGCACTGTGACATCCAGCCCTTCACAATGGGGCTCCTTTCAGGAGGCAGGAGCCAAGCAGGGGAACACGGTGGGGAAATGAGTTAGTACAACTCTTCAGCCCCACATCAAATCCACTGTCATGGCCTCCACTGGGGAGGTAC
This sequence comes from Colossoma macropomum, assembly GCF_904425465.1. Lineage (NCBI taxonomy): Eukaryota > Metazoa > Chordata > Actinopteri > Characiformes > Serrasalmidae > Colossoma > Colossoma macropomum. Next base: position 30,800,070 of record NW_023494784.1, on the reverse strand, counting down.
ACACTCACAGCATGTATCTGTACATCACCCCAACACCACTCATTTCATGTACTGTAAAAGGCAGTAAGCCATGACTCTGTAAATGTCTCTGATTTAAGGCTGTGTCCGGACTTTGGGTCAGGGCGATGGAACATTTCTTGGAAACTCTGGAGCTGTGCAATTTCCAATCATTTACTGAAGCATGTAAGTCTCTGTAAGGGTGATTTATCACACCACTCCAAGGGTCATTTGTGGCCGATGACTCAGTTAAACGTTTCTGATCACACGTACTTGACATACTATTTCTTATGTACTATGTTAAAGGAAAGTCTGCTGCATCCGTAGCATATGGCAGATTACTATGGAATAAGAATACACCAGTGCAAACCAATAGAATACGGTGGACAAAATCAATTTTCAGATGTAATTAGATGTTGTGTTGGTTACTTAATTGCATGTGGTGACTTCAATATTGATGAAACTTTAAAGTATATGAATCATTCAAAAAAGGAGATCCAAACCAAGATATAACATCAGGATAAAAAGCATATATATTATTATAATATGTATTTAGCAGAAATTTACGTAGAAGCCTTAACAACTAAGTATAATTTTTCAGTATTCATTGTGTCCATTCTTTGCCTTTATTACAGCTTCCATTTTTGTTTTTCAATGAAATCTGTATGGATGTTTTTTCACACCTCCAAAGTTCAGTCTTGGTTTCATTTTCTGCTTCTTACAGTCCAGTCTCTGATGTTTCAGTTTCAGTGTTCTAATGCAATTGTTTTCTTTTTTGTCTATTTCCTTTTTCTCAGTAACAGCATCTTGACAGCTACCCATCCTTTCTGTCAGGAATTTGAAAAGATATAAGCTTAGCATGGTCACCTGAACCACGGAAGACAGTAGGCATTTGTGCTGAAAGTTAGTTTTAATTAGTTTTAAGTAAGTGGTCCAGTTGTTTTCTATCAGTCAGAGAATTTGTTAGTCAGTCAGTCAGTCAGTCAGTCAGTGTTCCCTTAGAATGAATGCATTTTTGAGAGGTGGCTCTGCTCCTGGCTTAAGACAATTTATCTGATGGTGACAGTTTTGGTGGTCTGCCAGGTCTTGCACGCTTAGGTGTCCCATTTTCTCTGTATTTTTTAATCATTTTTTGAACTTTAAGACTGGAAGGGTGAGTTTAAGTAAAGTGGCAGTAGGGTGCACAAAAGAGTGGCCAAATTAACCCCTTAAATGACCAGGGCCTGCTGGTAGGCGCAAAGTTTTATTACACAATTCTATAACCTAAGAATAGCTTAACCAGTGTGCATCGATGTCACTGTAGTTACTGAATAACAAGCCTTAGTATGTAATATGTCTGGCCATTTAATGGGTTAAAATCCCAGTCTTAGTACAAACTAAGGCTTATTATTCAGTAACTACAGGGATTTCAATGCAAACTGGCTGTGTTATTCTTATGTTATAGTGTATAGTGTAGTAAAATGTTGAGATTTGAGATCTGGGATTTTAAGGGGTTGAACACTGATAGATTTGACATTACACAAAGTGTTGGGTGCTTTGGTGTAAATTTCTGTTTCAGGCTTTTTTCTAGTGCCGAAAAATAAATAACATGTACTTAATGGCCATTTTGAGTCTCTCATGCATAGTGCTGTACATATATGTTTATCAGCTGTCCTGTTCACTGCTTTGTATTCCAACTCCAACAGTCAGCTAAGGTGTGCATGAGTACTTATGGATTGTTTCTAATGTAATCCTGTATTTCTGCAGTTTATTACATCAGCTTGCTTGTGGGCATTTATATTAATCTCTCTGCTGTGAAACGAATCATGTAAGGTTGCATAAATTATCCTCCTGCTTTATGTAACATGGCCTGTTGTATCTGTGTAAGAGCTGCCGTGTGGCCTATGACATCGTTTGTGGACACAGACATACCTAATATATATGTATAATCAAAGAAATGAATTCAACTAGGTGTTTGATTCATTCTAATGCCTTATGAGACTGATGTAATGTTAATGTATGAGGTACTTTGTGGACAAGTCTGTGTGTAATGGTAATTAAATGAGTGTAAATCTTTGGTTTGTGTTGTTTATGCAGTCATAAATCATTTCAAGGTCTAAGTCAGTTTATGTCTTTCTTGCCACATTGCAGTTTGAGGAGGAGACACGGTGAGACTCCGAATAAATCTACTTAGTTTTGCTTTAGTCAGTCTTGCATTAGCTGAATATCCACAAGGCAAGAACACACACCCTCACAAACATGACTGCGCTGTTTGAAAATTTGTGTTAACATTCAAAAAATCCTCAAAGACGCTCTCTTCCGGGGGCGGAGAAATTCAAATTGCTTTAGTTTAGATCCCTCAGTGGAAAACCAGGAGCCTGCAGTCAAACCTGAGTGAACCAGAGTGTGTGTATGTGAGAGAGAGAGACAGGCAGTGAGAGAGAAGAGAGAGATTCTCTGGCTTCTTAGAGATGCACTGCACATAAAAAAAAAGAAAAAGGAAGAGATGGAGGGCAAAAAGAGGATGACAAAATAGAGGATGACTGGGGAATCAGCCAATAGGGAAGGGGGGTGTGGGCTGAGAGGAAAGAGGGAGGAGGTGGGCAGTTTTTTGGATTTTAAACACAAGTTTATTTGAGGTAGGCTTGTTTGATTAATGGGGCATTTTCTGCTTTCGCTTTTGCGTCCATAGATTTAATTAAAAGGACCTCCTGGAGAGAGGGAGCATTTTAGACTCAGACAGACAGGCCTGCCGAGGATAAGACAGGACTGGAAAAAAGAGAGAAGACAATCAGACTGTGACAGAAATGTAAATAGCAGCGCTCACAAAGGAATATGCATAAATACACAGCCTGCCCCGTGTGAATTAATCATTTCCAAATACGATCTGGGGTGGCTCCATTCGCCGTTCGCTCTGAGATATACAAGATATGAAACTCAGAAGTCACTGCGGGTGATATGTCATTCTAATGATTATTTCTGGAGCGTTTTGAAATGCTGAATTATAGAGGAGGCTTGATGTGTTCATGAGCTTCTCTCTGGCTAATGGACCAGGCTGCAGCTTGACTGCACTGTATACAGGAGATTGCATATCTGCCTTTGGGCTGTTTATGAAATTGCAGCATTAAGACCACACAGTGCATATCCACGCTGCAGAAGATAACAGTTCGGCCTTGACACGTTTGTGTGCAATGGGAGAAAAATCTAGAAGATGCTAGGAAGCCAGACACGATTATTAACATTAGCAAAAGTAAATAAAAAACAATTGTGGAAACTAAATGAACACCTTGGGGAGCATTAAGAGTGAGAGACTACTATTTGTATTTGTTCAAAATGATCTGTATTAAGATTTGTGGTCGGAACTGGTCCCTTTAGTTAAATCAACGAGGCTTAAACCGGAGGTAGAAGTGGATATTTAATGACTGCAAGCCATAAAACTATGAGAAACAGTGAAGTTTTGGCTTCACAGCAACTTTCTGTTCCAATAATAATAAAAATAATTGCAGTGAACCATCTTATTATGACTCATCACGGCTACTGAAATCACAAAGTACTGGCTCATTATTTGTACCTAGAATTAATAAAGCTACAGCAGGGGGTAGAGTTTTTCATTCGAAGCCCCCAGCTTTGAAATAACACTCCAGTCAGTGTTCAGGACTCATGCCTCAGTTTTTAAGTCTAGGCTAAAAACCTACTTGTTTAGTCAAGACTAGATTTCCTGTTAGATATAAGGTGCTGATCATGGTGTATTATGCTAAATGGAGAGGTACTGTCATCATGTGTTCTCACACGCTCACTGGTTTGTTGATGGGTGAGTGGAGGGGCCCTGACATCTCAGGGACCTCCGGAGCAGTACGCCACCATGGAGCCACCTGCATGTCCATTCACTCTCCCGCTGTGCAGAAAGCCTAAGCTGCATGCCCCACTCACCTTCCTGATAATACAGGTATGTGCACAGACTCAAGCTAGAACTATTCACACTTTATACACTGTTCACCTGCCTAACACTAAACTGAGTTCTTCACTTATTCAAACTAACAAGTCATTTATAACAGAAGTAATGGATTTAACTCTCAATTTTCAGTGTGGTACAATTCTAATAGCAGTCAAAAACACAATATAAATACATTTTGAATAGAATTGAAAATAAGATACTAGGAACGCAGGTTGTGATTATTCGCACTTGCAAAAGTACAGATGAAAATGCGGAAAATGAACAGCATGGGAGATATCCAGGTCTGGTTCCAGAGCAAAATCACTGAGAGTGCATTAGAAATAAAAGTAACTGGGGATGCACACATTCATTTCTGCTAGTACTAGGGTTGCCTCATTATCCTGATATTAGCAGAGAACCTGTGTTTTTACTAAAGCACAACATGCTCTGTTCACAGTGATCACACAGACGTTTAAGGCATTAACAAATGCATGCACACTGCATGGGCTAATTAAAGTCTTAATTCTATTAAACTGAGAAAAATGCTACTTTACATGTATATAATTCAAGTGTTTCAAATGGTTGCAAATGAATAAAAGGTGTTAAACCTTGACTGTTTTTGCTAAAAGAAGCAAACTAGGAGACAGCAATTGTGTTGATGTAACCTTTATTATTCATGCGCTTTACATAATTTGAATCAATCAAAGCATTTTTTCAGGCAACCTGCATACCTAAAAAGATCTCTATACAAGGATGTGTAGGATTTCCCAAAAGCCCAACTAGGCGTGTATAAATTGACAAAACTGTATTGCATGCTTTTGCGCCCAGGCAGAATCATCCCTGGACACACCTATGAAGCCCCCATTCCGCTTTTTTCACCATATAAATCAATGGGAGAAAAAGTACGGCCAATAAAAAGCTTTTCTTCATACAGCAACATCATCACATCTCTTTTGTACTGCAGCAGAAGAGGAGAAAGGGTGAAACAAACTCTTTTTTTGATGACTGAAAAAAGGCACACTGGGAATCTGGCGTGTTTTTGCCTGGTGTGAGAGAGCCAGGCCCGGGGAGGAAACAGCAGAGAGAGGTGCAGGGTAAACATCATTAGTGCAGCAGGGAATGTTCACTAGGTGGATCAGTGCATGAGCATGCCAACATCAGAGCAGCTTTCTGTAATTCTCCCCACTCTCCTCAGCTCCTGCTCATTCCTCAGCCTCTTACCCCTCTGCCAATTAGGCCACACTGGTGAGAAAAAAAGCAGCATGTGCACCTCTCTCTCACTCTCGTCTTTTCTCTTCTTCCAATTCCGCAGATATCCCTGTCCTTCGCTGTTTCTTTCGCTCTCTGTTTGCACTCTTCCTAGTTTGCTCTATCTTTTCATCTTTGTCTCGCTCTCTCCCTCTAACGAGACGAGACAATGCTGGCTCAGTGAGTGCTCCTCTGGGACAGCAGAGCTGTGGAGCGGCATTGAGGGAAGGCGGAGAGATAAAGAGCGAGGGATAAGCACAGGTGAGGAGAGATGAAAACAGGCAGAAGCGAAGGCACTGATAGTGTTACGGATCTACGCATCCGGTGAATACTGACAGCACACTTGCTGAAAGCCAAAAGACAAATGCGTTTTGTGCGATGCCTATTTCTGGAAAAGCTAAAACACTTCCCTGATTATATATAGCAATGAGAGCACTAAATGTGAGATGTTTTTACCACAATATTGAAAAAATCATAAACTGTTATGATCATTTTTCTATGACAACCAATTCACATATGTGACAATGTTCTATTTATAATCAAAATGCTTCTCGTTCTGAATGTACAGGCTCCCTAACAATATCTAGTAATAATCACATTATCAGTATCAGTTATGACAAAATGTCTTTAATTGCAAATTGTGAAACAACATGTTCAGTACATGTGTATAATATTCACTCTTACCTTTAAAATCTTACTTTTCATTGTGTTCAAGCACACATTTGCAAACCCAAAAGAGGCCTGCCTCAATTTTATATCAGAAAATGGGTATACCAGAGATGTTCTGGTTCTAATGAAGATCTTCTACACTGATCAACAAGCCACAGTCCTGACAGAAAAAGGACAAAAAGACTGATTTCCAGATTTGTACAAGGTTGCACAGTATCAACATACATGTTCAACCTGTAAACTAAACATAATGAGAGAAACAAGACTGGAGGAAGATGACCGAGGATTCAACATTGGTGGACGAAGTATTAATAACCTTCAATATGTGCATGAAATGACACTCATAAAATCAGGAAGATCTGAGGGCTCTTATAAGAAAAGTTAAAGACCAGAGTGAAAAGATGAGACTTCTGCTCAGTACAAAGAAAACAAAGGTTATGACAGTGGGAAAGACTGCTCACTTCACCAATTGATGTTGAGGTTGTAGAAGTGGTGGACAGCTTTTGCCTACTTGGATTAATTATTAACAACAAAGGATCCAGCAGTGAAGAAACATGACATAGATTGGCGAGCTTGAGAAGATTTTTAAATGTAATGATGTGTCTCTACAAACAAAGATCAGAAATGTCCAGGCTATGGTCTTTTCAAGGGTCTTATTCAATGGTTCTTTATGGATAAAAGGCCCAGATAATAAAACTGAAGCTGAGCTAGAACCAATACATTGTAAAAGACAATTACGCTTAGAATAGTTGAAGGTAAAAGAGGAAGAGGACAGCCAGCCAGATAGATGAAAACAATCAGAGGAATCATGAAAAATCCATTTAGAAGCCTGAAGGCCAAGACAGAAGACAGGATATTCAAGGCAGACTAATAATAATAAAGAGTCTTGTTAATTGTACAAATTTTATAGCGCTTCTTGATCTATCTATCTATCTATCTATCTATCTATCTATCTATCTATCTATCTATCTATCTGTCTGTCTGTCTGTCTGTCTGTCTGTCTGTCTGTTTGTCTGTCTGTCTGTCTATCTATCTATCTATATAGTAATATGAGTCAATAATGTTAACAGTCAAAATGAACCCAATAACAATAGACAATATCAAGAACAACAGCCAATATCAAGCTTATGATAAAAGTTAAAAAAACCTAATTACAGATCATACCAACCTTCTGATAACAGTTCACATCAAGTTATAAGAGTCCAATCAAGCTAATAACTGTCAGTATCAACCAATTATGATAACAGTTCAAATCAAGCTATAACATTCCGTATGAAGCTAATAACAGTCAAAATCAATATCAGTGAACCTCATCAGCCATGCATGTTGAGTATCACCTTCAGAACAACATTGGTCTGTATTTGGTTGTGTTTTCAGAGCTCTGGATAATGGTTGTTAAAGAATAGGAGGTCGGAGTCACAATGCCACCGTTTACAACATCAGGCCAATGTATGCCCACTGTCTAACATTGATTGCCAGCCAACATAGGCCCACTGGCCAAAATGTCGCTGACCCAATGTGATTTACCAACGTAAGCAGTGCTGGTGAGCCAATTTATACCTGCTGTCTGGGATTGCAGTCAATATCACAGTCCAAATTAAGCTTATAACAGTCCAAATCAAGACAATAACGGTCAATATCAACCACATGAGAACATTCTGAATCACACTAATAACAGACCAGATCAAACAACATCCTAAATCAAGCTTGTCCATATCAAGCTAATAATTTCAAGCTAATAACAGTCCATGCCAACCTAATAACAGTCAATATCATCTTTATGATGGCAATCTGAATCAAGCTAATAACAGTCATTTACAAGCTAATAACAGCCTAACAACATCCTTATGATAACAATATCACACTAATCACAGTTAATATCAACCTTATAACAGGACCCCTCTGCAGATTATTCACACTACCTTATTGACACCTCACTGTAAACCACATCTGTCAAACACTCTCTCTCTCTCTCACACACACACACACATCCCCACACACACCTGCTGCAGCTGGGTACACATTGGTGCTCTGCTTTGATGTATGGGGGCTCCGAATCGGCACACCAAAAATAAATGCATGAACAGTTGGTTGCAACTCCAGGGACATGTGCACTCATAAGCCTTGCTGTCAATCCAAAAACTCTCCTCAGAGAGAGAACTCAATATAGAGAAGATGAGACAGCCTGGGGAATCGGAGAACAACTCAGAGGAGGAGGGGATGGATCAGTGCAAACAAGATTGGTTTAGCAGGGCTGGTTGGCGGGCACATATGTCTATTCATTGACTGTGATATCCTCAGTTATTCCCAACTAAAATTCCTACAGAAGCCAGGGCTAATCCCAATTTCTAAAGTCTAATATCCAGAGAACATGGTCTTAAAGTTTGAGTTTGAAAGCCCTAGTGTGACGTAGTTTTGGGAAAATGACTCATAATCACACAGTCACTCTCTCCGTCCTGACCACTTGGCACACTCACCATAAATAGCAGCAGCAATACTGGTTCTTTTAGTACAGGGCTAAACAGAGCCTTAATAACAACATCAGTGATATCAGCAGTGACACTGCAGCATGGTTTTCATTAAGGGTTTATATCTAAGGCTTTCTGAGGACATGCAGCCGTTGCACCCTTTACGTTCAAAAACACCTCAGATGGCATTGGAAACGCACTGAGTCGCAGAATATGTTGTTTCTTGTCCCAAAACATGCAAGACTTCATTAAAAAAAATGATATTCCAATAATACCAAGTGCACCCTGTTAAAAAGGCCAAGCTCGAAAGGCTGCAATGCAAGCTAAGGATAATATTGTTGGAGGAATACTTGGCCAAAAACCTCACTAGCTAAATAAAATTGAACGAAAAAAAGAAGGTGTATCTCATTAGTCAAGCCTCTTTGACCTTCGCTGAAATTCAGACTAGATCTAGTTCTAATTTCCACTAATTATATTTTTTATTCATTAGCAATTTCTAAAGGAGCGGAAATCCTTTGACCTGCTGTTCCATTTATGTATCTTCTCAAGGGCTGGCTGCTCTGCTGTTCTCTTGTCATGGCTCCAAATCTGTGGATGACATTGAGGATGTGATGGACTGAGTTCACTGAGGCTGTCTTTCATATGCCCTTAGCTTGCTACTGCCACATTACAGTGAGCTGTCAGCATGGTACACTACTGAGACTACTGTTAGATGTTAAATGAGCACATGTGTGCAGCTGTACATACTGTTAGATGTGCTGTAGCTAAATGGCAACAGCTTGTTTCATGTGCCAGACCACATCATCTGCTATAGATAATGAAGCATAGTTAGAGAAAGAGAGAGAGAGAGAGAGAGAGAGAGAGAGAGAGCAGACAGGCAGGGAAGGAATTACATACATAAGAAAGGTAGAAAGACGGAGTAGAAGAAAAGCAGGCATGTGGAGAATTAGAGAGAATGCTGTATAACACACATGGATTCACTGGAACCATGCGCTGCATGTCTGCTGGAGAGAGGTGAGAGTAGCCTAATTATGATAATAAAGAGAGGACAGCAGGGAGATGCAGGACACTAATGAGAGCTCATTATCACAGCCCAGTGTGTGCATGTGCGTGTGTGTGTGTGTGTGTGTGTGTAGCCTGCAAATGCAGCCATCTCTTTCTCCCGCTCACAGTTCTGTTCAAGACACAAATGGGTGACAAAGGAAAAACTAACACAGGGTGGCACCACACCTCCAAAAGTGGTGGGGCAAAACATACAGTTTCTATTAAAAAAGAAACTGAGGCTGAGCCACTGACAAAAGACATCTATGCCACTGCCTGTCTAACTAAACATTCCTCATTGGCATATATACACTGTGCGATTTAATGCAACCACTCCCCCTACACGAGTGAACACACGCATGAACACTGTTAACGACAGATTTGTGTAAGAAATCACAGAACCCCAAGCCAAAGAGGACTCCGCCTACTTCAACAGGGTACTGGCAGTTCTGGGTTCAGCTTTGCAACCATAATGATCAACTTCAATCCACCTTTGCATAGATTCTACAGCCACTGGAGGGATGGAACACCTTACCTCTAAAAGATATTCCCTCAACTGGTGGTTGATGGTAAAATAAGTGTTCAGTTGTGTTGAGATCTGGTGACTGCGAGGGCCACAGTATATGATATCTTTTTGATACTCATTCAGTGACCCCTCATGCCCTGTAGATGGGGGCATTGTCATCCTGGAAACGACAGCTCCCATCAAGAAAGGGGCATTTCATCGTAGGACAAAGGTGATCAGTCAGAAACTTTGAATTGATTTGCAGTGACCTTTTCCTCTAAGGGGACAAGTGGACCCAAACGTCCCCCTACAGCATAACAGGGACATCAAAGCCCCAGGTGACTAAAAAAATCCAGAAAACATCTTATTTGAAACATGATTCATAATCATTGGCACCCCTAGGCATTCTAGGTATTCTTATGAACTAAATATAATCAATTCATATTCTCATTCATGTTTAGCATACCTGAGTGTTTAGCCAGGTCATCGATCGATATCAATAATTCTGAATAGCACTGTGTCTAACAGTTCCAGCCTTTTGTTATTCTTTCTTTATCCTTCCTTGCTTTTCTCTCGTATCCGCCAGTCTTTTAGCAGCTTTTCTTCTGCTGCAGAAACACAGGGGACACCAATATCACATTCGGAACCCTGTGATACAGCAGAGGGAATAAATAGCTTTTGAGGATGAATTCACACTTTAAAAAATAAACACAATGCGCTTTAATGTAAATGCGGCAATATTAAACCACTAAGAAAGAGAAATGCATTGATATATGCCTCTTTGTTTTTTCTTTTTCACTTGAAAAATACTGCAGTCACAAGATCATAAGCAAAAAGGGAAGATGCAATTTATTCTACCTGCCTTTGTGCGGAAAGTGAAAATGAAACAATCTGTGAAACATAACTAGGAGCTGTCCCTGAGGAATACGTTCTCTATCTCTCTCACAGGCACACACAAACACACACAAATGCACACACACATTTTCATCAGCAAAATATGCAGATAGAATGTAAGCCTCTTTGCGTATTAACAGAAAAACACAGAAATCACAAAGTGTGCACACACAGAACACATACTGAGAGCAGAAAACTGAGAAGTCATTTCATGTGGCATAAATACAGATGCTGTACACATCAGGTTTGTTGGGCACAGCCACATTACATAGTAAATGAAGTACACTGTTAGATGTAAAGCACCTCATAGAACTAACTTGTAACTCACTTAGAAACTCACTCACATTTAGCAGGCTTACTGTAAAAAATGATTAAATATTTTAATTTAAAAAGCAAGTAACTCAATTGCCTTAGTATATCATGACACTTTATTGATTCTACAAGAGAAATCTGTCATTTTACTGCCTAACCGGAAGCAGCACAGTGATGCCAAAGCTAATAGCTACACTATCTGTTAAAAAGTTTGTAGATACCTGCTTACTTTGTTTCTCCTGAAATTAAGGATATTAACATTCATAAGGATATTAAGTGTTTGTCCCCACTTTGCTTCAGTAATATCCTCTACTCACTTTGGAAGGCTTTACACTAGAAATTGAAACATTGCTTTGATTTGATTGGATTTTGATAGAAGAGGCATCTTGATACTTTTGAGCTTACAGTGTATCACCAGAGCTGACTGCACAAGATACTTTGTTAAATGTTAAATGATGTTAAATATTTTATTGTTGTCTGTTAATGCCAATTATAAGTCACAATTTATTAAAACTGAAGTAAAAGACAGCTAACATTACTGTTTGCTTATCGTAGCCTCATAGCAGAGTGGCCCACTAGTAAGATAAGTTAGCTACCTAGCATGCAAACTTCTAGGGTGACACTCTTGTTACATATGTATGACAAAAGTACCAAGTTCAGTAATGTGGAAAGTAAGTTATTGAGCAAAAGAAATGGGTTTAGGGGCCTGACTAGTCAACAGCAGCTCACAGCATCAAATAATAGACATACTGACTAGTGAATTGCCCTTACCTATAGCACAATTACACTGCAGGATGTGTGTATGTGTGAATGTGTTTTTGATGGTTCTAAGGTTCTGGAGAGCATCTAGGTTCAATGCGGTTCTGCCGGTACCGGGCCGTTTCACCGTCTTGGAATGTGTGAGTCCCGTGAGGGAGGTACAGGGATATTTAGTCCGAGCTGAAATCAGAGCCATGGCTTCGCTCTGGATGGAACCCACCCAAATGTGCGCAATCATCTAACCTCCCTCACACTCCCACAGTCTGTCTCAGCTCCTACTTTTTACTAATTAGCAGCAGCACTGTTTTCCATCAGTCCTGCCTCCGCTCACTCCAGCTCCGGGCTTTTTCCACACTGAGGTTTGGCTTGGACTCTGGAGCTTGTTGGCTATCTCATCTAGGTCCAACGGTCGCAGACAGCAATCTGTACTACTGCCGCTCACCCTCAGCAGGGTCAAAGCAAAGTTTTATACAATAATTACCACATGGGCAGAATGCAGCCACAGGGGATTTCCTAACTTAATGGAATTCTAGACAAAATGATTATAAGTAACTAAGGATGTTTGCTTGATGTTAGCTTGAGGATGTGTCCGGAATTGTTGGAGAACATCAAACACAACAATGTAGGAGTCCAAGCTGAATAAAGGATGTACATTCTTTGTGGAAGAATTCCTTCACAGCTGTTGGAGTAGGACAACGTCTACAGAGTGGTAAAACAATGCATATGTGAAAGTAACTATAACCAAAAATTAGATTAGCCATGTTAGCTGGAGATGTTGAAACAGCTTGCTAATTGTAAACTAGTTGGTCAAAAGGTAAACATGCACACATACTAGCAGGGGGGATGTGCTGCACCATCATGGTCCATAGTGCTGTAGAAATGTACTCTCTGCCAAATACTTGCTTACTTAAAAGTCAACAGTTTTTAGGGGGGGTTGATGAAAACTGTTGCACTGAAAATGGCTATGAACAGCACCAACTTTAAAGCGTATATTGCCTTCAGGGTAACCAGCAGCGGTGAAATACTCTGTAGGACACAGTTTATTCCTTCGTGCCTCTATAGTTGTGGATGGGCTGTTTTGCATTGACACTGGCTGTGTTTACATGCAAAGATTTTTGCCAATCTGATTAAATACATTCCAAGTATAGATTAAGACTGAAGTGTTTATATGCTCACTCTACTCAACAATCTGAAGGAAAATCATGCACACTACAAGTAATTCGATCCAAAATTACATGCATTTGTAGAGTACCACTTAGTGTGGAAGTTACCTTGACAATGAGTATCAGTGAGTCCAGTCAGCATGAGATGAGCGGCAGCATGTTTGCCTGAGTTTTCAATTGGCACTCTTGTGTTTTTAATTACTTTAAAATTATGTCTGGAAAACATACTTCACATGTACTTATTAAAGAAAGGGCTAGAGGAAGATGTCATGTTCAGAGACATGTAAGCTGGACGCCAGTCCCACCACCATCTTTTTAATGTTCAAAACGTAAACTTTCTCTCCTCTGCAGACCAGTTTCTGCTCCCACCATCTTGCACTTTATAAACTTTTACTATGACGCGTACGCACATGCACAGAATGTACTTTGCGCTTGGGAACGTAATCAGATACAGGTGTTTACACGGTAATCATTTATCTATTTAATGTATGATTTACAGGATTACCCACCTTGTTCATTTGGACAGAAACTGTATTCCGAATGGCTTCAGTCGGACTAGTCTAGTCTGTTTAAGGCGTATTCTATTCTGATTGAGCTATTACTTGGATTATTAATGGATTATCAGGCTGCAGGTAAACGTGGCCATTATCAGTCACTTGAAGAACAGTTGTTCTTCTGTTTTTCCTTACCTATTGCTCTAATGCACAAGCATCACAGTCACTGAATGTGTGCTTTCAACCACAACTCAATTACTGATGTCTTTTCAACGGGTCTAAATGCAGATGTCACTTCAGCCACTGTTTCTTTTGAAACATTAGCCCAAGAGTGTCCAGTCTTATCAAAGGGCCAGTGTGTCTGCAGGTGTTTATTCCAAATAAGCAGGGGCACACCTGATTCCACTTGTTTAATCAGTTGATCTCAGTCTACAACAAACAGTCATGTTCTCCTGCTTTGCTGGAATGAAAACCCGTACCCACATCGATCCTTTGAGGTCAAGATTGGACACCCCTGCACTAGCAACCTGAGCAGTCTTTTGTGACTATAGCTCCTGCCATCTGTACCCAAATAAGGAACCCTCTCTCAAAGTCTTGAGAAATTAGATGGTTTAATCTTGCCAAATTGATTCAAAATCAAAGTCAGCTGGGCCTGATCAGAATCTTTACTGCAGAGACATTATAGGATGTTAATACTAGTTTCATGCAGTACAGCTGTCTGACAGCATCTGTTATGTTCATCTACTCTTTTATTCAGGTTTTTCTACCAATTTGTGACCTATCTGTAGTTCTGTATACATACAGCAAATTGTGTGTCTTATCACTACATTAGCATCACATCATTCAGGTGGAGAAACAGTCCTTGTCATGCCTTTCTACCAATGATACTGGTCCAAATTGTATTCCAGGCCCAGTCACAGGCATCAAATTGCACAGCTGGGGCTTAAAGCTGGCTGCAAGGCACATTTTTACCATACTAAGGAAGCGTTCCAATACAATCCACTCAAACAAATGAAACGCCAAAACATCCAGTTATTAAAATGTCCACAAAACACTCCAAAAGAGATGAGGATGAATTTCAATGTGAATGTACCTTCAGAACACTTTTCAGTTTGATGTTTTTTTATTAGAATTTCCTTAGACTACAAATTAGAGCATGTCTCTCTCCCACCCTCTCTGTCTCTCTCTGTCTCCTGCTGGGCTGAGTAAAGAGTAGAAGATCAGCGTAGGGTAGAAATGGTGTGAAAAAGCCACATGCAGAACTCCTCTGTTCTGTATGTGTAGACAGGAACAGAGAATTAGACGCCAGCGAGTGCTGTTTCATCTCCCACACACTGATCTGAGAATGCTCGATGGGTTGTTTAAGTTGGATTCTCTCATGTTTGACTCAAATAGCCGTCAGTGCATGCAAAGGCACACACACTCACACACACACACACACGTACGCACATGCCACACAATCCCACAACTCATAGTTCCTGTAATTTCATTCTTCATGTTACCCACTCTGTTTATTGCTCATTTTCTGTGCCATTCTTGCTCTGTTTGTGTGAACAAGCTGCAATCCCACATCTTCAAACGACATAGCATTTTTAGAAAATTGCTCATTTTGCTTTGAGCACAGATAAGATCTTGCCAGTCAACATCCCGCCGCTCTCATTGTTTACTTCCCCCGGTGGTTAGATGGAAAATGTCCAGCAGCGTGACTTTTGGGTCTGAGGAAGGCCAAACTGTCCCGTTCTCCATTTGCGCTTTGAATAGGCCGCGCCTGCTTGGGTGGCCTAATGACTAAATTGCCGAGTCCGGTCAGCTGTGGGAGGGAACGCAAGGG
Organism: Colossoma macropomum; assembly: GCF_904425465.1. Classification (NCBI taxonomy): domain Eukaryota; kingdom Metazoa; phylum Chordata; class Actinopteri; order Characiformes; family Serrasalmidae; genus Colossoma; species Colossoma macropomum. Next base: position 30,784,776 of record NW_023494784.1, on the reverse strand, counting down.
TGGCTTCCTTCACAAACACCCGCTGGCCCAGGGGAAGAACACGGCTGAGCCCACAGAGCCAGCTGGGGGCCGCCATTAAATTGGCCCTCTATAACCAGGAGGGTATTACAGCTTTTAGTGGACACAAACAATTCACAAGAGTTTCAAATGCGTGAAGCCTTTAACAGTTCAAATTAGTCATTTATCCCCTTTCTAAATCATAACACAGAGGCGCCCTACAGTACCCTTATACCACATCAACGTCTCGGATGCCACATGCAGAAAAGTAACATGGCTCATGGTTTCTCTACTCAACCACAACTCTATAAGCTCCAAAGTCTTGATGAGTTTAATGTTGAATGCTTCATGAAATGGTTGTGAAAACTTCAGGTATCATTTGCATTCAGTCCTGTTATGTATGATATACAGCATTGTTGGGCTCTGAATAAGTAACATTTATCAAACAGCTTCTAAAACCTAATTGTTTATTCTATGATTAAAGGAAGCAAAACATCAAATGTACACAATTTTCCTTTTACTCTACATGTAGTCAAACAGCCAAGACATGTTTGCTGTCCAAATTTTGCTTATTTAGTTTAGCACCTCAGCTACAATGCTAACACTGCTAACCAACACTAGAAGTCAGTAGTCACCCGGATTGTTTTTCCAAATACATCCAAAAAGCTTCTCTCATCCTGCCACATCCAGGTCTTCATTAAGGCCATGCAGACTTGCCGATGTGGTATAAAAATAAACAAATTGGCACAGAATGCAATGAGCAACAATTTTAGGTGTACTAGGTGTTCTTACTGTCCCACAGAATTCAATGCCCATTTGCATCTCACAGGCATATGGAGTCTAGACTACGTTCACAATTTTTGTTGTTTCTATTTATTACATATATACTTCATTAGAACATTCAAAAGTAACACTTATTATAGAATAATAATAGAAGTTGCAAATGTAGCCTGTAATGTCCATATGAGCATGTGAGGTGCATCTCCACAAAAGTAGAATTCATAGTCTTCCTACAGTGTTTGGCTACATGGTGAAACTAAACCACATTAACAAGCCTGCATGACCTTAATGGAAAGCTAAATATGGTTTAAGTGGGTTGAATGAAGTTTTGAGGATGTATGTACAGAAAAGATTTGGGTGACTATTGACTCTGAGGTTTGTTAGTAACGTTAGCCTCATAAGTCCATCTATAAAAAAGAAGCAAAAGTTGGACACCGAAAATTGATCGTTTATTCCTTTATTGTCCTTGTTTATTTTTACTTACAAAAAGAAGCACTCACACTTTTCCCCCAGAACACACACACACACACACACGCACACACACACACACACACATACACACTTTATATAAACACAACCTATAAACACAACAAGCAATAACTAACTGATACACATTATTGATCATTATTAGACCTTCAAGCATGTCAAAGCAGAAACAAGTACTTACATTTTTCAGAAACCAGCTTAATGAAAAATGCATTTAAACCATACACGTCAAAGGCCTGTATGAAGTCATTTGCCAACAGGGAAGCTGGGAAGTTTTGTGTGTGTCTCTGTGTGTATGTGTCTTCTCCACTAACAGGATTATTAGCCAAATTGGTTCCAGTTAAAAGAGATTAGGAATGCATTCATTTAAAAGCTGGAGAGAGGAGGTAAATGAGACTTCTCTCTGTACCCTCCCCCTCCTGCTCCCTTATCATCACCTCAGTCTAAGAGCTGTCAGTGTTTGTAAATCTCATTTGCTGCTGCTTCATTAATCTTTCAGTAAAATTAATGAGTTTGACTTTTTTTTAATACTGGAGCAAATCCAATCAAAGCCTACAGTAAATAGATTTGCACTTTAATTACAAGACTGCTTGATTTTGATGAGTCTGTGCTGACACTGAAGTCACAAACATGTGCTGATCACCTTAAGAAAGTGATCATTTCAGCATTAAAAACTCACAATGAAGTCATTCCCTTAATTGAAAAAATGCCTGTCAGAGTATCAAAAAGACAGCAGGATGTAAACACTGATTAGTGCAGTAAAGCCTCAACCTTTCAGCCACTCAATCAGAGATGAGCTCAGCAGAGACACAAATTTAATCGCATAACAAGCCTCCTCATCTCAGTAAAGTTATATGAAGGGATATATACACTGATACACTGATGTTCTGCTCAAAACAATATTAAATGATTTGTGAGTAGCTAAGAAGGGCTCACATATTCACACATATTTCAGACCACTTCTACCATACCATGAACTCTATAACAGCCCTCTCTGACACCTTATCTCCTTTAAACAAATTTAGCACATAAAAGAGAGCACACTGTAGAAATGCAAATACACCATGAGAGAGAGACAGAGATAGAGAGAGAGAGAGAGAGAGAGAGAGAGAGAGAGAGAGAGAGAGAGAGAAACAGAAAAGGACAGAGACAGAAAGAGAGATATAGAGAGAAAGGAGAGAGAAAGAAAGACGGAGGGAGGGAGGGAGGGAGGGAGGGAGGGAGAGTGAGAAAGAGAGAGAGAGGAAAAAAGGAAAAGACAAAGGAGAGGGGGAATAAGAGAAAGGGGGCAGGGGAGGAGATAAAGAGGATGAGAGAGAGAAATGGGTTGGAGATAGTGAACGAGAGAGAGGGATATATATAATATATATATTTGGCTGTGCCAAACCTCAACCCCTAAATTTACACAAATAATACTTACATTTTTATGTATTTGTCTGTTTTTTCAATTTTTTGAAAAATGTGAAGTTGAAACATTAAAATTCATGATGATTTTAAAAACTGTCTCAGGTTTTCATGTTACTACTGAAACACAAAGAGTTTTAGTCTGTGGGCGGAGCCTTATTGTAGCCACACCCCTGCATTTTAGAGCAGTCAGTGAGACTGCATCCCTGTCCCTCATGGCCACATGGTGAGCAGTCAGATCCAATTGGGCATCATTTATTAATATCTAAAGTTTTTTTCTTAAAAAAGTCTACATCAGATTCATGAACTACTGAAACATATTTTCTGCACATTTTTTGTGTTTCAATGAAAAATGTTGTGAATTTGTGTGTGTACAACTGTTGTTAGTCAGGTAGTGGTAAGCAACAAAATGAAAAATGTTCAATTGTTTGTCTTTTCTATATAAACCTAATAATAATAATTAAGGTTCAGGGTCACCCAAACTAAAAGGATTTTAGTCTAAAGTCCAAGTCAGTGAAACTCTGAAATGTGTTTTAAACTCAGACTTTAAACCAATTTGGTATCTGTATAATCACACAGAAATATACAGATACTATAAAATGGAGATACAAGGTTTTGTTCCGACAGCAGCGATATACCTATGTAAATATATATATATATATATATATGTGTATATATATATATACATATATATATATATATATATATATATATATATATATATATATATATATATATATATTTACATAGGTATATCGCTGCTGTCGGAACAAAACCTTGTATCTCCATTTTTGTGATTTTTGAGTTTTTGACATAATTTGAAAATACCTGGACCAAAATAATAAACCAAAAGAAACAGCCCAAAATTACTCGGATGAAATGTCTGGTTCTATTGATCAACATTAAAAGTAAAGAATGTTTTTTTCCTTCTCCTGCAAAGTTATCATTTTGGAGATATATTTATAAACACCAAGAGAGAGAAAGAGAGAGAGAGAAAGCTCTGTTGTGGCTCAGTGAGGTATAATAAGCCACTCTCTGTGGCTGAAGAGGGAACAGGGACTAACTAAACCCTTTACACACACACACACACACACACACAGAGCTCGTCAAAGCGCTGCCAGCTACTAATCAGACTACAGCATCCCTCACATAATCACACACAGCAGGTGCAGCCCATCACACTGGGGACTCTTTCTAGCACTAAATGCATTACATTACACCATAGAGGATTCTTTCAGACAGCTCCACTGAATAGGGATAATCTCATTGTACAGCTCCAGGTAGGCCAGACTGTGTTATTCACACTGAAAGCTGTAGCAAAACCGCAGCCAACAGTGCTGATCACTACTGATGTTCCATGCAAACAAATTCAAAATAACATCAAATTTCACACCATCAGCCACTTATTTTATAAACTCTTTCTCAACCACACAGTAAAAAAGGTGTTTTGAATTTGCATGATTCAAATCAGCTGCACAAGAAAAAAACGTTGCATTGAAACTCCTGCCAAGAAGTAAACTGGAAGACAGCAACTGTGCTGAATGAATGTTTTAATCCCGTACAACTGTTGTACGCATTTGAATCACGTGAAGTCACAGCATCATATTTATAAAACCTTCACAGAATGTACATCCATAACATCACCACTGTGCATTCAAGCTATTTATCCACACTCAAAAGACTTTTCTATTCCTCTCCCATCAATCCACACACTGAAAAGTGTGAACACACTGAAAACAGTGATGCACTGAATTTGCTTGCTTGAGAAACACTATTTTGATAATATAAACGTGAACCCTGACTTTAAGGCAATCCTGACTGTTTAGACTTGTATGCCTTAAAATAGTACAATACTATTAAAATATAATGAAAAAAAAAACAAATAGAAATACTTTGTTTATCATAAAAACATGACAAATAGGCAAAAATCCCTCTACTAGAAGGTCACCCTTGGACCTTTGGAAAATAAGACAATCAAAAAAATGTTTTTCTTGGGTGTGGTCACACTCCAGCCAAAGTTGAAATGGGTGAATGATCTACCGTGATGATAATGAGAGAGAGCAACCATTGATTCTGCAACAAAAATGGCAACCTACTAGCAGGCCTATTTTATCTGTTTTTTAAATATTAAATGAATTATTTTGCTTGGCTGATATGCCATATTTTGATCGTATTGGACGTGTACACCATATTGAGGCTTACATGTCTTAACAGTCAGTGTTCCCTTTAACTTCAAGAATGAAATAAAATGCATCAGTGCAATTTTGTCTTTCAGTTTATTTACTGTTGGTAATGATTATATTGATGTCGAAGTTGCATATATGTGTGAATCCCTCTGCGTCGTTCTTTCAGTGCACATGCCCTCGCACACACACACACACACACACACACACCATGTCAGGGCCTCTGTTGAGTCTCACTTCTGTGAAATTGAGGGGAAAGGGGGTTTAACTGTGGACTCAGGAGGCCCACCTCTGTTTCCCAGCATGCTTTGCTGCTCTGAGGGTCAGTGGTGTAAAGCCTGCAGCGCTGCACACAGGAAGAACAGCAGGAAGGAGGAGAATAGAGAGAAACTAATAACCCATAAACCCTCGCCAAGAGGATGAGCTCAGCTTACTGACACGCACTACAATGAGGAATGGAATATTAAGATATGAGACAGGAGAGAAAAACGAGAGAGAGAGAAGAAAATATGTTGTCCAAAAGCAGAGCATTTAATCATTTAGTCATGATGCTTGAAAATCAAGCTATCACTGAAAAGACAATGCTACTTTGAATTACTTGACTCAAATGTTCAAATCATTCACAGTGAATCAAATGAATGAAACGTATTATATCAACACAATTATTTCCAAAAGTAAATAAACTGAAAGACAAAATTTCCTTAATGATGTTCATGTGGAGTTGATGTACACATTTAAATCAAGAAGATTCAACGCATCATTTTTTTTAGAATCTACAGATTCAAAACCAGTATAGCTTTAAGTGGTCTAGCAACCCCTGGTTAGCTGAGCTTCTCCACCCTAACTCCCCTGCCTGTAACAGCGGCATTTTAGCTGCCCAAAACTTCACACTGTTGGCTGTTATGGCCATTTAAAAAAGTCTAAAAAAAAATCTACTGTCCATGTTTCTGTGTTATTTATCTCATGTATTTATTTTATATTGTGTTTCTGTACAATGACCTAGAGTATGTTAAAGATGCTATAAACATTAAAGGAATGGTTCAGTAAATAATCAAATTTACACACTTTTCCTCTTATCATAGATGTAGTCCAATCGTCTGAGACAAGTCTGAAGTCCACATTTTGCTTCTTTAGTTTAGAACGGGAGTGGTGAGACTAACATTGCTGCACAAACACAAGAATTCAATAGTCACCCATAATAGCCCAAATTGTGAAAATTGTTTATGTAAAAATCTCCAAAACTTATTTCAACTCACTCAAATTGCATCCACATCTTTATGAAGGTCACACAAACTTTTCAGTGTGGTTTACAGCACAGTTTTGACTTACTGCAATTTTTAAAAATGGACAAAACTGTAGGTAGCCACTTTAGACAACAGAATCTATATTCACAAACCACCTCAGGGTTAAGAGTGCTGACCTAAAATCAGTATTTGTGACAATACCTGTCTTAAACATGGAGGAATCTGATCCAAGATAAGTCCTGCTTTGTAAATAGTCCTGTTGTTTGCAATGGCTGCACGTAGTGCTAAAGTTCATTTTTATAGTTATATAGTCTGAACAACATAAGCAAGTCTGTGCGGTCTTAATGAAGACCTTAATGCAGTTTGAGTGGACTGAAAGAAGTTTTGAAGATTGTATTTTTTACAGAAAGCTATTTGGGTGACTATTGAGTCCTAGTGTTTGTTAGCAATGTTGGCCTCATAGCTCAAGTTCTAAACTAAAGAAGCAAAATGTGAACTCCAAACATGTCTTGGCTGATCAACTACATCTGGAGTAAGTGGACAACTGGGTAAATTTGATTTTTCACTGAGCTATTCCTTTAAACAAACTTTACTTTTCCAGGACGACTTTGCACTAGGATTGGAACACTGCTGTGAGGATTTGATTGCATTCAGCCACAGGAGAATTAGTGAGGTCAGGCCACTAATTAGAATAGGTGTCTGGATACTTTTGGATATTATAGTGTATCAGTGTTTTCTAAAATACTATGCTTTTGCAGTTTTGTGGCAATTTCCTCGCTTTGATTCAACTAATAACAGGCTTAGCTGATGAATTAAAGTACAGAAAGCACAGGATCCTCTCGTTGCGAACACTCTGAACGTTTCATTACTATTCTGTGTGTTCAGCGGAACACTCCCCACCCACTGTAAAACTTCTCTGCAGGATTCACACTCTACTTTTGTAAAGGTTTTCAGGTGACATGAAAAAACAAACCGAAACTGTAGGGAAGAGATGATTTCTTTGTTTCTGATGTTCAGACCTGATATTTCCCCTCAGCCTGTGGTGCAGATGGAGAGGGAGTGAGGCGAGGCGTGAGGTGTAGAGAACGCTCCTTCACTGACATTTCTTTGAACTGGGTGTCGTGACTCAGCGTGGCACTGTCACTAACACCTCACTGAATCCCAGACAAGCCACCGCAATCACTAATTAACTTCCAGAAAATGAGAGCACTTACTCTCTCTCTCTCCCTCTCTCTCTCTCTCTCTCTCTCGCTCTCTCTCATTTCTTTTTTTTCTTTCTCAATCTCTCTCTTTCTCATTTTCATTCCCCCCCTCTCTCTCATTTTCTTTTCTTTCACACTCCATTCTCTCTTTCTCATTTTCATTCCCCCTCTCTCTCTCATTTTCTTTTCTTTCACACTCCATTCTCTCTTTCTCATTTTCATTTCGCCCCTCTATCTCTCTCTCTCATTTCTTTTTCTCTTTCTCACTCTCTTCCTTATTTTTATTTCCCCCCTCTCTCATTTCTTTTTCTCTTTCTCACTCCATTCTTTCTCATTTTCATTTCTCTCTCTCTCTGTCTCTCTGATTTCTTTTTCTCTTTCTCACTCTTTCTCATTTTTATTTCCCTCTTTCTCTCTCTCTTTCTCTCTCTCTCTCTCTCTCTTCTTCTTCTTCTTTCTAATTTCCCCTCTCTCATTTTTCCCCTCTCTTTCTCTCACTCTTATTTATCCTTCTCACTCTTTCATATCCTTCACTGTTCCCCTCTTTCTTTATTTTTCTTTCGCTCTGTTTCTCTAGTTCTCTTATTTATTTATTGATACAGACTAGCATTTACGTTTGTATTGGTAAAGCAAAAAGGATAGAATAAGAATAGAATAACAGAAAATAATATATACAGATATATAACTAATCAACTTTCCCTTTAAATTTGTATGTTGTGTGCGTGTGTGTTTTGTAATGTGGTCTCACACACACACACACACACACACACACACACATGCACACACACACACACACACAGATCCTGTTACTGAACAAGGTTCACGTGTCTCCCCCAAAATGAATAATGCAGCAGTAATGTGGTTTGAGTCTTGGCTCTCTGATGCAGACTCACTTCTGTTCAAGATTTAATAGAATCTATCAACAAAACTATTAAAGGCAAGTATACAATTAATTCTTCCACATAAAAACCTCAGAATGCTCTCATTGGTCACATTGTGGTCCTCCTGGCTGCACAGGGCTGAGGATTAAGTCTGTAATATGAAGTGATGGTGCTCTCAGGACTGTGCGGCAGACATTAAGAGCCACAGAGCATTGAGCTGAGTTAGCCGCTGAAACATGGCCGGGCTGGACTTGGACAGGCCTGGTGAGGTGTGTGAGGTTAATGGAAGTGCTGTTTGTTATGTGAGTGTTTAGGGTTTTAGTGAAGTGACTGTATGAAGGGTATCTAGATATGACAGCTCTGGCTCTTCATACCATCCTTGTGAGAAGTTTGGCTATTCTTTCTTGCTTAGAGGTGACCAGTGATGAAGCACAGAACAGAACATGCCTTCATCATCTTGCCCCCACCGTTTCTCCACTGGGGGAATCCCCAGTGCCATCTTACCAGCCATTACATTACTGTATTAGCTGAAGTAAAGTTAGTTAGATGACACTTATGGAGATCATTGCAATGTGATGCAATTCTCTTCTGAATTACAAAAATGGTTAGTTTTAAGCTGTTTATAAGCCACAGAAATACACTTTACAATATGTAATATTTCAAAACTATACTACTATACTACTACAATTTGTTACATTGAAACTTTATTTATTAACTACACCAGCTGTTATAGATGACTGCTGATGTAATTTTATAACTGTACTTTGCTAGCATGTGAGTTAGCAAGCTAAGGGCTGCATAGTTAGCAACAATAAAAATAACAGGAGGGCAGTGCACTGCAGTTCTCATTCAAACCCTAAAGCTAAAGCCAGACAAATTAATTATTTACAAAGTTTATGTATATTATGCTCTTGAAAATCATTTTACATTAGTTTGCTTAGCTAAGTTATATTCAGTGAGGTTAGCTTAGCCAAGGACAAGCGCCTGTCCTGAGTTACTGAAACGGAGGGCTCAGACTCAAAAGGGCTCATCCTCCTCTAGTCTGCACTACACTAGATGAATAAAGAGGAAAAATGAGTGAGATAAATCAATAACTAATGGTAAAAGTCTTTGGTATTAAAGATCTGTTGGATTTCAATGTATCAGGAATGTATTGGGAATACATTTTCAGAATACAAGAATTAAGTATCTGTATTCAGTCCAAGTTACATTTTGTAAAGTCGGTATTCAGAACACAGTTACTTTAGAATACTTTCCACTAAATTTAAAAAACACCATCTTTATAAGAAACACATCGATGCTTGTTTATTAACTACTTTAAAATTAGCACATAGTGTGTGAAGTTCCTACTAAAGCCTGAGTAGACTGATAAACCAATGTGATGATCAGTTATTAATCTCAGCAATACTAAACTTTTTTGAAAGATGTTAGAACTTCGTGAGTAATAAGGTTTGCATTAGTGTTGTACTGCAAATGTTTAGTGGCAAGTTACATACACTATTAACCGTAAATCACATAGCTACCCACTTTATTGTGACGTTTATTTAGTTCATAGAGATGACAGTGGGATTACAGGGTCAGCAGTGAACCAAAGTAGACAATGAAAGCCAAAGTAATGTTGAGAACTTTAAATAAGTGAATTTTTCATTAAACAAATATATTAACAGAAAAGTTACATGAAGAAAACTGGAACCAGTAACAGCAAGAAACAGTGTGTATCAAATAGAAATTACACACAGCAGAGTTTCCCCATCTGCCTTAGTGATATGCATTGTAAATGTATCCTGAATGCGTTGCTTTTTTATGCGTCGTAATGGAATACATTACTGAATGTATTTAGGACAGTGTATTCAGTATTCAGCCATCACTGCTTTATTCTGCCCTGATTCTTCTGTTACTGACTGCAAAGAACTTACAGAATGTGTGAACATGGTACAGAGAGAGAAGTTCCACAAACAGGAATGAAATTAAATTATATTAAATGATAATTTAATGTAGATGTGTGTGTGTGAATGTAACCTCTATCTAAGTAAAGAGACAATGCTTTTATTTTTTAATAGGTTGTAATAATAATAATAATAATAATAATAATAATAATAATAATAATTATTATTATTATTATTATTATTATTATTATTATTATTATTACTATAACTCTTATTTCCCCGATCTGATCGAGGGATTCAAGGTCAAGTTGCTATGTTCTCCTGAACTTTGAGTTTGGGCTTCAGAACAGATTAAAGGGCATTAACAGTGATTATACAGTGTAATTAGCTGATTCCCTTTCCAATTATTATTAACTTTTACAATTTTACAGCTCCTTTGTTTACAAACTCAAATGCTGTACTGTTTTTATCTCTTTTGCATTACCTCTGCATGTGAGGTGGGTCTACACAGGTGCAGCATTTGGTCAGTGAGTAAAGCCGTTGTAGCCAGGCTGTGAAACGGCTGTGGCTGTGTGAGCAGCGCTGCTCTTTATGTGCTGCCAAATCGGTCACCAAGAGTGCGACAGAACCTATCAGAGCAACACATACGACAGACTGCTGTTGGGGGGGATGTGGGGGGAGTACACAGGGTACTGCTAGGGGATAAAAGTGCTACACCAGTTGGTCACATGACACCTGTGCTTGATGGCTCTCTCTCCAGGGGGTTCTGTCTATTCCTGAACTGGCCTCCTCTCTCTCTCTCTCTCTCTCTCTCTCTCTCACACACACACACACACACACACACACAGTCCTCTGAAACCTATCATGAAGCTATTTACATTCATGTTAGCATAGAGATGGAAATACCAGTCTGGCCTTATGACAAAAAAATATAAATATATTTATATTTACTCATCAGCCTTTTGTCAGAGAGAGAGAGAGAGAGAGAGAGAGAGAGAGAGAGAGAGAGAGAGAGAGAGAGAGAGAGAGACAGAGAGACACAGATGGGAGAGAGAAGAGAGAGATAGATAGAGTAACAGAAACAGAAAGAGAAAGAAAAGGGAGTGAGAGAGAAGAGAGAAAAGTAGAGAGAGATAGAGAGAGACAGGAAGAGAGAGAGAAAAAAAAAGACAGATGAGAGGGCAAGAGAGAAATAAGAGAGAGAGCGAGAGAGAAAGAGAGAGAGAAAGACAGAGAGAGACCGAGAGAGGGAGAGAGAGAAAGAGAGAGAGAGAGAGAGGGAGAGAGAGAGGGAGAGGGAGAGGGAGAAGTATGCAGGGAGAGATAGTTGGCTCTTTTCTAAGTATAATTATTCAGCTCAGCACTCAAATGCAGATTGCTGTGGGAGTCTGGCTTGACAGGCAGCCTCACATCAAATGCTGCCAGATAATGTTGTTTAAAGAGGGAATCAGCCACACACACACACACACACACACACGCACATACATACACACACAGCAGCCATAGCAGAACGAACCACCTCATTCAGTTTAGCAGCACGTACATGTGTCCTCACAGAGTGGAGGAAACAGTGTCTTCTGAAAACACTGATCACATTCTGCGATTAAAAACGAAAAGAAGGAGAGATTGGGTAGACTTCACTGCTTAATAGGGGATGAGTACTGACCCAGTAGACTGATACTCTGAAGGCATCAGGAAACAAATGATATAAACCATACTGATAATATAAAATAGTGCTGGACAGTGTTAATTCAATTCAACATCATAGCATCTTCTGAATATATCACAGTTTCACTGAATCAGATGATAAGTTAGCAATAATATAGTTAGTTAGTTAGTTATTAAGTTACAAAGTTAATTTATCCAGTCTTCCTGACTGCTGGTGCTCTGTGCTAGAAGAATGTCTTACAAACCTGACACAGCTTTTGTTGTTCTATTTTCTTCTCTTCAAATTACACCAAAGGGGACCTTACACAGTATTCTATATGTTGACCAGACAGAACCCACAGAAAGGGAACCTATTCATTAATATGGAAACATTCACTGCAGTTAACTGTCAGGTCCTGGATACAGTGAACAATATACAATCTAAAAAACTAAAAATAAACTACTTTACAGCAAGGATAGCACTATTATATTCCTATTTAATTATAGATATAATGTTCAGAGTTTATCATATATACTGCTAAGACTGAAAAGTAATCACAGAATATGTCACACACTGCCCAGCACTATTACAAAATACTCTATATTGAATTTGTGCATATATAGTATAATATTTATCAAATATCAATGCCTTATACTGTATTCAATACAGACACAATATGAAATACAAATTGTGCTGAGATCCTGAGGGCTGAAAAAGGTGCTTTGAATTTACCTGATTTAAATATGTTCCACATGAATAAGTTGTGTTATGTCAACATAATTATTGTAGATAATTGCTATGCAAAGTATACAAAATAAGTAAAATGGAAAACAAAACTGTGTTGATGTGATGACTTTCATTAATGTGGAATCGATGCACACATTTAAGTCAAGTTCGTTCAAAGTGAGTAAACAGGATGGTAAATTTGCTTCACGGGTTTGTGGGTTTTTCACTTAAACACATGCTAAACGAATCCCACATATTTACCTCCAATTAAAGCAATTAGTTTCTCTTGTGTATTGTGTCAGTAATGGGTGTGTGGCAACAGCCAGTTCTTCCTGCTTTCATCCAGTTAAAGGAATAGACAAACACATCTCAGCCTGGTGTCGGCACCATGTGTCACCTTTCCCTGCAATACACCGTCTCTCCCCCCACCGCCAATGTGACACATTTAGCAAACCCATCTTCATCCTCGCCTCTTACGCTGCCATTTGCAGGACAACTCTGGTGGCAAGACACACACCTCACCTGCTCTAGATCTCATTCACATTCAAGGTGTTAGTTAAGAGTCAGGGAAAAGGCTATGAAAAAGGGATGATGTTCAATCTCCAGCCTGCAGGGGGCTCACTACATCACATCACATCTCAAACATGCTTCTGTATAGTGTTCAAATCAAGTGTTAGGGAGCTAGTGCTAGTAACTTGCTAATAAAGACTAAAAAAGATCTTTATGATCATTTTTTTTTCTCTTTTTCAGTGAAATCTGTCCATAATCACAATCACTTTGAAACACAATTCAAACGTTCCTATCAACTCAATAACTGAAGTGTAAGAAGTTACTGCTAACAGTTAATTTTAAAAAATACTTCATATAGAGCTTAGGCACGTCATTGTTGGCAGTCTCCTTCTCCTAATTGTCCTTCTTAGTAATCAGTGAAGTCTAGCCATAATCATTCATTTAGAACTTTAAACAGCCTCCTTACAGTGGCTGTGTCAAATCAGCACACATTCCTGAGCCCTGTGAAGAGATATGGCTGTTTACAGAGTCAGCATCTGCACTGTGTTGCCTGCAGAGCCCAAATCTAATCAGCGGAGTGATTATCAGCTCACCCGCTCTCAGAGTCTCCCTATGGGAGATGCGTATTCCTGCTCTTTGATGAAAGGGCATATGTTAAACTTCTAACAAAGGGCCAGAGCGGCCTTCTCAATGCTATTAATGCTGTGGTGGAGGTGCTAATAGCATTTGGGGTTAAAAGAGGGATTGGAATTTCACACAGAAAGACAAGTAAGGCAAGTATCCTACAGCTGATTAGAGTCTTGATGGTACATTACATAGGAGAAGATAACTACATTAGCATACAGATTTCTAGCACTGAGTGACAGCACCCTTAGGGCTATACACTGATAAAGGCATATGGATTTATAATATATGTGCAAGATGTGTCACTGAGCCACTGAGGTGGAGTTCATTGCTGACAGGATGTGTTCATACTATGCGCTAACTATGCTCACATTTGCCTTCTTTCCAAAATGTTCCTGTAGTTGTTGGTGCCTCTAATCACTTTTTGAAGTGAGCTACCATGTTAGCTGCAAAATGAAAGTCTTTTGGAACCTAGGCTTATTATGCAGTTATTAAATGGGTACTCCAGCCAAAATTAACCATTTAACCATCACTACATCTGTTGTAAACATGCCTACTCGGCCCCTACAGTGGTCCCACAATAGTCCTGTGAGTGAGATTTTTCTGTGTTAACAACTAGGAAAACACCCTTTGATGATGTATCTTGAAGGTGGGAGGAACTTTTGAAAAACTACAAGTGCTGTGGGGTTGACACATGAGGGAGGGCCGTTTGAAATTTTTTTTCCCCGTTAGCCAGATGAAGGAATGCAGAAGGAAGCCAGGTAGTTAAGGTTATTGCAAGGAAGCCGAATATTACATCTGTGTTCATTAGCATCTACATCAATGCATTTCTTTATTGCTTTGAGGGGTTTCAATGCAATGGATGCTGGGTATTGTAGTAAGAGAAAATAGAGAGATTAAAAAAGGCACAAAAACATGAATTCTGACAAAACAATGAAGACGACAATGCTGGGAAATGGATTACTATGTATTATGACAAACACATAACACTGATTTGGACTGATTTTTCAAAATTTCTACATAATTTAGTTGATGAAATATAACAAATTACTTCAGAGTGTTTTGATGTGAAATGGTTAATTTTTACCAGCTCATTTTTTATACAATGGTAAAGCCAAAATGTTTACAGTGCCATTTTTGGGGATTTTCCCGTATGACACCACTTGTGAACTCCTCTGCCATGAATAGGTTTTAAAAATACATTTTAAGTCAAAAATTTATGTCAAAACTATTGTAAAACAGTGTCTCAGGCATCAGACAACATATTTTAACCATTTTATCTAATACATTTCTGTGAGGGAGCTTTTAAAGGCATTAAACCTGGAACATGTCTGGTTCCCATCACTACCATTGTGAACGATTCGGACGGAGCATTTACCATCAAACCAGTGACTTTGTTTTCATCTTAACCATTTAATTATGCAGACATTTTGAAGAATAAGTGGAATTCCCCTTTAAACTCTAGTTTTAGGTCTTTAATCTTGAAGCCAACAGAAATAACAATGCCCTTTCCTTCCATGGTGTGATGTATTTCTAAGTGAAACATGATTTTAGGGAGGGTCTCTGAGCAAGCTTGGTGTTTCTCTCCATGAAAGGTGGGGGTGGTGGAAAGGGGAGCGTTGATAACATTAGAAGATGTTTTACAGGTGTGTTGAATCATTACATTTAAATGGAATATCACAGAAAAACAAAGGCTTTTGTCTTATAAAATTCTTATGACAGAAAAAGTGCTGTCTTATAAATAGATAGATATGACATGATGATTCATGCTTAATATAACCAGGAACATTATATACATAGTCAATTTTTTTCCAAGTTGACTTTCCACTTAGGAACTACCAACTAACTACTACAAAGCTATGATATGTAAGGTTGTTAGATAACATTCATTGGCTTAGATCTTATATTTGCTGTTGGAACAAAACCTCATATCTACAAGGTAAAAACTTTCAATTCAATGTAATTTAATGTAGCAAGACTTTATTCCAAATAACATTGGATTGCAAGCGGCAGCTTTTCATATGGCGTCAAAAATAAAAGAAAGGTTTCAGGGTTTTGATCCGACAGCGATGTTGTGAATTAATGGATGTTTTGCACGCATCCTGTGTCAAAGCCCTTCATTCTCAAAGAATGCCACAGTAGGCTAATCTCTGCGGTTGGTAGAAGAGCAGCCATGCAGAGTTCCCTCCAGACTGCCTAAGACTGATTACTGATTACTGCTGAGTGAACCTGACCTGGTGAAGTGCGGCCTGGTCAGAGTTAGTGGACGGTGAAGCAGAAGGAGAAGCCGTGCTGACCATATGGCCCGAGCCTGCTTTCTGCTCTCCCTCACTGCAGGACCCAGCTCCGCTCAGCACGGCCACACTGACCCTCGCTCCAGAGGCCTATTCCTCTCCTCTACAGTTATTAACTCACACAGACAAATGGCCTTACCCCCCTTCCCCCTCTCTCTCTCTGACACACACTCACATTTCTTTCTTCCTTTCTTCTTCTCCCCCTCTATCTCTGCCTTTCTTCTTTTTTTTTCTCTCAATGATACAGTCTATTTCACTCAAATGCAGCACATTGTGTGCCATCAGAAGAGGTATGTGCTCAAATTCACATTTACATTCAAGAAAGCGGATCTGCTTTGTGGAAAAAGAGCAGATAATAATGTGTGATGAAACTTAAGAAGGTGAAACTTTCAGCTGTTTTTTTCTTACATGATCCACAACAGCCTTAAGGGACGTTCTATCAGAGATACAGCGTGCAAGTGAAAGTTTGATGGCAACGTGAGCATCAGAGAAGAAGAAAAAAGAGTTTTCATTTCATCTAGCCGAGCAGAAATAAATCACCTTCGTTTCAATTCCATTGTAAACATTATCTTGGTGGAAACATGACTGAAGAGGTGTCTCATTGTGATGCATTCCTTCAATTACTTTTTTTCAGCAATTAGCATGTCAACTACAAGCCCTCTTTCTGATGGAGATGGCAGAGCCTTGTGAACTAAAGAGGGTAAAACCCCCTTTTGTTGTGAGAATGGCTGCCGGAATGGATTGGAGGAGGGGGGGGGCGACCACAGAAAGCAGCCGTTTCCATCTAAAAGGGAGAAAAAAAGTCTCTGACTCAGAGCAGCAAGTAAGACCCAAACACAATGGCACAGTTCCTCCAAGGCTTCCAGATTTTCTGATAGGAACTCAAGCAAGAAGGCAAGGAGGGGGAAGAAAAAAAACGGGGAGTAAAGGTAAAAAGAGGAAACAGGTTTCATTCCTGCAGTGGTTGGTGCTATGTTTGTCTTTCACACTGGGCCCTGGGCCGGAGCAGATGGGTTCCTCAGTGGGGGGAGTGCAGTCAAAGAGAGGGAAGGATTCTCCAGCACCAGACACCACACCCCTCACACACACACATTAGCATAAGCATTCTTGCTGGTGGAGGTGGTGGGAGACAGGCCTGAGGCCTAACACCTCCTCTCAACCCTCCAAAAAAAAAAAAACACCAAACCGTAGGGGAACGGAGCCACTACAGCGACAGATGTCAACCACATCTGTTTGTGAGACTGTAAATAAACATAACTAGATAAACAACGACGAGGAGAAATAACAGTGGAGAAAGGAAGAGACCACACAAGGAAACTCCTCACCGGTGTCTCCCAAAAAGTGCATGCAGAAGTGTTAGAAGTCTGTATGCAAGTCTTCGGATATTGAGACAGACATATACTTGCTGTCAAAAATTTGGAGACGCCTTGAAATGTTCCAGTGTTTCCAGTGTTTTAAGGGTTTGACTTTCTGTGTTCCTTTTGAATTAAATAAGAAAAAATACCTGCAAAGGTTTTGTTAAAATAAAATAGCTATTTACTAACACTTATGTCACACAGTACTAGCTTCATATTCATTAGTCTCTCAAGCCAGACTTCTACCATCACCAGAGGGTCTGGTGTGTTTCACAGCTTAAAAAGAGACAACATTTCATAAATGAAATCATTTTATAAATGCATTTCAGGCCAAAAATGTATCTCAAAACTATCATGAAAATAGTGTCTCAACTCTCAGGCAGCATATTCATATGTACAGTAGCTTTTAGAGGCACTACTGTTTTACTATCCGGCGTCAACCAGAGGAGGATGGGTTCCCCTTCTGAGTCTTGGTTCCTCTCAAGGTTTCTTCCTCCTGCTCTTAGGGAGTTTTTCCTTGCCACTGTCGCCACTGGCTTGCTCATGGGGGCTCGGACCCGGTTTTCTTTCTTTAATGCTGCTTTGTGATGACACCTGTTGTAAAAAGCGCTATATAAATAAATAAACTAACTAAACTTTACAAGCTTTTGATGTCTGGTTCCTATCACCACCACAGTCAACAACTCTGACTCAGAAAGTGTCTCTTTCACAGCATATTTAACATCAAACTACTCTGAATCATTAAGATGTCATCAATTATCAGTGGAATTCCACTCAACATGACCAAGGACCACTTAATTTGACAGGAAAGGGCTAACTGACTCACATACACAGTAACCAGTCACAGATTGTTGTTGTGGTGTGATATGTAGGCACAGATGATTCACAAAACAGGGCTACAACAAAAACACACCTGCAGGAAACAAATTTGTATGTGTATAAAATTAAAAATCCAGGCTTGTTACATATTAAGGCTAATTATTCAGTAACAACAGGGACTTCAATGCGAACCGGCTGCACTATTCTTAGGTTGTAGAAGTGCGTGAGAAAACTTTGGGGCTGCCAGTGGGCCCTGGCCATTTAAGGGGTTAGGACATACTGGATGTAGTGAAATTTGCACACTTCTTTCCAATCCAGTGGCTATATCCTGTTCCAAATGACTTGTTAAGATGAGTAGAGAGGGTGTTTTGCATCAAATAGATTTCAACTAGTGCACAGAAGTGCATATGCACAAATGAATAGCCATTCAGAAAGGACCTACAAATCATGATAGTTCAGCTGTGTTCATTAGACACTTTGGTGCACATGAACATGTTAATGTTCCGCCTGCACAAAAATGGAGCATCTGAGACTATAGACTGAGACTACAGGTTCATTAAAGTGTCTTCCTTATAGGAAGGTTTTGTCTAAATAATTATTTTATTTTTCAAACTATTGTTAAAAGCACATCTAGAAAGATTTTCACCCTAAAAGTGGTTTAAACACCTCAGCTGTTTCTTCAAGTTTTCCATTTTTTTTGGGAAGAAATGTTCTCAGTTGCAAAGCAACAAAGATAACACCCTCATTTATTGAAACATTTTTGGAAATCCCCAAAACTTCTGGCAGTGTAAAATAAGGTGCAGAGAACTTTTGCACTTCTGAACTCGATGGAAGATCACTTGCCAGTTCTTTGATATGCAGCTCATTTCAGAAGCATGAGCCAACATTAACTAGATTTGCTGTTGTTTGGAAAGATTAATGAACATAACCGGAGGAGTGTGAGGAGAGTGCTGATACGCCCAGCGCAGATGGGCATGCGGTTTTTAATCATTCATGTCCAAATACCACTAGATTAGGATTTGGAGACATGGATGAATTTCAATTAGTCTGTTCTGATTCATGTATCTTTCAGCAACTCATCCGTCGTGACAGTCCTGGGAGAAAAGCTCTCAAATGGCTTTTGAACCCTTCCTGACACAGCCACAGTCAACACTTTACTGTTCTGTACGTGCCATGCAGCTCCATCTCTCGGGGGAAAGGCGTCTCGCAACTGTAACCTCACACAAAGACAAGCAGTTATTTTTTGACGCAGAGGTGAGAAACTGAAAGAATCAGAACTGTTAGCGCAGGTTTTCACAAAGTGCTTCCAACACATCTACACACAGCAGGAGTGTGGCTACAGCTTGATCAACTGCGCTCCTGATTAAAACAGATGGGCAGCAGTAAATGGACACAGGTAGCAGACAGGTCTGTGAAAAGTCTTTACTTTACTGATGACTCACTCGTGAATGATAGTGGTTGGGACTCAAACCGGAGCCTCTGCACTAAATCACTCAGACACGCCGCTAAAAGTTCAGACCTTTTATAGCTGCAAAAAGGCCGAGTGTAAATAACAAAGCTGGAGTGTGTTCATATGTGTGTGTGTGTGTGTGTTGGAGGGTCAGTGACTTCACATGGGACTACATTGTCCACTCACACAGGTCATTACAGAGACCGCGGGTAAGTATTTACAGCCAGGGCTATAAAGCACTTTGTCACATTTCAGCAGGAGGCTTTCAGAGCTGAAGGAAACACTCATTAGCAGAGGGAGAGAGAGAGAGAGAGAGAGAGAGAGAGAGAGAGAGAATGAGAGTGAAAGACTAAAAGAGACACAGAGCAAGAGAAAAAAGTGAACAACTGAGAGAGAACAAGAGGCAGATAGATCGTCACTATCAGAACAAAACCATATATATCCATTTGTTTTACAGAATTTGAAAATGTCAGCTGTCCTTTACAATGTTTAAAATGTCAAGATGAGTGGAGCAACTGAAATGTTCCAAAATGACTAAAAATCTTGTTCCATTAACTTCCATTCAAAATTAAGGTTTTTTTTTCCTTTTTCTATAAAGTAACCAATTTTAAGATACACTTTATGTGGTAAGAAGTAAATTAACTACTTTTATTCAACTTAAATAAATACTTTGAATGAATGATTCTTTTAACAAATGCAATTTTTTGAGAATAAATTTTTTTAGGTTGATCTGATGAGCCATTTTCTACATTGTAAATTGAAACAAAGCATGCTGCTTACTAGCGCTAAATAACTAATGGGTCAGAGCTGAATTGTGTGTGTGTGTGTGTGTGTGTGTGTGTGTGTGGATGAGCTGGGTGAGACAGCTCACAGCTGATTAAACACAGCCCTAATGAGAAAGCTACGTACTGTATGTACATGACCAATAACATTCTGCTACAAGTCCAGATGAGACGAGATGTTACAAATCACAGTGAGGGAAAGTGGGAAGGTGGGGTCACTCCAAGCTGACAGACTATAGGAGAAGAATCTGGAATGTGGCCAAACACACAATACTAAACAATACTAAACACAACAAAGTTCTCCTTATTGGTGTTTTACTCTGACCATGATTAGTAACTGATACACACCTGATCAGCAGTGCAATATGAGCACCTACAGAGCAGCACCAGAGGCTAGTATAGCACTTACATGTCACAGTTAGTGCCAAGAAAGAAAGCATGTCATTTGACAATAACTAATTCTCACTATTAACCTGAATAAATTTTCTCAGAAGTGTAGATTCTGAAATTTTAATTGACCCCACTAAAATTTTATGCATAGAATTTGGCAGTTTTTTGTTGCTACAAGAAAGATAATTATTTGATTTTTTTTACATTTTTGTCATTTCTTGATATCAAAACAAAAGGAAAAAAAGCCAGAAGCCCATATTCAAACCTGTTGATGCAGAATGTAAATAAAAAATCCAATTCAGCATGTAACTAACTTTGTTATTAAAAGTGTATAAAAAAGTAATTACATGTGAATAGTAGAGCTAAATAAAAGTAAAATTAATCCTCTAAAGGATGAGCATGCACTTTATTACACACATTACACACACTGTAATGTACATAACCACTATATATCCCATAATATGCCATAATCCTTCTGGATGAGAACGTTTTTCACTTTTTTTAGTCAGTCCACATGTACACTTTAATTTATTGTAACATACATATTTTATTAATACTTACATTATTTATCTCACATACTGTTCATATGTACTTCAGTACTTGTTTGTAACTACTCTTATTGCACATCCTTTATATTACTCACTGACTGTGTACTGTCTATGTATGTATTTAGCATTTGTTTCTATACATTTTTTGGATTTGATTGTATGTTGACACCTGCACCAAAATAAATTCCTTGTACATCTGACACTTGGCGAATAAAGATTCTGATTCTGATTCTGATAAATGAACAGTTTACACTGAAGACTAGTTTAACCCTGTAGGTGACTGTGAGGTGACTGACTGAATCTGCTGGATCATCAGAAACTATTGTGGCATCATCTGGTCAAATTCACCTGTACTGTCAAGAGTCACATCAAATTTACTTACAGAGAACATGTGAAAAAGAGAGAAAAAAGAGTGAAGAAATGTAAAAAATAGAGCAGAACTGCCCACACAGTGATATACAATTTGGTATTAACCTTCATAACAAACACTGGTTCCCCAAACATTAGACAACATTAAGCATATGATAGATATCTATTTGGGTCACTCTTTGAACTGTCTTTTAACACCTTGGTGTATGTCTTGGCATTTCCAACCCATAATCCTCTTCCTTTTACTGTGAGGACCAGGTGTTTGATGAAGGCTGCTTTATCACTCTGAGGCTACGTTAGCTAGCACACATGACCTCTGAGTCTGCACTGCGAGCCTCTGATTGCACTTAAGTAACGAGGTCAGCCGCCGCTTTCATCTGTGCTATTGGAACCGCGGTATGATTGGTAATCTGATTAGACAGAAGGAGCTGCTAACGCGGATGGTTTTGTGAGAATTATTTGCTGGACGGATTAACTGACTTTCAGGGTAATGAAAACTTTATATTGTTCTTTTATAGTTATGCACAAAGGCATGTGTGTGCTGTGAAAATCTCTTTAATTACTTCAATGCCATTGTGCTAGGAGCTCTACCAAGTCCCTTTCTTTATGCCACTGAGAATGACTCTAATAATCTGGAAAGAACGCAAAGCTCGGTTAAAGCAATACACTATCTATCCTTTTGGGTTAGTTTGCATAAATGGGCAAAACGAAAAAGAAAAAACTAAGATTTCTTTTGACACACTGTATCTTAATATCTGCTTTATGATGGTCAGTCCAGGAACTTTCCATGAATGCTTCATAAAGTTTTATAAGCTTCCCTTAAGACAAAAGAAAATCTATCAAAGTGAATGTTTGAGCATGTACCAGTGGTCAAAAAATGTCAGGGGGGGATGGTGGGTTCATCCAACACCCTGAGGGTTGTCTTACTTGTTTGTTTGTGAGTCCACAGATCTTGTTTTTTAGCGTAGGGGCAGGGTTGCCAGGTCCAGCAAACATCTCCAGCCCAAAGCTTGCTTAAAAGCACTTCATCAGAAACTGAAACTTTATAATTTTTTACCACAACTGCATTTTCAAACTATCCATATTTGGCAAGAGAACCGTGGACCTGGAATCCCTGATGCTGGGCACACACGCTTTACTAAACACTCCACAGCATAAGCAATGAAAAGAATAAGCATGCGATATACACAGCACCTCTTCTGTAGGTGTGTGTATTCTATCCTGATTGTAACTTGTATGTTTTACATGAACAACTCCCAAAGTTTGGAAATCTCACATATGGACAGAAAGAGATCCAAAGGGGTTGGAGAGCGGGTTGTCACTTTACAAGAGGGATGGTTTTTGTTATTTTTTTTGACTGGGGGGATGGAATCCCCTTGCGCCCCCCTCAAATTGAGCCCCGATGTTTACTATGTGTCTGCTTACTAAGTAACATTATGTATTATGACAACTAAATATCAGTCACAAAGACTGGTAACACTTCACTGTAGGGCAGTTTTCATGAGTCTACACGACACCCACATAAGGCTTGTATGACAACTGACAAAGACCTGCACAAACTTATTCCAGTAGATGTCATTTGACATGAAAGTTGCATTTGCTAATCTATGTCAGGTGACAGTGATTTTTTTCTGACATTAGGCTGTGTTGTGACACTTTCTGGGGTAAAATGACAGACTAGTAGCTCAGTACACGCCGTGGTGACATAATGCCGATCATATGACATAGCTTGCCAAGTTAGGCTTGTTGAACAAAAGTGAACATTGTCATGGGCCCTTAGGTAAAGTGAGTTTCATTTTACCATTTTTAAGACTTTAGCTATGTCACATCTTTTATGACTATGCCATTGTGATCTACACTAAAATACAAAGTCAGATGTCAAATATATATATATGTGTATGTGTGTGTGTGTGTGTGTGTGTGTGTGTGTGTGTGTGTGTGTGTGTGTGTGTGTGTGTGTATGCTTCTTTAACTTGACATTAAAAATGAAAAAAGTAGCCTTTACAAAAGATGACGCCTATTGGAATAAACATCTATAAATGTTTATGTAGGTTTATCCCCTTAAAATCCCAGGCTTATTACATGCTAAGGCTTATTATTCAGTACCTACAGGGACTTTGATGCAAACTGGCTGAGCTATTCTTAGGCTATAGAAGAGTGTAATAAAACTTTGGGCCTGCCAGCAGGCCCTGGCCATTTAAGGTGATAAGTCAGTTGTAATGACAGGCTTATGTAGGTGTCATGTAGACTTATGAACACTGACCTACAGTGCTGTTACCAATACAGCCTATCAAAACAGACCATAAATTTAAATTAAGCAGTATCTGTGGGCTAAATGCATTAATTGTGTATGCTGTCCAGCAGGGTCAGGTTGCTAGGAGCATATACTGAGATAAGGCTGTAGTGAGGGATTACTACAGCATCAAGCCACTGCCCCAGTGGCTACGAAGTGGCATTCCTACCTTCTCATACACAATGCTCAGGCTTTGCGCAAACCTCCTAGGAATGTCTTTTAAGTGCTGTGTTCTGGGTCTGAGCTCACAGCTCTACAGAAGCCCTATAGCAGCCCCATTCCCAACCTCATATGGACCTATGAGCTCTCAGCCATAGCACCGACTCAAAGATACTATCTGTCAGAGTGTGGAGCCAGTCTTCCTACGTCTCCCAGAGCCTTTGGAAGAAGCATGCAGAGATCGTAATGCTGCAGGGCTGGATCATTAGCTTAATGCTGCTGTTGAGAGACAACCTCCTGTCTCTGAGATTTCGACTTTTCATGAGAGAAGAAGTCAAATTCAGAGTTCTCCAGAGGTTCTGCCCTAATTATCATGAAACTTCAATTTAAGAGTTGATTTCATAGCTCCCAGTGCTGTTAGATGTTGCAGGGGCATAGAGGGGGAGGGTCAGGCTTCAGTTTACAAAAAAAAGAAGAAAATGGTCAAAGATGGAGCTAAGAGGTTATCTTGCAACATCAGTGGTATGTATTAGTTATGGGGAGTCTCACTCTCTTAGCGGGAAATAATCAAAGGGGAAGAGCTAGCAGATATCAAAACCATCAGAAGAGCAACATTTAGATTCAAGTGAATTTATTCGCATATGCACACAGCAACATTAAAAAACTCAAGACTACAAGTCTTCTTCAAGTGATGTATCATTATTTGAAAGATCTGATCTGAGAGTTATCAGGATGTTAGAAAATGTACATGTAGTTCAGACTGAATTTTGTCTCAAAACATTTTCCTTCTTTTCTGGCAGAGGGTTGAGCTTCTACTGCAACACTCACTCTGATTTAAGCTTCGGTAAGAATATCGTATAGGTATTTCTGGTCTTTTACATACATCACATTACAAACCTCAATTTCAAAAGCATTGTGACTGTATCTGAAATGCTATTAAAAACAGAAAGTAGTGATTAGTAAATTCTGTTTGATGTATTCATTTGAAAACAGTAAAAAAACACAATGTTTCATGTTTTACTTTAGAACTAATTTTTTTTTTTATTTGTAAGTATATGCTCATTCCAAATTTTCAAACTTGATGCTTACAATACATTCTAAAAAAGTTGGGACAGGAGCATGTTTGCTAATGTATTACATCACATTTCTTTTTAACAGCAATTAATAATCACTTGGGGGCTGAAGACACAAACTGATCCAGTTTTGAAAGCCAAATTTTTTACAATCTTTCCGTTATACAAGTCTTTAGCTGGGCACCCATACAAAGCCTTCGTTGTCATATTTCGTGCTTTGTAATGAGCTACATGTTTTCAGTGGGAGACGGTCTGGACTGCAGGTAGGCCAGTCTAACACCTGCACTCTCTAATTATACAGCCTTCCTATTAGAACATGTGGCTTGGCATTGTCATGTCAAAATAATCATGGATATTCCTGAAAAAGACGTCATCTAGAAGACAGCATGTTCTGCCAAAAGAAGAACACAACATCCACTGTATCCATAAACAATCTGAAAGGTTGACTCGTCAGGGCACCGTATGTATTTACACTGTGCAACAGTCCATTTCTCGAGTCCAGGGAAATTGGCGGCATTTCTGGACATTGTTTATATATGGCTTCTGCTGTGCATAGTACAGCCTTAACTTGCATTTGTGGATGCATCGATGAACAGTGTTTAGTGACAATGGTTTGTGAAAGTATTTCAGAGCCCATGTGATTATGTTTATCACAGAAGCATGTTGGTTTTTAATGGGGTGCCGACTGAGGGACTGAACCACATTGAGTTGTAGTTTTTGGCACAGAGATTTTTTCTGGATTCCCTGAATCTTTTGATTATATTATGCACAGTAGAGGGTGAAATAACTAAAATCCTTGCAATTGCTCATTGAGGAATGTTGTTCTTAAACTGTTGGATAATTTGCTGATACAGTTTGTGGCAAAGTGCCTTGACCCATCTTTGCTCATAAAGTACTAGGCTTTCCCGAATGCTCCTTTTATATCCAAGCATGATTATATCACCTGTTTAAGAGGTTTTTTGAACATTTCTTAAGGTTCCTAGTCTTAAATTGCCCCTGTCTTGGGGGCTTTTCATGTTGCATTCATTAATTTCACAGTGTGTACATTTACAAAAACAATCATGTTGATAATGTAAAATATTAGATATCCTGTCTTTGTACTGTTTTCATTTAAATACAGGTCGAAGTGGATTCACAAATTACTGCTTTCTGTTTTATTTGCATTTCACATGCTATCCCAACTTTTTTGGAATTGAGGTTTGTCCATTAAAAGCATTGATTTGTGATCAGGAATTTGTGGAAGAAAAATCCTGAAAACTTATTAACCAAAAGCAATAACAAATCCAGTCTAGACATCAGGTGAGTCTCATAATTCTAAAAGTAAGATCAAGAACTCCAGTACTTTATGATTTTGTGAGTATGCTGATGAAGTAATTGAAGACAAAATAGATTCATATTACATATTTCTGCCTGTCTGAGAGGAGATGCTTGTTTTTGGATTGAAATACTAAAAATAAACAGGTATGTTGTAAGAATAAAATGGGAAAGAGGTGTAGTGTATTTGTAACTGGAGTCGTGATTGCACATGTACAGATAAAAATGTGTTTTTCACCATGCTAGACACATCTTACTCTGGTTTATTCCCAGACCCAGTTTCAAAGAAGGACATGTTTCAAGGGTAGACTCCTCACAAACAAGATACGACACAATCTCTGAGTCCCTGCTCTCTCCCTCTCTCACCCAACTCGCTCTCATGTCAGAATCTAATCAGGGAGGGGAAAATAAATTAATAAATATAGGGAAGCGAAGCAAGGGCCTTCAGAGCTCCATGTGATCTTTAATTAAAGGTTCAGAGGAAAAAGTAGTGGAAGCGAGCGGGCGGAAGACTGAGAGAGTGTCAGACAGGACGACTAGCGCTGGGCTGAAGAAAGCATAGAGGAATGTGGAATAAATGAGTGTGTTCATAGTTCTTGTAAGGGCTGATAATGTGTTCACATGTGAACATCTACAGCTGATTTCTCTATGGCATGTATGCGCTGCTCAAACACTCCTGACTCATTACTTAGTTACCAGATTAAGTAAGTTAGTTAAGGGTAATCACCAAACTCTGCTGAACTCTGGCCCTCAAGAACCCAAGTTGCGTAGCCGTACTCCATGGTGCTAGAACATGTGTAGTGATTCACTCTGTCTGCTAAGAACAACTCACAGGCTGTTTCGCAATGCAGATAACAGTTAGTATTGGAATCAATGCTTTGTTCCATTTTTCAGGCTATGAATTGCAAAAGACTGGTGATTTGATTAGCCAAGATGTTTGGTGTTTAGATTTTGCTTCTTTTGTTTAGTGCTGGAATATTGTTTACAAACATCAGAATTAAAAGTCACACAAATCTTTTCCATAATTACATCCCCAAAAATTCTCTCCACCCGCTCAAAGCAGGTCTTCATTAAGGCTGCACAGACTTGTGTTTTAGGATACAGTATGACTAAACTGTGAACAATAAAAATGAATAAAACTTCATTGCAGACGTCCATTTTAGACAACAGACACTGTGCCAAGTTCTGCCTCCCCCACAGAGTCTAACTCCCCATCATGTTCACACACAGGCATATGGGCACTACATTATATTCACATTTTCTACTGTTTCTATTTTTAAACATTTTCATTTAGAAAAGTCAAGACAAACAGACACGTAAAAAAAGAATCAACAGAAGTCATGAATGTAATTTGTGGCATTTATATGTCTTTGTGATGCCCACGCACACAAATGGGAGTTGGATTTCAGCACCTCTAAAGTGGTAGAAGTCCTCTGTAGTGTTCAGCTACACAGTGATGTTTTGTAATTTTTTTTTGTTCACAATAAGTTGTCCTAAACCACATTGTCAAGTCAACCTTAATGAAGACCTGGATGTGTTTAGAGTAGGTTGAGAGACAATGTATTTGTCAAAAAGATTTGGGTGACAATTGACTTCTAGTGTTAGCTTTGTAGCTCCAGTGCTAAACTAAAAAAGAAAAAATTGGAGACTAAACATGTCTTGCCTGATTTCTGGGCTTAGTGCTGTCAGAGCAGTTACTGAATAATAAGACTTAGAATATAATAAACATAGAAATTTAAGGGATTAAGCTTCAAATCTATACACTATGTGACTCATGATTTGTGGCATCATATCTCCTCTCTATATCGTTCATATTTTAGACAATGTAAGTGACAAATATCAGAATATAATAACATGTATTTTATGTTGTTTTTTGTTACTGTCAGAGGAACAAAGTTTCCACTGTTCTAGCAGTTTATACATCAGTTTGTGTTTAACAACTATAGGTGTGCACAAACAGTTGGTTAGTGCTTAGTCTAGTGCACGGGAGAAACTATTCAGGGTGACAAAATTTTCCAGGCTGAACTAGTGGTTATGAACCCAGCATTGAACTCCAACTCAAATCCAGCTAATTAAGAAGTCTGATTACAGGGGTCAGACTTCGTCACTTTGGCTTGAAATGAAGCTCTCCAGGACATCAGGCTTAATCATTAAAAATGGCATTAGAAATGTTAAAATCTGGCCAGCATCATATTAATCTCCAGCTCCCAGTACTGCAGAATGTGTATGTGTGGCATATGTCTTGGGTAACTGAAGTGCAGCTGTTGAGAGCAGGCAGTGGTCAGGACACATTTAGGGCTTACTCTCTTGAAGTGTATGGAGCATGAGGGCCTAATCGAGCTTGGTGAGGGGGTTGAGAGAGTAAAAGAAGCTGGAAGTGGGGGCAGGATGCAGCAGAGGGAGTAAGGGGCTCTTTGAGATGCAGAGGGGGTTAATTCAAGGCACAATGGGGTGAGCTGACAGGGCTGGGGACCTGCTCCAAAGAGCAGAGCCCGATGCCCAGTGAGGCAAGGCCGGGCCAGCAGAGGCCAGCAGGGTCGTGTTCAGCCTGGCGTGCCATTGAATCCCTGGCTGGAGGGGGTTACAGGGGGAGGCCCCGCTGTGAGGCCCTGGGGGGCATTTTAATCCCCTCTTACTTGGACAAGAGATTAAGAGGTTCCTGCTTTATTTCTCCACATTTCCCGCTGCTTCTTGTTTTGCCTCGACGGCCGTAGTTTGGGGGTTTTATTTTTAGCACGAAACACATGGAACAGAACAGGAGCCTGTCACAGCTTTGATATGGGGTATTTAGCCGAAAATCAGCGTCATTGTATGGGGATGTTTTTGAGGATTTTCCACAAAAGCTCAGCCAAAGTCAAAAGCTCCGGGAGCGAGGTGTCGATTTGATGAGCTGCTAAAACGTGGAGGAAAGGGCCAAATGGTGCGGAGTGACAGTGAATACATACGTGAGTGTGAGAAAGACCAAGAGGGAGGGAAAGTCGCAGAGAAAGAGAGAAAGAAAGAGAGTTAGTGCTACAAGAGGAAAGTGGTGAGAGAGAACAAAAAGAAAACAGAAATTCTGACAGGAAATTGGCTACGATGACTGAACTTTGCTCGGTCCCTACACGAGAAAAAAAAATCACTCAGCAACAAATAAACATTCCCGTCATGGCTGCCATGTCTCCTGGAGTTCAGCACACATTTCCCGAACGCCTCAGCGCCATTTCAAGCCCTTCTTTCAAAAAGCGGGCCGTCAGATAGTATCTCTCTGACAGCTAAAGCTCCAGTGTGTAGCCCTGGATTCAGCCAGGCAGGAGCCAGCTCGGGGTCAAGAGCTCTGAGCCAGGGGCCTTGTTTCTCTGTTGATCCAAAGGGCTGCTTTAGGAGGCCTCTAGAGCAACGCAAACACTCTTGTGTTTCTTCTCTCATAGATACCAGTGTTTTTTCTCTTAAAAAAACTGACTGCATTGTTGCAGTTCTCTGCCATCCCCCTGCTGACCTGTCAGACAGGTAAGCACACTGACCTGCTAAAAGCAAACACTGCAGGCTATACTGAGAACCGAGGGGGACACATGAGTGAGAGCAGCAGGCAAAGTAGTGTTACTCTCAACATACACTGCATAATCAGATTAGCTGGATCAGATAAACTGAGATCAGAATTTTCACTCCTGCCTGCTGAGGTGGGGTATCTCTTTACAAGCGATGAGAAGAAATGACCGTTTCACACTGATTTAATATGATGGTTTGGCTAAAAATTTAAGCAATTTTGCCTTTGCTCTAAATGTTGCCAGTGAGCAAATGTTTGCTGTTCAAAACTTAATTCTTTAGCTTTGGAGGTAATAATGAAGGCTAAATGTAACTAACAAGTAAAAGGAGTTTAGCATTATGGAAACTGCATGTCTAAATACTCCCACATTTGTCTACAAGCCATGTCATGCTGTAATCTCAAATAGACTTGCTTATGTGATTTCTGGCATTACAGGACATGCCATTGTCCGGTGGCGTACAAAGACTATTTGAGGTAGGCCTTTACTTCAAACCTTGGCTGAAAAACATGGAAAACACCTCTACAATAATGCTAATTTCTGCTAGCACACTTATGGGATTCTAGTAGCTTGTTAGTGCTTAGCTAATGGCGATTCACAACTTTTTTTTTACAGATCAAACATGGACATTTGAGGCTTGTAAAAAACATTATCTGCTTTATTTGAAACTTGTAACAGACATAGTAACGTATCGCTGCTGTCAGAACAAAACCTTGCATCTCCAAAATGAGAACTTTACAGGAGAAGGAAATAACACACTGTGCTTTTAATGTAAGTCAATGGAACCAAACTTTTTCCCAAGTAATTCTGGGTCATTTCTTTTGGTCCATTCATCATGAAATTTACAGACAATGCAAAGGACAATGGGTACTTTCAAATTATGTCAAAACTGAAAAACGACAAAAAATTGAGATATGAGGTTTTCTTCCAACAGCAGCGATATATTTTATCTTGTAGTTGTTTCAGTAAAGAGCCCTGGCACAGAGCTGCTGCCACTGTTTTCATTTCTGCTGCCACTGTTTTCATTTCATTTGCTTTCATCTCACTGAAATGCATCAGGCTGCCACTCGTATTTGCATTCAGTCTCTAAAAGTCCCAGAAGGCCTTGTATGAAACCCATTGAAAATCAACATGCGATTGGTTGATTCCGCTGTCAGTCCCTGTTTATGTTATGTTTATTTCAGCTCCTCAAGTTCTAATCAATGGGAGAGCTTGCTTGCTTCCAAGATACCATAGAGAAAAAAATCTGATTGGTCGTTTCAAGATTTTAATCCTTTTGTTGCCAACCAAAACTGAATTCTTGCAATAAGAAATATAATAAACACGTAAAAACACATAAAAATGGACTGAAAATTACAGACATGTATTTTTTTGTTTCATACAAATCATTAGGCTTTGTCTGAAGGCCTAGAAAAGGGTTCCCCACTGCCATTGTGCACAAAATGTGCAAAAGTAGGAACAAAATTCATGCTAAAAGTGCCAGCTACTCCTGTTTTTAGCTATGCACCATACTTTTTTCCATACAGTGTCAGAAACCACATATGCAAGTCACAAGGCCTGTGATCAATCTCTTCAGGTAGGAGAGAATAACTGAGCTGCTGGAGCATGAGGAGGTCGCTGCTACACTGTATGAGTGTAAAGGGGGTTCTCCTGGTGTGTTTGGCTCACATGTTGTGGTCAGACTGCTCTGCATTCCTGCAATAACACTCATTCCAACCTCACCATGTGCTGCAATAAGGCCCTGACAGCCCCCTCCCATCACACAAACCTGCACCCATGCAGAAGTCGATTAAAATAGCCCCTCAGTGAGCAGAACCTCATCCCATCAGTCTGCGGAGAGAAAAGCGCCTCAGGCCATGAAACAACATATCCATCACAGAAGAGACAGCTCAGAAGTATGTAAACATATACAATAGAACTGTGTCACTCAAATGTGAGGCGTTTTCTCAAAAATGCATAAGTAAGAACAGATTAAATTACAATTTGGAAAGTCGCAAGGGGAATGCATATTGTGAATTCCTTTTACAGTGAATGCATTCTTTGTCATAAGTTAGGGTTTTATTTCATGCTAAACCAGCAGTGACCACTCAGTGTTGACAATTAATATTGTTGCTGTTGTAACAAAATCTTGCAGGTTTGAAATGAATATAGGAAAAAATGGGGAAAAACCTTCCTAACTTTAATGTACAGTAATGTAATGGGATTTTATTCCAAGTAATTCTAGACCATTTCTACTGATTTATAAGTCCTGCAATATTCACACAATGTAAAGGGCAGCTGATGCTATCAAACATCATAAAAATGTAAAAAAGTCAAACAAAAGCTGTGGGATTTTGATGTGACGGAGACAATATTCCTTTGCACAGCTGAAAATCCTGCTGTAAAACTATGAATGACCTGAAGAGGCCTACCGGATCTAGCTTCCATCCGAGGTGGCCGAGCATGGAGTTTTACTATTCTCAGTCCGGATCTGGAGAGAGCGGAAGGAAAGACAAAGAAAAAGTGATTAAGAAACACAGTGAACTGAGAAGTGGTAGAGAAGGAGGTGGAGGAGGGGAAAAGGAAGGAAGAGACGGACCTTACAGTGACCCCCAGCCGAGCAGAGAGGCTGCTCAGGATTTAGTGTTGTTTATGCAGCTGTCGGAGGCACCCGAGAGATCACGGCACTGGAAAAGACACACACACACCCAAATTCCACGCCTTTTGAAGTGACATGTGGGATCTAAAGTTCTCTCGTGATAAGGCTACACCGAGAAAAGGTGTTTTTTTTTTCTCTTCGTCTCTCCGTAGGCCTGACTGAGGAAAGTGATATTCTCTTGTGATGATGGTCTCAGCTCAAGCTTTTCACACAGGATGTTCTCACGAAGCAACTTTATACACTATGTTAATTTCCAAAGGTCTCTCAAGCAAATTCACAAATCTGAGGCT
This sequence comes from Colossoma macropomum, assembly GCF_904425465.1. Lineage (NCBI taxonomy): Eukaryota > Metazoa > Chordata > Actinopteri > Characiformes > Serrasalmidae > Colossoma > Colossoma macropomum. The sequence continues at coordinate 30,751,907 of NW_023494784.1, read as the reverse complement.
GGAATTAAATGCCTCTAATCAAAAGCTGCTCGTACTAACAGACACCTTCTGTATGTAAGTCCGTAAAGCAGCAGCTCTGAGGTGCTGGAGAAGGGCCACAGGAACAGACCCTGCAAAAACAAACACCATTTGTCTGTGTGTAATAAATCTGAGAGAAACATGTCCCACATACTGAGCAGCCCACCATCAACCCCCAAAAACAACAAAGACAACACACAATCAATAACCAAGGCACATGGCAGAGACGTGCACAGCGTTCACCTTATTTGTTACATTATTCACAGATTCACAAACATGGATTCTGTGTCAAGAATAGCTGTCTGTTAACCTATGACTAATGACTCTACTGTATATGATATTCAACACAATATAAAAATACTTATCACTGCTGTCAGAACCAAACCTCGCCCCTCCAAAATGACAACTTTTCCAAGTCATATTGGGCTGTTTCTGTTTATCCATTCATCATGAAATTTACACACAGTGTAAAGGACAGCAAATATTTTTAAATTACCTCAAAAACTGAAAAACGCTTTGTTCCAACAGCAGTGATATATACATACATACAATCTGTAGTTATATTTATACGCTGTAGGGGTGGGCGATACCACTGATTCCCTTTTCCTTTTCAATCTGATATTCAGTACTACCAAAGATTAAGGCACCAATACCAGTACTGATACTTATAATTTCTACAGTGAAAATTGGTAATCTAAACATGTTTTACTACTATTATGCATTTCAGGACATCCTATCCCACATAATTATTTCTATTATATAGAGAATAAATATTCACACTGTCTGAACAAAACCTTGTAGCTCCATTTTTGTTATTTTTTTAAACGTAATTTGAAAACACCAAACTTTAATGCTGAACACAAACAGCCCAAACAAACATATCAGCACAGTTTCAGTCATTTGCCCCAAAAATATGCATTCCATTCAATAGAAAATAACTATTTCAATTATTTAAACTATTTAAATACTGCTACAAAACTCAATTCCAAAAAAGTTGGGACAGTATAAAAAATGCCATTAAAAACAGAAAGCAGTGCTACACAATATGTGTGTTTGATGCTTTACCTTATACACTCTATTTTTGTAAATACATGCTCATTCCAAATATGATGCATTGTAACACTGTTTTACATCACATTTCCTGGGACTGAAGGCACCAACCGATCCAGTTTTGAAAGTGGAATTTTTTGCAATTCTTCAGTTACACAAGTTGTCAGCTGCTCAGCTGTATGGGGCCTTCGTTGTTGTTTTTTGCACTTCAAAATACACCATACGTTTTCAATAGGAGACAGATAGGCCGGTCTAGTAAATGCACTTTCTGATTACGCAGCCATGCTTTTGTAACACATGCACAATGTTTTTAGTGTCATCATGCTAAAACAAGCATGGACATTTCTGAAAAAGACAGCACCAAGGCAATGTCTGTTGCTCCGAAACGTGCTTATATCGTTCAGTGTTAATTGTGCTTTCACAGTCAAAGTTAACTCCTAATATACCTTCATATCATGATAGACCCTGGCTTTTGAACCTTACTCTGGTAACAATATAGATCCTTTTCTTCCATAGCCCAGAGAACATGACCTTCATTATTTCCATCAACAATTTGAAAGGTTGACTTGTCAGATCACACACATACATCCCCTGTGTACCAGTCCCTTTCAGACGAGCTGGAGCCAATAGACGTTGTCAGCATTTTTGGATGTTGATGATATATGGGTTCCTCTGTGTATCACAGTCTGCATTTGTGGATGCAGCAACAAACAGTGTTTATTGACATCTGTTTGATTTTTAAAGCAGTGCCATCTGAGGGATTAAAGGTCATGGTTTTTGGTTCTGCATCTTTTAATAATATTTCCATCATACCTAGAATCCTTGCAAAATCAGCTTTGCTGATGCACTTTTGGCAAATTAATGAGCCTCGACCCATCTTTACTCATAAAGGACTAGGCCTTTGCTTAATGTTTTTGTTGTTATATCCAAGCATGACTACATCACCTCTTTTAAAATGTTTGCTAAATATTTAACAACATTCCTAGTCTTAAATTTCTCCTGTGCCAACATGTTGCAGGCAAGAGTTTCAGAATGAGCTCATATTAACAAAAACAATGAAGTTGATAAGATAAAACAATAAATATCTTGTCTTTGCACTACTCTCATTTAAATACAGTTCAAAGTGGAACTACAAATCACTGCATTCTGGTTTTATTTGCATTTCACATACTGTTCCAACTTTTTAGAGTTGGGTTTGTAAAAGAAAATCACTACTGATATTTTCATGTAAAGAAAAGTTCTCTGAAGAAAATGTTTGGATAGGATGTATTGGTGACACTTTATTTTGAGTGGTCCTTTTAGATGAATCAAACATCCAACAGACTCTCAGGAACACGTCAAAAACATATGAGGGTTAGGATTAGGTTTTGGGTTGAGGTTAAGGAAAGGGTTAGGATTAGGACCAGGGTGAGGGTTAGGTTTGGGGTAATGTTGGGTAAAGTTAGGTTTTGTGTAATGGAAGTAACATAATAACAATGCATCTATGTAGTGTAAGTAATGTATCAACAGTATATGTACAGGATATTTGTTCTGATTCTGCACTACTTCACTGATATGTTGTTAATGTGTTACTAATAATCTGTTAAGCATTTATTAATCATCTATAAAGAACCACTCCAAATGAAGTGTTATTTATGTATCAATACTAATCTGCAAGTTGACCTTCAGGGATTGTTTGGGCAGTGTGTACACTATGCTGACAGGAGGAGTGGCTAGATTGTGCCCACCGATACATCCAATACCCAAAGGCTCATGAGGTCTGATGTTAATGTTTCCACAAACTGCAGTAAGTTCTCTCCCCACTCACACAGACAGGCTTCAAACCTTACACACACACACACACACACACACACACACACAAAAGCTTGTTAAATCAGTCTGGGCACAAATATAGATTTCATACGATGCCTATTTACTCCAAACTCCCTCATAAAGTATGAAGCTGACAGTTTGACTGGGTCCTGATTTATTTTCGGGTAAATATGGTCATCTTTCCCGCAGTCTGCTGGGGGGGGTGTGATTTAGACGAGGATACGGAGACAAGGCGGCCCCATTGGCTCGGCCCTATTTTCGGGATCAGGCCGTCATGTGGCTGAGGGGTAAGAGTGCCTCCATACACTTAGCCTTTTGAGGGGTATAGGAATGCTGTATGAGGGAGAGCATGAGGGAGAGAGGGAGGAGGGAGAGGGGGAGAGTCAAAGGAAAGAGGAGTATGGGGTAGAAAAGAATGTGTAGGAGGGAAATTAAAAAGAAAAAAGGCAAAAAAGGGAAAAACAAGGGACAAAAAAGAGATTTTAAAGCACAGTTAGGTCTGACATTGGTGTTTTTCTTGTTAACTCCTTAAACTCCTTAAACCACAGGCTTGTTATTCATTCATTCAGTAATCTTAAGGCTCATTATCCCATAACTACTATGAATTATCCAGCAACTACTGTGAAATTAGTATTGTCACTGCTAAATAGGCTGGTGTGGCAGGGCAAAGCAAAACACAAAGAAACAGAAAAATTATTAAGTGTGTCTTAACATAAATGTTTTTGCATTTTGACATATGTAGTGTTGTAGAAACAGACACATCTGAGCATTACAAAGGAATGAAGTTAAAATAAAATAAAAGTTTTATTTAGTAATACTTTGGATGGAACTTCAATGTCTGTATATGTAGACAAAAAAATAAAACCTTTGTTGTTTTGTTTTTCATGCACCTTGTTAATAAAGAATGTTACATTCATATTTTAAAGCTTAAAAGACATTCATGAGCAGATTATACACTGCATCAAACGCTGTGGACTGAAATGGCACTCTTTTTATTGAATGACTGTTTCAACCATCTAAAAATGACAGCTGTTCTTTACATTGTGTGAACATTTCATGACAAATGGATCAATATTAATGGTCAAAAATGACCTGGAATAAAATCTAGTTACCATAACAAAGTTTTTTTTTGGTGGGGCCATAATGGGGCCACAGTTCCAGTTCAGGAGCCAAATAAATTTCTTCAAATTCTAAGCATAAGTATCTCACAATATCTATATTGCCTTTGTATATATTATTTACTTTGTACATTTTATGAGGCTAATAATTTCAGAACTACCAAATACAGACATGCAAACTCACAATCAGTGAAAAATGGGACAAGTTTAGAAACCAACCTTGTACAAGATCTGGATACTTGGAAAATTTAGCTTAGAAAATTTTAGTGATTTTAAATTAAACTGATACATTGTAATGCACTCATACAGAGAAGTAATAATTTCTGTAAAAGAGAGGATATCAGTCCTGGTCCTGGAGATCCACTACCCTGGACAGGTCAAATCTACCACACCTGTGTCTAATTTTCAGATGCCTCTGAAGGCATCTATCAATGAATGGATTATATGTGTTATATAAGGGCTAGACCTAAACTCTGCAGGGTGGTAGATCTCCAGGACCAGGATTAGGTGCCCTGGCTGTAGAATGAATCAGGTCATTAAGTTCAATAACTATGGCAATTCAAGTCATGTCAAGAAAAATGGTACTGTCATTTGAATTATCTGTTTAAAACAATCTATTGTTTACCATACCAAGGTCAGTGTGTATGACATTTAGCAAACATCTCCTTTTAAGATCCCTCCTTAACAATTACTATAAATAGAGGTCATTCTAAAAATAACTGTTATTTGTGTTTTATCTGCTGAAAAGCCTATACTGGCTCCATAAGTCCCTGGTGCTTGGACCCCTGAGATCACCACTTTCAATGTAATTTGCAGACGATCGCTCAGCTCTTATAGGGAGCGCAGTCCACAGAAATCATGTTCGACATCAATTTCAGACAAAAATAAAGTGGTACCAAATTGTCTTTGTGGCAAACAATAATAATTTACTCATAGTAGCCTTTTTTGCATCCACCACTCTAAAGCTAAGGTATTTATGTGAAAACGGAACCAACGGCTGAAGAAACTTATGTTGTACAGAAGAAGCTTCATTTAGCAATACAATTAAAGCACTGATTTCCAGTAACTTAAGCTAAGTTAATATTTTCCAGCAGCACTGAAACTCTTAATCTATACAATTTACGCGAGTGGCATTCAACATTCAAATCTGAATTTCACTGAAACGCGATGGGTTTGTCAATGATGTGACTGGAGGTGGCGAGTGTCTGAAGGGGGGAACTTAAGGGGCCAATCTTATTTCTTCTGGGGCCAGTGCCCCTGTGGCCCTGCCCCACTAGATCCGCCTCTTCTACAAAGATCATATGCAGTTTGTATGTAGTTGTAAGAGTGAGCAACGGAGGTCTGGACCTGCTGGTGTTTAAGGGGTTAAATGGAATTGGGCTGTAAATCACTCTCTATTAGTTGTGGCAGGACTGAAGATGGCAGAAGATGAAGAGATAAAAAATTGCAGAGAAAATTTTGGTGCAGAGAGAATTTGAGGAATGGTGCAGGATTTTTGTCAGTCACTCCAAACTCCACCGAGAGGCCTTCAAACCTCTCTCTCACTCACTCTCTCTCTCTCTCTCTCTGTCTTTCGCTCTGTCCATCAGTCCCTTGGCCATAGCCTTCACTGTCTCTTTCACTCTTTGCCTCTGTTCCCTCTTTCAAAGAACTAAAGCTCTCCCCCCTTAGCTTTTGGGATTTACACACAAACATGCACACACACCACACATACGTACACATACACACACACACGGCCTAATTCATTCGACTTCAAAGCAGCACCACATCGACCTCTCTCTCCCCACAAATCACTTCTCTTTCTCTCGCTTCTCCCGACCCCCTTTTATTCTTTTTCTCTTTCTCTTTCGCTCTCGCCCGGTCCCACATCCCGGCAGCTGGAGCAAAAGAGTGAGCGGGCAAGGAGGGAGGCAGAGAAAAGAAAGGGAGTGAAGTGCTGAAAGAAAAGACTCGCTTCCTTCAGTAAACCCATCTCCATACTGTCTGCCTATTTTTCTTGTCCTCTGTGCCAAATTCTTTCACTCTCACCACCTAGCTCATCTTCCTATAGGCTGAATCCACAGCTGCCCTTCTCTGTGTGCGCACACACACAACCCATGCGCATATACACACATACATTCCCCACAGATAGCTCAAGAAGGGCTAACATCTCATACTGTCTTCAGTGCTCTACTCACACTACACTTTCAGTGTAGGGTGGTTAGTGTGGGAATAGGTGAAATAAACCAAAGGAATCAAGCTTTTTCATTATGTCATTTTATATCATTAACCTTATATCTCCATTTTAGTTCATTTTTACTTTTTTTGCATAATTTGAAACCTGTTACTCTTTGTACTGTGTAAAGATTTTCTAAAGAATGGACCAACAGAAATAATCCAAAATAACTTGGCAATAAATCTTCCAAGTTAGGAATATTTTTGCTTCTTTTCCTTATTTTTTCCTTCTCCTTTTACGTTACCAATTTGAAGATAATGAGGTTTTGTTCTGACTGACAATATGTTATTTAAAATATACACAACTAACACCCTCTAGTTTTTTTTCTGTCTCTCATTTTTCTCAATCACTCAATAAAAAGCTGCATAACAGTTCAAAGCAATCAAACAACAATAACTCACTTAACAAACCTGAAGTTTCCACTTAATAAAATAAATAAATAAATAAATGTATTAATTACAGAAATATTGACTTAGCAACACTACATTTCAGTAGCATTTTGTAGGGAACTCCATTATAAGTTAACCTAGAAAGCTGCTGAGCAAAACCAGGCATTTAGGAGTGAGGGGGTTACCAACCTTACACTAGTAAGCGATGGTAACCCCCCCACTCCTAAACCAACGGAGTTTTGGCTGGACACATTGAAAGCTCTACACTTCAAAGATGAAGGAGAAGCATCAGGATCTGTGAGAGATTCCCATCACTCACAGAAGATGATGTCATCAAGCTAGGCCCTGTCAATAATAATACCTGGTTTTGCTCAGCAGCTTTCTAGGTTAACTAAAGGAGTTCCCTACAAAATGCTACTGAAATGTTGTGTTGCTAAGTCAGTATTTCTGTCACTATAGTTTGCATCATTAGACTAATATTTTTCAAAAAGTTGATAAGGTTCAACTTGGACAGATTACAATTTAGGCCACTACCACTTACCATTTAACATCAGTCATTTACATTTTTTGACATCCAATTGAACGGTTTCCTGCTCGTATTGGGTGCATGGCGCGATGCACATGATTAAAATATGTTTTGCTCTTGTCGAGGATTGTTTTGTCGCCTTTATTATTAAAGTATTATTGCACTTTATTAGGAACACTATACTAATACTGGGTAGGGCCTCCATTTGCTCTCAAAACAGCCTCAATTCCTCAAGGCATGGAGGCAACGATATTGTAAACATTCACGTTGTAAATATTCCTTTGAGATTCAGGTCCATATTGACATGATTGCACTATGCAGTTCTGCAGATTCTTCAGGTACGTTTGTGCTGTGAATCTCCTGTTCTACCACATCCCAAAGGAGTTCTATTGGATTCAGATTTGATGACTCAAAAGGCCACTGAAAAACACTGAAGTCATTGTAATGTTCATGAAACCAGTTTAAGATTACTTTTGTGTTATGGTGCATCATCATACTGGAAGTAGTCAATATAAGATGGGTAAATTGTGGCCATTAAGTGTTGCACATGGTCAGCAACAATACTCAAATAGGTTGTGGCATTCAAACAATGATTGATTGGTATTAACAGGCTCAAAGCATGGAGAGAAAACATTCCCCACACAACTACACCACCTCCACCAGCCTGGACTGCTGACACAAGGCAAGTTAAGTCAATGCGTTCATGCTGTTGGCACCAAATTCTGACTCTACCGTCTGTGTGCCTCAGCAGAAATTGAGATTCATCAGACCAGGCTATGTTTTTACATTTTTCAGCTATCCAGTTTTGATGAGCTTGTGCCCACTGCAGCTTCAGCTTTCTGTTCCTGGCTGACAGAAGCTGGACCTGATGTGGTCTTACAGCCCACCCGCATTGAGATTCATCGTGCTGTGCATTCTGAGGTGCTTTCTGCTCACCACAGTTGTACTGATTGGTTATATGAGTTAGCATAGCCTTTCTGTTACCTCAAACCAGTCTGGCCATTCTCCATTGACGATTCTCCTTAACACAGCGTTTCAGTCTGCAGAACTGTTTTTTCATGTTTTTTCTTTATTGCACTACTACTCTGAGTAAACTCTAGAGACTGTTGTGTGTGAAAATTTCAAGAGATCAGCAGTTATAGAAATACTCAAACCATCCTGTCTGGCACCAACAATCAAGCCATGGGCAAAATCACAAAGATCATATTTATTCTCCATTCTGATGGTTGATGTGAACATTGCCTGAAGCTGCTACCCAGTATCTACATGACTTTATGCCCAGCACTGCTGCCACACGATTAGCTGATTAGATAATTGCGTGAATGAGTAGGTGTACAGGTGTTCCTAATAAAGTGCTCAGTAAATGTGCTCATATTATGGGAAGAAAGACTTTAAGGCTTTGTGCTAAGAGACAGGTATGTGTAATCGTTTCATATTTATCTGACTTATCCCTCAAGTTTAGAAAGCACATCTAAGCAGTTCTACTCAATTCTTCTCAATTTATATACCAACACAATTTCAGCACATCACATGGTGCTAGCATGGATAAACTGCCAACACTTGTTCAGGAAAAGAAGACAAACCAGTCTAAATAAAGCACTTGAACTCTGCTGGATAGTGTAACCTAAGGGGATTTCTCATAGTGTATGTGCAGACTCTAAGTGGTGTGGGGGGCAAGGGGGGTCTTTCATCACTTGCACATCTGAACCGTTTCCTAAAGCTAGACACAGCCAATAAACCTGTAGTCTCATGCATGACTGCATTCAGACTTGGTCATTTAATCCCGGGGAGTGTGTGCGTGTCCAGGCCGGCCACAGCAGAACATGAAGCAGCACATTGTGTGATGGGACCATATTGCTGTGTCTCAGACAGGCGGTCACCACAGCAGGGTGGTCCACAGATAACGTCTTGTGTGGGGAAAGAGCTATCTATCTACTGCCACAGGGGTCATATTAACAATCTAAAGGCCAGAGAGAGCTACGAAGAGCCTGAGGGAAATGGCATGAGTTTATCTGTGAAGGCGAAACGTTTCTGAATTTGACCATCTAAAGATAACATGAAAGTTTTTCATGAGGCATGAAAATTTTTGCATTAGATTTAAGTTTAGAACTTTAAGATCTACTGTTCCCTTATAATAACATGATTTCTAAACACTGTTTTTGCATTTTTTAAATTCTGACATTTTTATTTGTTTGTGTTACAAACTACCATTTTGAGCAAGCAAACACATGAATAGGAATACATTTCACCCTTCAGTGATTGTTTATTAAAGAATTCATTAAAGAATTCAATGGTAAACCCAAAGCAATCCAAACTGCATTCTGAATGTACATTCACACAAAATGTCACAGTGCATCTGATAATGAAGACAGCATCGCTGATACATTTCACTATGCTCAATGTGGATGTACCACTCCCTTATCAGACAAATTCTCTGTGCAAATGTCACAGCATATTTTACATTTATATTATATATTTTGTCAATATACTAAATTCAGTAAATACCTAGAAATTGTGCACTAAAATTGGCAAAAAAATACCATATTCAAATGTGTTCCCCATAGAAAATGTATTGTTTTATTTTCACTTAAAAATTAACAAAACTTTCCTTTACTTGTTCAGAAACACAATATTATTACAATAAGTAGAAACAATATTAATACAATAAGTAGTGATTTTACGTATGTCAATGTTTTTATTTAACTATTTCCAAAACTACTTATGGCAGCCCAGTATTGGCAGTTATCACTAAATACCTGGTTTGGCTATTCAATACTTCATTATGTTAGATTAGGTGTGCTATTGATCAAATTTAACAAATCTATGCTGTGACTGGGGGTGTCCAGGAGATATCTGGAACCAAACTTTGCTCTTCAAACCAAACTACTTTACAAGATATCAACTACTTTTTTGAAAACAACAAATACTTTATGCTGTATTTGTGTTTATTTGCATTTGGTGCATGGTGTTTCAAAAGCACACTTGTTGGCAAGACAAATGGTTTTACATAGTGCGCCTAGGTGCCTATGACTATTGCCCCTAGTATAAGGCTTTGAACCATCCGTAGTAGTGCAGACTGAAGCCCAGCTGCTCACATGAGTATGTTGCTATGATAAAATCCACAACTGTAGCCTTCTCATTCAAATACAGCTTTTAAATCTCTATGAAATTACCCAGAATTAATGAAAATTATAAATACATTTCAATGAAGCTTTGTTCACTCATATAGCTACAACAAAATACACTTTGTAAATGAAAAAAAAAAACTTTTTTTCTTTTTTATGAAGCATGTGCAGCATACAGAGCATAATGTTCTAGATTTCTCTTAAGGACTAAATGCTTTCCAAATTGATTTCAATAAGAGAGGGGAAGAAAGAGAGAGAGAGAAACAGAAAGAGAGAAACAGAGAAACAGGAAAGAAGGGAGATTTTTTCTTCAAAGAAACATGGAACAATTGAGTTAAGATCCTTGCTCCGTGACCTCTGACCTTGCAGTCTCTCAGGGTCAGGACACTGAGCGAAGCCCGATGACAGAATCTGTATGGCCTGTTCCGAGAGAGAGAGAGGGGGAAAAACGGGGAGGGGGATGTTCAGGGGAGGGAGGGTCTGCCAGTTACCAATTTAGTAGCAGTCGCTGAGTTTTAATGGAAAAGGGGTGTTGACTGATTAATATGTATGAATTTGGGAACAGTTGTGGTTTTGTGCTGGACTGTGCTTTTCTCACGCAAGGTGGGACGGCCAAGGGATGAATGCATTAGCGCTCTGAAGGCTGGGGAAGAAAGAGGAAGACAGAGCAGTGAAAGAGAGGTGCCGGACAAAGGAGAGGAGGGGGTTGTGGTGGTGGTGGTGGTGAGTGGGGGGTTCCTCTGCTTTTCCGTCAAACAAAATAAAGAAGGGAGGCGAAAGAAAGGGGGCTGGTCCCTAAGTGGGAGTGATATCAGTTTTCTTCAGCTTTTGAGCATTTCTCAAGCTGACGAGAGTTCTGAACATGATCCAAACTCTCCAGCCTCGGTGACAATAGAAATCAGAGCCAAGCATTGAATAGTATAGGCCATTAGTCACTTCTTAGCAGAGGTGGCAACAAAAGTAAACGCAGCCAAATCTTCTAGGCTGGACATCTCATCTGAACGCCGATTTATCATAGAGAAATAAAGCAGAGCAAAAGAAGTTCTGACTGTGATAACTTTCCTTAAATATAGTCTAAAGTTTATGACTAGATGCTTAAAATGACCGGTTCTACTTTCTCATTCTCAGCCAAGAACTGTGACTGGACTTCAGAACATAAGCAAGAGTTCTCAACTCCTCTGTTTCTAGAGCTTACATTATTCCATCTCCTACCCCTCCCAAACGTTTCTTTCCACCGCTGCCTTTATCTCCACCCCCTTTCTCTCTTGACATGGAGGAGGACTATTGTTCCCTCTCTCTCAGTATAGCCTGGGGCCCTACAGCCTGGCTTGTCATGGTAATGGCTCTGAATGATGTGGTAATGGGATGTAAATACCACTATATCTTTAACATACCACCAACAGCACTCACATTCAAAACTTTGCTCCCTCTCCCACTCTCTCCCTTCATTTTTCCGTTTCTCTCTTCCTCTCCCTAGGGTTAGGCTAAAGAGAGAAGAATTGAGGGAATTCTCCAAAGCACGCACAGGTCGCTGGGCATAGTGGAGGTTGGGTAGACGGAACAAAGAATTCTGGGAAAGAGGAGGATTGCTCTCCAGCTCTGTGGTCTGGGGGACGTTGGAGGTAATGGAGGGTGAAGGTTTTAGTCAATCTCAGCACAGACAGCAGCTATTTCAGACACCGTTATAGAGCTCGTAAAGCCATTACACACCGCTGTCTCCACTGTCATTAAGAGATTAGAGACTTAGCCATACGCCTGCCAGCCTTTTATCGTAACGGAGCACATACTCTGGGACACTAAACAAAAAAAGACAGTAAGAATACGCTGCCAATTTAAGAAGCAGGTAAATGAATAGATCGAAAGGAATACTAGTTCTGCCCAACATGACTAATGACTATCACATGACACCAGGACATCACCCAATTAATGTGATTTCACCTGTCTGGTCCTATCTTATGCTGTCCATTTGAAATAATTTTCAAAGCACCTAAAAATCACACAGAGCAAATAAGCATACAGACTCTAGGCAGCGCTAAGATCAATGCATTAACTACACTTACACAGACAGGTGTGTGGCACCTCTTTGAAATGCCTACAGTCTGTGTTAAGAGCCATCATGAGTCTGACAGCCTTCTTCCCACTAATTTCCACTCATCACTGCATATGCATTGTTTTAAGCTGCTGTTAGTTGCATGGACATGGACGAGCACATATGTGACGCAACCCCATCAGCCCTTCCTTCACAAAGCAAAGATAAAGAGGGATAAGAAGGGCAGGAGAAACATTAATGCTTTTGCTAATAATATAAAAAATGCAATAATAAAATGTTGCTTGGCACACACAGATGACTATTAAACTATAATTAAACTTACTGAATGGTTTGATGACCATGAAAATGATCTAAAACATATGGCATGGCCTTCATAGCCACCAGGCCTCAACCCAGTTAAACACATATGCAAGATTTTGGAATGATGTGTTAGCACTCTTCATTCTGAATTTCTTTCAGAACAATGGTGTTCCATCTCTTTGGTACAGTTCCTGAGGCTAGTAGAATCTATGCCAAGGCACAGTGAAGCTGTTTTGGTGGTGTGTGGTGGCCCAACAGTTTAATAAGACACTTCATGTTAAGTTTTCCTTCGATTTCTCAACCATTTGTAGATGCTGCCTCTTATAATGTAAAATAAAAATAAGTCAATTGCTTTTACCATAAACTGAAAAATAAGCAAAGATTACCAATGTAGGATCCAGACGATACATATGGGCCCTACCTAGATATATAAAAGCAAATATAGACTTTGATGATGAATAATTTCTGCACCTTTTTTAATAAACAAAAACCCATCAGTGAATGTTCTGAACACGTTAATGTCTTCACATTAGCTCATATGACCACACATCCCAAACACCACTGAATTTAACAGTTTCAATAATAGTCTCTTCTGAGCTTTTGTCATGTTTGTGCACTGATGACTTTGCACTCTTTGTGTGAATATGCGGAGCACATGTAAATTCTGTTTTTCTGTTAATGTAGCATCCAAAATTACAGATTCAGCATCAATCTACTGGAAACTGTAGTCCAAAGTGCACATTCAATGACAGTGATGCTCATGGATAAGTGTAAGGAAAACAGGAATAGTGACGTTTCCTCAGGTATCTATGCACACTGGAGAGTTCTACTGAATGCATGTGTGGTGTGCACCAAAAGGCCTGAATGCTAGAAGGTGTCCGGTGGCTCTGTTATGCTGTGCAGGGCATTTTGTGGGCATGGTTTTGGGTCCACTTGTCTTGGTCTTAGAGGGAAGGACCATTACAAATCTATACAGTTATTCTAACTAATCACCTTTATGCTGTGATGAAACACTTCTATGCTGATGGTAGTGGTCTCTTCCAGGGGGACAGTATTCCCTTCCACAGGGTGCAAGGGGTCACTGAATGGTTTGATGAGTTTGAAAATAATGTAACTCATATGCTGTGGCATTTGCAGTCACCAGATCTTAACCCAGTTGAACACCTACGGGGGATTTTGGACCCATGGGTTAGTTAGCGCTCTCCACCACCACTGTCAGTTGAGAGAATATCTTTTGGAAGAATGGCTGTCCATCCTTCCAGTACAATTCCAGAGACTGTACAACCTATGTCAAGGTGCATCGAAGCTGTTCTGGCAGCTCATAAGACACTTCGTGTTGTTTTTTTCTTTGATTTGTCTATCATCTGTATAGGCACTCAAAAATTAAGTGTGAGTGAGTGTGGCAGGTCTGTAGACCACATCAACAGGCCATAATAGCTATGTGTACAGCCCATTTCATGCAGCTTCCAGTTGCATGTTTGTGGATGAACATCATTCCTTCCTTTATTAAACAAGAGCAATGAGAACAGGGGAAATGAGGGATAAGGTGGGATGAGGGTTAGAGGATGATGGAGGAAGGACATATAAGATGGAGTGATAGCGGGGAGGAATAGAGATACGGACGGATGGCAGATGAAAGGACGGAGGAAAGCGAGTCACCCTCCCGCCAGGCTCATCCCATCTGATGAGTGGCTTTATCTGTCTTTTCTTCCTTTGTTTCACCCTCTTCCTCCCTTAATTCCTTTTATCTCTTTCTCTCTGATCACCCTGTCCCTCCTCACTCCTCCAAGGCAGACCCCCTCCTTCTCTTCCTCTCCTGGAGAAGACATGAACTCATCTGTAAGTCTCTGACAATATAGAGAGACACAGGTGAAAAATGGCTTCTGTTAGCTGACTGAGCCGTAGCGTTTTTGTCTCAGAAACAAACACAATCTCTCCATCTCTCAGCTTGCAGATGGTTGCATCAGGCTTCAAGGTTAAGTAGCGCACCTCACACACTGTGGAGCTGCACGCATACAGCCAGCGAAGTTCATGATGGGCGGAACAAGATGCTGCAATTGCAATATTATGCTGGAGCTTAGTTTTTCACGAATATACAGTAGATAGTCTTTTACCAATTAACACTAAGAATAACAATTTGTATGTAATGAGACAAAATCATATGCTACTTCAAAACTGTTCAATACTTAAGGAAACGTGGCACCTGTTTTCCCCTGATTACCACAAGTCAGTTTTTACTGTGATTTTCAACACTTAATTATTGCCAGGATTTCACAATATTTAACACTTTTACAGTGAAATATTCTTTTCAATTATTCTGAAACTCATCTTAAGATGTTTTCGTAATAACAGCAAATTACTGTGAGGTTGATGTTGAGCTATGTTTTGCACTGTATATACAATGAATATATATCGCTGCTATCAGAACAAAACATTGTATCTCCATTTTTCAATTTTGGGCATAATTTGAAAATTCCTGTTGGCATTTACTTTGTGTGCAAATCTCTCCATGAATGGGCCAAAATTACTTGGAAAAAAGTCTGGTTCCATTGACTTACATTAAAAGTAAAGGATGTTTTTTCCTTCTCCTGTAAAGTTATCACTTTGGACATACAAAGTTTTGTTCCAACAGCAGCGATGTGTAGTTTTTTTTAAATAACATTTGTGGGTAAAATTAACAGTCACTTTAACAGTTACTATTCTCAGATGTAAATTTACAGTAATTTACTGAGTTGTATTAATTAAAGGACATTACAGCTAGATCCCAGCCACATTACTGTAATCTTGTGGTCCAAGTGACTGTAAAGTTGCTACTTGCTACTGTTATTTACTGTTAAGATGGTACAGTAAATTACTGTGAAAGTAGCCAGTAATCTTCTGTAATAACAGTCACTGAGACCTATAGAGTCAAACGCTGACTCTATAGGGTTGATACTTGACTTACAGTAGACATTTCAAAAATGTGAAAGAACCCCATAACCAGTGTAAATATTGAATACTTCGCTTAACTTGTATGTTCAGAAAAATCCTGATAAATCCACCTAAACTCAAAGTGGATTGGGAGAGGCAGTGCAGGGTCATAGACAAAGAGAAAAAAGAGAGAGAGAGGAAGACAGAAAAGCGAAATATCTGCTCAAATTACCCAAATAACAAATAGCTTCATTAAATTACTTTAAAACTCAATTTAGTGACAAATTTGGACACAAAAGAAAAGACATTTGCAGTCTCCGGCGTCCTTCAGCTTGTCATGTGACTCTAACTTTTGCTATGTGACTCACTGATTCTCTAAGGGGTCTTCATGCCAGCCTCCTCTCTTTCTGGCCCAATATCATCTCTCATACAGCTGGACCATCAGCCCTTGAGTTTCAGATGATAATATATTCCAGCCACAAAGCCAGCTAAACAATGCTGGCTATAGAGGGGGCTCTCCCTGCCTTCCTGAAGAGTGCCCGTTTTTCGGACCTGTTTTTCTGAGTTTCTCCCCCTTCTTTAAATGACAAAGTAAATCTTCCTGGCAGCCCCCTCTGAGAGCCCCCCGCCCGCCCCCTACCCCTAACCCCTGAGCTCCAAGGCAGACCAACAAAAGGGCCCATTTGCACGGTGTGAGGGCATAATGCAGTTATTAGTGTGAGGAGCTCCAGAAGGTCAGAGGGGGAGAGCCACCCTCCTGCCCCTGGACAATGCAGGCCAGTGGGCTGAGCTGGGGGGCTCAGGGTGCTGGTCATCCCTCCTTTCTTCCATGACTTTCTTTCATGAAAGAGTCACTTAATTCAGAGCTTCATAGTAAAACGTCTCTGTTTTTCAGAAATAAATTACTCAGGCATGAAAATGTAACGTCCTGATATTTACTGCATTAGCTCTCCAATAATTCTAACCAATCTAGATAAGTTTCCACATAAGGTTCATTACATAAAAAAACTTCTTAAACTGTAGGAGCTATGCTGTATGTGGACCTACACTTAGATTTCTCACTCTCATAACTCTATAACTTATCATCACTACTGTAACAGAATGAATGGTAACTTTATAAGAGAAGAAAGTTCACATTATTAACTTTAATGTACAGTACAGTGCAATAGCCAGAGACTGCCCCTCCATTTATTTCATTTCCAGTCAAAATGACCATTAAGCACAAGTTATTCATTTTTCAAGAGATATTTCTGAGGAGATCAGATATAAAATAATCCACTTGTACAGAAAGAGAAAACTCAAAAAGCAAATAAGTAAAATGAGTGGAGTTAAAAAATTGTTAAAGATATAGAGAAAAAGAGAACCATGCATAACACGATAGACCCCGAAAACAGTCATCATCAGATAAACAGTACTTAAAGCTTTCATCTTTGAGAGATCTGGAAAAAATCCACAGGTGTTTCTGTCCATCCTTCCACTGTGAGAAGACAACTCAACACTAAGGGTCTGAAAGGATGTGTAGCTATCAAGAAGCCCTTACTGAAACAATCAAACAAAGAAGCTCCTGGTGTTCTCAGAGTAATGGACTGACCACTCCAGTGTCCAGACTTCCACATCACTGAATGTGTTTGGGATTACTCAGATCATGAGAAGCAGAAAACTTAACCAACTTCTAAGACTGAACTTTGAAGGTATATTAGATTTAAAAATATTTTTGTAAGTAATTTTAAACTATTTACATTGGTTTATATGTCATGAAATGTTCACACAATTAAATGGGCGGCTAGCATTTGTTAAGAAAAAACAAAAGAGGTGATGAGGTGATAGTAGTAGTTTCATAATAGTTACTGAGTATTTCATATTAGTTATTGAACAATAATTCTTAAGATTAATAACTTAATTAATGCTTGCAGTGAAGGAGTTAATAACAGTCCAAATCTGAAAGTTTGCTGTTGAGTCTGTTGCTAGGTTGTGTCCCATTAATCTAAAGCCATGGCTTCATTTACTGTTGCCACATCAGAGTGGCTAAACCTAAGTTAGGCTCATTGGTTTTGTACACGTCTCCACCATCAAGGCCTAACTGAGAGTGCCTCCTCCGAAGCTTCAGTACACTGCCCTCTGCTACGCCCTGTTATTAACCCTCTCTTCATCCCTCTCCTGGGCAAAACCCATCCGCAAGGAGGTCCATCTCACTTTGATCTTCAGGCCTTCTGCTCCATTTTTAGTTTGCCTCTCTCTTAAGGTTAATGCAAACTGACCTGGAAAGAGATAAAGACCAAATCCTGCTCATCCAGCACCTCATCAGTCTGACTGCGGCTCAGGTGACAGGAGAGAAAGCTCAGACACACACGGAAATCTCATCACCAGCTCGTCTCCGCACACACTTACAAACACATGCACATTCACAGACATACACGCAGCTTGGCAAACAAATCTCCAACATCCAAATCAATATCCAGCACCTTCTTATGGCGTCCTCAGAGTGTAACAAGAAGAAATCTCATCCCAAAATACCATACAGTCCTGTGGTGTCTGGAAAAAAATGTGAAAATATGCACCCTGTGTTGTGGGTGAATGAGTTTAAGACTCTACCAAGAAATGATAGTAGCACAGATGAGTCCAAGACATTCTCATTTGCAGAAGACACCAAACAGAAATGTGCAACATGGTGGATTTTTAAACTTGTGTTTTTATCTCTCTTTGTCTCTAATTCTCTGTAGTGCCCTTACAGAACAAAATATACTGAATTATATTAGTAATTCAGGGTGTTTTGATATTTAGTACTAAACACTAAACAAAGATAACAATACAAAAATAACATAACATTTTGACTATTGTGCTACATCCAAATGACATTGACAAAAATATATTGTAACAATGTATTGTTGTCACTTTTGGGACAAAAAGGGTAACTTCAGAGGAGAAGGAACAAAACAACATTAACTGCAATGTAAGTATAATTCCATCCTAAAACTAGCATTTAATATGTTATTTGTCATGTGTAGTTAATATAAAAACTGTTAACCTTAAACTGTTTCCTCCAACTTTATCCCCTTAAACTGCAGGCTTACTATTCAATAGTCAATAACCATAAAATGTTTTATTCAGTAACTTATTTTGTAACAACTATAATAGTATTATGTAAGATATGTAGTTATCAGAGTAAAAACAATTGTAAATTGTAACAATTGTAAATCAATACAGTAATATATTTGAATGTAGGCAACATATTATATGTGTGTCACTCATACATGCCAATGCAAAATGTGATCTGCATATAAGGTTAAAAAAATATTTTGTGTATACCAAGGTAATGTTTAATAAATCACTATATCGCTGTTGTCGGAACAAAACCTCGTATCTACAAAATGATAACTTTACAGGAGAAGGAAAAAAACCTACTTTACTTTTAATGTAAGTCAGTGGAACCAGACTTTTTTCCAAGTCATTTTGGGCCGTTTCTGTTAGTCCATTCTTCATGAAATTTACAAACAACGTAAAGGCCAACAGGTATTTTCAAATTATGTCAAAAACTAAAAAACGACAAAAATGGAGATACAAGGTTTTCTTCTGACAGCAGCGATATGTTTATTAATAGTGTTTTCTATAGGTACACTAGAAACCCCTATAGGGAAACCCCTAGAAAACAGTTTCCAAAGAAGTGAATTTCCAGAAAGCAAAGTGCTGGACCATGGCCAAATGGACCTGTCAGATAACACTGAAGAAGATCTAAGAGACTAATCAATAACTGATTGAGGGAGAAATGCCAAAAGATTTCAGTATGTTCTGTGTACATTTGACCTTTCTTACTGTTGTCTTTGTCCAATCAGCAGAGAGGATTTTGTGGCAGAAATGTGGGGTTTTGACAAAAGCTGTCCTCCTGAGCTCCTGACAAGGATCACACATGACGGACAGACAGAATGTCTGCAGGATTGTTGAGCTACAGTACGCAGGGAGGAAAGAGAAGGCTACAAGAAGGGAAGCCTGGCCAGCGTCCGCCTGCTGCTGCTACACAGCAGATTTACAATATCCATCCTGCTATCTAACCCGGAATGCCTGGAATGTGCTTTGGCCATCTCAGCAGACAGACCACTATCAGGGCAGGGTTTGGGACTCTGGCAGTTTATTGATAAAACAGACTCTTTCTCTCTGCCTCTCTCTCTCTCTCTCTGTCCTTTCATCTGAGGTGCGGAAGTTGTCAGAAGTGTTCTGCCAGGCCGGAGACTTCTGGAATCGCCGGAGCAACTGAAGACAGAAGACAGAGCAAAGCACTGGGAAGAGATGTGCAGGGAGGGATTTTAAAAACGTCCTGTAATAGCTATCCTTCAACACACTCCACACACACAGCACAAACATCAAAGCATGCAACCTGCACAGCAGCAAGCAACAAGAGCAGTCATTTCTAATGCGGATCTGCAGAACACATCTGAAGGTCAAATGCCATCCAAACAAGTAAATGATGATTAATAAGCCAGAACTGCCGTTAGCGTTTGTATCTATTTCCTCAGATTAGTCAGCATAATGACTGAGGCTTTTGCATTTTTGGAATAATCTCTTTTTTTGGAAGCAAAAGGAGTGTTTGCAACTGGAGACAGTCAGGAAGAGAAACAAGAGATTAGCACTAAGTGAGCGTCGGGCCGGGACGATGGCAGAGGAGAAATCATTCCATTTCTTTTAAAAAAAGAAACAACAAATCTTTGACGGTCGTCATGGAAACTGGAGACCCATGGTGCCAGGGTGCATGTCTCTGAGTTCAGACTGTGAGAGCATACCAAAGGAGCCAAAGTGTCAACACACACACACACAGACACACAGACACACACACACACACAGTGTGGTAGATGCAACTAGTACATTAGTTCCTCTAAGTCAGGGCTGCCCACCACAAGGCCCGGGTGGCCAATGTTGGCATCTGAGGATGTTTATTAGGCCTGCCAGAAAGTTACCCTAGCCTCACCTCCTCACCCAATGAGAAAACAAACATGTTTTGTATATACATACTACTTATTAAAGCTACACTATATCAGATGTGGGGATTTGGGGACCTCTCTAGTGGAAATGTGTAATTACATGCAATGTGTGGAGCAGCATTTCGTAACATTGGTTGTGTTTTGGACCCCTTCCCTAAGCAGATGAATTGCAACTGCTTTGAAAGAGTATTCAAAGAGAACTCAGTCAAAACTTGGTGGCTATTGTCATCATATCTTCATCAGCATAATGTTGATTTTGCATGAGAGCTAAACATAGAGCCAGACACTTTTGAGCCTGTGCATGTGACTGTAATATGTACAGACGCATGACGTGGTCCTAAAAACTCCCGCGAAATCTGACATGATGCCTCTGACTTTTAAATTTCAGGCTTTACAGGGCAACATGGACACCAGACTTTTGCATGTTTTTTTTCTTCTGACTCAGAAATGATACTACGATCAATTTTAACAAAAAACTCTTACATATTGCAGCTTTAAATTAGCATTTTCTTTAAGAATCAATGTTTAAATACTTTACACTAGACGTTGGAACATTGTTATGAGGATTTGATTGCATTCAGCCACTAGAGCATTAGTGAAATCAGGTACACCCAAAACACTTGGCATGGTGAGCTCAGCTGCTCCAGAGCATCCCATTCTATTGTAATGCTTTTCTATAGTAATTATACAAGCTGTGACACAGCAATGGGTGCACTGTAAAGTAGCTGAACTAGAAGGGGCACCTTCATACTTTTGGATGGCACTAGGCACTTAAAACACTTAATATGGATAAATACTTAAGTAACCACAGGACTTGGTTTAAAAAATAATGGACATGAGTTCCTAAAAAAGAATTATAACAAGAAATAGAACGGAAAAGGATTCAACAGAAGGGAAATCCATAACGTTTAGATCTTACATTAACCTCAGTTAACAGCTATTAAAAATCTAAGTATTCATCCAACAGTTCTTATATCAAACAGTTGGCATGCTACATTCATTTAGAGTAAATATTCATTCATAGAGATTAGTAATCACTTTAAATGATGGATCCAAGTGCATCACCCCAACATTTAACTTTCACTGGGTGAAACAACACAGTCCATAACAAAAATTTGGATGTCCAGTGAGAAAAAGATACCATGAAATGGAGTGAGCTGAGAGGAAAAGGAGACGGGGCAGACAGTGGGCAAATGGAAGGAGAGATGAGCAGAGGATGAATAAATAAAAGATGAATATGAAGAGAGTGGACGTCTGTCTCTGAATGTAGATATATTTTACAAGCCTTTTATCTGTTTTGGAGACAAGAATTTATTCATTCGAGGCTGTCTCTAGGGTCTGACCTCGACTGAACTGTACCTTCACCTCCACCCTTTTCTCCTCTAACCCACAGATCTGTCTGAGATCTCCATTTATTTATCCATTTCAGTGGTCATTGGATGAGTTGTATGGGGCATATGGGTGTTAGAGGGTCATAAGGAATAATAAAAAAAAACACAGGATTAGGGATGAGGGGGTTGGTATAAAAATTCTTTCGTAACCAAAATGTTTTAGATTATTGTGGTATTGTTGAAGAAAATGCTGAATTATAATCATATTATATTACAATCATATATTATATTATAATCATTTCACCCTAATATCGAACTTCATAACTCCTTATAACACCAACATTACATTTTAAATTAGTATGAAATGATCACCAATACTACATTCACTATTCAGATTGTAAACGTACATTGTCTTTGCACGTGCTTTGCATGATGACAGTAGCAGCAGGGAATTTACCACCACCATTACTTTTTAAATGGACAGTAATAATACAAAAAAAATGGTGTTTTAACCTTAAAAATATGTATCTGGCTTCCTTAAAATGCACAGAACAATAATCTGTGTTTTACATTCTGTTTCCGTCTGCTATTTAAAGTTCAATAAAATAAGGGAGAAGAATGTTTATCATTGTTTTTATAGTGCAATATGCACTATTTGGCCAAACATTTCCAGATATCACTGCTAATAATATAAGATGCACCTATGCCTGACAAAGGCATTCGACTGCACTCACTCAATTTGTATGATCTCCAGAGTCAAGAATTGACAATAGAATAGGACTTTGTGGAGCAGGTGCACATGAGCCTCAGCTCACCATGCTCAATGACAAGCATCGGCTAGAGACCCCCCAGCACTGGGATGTAGAGCAGTGGAACTGTGTTCTTGGAAAGATGGAGATCCATCCAGTACCTTTGGTACGAGCTGAAGTGGTGTTTGTAATCCAGAACTTATCATCCAACATCATTACCTGACCTCACTAATGCTCTTGGGGCTGAATGCAATCAAATCTTCACAGCAATGTTCCAACATCTAGCATAAAGCATTCCCAGAAGAGTAGAGGCTGTTACTGCAGCAAAGAGGGGGATAGACTCCCTATTAACACCCCTGATTTCAGAATAAATGTTGGATGAGCAGACGTCTACAAACTGTCGGACACCCAGTGTATCATTAAACTGATAATTGTCCCATAGTTCTCAGCTCTCTATGCTTCTGCTACCACATTTTAGTGCTTGCTTTTATTATTGGAACCTGTTGGTAGATCAGCCTCAAGGACACGTTCAGAAAATCTCTCTCACATGTATACACACACTGCATGCATGTGTGTCTCCTGCTGTATGGTATAGCCAGAGGGGCTTTAGCAGCAGCCAAGCTCCTTGGGGACTGATTAACGCAGGCATGTCTCCAAGCAGGAGAACATATCTAACCCTCCTCCTCAAAGAGAGCAACCACACACACACACCTCTCAGTTCTTTTGGTCTCACATATCAGAAATTCACAGCTACACACACGTACACAGAGAAACACACACACACGAAGGACATATAAAAAGTTCCCCCAGCCTGCTTAAGCCGTGTTAAACAGTGCCCGTGTGGAGAGGCCTGAATGCAGCAGAGAGTGTGTATGCCCCCTGCTTTCTGCCTCCACACACACACACAGGTCTTTCATCCAGGCTCTAACCTCACTGCTGTCTTTTGTCTGGATGAGCTAATATCCCGCATGCAGTGTGCTCCAAACTCCACAGGCCTACTGCGAGAGGCAGATCAATACAGCACTGCTCTGCTGCTCAGGGTTATGTAAATGTACATGTTCTTTCCAGTACAACACACATACTTGTTTTCACACAATATCATATGCCATATATGCATTACATATGTAACTACTTATATGTAACAATAATTGTGCTGTTTATATGTATTATATATGTATATGTAACTGTGTAGCCTATATGCAATAATACATAATGTCCCATATGTATTATGCATTTTTGTTGCTTTTTGTTTTTTTTATATTTAAATATAAATAATTATAAATAATTATATATAAGTTTAAATAATTTAAATCATGAATACCATGATAAATGGCCCAAAACTACTTGGAAAACCTATTTTCACTTTAACTTTCATGAGCTGTTATAAGCCCCTATAAGAACGTTTTTCCTGTTCCAGAAAGTTACATGGTTTAGTTCTGACAGTGATAACATGTTCGTACCTATTTGTAAAATAGTGCTCCACATGCATTATGCATAGTGTTGCTGTATATGTAAAAAAAAAAAAAAAACAAAACCCACAAATCTGGGTTGATTTTAATTGTTCTACACCCTTTCGATATGGCAGCTGTCCATGACATTGTACAAATGTTTCAGGCTGAATGGACCAACAAAAATGCTCCAAATCACTCAAAAATAAAACTTCTTCACATTAACTAACATTAAAAGTTAACATTTCAGCAATGACATGTAAGTACCTATATGTAAAAATAATATGTGTAACGGTGGAGGAATATTTGAAACTTAACAACAGGGAATGCAATATCCATCATCATATTAATCATCAACAACCCCCCACTTCATATGCCTCTTCCCATTTACATCACACATATGTAAACACCTATCTGTAATAATATGCCCCATATATGTTACATATTTGTAACCAACTATATGTAATAAGGCATTTCTATGGCTAACCCAACATCTAACTCTAAACTTAATGTCAGTCATGAAAACTGAAAATGTTTTGCCCTTTCAGATTTGAAAAAAATGAAAAAAAATTGAAAAAATTATTAAAAACAAGCACACCAACACACACACACATAAGCCTCTAACCCACGGTTCTTCCAACTGCTATTCTTTCCTCTAAAAGAAAACAGTCTGACAAGGTGAGGCAGTGGAGAAGGGGTTGGGGGGGGGGCGTGAGCAGACTCCTCCATGGTTTGTGTGTTTGAGCTCATTGATTTTCCGTCAGGCTAAAGGCCTAACCTGCCAAGGAGCTGACTGCTCTTCCTCAAGCACCGAGAGCTACCCATCCCACAGCCCCGAAACAGAGGCGCCGTTACAACAGGCCGATCAATACCAACACCAACCGCTCATCACTCTGCACAGGCAGAGTCCGAGAAGCTATACATCTTTTTCTTTTTAGCAGAGCCCTTATCGCCTCGCAAAAGTTTGGATACACCTGACTGAATTTATGTTGTTCATAATCTTAATGACATTTTGAGCACATGCTTACTTGCTTAGTGTGTGTTTCCAAGCAAAAATAGAAAAAAGTACAAAGCTGTCAGTGTATGTGGAACCTCTTCAAGCCTGTGTGAGAGAATGCCAAAAGTGTATAAAGTTACATAAGAGAAAAAGGTGGCTACTTTGAAGAATCTAAAATGTAAGCAAGTTATGATTCATTTAACACGTTTTTGGTTGCTGCATGATTCCATATGTGTTATTTCATAGTTTGATGTCTACACTATTTTTATAAAATGCAGAACTTCTTCTAGAGGTCCCTCTTTGAGTAGGTGTGTCCAAACTTCTGGATGGCACTGTACATATCCAAGAGAGGAGGTCATGGCTAAAAAGATTATGAGCGGGACACTGCAGGAGCTCCACGCTGACCCTTTTCGGCCATATTTGAATAAATATTGTCTCCGTTGGATCTGCACAGCTGTTTCCCTGAGACCTTGGATTCAACCCTGACAGTCCAGCTGTCAGAGGGGAAAGAACGAAATATACCCTCATATTTCTACAGCACAGGCACTTCATTGTTTTATCCAAGGTCCCACGGTGCTTGTAGAAGAACATTTGGCTACCAGGGAGCAGATCAGGTGGAGAGAAATAAAAAGACTGCAACGTTTGCTCTTGGGCACGAGAAAGATTCCTTCATATTCCTTCATAAGAGTGTACGATCACCAACACATATATGGCACAGGGACACACATGCACACACATTCTGATACTTAACCCCCCTTAAATCCCATAAACCCATTGGTATTTGCATATTTCAATTCCTTTTACCTACATAACTTACAACTTAGCTTCATAACAGTTACCAAATAAACCACAGTGGTTGCTGAATAAGACATAAGAGTAATGGCTGAATAATAATAGCAGTGCAGAAATTTCACTATAAACTGTTCTGCTTTGGTCAATGTCTTTACCAAAAGTATAGGAAGGGTCATATGGCTCACTTTTCATCTGTTTCATCCATTTTTGGCAAATTTAACCATGTTTTGACGAAAAGTGGCTGGCTTAACTGCAAAAATTGTAAAGGTGTAACATCAGTGTGAAACAACACGTCAAATGTCAGAAATGGGGCATTCTTCAAAAACGGTGCTCTGCCACTCTGGTGTAGACAGCTTTAGTGATTACAGAGGGAGTGTTTTGGTTTTGTCATTGTTGCTTGCTTGCGTTATTTTCTTAGAATAAGATGTTATTCCTTGTTACTTGCAATGCATGTTACTATTTTTAACAGCTGGCTGTTGCTTCCATGTTACAGGCTAATAAGGTGGAGTCATAAATACAGAGATCCAGTCAGAGTACCATTATTGGGGGATATTGGTGCTCATAGAATCACAGAACTCGCTCTGGTACAATATGCTGTAAATGATTCTGTAACTTCTTTGAAACTAACATGTAGGTTTATAGTTGTGAGTGTGAGGAATTCAAGTGTCGGCCCACATACAGGCCTTCACCGTTTACTGGGTTAAAAAAAAGAAGCATAAACAGAAGAAGGTTCCTCCTCCTCAAACATATTGAGTGTGTGCGCATGTGTATTCCCCGTGGTCTGAAAGTCACAGTGTTTATTAATCCTACATCAGAATGCCACTTTCAAACAGCGTGGAGCTCCCAGGGGTGCCCCGCCGCTGCGTATTTTCTATGCAGTGATAAACACAAGATGGCCATCCCCACCTCTGTTAGTTTACACAAGCCTGTTAAACATCCCCTGCCTCTTGCCCTCTGCTCCAGCACCCCGGCCCCTCTACAGCACCGGGTCGAGCAGTCAGAACAGCCAGAACAGCCGTCCTGCTCATTTGCCAGCAGATCCAGTGTTTACGCTGCATAAATCATTCTTTCATCACCCGAACGCCCCCCACCCTCCATGGCCCGCCATGTTTTTTTCCAGGTTGGAGAAGGTAACATAGTGCCGGGCCGTACTGTAGAGCCTCTGTAAACCATTGACGGAGCAGAGCCAGCTGGCAAGGAGGATCTCTCTCTCTCACTACCTCACTCTTTCTCACTCACTTTCTCTATCTCACTACCTCACTCTTTCTCATTCACTTTCTCTCACTACCTCACTCTTTCTCACTCATTCTCTCTCTTTCACTTTATAATTCTCTGTATTCCCCTCTGATTATCTTTCTCTCCATCTCTTTCTTTCTCTATTTGTCCTCTCTTTCTGTCTCACTTTCTTCCCCC
This sequence comes from Colossoma macropomum, assembly GCF_904425465.1. NCBI lineage: Eukaryota > Metazoa > Chordata > Actinopteri > Characiformes > Serrasalmidae > Colossoma > Colossoma macropomum. The sequence continues at coordinate 30,724,694 of NW_023494784.1, read as the reverse complement.
CCCCCCTCTTTCCCCCATATATCTCTCTCTCTTTCTCTCTTTCTCCCGCTCTGACGTTTCTGCCCAGCTCTGTGCCCTTCCATGCTCAATCCCTCAGCCTCCACAAACACGCACCTTATTCATTCATTCGCTCGTCTTACTCAGTTTAGTCAGCAGAAACCGTTACAGCAGGCTGGACCACAGCACTTAAGTCATAAAGCAAGACTTATGAAAACGGAGCGTTTTTATGCCTGCATGAGAGAGAGAGGAAAGTACCAATCACAGGACGTTTTTACTACCGACACCTCATAATCAGCAAGCTACTGGATTACTGACTGCTGTTTCTTTTACACGGGGACACTTTGTGTGAATGTATTTGAGAGAGCACGAGCCAGAGAGAAGGGGTGGCATAGAAAGAGAGAAAGAGAGAGAGAGAGATAGAGAGAGAGAGATAGAGAGGGTTACAGGGAGAGAGAAAGATGTAGACAGAGAGGGAAAGAGAGAGTGAAGGAGAAAGAGAAACTGAGAGAAAGAAAGAAAGAAAGAAAGAAAGAAAGAAAGAAAAAAAGAAAAAGACAGATGGAGAGAAAAAGATGTAGAGAGAAAGGGAAAGAGTGGGAGGAAGAAAAAAGAGGGAAAGAAATAAAGAAAATGAGGGAGAGGGAGGGAGAGGGAAGAGAGAGGAAAAAAGAGCGAGAAACGGAGGGAGAGGGGGAGAGAAAGAGATGGCGAGAGAGAGAAGGAGAGAGAAAAAGAAAGAATAAGAAAATGAGAGAGACAGAGAGACAGTAAGAAAGGGGACATAGAGAAAGGGAGAAAAAGACAGATCAAGAGAGAGAGAGAAAGAAAGAGCAAAGGAGAGGGAAAGAAAGAAAAAAGAAAGAGAAAGCCATGTGGAGGGAGGGAGACAGAAAGATGTTGTGAGAGAGGGAAAAAGAGAGAAAGAGAAAAAGAGAAAGAAAGTGAGAGAGAGAGAGAGAGAGAGACAGAGAGAGAGAGACAGAGAGAGAGATGGAGAGAGAGACAGAGAGAGAGATTTAGAGAGAGACAGAGAGAGATGGAGAGAGAGACACAGAGAGAGAGAGAGAGAGAGAGAGAGTATATGTGGGTATGTGTGAGTGTGTGAGAAAGGGATACAGAGGGAAAGTGTGCGTGCACATGTACTGTTTTAACTCCAGCCTTTGATGATTCCTCGTTTCTCTAAACTGTTTCACCTAAAGCTACTCTGGCAGACGGCCGTGTTTAAGTTAGCTATATAGCGTGTTTATACTGCTGGGGCTTCTTCCACTGTGGAAAAGGCCTCGGCTGAATTAGAGGATTATCAGAATGATGCATGTTCCCAGACAGCTGGCCACTTGAGTTTGACAAATGAAACAGGAACATCCTCCGTCGGTGGAACGTTTTAGAGAGAGTGAAAGCAGAACTGGAGCCGTGTGTGGTGTCAGGAACGTGAACGGGCATTAGAGCAGGAAGAAGAAAACGAATAAAAATCATACCAACCACTGATTTACAGCACGAACAAAAGCTGACTCTGGATAAACTCGTTTACACAGTCACAATTTGCTATGTGAAAAAGTTATTTGTATATTTTGAGTATATTTTATGTTTTGCATGTTTTTCCTGTATCTTAAATTCAGCACATAAATAGAATTTGTGCACTCAAATTTGCAGAAAAATGCCACATTTAAGCTTCCTCTCTGTAGAGGATGTTTTAACTTATCTTCATTTAGAAAATTAACAAAACGTGTAATTTGAACAGAGGTGCCAAAACTTTAGCATATGACTGTAAACACAAAATACTTCAGGTTGAGGCACGTGTGAAGCAGCGAGGACACTAAGAAGTAACAGAATATATGTTATGAAATTACATATTTATTTAAAAATAAATGCATTACAGTTTGCAAACCTTTGGAAATACTAAAATCCTTTGGAATGTGAAAGTAAACCAGGAGTGCTTTCAAAAAATCATCATTTTGAGGAATTCTCAGCACACAAGTAAATGTTAAAGAAGGAAAAGAACAATGAAGCATGACATAAATAACAAGGGCTCCAGTAGGATGTTTTAAAAATGTATCACATGAAAATGTAGCCAAGTCTTAATTTCACACTTCACTATGTGGCCTCTGAATAAAACAGAATTCAAAGTAATAGAAAGTCATTAGAGTACGTTACAGAGGTTGAGTAGGGGCCTAACCCTTTAGAATGCATTAGATAATTACTTTTAATGGAATCCATTATTGTTGGGGGTCATTCAAGCCAAAAACTAATTTGTGGATTAACCTAACTTGAGCCAGCAGACTTCACAAACACTTTTCCTTTCTGTGAAATAGTATCCAAAAGCACTGTGAGTAGCATGCCACACTATAACCCACTTATAAGAACTGTGTAATGGCACAGGGTGTCATGTAGGGTCATTCTTCTTAATCGCATCTCTGTTAACCCTGTGTGTAATACACTGTGGCCTGTTATCAGCAGTGAATGGGTCTCCAGTCATTTATGATTCTCAGTAATGTGTGGCCTGAAGCCTCTCCTCGGGCACTGCACAGAGGCCTGAGAAACTCACATTTCCTGTCGCTCTCCCTCTCTCAATTATCATCATTCATTCCCTCCAGCAGACTCCCTCTATTCCACTGCTGCCTGGGCAGCGGAACCCCTCCCAACTCATGAGACCTCATCGCCTGACTGGCCAGAAGTTGGAACAAAGATAAGCTATGTGGGCACTGTCCATCAAAAGTCTTTTTAAGTGTTTTTAATACAAATTAACATGTTCTTTAGTAATTTACAATAACTTGACAAGTTAAAGACTAAACCGATTTATTTTGAAACAAAAGATCACACGTAATTAATTATAAGAATATTTGTGACAGATATTTAACCCTCAGAAGTTGCAGTTACTGCCAGCACAAAACTAGTTATAAGAACAGCTCAGCCAGTTTGCACTGAAGTCCCTGTAGTTGCTGAATAATAAGCCTTAGTATGTACTAACCCTTGGATTTTAAGGGGTTAAACAGATCAGTACAAGAATGTTATTGTATTTTCATCAAAATATTTTTTTTTTTTCAAAATGCGGATGGTTGTTTCAGATCATAATCATTTGGGCACTTCCTTTGTACACTTTCACGATCCCATTAAAAGCCAAAAGCTCACCCACTGTAAGAAAAACAGCCCCTTTGACATTTCCACATTTTATGAAGTAACCTAAAGATGTCCACTAAAGAGCCCATATTACGGAAAAACTAAACTGTCCTTGTTTCCCTTAAATAAAAGAGTTTTTTCATAACACCATTAAAGTTTTAAAGCATACTGTTACCTCAGTTTGTACCGCTCATATATGAATTCACTGTTTTTGTGATGTCATGAAAAAAAAACAATTTTTATACCCTTATTCACCCTATAGCAGTTCAGCCTCACCCATTTACACTGAAGTTATAAAGACTGCTTCAGCCTAGACTGCTTTTTGAATGAAGCACAGTACAGGGCACCCAATCAGAACAAAGCACATTTACATATATCAGTCTTAAAGTCACAACTACAAAAACAGTCTGTTTAATTCTAAGGGATGAAGAAAGGTTTGAAAACAGTCATGTAAAAATGAATTAAGACTGATTTTGGTATATAAACCACAACTGTAGTAAGAGGACTTCAAGGGTAAAGAGTTAAAATGTTGAATATTGGCTCTATAAGTTAACCAGTTGGAACACCATGTTTCTGTGATTATTTGACATTAAAATAAACATAGTTAGAAGTGCAGACTCAAACCTGCCAATAGAAAATGCAAATGTAATTGCTATGTAAGTAATATGTAATTAATTTTGTAGTTACTTTTAAATAGTATAGCAAAATGACAATACCTCTAGACCTCTAATGGGCTAAACTGCCTTTAGGGCAGAATATTTTCAATATGTGCTTTAAACAATAGCTCGGAAAAGAGGCATCCGGAAATGCTGCATTCTGCAGGTCTAGACAGACAGACAAACAAACACACACTAAAAGAGAAACACCCACTCTGTCACACACACTCACTCTCACACAAACTCCTCCACTTACTCCACTCACAGAGCACACTCACACCCCTGCAATCTCTCTCGCACAAAAACCACGCACACACACTGGAGAGCAGATAAGAGACAACTTTTCTTGCCAACACAAATGTGTTGAGAGATCGGTCAATATTCCAGCACCACCCGGGCTGCATGTGGCTGGCAGGAGGTGCTGCAGGCATGTCTTTTCCTCAGGGGTAATGCTGCTGAAGCCACACAGAGCGCCGCCAGCTAGGGCTACATGCAACAGCAGCTAATTGACCACAGCAACGTCCATGTTTTTCTCTTGGGGATATGTGATCATATACAGTACATATATCATTTTGGGGGTTTAGAGCTGGGCTGTAACAGAATGCAATGGAATTCATTCAGTTGTATATATATATATATATATATATATATATGTATATATATATATATATAAAATGTTACTGTTGTCAGAACAAAACCTTCTATTTCCACAAAAACTTCACAGGAGAAGGAAAAAACACACTACTTTTAATGTAAGTCAACCAGATTTTTTCCAAGTAATTCTTGGTCATTTCTGTTAGTCCATTCATTACAAAATTTACACACAATGGCAAGGACATTGGATACTTTCAAAGTATGTCAAAAACTAAAAAATGACAAAAATGGAGTTTTGTTCCAACAGCAGCAGAAACTAAATACATGAAGGGGACGTCTCTGACTTTTGCACAGTCTTATAACTTTGCTTGTCTGAAAATGACATGCTTTAACTGAAACAAGGCTCCTGATTGGTTTTCCGGGAAAGAACAATAGAACATACCGGTGATAAGCATAAGCTCTACTACTAAGGTATAAAAATGTATCACATCACAATGTAGCCAATTCCACAAGCTAAAGCTACACACACCGGAGCAGCAGCTAATTGACCGCAGTGATATACACTTTGCCCTGGGCGACGTGACTTGAAGCACTTACAGACCATCCTTAAACATTTTCGTTTGGCTTGTTTGTGTATTCTGTGTTGAGTTATGCGCCACAAGCTCCTGGAACACCGCGCCTCTGCCAGACTATGGGAAACCGAAGGCTCGACCATAACTCTCAAGCCACAAATTTACTGAGCTGCTACTGGAAGAGCCGAGCAACTGCTGCGGGGTCTTCCTCCAGAGAGAGAGAGAGAGAGAGAGAGAGAGAAAGAGAGAGAGAGAGAGAGAGAGAGAGAGAGGGAGGGAGAGAGACTTAAAAGCATACAAAGAGCCTTCTGTTTTGACCCACAGATGGACTGGACAGCATTTTAATTGCATAAAAGTGTAATTCAAGGGGAAAGTGGCAAGAAAAAGGCTGAGCAAATAAAGAAATCATGAAAGAAAAAAATAATCATCTAAAGACAGCAGCTCCTGAGTCGCTACTGCTGCTTATCTCCATTCCCTGGTAAAAGCTTTTTCCTGTCAGCTTCAACGTCAAACCTGCCCAAAATGCACAGAGATAGGAATCGGTGCGTGAAACAAAGAGAGAGGAATGTGTATGATAAAAACATGTCTGGGAAAGTGAATGCTGAGTGGTATAATGATATTTCCTTGTGTCCAGAATGCACTAAATCACCCAAAGGGGGGGAGGCTTGGCTATGAGATGGGTCTGCTGGAGACTTTGATAGATTGGACATCAATGATTCTGTGGGATGGCCACTAAAAATGAAATACATGAGAGATCTGCAAAGTTTGTTAACCCCCACCCTCACCCCCTCTCAAATCTTAAACATGCTACCAAAAGGAAGGAAAGATTCCATAAAGCGCCCTGAAGACGTCTTCAAATTGTCTGGGGAATTTAATGCTCAAATGTTGTTAGGTAATTCTTGAATAGGATCGTCTAAGTAATTCCTAATATGTAGAGAAACGACTGGCCGTCTTTATTTCAGCAGACAGAGGTTGGTGATAGCTTTGTCCCACAGGTCCAGTCATTATTGGTAGGCATGTCTGTGTTGGTCACTGGGGAAATCAGGCAAAGCAATGAAAAAATACATAAGTTCAATTAGTATACTGACCCTAAACCAGTTGAGATGAATGACTCATTACATTATGAGGCATTATGAGCCCCAAGCTTACTATTAATCCAGCCCGTGCCTGTTTTCTTTACGGCTAAGGGTATGTGACGATGAGTGAAATATGCAAAACTAGTGCCATCTTAAAGAGGAATTCTGCCTTTTTTCAAAATATCTGCACAATTAAATGGATCATGTGAACAACATCATTCAGAATAGTTTGATTTGAAAAGTGCTGTTCCAGAGAAAGGTAAGAGTTGCTCACATTGGTTGTGAAAGGAAGTGTTTAAGCGCTCACATAGTTATTACTAGAAATAATATTGCTCAGACATTGAGAGACACTGTTTTGTCAGTTTTTGAGATACAACTTTTCAACAGACACTTTTTATTCATGCATGGTGGAGAGTAACATGTAGATACATTTTCGGCTAAATAGTACCCAAAGAAAACATATTTTGTAGTTTCTCTAAAATGCACCATTTCACATTGAAACATTCTGATTTTTTTTTAACATGTGTTTACATCATAATGACTGAATTATGCTGAAATTTTCAAAAATAGGTGGAATTTCCCTTTAAATATCCCCATAACCTCATCCACATCTGCCTAGACATTGCATACCTGTGCAATTTCATGGCTGTTTGTCATTTCCACTGAGCTCATATGTCGGTTCTTCATCCATCCATCATTATATTAGTGAAAGCAGCAACACATACAGTTGGGCCAATTGACTTAGGGGAGTAGGACAGTAAATATTGACACTGCTCATGCCAATTTTCAACCGTGCTTGATTTTTCCAAGTGATTAATAGTCAGTTTCAATTACGCAAACACAAAAAACCTCTCACAGCAAGTGAGTGATGCATGTGTGATGAAAATAAACAAATAAAAAAACAGAAGTACTGGGACTTTATGGCCAAAGGGCTTTTTCCCAACCAAACACAATAGATCTTGGTTTTCTTCTACTACACTTTTTCTCCTTTCTGTTTTCCCTCTCTCTTTGTTTCTCTTTCGCTCTCACTCCAGCAGTGGAATGGTGAAGATATGAGGTGAAGCAGAGTGTGAAAGCTAATAGGGTCCAGTGGGAGAATGCAAATATTAATGAACTCAAATACAACTCGCCTGCGCTGGCCCAACTACTCTAATCAACTACAGTGCTGTGAATCTCCCGTCTCTGAGCCGCAGCACAGAAGACGGAGTATGTATTCCTCTTCTGTCTCTTCATTCAGAACTCATATTGTGGTGAACAACAACACTACAAATGACACATTGTCACTTTATTTAGCCTCAGCACTGTCCGTTACCCAAAAAGCACTCTTTGGGGGGTTGTCGGCTTCATCTTTGTGGACAGAAATGGTAGATCTTTTGGTATTCCATTCAAGAATTGGTCATCCTTTCTCTGCCATGCATTATGCCTTGTGTAAAGATTTCTGATTCAGAGAGAACAATCCAAAAACCTATGCATGTCAATCTTTTTTCCCTTAAGATTCAGTGAAAGTATTCCTAAATTGCTGTTTTGATATAAACATGGAATATAATTGATTTTTATCCAGAGTATGTGAGAAGTAACCTACTGTAGAAAATAATGATCTATATTCACAGTGAAAAAGTCTCTGATGGAGAGATGGAGTGTGAGAGCAACACAATCATCAAACATGGGGCAGAAGTGGTACGGTGAGAGAATGGGAATGAGAATGGCATGCGGCTCCGTTCGGAGGAGAGGCAGCAGCGCTGGCTTCTCTGTGATTGATGTTGAAGTCCACGGAGCGGCTTATCTCCCTCAGCCCTCACATTTACATACTGAGGAACCTCGCGCTCCGCTCTCCAGCTCAGATCTATTTTTAAAACTCGCTCCAGAGGAGAGCAGGGGATTTTTTATTCATGATCGAGAATAACTTATTCAATAACAAGCCAATAGCTTTGGCCATAGCTGGTATCAGCACGATTACTAATTGATCCATTGATAATTATGATGAGCTGTGAAAATTCAGACTTATGGCAGCACTGAGGCCCTGTTTGGGGTGTTCATGACTTCTCCTTGGGGCTTATTTTACAATATTTTATTTAAACAGTTTACTCAGAAACCAAAGTTGGAGCTACAACACCTGATTATGAGGCACATTTTAATATGAGCCGTTCTCACCTCTGAAACACTGTGTTTAAGAATTAGCCTAAGTTGTCATCCATTTGCATTGTTATGAGACAAATTCAAATGGACTGAAAGTAAACCTTGTGTACTATTCTCATTCCAGACTGCTGCATAGTAGCTGTGAGATGTGTCAACGGGTGTGTCTTTTTTTACTCTCATGGTGAAACTAACGTTTAACATTCAAACATTAGTTCCTCTCACTCTGATTATTCTCACTGTTGACTAATATTAGAGTTATAGATGAAAGATAATTGCTATATGCTGAAAGAAGGAAAGTTAAAAGGACTTACAAATTGTTCAAGTGGCTGAGGGAGTCATTATATTTTCACAACGGAAAGCCTGAAAAGACCATAAGAGACTAAGAATTGAAAGTAGAGCTGCTCAAAGTATCGAAAGCTGCTTTTTTTAATACTGTAATGTGGCAAACAATTCAATACTTTGACTAAAGAAGATGAACTTTTATTTCCCTAAAGGACATTTTAATGAACAAGTGAGAGAAGAACCTTTTTGAAGAACTTCCACACAATTCCTTCTATACCTTTCCTGGAACCATACATCCGAGCCAGGAACCACTTATAAGTCATTTTTTTAAGAGTCCAAAAGCAAATTAAACTAAGCATTCTAATAGGCAGCGATACTTTAAGTAGCATATTGTCGCCGTCTGACAAAAAGCTTGATTCTCCAAAATAGTAACTTTACAGGAGAAGGAAAAAACATTTTTAAGGTTTCATTTTTGATCATCTTTATTCCATCCAACATGACTTTTTAACATAACATAAAGGGCAGCTGGTATTTTCAAATTGTCACAAAATGAAAAACACAAGGTTTTGTTCCAAAAGTGACGATATCTAACAGACTTTCATTCAATCAATGTAAAGTATAATCCATGTTAGGCTAGTACTGTATACTGTTAATATGCTGTTAATCTTCCATTCAGATAAAAGGCAGGAAAAAAGAATTAAAAAATCAAACATGTAAATACAATAAATATTTGGTGCTCAGACATTTTTGCCATCGTATCATTTGGTAAGGAACACTGTGATACTACACTTGGTATCAGTATCGGAGTCAAAATTCTGGTATCGTGACAACTGTAATTGAGAGAGAGAGAGAGAGAGAGAGAGAGAGAGAGAGAGAAATGTTTTCTCTTTTGTGCTTCTATCTATCCAAGATCCAACACTTTCTTCACAGCTTTTTTTCATATTCAAGGTGAACGTGAATTTGAACAATATCTTATCTAAGCCTAATTTAATTAGGTCAATTTAATCTCATTTGCAGTCAATTCGCCGTTTGATGACCATTCATCAGCATTCATCAAACGAATACGATAACAAAGGCAATTCGATAAAAGGTCTCCACTCCAGGTCCTGAAACCCAAAGCACTCAGATCTTATAAATTCTATGTTGAACAGTAGGAGGTTCCACGTCTACGAAAGATCCAACGTAGGACACGTACGTTACTTCAACAAATTCAAGGGGGGAAAGTTTCTGATAGTTGAGACCTTCAGCAATTACTTTCTGTGACCAATCATGAGCCAGGAGCGAAGAAAAACAAAACCCGTGATTGGTGAAATGAAAATCTAGGTTTCAAGGCGCCCCACGGCGAGGGCTAGGGGGATGTGAATGAGGGGCGTCTGGAAACCGGCGCCACACATTACAGTGAGAGCGCTGTGCTGGAGCTCAAACCATCCAGAGAGAGAAAGAGAGAGACAGAGAGAAAGAGAGAGAGAAAGGGGAAACTGCAGGAACACGGGCAGCAGAGCAGGACTGTACTACTGAGAGACAACCCCGTTCCTGGAAGAGCTCGGTATAAACCGTATTCTGTGTCGATTTACACTCAGCGGTTTGAAATTTACTCAAGGAGCTCATCGATGAACGCTGCGCCTCAGAGAGAAGTTCAGGTCGAGCGGATCTGAAACAGTTCGCCCCCCTGGAATGAGACCTTAGTGGACTTACACACGGAGCCTTTCTGGATTCGACGGAAAACATAAGTTCGTGAGGGCGACTGAAAGCTCTCCTCGACTTTCCAGGGACTGTAACGTGCCTCATACTTTTCTTGTTGTTCGGACTGTGAAGAGGATTTGTGTGAACTTCGTGAGATTTTTCTTTTGCTAACATGCTACTCGGAAAACACGAGTGACTTGGGTTGAACAGCTGAGGTGCAGATCTGTAAAAGGGGCTGTTTTTTTATTTTGTGTGAGAAGTGGACTGAATACATTTTTCGCTCTGACCGAACAAAAGTGAAGGTAAAGAAAAAACCCCGCGTCCCTCCTGTTCGCACCCCCCCCCTTTCCGACCCTCCGCCAGCCTCACCGCGGCTCCCTCCACCATGCCGGCCCCCTGTGCTCGGACTATCGGCCTCCTGCTCTTTGCTTCGTGCCTGCTGTGCTTCCAGCCGAGCGGCGCTCAGTATCACGGCGAGAAGGGCATCTCGGTGCCCGAGCACGGCTTCTGCCAGCCCATCTCCATCCCGCTGTGCACGGACATCGCGTATAACCAGACCATCATGCCCAACCTGCTGGGCCACACGAACCAGGAGGACGCCGGGCTGGAGGTGCACCAGTTCTACCCGCTGGTGAAGGTGCAGTGCTCGGCCGACCTCAAGTTCTTCCTGTGCTCCATGTACGCACCTGTGTGCACGGTGCTGGAGCAGGCCATCCCGCCTTGCCGCTCGCTGTGCGAACGCGCTCGCCACGGCTGCGAGGCGCTGATGAACAAGTTCGGCTTCCAGTGGCCCGAGCGCCTGCGCTGCGAGAACTTCCCCGTGCACGGCGCCGGGGAGATCTGCGTGGGCCAGAACACGTCGGAGGCGGCCGGTGGGGCAGCCGGAGCCACGTCCGAGCCCACGGGCTACGGGCGCGAGCCCCTCACGCTGCCCCCGGGCGGCGGCGGCGGCAGCGGGAGGTCGAGCCCGCACTTCACGTGCCCGCTGCAGCTGCGGGTGCCCAGCTACCTCAACTACCACTTCATGGGCGAGAAGGACTGCGGCGCGCCGTGCGAGCCCACCAAGCCCAACGGCCTCATGTACTTCAGGGAGGAGGAGGTGAAGTTCGGCCGCCTGTGGGTGGGCATCTGGTCGGTCTTGTGCTGCGCAAGCACGCTCTTCACCGTGCTCACGTACCTGGTGGACATGCGGCGCTTCCGCTACCCCGAGCGGCCCATCATCTTCCTCTCGGGCTGCTACTTCATGGTGGCCGTGGCGTACGCGGCCGGCTTCTTCCTCGAGGACCGCGTCGTGTGCATCGACCGCTTCAGCGACGACGGCTACCGCACGGTGGCGCAGGGCACGAAGAAGGAGGGCTGCACCATCCTTTTCATGATCCTTTACTTCTTCGGCATGGCCAGCTCCATCTGGTGGGTCGTGCTCTCCCTCACGTGGTTCCTCTCGGCCGGCATGAAGTGGGGCCACGAGGCCATCGAGGCCAACGCGCAGTACTTCCATCTGGCCGCGTGGGCCGTGCCCGCCGTCAAGACCATCACCATCCTCGCGCTGGGCCAGGTGGACGGCGACGTGCTGGCCGGTGTGTGCTACGTGGGCGTGCACAGCGTGGACGCGCTGCGCGGCTTCGTGCTGGCGCCGCTCTTCGTCTACCTCTTCCTGGGCACATCTTTCCTGCTGGCGGGCTTCGTCTCGCTCTTCCGCATCCGCACCATCATGAAGCACGACGGCACCAAGACGGAGAAGCTGGAGAAGCTGATGGTGCGCATCGGCGTCTTCAGCGTGCTGTACACGGTCCCGGCCACCGTGGTCATTGCCTGCTACTTTTACGAGCAGGCGTTCCGCGCGCAGTGGGAGCGCACGTGGCACATGCACACTTGCAAGCGCTTCGCCGTGCCCTGTCCCGCCGGAGACTTCGCGCCGGTCACGCCGGACTTCACCGTCTTCATGATCAAGTATCTGATGACCATGATCGTGGGCATCACCTCGGGCTTCTGGATTTGGTCCGGCAAGACGCTGCAGTCGTGGCGCAGGTTTTACAAAAGGCTCAGTAACAGTAACCAGGGCGAGACGACGGTATGAGAGGGACACAAACACACATAGAGAAATGAGGAAAGAGGTTTGAGAACCGCCTTCAGTCCTGAAGTCCACTCTGCACTGGACAGTTTCATGTTTTTTTGTTATATATCACCCGTTTCAGCTTATCAGATTCATTTCATGAGACACAAATAAGGTCATGAAAGTAATCAGGACAGTCGTTTGTAAGATCTCAGGCATGTTAGAGCTGGAAAGCGGGGATGGAGAACCTCTGGTATAGAGCAGTGTTTCTCATTTCTGGTCTCAGGGGCCACCTGAGGGGCCCTGTTTTGTATTTCCCCTGCACATCATTAGCTAATGACCAGCTGATTCAGCTGTGATAGAGCAAGAAAACGTAAAACTCTGCAGTGCAGTTGGACTACAGGGTTGGAGCTGAAAAAGAAAAACAGGGCTGGACACTTTTTTTTCCTGAGACATATTCTCTTTAGGAGCCCAAGCGTGGACTTGAACTCTTAATGCAAAGACGAGCCAAACTAACACGTGTAGAAGGCCATTTGCTCTGTCCGCTGCCTTTGGACAAACTGCATTCTGTGGACACTGATGTGCCAAAATGACCCCCGAATTATGGGCCGTCGTTTGACCTTTATTCTCACATCTGTGAAAAAGATAATTTGACTATAGCTCTATGTAACAGTATAATTCACAGATGTAATCTGTGCAGATTGTTAGGACGTATAGGCCTCCAGCTGACTGGCACAGTACGTGTAATGCTCATTACTGTGGAATCACCATTCTGTCAATGAAAGTTGAACATGTTTTGCCTTATAAATGTATCCTTTCTTGTTTTTTTTTTAATATGGACTTGTATTACTTTCACAGGCACAGACAATCCTGCATAGTTCTGTGGCACAAATGGGCTTGTGGGCTATATGCATGTGTACAGCTGTGAAATTATGCAAGCTCCTTTTCAACTCCACATCTTGTAAATAATCACCTTTTCTTAAAGAATATATGTATTTATGAAGATAATCTTGCTGTTTCTTTTCTACCTGATTTTTTTAAAAAAGAAAATTGGTACGAGGACATTTGTATATGTACAGTTTCACTGAATAAAATTAATAGATTTTTAATTACCTGCTTCATAAATATTCATTTTTGGTAGTGGGGATATAATTTCTGTAGTGAATTATAGTGCATTTACCAGTTCAGTATTATTTAGCCTAATATACACCACCTTGTTTCTTACAAATGTTAGTGCCGAAGCTAAATTAGACATACAAAAGGTTTGATTGTGAGCAACATCTGATTACCAATGAGACTTGTATGTATTTGGTTTTTCTAAATGAATATTTTGTCACATGGGTTAGATCACGTTATTAAACAGAACAGAGATCACACAGAGCACAGTGAGACGTGGTCACAAGTTCTGAGAAAGCACCTCTGTCCCTATAGACGGAAAAAGAAAATGTACCAAGCAGTGCTTTATAAAAGAGTTTTTTTTATCTTCCACTGTGAGAATTACAAAATAATTGTCCTCCCCAGAAGCCTGTTAGAGAGAATGGCACTGACTGGCTATTGTTCCAGTAGAGAAACTATCTGTAAAGCAGCAATTTGGCGCCACCTATAGGTACATGATCTTGTCTAGTAAAAGGAGGTTCCTCTTGTTGCCCTCCAAAGTGTCCAAGGTGAAATGTTAATGATTCTATTTTACAGCATTTTAAATACACAGACAACTGTGACTTGGCCTGTATGCCGTCTGTGATCCTCACACAAATATCAGGCCTGTTCAACAGGTGGCATTCCATTTTATAAATTAAGCATCAGACCTAACACCCACCCTTGGGGTCAATCCAGAACGCAATTAAGAATGTACTTCACAACAAAGAGTACATTCATGATTTCATGCACACTACATAAAATTTCAAAGCCATAATTGTCATAGTTCGTAAATGCGGTAAGACCTTCTCCAGCAGTGTAATTTCCTCCCCAGCCCTCATCTCAATACTGAATGACTATGCTTACAAATTGGTTATAAACACTCCTACATGGATACCAGCTTGGGTCTTTTATTCTGCATCTTAGCAATCATTTTGTTCAGTAAAAGAGGGCACCCACAGTAAAGGTGCGGTCATTCCAAGGTGACCGATTGCTAACCCCAAACATTTAGGTCACCACATCCCCCTTGCCATCTCAGCAGGCAGCCTGGCAGTAGTTCTGCTTTGTTTAAAAAAGCATGATCTCATATTGCCATAAAATGATTCACCGTGGTTATACACGGCAAGAGGAGATGCGGGAGTTAACAGCAGTGTTGTGGCTCGCAGGCATCCTCAGCAGGGAGCAGAGACTTTCTCTTTGCAGTAAACTGTGAGATTTTTCTTCAGTTCTCCAACATCTTGTCATGAAACCAAGGCATTAATATTCTATGACAGTGATGTAAAAGCATCACTTACTATTTATATTAGTCACTCATTGATGACAGGGTTTAAATGGATGGGAAACAATAGGTGCTAATATTTTGTATTAATGTCAGTTTAGGGCTCCTGTGAAGTAAATGTGTGTGAACAGTGATCCAGGATCAGCTCCGTGTGGTTTATATTAAATGATCCCTGATTTACACTTCCATGATTGCTAATTCAATTCAAAAGAACAGGTGAACAATACTACATTTCTAACAACTGGACTTCTCATTACAGCTGGCTGACAATGTACAGTACTCCATTCAGTTCCATCACGTTTTATTATACGCCTCTAGGAATAACAAGTCAAACATAGATCACTGCAGTAAAATGATTCAAGTTAAATACTTCTCTCTTAAATAAATGGTGCTTTGCCCCAACTCCCTAACACTTCCTCCCTGCTTTTATGGGGTTAAATTACACCATCTCTGTCAGAGGGAGGAGCGGTCTGTGGAGAAATAAACTGTTCTTAAAAAGTGACAAAACTACAACCAAAACCATAAGTAGTGGCTGTGCCATCCTCACCAGCTGAGCTGACCGGAAGGCAGGCCCCTCATTTGAGTTAGCAGGACTTCTTCTCTTTGTTTAACTTGTAGGATGAGTGCGACCAAAGTAGCCAGAATGGCTGGCTTGACCAGGAGGGGGTAATCTCTTGGTTGCATCCAAGGCAACATGAAAACAGTCCTGAGGAGCTGTGGAGAGCCTAGCAACAGTGAGGCCCAGCAAACAGAGGCACTAGGAGTCAAATGTGACTGTGCTGCACTTTAAAAGTGCCGACTGCCTTTCAGTCACACTAAACAGACCTTAGAATGCATTCCCTTAATGCTAAAGAGTCGGCTGCGCAGGAGAAGAGTTCAGAAACATAAATTCAGGTAAGACAACAAAGCAGTTATAAATCCAAAGTAGATATAACTATTATATATCGCTGTTGTCGGAACAAAATCTCTCCAAAATCTCCAAAATGGTAACTTTACAGGAGAAGGGAAAAACATACTTTACTTTTAATGTAAGTCAATGGAACCAGACATTTTTCCAAGTAATTCCAGGCTGTTTCTTTCGGTCCATTCTTCATGAAATTTACACATAATGTAAAGGGCAACAGGCATTTTCAATTTATGTCAAAAACTGAAAAATGACAAAAATGGAGATATGAGGTTTTGTTGTGACAGCAGCGATATAAAAACTTTAACATTTTCCTGTTCTTTTTTATTAGATTTTCATTTATTGTTTTTTTTTTTGTTGTTGTGAATATATGAAGAGTTTTGATTCGTGAATTTGTAATTTATGATTTTACAACAGTGCTGTGCATTTTGCAGACGTTGTACATCTAGATTGTGAGAAGGACCAACAGCATCATCATGAAAGACCTTGTTCTGTCACTCTTAAGTCGAGGATATAGTCAAGTAGTCCAGGAAAATGATGGTGGGCCATACAGAGGACTGGAAGTCTATTTTGAACCTGAGGTACATTGTGTGAGCTTTAAATAAGAGCATTTCTCAAAACTGCCTTGATCTAAGGTGTCTCCTAACATACTGCAGCACAGAAAATGTGCAAGTCATTAAATAACAGCCTACAGTCAGTGTTGGGGGTAACATGGTACAAAGTAAGTAGTGTAACACATTTACTGTACAGTTACTGACTTAATAACAATTAGGTTACTTGTTTGCTACCTGGACACCAGAATGAGTGACTCTGAATGAATGTGACCGGTGCAGCGGGAGCACAGAAAGCATCATAAACTCTGCAAACAATCAGTTTGAAGCATCTAATCACCAACAAAATTAATGGATCTCTGTAAAAAGATCTCTGCACTGAAGAACACAATCCAAACCTCACCTAAACAGGCCTCATTTCCTTTTTTACATTCAGCAACAGCTCTACACTCACAAGTCTTCTTGTATTTTCCAGTTGGACAGATGTGTGTGGGTTTTACAGAGTACTGTAGAAGTACAGCAATGAGTAATTAGATTCCTTTTTTCAGGAAGTAAAGAATCAGTAAAGAATCCCATCACAGTTTGAGGTCAGTAATTACCAATATGTAATGAATTACTATTTTTCTGAGTGTTTCACCCCAACACTGAAATCGGCCTTGAGGTGCAGAATGCCAGCATTAACTTCAGCATATTTACATCTATACTAAGTGAACCATTCATAAACGTAAGCCCTTTCTATACATAGTCCTCCTATTTCAAAAAAGCAGTTCAGCTGTTTCTTGGCCAGCTGTCACTGCATAGCTTGTTCATGTTCACGATTACTAACAAAAGTTGCCTGAAGATGTGGAGTCTGATGCCTCCCAACATAAGGATAAATGGCATTAGAGCAGGCAACAGGCTGAAAATCTAAATGAATCAGTCAGAGAGAGGCAAAATATAAGGTGTTCTGAAACCAATTGTTTTGTACACTGCTTAGAAGCTGGTGAACTTAGTCATAGAAAAAAACCTAGCAGATCACAATAGTTGATAATGGAAGAATACTTTCATTCATGGAAACTTTTCAACTGATCAAAACGCTCTGCAGGAGAAAAGAAGAATATACCAGCCTGACCTCAGATTGTTATCACAAGATGCAAACCACTGGTAAGGCTCATGAAAAGAATGTCTTATGGACAGATGAGATAAAGATCTCACCTGACCTGAACTCCACTGAGCGTGCGCTTCACTTGCTGAAGACAAGCACTGACATTAACATGTCTTCAG
Organism: Colossoma macropomum; assembly: GCF_904425465.1. Lineage (NCBI taxonomy): Eukaryota > Metazoa > Chordata > Actinopteri > Characiformes > Serrasalmidae > Colossoma > Colossoma macropomum. Next base: position 30,707,397 of record NW_023494784.1, on the reverse strand, counting down.
GACAGGGCTGCCAGATCATGACCACACCAGCAAACATACCCATTATATAGTGATATCTAGTTTGCAGACTTCAACTGCAAAGGATTTGCAACTAAGAACTAAACACAACAGTTGAAGGCTGATCATTTGCCCAATTGCTTATTGTCCTAAATAATGGGGTTGTGACATTCATAAAAAAGGAGAGTAATTCCTTTATTCCTTAATTTTACACTTAAATCAAAGCTGACAATTTGCACTTCCAAGTGAGCTGTTTTATTTAAAATCCAATGTGCTGGAGTACAGAGCCACAATTGTGTCACTGTCCAGTTAGCTACAGCATGCACTGTACATTTCAAATAGGCTTTTTCTTGAATTGGTGAACTCAGAACAAGTAACTAAGTGAAACACAATCTCATCTCCACCAGGACTACTTTAACTGGAAATCCCAGCCTCCTCTGCTTCGCCTAACCAGCAGTGGACGACTGCTTGGTGGAGTGGATCCCGCACCACCTAAAACCTTCAGCACGAGGAGAGGGCCGCTGCTTCTTTACTCCGAAGACCTTGCGCTCTCATCCTGCCAGCCTCACAAGGTTAACAGGAAGAAGAGGGCTTTTAGAACTTCCAGAGAGGATGTAGAGGTTCAGCTCCACACTCTTCAAGATCTGACTGAAGCCATTTTGGCTTATGGCAAAAAACAGGTACAGTCAGTGCCCCCTCTGAAATGGATCATGGATAAAGCAAAGAGATAGAATAGTGACTACTGTGCATGCAGGTTACTCTAGATATACTGTTTACTCTAGATATACGGAGGTATTGCAGCAAATACTGCAACAGATATACACTACTGTTCAGAAGTTTGGAATCACTTTTCAGCTCAAATGTTTTAAGTATTTTGGCAAGAACATGAAGTTGAATGCTAAATAATATACAGTAATTATGTATTTATATGACTTTTTTCTCACCTTTTCTGCCTCAAGATGTGATTGCCCCTTTTGAAATACGAGGCATTGTGGATACTAATTTTTTAATTTCATGCAGTCATTTCAGAATAATCTACAGCTCTGCTCATCATTCTGGCCACATCTAAAACTTCTTATTTTTATTTTATGAATAACTTTACAAAATATTAAACACTAGATTAGTGAAAAAGCGGATGAGTTCACTTTGCAGAGTCGGGGGTGTTAAAACAGGTTGTTCTCCAGTTAAGCAGCCCAGATCGGCTATAAATAATCCATTGTGCAGACCTGGCCGAGGTCAACTCCCGATGGCTGGCTGAAGGAGAAGTGGGACATAAACTAGCGAGTGAGCGCGAGAGAGAGAGAGAGAGAGCGAGAGAGAGCAGACCACAGTAAATCTCCCAGCCTTTTACTACCTAACCGAGTTTAAACTTAGGTTCAGGTCAGGGTGACAGCCTTCACGGCAGAATTAGTTTACCAGGTCTGGTAAGAGAACCACAGCTCTATTCTGCTCCCGAGAGTTAACCCCGTCCTGAAGGCAGAGCGATGAAGTGCTGTATATTAATTTAACGTCTCATTCCCTAATCTCGCGCCATGGCTATGCGCAGAGCTGCAGCAGCACCTGGGCTCGGCTGATAAGCCTGCAGCTTATGTGCACTGCGCACACTCACCGCTCAAGGTGTCTCCAATTTCCTCACATTCCAAGCCAATCAAACTGCCAATTTAAGTATATTATCCCGATTGACCTCTGTTGGATATGAGCTGCAAATCTTAATACAGTTGTCCTAAGGGGCTTTATAGAAGCAGACAGTCCATAATCTATCCAATTCCTCTCCAGGACAATCTGCAAATACAGCGCATGCCTTGGCTGTAGCCTCATTATACGCACATTAATCCTTCCCCTCTTGTTGAGTTGGAGAGCCGTCTGTAGAGGCAGGATTAGGCAGATACCACACACAGTCATGCGGAAAACAACAAATACATACATACATACAAATTCAGGTGGGGACTACAGAAGTTGCACTTTTGTATTCACGTGCATGTGGCTTCAAATGCCTGAAGCTTAACATTAATCAAGACATGATGAAGACTCAGTCAGGTTTGAATCTGTTTGTCATAATTAAACAAGCACATTTCATTTCAACTTTTTTGAGTAGTATCAGCTCCACTTGCCATATAGGTGCACTTTGTAGTGCTGCTGGAGTTTTTAAACACCTCTGACAACGTCCTGTGGGCAACATCCTGTGACCACTGATGAAGGACTAGAAGATGACCAGCACAAACTACTACTGTCTACTGCTACTGTCTCTGACTTTATATCTACAAGGTAGACCAACAAGGTAGGAGTGTCTTATAGAATGGACAGTGAGTGGACTAAGGTGTTTGAAAACTCCAGCAGCACTGCTGTGTCTGATCCACTCATATCAGCACAACACACTAACACGCCACCACCATGTCAGTGTCACTGCAGTGCTGAGAATGATCCACCACCCAAATAATACCTGCTCTGTGGTGGTCCTGTGGGGATCCTGATCATTGAAGAACAGAGTAAAAGGGGACTAACAAAGTATGCAGAGAAACAGATGGGCTACAGTCTGTAATTGTAGAACTACAAAGTGCACCTCTATGGTAAGTGGAGCTAAAGAAACAAGGTTATAAACTGTGTCATCATGTGACTTGTGTCCAGTTCTAAAATGTCTTTTGGGTTTTATTTACATCACTGTTCATCACACATTATCCTGTAATATTATGTTTCACCTTCCCCTTCTTGGCAGATGCTCTTACCCAGAACCACTTACAGTTTAATCATGTTATAAAGGTAGACGAATGCAGAATTAGGAGTCTTGTCTAAGGACTCTTATTGGTATGCTTGCCTGGGCAGTATGTACGTTAGTGGTGTTGCCCACTAAACCTGTAGCTCAGAGACCCACCCTGATACAGCATGTCTTATTGAAAGGAAAATGTGTTATGAAGCTTAATCCTTAAAACCTTGCAGTGACATGATCTTTCCTCTTAAAGCGGCCATATTAATGACCATCTCCTCTCAATGGGACAGCAACAGTGGATAATTAAAATACACCAAATTTCAGTCCTGAAAAGCAGTGATATGTTCAAAAAAAAAACAACAACCCACCAGTCAATAACACCCTCCCACACACAGGAGACCAGACTTAGTTTTCCCTTTCAGGAACACCACTGCTTCAAATAAAAGTGTGGCTACTCATGCCTGCTGTTTAATTGCTGGATGGGCAAGTGAGACAAAAAAACAAAAATTGTATGTGCTTGTGTGAACAGAAGACAGAATGCATTAATTTAGTTTGCGAATGTCAAGTAGGTTAGCCAATGAACTTTGTGGACTCGCTGCAGAGATGTGTGCGATTGTGCTGATCAGTATGATTTGTTTTGACAGCTTTAACATTAACAGCACTGATATTAGTTGCCAAACACTGAAGTCATTTAAATGTCATATCGAAATATAGTAAAATTTTAAGTGTTTGGTTTTCTGTCGGCTGTTGTCGCATCAGACTGTACAGCATATACAAGGCGTTTTGGTTCTCCTGGTCACGAAAATGACAAATAGATGTACACTTACATTTATAGTATGTAGCACACACTCTTATCCAAAGTGACTGTGACTTTGTGCTTTGTTGTCGGCTTGGAAATCGACGCCTAAGCTACCGCAAATTCAAAGATTTCAAAAATTTTCTTGAGCTTAGATTCTTCCATATTACTTTTAAATTTACATATTAGTTTCAGAGCAGTGGCCAACATATTCATAGCAGTTACTGAATAATGTCTTAAGATTAATAACTGAATAATAAGGGATTTAAGGGATTACTGGAGAAAGCTGCACTCAGACTAGTACCTCAGGGCAATTGCTGGAAGCAGCAATAGCAGCTGTAGTGTACGACCTGAGCAGATGCAGTCTCAGGCCAAATCAGGGAAGGATGCAGGTGATGAGAGCTGAATGTGGTAATCAGTGTGTTTAGGGACTGGGACGCGCCCCAGCATGGAGACGGGCGCTCAGTGTGGGTGGCCTGTGTGCAGAGCGCCCCATCCGTCACGTTCCCACTACAGCTGAATGTAAACAGCACAGGTGTGCCCTGGCCAGCCACAACCTCCAAATGACCGCAGCCGCAATCCTTATCGCTGCACATCTGAATTCATGTAAATCGTATGCATACTTTCACAGACAGCTGATGATACACAGACAAAGACCAAATAATCACTACATCGTCAAAGATAATCTAGGACAAATTCTGTGTGCAAGTAAAACAAAACTAAACACAAACGTTATATAAACAGAAGACTGCCTATGTAGGTCAATGCCAAAATACAACCCCCCCGCACCACTGTTCCCCCTCTCTCTTTCTCTATCTTTCTCTCCCTCTGTGGATTTCCTATGGTAAAAGCTTTCAAAACGTTGATTCCTCTGCATGCTGAACTATTTAACATGCTGACACCTGGTCTCACTTTAATGTTGTTAAATGTTCGACTCGGGGGATCAAAACATTTTAGCACTTATTCTTTTGAAAGTTCAGTATTGCCACATGAACTCCGGTACACATCACTGCTGTGGGCTGCGCTTGCTGCATTTTCTCTACAGATGTTTTAACAAAAACAGGAGAGAATCTGGAGGGAAAACAGATCACATGTACAAAGGAAGAGTAAACTGTAAATAATAGAATATAGTATTCAAGTGTCACAGCTTCAAAAGAAGTGAGATGCTTTAAGAAAACTGTTTGCAGTAGAGGGACTTGAGAAGACAGTGAAATATTAGATGTGTAAAAGTCTGCTTTTTACTTTCTCTGGTCTCAGGCCAAAGTGACATGTCATACCAGTGTTACCCAGCCCCTGCTGTCAGCTTCTAAACGTACCACTCAGCGCTTATATCCATACCACTGGCCTGCAGAGGAGGAGCACTATGTGACCCAGTCTGCAGGTGAAGGTCTGTCCACCCTAAACAAATGTGTACAGACCCAGTTATCTGTTTGTGGAACACTAAGTGTGAGCATTAATGTTTAATTAATTTCATGTTTTTCTTCAATTACATTAAGATACATTATATGTCCAAAAGATTGTACACCCTTGCTCACACAACATTTTTTTCTGAAAGGGTATTAATAGATAGTTTGAAAACTCCAACTCATCCCAAAGATTTTTAATGGTGCTGTATCACTCCAGAGAATTTCCCCAAAGCTAGCCGACGCTTGGCACTGGGCATGGTGATCTCAGACTCATGTGTTGCTGTTCCAGAGCATCCCATTCTATTGGCAACACTTTTCTAAAGCGATTATACAAGCTGTGTGCAGTTGAACACCACTGCCAGTGATGGGTGGCCAAGGGTGGCCAAATACTTTTGGACATGTAGTGTAGACTCTTAAAGAAGGGGCTTCTTCAGGGGTATTTTAACCAGGTAATGGTTATAAATAGAACCACAAACAACTTCAACAACCATTTGAATGCTGACATTATTCTATGCATGGTTAAATGGTTATTCTCCATGATGCCTTTGTATATGGTTCTTTAAAGAACCGTTAAAAAAAGTGCTATAAAGGACCCAAAAGGGTTCTGACATTGTCCTGCCAAACTTATTTCCTGTCAAAATGGCCAAGTTTTTCATTTTTCAAAAAGCTGCAGGGATATTTTTCCACACTTCCAAAGTCTTAGTCCATGGTTGAATTTTCTGCTTCTCACGATCAAAGTTATCCCAAACACATTCAGTGGTGTTGAGGTCTGGACTCTTGGGTAGTCAGCCAGTTGTTCTGAGAACAAAAGCAGCTTCTTTGTTTGCTTTACAAATTTTTTTTGTCTATTTCTTTTTCTCAGTATGGGCTTTTTGACAGCTACACATCCTTTCAGACCCAGAGTTGCAAGAGTGGAGCTTGATTTTCTCCCCTCTCTCTACCAGGTCTTACACATTTGTTAGAAGACCAATTTTCCCCCTCAGACTCATCTTTTAATATTTTTTGCAATGTTTTTTTCTAACTTTCCACTTCCTTATGCAAGTGAAGTATCTCATATCTAATCTCCTCAGAAACATCTCCTGAAAATTGAATATCTTGTACTTAATGGCCATTTTGACTGTACATTTAATAAATGAAGGGTGGTTCTCTGACTCAAGTCACTGGCATAGTACTGTGGAACTATTTGTTCTGCTCGCATAGTGTTACCATGTAAGAAATACAAAATTTTATTACAACAGGGACAATTTGCAACAGTCCCATTACACAATGAATGAAAGCCAATAATATTTCTACAGCAACGGCTCATGTTTCAAGGCTTCAGTGATTAAAATTTTTACTTTTTTTGCAGGCGGGGAACACCATGGTTCCTCCACAGGTCAGGGTAACTCTGTGTACCCCAGTTCAGGGCAGGTGAGATACCAGCCCCGTTTCCTCTGCTTGCCGCGGCCCCATAGGCCTCCGCCAGGTTCTCTGCCACTCTTAGCCCAGAGTCTGGCACCCGTGCACAGTGAGGACAGGCCTCATCTGGCACCAGGTATGATTATGCTTAGCAACCTCAGTACACAAGTACTGCTTAGCATCAGATAAAGGTTGACTGCTTTCACAGTCACTCTTTGTTTAGATAAATGACATTCACCACAGCACACTGCAACACGGCCAAATACAAAGAGCATGCCGTTCGTCAGGAATTATTTGGTTTGGGCCATCATCTTATTACAGTAGCTTCCATTCAAATGGGAGATAATTACATCTTTTAAATATGTGTACCAAACATTCGCCTATGAATGCCTTCTATTCATGGCTAGGGGGAAAGCACTGCAACCAGATTATTGCTTATTCTGTGCCCTTTTAGCAGCAGGAGTACACCTAAGGAAACAGAGAATTTTCTAGAACCATAAAGTGCTGACCAAAGTAGAATGTCTGCAAATTAACCCAATTTTATTCCTGATTTTTCAAAATTTTAACACTGCAAATAGTTTCACCACTGCCTATTATTGACTATCAGTGAGACAACATACCACTGTACCACTGAATTTACATGTAAGGTCTGTTTACAGGTGATCCTGTGACCCCTAAGACAAAAGGTCCAGAGGACTTGGCAGTTAACAAAGATGCAAAGACAAGTTTCAGGACTGCCATGGGAACGTCGAGAGTTCGGATGAGCCCAATCCCTGAAGCAGAAATCAGTGCTAAGGAAAAACTTACAGGATGGCCTGAAGATCAGACGGTCAGTGTTGTCACACTGCATCTTTAGCCAGTACTGTGCTCATTCCATTTAATTTAATCTTATTTAGACTAATTTAATATACAAGGTGACAATGCAGATTAGAATAAATTGGGTTTGAATGCATCCAGCAGAAGCGGTCCAACTGAAATGGAACTATCAGTGTCGGCATTTTTTTTTTCTACCTTAACATTTGTCTTTTGTGATTTGCTTCTATCTGGCATGCTGTAAATGTGACCTCAGATCCCTGCTTGTTTTTTCTTCTTCATGTAATTCCTATGTAATTGCTCCTCAAAGATTTTCCATTCTTTCACCGTCATCAGTTGAGATGTTTGGAAAGGTCCATTTATAACGAATCATCTGACCATTAACAGCATTAGTTTCTACTCATTTTGCATCTCCCTGTATCACACTATTATTAAAGGTGGCATTTGGCCTTTGAACGTGGACCTAATAAAATAGAAACAGCATGTATAGCATTTATTTGAGGTTGATCACCTGAAACTTTTCAAACAGTATCAGTGTCATTGACCACTGTCAATTTTTTTCTTTGTACACAATTTGACCATGACTTCAAAGAACCTAACCTTTTCCTCAATAGCTTTTATCTCTCTTACTTTGACACACACTCACCAGGTTACAGAGCATTTGACTGGCTACCCAAAGGACATAAGTGGTCAATGGAAACAAAGTACAATAGAGACAGGTGGTGCAGAAAGTGGCCACTCTCTAAGACCAGCTTATATGGACTCCTCTTTGGGATGCAGTCACCTTTCAAGAGTCAACAACTACAGAAGACACACAGAGGGGGCCTGCCAGCAAGGCCCAGGTAAGTTCTATCTACCCTACAAAATAGACAACAATAGGCACAATCTAAAATTCCCCTTCAGCAAACTCAATACAATCACTTGCAATGTGATGAAGGGCTTCCCAGCTGAAATACAAAGAATGGAAAAAGAATTCTTAAGATTTACAGAAAATGCCCACATTTCATACAGATTATCCAACCATGATGCCATTTAGCCAATATATATTCTGATTTGTCAGTTTATTAGGTACATACTAAAAATTATATCTTATACCAAAACTCAAGGGCCATTTTATCAGGTGCACCTACCATATCCGTGCACTTTTTAGGTTTACAGTTGCTGACTTTAGCTCATTGGTTGATGGCCAATTTATTAGCCTCCCTCTACCCCACAGAATGGGACCACCACGTCATTCTCAGTACCACAGTGACTCTGAAATGATACTGGCACGGTGGTGTGTTTTGCGGTTGTATGAGCGTATCAGGTGCAGCAGCATTGCTGAGGTCTTTACACACCTCAATGCCACTGCTGGGCTGAGAACAGTCCTCCAACCAAAACTATTCAGCAATCAGTGCTCTTGTGGTCAGAAACTGACCACTGATGAAGGCCTAGAGAATGACTACCACAAATTGTGCATGGAAAAAGATGAGCCATAGTCTAACTGTACACCTACAAGGTGTACTAACAAGGAAAGTGTCTACTGAAGTTTCCAGTAATTGCCACCTATAACTTGATGTGTTCTGCTCCTACTTTAGTGAAACAGAATGCCATAGACATACATGCGAAGAAAACCAATGTGCCTCCAAATCCAGGCCTCGACTTCTTCCATCTACCTCTCATTAACCAAGCTTCTCCTTCAGACTCAGACAGCAAGGACCAAAGAGTAAGTGAACACTCACAAGACAAAAAGTGTGAGACTAGTATTTCTTTTCTCCATAGCTGCCGGTTGGTGAAACAGCATTCTTTGTATAGTGCGTCGTCATTAGTGTAGTATACCCATCTAAGTGGTCACTGAGCAATGTACTTTCTAGTTGTTAAAGTGAACATGACTTACATGACCGTAAGATGTTTTTAAGGTCAAAGCCAGGAGTAACACTAGAGAAAACCACAAGGATTCAGTTCCACGGCTGCCAGATATACATCTCACTAACACCAACACAGAGATGCCTGGTCCCAAACTGCCAGAAAGAACCATACTTAGGAAAGTGCTCGTGCTGCTCCCTTCACAAAAGGAGAAAGGTGAGACTCAGAAGCCATAGGGTACACTACACTGTAGTAACCATTACTACCTTAGAAACCCAGCCCTTTGGCCCTCCTGAACAGCACTTTTGGCTGTCTCTGTTGGCACACACCTGACTCAACACATGAGCTAATTAAAAAGTAATGTGTGAGTTAAAATAAAATACATTATAATCACTTCATTTCTTCATCTTCTCCTGCCTTTCACACACGTCTCTGTATCATGTTATCACCCACTTTCCTTATAGTAAAAGCTTGCCTTAAGGATCTTGTCTCCTGCCTTTGTTTCAGATGGTCTTCAAGGCCTTTCTGAGGATGAGGATGAGAGAGAGGATGGTCTTCCTGAGAAGAAGGAAACGAGGGAGAATGTCCTGTGTGGAGGTGTGGAGCAGAAGGGAGGAGTAATCGTGAGAGGAGGAGAGAATGAGCCTGGTGAACATGGCTGCCAGCTTAAAGCCACAGAGCAATACCAACTCATTTGGTTTGAACCTGAGGAGGACAAAGGTAATGAGATTCATCAGGATGATAGATTTTCTAACCATTCATGGGTCTATATTCACTATATTATGACACTGCAGGGTCGATTGACACAAGCCCAAGTAAAAGCCACGGCACACTGACCCAACGCTCCCTAACAAAAAAACAACATTATAATGTGGCCAGTCGGCTTTGGCCTGTTCCAGTACAAGAACTGACGAGCCAAAGGAACCAGGGGGAAAAGTGTAAATGAAGGAGAACATTCTAGAATAGTGTGAATGGCAGAGAACTCCAATAATCAATCACACACAGATATGGGACACAAACCCAACAAATGCAAAATTCTAACAGGTCTTTCATTACTGTTATGTCCGTCAAGCGTTCAGCTCAGACTGCTTGAGTTCAAGAGCACAAAGGAAAAGTTAGAAACACACAGAGGAGAACATTTGAAAAATGTTTTTTTTTAAATAAACAGGCTTTACAAGACGTTCAGCACAGACACATTTGAGAATTATAAAATATGAAGGCCGGCCAATTTATAGCAGTAAAGAACATGGTTGGCTTAGGGCCATTGTTTTTTGTAATCTTAACAACTATTATTTTCTATTATGTTATTAAATATAATTATCACTGCAGTCGTGATTTTATAAGCCACTGAGTCAACTAAATGCACCTCAAGAAGTCCTATTGTGTTATATCATATTCTGGATTGAAGTTTGGAGCTGTATTATTCTCTCTCTCTCTCTTATACACATATATATATATATATATAAATAAAAGGAGTGGAGGAGTTGTCTTCACATCTCTTTCTTTGGACAGTAACTATATATATATATTATATATATATATATATATATATATATATATATATATATATATATATATATATATATATATATATATATATATATATATATATCTCGTTACTGTCCAAATAAAAAAACGTTTCTCCTTTTTTGTCGATTTTTATTTCTCTACGTCATTTGAACACGGCACTGTTCCTTTACTTTACTTTATTTTGACCAATAGAAATGCCCCAAAATCAATTAGAGTAAAATCGCTTTACATTAACTTACATTAAAAGTTAAGGGTGTTTTTGCCCTCGCCTGTAAAGTTATCATTTTGGAGATGCATGTTTTTCTTTGGACAATGACGATATGTGTACTCAGACAAAATAAATATACACTCCTAATTCATGATTGAAAGTGTAAATCTCACTTTCTCATGGCACATCTTGTTTGTAGGTAACATGCTGACAACTGCAAACTGATCAACCAAAACGTAAACGTGAGAATGCTGCCAGAGAGAGATCTGGACTTGTTCTGCAGATATTAGGATAGATTAATACAGTTCCAATCCAGAATTTCATATAACACAATAGGGCCTTTTGAGGTGCATTCAGTCGACTCAGTGGCTTATAAAATCATGACCGCGGTGGAAACCTCTTGAGAAAAGATAAATCTATGATTTTACTGGCTGGTTATGCTCAACTTAGCTTCATTTCTGAGAAGGAATGCAGAAAGCAAAGCAACAACGTACAGGCAAATACATCATGCTCGTTTTTCACAGGCTACTTAATATCGAGTCCTGTGTCTGGTCATTTTTCATCCAGATGTGATGACAACTTCTCCACTCTTATTTGTTCACATTCAAGTGTCCCCACATGGAATCAAAACAGGCTAAGCCTTACAGGTCTGAAGTGGTTCCTTCACTGTAGCTACACTATCACAACAGCAGCAATGAAGGAAAAGCACAGCCTCCCTCTGAGGAGTGATCACAGCCTCTCCATGTACGGATCAACCTGGGCCTGGCTGCAGCTAAATAGAGCCTTTAGAACAGGGTGGGCGGCGGGGCGAGCGACGGGGGAGCAGCAGGGCTAGTTGACAGCAGGGTGCTGAGGAGATCTCTGGGGGTGATATGATAAATAACAGCGCACTAGCTGAAGTTTGCACGTCCCCTGCAAGGTTCTGGGGCCAGACCACCAAGGCCAAAACACTCTCTACAAGTGCAGTGAAAACTAGACTGGCAGGGAGACCAAAGGAGGAAAGAAAAACAGACAAGTTTACAGAAAATCAGTGTCATTTTGCTCTCATACCCTCAAAAAGCAGAAGACAGAAAGGGGTGAAGATAGATGGTTTCAAGGCCTGCCACATCAGCAAACCAAACAGTAATCAGTTGTCTCATTTTGTGTAGCGAGTAAGACTTTTCCAAAACAAATCCTCTAGCATATTGAATTTCTGCAGAGGTGGGATTTCCACTACCAGTGAGATTCACACTGCTTAATTCTGCTGAGAAATAGTTCTGGAATCATTATGGAACTCAAGACTTCAGGAAAGAGAAAATGTAGTCTTAGTAACAGGGTGAATTTTTGGAACTTAACCCCTATATACCAAAAAGCACCCTGTAGTTACTGTTGTATACCTATGTGTGATTTACATTAAATAACTGTTCAAATGTACATAATGACATGGTTAAATCATTAATTCCATTTACTTTTACATACTTTTGATTGAAATTCCTCTGCTTGTTTTAGTTTTCTATGATTATTAAACATATGCACTGGGCTTCCTTCCTTGTTGGACATTTTTTCCAAGGAAGTACATGAAGTCATACAGAACAGAATTTGACAAGAGTTTATTATTGATTTGTATAATCAGAGTGACGACTGATTTGTGACTGAAATTCCTAATGATGTACGTTCTGGTCAAAATGTTAGTTTGTGACACAAACCAAATAAAAATCCTCATCAGCTTCAATCGGCTTTGTAAGAACACATTCTTAGCATATCAAATAAACACAACAGCATTCAGAAATTGTGTAATTAATGAATAAGAGTAGATAAAACACTTTGAGTTGGCATTCAAGGGTTAATATGAAATTGCAACATGCTTTTGCTATTGTTAGTGAACACTGTGACTTCTGTTTATTTCCATTTCAGAGTATCAGACTGCCCCGGGCCTACTGCCTCCCCTCGTAGGTCGCAGGGGTCCTGGCAAACAGAGCTCTATGGCACTCTACAGACAAGACCCCCTCGACCCCACAGACCAGTCCGAGTCTCAGCCTGGCATCACCCGAGGCAGCCTTCCTTTGGTGCTGAGAGGTAACACACAAGTGATTTTTCAAAACCTTGTAAAGAGTTACCTAACCAGCTGAAAGATATCCAGCAGTTATCCAAAGAAACTGGTTCTTTACTTTTCCTTTCAAATCCTTTGTGAATACTACCTGCGTTAAGGGTTAGATGAGTTGTAATTTGACTCAGTCCTTGCCTCTCCATTCAATCAAAAGATATGATGTTACCCATGAAGGCAAGCAGCCAAGGAAAGCATGCTTCTTTAGAACACTAGAACATAGTCACAGAGTCCAAATCCAGTTAAGTGATTAAACACATAGCGACTGATTCCACAACACACAGCAGAAGTAACACTGAGGGATTCGGAAAGTCATGTAATCTTTTCCTTGATTTCATAATTCCCGATTCGTCTTCTGCTCCACTCTATTGTGTGTTTTTCAGAGTGTGAAAAGGGCAGAGCACTGGGCACCTTAATAATGGGTCCTGCTGGGGAAATCATACGCTTGTCTTTCTGGGATGACTTCACGGACACTGAGGACCACACAGTTCTGGATGATGCCACTAGAGAACATGGTAATCAACTCTCTACCTGACTTTTTACTTTTTTGTCCATAGACCACATGAATAGCGCTGCTGTTCTGAAATAATAGAGAAAGAAAACTGAAATATTATAATGTGGTTTGTTTTAAAGTTGGTTTCTACAGATGTAGCACAAGGGCTGGTAACAGTCTTTTAGTGGAAAGTTTGGGTCAAGCAAAGTGTTGCGGAGAGGGTGAAGAGGTCAACTAGGCATGAGAAAAGACAAAAACGGTGGAGCCAGTCAAGAAAGAAAGGGAGGAAACAACCTGCATAATGTGCATTTGTCTATCTAAAGTTCTCAGGGTTATGACGTCCGAGGGAGTTTTGGAGCAGCCTTGGACGATCTTGCTGGAAGAGCAGACTACACATCCAGGTTAGTGTCTGCCAAAGTAAGACATCACCATCGATCAGTAGTGCTAATTTCACAATACAGCATGACTGTGTTTGTAAGGGACACCACAAAGTTGGTGGAATGGTAAATGGAGTCATTGAACTGGCTTCAAACCGCATTTTTCAAGGAGACTATTGAGTTGAGTGTGCTGGCGTTAAGTCACTGGTTCATTCCTCATTCCATGCCACTATATTTGAAGATATGATCAGCAGAATGGTTTTCCTCAAAGACTCCATAGTACCACCACTGCCCCATACCAAGTGCTAGCACACACATATGAACACATACAGGTAAAATTAATAGCATATTACACACACATACAAGACAGAGGGGGAGGGGGCTGTGTGTATGCTCCACATCTGGTAGTGTTTTGCAGGAGTGAGGTATCCCGGCCGGAGAAACTCGATCCCCCCCCAGGCCAGGGCCTAATCCCAGCCCTGGAGTCTGTGTGACTGACAGAGGCTGTGTTTTCTCAAGCCGACCTCTGGAGCTGCTCTGTTTCCTTTATCCTGTCACTGGTCAGAAACCCAAACCCCCAACCAACCTACTCTCTTACCCACCCAACCCCCTTCCCTTCCCCTATCCCCTCTATCTACCCACGCTCTATCCTTCACCACTTCGCCCCTTTCCCTCCCCAAAGCTGGGCCTCCTCAGAAACAGACACTTTCTAAATAAAAATTCTTTACGCAAATGGCCAGTATAGGCTCTATATGCTGGAGTAAAGTGGCCCAGCTCAAGAGCTTATGTGGAATACTACGATGAAATGCTGCTTAATAATCTTGTGTGGTATGTTTTGGACTGAAGCAGCATAACAACCTCATACAGTGTCAGCAATCTGCACTATTTTCACTTGAACTTTGATAGGAGAGAATAAAAAAAACTCAAAAATATAAGCCATGCTCTGGAGAAGCTTCTACATGCCAGGCAATTCCCTGCCACGAAAAAGCAGCCAAGTAAATTAAATCAAACATATTTGAGTTTCACATTTCAGCAAGTTCAGACACAAACAGATAGACATGGCTGCTAATTTAAGCATTCAAAAAGATCATTGCTGTAGACACTTCTGGGTGTTAATCTGAACTCTAAAGCCAATGCGTGTGCCCGTGGAATTAGCAGGAGATGTTTTATGCCTGGCTGTCACAACACTGACAACGTGCTAACAAGTTTGTAACCGAAAATAGTTAGTGTAGCAGAGTCAACACATTGCGATCTGGGGTGTAAGGACTCTCAGGGTTACACTCTTAAAAATAAAGGTGCCAAACAGAACCAAAATGGGTCCTTTGGAGTGAAGCCATAGAAGAACCATTTTTGGTTCCCTAAAAAACCTTTTTGGTATGAGTGAAAAAGCATTTTAAGTTAAAGGAACCACTACATAATGCAAAGGTTCCATAACAAATGTTCAAGCAATGAACCATTCAGTAGCCTTCATATTTAAGAATGTGCTTATAAAGTAAGCCTAGACAAGAAAAGAAGTTTGAAAGAATTCTGGGAATTCTGTGGCATGTTCATCTGAGGTCAAAACAAACAAGAACTACAGTTATACAGGCTGATCAAACAGTTGTTAACAGTTGGGTCAGAAACTAGAACCACTACAGGGCATTATGTCTAGTGGACCAGGCCCTAAAGCTTTTAATGGGTGCTTTGGGAAAGCGATTTTAGAGTGAGACTGTACAATTTAAGGGGAACATACTATTGCAGTCAGACATGATCAAAAGCCTGCGTTTAAAATATGACATTAAAACACACTAATACCAGGTGAGCAGGAACACGGGTGCTAATATGAGACGATCAGGTTCAACCCTTGACATAAAACACTTAAGTGTTTCATTTACACAGCAAATAACTTTGGCACTAAAGAAAACTGCATATGACCACAAATAGTTGCCTACATGAAGGAGAGCCTGAAGAATGCTTCTGATTTTTTCCCCCATTTTACAGTTCTTAAGTTATTTGAGCTTTTAAGTCACTCTGGAGAGGGAACAGTAAAGGGACCAGAATTTACACAAGCTATCTGTACCATCAGCTTGAGCCTGATTGGGGAGAAAAGGTGTGAAATAAAAGTGCCACTTCAGGTTAAAGCGATATGTAGTGGCCTACATTCCATTTCCACTGAATGCTTAAAGAGGGGTCTGGCAGGGGTGGAGGGGCTTTCATAGAGAGAGAGAGAGAGAGAGAGAGAGAGAGAGAGAGAGAGAGAGAGAGAGAGAGAGAAGGCAAAAGAGAGAGATGAGAGTGAGATGAGGCAAAAATGAGAAAAGAGAAAGTAAGACAGTAAGAAAGGGGAGAAAAAGAGACATTAAAAAAAAGAGTAAGGGTAAAAAGAGTGAGATAAAGAAGGAAAGAGAGAAAGAAAAGGTAAGAGAGGAGGAGAGAAAGACAGAGAAAGTGTTAGAGAGAAACAGGAGACAAAGATAGAAGGGGGAATAAGAAGAGAGAGTGAGACAAAAACAGAAAGCAAGAGAGAGAAAGAGGAGAAGAGAAAGAGGGGGATTAAATAAATGAGAGACAGACAGTATTAGTATGCAAGTGAGTGAGTGGAAGTAGAGCGAGACAGTAGGGGGACGGAGACTGAGAGAGAAAACGGCCGATTTTTGTTGCCATTACGTGGGATTTGAGTCATGGTGGATGAATAATAGGGGCGGCTGATTGAGTGGTGGTTCAGTTTAGGGTGTGCGCGTGTGTGTGTGTGTGAGATCAGAGAGGCTGGAGGGGTGAGTGGAGCGCGGAGAGACGATCACAGCCGGGGTTTCGCTCACTGTGAACGCATTTCCCCAAAAATGTGGAACAAAGTGCAGCCCAGCTCTCTCGAGGATGGGGTCGATGCTGCACTCAACAGGGCCTGAACAGCCAGAGAGAGGGGCTCCCCCTCACTCTCTCTCTTTCAGTCTATCTGCTTAACACACCCTTTTCCCCTTCTCCCTGACTTCAAAGCAGTCCTGGAACCCATTAAAACAGACAGACTCGTCGAAAAATAAACGCTGCCTCGCTCGTGTGGTGGTGCAGAGGGAAACGGCCCTGCGTGTGCGTGTGTGTGTGTGTGTGTGGAGGGCTGTAGGCTGCAGTCCACTGTGCTCTGCTGAGTCTGATCTACCCACAGGCGTAAAGCAAATACCACAGATCCTATAGGCAAACACTGAGCATGCTCACTGAGTCTCAGGGCTCTGGGCAAAGAGTACATAAAACAAACATGTGAACATTTGAAAGAGTGCGTCCATGCATGTGAGTGTGTGAGTGTGTGTGTGTGTGTGTGTGTGTGTGTGTGTGTGTGTGTGAGAGTGTGTGTATGTGTGTGAGAGTGAAGGAAAAAACAGTAAAAAAAAAAATAAAAAAAGAAGAAGCAGTTGATTCTGGTGCTCACTGTGCAGTATATCAACGTCAATACTTCACTCTTTAGGCCAGATTTAAGGGAACATTAAAGTTTTTGTGGAAATAAACACCTTAAAGACAGTCTATACGGTTGCTGTTCTATAGTAAGTATGGTATACATGGTTTAGTGTTCAGTGTGGAAAGGACTAATCTAAGAGCTCCCTCTATTGGAATGAAGCTGTATTACTTCGGGGAGTGATGTATAGGCTGTGTATACAATATACATTGATTTCATTATTGTTAAACCTGAAAAATAATACCTTGTTTTAGTTACTTCTAAGCACAATCCGTCATATGTTTTAAATGACAAAAATATTTTTCTTCTGTAAACTCAATATAATGAGTTTTGCCTCTAAAAAGTTTTCTGATTTTTGGCTTTGTCACTGTGCTCCAGTGGGCAGGGAAAAAATAACATTAAACCAATAATGTCATATCACCACCCCTACCTGCCAGAGACCACTATACTAGACCACCACAGACTTTTACAGATTCACGTTGACTTTAAAACCAACAGTCCTACAGATTATGAAATGTAATCTTCAGCTTAGATGTCTTGATGGCATTTTGTCTCTTTCCTACTAGTACAAAAGCAATGAAGACGTAAGGTCAAAAATAAGCGGACACCTCTTAGTGAGTTTTAGCAATATCCACCGCTAATAGACATAATGAAGCATACAACCATGCCATCTCCTCAGACACTGACTGTAGAACTGATCTTACTAAAGAGCTCAGGGACTTTCAATGTCATAGGATGCAACTTTTCCGAGTCAGTTTGCCGAATTTCTGCTCCGCTAGAGCCTCTCTGGTCAACTGTAGAAGCTGTAATTGGGAATTGGGAACATCTAGCAGGCCACAGAAAAGAACCGCCAAGCGCTAAAGCAAGTTTACCTGCCCAAAATACATAGTGTCAACTGTAAAGATTAGTGGAAGAGGAATAATGGTCTGCGGCTGTGTTCCATGGTTTGAGCTGAACCTTTAAGCTCTCTACGGCTTACAATGACATTCTAGAGAATTGTGTGCTTCCAACTTCGTGGCAATAGTTGAGGTAGGCCCTTTCCTGTTTTAGCATGACAATTCCCCCGTAAAGAAGCCAATAAAGAAATGGTTTGCCAAACCTGATGACTAAGAACCTGTCTGGTTTGCATACAGGCCTGACCTAAACCCCATCTGACACCTTGGAATGAAATGGAAAGCCAGCTGCAAGCCAGGCCTTATTGCCCAACGCTAATGCCTAATGCTCTTGTGGCTGAATGAAAGCGCATCCCCACAGCCAAGTTCCAACGTCTAGCAGAATGCCTTCTGAGAAGATTAGAGGCTGTTATTTCAGCAAAGCAGAGAACAGCTCTACATTAATGTGTCTGTGGTTTTGGAAAGGGATTTTTAACAAGCATCTATGGATACGATGTTTGGGTGTTCACGTACTTTTGACCATGCAGTGTTGGTGGTGTATTTTGTTTTCTCAAAAGCCCAGGAGCTACAAGGCTCACTTGAGTGAGTATGCATCCATCAGCAGTGCTGCAAGAATGTGCAGTGTTTTGGGTTCAGTAAAGTGTGACCTCACAGGTCAACTAGGGTCATGGAAGAGCAAGGTTTATGTTTTCACGTTTGAGACAGTTTGGAAGGAACAAAACGGGTCTCTGTTTGTATCATGTAAACATCATGGCGCTGCTACAGAAAAAAAATGCCCTTCTGTTTAGGCCTAACAAAAAAGAAATATACAGCTTACTTGAAGTGGGATATTTGGTTTAGGAAAAATGCACATTCCATGTATCATTTTTTTAAACCAATGTTTCTCTAAACTGCAGGCACAGAGCGCTCTGTGCATTCTTTCCTTTCTATGACTTATTGGTAACCTAATTCCTACTTAGTGCAGAGGATTAGTACATTAATGTTGTTTAATGCACCATCGCTAACCACGAGTACACTTTCGTTAAAAAGAAGCCATGTCTACAAATTGCATTGCTCATCAGAACTTTTGAAAACTGAATTTTCTTACTTTTCAGTAAGAAAAATACATGCAAAGGATTTGATAACAAAAACTAAGCTATTTGTTGGCTATTTGCTAATACTTTAGCAAATCCATCCTTATTCATAGAGGTTTAGGCCTTTTCTGGATATTTCTTTCGTACCCATTTTGGAACTGCCTCTGTCTCAACTTTTTTGGAACGTACTGGAAAATTTCAGAATGTGCATATATTTATAAAAAACAATGAAGCTGTTAAGATAGAACACTAAAAATCTGTTCTCTTTTAAATACAGGTTGAAGTGGATTTACAAATCACTTCTTTGTGTTCTTATTTGCATTTTGTTTATTGTCTCAATTTTTTTTTGGAATTGAGGTTTGTAAAAGAATTTTAAAATGTCTGTTCTGCTCTTCCTACAGACAGACGGAATTCCAGTGAACTGGAGGCTGAGCCAGATCACAAGGAAGAAGCTAGCTCTAACCAAGAGGTACGGGTCTAAATGACAAGCTCCAGAAGCACCTGAAGAACCAACTACCTTGCTGCAGAACATCTGCTCAAAGGATGATGTCTTATTACTTCACAGTGACTGATCAGCCCTGAGAAATAAAGACAGCTAAAACATAGTTTCTAAATACGCCAAGGATCACCCCTTAACAGAATCAACTGTACTGCTGCCAGGCAGATTTGATGATCTATAAATCTGCAAGGGCCTGAAAGAAGTACCGGCCAGCTGAACTAAGAACAATGAGTTATAATTTGTGAATGCTCTTCTGGAATTTTACACTGCTGATATGATTTTCACACTGCATGCCTGTGTGTACGCTTTCTAAGGACAGACCTGCTGCTGCTGAACATACTGAAGCAGTGAAGAACGCCGAACGTGGTGCAGATGGAAAAAGAATGGGAGAAGGACAGGTGAGTGTTCATGCCTCATCTCACTTGTATATACTGCAGCACCTGGTCTGGTGAGGTGTAATGTAATCACATCCAATCTAATCTCTCAATTTCTGCAAAGGCCTGTGCACCTGAGCAAAGATCAGGAAAGCTGAACCCCTCTATAGAAAACCAACCCTATACCAAAGGTAAGCAGTAGAATACTCACCTGTGTCATGTGTAGAGCAAGTACTGATCTAAGAAGATCCCTTTATATTCCTGCTGATTTTAATCTCCAATGATGAAAGCCTTTTCTGCACTTACTACATTAGTAATAACACACTAGCATGGCAATAGTCATCTCTGCACTGACTCCATTCTTCAAAACCTACATGAAAAATAAAATCAGTACTCTAATACGCAATAACTATGCCATATAGTAATTTTAATGCAGAGACTACTTCTGGTATTATTGTGAGCCACAACTCTGCAACCTCTCACACACTACACTAAAAATATTATATGTCCAAAAATATGCAGACCCCTAATTTATGAATTCAGCTTTAAGGTGCACCACTTGCTAACAGAGCATTCAGTTTTTTGTATAATCTCCATAGAAAAGCAATGTCAATAGAACAGGCCACTCTGGAGCATTGGAACGGTGTTCTCTGAAATGATCAGAGCACCATGCAACCATGTGATGAGCTGGAGCGATGTCAGTGATCCAGAACTTCCATCATCAGTACCTAACCTCACTAATACACTTGTGCCTGAATGCAATCAAATTCTCAAAGCAAAGTTCCAACATTCCTAGAAGAGCTAGCTTCTACTGCAACAATGGGGGGGTTGCAAACTTCTAGTTTATCCTTGATCTCAGAAGAAATGTTGGAAGAGCAGGTGTCTACAAACATATGGACATACTGTATTATAGTTGGTGTAATACGCTCAGTACCACTGTTCAGCATGTACAAATCATGCTGGACCACTGAGAACATTGAGGAAGTTCTTAGTTTTGGTCTTTAAAGTTTAACTTGATTGAACAAAGTGTAAAATGCAACACTGAGATCTTACAAATAGGCCACTTTCATATATATTAAAATAAGATGTGTGGTATGTTTAATATTCCAAATCCTAATAAGTGTAGTTACTGGAACCTGATTGTATGTCAGTAGGGTTTTTTGTACATACTGGCTCTGCTTTCTAGCATATGACAAAAAGATATGTGGTTTTGCCTTTAGGGGAAGATGTTGAGATAAAGAGAAGAGGAAGGACACATGGTCTGCAGCCTGAGGGTGGTGCGACACCTGGGTCACCAAAGCCCAAAACCACGTCTGCTAGCAGCCCTCAAAAAACAACTCTATCCACCCCCACAGCTGTGGAGGAACGTATTCATAAAGCGAAGCCTGGAAGCCAGACAAACACAAACAAAGATAATATGTAAGTAAAGCTGTTAAAGTATGGAATAATACACCACATAATACTGTTTATATCACAAATGCCCTTTCTCTCTGTATATTCAGCACTTTAAAAACAACTGAGGGGCAAATAATTCTCCTTTATATACCATCCCAAGAAAAATACAAATACAGCAGCAGCCTGGCTGCACATTATATTTTAAATATGATGACGAAATACTACTTATACTAGAGCAACAGCAGAATTTCTCCAAGATCCCTCAGAGTTCTCTCTGTATTTGGTCACATTTCTCTTTCACCTTCTACTTCACAGTCAAATAAAACTTTCTCCCATGCCTGTGCTGTGGCTTTGTTTTGGGTGTACACACACTCACACACACACACAAGGTCGCAGCATAAGGTCAGAGGTCAGGCTCGGGTCAAACAGCCCGGCTCCGCAGGGTTTGGGGTTCATTAATATCTCGTCTAATTACTGTTTGCATTCCTCTCTCGCCCGTCTCGCCTCTGCATCCGCCTCACTCTCCATCACTCTTTGACTGTGTCTCAAGTTTCGGCCGCGGCCCCTCTCAGCCCCCTGTGAGCTGTGAGAAAGCAGAGATTAGAGCGTCTCTCTCCATCATAGCGCTTTATCACTAAATCTCTCCCACTGACTCCCTCCCTCTGTCTCGCTATGCTGTATTTCAGCCCTAACACCCTGCTGAACCTTTATCACCGTCAATCATGTGACTCCAGTTAAGTGTTTTATAGGCTTTTCTTCTCGATTTTGACAGCAGGTCCCAGTTCAGGAAAGCAGGTGGAGGAGAAGAGGCAGAAAGTACCCAAATAAGGAAAGTAAAGAAGGAGGGAGAGGTTGATCAGCATGTCAGAGGAGGAAGAGAGAATAAGAATCCACAGAAGAAGACTGTACAAACAAATATGGACTCAGAAGAGTCAGAAGACGCCGTTTACACTGCAGACACATCTCCTGGCCCAATACTAGTGAGTCATACTGCAGATTACTGTACTGGCAGTGATTAATAACCTCTCATTGCCAGGGCCTGTCTTCATGCCTCTTCTTGTTATGTCTGCAGAAGAAAAAGAAAACAGCGGAAGAGGGTAAGAAGCCAAATGCATCCACAAGTCAACCAAAGGAGTCTGCAAAGCCACAAAACAATGTGAACAAGGTGAAAAAGAAAACCAAAGGGCAAGCAGCATTCGTTGTTGGTACGTTTTACTATTACTCCTCTGCTCTGTTTTTATTTATAAGTACAAAGTTGTACAAGGAGTTTCTCTTGGTGCAGGTGTATACATAAATTTCATTTAAAGGAATAGATAATGCATAATAAACAGCAAAAATATACAAATTAGATAAAAACTGTGCAAAAGTTGTTGGTTACGAATATAGCTATAAGTTACACAATATGTACTGTTAATGATGCTAGTATTTGATATATATATATATATATATATATATATATATATATATATATATATATATATATATATATATATATATATTTATACATACATACACACACACACACACACACACACACAAACAAACAATGAATTCAAAACATGCTGTTTTTGCAGTTTGTTTTCCATATATGAACTCTATGGACTGGGGAGTGATGTGAAACATTCGCAATGTTTACATCTAATTTTTTTTATTTCTAAAATGTACAAAGTGCAGCCAATCACAGTAGAATTATATGGGAGGCTCCTTATTTGTAGGATATTTGTCAGAAGATTATGGCTATGGGAAAAAAGCTGCATGCATAGTGGTTGGTCCACATTTTTAGAGATCTCACTAAGTGCTGAGTGGTGGTAAACACGATTCCAATATTCCAACCAGTCATTTTTCATCTGTCTCAGGTAAACCAAGGCAGATACAGGAAGTACAGCAGATTGCGAAGGAAGCAGATCAACCAGAGATGTCTGAGAGGGCAACGTTCAAAACAGAGGAAAAGGAAAATGAAGCTATGCATGACCACTGCTGCAGTGCTCCTGGACACAGTCTGGACACTGATCTAGTTTCTGTATATCAAGAGGACCATACAGATGCCGCTTCCCCCAGGACACATAGCTCTGCCACAGTCTCCTCCAGAACACATAGCTCTACTGAGTTCTCCTTCAGAATGCATGGCTCTGATGCGGCTTCCTCCAGAGCACACAGCTCCGCCGGGTTCTCCTTCAGAATGCATGGCTCTGATGAGCTCTCCTCCAGAACACATGGCTCTACTGCAGTCCCTACAGCCAGAGAGGGCTATCGGAGAACCAGTACAGCAGCAGAGGCTAAAGCCTGTAGTCCAGCACCACTCTCACTCACCCAGCTGCCTTCTCACTCTGCAGCCCCAACCCACCATCCTACTTCAAACCCCACCAAATCCGAGTCAGGTGTTGATGTGAGTCTTTGTTGAATTATTCTCAGGCTCTGTGCTGCCCTCTAGAGTATCACAATATAATACTCCAAAAACAAAACCCAGCTCTTCTGGAGGTGGGTTGCACTTCTCTGACCAAACATGTCCACTCTGTATCAATGACCAATTGTGATCCAGTTTCCTCAAGACATCTTAGCACATTTATAATCATATGGTACCACAACTGTTATTAGAATGTTGTAGCAGTAAGGATGACGTCCATTTGGTTTTGCGCTGAAGTTGAGGCTATTGCACCAAATAAGTAATGTTCACCAATTAGCAATGTACTAATTGCTGGACTAAATCATCACAAATCATGTTGCCCCACACAGTTGTCAAGTAATATCAAATAGACATGCTTCTGTGTTGTCTAACACTGTTTGATATACTGTTATCTATACAAATGAACAAAAGTGCAGATCAAACTAGAGAAGTGCACTTCCTGCAGAAAACAGTGACTGTACAGCCTAAGGTGTTGCTATGTAGTTGCTATAGTGTCTCTGGTGGTTGCTAGAGAATTACTATGGGATTCCAGGTAGCTGCTAAGGTGTTTATATGTCGTTATTATGGTATCTTGGGTGGTAGAATGTCGCCAAGTGGTTGTTAGGATGTTGCTAAGCAGTTGCTACAGTGTTCCAGATGGTGTCTTGAGTATCGCTTATTGATTTACATGTTGCCCAGGTGATTGCTCAGGTTTTGCTAGACAGTTACCAAGATATTCCAGGTGGTTGGTAGGGTGTTACTTCATAGTTGCTACAGCATTCTAAGTCGTTCCTTGGTTGCTGTAGTATCACAGATGGCTGATAGGGTGTTGTTAAATAATCACAAACCATGTTGCCTCACAAAGTTACTAAGTAATCTCAAATAGACCTGCTTCAGTGGTATCTGACACTGTATAACAATGTTATCTACAAAAATGGACAAAAGTGCAAACAAATGAAATGTTTGAAACAGCTGCTATTACCATTTGTAGCTATATGGCCTAGTTTTGATTTCATGATACTAACCTTTAACAAATAAGCTTGTATCACTTGTTAGCCTCATAAATGCAGTGCAAGACTTAAAAGGCAAAATTCTGAAAGCAAACATATCTTGCCGCCTGAGAACATTTGGGGGAAGTTGTAAATTTGACTGACTAAACTACAGATTTACCACTTAAAACAGTTTGAAAAACCTTACACAAACAACTATAATCAGTTAAGATGAATCCATTATGCGTATAACCCAGCCCATGAGACACAGATGGATTATATCTCCTCAGGCTAACTACAGCGAAGAGGCCATCAGCCTGAGTGACAGTAAGGCTGCAGTGCAGGCCGAGAAGGCTGAACGCCGCAGACTCGAGGTGGAGAGGAAGAGGAAGGAGAAAGAAGAGGAGTGGAGGAGGCAGCAGGAGAAAGAGGAGAGAGAAGAGAAAATGAGGCTGGAGCTGGAAGAGGAGCAGAGACAGAGAGCAGAGCAGGCCAAGTACCCTCACAGCCTAGACTAAAGACTCCCAGCAAAAACACATAACCAAAGTGGGGGAGAAAATTTGATACCAATGTTCCGATTTTACAATGTACTTTACAGGTTAAGGAAACTTGGAGAAGAAGAGGAGAGACAGAGACAGGAGCAGAAAGAAATGGAGAGACAGAGAAGGGAGAAGGCAGAGATGGAGAGAGAGAGGAGGAGGCAGGAGGAAAAGAGGAGGCTTCTGGAGCGGCTTCAGAGAGAGAGGCAAGAAGAGGAGGAGAGAAGAGCAGGTACGGCTTTCTGTACACTGGAGACTGAAATCTGAGAATATCTGGATTCAAATCTGAGAATATCTTGATTCAAATGCTGAGAGTAGGGCTACGTTCACATTACAATCCTATTGGCTCAATTCTGATTTTTTGTTCAGATTCAATCTTTCCGCCTTGATGGTTCACATTCAAGTTCATAAATGACCTAGATATGTTTTTAGCGTGTTAGGCCTCTGCCATGACATAACCCACAAGCACACCTTCTAATGTACAATATAAAGTAACATCACGCAAATGATCCACACGTGTCATGAAAACCAAGCCTTCAACAAAAATGATTTGCTTTAATCAGCTCTCAACTGTTCATGATTAGGGCAAGAAGGCAAATAAAGGCCAGATGCACAAATGTGTTTACAACTAAACTTGGGTTAGCCGCTGTTGTCACGCTGCCAGCACTGGATGATGGCCAAAATGTACGTATGTACAATGGGGGTGAATAAAACACAGATTTTGGTGGCGTACTCCTAAGGAAAAAGTGAGGATACTTTAAACTTATGCAGCAATTCAGAACAGATTGATGCAATGTATCAAATCCTTTGAAATACACATTATTAAATATTAATTTATCTTATGCGTCCAGTTTACTCTCCAACACTGGAGGTTTGCATTGCACTGAGAGAGAGAGTCAGTGGCAGCCTGATCCACAAGATCACATAAGCTCTCTCTCTGTATCAAAAATAAGGAGTGAGCTGATAATGGCACCTTTTTCCCCCAATACTCCAGAATCCATTATCAAAGTCAAAAGACCCAAGACATGCTGAGTTTAATAGATTCAAGAGACCATCCAGAGGAATAGAACAAAAGTAACGCGCAGAGATACAGTGCAAAAAACGTTTACGAGACTTGGTATGCAGGCTGTACAGACAAAATAATCACTGGTAACATGTAGATTACTGGGGTGGCAGCGATCTCTGGTGGCCAAAATCACAGCTGCCACACTTTCAGAAGTGCTGCTGTGTGCTTTACTGTCTATCTGTGTAAAGATCACCTTCTCAAAGACCTGCATGTGTGCCAGCACAAGATAGAAGATGCATGAACGTGTAACAGTAGGGTTTTTTATACACGATACTCTACAGTGAAAATAAGAATTTCATAACTATGAATTTGTGTAGCTGAGTTAAAGCGCAGGCAGCAGGAGGAGGAGGCTCAGAGGGAGCTGGAGAGGAGGAAACTGCAGGAGATGGAGGAGAGCGAGAGGCTGGAGTACTTGCGTAAAAAGCAGGAGGAAGAAGAGGAGAGGAGGAAGGCTGCGGAGGAGAGGAGGAAAGCAGAGGAGGAAGCAGCAATGCAGATGGAAGAGGAAGCCAGACTGCTAGCTCAACTGACTGCCAAGTACTTCACATTTTCAGTTCTCCTTTAACTACAGTCTGGTTCTGAAACTCTTCACAGTCTCTGTCTAAAGATAAAGATGTTAAAAATATATACATACTGCATATTTCCCTCTCACAGGCAAAGGGCAGCACTGGAACACCAACTCAGGTTTCACCGAAGTCTTTTTGTAGAAGCAGGGGGTCTGGAGCAGACACAGGATATCTCTCGGCCCTGGGTTTTCTCCTACTTCAATCTGCTGAAGTTACTGGGCTTAGCAGAACCTCCAGAGGAGCTAGTGAAAGATGTGCTGTGATTTTCAACACAACTTGTAGTATTAAATGTAGTATTACATCATCATATTAAAAGCAGGTAACTGTAGTTTTCACTGCCTGGGTTTTTTAAACACTTACTAATACTAATGATAATTTCTGCTGTTTTCTTGGGAAAATAAGCATTCAAAACAAAAAAAAAAGCATACAAAACACAAAAAAAGGAAAGCCAGTCTGGATTTCCTTAGTAAACACTTTTGTTTACAGAAGCGGTAAAAATAATTGATGAAGTAAATAATGAAACATCAGTTTATCCAAATTATTTAAATCAATAAAATTCCATGCACACACAAAGCATCTTACCTCTTTAGCAGTTGAGTTGTGGTCATAAATTTTTCTGCTGATAGGAAATCTCAAGGAATCCACATGATCACCGTAGCAAAAGAAATAGCATAATAAGCAAGGACAAGTACATTATTACATTAATATTACAGAAAAACTGTCTTACCTTGTGTGGAACAATCTCTCATTCCACTGGCAGTCATTTCATCCTCATCTTAACATGTGTAAAGAATATTTGAAATGCATGTTTCAAATACATGCCATTCACATGGAAACATATGCTCTGAATGGGCTGAATGATTAACTGTTTTTATATCAAAACTCCAATTTGAAAGCACAATTTCCAAATCGTAAGAACTCAAATTGACTTATAAATAAAATTCAACCTTGGCAGAGAAGGCACAAGTACAGCATGTGATCTAATTTTGATTTTACAAATCAAATAAGCAAAATGGAAACAAAGCACTGCAACTGATTATAATAACTGGTTTACTGATTGCGTAATCAGCTTTAGCTTGCAGAACACAAGTACTTCATTTACAGCAATTTACAAAATTTACAGCAATTTATCAAACATGAGACACAACCAAAAACAAGCAGAAAATGCCAACAAATACATTAAATATATAGTGCTTGAACAAATAAACAACATAGTTCATCAGTAGTCACAGACTGATTTGGGAGCTCTACAGATTTGGGGCTCACAGCTAAATCTGTAGAGCTTCTTCAGAGTCATCTGAGAGAGACAAAAAGCAAAGAAATGAAGGACATCACTTACGTCTTAGTTATTCATTTCTGCATTTAATACACATTTGGTTTTCAACAAACTCAAACTTAATAAATTAATACAGTATTCAAATGAGAAAAAAAAAAAAACTGGAAACATTGCATAGGTTGCCATGTCCCGTCAGTAATACAGTGCAGTTATTCAGTCCTCCTCCTTGATCAGTTTCATTGCAAAAAAACAGCAAGATCCGAGTCTTCACTGGTCTTGTGGCCGGCCTAGCCTTGGTCTCTGGATTGCTCTGTTGAAATATCTGTAGGTTTCACCTCCCTGCCCTCTTCCACCAGCGTCCGTTCCAGTGAAGCACTTAGCGCTGAACAAGACATAACAGTATTTTAAGGTTAACAAAATAATGTTCTGAAGTAATGTTTACGTTGTGGTGACATCAAGATTCACATCTTCAGTGCATTATAAATGTTATCACTATATATTGTATTTATTGTGTGTATTCTTGAAAAAAAACCCTTATAGAAATAAAATATGACTAGGCCTCAGCAGTATTGTAGCAGTACACGCTCCAGGTCTCACCTATGCTAGATGGGTCCACTATCTGCACTGGAATTGTCTGTCCGTCTTCCAGTAGTATCTGTGTGACGTCCCCCTCAGTACGCCCGGTCTCCAAGGAGGAGATGTTAACCAGCTGACCCATTTCAAGCAAAGCACCAGGCCCAGGAACAGCTGTAGCCTCTCCAGCAGAGGAGCTAGACTGCAGGAAGGATGAAGGGCTCAGGAACAGAGTGTGTGGGTTTAAGGGGTTTGAGGAGTCCATGGGCTCTGCTTCTGAAACAGGCTGCTGCCCAAAAGAGCCCTCTGCTGGACACATGGCTGGTTGCAGCTGGACACCCTAAAGAGGAATAAACACATATCAGCTACAATGATATAACATATTTCTCAATGAGAACATCTAATTAAATACAACAAGGGTATTGAACTAATATTCTGCAGAAGTCAATCATAACGGCAGAGGTATAAACTGAAGTTAAGGGAAGAGCCTAACAGTATATTACTCAAATGTTTTCCAGTTTATCAGACTCTATTACATTTTTTCCTCTCTAAGATCTAACTCCAATAAATATCTGAAATCAAGACTAATGAAGCTACTTACTGACTATGTTTAGCAAAGGCAATGTCTGTTGCTCCTGTAAGCATTACAGAGAATATGCACAAACTACAGATGAACACTAACGCTGCAGCTGTGAATATGTGTGAAATCCCGGGTGTACAGTCAGTATTTGTACAGTCAGAAAGCATTTACCTGCAGCTGTGCAAAGATCTTGGGCTGGACGGAGGTGAGAGAGCTAAAGAGCTGAACAGCTTCAGGAGAAAGAGTGTCACCGCCTTCTAAAACTCCTTCCTCCTGTGAGTTCACTGAGAAAGGTAACCAATGACGCTTCCCTTAACTTTTTAATGTAGTTAAACGGCATATGTATAGCAACAATTGATGGATGGACATTAAGGGAGAATTTCGCCAATTTTTCATGATTTCTGCATAATTAAATGGCTAAAATGTAAACAAAGTCATTCAGAGTGGTCTGGAGTGAAATGCTCTGTTCTAGAGAAACATACCCTACCGAAGAGTTTAATACCTATAAAAAAGCTCCCTCACAGAAAGATATTACATGAAATGGTAACGAATACACTCCATGATGTCCGAGACACTGTTTTATGATGGTTTTATTACAATGTTTTTGCCCAAAACATATTTTCTAACACATTCACTGCAAAGAGAAACTTGCTTTTTAATTTAATTTTTTTATGAATTTATCACCGTTTTACCATTATCAACATTACATATAAAACTTTCAGAGTTTTCAAAAGTTTCAGAAGGTTCACTGGTGGTTTTGGATAGTTTGGATGGCTATATTTGTGTTGTAGACACAGCAATCCCTGGTTTCTGTCACCACCACTGTAAAGAAATACAGTATGTTTCTCTGAAATTAATCACTTCAGATTAGACCACTCTGAATTATGTTGTTTAAATCTTAATAATTTGCAATTAATAATGCAAAGCTGGAATAATTCCCCTTTAATAAACATATTAATCTAGTATTATTCAAATGTTTTCCTGCTGCCTAGAACCAATCAGATTCTAATGACTTCATGAAGCATCTGTAATTAAGAGACACAGACTTATTTGATCATTTACCATTAACAGGGGCAGGGGTCAGTGTCAGGGTCACAGTCTCTGTAAAGAGGTTCTCATTCTCTGCCTTCCACTGTATGGAAGAGATTGACAAGAGAAATCATTATTAGCCTTTATAAAAATCCTTCAATGCCTTTCCTGGACTAGTCATTCATAAGCATTGCAGAAAGTATGTAAAGTCCACACCTCTGATCCCGGGGAGGCCAGTGTTCCCTCTGGCAGCTGCAAGCTCTTCTGAGCCTCGTGCATGTGGTTCTTGATGTCATTTACAGTGGGAAAGTAACACAGGTTGTGTCTCTCTGGTACTGCGTCTGACTTGAACATCTCACGTTCTACAAACCTCCTGATGTAGTGCAAGAAAAAAATGTATTGCTAGTGGCTGTAAAACAGGTAGATGTCAAATTCTAATCTTGTAGGGCCAGAGTTTAGTGGCTTTCTTGAGCTACACAGCATATTAGGTACAACATCTGCCTTAATGCAAACTGCAACAAATCATGTCATGTGACTGTGGGGCATGGTACAGATCAGAAGCATTTTGAGCACTAGAATGGCCAAAGCAAGTGACCTTAAAATAGGGGCAAGTGATATGGCAAAAATATATCAACATTTTTAGGCATTTCCCCAATATACAATATGAATTAAAATATTTAGGTTTGATAAGTAGAGACACTTATGATATTTCATATACTGCACTCAAAAAAATCCAAACAGGTCTAATTATTAGGGATGCACTCTGTAATAATAAAAAAAGCAGTTGATAAGCATATAGTGACGTAATGTGATGCAATGTATCACGATAATGATAAATATTGTCATATGGCCAACCCCATCTCATAAGAAAGTATGTCCGTAGACGGGACAGGAATATTGAAGACAAGTGGAAAACAGATTTTTCTGTTTTCCATAAAACAAGCTGCAGGGTTCCACAGAGCCATTCTTTTTGGTAAGAACAGTACAGGCTGATGACAGTGCGATGAATGTCCTGGCATTAGGGCCACGATACCTAATAAATAGCTAATAAACACTTGAACAGCATTATATATCTGAACATTGTTGCTGACCAAGTTTATCCCTTCAAGACTACAGTTCATCTACACTTAGGTAGACACTTCAAGCATGAAAATCCACCATGTCATAGGGCACATTTTGTCACTGGATGGTTTCAAGTGGCCCGAAGTAATACCTGGATCTCAACTATATCGGCCATCTTTGAAAGGAGGTGGAAAGGGCTGTTAGTGCCAAGATTGCAGCCCTCCACTTTGTACCAACTGTGCAATTCTACTTATTTCTGCATGGTAACACATTTAGCATCTTATAAAATCCTTTCCCAGGTGAACTGAATGCAGAAGTGGGCCAACACACTACACAATAGGTGCAACTAAGAAACTGCCAACTGAGTTCAGCAAGTGTTCTGTCTCCTTCCAAGATGAAAGTATGACACAAGTGCTTTAACCGGCCTCTAACATTCAGTCCTGGCCACTGAATGGTGTTTCCAGTCATACCTGAGATGTTTTCGGATAGCATAGACCTGGTTGCACCCCTGCGCCACCAGCTCACGGATCTTCTCAGCCACTAGAGGGTGCAGTCGAGACGGACAGACATCCTCCTCTTCCCCATCTTCCTCTACTTCTCTCTGCGCTTCCTCATCTTCCTCATCCTCATTGTCCTCCTCTGGAAAGCCAGGCTGCTCAGGGGGTGGCGGTAGGACTGCTATGTCTATATCATGATAGAGGTGAGCTTTCTGAGTAGGGAGCTGAATATAATACCTGTTTAGTGAGAAATAACTATTGTGAGTGTGGAATGCAATAACACAGTACATGTTAACAGTGGTGTGTGATTTAGAAATTATCCTTATACCGTATGACACCCCCAGTATCCCACAGTTTCTTCTTTAGGTTGAAGAAGGCCTTCTCTTGCTCTTGCCGTACTACCTTCTTGTCCACTTTGGGGTCTACTGGAACCTTATACTCAGGGAATTTTTGTACTTTCTTGATATATATTCTGCAGGAAGAAAAGCTTAGCATGAAGCACCTTGCACTGTATGTATATGTATTCACCACATCAAAAACATAACAATAATAAAGCAATTTGACTGAATTTACTTTATGTACCTGGCAGGACAGGTAGCTTTGTAAGAGGAATTTTGATTGGCTTCTTGCACAGTGCCTTTTTTGGGCTGGACACCTTTTCTCCGTGGTCCAAATTGACACTCCATCACAATAGCTCTACTTCCTACAAAAAAAAAAGATGTTTAAAAAAAGACACAATATAAGATCACTTTTTGTGCTTAGTGGTTATACAATGACTAAGAAAACACACACATACAAACATATATATATATATATATATATGTGTGTGTGTGTGTGTGTGTGTGTATGCAAAATGTTTATTAATATATATGCAAAAAGGTCATTAACTGAATGTTCAAAATTAGCGATGCACTCACCTGCATTTACAAAGGGAATGCCATCATAGGGCACATACTGAGACTTCCACATAAGGCGAGTGGCAGGCTTGGCTGGCGAGGGTGACTGACGGGTGCCAAACACGGAGTGAGTGTGCTGCTTATGCAGAAGCAAGACAGCTTCCAGCTCCGCCTCTGTGTTACAGTAACCGCGGTACGAGTCACCAATCTTCTGCTCCGCACAAAACAAATTTTGAAATCAAGCACTTACAGCATTAATCAATGTATTTACACAGTAAGCACTTGTAACACACAATCTCATGTGAACTACTAACAGCTTAAGTATGTAAAAAGGCAAATCCAGCATATAGTTTTAATTTTTTCCTGAGAACCCTTTTTGTTCTGATGTACCTCACAGCTGCGAAGTCTCTTTGCCCAATTTGGTGCACCTGCTGGCAGAGGCTTCACTGGAGGCACAAAAACATCTGGAGAACTGATCACAAGTAAATATTATACATTAGAAGACACAAGGAAGTCCTTTTAGTGCCAGCACAAGAACAAACACAATAAATAGAGATATTTTTTGTCTCCTATCATAAGAATGTCAAAAGTAGAGAAACTTGATTTAATTGCATGAATACTGGTGTAGAGTTTCAGTTAGATGCTTAGGATTAGGGCTGCCACCCATCCAAGTTTCTTGACTGTCCTGTATTTTGGTTGTTTATTCAGGAAAAAAAAATTATTACATTCCCAGACACAAAATGTATTTTTTATATAGTAGCATTCTTTCTCTTGAAGTTTAAACTTCTATTTTTGCTTCTTTTTACCTAAAAAAACATAGGCACAAGTGTTTCGTAAAGGTGCAGGACATGTTTAGGGGCTAGGCAGCACTGCAACACAGCTGAGAACATTAGGTCAAGACCAAGCCTACCTTATTGTCTGAGTCTTGATGGCTGTGAAGCTTGGAGGTGCTACTGTGGTTAAAGTGCTAGGGCTACTGTCACCAGTAGTTACAGCAGGGCTTGGCTTGTCTTCTTGACTGGGTTTAGCTATACAAGTTCCTATAATAGAGCACAATTCCACAGAAATATGTCATTTTATATTTAAGCTTTAAAATATGTCCTCAGAGGCACACAGCAAACAGCACAGCATGTGATACTGCAGCAATCAAACTGATCAAATCAATATTATTAACACTTCAACACTCATCGGTTTACCTCTCGAGTCCGCTGTATTTAACACTTGACCATTGGGCAGCAACAGTCGTGTTGCTCCAAGATGGCTGGATGGAATAACATACAACTGCCCATTCTGTGACTGCCCAATCACCTGAGGACAACATAACTAAATTAAGAAAAAGATGCTGATGATAATCTACAGTTACTTGGTAACGAATTCTTAAATAATTCTTTAAATAAAGTATCAATATCTTTACTACAGCATGGTTTTAGACTACTCTTCTCACCTCTGTAAAACCTCTCAAACATTTTTGTGTTATGTTCTCACCATACGTTCACACTGAAGTGGCTGTCCATTTGGATCAAAAATGACAACACTGCTAGTTTCGAGTGGACCTGCAGATGAATTCTGAAAGGCTGCAGGACTCTCTGGGACTGGAATTATGGATGTCTCCTCTTTAAGGCGTGTATCTGTGCTTTTACGCAGCTCCTGTAACACAACACAAAATGACTGAACACAGACACACTCAGCTGCTGCTGCTACCTGGCAATTCCTTCAGGGCTCCAATTACTGTAAAATCATGTGACACTAACAATTTACTTTAGTCAAAGCCTGTAGAGACATAACAGCTGGTATACCTAGCTGGGCTGTATATTTTGCAAAAAAATACACTATATGAACAAAAGTACTGAGACACCAACACATTATTCAGGAGCTTTTATGTCATCCCATTCTAAATCCACAGGCCAAAATACGGAGTTGGTCCCCCTTTTGCAGATATAACAGCGTCCACACTTCCGGGGAGCTTTCTACAAGATTTTGTAGTGTGTCTGTGGGAAATTTTGCCCATTCATCTAGAAGAGCATTTGTGAGGTCAGACACTGATGTTGAATAAGAGGGCCTGGCTCGCAATCTCTGTACAGTCAGGTTCTTCCACACCAAACTCACCCAGCCATGCCTTTATGGACCTTGCTTTGTGCACTGGGGCTCAGTCATGCTAGAACAGAAAAGGACATTCCCCAAACTGTTCCCACAAAGTTGGAAGCGTACAGTTGTCCAAAATGTCTTGGTCTGCTGAAGCATTAAGATTTCCCTTCACTGGAACTAAGGGGGCTAGAACAACCCCTGAAAAACAACCCCATATCATTATCCCTCCTCCATCAAACTTTACAGTTGGCACAGTGCAGTCAAGCAGGTCACATTCTCCTAGCATTTGCCAAACCCATACTTGTCAATCAGACTGCCAGATAGAAAGGCGTGATTCATCACTCCAACATATGTTTCCACTGCTCCAGAGTCCAGTGGCAGCGTGCTTTACACCACTCCCCCACTTTGTTTGCCATTGTATATTTTGATCCTAGGCTTGTGTAAAGCTGCTTGGCCAAATTGGAAAGCCATTTTGTGAAGCTACTAACACGCAGTTCTTTTGCTGATGCTGCTTCCAGAGGCAATTTTGAACTCTTTAGTGAGTGGTTCTACTGAGAATAGGCACAGGGCGCTTTAGCACTTGCCAGCCCCACTCTGTGTTTGCATGGTCTACCGCTTTGTGGCTAAGCTGTTGCTGCTCCTAGGTGCTTCCGTTTCACATTAATAGCACTTACCGTTGAACAAGACAGATCTAGCTGCACAGAAATTTCACAAACTGTCTTGTGACAGAGCTGGCATCCTATAACAGTGCCATGTTTAAAGTCACTATGCTCATCAGTATGACCCATTCCACTGCCAGTGTTTGTCTATCTAGACTCCAAGGCTATGTGCTTAATCTGATCCACCTGTTAGCAATGAGTGTGGCTGAAAAACCTGAACTCATTCATTTGGAGGTGTGTCCCAATACTTTTGTCTAAATAGTGTCTTTGCACTTGTCTTTAAAATACTGAATGATATCATGATAGTACTGATCGACTGGCCTCACCAATTCCGTTACACTCTCAGAGGGTTTTGTGCTTTTTTGCACATTGCTGTTCTCTGCAGCACTGAAGTCAGCTTGCTGAAATTCACAGGCTTTTCCCACAATTCTCTCTTGCTCCTCCATATTTTATGTATATATCAGACATAAACCCCCAGCCTAAATCAAAGAAGAATTAGAAATGTTAGTACTTGTACACAAAACTGCATGCTGGATAGGATTACAGTACCAAAGAAAAGTTAAGTTGAATTAACTAGGTGTGCAGAGAAGACAAGACTATATTCATTCTTAGGTTTTTGAGAGATGAACTATGTTGTATCGAAATGTTTGTGAGTTAACATTAATTAATTACCGATTATGGGCGACATTATACAGGCAACCGAGCTATTAAGAAGGGGGTGCATCTTATGAGCCCTTCCAGCAAACTGCTGTAGTTAATTATCCATTATGTAGATTCTGCTGGACGGTTACGTTACATGGGAAAGTAAGGCAGACCCATCAGCTGTTACTGAACGTGTCAATACGTTAGCTAACTTAGCTAGCTGCTGGTGAAGTAAATGTGATGTGGGTGAGTTCATGTTAACGAAAGGTGGGCGCTGATGACGAGGCTGAAGTCAGCTTCTTATTCGCCAGCTCCTAGTTCGAATTTTCCCGTCCCACCTTAAATACTGCAGTAGTAACTGCTGCACCATTTAAGGTGGAACAGGAGAATTGGAACAAGAAGCGGCTTCAGCTTCGTGGCGCTGACTTTTGTCTAGCTGGTGTTTCATCGGAAAGTCTGCAGCGGAGCACAGCTAAAGACCAAGGTTTAGTTAGGTTAGTTATTCCACTGATAAAAAGAATTCATTTATTAATAGAGCCAACAACACCTTCATTTCTCTGTCTTAACGCCATGTTGTCCTGCTGAAAGCTAGCTAGCTAGCTGGGGCGGTTTAAAAAATGACTTCAAATGCCATAAAAATACCCCCACGCGAGTGTCCCGCCGCAGAGCTGAAGCCCGCCTGCAGTCCATTTAAACGGAGCTGAAATCCAGAACGAGTCTGCTCAACCTCGACTTCGTCCAGCTCCCCTTCACTCCGACACACGACGAAACGCGGAATCACGTGAGCTTTATGGCGCTCTCCGGCCGCCGTACCTCGGATGGCTGAGTGGCTTTGCTTTGGACTGACGTGCCAGTGTTTTTGTTTTTGGCGATTTGCACAATTATGTGAATAAAACATGCATTGAATATGTTTTGTCCGGTTTGGGGCATCTACAGGCAGAGGCTTCAGTGGAAGCACATGAGAATTGAAAGCAAAAATTAAAGATTTACCAACATATGAGCTACAAGTACTCTATGATCATAAATATTACAATTTAGAGGAAGAAATGGAAACCTTTTAGTGTCAGCACAAAAGCACAGTATGTACAAGTGTAGTACAGTCGAAGTGCTGTTTTTGTCTACTATCATGATATTAATATCACAAATTAGAATTAATAGAAAAACTTTGTGTGTAACTGCATATTGCGTTGTCATTTAGATCCTTAAGCTCAGCATTAGAGCAGAAAAATATGTATTACAGATTTTTCTTCAACAGCATTGTTGAGTAATATTACACGTATCCTCAAAGGAACATCTATGGACTTCATTTTGTAGCAAAAGTAAGGCCAACCACTGATGGAAAATGGAAATGTCTGATGGCCTGTATGCTTTTTCACCACTATGGGGAGACATGTTCAAAGGAGCTGTCTTAAATGTTTGTTAGCTGTGTTTAAAATCTGAAAGATATTAAAAGAGTTTTGAACTATTGGGTTACACTTGGTTATCACACTGCTCGAGAGGTGTAGCTGGTGGTCAGTATGGGGGGGTTTCTCTTTACAGTTACTGAGAATGATTCCTTTGCATACACCCTGTTTATTCTTTGGGCAGGAAACCTCTGTCTCAGCATTCTACCAGCAAAAACAGGAAAAGATTGGTGGAAGCGCTGGACCTGGAGAAGTGGTTCTGTGGATGACTGTGTTGAACCAGCTGATCCTTTGTCAGGTCTAAACTAACAGCACAGTGTCTGGGCTGAGCCTGTAACAATGAGGGTTGCACGCTCAGGGCGAAGGGAAAAAGTGAGGAATCTGGGCCTGTAATCCCAGGCTGGGAGTGAGGCCTGTCCCAGACTGACCCACAGGCTGAGAGATTAGAGAAAGAATAGCTCCAAGGCTGAGAGGGGAGCTTTCAGAGAGGGAGACAGGCAATCTCCCACAGCCTCATACATACAGCACCTTTGATGTAAAATGGCATTGGGTCATGGAGAGAGAGGAAGAGGGGTGAACAAAGAGATACAGTGTGTGAGAGTGTGTGTCTGTGAATCCCTCAGCAGAGATATGAACTATCTGTCCAGGGCTGTTTCTGAATATTTGGAGAACCTAAGAAGCAATCTACTGTAGGCCTCCCATCCATACGAGCCATATTATTTTGCATGTAAGAATAACAGAATTTATATTTCATTGATTTTGACCTGGACAAAAGTTTAATAAATGTTAAGGTTAGCATCATAAAACAGTAAATAACTAGGCTATATATAGGGCCCTTATATTAAACTAAATAAATTTAAATGGCATAAATACAAATTCTAATGTGTGCATCATTCAAACTTTGTTGAGTTTTTGGAAACTGTCTTCACTACTCACTGGGCCCTTTATGGGGCACTAAAAAACTGCTTATCTCTTTATAATAAGCAAGAAACAGCCTTGGAGTTAGTGTAGGGGAACTAGGACGGACATAGTTACAAAAGCAGTTTTAACAATGTATATCAAAAAATGAGAGGCATTTTGGTCCATTCAGTCGAACCCCTTGCTGTGCTAAACACATGCCAGCTCCAATTACGTGACCTGGCCTTAAACTGCCTACCCTCCAACCCCCTCCCTGCACATTTCTTATAGGCAGACCAAACAGTCTGGGCTGGAGATGTATGCATGAATAGAGTCTGGTCAACATGTGCCCACGAGTTCAGTCCATCTGCCTGAAGCACTTCCCCCATCTCACTTAGCCATAGTTCAGTTAAAAGTTCTGTTGTTTTATGGGTTTATGTTATGATATATTTCTTAAATCTTTCATTTGTGTTGTAATGTAGGATGCTTACTGTTACGCAGCTATTAGGTCAGTGGTGACACCTTGTGTCTGTGTTGAATGACTGGGTGCAAACTGATATGGCCTGCTGGGTGATGCCTGCACAAGTGAGCTGTGGGCCATCCTGAACAGGGCTGCTGTAGGTGGGGGCATGGGGTTAGGTGGTGACTGCGGAAAAAGCCCCTGTTTGGACAAGGCCTCTACACTGTCCTCCGTGTGAACATTTTTGTCCCTACATTCACAAAAGCTCCCACAAAAGGGGGGGTCAGGTCGACTACTGGACACTGGCTGGAAAGCTTGCATGACTGCACCGTTTCAAACATCTTTCAGCCATACCCACACTCTAACCCGTCTAACACCCTCACGCATGCACAAGAGCTCGCTTCAACAACAGCTTCAACCCGCAGACTGTCACTGTAGCCCAGTGCACTCGCTGATCTGAACTCTGTAACACTGTAGACAAAGCGTTACACTACTGAGGTCAGCACGCAAGGCAAAAGAGATCACTTTAATTATGTTAAAATCTCGATTGTCTCAGCATGTCTTACCATGGCAGTTATCACAGTATCACAACTGAAGGGCTGGACAGGAAAAGGACATCATTTTAAATTTATATTTTTAAAAAATATTAATAATTTTATTTATTGTATTTGTGATCTATTTTTTCTTTTCATAAATTAATTGATTTCAATTTTAGATGTAAATTTAATGTAATGTATAATGTTATTATTAACAATTATGATGAACTTTTATGTACACACACACATCATCTAAACCGCTTATCCTTCTGGGTCACGGTGAGGTGCTGGAGCCTATCCCAGCTGTCATTGGGCGGAAGGCAGGATACACCCTGGACAGCTGGCCAGTCCATCGCAGCGCAGACAGACATACACATTCACACACACACTCACTACTTTTATGTAAATAAATATAAATCTATTACTGTTATTAATGCAAGTTTGATTGAGAATTTGATTCCTCCTACACAGCAGTACATCAGACACTGCCATTCCACTTTACCACAAAAGGTATAAAGCAGAATGATTTTATGCTGAAGATGTATCAGTGAACATGTTAAAATGGATTTTGGCTTGCAGTTGTACAAAATCATTTTAGGCTTATGTGAGGGTGTTTTGGTATCATATCTTACTTTTAGACAAAAACTAAAAAAGTACCAACATCATTTTAAAACACTGTGAAAGCTGGAAAAACCTTTTAGAAAAAACGCTGGACTTTTCCTTTAAACCAGTATCACAGAAAACAGAATTGTTGTTTTCAGTATAAGAGTTTGGTATAATATGTAAACATTACTTAAGTATCAGAATGTGCCATTCTAGTTCATTAAGCCCAAATATGCAAATTAAGCTGCAAATCAGCCTGCGTTAAAATTTGCTTTTGTCATTGCATGAAAACAAAACATTTACATAAATCCACCAACCTGGCCTACAGCAGTTTAGCCTGCTCATTCACAATGAAGAAACAAGAAGTGTCAGTTGATTGTTGAATGAGGTGCAATAAAGGGCAGCCAATAAGAACAGAGCTCATTTGCATATATCACTCTTAAAGGCACAGTCACAAATCAGCCTGTTTAATTCTAAGGGACAAAGAGAGGTTGGAAAATGGTCAAGTAAAAATGGGTTTTGACTGTTTTTGGAACCTAAGCGGATCTCGGACAAAATCTAAATACAAGAAAATGTAGGATGGCTCTTCAAACTGAGCCCTGTGATATGGAGATGTTTTCTCTAGAGCGAGGTCCTCCACTGGGTGGCAGGAGTGAGTTCTTCTTGGAAGCGCTCTGGGAGTTCTGTGTTTGTCTTTATGAACCCGAGTGCCAAGAGAAAAATGTTTTCATTACTTCAGATTTCTGATCTCAGCAGGGGAAGAACTACATCTCTAATGATCCTTAGGGTTAAAAGGTTCTTCTCAGCATTCTTGGACTTTCTGTGGACTTTCATATTAGCGCTTTTGACATGCAATGATATAAAGAAAACCGGACTCATTTTCTGGTAATTGCAAAAAAACACAGCTCCAGCCAGCAGTGCACAAAATAACCACTACCTCTGAGATCTTGCTTGTTGCAACTGTGACTTTATTTTTTCAGTTACATACAGTCATAGGAACACTGGAGAGTATATGAACTGTATGAAAAAAAAAAACAACAGAGAAGACATATCTTATAAAGAGTAAAAGATCGAAGGCCTACAACAGTGTTTAAGCTGTGTTCGAGCAGATCTAAATGTGCAATGTATGGGTGACTCTGAAAGACATGTCTAAACTGCGCTTTTAAGCTGGCTTCGTAAAACACATTATTGCATCCAGTATCTCCAAGTGTTCACTGACGAGTATGTCAATGTGGCCCAACTTTATATGACAGCTTAAGAAGCTGCTTCTTAGACTGAGCTCAGTCTCTTTCATACAAACTAAGCAGCACACTAATTAGAAAGAGAAAATTAAGACCACCATCCTTATCAAAATGTATTAAAATTGGCCCTACACTGAAAGTACTCTACTTAAATATAGGTACATATACTAAGGAGATACAAAATGCACTTGAAAGCACAAAGTCTATTTGTTTTCAAAAGAGAAATGTTAAGATCCATATGGTGGGGAGAACTTAAGTTTTCTATTCCTGAGTATAGACCTACAGCGGTAATCGTTAGCTGTGTGAGAACGTAGATTTCAGATGTTTAAGAGCTTGTTTCAGTTAGGGATGGTTGCTGTTAAAAGCTGAAAGCCCTACAGGGCCTAACTGATCCGCAACACTGGCAAAAAGTGCGACAATTTTTTTCAAGTTCATGATTTATGTTTTCTTAAAGCACAAAGTAATACCTTAAAAACAAACAATGAGCAAAAACAGGACCAGCAGAACGCTTCCAAGTAAACTAGAGCTGTGAGGAAGGAGCTCAGGCTGAAACTCTGGAGCCTAAACGCACACCCCGCTCAGCAAACCAAGCCACTAATGTGATGGAAGCACAATTAAGCAGGCACTCCACGGCTTTGGTCTTCATGTCACTTCTTAACACAGGTTTGAGCCTGAAGACTGGTTTTTATTGATCCCGCACTTAGGCGAACTGACGAACAGCCAACTAGTTTCTGTTTTGCATTACGTCTCCTGATCGTTTTGTTATGTCTTTTCTATCCCTCTCTCAGTCTCTCCTCCTGGCTTCAAAGCACCACTGACTGTAAGTGTGCACAATAGCAGCCATTTTCTTTGGACAGGTCTGTAGAGTGATCACAACACAATGGCCTCTCCTAATTGCCTTTGAGCCAATAGTCAAATATTACAACAGTTAACAAAAGGAAAAACAAAAACAAAAAACAACACCACATACAATACAAAAATAAACTACAGCATACAACAGAACATTAATGAAAGACTTCAACCACTTGGCAAGAAGTGTTTATTATTACAGCTCTGTGACACTGAGGAAAAGAGATTTGGAATGAAAAGAATCCAGTTACGCTGAATCCAGTTATGTCTCTTCGCCCCACCGTGTTTTTGTGTTTCTTCTGTTTTTCATCATTTTATTAGAGAGACAAAGTAAAACAAACACCACTGAAATTTCCTAGAATGCATGCATTGTAACAGAGGACTGTACTATTGTTAGCTTTCTAAACACAATGAATGACGATGATGCACTCGAGTCTCAAGATTTATTTCAAATAT
Organism: Colossoma macropomum; assembly: GCF_904425465.1. NCBI lineage: Eukaryota > Metazoa > Chordata > Actinopteri > Characiformes > Serrasalmidae > Colossoma > Colossoma macropomum. The sequence continues at coordinate 30,664,802 of NW_023494784.1, read as the reverse complement.
AAATGCTAGTTTAACCACAGATTAAGCTCAGTCTTTAAACAAATGACTGTTAATAATGGTTTTTCAGTGAAAATCCAATGTGGTCCATGACTAAGCTCCATATTATTAGGACTGTTAACTAAAGTACAGTTTTAAATTGAGAACTCACGTTTCATGAATTATTCACTTTCAGAATTCAACCTTTTCTCTCTCAGTGTCACAGTGCCCTCCATTCAACAGTCTAAGCCTTATCAGTCAGTGAGAAATGAGAGAAAACATGCACACGCACTCAATTCATTCTGGCTGTCAGCATCTCTTCATTCATGTCTCTCTCTCTCTCTCTCTCTCTTTCTGTCTCACACACTCTTTGTTCCCTGATGTGTTTGAAGTTCAGCATTTGGAACCAAATGCATTTCAAACGCATTTTACGGCCAAGCAAACAAAGGCATCTCGTTTGCAGAGTACTCGTCCTCTCTCTCTCTCTCTCGTGCTTTTTTTCTTTCTCCTCACTTTCCATTCCTCTCACTGGCCATGGAGAGAGAGGGGGCGTGTAGGCCAGTGGAGGTCAGCCAGTCTGAAAAATCAGTCTCTCTCCTCCTCCAGACTAGGCCACAGGCACACACAGAGAGGGGAGCAGTCCAGGAAAATGGTCACTATGACAGAGGCCTTCATCAACCCAGGGTCTACGTACCAGGTCTCTCGGTCTTGTCAGATAATCCTAAATATTCAGGAGACACCATTTATATCCAATGATGCATTGCTCCAATTCTAAGAAAAAAAAATCCAGTTCTCCAAAAGAGATACACTGCAAACTATTAGAAAACAATAAAGTCTCTCAGTCTCTCAAGCTTTGCGCTTGGAGCCAATAAGGAAGAATGCTAAGCATGAGCAGATGCTCTCTCTGTGTATGTGTTTGTGTATGGATGGATCTGCGAGTCCATGCTCAACTACAGAATTCAAGATTCATCCACACATCTCCACTGTCAATCATGTATATCTATCAAAGGTAGAAGGAACAATAAAAAATATATCTATGCTTCTCTTATCACAAAACCCTCAGAAAAGATGGCCTCCTGGTCTGGAAGTATTACAAGTACAAACCTAAAAAGCTGCATAGCAAAGAACAATTTCGGTATCGCATCAAATATAAGCTGACATCACCAAAATAAAGCCCTAATTTCTTCTTTTTTTCTTTTTTTTGTGTGTCTACCTACTTACTGATTTTCTTTCTGGTTTGATTTGTAACATGTGCTGTGCTTCGTTTGCGTGCCATGGACACGGTTGCTGGGAGGCTTGTTTGTGTTTGCATATCTAGCTCTCTGGGTCCTCTAGGTGTGGTGAGAGGCAGGAGGAGGAGGAAGGTTGCTGAGACAGGGTACTGGTACCCCGTGATACTCTCTGTTCAGGCTCGGTGGGGATGGTCCCCAGAGTGCTCTGGCTCTTCAGACTGAGCTCCGGAGCGGGCAGAAGGGGCTTGAGGATGCTGACCAGGCAGAAGGCCGAGCCGCTCTTGGGGACGAAGTTGACCTTGTTCCTGTCCGGGCAGAGGAACTGTGGGATCTCTCGCAGAGGCCTGGCCCTGACAGAGGGGTGAGAGAGAGAAAAACAAAAAATGAGAGAGAGAGAAAGAGAGAGAACACAGTGAGAAACAGCCAAAACACTATGTTTGCTCTGAGGTCAGTGTCAAAGCTATGCTCTCATCACTTCAAGGCCCAACACAGCCCAAAAGAACCAAAACAACTGTGTGGGAGAGAGAGAGAAACAGACAGAGAGAGCGACAGAGAGAGAGGAGAGAAAGAGTGAGAGAGTGTAGATAAAGGAGGCAGAAGCAGCAGTACTCACTGTGTTTCCTCAGTGAAGACCTTGACTCTCTCGCAGCCCTCAGGTGGCTCGCGTTTGAACATGTAGCTGTTGTTGGGTTTGGGTGAGGAGGCGTACTTGGGCAGAGGAGAGCCAGGAGCCAAGTCTGTTACCAGAATACATTACAGTTAGTATTACTGTGAATGACTACAAGATGTTCAGCTTAAACTAATGATGCAGACCAGGGGTACCAATTCCAGTCCTGGAGGGCCAAAGTCCTATACAAAAACTACTCGTGAGTCCAGAGGAGGATAGAGTAGCCTAAACCCATATTCAAGTAAAAGTATTGATACTTCAGTAAAATGATGACTCAAGTAAAAGAAAAAGTGCCTTCCCAAAGAACGAGTTGAGTAGAAGTACAAAAGTACTTAAGTAGTCAAAAAACTACTTAAGTACTGAGTAACATCTAGAACAGCAATTGAACCTCTTAGTAAATTCAGCATCTCTCAGCGTAAGAAATTAAGTTTGTAACACTTTTCTTCTCTTTTGGGATTTTTAAAAATAAAATGCTCAAGCTCCAAAGCCAGAGCTGTGCCCAATGTCAAAGCTGTACAGATGTTATTTCCAAAAAAAAGTCTTTAATGAAATTAAACAGAAAAAAAATATGAACTAAATTAGTAACTAAATATGAAAGGCAAAAATGTGAAAAGTAAATTCCTTTACTCATTAATATACTTGAGTAGAAGTAAAAGGAAGATGATTTGAAAATACTCAGGAGAGTAAAAACCTAACAGCATTCTACATACGTACACGTACTTCAGTAAGGCTACGTTCACATTACCAGGTTGAAGTGGCAGAAATCAGATTTTTTGCCCTAATGTGACTCAGATCTAATGTTTTCACTCAAATCTGATCTTTTCAAATCCGACCTGACTCACTTTCATACGTGGTCCTAGATCGGATACGTATCCGATTCATGGCCATGCGACCTTAATGTAAACACTCAAATCGGAATTCATGTGCTTTTTTCCCACTGCGCATGCACCATTACCCAGCGCCGAACAGAAGTTAAAGCCTGTAAACGATGGAAAAGCAACACATCTCACCTATTTCACCTTCGTCTCGCTCTAATAAAGAAGCTAAAAGCTGATCAGAGTTAATTATATTTGCAGTGAAGGCTCGTTCTGACCATTAGTCTGTTTGCTTATGAAGCACGTGACGTACGCGATTGATTCACATGACGTTACTGAGTAGGATGTGCGCATGCAGGTCATTTCAGGACGCCGGTTCGTTCACATTAAAGACAGATTTGAATCACTTACCTAAACGAGTGTGAATCATCGTGTCAGAGAGATCGGATTTGAGCAAAAAATCGGATTTGAGCAATGAGGCTTGTAATGTGAACGTAGCTTAAATGTAACTAGTTAGTATCTACCTCTGCTTCAGACACATTTAGTTGTCACTGATTAGACCACTTGCTTATATCTCTAACTGCTGCTCGCCTTATAGATATTTTTACAATGGGAGGAAATGAAGACAATACCAAAATAAACCAGGCTAGCTGGCTAGCTAACTAGCAGATCTTGGCAGTGTGTTTAGAAAACTCTTCATGTTTCTGATTACAAAGCATTTAAAACATAGAAACTTCATAATTATGAGTTTCCAAGTGGAAAACGAGCACATGTAGGCATCAGAAGAGCAAGAATCTGTAACTGCAAACTCCCAGGACTGGAGCTGAGCACACTCATGTAGACATAAGTAAACACTATAATCAGAGAAGGGATGATACCACTTGGCTGTGAGTGACTGTGTGCGAGTGTGTATGTATACCTTTATCCCGGCTGTCACTGAGCGGTTCCTCGTTGGGCGAGGGGCTCTCACTGCAAGGCTCACTGGGAACGCTCAGGAAGGCTGGTGAGACTGACTGGGATCGGCTGCTGCTGTTGCTATGGCTACTGCCAGCCATGATGCCCGAAGGCGTCTGTGTGTCAATGCTGCGGGAGCTAGCGCTGCGCTGGCACAGCGGAGGAGGTGCCCGGTGCCCATCAGGGGCATCCTGAGGCTGCACAGAAAACAAGAGTCACCAAGGGTGTATCATGAGATGGCAATTCAATTGCATCCCTTTTGGAACATTATAATCAATTCTAATCAATTACCATAATATTCAATAAGTAATGCGCTCATTTTTTGGATTCTGAAAACATCTGGAAAATAATGTATTGTGCAAAAAGGTGTTTTCCTGTTACTGTCTATATAATCAAATCAAACTGTGATGAACTTTGTTGATGCATTACTACAATTAAATTGTAACTGAATCCAGTGAAATCACTATGAGACCAGAGATTTACACTGCTATAAGTCACACATCATATTTTTGACATTAGCAAGAACAAAAATTTACTTGTAACAGTTTGTGATGTAGGGATAGACAGATGAAAATTTGCACTGGCCCCTCACGCCACCAAGTAAATGAATCTTATGGCCAAAATAAATAATTTGTGGCCAGAATAACAGAATATGTTTATTGTATTTACGTGTCATTTACAATTAACTAGCATGCTTCAGTATCAAAAACCAGCCAGCTGTTACTTTGAAAAAGGAAATATTAATTAAAATCTTAACCTTCATAAGAATTGCTCTTGCGGTGACTGTGGTGGTCTGCCCTGATGTCATTCAACCCAAGTTATTTCACCAAGTACTGTTTAGCTACTGCAGTGATAGCTTTTTGGGGTAACACCAGCTTATTTAACACCTTATTTATAGTGTGATAATAGCAAACTTTAGCCAGTGGAATAGCATTTATGACGTCAGGCAAAGGAGCTCAGCAAGGGGACCATCACAGTCACCATGCCACCACGTTGGCTATCATGGTGGTTACAGGTAACGAATTGCGACATAATCTAATTAGTCTGATTAGTTCAGTGTCCAACGAAACCAGTCAGTTTAAATGGAAAAAGGAACAAAAAAAACCTCCAGGGCAAGTGGCCATTCGGGCCAGATACCCTGCATTTTTAGTGGTCTAAAATGTGAATGTTTGTGGCCAGGGACACCAGGCAGATTACCCCTGATGTGATGTATCATGTACATGAACCAACAATGGAAGTGGATGCACACAAGTCTGTTCATATTTCACATTCAAAGCCAAAGAGCTCATGAGAATTTTGAATCTTGCAGCTTTGTGCTTTTCCCCCACACAGCAGTGAGTGCTACTTACAATGAGATGTTCTTCTTTCTCTCCTGAGTCTCGGATGATGATGCGCTCGATCTCCTGGTTCAGGCCCTCGACACTGTTGCGGAAGCGTGAGACAGAGGATTTGGAGATGGGGATAGGGATCAGGACGCTCTTTGGAATCGGAGCCTGGAGTAAACAGAGAGCAAGACCATAATGCAGTGCTGGAGAAGAGAGAAGCAAAAAACCCCAGAAAACGTGTGTCTGTGAAAGTGAGCGGGTGAGTGTTCTGAGCATCTGTGTACTCGCGGGATGTGGGTGGGTGTGCATGTGTGTGTACAGTCTGGATGATAACAAGTCAGGAAATATAGCCATGTCCTCTAAAGAAAAAGTGATAAGAACATGATCAGAAGATAAAGAGACAGTTACATACATAGAAGCATGTACAACAGAAGAATGTATATAAGCATAAAGAACAGGCTTAATCCAGCTGACACAGCCATAACAAGCATATGCTAACAGTGGCATATGCATTAGCCCACTAATTACACACATACACAGCACTGTCACACTAGCCTGCAGTCAGTGTGTGTGTGTGCTGTGTTCTCTGCAGATCCGCGAGTTATGTAACGCAGTCTCCCTGGCAGATTTCTGATTCTGGCTTCTGATTCGCTGAGCCACAGGACCGCCTGACTATACTGAGACACATATAGAGATAAGGGCACAACCCAGAATCACAAACAAAATAAAAACAAATAAAAACACCAACAGCGATGCACACAAGCAGAGACGCACGCGCACTAACTGGACATCTGAGCACCTCCGGCTAAAACATGTACATGGGACATTAACACAGTTGGGCTTAAGTGATCAGATCTGAATCTGAATGAAGAGAAAAGTGGCAGAAAAGGAAGAGCAGCTTCACCTTTCCTGATAGCCCACTTCCAGTCATCTTTCTTCCTCCAGTCTCTGTTCTTCCTCTCCCTCTCTCTCCTCCAGCTCTTCTCTGTGTAATACTCAGCTCGTGCTCGGCGGCAGCCTTGCTGTCTCCCTGCCTCACTCTCTCAGCCCCCTCCCTCCCTCTCCCTCTCTCTATCACTCTCTTTATACTCTCTCACTTCTCTATCATTCTCTTTATACTCTCTCATTCTATTTCTATCTCTTATCCGTTTGTCACCCACTTTCTGTTGAGCTCCCCTCTTCTTGTCTCCTTTCTATCTCTCTTATTCCCTTCATCATTGATCGATCCAGCCTGCTTTTATTTTCCTTTTTTGTTGACGCTTTTCCTAAATTATGTTAAACAACCTCTCTCTATTTCTATCTCTTATCTGTTTGTCACCCTCTATCTGTCGAGCTCCACTCCTCTATCCTTCTTTCTTTATCACTTTCTCTCCTTCCCGCCATCGTTGATTGACTAAGCCAGATTTTCTTCTTTTTTTGTTAATTCTTTTCATAAAAGCCGTTTAAATAAAGGGCCCAAAATCTCTCTTTCTCTCAACCATTTCTGTCACCCTCTATCTGTCAAACTCCCCTCTTCTGTCTCTCTTTCTCTATCAGTCTCTTTCTTTTTCCCTCCATCATTGATTGGTCCTGCTTTTCTTTTTTTTTTGTCGATGCTTTTTCTAAATTATGTTTAAATAAAGGGTCCAAAACATTCTCTCTCTCTCTCTCTCTCTCTCTCTGAGTGGGGAAGGGAACAATGTGGGGGCACTAGGAGGATGTGACTGTTCTGTGTGGCCCCGCCATGACAGTCTCTTTAAGCATGCCACATCAGCCTGCTCCCGGCACCCTCATTAACATCTCTATACAGCCAGCAGCCCCTCTCTCTTTTAACACGGTGCACCGCACCACGCCAAGCCCGCCACAGCCACACCCCTCCAGGATCTCTGAGTGAGCAAAGTTGTGAGTCTGAGTGTGTGTGTGCACATATATGTGTGATCGTAATTATACATTATCTATCATTAGAGCCTAACCTCTTTCCTTACTTCACCTCTTTGAACTGCAAGGATCTGTATGTGGGCCCACACTTCAGTTCCTCACTCCACATATTACTTTCACTAATTTCCAAATAATAATAAATCTAAAGATAATAATAATAAAGCTTGAGATAATAACTAAATAACTGAATAACAATTCTGCAGTTTAAGGGGTTAAACTTTATTTCAAGAACATGCCAAAAACAACAGGCCAATAAACCCTGACCTCTGAGGTTACTTGAAAACAATAAACTGGTTAAGTGATGCTATTCACTTCCTAGCAACTGGTTGCTAGGAGACAAATATTTGTTTACGTGTCCAATTTCCAGTGACTTGCTGGGACATCCAACGCTGGTGGGCGCCTCTACCGGTGCATGATGAGAGTCAAAGTGAACATGGGCCGTCAGGTCATTCCCACACTATCAGTGCCATTGATCTGATCTGTCCGGCCTGCAGCCAAGGGACAGAAAGGTCAGCACTTCAGTGATGACTATAGAAAAGCGCCCGGGACACCCAATAGCTTCTCCCTGCAGACGCCGCACTGTCAGCTCCCGTCCCGTCTGAGGTGCGCAGCCGAACCACATGGGGGAAGAGTCCAGGCTCCTCTGAAGGCAGGAGACAATGGAAAACGAGGCTTCTGTCTCGTGTTTGTATATTGCGAGAGGTTAGAGGCTGAGGGGACCAAGCACTCAGGGATAATACCCCTTTTGCTGATGTAAATAGCCATTCTTCCTCTGGGGCTCCTGCTTTCTGGAGTTTCAGAAGGTTAAGCTGGAGAAGTAGGCTATACAAATGAGCACTCAGAAATAAAGGTTTCTAAATGGTTCTTGGTTTAGATTTACAGTTCTAATAAAGAAATTGTAAAAAAAATTGGCAGAGATCCTTTACATTAGAATACTGTGCAAAAGTTTTAAGCCATCTGAGAAGTGACATTTAAAGTTATTCATCTGGGCTGAAAGAATCATTATTTTAATAAACTGTGATTTTTATGTCTGTCAGTGTGTTAGCTTAATGATTTCCAAACCTCTCCTGGATCAGCCCAATATTTGTCCTTCCTGCCCAATACCTGGCTAAGCTATTCAATACATCATAAAGTTATAATTAATTAAGTAATCAGGTGTTCTAGTGGTGGAATTCATCAAATCCATTTAATGTCCGGACAACCTCAAGGAGAAACCAAACCGGTGTTCTTCTAACCGGCTCACAAGTATCAGTAATGATTTTTTATTCTTGTTACTATTCATAGTAGTTATGTTTATTAGTATAAGTTTTGCAAGCCATAATACAATTGTTTTCTCAGGCGGAATAGACCTGCACAGTACAGTATGATACAGATTCTTTAAACTTTAAAAAGGTTACACTCCTGCATCTCATTTATAAAAATAGTTCTTTTTGGTGTTGGTTCCCTTTATGGAACCAAAAGTAACATCACTCCAAAGAACTCTTTTTTGTTCTGTTTTTATTCTGTTTTTGTTCTGTTTGGGTCCTTTATTTTTAAGAGTGTAAAGTACAAGTGGATGAAATTGTGCCCTTAACTGCAATCACATGCTAACAGTAAGAAGAACAAACATCAGAGTAACTATAATTGGTCTAAGTCAACATAAGGTTGGGGCAATATGTAACTGCACTAACTGGTAAACACTTGCCTGTCTCTGGGTTTACTCATGTCTTTGTGGGACGTTTGCTGGCAGTAAGTAAGTGGCTTTTGTTTTCAGGGTTCATGCTGGTTACTACAACTTGCCTTTAAAGGAGGAGGTCAGACAGAGGAATCCCTTTCAACCATCCACAGCCTCCGATAGCTGCCATGGCCACATTCACACCCAGCCTTATTTGACCACTGTGGCATTTATAAAAGCCGAAGATTCACGAGGCCATGGCTATTGACCAGTGCAGAACTAAAAGGTCTGCAGGCTGCCTCAAAAAACACAAAGGCATGACCACACACACTCTCACGCACATGCTCTTCCTCTCTTTTTCTCAAGAGACCAAGAAGACGTTCACAAGATCGACTACACAACCACCCCTGCATTCCCAGCACTGTTTTTATATCATAGTTTAAACTAAATTCAAGACCATTTCCTCTATTGTGGTCTGCCATCTGAATAAAATGCTGAAACAAATCAGCACCCATCAAATGACCGGTGCTCCCCTGTGAATGAGGCAATCCAAGAAAAGCACATGTGAAACCACAAGCTGACCACAGAAGGGGGCACCACTCTGAAATCTGATCAAACTGGAGCGGAACAGAGCAGAATGCTTCATCATTTCCCCTTGGCAGGCCAAGAACAGCACGAGGAGAGCCCGGTGGTGCATTCTCATTTCATACACTAGTGGGTGCTGGGGAGACAGAGTTCATGCCGGAAATGATTCAAGTTACTCTGCAAGCTTTGAGACACACTTTATACACACATCCACATACACACACTTTATGTGGCAGCAAAGTATAAGCCTGGGCCGCCGAGGTCAATCATTGATTTTCTGACAGCAGCTGACAGGCAGAAAATAATAAAGCTGGCTGGAGAGTGAAAGCATAGGAGCATGAGAGTGAGAGAGAGTGCATGTGTAAAAGCCTGTGGCCTGCTTTGCAGACACAATGCAGCTCAGGGCCTCAAACAAAAAAAAGAGAATGTGTGTGGACTTTTAACAAGCCTGAAACGAATAATTCACAGACAAACACCTTTAGCTCAAACAACTTTAGCTCAGTGTGTCAAGCTCAGCCTATAGGAACACACTGATGGAGGTGCTTTTATGTCAAAGGGCTCATATCATGGATAATTTTCCTCACTGTTTTTAAAGTAAACAGTGATGCATTATATTAACACTGTTCCAAACATTAACACTGTTCACTCCTCAGTCCATATATGGAAACTAAACTGCAAAAAACAACCCTTTTGAATTCAGCATTTTTGTGATGTCAAGAAAAATAATAAATTTACATATATTCACCTATTCAGGTAGATATATGTAAATGTTTACAGATTAGCCACGCCCACTGAGACTGAAGCTATAAGGAGTGTTTAAACCTGGATTGCCTTCTGAAAGAGGAACAGTATATGACCTGGGTTTTCCCTGTTCTTGTACCCTCACTTTAACAAAGGATCAGCGTGTTAATGAGCTGGTTATTTGGATCAGGTGTGTTGGGAGCAGGGAAAAACTACAATGTGCAGGCAGGGAATTCTCCAGGCCCAGGGTTGGGATAAAACAGACTGGAAAACTGTAATGTAAAAATGAAATATGACTGTTTTAGTATCTGAAACCACACAGAGAGCATATCAGTGGATCACAAATATAAGAAAAATGTAGATGGGGGCAATTTACTACACATAAACCTACCACAGGCCAAGCTGGCTGGTGAGCAGCGCGGTCTGAGACCGACAGATCCTGACAAACACGCACACCAGGGCCATTAACACAACCACATGTTCTCTTCACTCCCCCCGAGTTCAAGGAGAGGCTGCTGGATCACCAATAAAGCACTAGCCATGCAACTTCTATACTTTCATTCTTTTCTCTCCCTCTTTCGCTCTGCAGTCCTTTCAGGTCCTGAAAGAATGCCATTTTCTTGACTGACACTTCATCTTTAGCAGCTCTCAGCGGATATAATGGGACAAGAACCACCTCCTACAACCAACCCTCCCCCCACCACCAGGAAAAACAGCCCCCCCAAACACACACACACACACACTGTGTATTCTTTTAGGCTGTGTCTCTACATCAGTTTGTCCAACAACTCTTCCCACAGGAAGCAGAGGGAAGAGAGAGAAAGAGAGAGAGAGAGAGACAGAAGATATAGTGAGAGAGATACACTGAGAAGAGAGGGAAAGAGAGAGTCAGAGAGTGAGACAGTTGGTGTGAGTGAGAGAGTGAGAAAAAAAGAGATTGACAGATGGAGAGAAAGAAGGAGAGAGAGACAGAGAGAGTGCAGGCGCCCCTCTGACTGGTACAGGTGTGATGGTCTGTGCCAGTGGCTGAGTAGAATACCTCTCTAAACACACTCAATTAAAACAGGCCAATCTACTTATGTACTGCCAAAATGAAGCAGAAAGAACACCCCCATCACCCCTGACTATAAAGACAAACACACACACACACACACACATACATACATACACATACACACACATACACACATATATACACCCCTGACAGCTATGATCTAGAATCATGCCCCCTCTGCTCCAAATAAACTGAAGCCTGTTATGATTAGCAGGCCTGGTTATACAGGCATGCCTGTGGCCTTCTCTTTCTCGGTTTCTCTCTCTCTCTCTCCCTCTCTCTCTCTCTCTCTCTTTCTCTCACCTGCTTCCCATTAGGCCTAATGTGAAGCAGAGAGCAGCCTCAGATAGGGAAAACTCCCCAAGCAAATAAACATCAACGAGAGAAATAAAAATGCCAAGCAGGAAACTCCCACTACTCTTGCTATGATCCAGAGGCTGGGTGCAATGAAAATAAAAAACATAAATTATTCAAATCAATAAAGGTTACATCTGCAGGGGAGGTTGATAATTAAGGCAATAAATGTGTCTGTGTCGCATCAAGAGACTAAACTACCCCACTTTACAGATGGTTCTTGAAACTGCAGGCCACCATCTCCGTGTTTGCTCACTCACAAGCAACACTGTGAAAACCTCAGCCTTGAAAGACTAAACCAAAAACAACTCGGAGAGGAGTGCTTTCTTCAGAACAGCTCGGCATTTATGTTAAGATAATTAAAATATTTGTCTGAACCTGATGCGATCTGACAATTTATTGGTTTGCCTGGGTTGGATTTGGGCATAATTTCTCAAATGGTTCAGGTTCACAAGGTTCATGCTTGTGTTTCTCTCACAATCCTTTAATGGATTTTGTCCTGGATTTACCCTGCCTTAGTTTTTCTCCCTACTTTATTCTTCCACCCCACTTTTATTACCTTGAAAAATTCAATCTGGCACACTGGAGTCACTAGTGTTGTCTAGCGAGGTCCACTAAGGTCTGCAAAGCAACATGAGAACAACACATGCAGTTTATCAGGGCTAAAAGTGGAATTTAAGCATAGTTTTGGATAACTAATAATTATGCTAATCATTTTTTAATGCTGCATATCAATGATGTGATGATGGCTGCACTGTCACCACACTACATGTTAACTTAGCAGCAAAGGTGGCTAGATTAGTCCAGAGTAACCCAGACACTTGAAATAAGGACTCAGGTGAAAGGAGAAATATCCTTCCAAAGAACAAATTGAGTAAAAGTACAAAAGTACTAGGTCAAAAAGTACTGTATAATTTACAGGACTGCAGCAGAATTTCTCATTGCAACTAGCTTCTATCAGCATAGGAACTGAAGTTTGTTAGGTGCTCGCTTTCTGATGCATTCATTGTCTACAGTAAATGACAGACCTCTGATGTAGGCAGATGCTCTTAACAACGTAACATAATAATAGTTAATAGTTAAATTAACTAGTAACTAAATGTTAATGACTAAAAAGTTACTGAAAAAAAGTAAATTACTTTCCTCACAAATATACTTGAGTAGTAGTATTACAAATTGAAAGTACAAAATTATCAAAGCGCCAGGGGGCCCAAAGTTTTATTACACACTTCTATAACCTAAGAATAGCCCCAATAGTTTGCACTGAAGTTCCTGTAGTTACTGAATAATAAGCCTTTGTATTAAATAATCCTGGAATGTTAAATGGGTTAAAAAGTGTTCTTCAAGCGTTCTTTGGTAAGACAATGGTTCTAGTGGTTGCATGCTTAACTGGTTCTCTGCATCATAAAATCGTTATTCAGATTGATGGCAAATATGTTGTGTATGGTTCTATATAGAACCCTTTTTTGGAAATGGTTCTATATAGCACCAAAAAGGTTCTTCTATTGTTATGATGTCTAGCTTTTTAAAGAGTGTAGTACTAACTACGCTCGCTTTTTAATCAGACATGCACTTGGTCAATGTTTTTTAAAGTACTGATGTCATCCATGATATGCTCAGAAAAGTATATTATGACACAATTTCTCCTGATAATAATGATAAATATTGTCATAATGCCCAGCTCTAGCAGATGCACTAATTACGACCCACTTCTGCTTAGCAGGCATAATTTGGAATGTGGATTTTTATTCAGCCTCTCGTTAGTTTAATTTGGTCGGGCTATATCTGGGTTCAGATCAAAATTTTAGGTCAGATTAAAGCTTTACCGCAGGTTCAGTGAGCCACAGGACTACTGATGCAGTAGTATTTGTCCAAAGTCTGTAGAGACCTGCTCATCCAATGTTTCTTTTAAAATCAAGAGGAATTAATAGGGTTGTTCATTGTTTAGTTTGTCCTCCCTTTGCTACAGTAACAGCTTCTACTCTTCTGGGAAGGCTTTACACTAGATTATACACTAGAATGTTGCTGTGAGAATTTGATTGCATTCAGCCACAAGAGCATTAGTGAGGTACAAAGGTACTGGATGGCACTCCATTACTCCAGATAGTGTCTGTGTTCCACAGCCCAATGCTTGGGGGGGCTTTATACCCCTCTAGCTGACATTTGGCTTTAGGTACTGTGACCATAGGCTCGTGTGCGGCTGCCCCAGAATGCTCCATTCTATTGGCCATGCTTTGCTATGGAGATTAGGCAACCTGTATTCGTGGAACTGAAAGCCTGTGTCAGCAATGGGTGCACCTTGGAAGGGGTATCTGGACACATTTGGACATCTAGTGTACACTTCTGTTCTGTGCTCAAGCAGAAGGACTTCAATGCATCAGACCTAGAAAACGTTGGTAACGAGGCTAAGCTGTGTATTCATGTCTGTGGGGGCAATTCAGAGTGTTTTAGATCAGTGGGCCCTGCTGTGGGTACAGTAAAGACTATTCAACACCATTCAACTCCCTCAATACAGTACAGCGACAGATGGTGCTCGAGTCTGCCACAGGCACTTGGACAAAAAAGCAGCCACACAACAAACCCCTCTCTCTCACACACACACACACACACCCACAGAGGGGCGGCTGGACGGAGTGTGGCCTTTAATTGACTGGCTGGCAGATCGGGTACAGTACAGAGCAGACGGACAGGACATTCGCCACATGCAGGATTATTTCATGAGCAAACACAATGCAGACAGAGAGAAAAGAAAGAGAGCAAGCGAGAGAGAGAGAGTGAGAGAGGGAGAGAGCGAGAGAAACAAATGCGGTCGCAGTAATTTATTCACTAATTCTCTCCTCATGAAGAGAGGCCTTTCACAGTCAAAGAGCCTTCATGCTTGCACCTGGCCTTGCCGATTAAGCTCCAACACACATACACCCACATACACGCTTTCAGACCAAACCTCGAGCACTGCTGTCACATGCTCACATTCACTCTCTCACCATTACTTCTGAGACTCTTTGTGTCTGCATGTGGGGTGTCTGTTACAATAAGCGGTGCGCTAATTAACATGGCCATTATGTATTCTGGCAGTTAATTAAGGATACAGCTTTTATAAATGATCCTGCCAGGGATGGAACCCCAGCCTTATCTAAGCTCTAGTTTATCAACAGTGTCACCATATCCCATAGTGCAACATCCATCAAGGCCTTTGCATAGCCATGCTGAGGCCTACTTGTGCTTATGAGGTACTTTCAGAAACTTTTATAACATTGGAGTGATTTATGATTCATCTTCTAAACAAAAGGGGGTTTACAGCTGCTTTGCCTCAGTGCTATGAAGGAGGAGTGGGACAGGAGCATGTGGACAGAGGGAGAGTGCAAGAAAGTGAGAGAGATACAAACAGAGACAATAAGGGACAGAGAGAGAAGAAGAAAAAAAGAAAGAGCAATGGAGGAAAACAGACAAAGAAAGAAAGACTGAACATAATATATACATGTACATATCATTGCTGTCCAAAAAAGGTATATTTTTTTTCTACAGCATTCATACAGAAGTTGTTCTTTACATTGTGTGAAAAATTTATGATGAACGGATGAACAGAAATACTCCAAAAATTGCTTCGAATAACATTTCTCTAAATTGACTTGCATTAAAAGTAAAGAACAGTTTTGCTTTCTTCTGTAAAGTTTCTATTTTGAGTTACTATTTGGAATTTGATTATTTTTTTGGACAGTGAAGATATGCATAACATATATACTGTATACATATGCAAAAGTTTAAACACTCTTTTCTTTTTTAAATTAAATGTTTTGTTGATTTTCTAAGTGACAGTAAGTTAACACATCCTTAAATATGCCATTTTTCTGCTAATTTTAATATAATAGATAAAATAAAACGTACCATACCTTTTGCACAGGTCATATGTTTTATTTTCCAATATGTTAAATTCAGCAAATAAACAGTGATGAAGTGTGCTCTCTGTAGAGGATGTTTTTTGTTTTCATTTATAAAATCAACAAACTATTTGCATTTGTACAACACATGCTATATACTTTTGACTGTTAATATAATTGGGGCACAGCATCTGTCTAATTCACTATGTAGTTTACTATTCAAGGCATTTTGCATTCTTACAGTCCTGCAGTGTGCTGAAATTAGGGGTAAGCGATGTAGGGAAAAATATAACATCACATCACAAGTTTTACTCTACATTTGACATACTGCAGCACTAAATCCAATCCTGTTTAGGCTCTCTTTAAAATGATACATGCATTTGTTCAGTGTTCTTTAAGTATGAAAATTTTCCATGACATACTCAGATAAGTTTATTGTTAGGTAATGTGATGTAACTGATCACTATATTGATACATATTGTTAAGTTGCCCACCCTTTACTGCAGTAGGTATTATTCAAACAATGCAACCTAGTTGACACTAAATACCCTTAATGTAGCAGACTAGTGTTGCAGAGTGATGAGCAAACCCATGTAAAAGAAAGAAAGAAAGACAAACAATGGTGTTTGCTGGGTCTCTGTAGCAACTGCCAATACAGCAACACAGTAATGCCCCTCCCAACTCTAAACTCCTGCATGAGCAAACAAGGTGAGAGAGATAGAGAGAGAGAGAGAGAGATGGAGAGCTCACCTGTGATTGGTTGATGGAGACATGGTTACCGTTGAAGGGGGATTTGCGGTCCTTATCACGATGGTGCCGACTGATGTGCTTACTGCGCTGGAGCTGTTGTCTCAACTTAGCGATCTGATGGGGAGAGAGAGAGAGAGAGAGAGAGAGAGAGAGAGACTCTGTGAGTATGCTATTTGGCTTAAGGTTCAAAAAGGCTTCAGGAGGCTTCAGCAGTGTTTCTATGTTTCCCATCACTCACACAGACATACATGGAGGCACAGACAGTCGCAGTGTGCTGCCTAAACACAAGCTAGACTTCTGCTCTCACACAAACACACACCTATATTAGCAGCCTGAAGTAAAGAGAGTAGAGAGGGAGGAATGAGACCCCACACAGCAGCACGGGGTTCCGACATTCTTCTGTGATTACCCCCCTGCACTGTCGCCATGCTAGACTTCACACACACACCATCATATAATCTCAGTTTCTCACCCTGTAACAAAAACAAACACACATGAATCTCTCCTGCTCACGCTCTCTCTTCACATCTCTTGCTATCTCTCTCTCTCACACAAACTCCCAGTGGCCCGGTATTTCGTAGGACAGTATGCGGGTGGAAGGATCGGATGTCCAGCTGAAAATGAAGCGGCCTGGCTCGTTTAATCAATAAATGAGTAATGGCAGGGAGTGGAGGAGCTAATAACACGTTAGCGTAATCTCTCTTTCAGCTGCAGCACAAAGGCCTGCAGCCTGCAGAATCGCTAACGCTCAGAGACACATTCCCAGGCCAGCAGGCCTCAATAGGGCTGCGTGGGCTTTGTGTGTGTGTGTGTGTATGTGTGTGTATGCGTGTTTGTATTTGTACTTTTTCAGGACAACAATATCTGGATTTTAAATAAAAAGAAACAACAGCCAAAAACAGAGCTAACCTACAATGTGTGCAGGGTCAGGAACACTGCTGGCCTGCTAGCTGCCTGAGAGAGATGTGCAATGTAGTTTAGCCTTCATCTAATTTCACTACAGCGTGTGAGAGAATACATCTCAGCCGGTGACAAGGAGGAGAATGATTAACTCATTAAGAGAAACTGGAACGCACACAAGCCACACACACACACACGCCACTGTGAAAGAGCACACATTCACATATAGTGGTCAAGGAAACACAGTGTGGAAAAGATAATGATGATAATGATGAAGTGTAAAACCATAAGTCAGGTCAGATATTCCACTGGTCAAACCAGAGTAAAATTAATCAACACTGGGACAAAGAAATGGAGGGAGGAACAGAGTAGCAGACAGAGGAATGAACCTCTGGCTATGTCTAAAACTTATGCTGTGTCCCAGTCATATGAACTGTATCAATCATACAGTCAGGTTAGCAAATGAAAATACTAACGTACGTCAAAACATTCCGGCTGTAAGTAGCTCCTCCCTTTCCACATTGTTGGACGACTAAAAAAAATTCAAAAATCAAAAAATTGGAATTTTTTCGTATGCTCAACTTTGGCTCAAATCTTGGCCAAAAGAGAAACCAAAATTCAGAACACACTGGGCTGAAAAGTATTTGCTACAGTATGTACCATGACATCCAACACCACTGACAACGGAGGGTAGTGGTCATTCAAGGCCATGAATTCCTTTGTTTTTGTGTTTTTGCACTGTTGTTGGTAGATTTTTTTTAGCATTTCAAAACATTAGGCTACAGACGATGGTGTGCTAGCAGGCGGACGTTTCTTTCTGTCGCTACAGTTTTTATGTATTCTGTTCATCAGTAGAAGATTGTGTTTTCAAGTGGCATCAAACCCGTTATAGAGAGGTTCCTGGGCATTGTACCCCCTCTTGATACTTACCATGGCCAGCATTTTCATTGTTTATCTGCTGCCGCTCAAACTGTTTTAACATGTCTGCACTGACTGGCACAAGAGAGCAAAGAAACAAACAGCATTACTAATCACTATTTTTTGCATTAACATTATTATTTGTAATGTCTGAGATTTGGACACTTTGCTGTAGGCCTATTTAATCTTTGTTTTTCTCTGTCACGACGTTTGGCCTTTTTTCTCTTTCAGTCAAAAAACCAAAAGTGACACTTTTGACCCTTTTTGGCCCAATTTTTTTGGTTCCCATTATTTCTGTGCATCACTAGAGTTTTGTATACAACTGAGACACAACATATATCCTATTCACTATGCATTTCACTATTTTGTGAGTGTGTTATTTTGTAGTGTTGTCTGAGAACACAAAGGAGAATATACCAGTGCACTGTTATAATCCCACAATGCTGCAGTATTGTACTCTACCAGACACTGAATACCTGTAATGCAGCAGACTACAGTCACAGAGTGATGAGCAAATTCATTTAATGTTAGTGTAGGAAACTGTTTACTTAAATGACAAACTCTGCTCCCTACAATAATGTTTCTATACTGTGCTCCTGAGTAACGGACAATACAGTGATTAACAGACAGTTCTGACTACAACATCTGTATCAAAGCTGAAGAGGACCGAGAAGTGAAAGACTGAATGAACAGCGCAGTTTATAAAGCTGCTAAAGGGTGTGACAGGGGAAGAGTAGAGAGCACACATCCACACACACACACACACACACACACACACACACACACACACACACACACATGAGTGAAGACTGGGGGGGTTATAATATGAGGTGACACGGGCTGGTTGCAGTTCACTGAAGACCCCCAACATCCTAATAGTGAAACACAGCCTCCCCCCCAGCACGTTGCCCTGTGTGTGCACCCCAAAGGCTGAGAGTTTGGCCTTATCCTAGAGAAAAGAGAGACAGAGAGAGAGTGGGGGAAGGAGAGCAGCATCCTGACCTCTTTAAGCTGGTCAGTGCTGCCCCAGGACGCTGAGCGCTGGTGACAGCTCCGCCTCTTCTCGTCGCTTTCATCCAGCCACGCACTGGGGGTCTGAGAGAAAGAGAGAGAGAGAAACACAGAGAATGAGCGAGTGAGTTAGAGAGTGAGTGACAGTGAGAGATAGTGAATGAGTGAATGAATGGATAAGAGAAAGAGACAGAGGGAGAGAGACAGTGAGAGGGAGAGAGAGTGA
This sequence comes from Colossoma macropomum, assembly GCF_904425465.1. NCBI lineage: Eukaryota > Metazoa > Chordata > Actinopteri > Characiformes > Serrasalmidae > Colossoma > Colossoma macropomum. The sequence goes on along the minus strand of NW_023494784.1, from coordinate 30,645,845 downwards.
GCAAGTGAGTTAAATGAGTGAGAGAGTAAACGATGAGAAGGGTGATCAGTTAAAATGTGTAAAACTTAAATAATAACTTCAATTTAAGAGGAAACAGTCATCATATTCAAAATCTCTCCTTGAGGACGCCCAGTATTTACAGTTACCATCCAATGCCTAGTTCAACTAATCAATCCTTCAATAAATTACAGCAGGTGTGCTGCTGATGGAATTGGACAAATCCATGCAGTGGCTGGAGTACAACATTTCTTTATTTATATTTAATCTGAAGTTATATAGTATAGTTTTAAACAATTTTCTTGGCTGCCTTAGACTTTTGGACAGGGCTGTACATCCTGATAGCTCGGCTAACTCAAAGCACACTGCCATAAAACTGCACAACTCCCACTGCTTAATCAATGAAGACAGGTTCAAATAGAGCAAGTTCTTACACACACACACACACTCTCCCTTCTCTCACGCCTCTTTACACTATTCAGTTTTATGTCTGTGAAGACTTTTTAAACACCCGACACCATGTTGCAGCTTTAACATCAAATGAATGGGCTGCCTGGCTCGTCCTCTCCGCTCATTCAAACAGGAGCCTCACAAAGACACATCCTCAACAGAGTCTCAGAGACAGAAAGAGAGAGAGAGAGAGAGAGAGAGAGAGAGAGAGAGAGAGAGAGAGAGAGAGAGATGGACAGAGACCCCCACCTCATACAAAGTTTCAGCGATAAACTGATGGCCTTTGGGGGGATGGGGCATCTACACAAACGCCTATGAATTCATTCTGCAGCTTAGCTTAGCTAATTTGGTTGTAGGAGTAGACGATATGGAAAAAATAGTGTATCACGATACTTAAATGCATTTTCACAATACGCAATATGTATCACAATCAGTAATGTCACATTTAAAATCTGCAATCAAAAACTAGTACCATGATTATTATTTAACATTTCACACGCTATTCTACACCAAATCCAATTAAACAGGACTAATTCTGCTCTTGGTAAGGAAGCATGCCCTCCTCTACTTGGTTGCTATCACTATTGTGTATCACCTGGTCGTGACCCAATATATTTATTTATTTAACATGAGCTAAAGTACTTTCACTTAGCCTATCACTGTATAAACCCATATCGGTTCATACCAATTCTATTGATTTTTCAAATTTCCTGCATAATTCAGTTGTTGATATGTAAATGAAGTCATTCAGAGTGTTTTGGTGTGAGTGGTCATCTATAGTGCCATAAAATTATATTGATTTAAAAAACAAACAAAAAAGAAAATCCAGTAGCTGAGAGGGGTGGCATTGTGCAGTGCTGCTGGGAGGTTCCCTTCAAGGCTTGGCTCCACACACAACAGTGGTCCATCTAAGACCTCTGAGGTCTTCAAACTGGTCTTCACAATCCCTCAGATAGTCCACATGTTTGCTTCATCCTTACACAGTATGAATTAGCTTGGAGCAAAAAACATGGACTGCCTGGGGGACCCTGAGGATCTAAAGCCATTAACAAACATGAAATTTTGTCTAACAATTAAATGTTATATAAATAATTCAACATACATTTTTTGTTTGTTTTTTTTTGTATATTGTATGCTACTCCATGCTATTTTATACTATTATTGTTAACTATTAAAGTACAAGTCTAAAGTGGACAAACTGGCTGATTAGCTATTTTGCTTCCTCGCTTTAGATGATTATTAGCTCTCAACAACCGACAGACACAGGTTGAGCTTAAATAAACAAACATTGCTAACTGCTGCCCTTAAAGATGTTACAGCAGCAGTCAGAAGACTTTTGTTGTTTTTGTAAGGGCCATGACACACTAAGCTGACTGTTGCCCATCTACATTTATTTGTCTCAACTTAAGAGACGAAAAACACTTCCAATTCACATTTCGTTTGTTGCGAAGTAAACATATGACTGACTGTTAACAACTGTGGAAAATAATTATGATCTGCTCAAATAACTGGGATCAAGTAATTATGCGATAATTTTGGCAGGACTACTCCCCCTGATACTCTTTACAGAGGCAGAGCACAGGTTCAGCAGTACTCACACACACACAAACACACACACACCTCAAGCCAGCTTGTTGCTCAGTTTATCATCTGAAATCTTAGGGCAGAGCACAACTGTGGGAGGAAGGTGTGATTTATTCACCCCAAACAATAAAACAAGAGGAACACTGACAACCAGTCTGAGCCTGTAGAACCAGCAACAACCAAAATACACATATAATAGATCAGTTTAACACCCTGTATACCCTGATCTTACACTGTGAAACCACATTCCTCCAAAAGATAATGACTAGGGCCGCAAATGCTGAGGCACACTCACACATGGAACCTGAGAGCTCGTCACCAACCACGTGAAGATAAGAAGGCCAAAGAGTGAAACACATCACATACTGCCTGGAGCTTTTACTGTCTTACAGGAGCCACACTCGACAGAGTTATGAGAACTACGCAGCTGCGTTTAAGCCACACAGAAACATGCAATCATAAAGACATGTGCACACAGAAATATGCACAAATACATGTCCAGAAGTATCCAGACATCCTTTGTAATTAGTCATTTCTGCTCCTTTATAGAAGTTACTCATGCATTTTCACACAATTATCCCACATATAATCAAGACTATAAAACTTAGATGCTGGCTGCGTCCAAGTTATTTGGAAACGTGTTATTTGATTTTGTGCCGAATCATTCCTTTAAGGTGCACCCACTGAAAAGCACTGCTAACAGAATGGGATGCTCTGGGGCAACTGCACATGAGCCTAAGGTCAACATGATCAATGTGATTCTCTGGCTAGAGGGGTATAAATCCCCCCAGCACTGGGCTGTGGAGCAGTGGAACTGTGTTCTCTGGAGTGATGGAGCGCCATCCATTACCTCTGAGATGAAACGGAGTGGCGTTTGAGATGCAGAACTAATCACCCAACATGAGTATCTAACCTCACTAACACTCTTGTGGCTAAATAAAATCAAATAACAGCAATGCTCCAAAATCTAGCATAAAGCCTTTCCAGAAGAGTAGAGGCAGTTACTGCTGCGGGACGGTGGGCAAATTCCCCATAAATACCCTTGAGAAGAAACACTGAATGAGCAGGTGTGAGGTTGTGGGCGTGTCTAAACTGTTTCAGTTCATGTGAATAAAAAAGTTGAGTTCTCATGATACCTTGTACTGAAAGTCATCGCAGCAGCAGCAGAATGCAGTCACAAAGATGCACAGACGCACAAGCACATGCACACAGAGAGACAGCTGTGGAGGGGCCGTAGCTCATCCTGTAACAGTAAACTGTGAAGGCCTTGCTCAAGTTAGGAATCTGTATTTATGTAGGCCGTATCCCAACATCTTGAATCAGACTCTTGCGTCACTGCAAAGAAATTGCCACAAATGCTTTTTTTCCCTCCCAATAAGAAATAATTGTTGCTACTCTCAATCTCTCACACTCATATGCCTCTATCTTGGAAAGTTTATGTGCTCTGCTCTCACCCCTCTTCAAACCACAGCTGTGAGTCTGGCAGAAACCCCAGTGGATCAGTTAACGGTAGAGATCACCTGAGCTGCAGCCCCATGGGTTTACACAGCAAAGCACTCACAATCCATCCCGGATCACACACACCCCACTGAACCTGGTGCACCCAGCGGCGGCACATGCAATCTGATAAGTGCCAGGCCAGACATGCCCATACAGCCGTCCCTACAGGACATTCCACTCATATCTGAGCCAAAATATGGAGAGTATTAAAGGATCCAGAGAGGGCAACTGCTCGAGGCAGCCAGCTGTTGCTCCATACTGTAATGTAGAAACTAGAGAAGCATCAATACAATAATATATGACACTGAAAATAAAGGGTGGGTCATTCATTTTGGCAGATGTTAGCAGAAGCTAACTGTAACTCAACTGCCAAACAAGTATAGTGCTCTCTTGAAAGCTTTGCCATCAAAACATAGCTGTAAGCTGCTACCTAGGCTACAATGGCTGAATGCTGTTAGATCTGGATTCCAGATTGGATCCGGCACCTTTTTTAATGGATCCAGCATTTTATTTGTATATTAAATACATTCAGGCCATGATTTGTAGAGACAAGTCAAGAAAAATCATAATAACATACGTGCTTTCACTTTCAAACATAGCACTGTCACTGTTTATCATTCGCAAATACGCCCACTACTGCTGTGATTGTTCATCTCTAAAACGAGCTCAGTAATTCTGGAGCCATTCTCTTGTGACACTGATTTAATAATTACTCATGCATGTTTGCTCTGAGAAATTCATATATGACAGAATGTTCAATGCTAGCCCCAGTAACGCATTCGTGATCTTCTGGATATGTCGCAGCTCAATGTTCTGGGACCTTATCATTTACAAATTCAGCCCTGGTTGTAACTGACGCCATGAGAGGACAGTAAAACAGCTAATTAGCTAGCTAATGTTAGCTGACACAAGAGCTAGTTAGGCCAGTCCAGAGCCCAAATCTCTTAGTTTCAGATGTGCTATGCCAAATGAGTACCTGTCTAGCAGACACAGAGCACATTCTATCTCATGTCCTATAACTTTCTCAGCTCTATTCAGCATTGGCCAAGGTTCACTCTTTGAGCAAATCAAAATTTGCTGTAGATCATTAGCTTTCTTTTCAGTTTCTGGTCTGGTGGAATTAGAAATTTTGATCATGTTTTCTCTGCTATTATTTTTGGAGGAAGTAATTAGATCTTATCAGAACTCAGGTTTGTAGTCCATACAGTTGTATGCAAAAGGTTGAGCGCTCTGGTCAAATAAGGTTTTGCTGATTTTCTTAGTGAAAATAAGTCAACACATCCCCCACAGAGAACACGCTTTTGCACATTTTAATGCACAAATACTGTTCATTTGCTGAATTTAACATATTAAGGTGAAAAAATGCAAAAGTTAAGGCACATTTTATATTTTGTTTTAATATCTTAAACTCAGCAAATACATAAAAATTGATTAACAAAATTGGAGAAAAATGGCAAAATTGACCAGGGGTGTTTAGTTTTTTGCATTTGACTATTTATTTAGTGTAGTGGGCATAAGACAGTTGAAAACAGTAATAGATAATTAATTTATTTTTTACAGAGCCTTAACAACTAAATCAGATGTGATTTTGCTTACTACCCCCACCCCCTGCTTTCTCGGAGGCGAAAATGAGGGCTTGCAGTGCAGTAGAAAGCAGAATGAGAGCAGCAGGCCCAGGCCCAGCAGCAGTCTGGAACAGCTGTAACAGCTGGAAGAAGGCTAGAAGCAGAACACGGCTCCATTGGAGAAACACACCCAGTCAAAGGCCCTTTTACTAGAAGAACAGACAGCACTCCAAGAGCTGCCACTAAAAGACTCACACACCTACCCATTTTCCAGCGCATATGAGATACATTATTAGCCTTTCTCAACGATCTATGCAAAGCCTGTACTAAGTCAATGTGAGCTGCGAAGTTTTTTCCCACAGATTGTGTATTGAACACATTGTCCACGTCTCTCACACACCCACACCTATGCAACTCTAACCCATCAGCGAACCCATTCATCAACAAGGCATGTTGACACACTTTTCCTTTGGCCTTGGCTGTTACAAACCATGACAAACATTCAGCGAGGCTTGTCCTGTCCTCAGAGCCTTCAGCTCTGTTTCTCAACACCGTGCCTTGAGACAAGCCCAGATGTGTCTTTCCTACTCGAGTACATTCACAACATCAGCTGGCTACAACACCATGGAGATACACATGTTTATCATTGACTTTTTCCCTATTTCCCTATGGCATGTTACAAAGCACAGTTAACTGACTTTTTGTTTTATTATTAGGGCCTTACTGACAGTAGCTCCCCACCTATAGATCAAATCGGCTGGTATTAAGGTGGAAATCCCACCAATATGGTTATATAAGAAAAGCACATTCAACAATGTGATGCCAACCAAACACCCCAACTTGTTAGAGAGTCCCATACTGTTAGAGTTTAGGCTATAAATTAAGTTTTAAATTTAAAGGAAAGGTTCTTGCGACCCTCTGGAACCAAGTCAGGACCCCCAGGTGGGTCAAGAACTCCTGCTTAGGTTATAAGGTTATTTATAAGTGACTTGTTTTATATTTATACTATTTCAGACTATTTCAGAGTTTCTGCTGTTTATATGAATAAGAAATATGACAAACTGCAATAGATAACTGATAGTCTTCAGTCAATAAAGCACTGGTACTGGAGCGCGTTTTCTTTTTGACCTTATAAAATTACAAAAGCCAATATTGACAATTACTGCAATGTTTAGGTCTTTAAAATTGGCATCAGCAAAAAAATGATAACCCATCAGGCCCTATATACTATTACTCTTACTGGATTCATTATGTGGGCACATTTTCTCTTCTCTTTTTCATTCAGCAACATCTACACACATCTACATACATACATCAACATACATCTGTCTCTCTATGTGTGTTTCCTGACTCTCCGTCTTTCATACATCTTTGCCCTATTGACCTTGTCCGATACGTACCTCCTTCACACTTGAGCCCCAGTCTCAGTTCTCCATTTCTTTCTTTTTTCTCACCCCAAGTCTGGAGATCTGTTTTTCCATGTTCCCCTCCCCACCACCCCGTCTTACTCCCTGTGGACTTCCTCTGACTGCAAGAGCTATTTCACCCTCTTCCTGTGCGTGCGCCTGTGTGTACTCCCTGGTTCTCCTTTTGGGACAAACGTCTGCACTATGACAGGAAAGCATGAAAGATCTTATGTTGTAGGAGCATTTTACTAGCATCTATGAAAGAAAAAAAAAGAAACACTTTTTAAAGCTTTCATTTGAACAAATGCAAGGGTTGCAAGGATTCTCTTTGAGGAGTTGAGGTATACTTTTAGCTGCAGTGATACAGAAGTCAATGGAAAATCCCCATTAAGGTAGTAATGAGTGTGAGTATGTGTGTGACTGCATATGTGTCCTGGGAGGGTTGTGACCAAGTGCGATGACCTGTACATGTTGGCCTAGTTCCAATCCAAAGAAACTGAAGCCCTTACTCGCTTCCCTTATTTGCCCACTACACAAATTCATGTTGCACAGCTAAACAAACTTCGGTTTCAGACTGCAGAGGTTTTAAGGGTCGGACTGTTTCCTTGTACAAGTGGTACTTGTTAAGATTTATGGATGAACCTCAGTGTAATCAGCTGACAACAACGGCTCAATTGCATGCACAATGCTTAGGTGAAATGCCTACATTAAATGAAAGAGCACTTCATTTTTCTGAATTTGAAAGAGACTTGTTGTTATTCGAGGTCTGCACAGGCATGAAGCCTGAACCTGACCCCAGCTGGCCCGACTGGTACTGATAAATCTGAAACCCTAACAAGATCCAAACCTGCTCTCACATATTAACGGATGGATTATCGCAGATGCTGTTTTCTTTGTTACTAAGCACTTGAGTTGATTCACAAAATGTGCCATGCTGGGAATAACTGGGATTTTACATATCTGTAATGCACTATATATTTTGTGAAATTTATGATTGTAACTGGCAGTGAACGGCATCCACTCTCTTCTGATCAACTGTTGGCCCTCTCACTACTGCTACTGCTACTTACAGAAACACATTTCTAGCGAGCTAAACAAACGAGGGGACAGATCTGCTGTAACCTTTGCACCAACCCAACACATCCCTCTCATTATTCATAGTGTGACTGATGCACTGTTGAACTTCATCTTCAGTTTCATTCACAGGCATGGTCACCCACTCCTCAATCTCGAGCTATTCTGAATGGAGCTACAAATTATAACATAACTAGAGAGAGAAAGTTCAAATGTGTGTGAGTGCACAAAATTAAATTAATTAAAACAAATTCTTCAAATAAAAACAAATCTACAAAAAATAATATCTTGATGAAAAACAAATCAAAGCCTTAAGTTGAACGTGGAAAAATCATCCTGAATCACCTGAAACCTGATACTTTGTTGGACCCCTTTTGTGGTAATGGCTTAATCTTGCAAGCCAGACTTCTGACTACCATCACTGAGTCTAGTAGGTTTAATCGCTCAACATAGGCAGGAGGTGCCTTTTTTGACAGGAGGAGCCATTTGAGTGACATGCAACACGACCAAGCACATACTGTTGTTTTTGCTTGACATCATGTAGAGACAGGTAACCATCAAAGTGGTAGCACAACAAAACTAGACCCATGTGAAATTGAGTAGTACGTATTAACGAACATGCAAGGAGATTTATTTACTAGCTAGTGAATACTTCAAAGAAAGCCCATGAACAAACTTCAGTGCAGCCCCAAAAGGCTCAAGGGCTCATAAATGTCAAGTGTGGAACTGGCTAGCTAGCATTTAGCTTGATAAAGAAAAGTTTGTTTCCTGTTGGACTGATAAAAACGGATGTGTGGAAGTGCGGATAGCCAGTGAGAATGTAACTGAAAAATTCCAATTGTTTTTAGCCTTTGTGCGCAATAATCAGACGGTCCTCTCTGGGCGTAGCATCTGGGGCTGAGGCCACTAAAGCTCATTCTGCTCCATTCCTCTTTCTAACTTCAATTTACACCTAGCGAGAGTTCAAACACTGTCCGGCGCGTTCCTGTCTGCCCACACAGAGGACTGCTGATGATACATAATGAACGCGCTCTCTCTTTTTCTCTATGACTGCTGCTGTGCTTTTTGCATGTGTGTGCATGTGTGTCAGTGGGCTCCTCTTTCAGCAGTGCTGCTCTGCAGCAGTGAGGGTCTATGACTGGCTCTGTTGTGTGGGGGTGTAGTGCTGGTCCAGTGCGCTTCTGTCCCGCTCTCAGAGCTTTCTGAGCTCAGGCCTGGTGCCAGCACTCACTTCCTTCTTCCCACCAGTTTAAGGTTTCCAGCGCGGCTGCCCAGGCGAGCGCACAACGCCGCTCTGTTCAGCAGCTGTGGAGACTGCACAGTGACACACACTGCACAGAGCAGGGGGCAGCATCTGGCTTCTAGGATCGCCAGAAGCACGACTGACAGGAGACAGGACGACATACATGCTCTCATACCTCTCACACATGCACACTGAAATCGCTGTCACTTGCTTTTTGCAGCTGTGCAATGCTTTGTGGAGTAACCCTCTGTCTATGCTCTGTGCACTCAGTGGGCATTCCTCCAATGCTAATCTACTGCTAAGCTACTGACCAAATTGCATGCATTCAGCCACTGCAGGAACACGTGCACTCATGTGGACATCAAAACGGCTTAAAATACTCCATATTCCTATGAAATACCATATTTCTTCTCAAGCTTCTTGCTGAAAGAACACTCGCATGCACAGATGTATGTGCATGGCACAAAATGTGCCTTGATACAACCACAACATGCTGTCATATTGCAGCTGAATTCAACATCCAATTTACTAAGACTGAAGCTCATCATGCAAACTACTTGTGAGGTGCAAGGTTTAAAAGGCAAAGCAAAATAATGGAGGCCAAAGTACTTTATGGAGGCAGTTTGATTCTACAAAAACTTTGCACTGCTATTCAAATTATTTCTCTGCTAATGATAAAGCAAAGCAAAATGTATTAGTTTGTGTGGTCAGTAACATCATATAATCAAACCTGATATTAACGAGCATACAAGCAGTCTGGTCATCACCCATGACACGTACCATCCTAAAGCACCACCACATATGAAACAGCAATAATCATGTGCGCAGTGTCAGCATTTTCGAAAACTTGCATCCACATGAAAACAAAACAAAACAGAGTTTTTAAAGTCTTTGCCTTGAAGAGCATCTTCTATAAACTTAGCTTTCAGTAACCTAAAACACAGTTTTCATGGGGCTAGACTGCCAAAACACAGAGAAAAAAGAATGTTTTTGAATAATATCCTTATATGTGTAGACAAGCAAGTCAGTGTGCATTAGCACACAAACAACTCTGATAATGGAGAATTATAGTTTAGCCATGCAATTCAGACAAAAATGCAGCCCATCCCTTTAGCCACTGGTGTTTATTTTGCTAAAAGCTCACTTATCCAGCTTTAAAGCAGACAGTGACAGGCCTACAGTTTTACTACGGTTTCAGCAGCTACTATGCTGAGCTTTTGCCATTTTATGCTGTAAATTTGTTTTCTTTAGGTGATCAACCATGGCGATCACGCTGTCATGCCAGATTGAGCTCGGTTTTGCGTATCTTACAGGAAACTGCATTTTAAGGTGATATTAAAATGAACTATAACTCTGTGCTGTAGTCTTCGCCAACTGTATTTTTCCTCTTTCGTTCATGTGATCTAAATGGAGAGCGCAAACATCATCGAGCCAACTAGTGGACAAGATTCGATGCCACTTCCTTTTTTATTATCAATGTTTTCGATAACTTTGATTTGTTGCAGCTCTAGTTTGTACAGTGTTCGAGGCTTGTGTCTCCGTCTAACCGCTCTGTCTGCTGCCGTTGGTAAAGGAGGTCTCTCAACAACACGTCTTTTGGCAGTCTAATGCAAATTTACACCTGCTTTAAAAAGGCAAGAAAAACCTATGCAAAACTGGCTGCCACAAGTTGCTTAAACATTACTAACTTGAGGGGAATATGTATGTAATCAGCTGCAGGTGTAATGTCTCCACCCACATTTTGTGTGATCTTTCCACATTTTGTGTGGCCCTTCCTCACATGCATATGCAGAAAGAGAGGTGCATTTTGCATTTTTTAAGTATACTAAAAGTTCTATAAGCTGGCACAAAAGGCTTAGTATACCAGGCCCTCAGTTGGCTTTGCCTCAGTGCTAATCTAAATCTCACACATTCAGCCACAGTAAGAAAGTGGCACATATTCCTATAGTATTCTATATTTCTGATCAGGCTCCATGTAGAAAGAAGAAAAAAAGAAACTGTGTGTGTGTGTGTGTGTGTACTCAGTGGGCACTCCTTCAAAGCTAATCTACTGTCACTGACCACATTACATGCAGTAAGAAAATCTAGAAATATGTGCACACCAAAACGCTGCCTATAGTACTCCATGTGTCTGACCAGCCTTTATGCAGAAAGAGGAAAGTAAGTGTGTATGTGTGAACAGGGTGAAGTTACAGTTGGGCTACGCTGGGAGTAGATTAATGGAGAGACAAAGGACTCTTTATGTGCAGGGGCTGCTGGGTTTAGGCCTGCTTTGAAGCCCAGGTCATGGGGAGAGGCCTAGGCTCTGTGATGATGTAACGCCTGTCTGCAAGTGGAAACTCAGGAGGAAAGTCATGAAAATTTGGTCGATAATAAAAAACATGCCAGGCCTTGAGGAGAGAGAGAGAGAGAGAGAGAGAGAGAGAGAGAGAGAGAGAGAGAGAGAGAGAGAGAGAGAAAGAGAGAAAGAAAACACCTCAACTGAAAATTAACACATCCATGACCATCATGCAAAAGAGGGAATAACAGAACCATCATGAGCTTGAGCTCAGTGTACACATTGAGACAGAGAGGAAACGTATGCAAATGTAACTATTTGCCTTTCCTGTCATCTGATTGATACTCTATATATTGCCCAAGGGTGGCCAGGCGGTTAAGAAAGCACAAAAGAACATCCGTTAAGGCAGACCTGGCAAACTCCAAACACACATCTGCAACCCAAAGAACAGACAGCAGAATGTTCTAGGGCAGCTGAAGCACAGCAGAACATCCTAGAACAATTGAAGCATGGCAGAACTTATGCTTGAATACATCTGAGCGGAGTTTCCATGCTCTCGGCAGAGCAAGAGCCCAACCTGAGCGGCAGCTGCCGTGTGGAAACGAGACTAAAGGCCGAGATGAAAGCCAGCAGCGGAGAACGAAGAGCTCCATGCATAATTCCACCATTAAAAGCCTCTCCAACACTGCCATGGCCATCACTGCACCTATGGATGAATATCCCCTTAGCATAGCCATAATTCACATGCAGCTCACTTTCTGCAGACAGCAGAGAGTCTGTTAGGGCTGAAATTCACCGCAGGCCACAGAGTAGTGTTAGAAAATAGCTGTGATTTTCAGGCAGTCAGTGAAGAGAGGGGGGATTAGCATGACAAAAAGCTCTTTCTTGTTAAAAAGCAACAAAGCTGGCAGGGTGACAAACGGGTACAGGGAGCAGACAGTGTGCAGGACATGGTCTTGTCAAAGGATGCATTCTTTTCATTCCCTTCAGGTACACTGTAGTTAAACAGTACTAGAAATCTGACTGAGGCAGCCAACATGAGAGGAACAGAATGCCTTATTTTTGGTGTGTTGACAGAATGGAGGGAATTCCAGGCTTAGCTAGCTTTAAATCAGGATACTGTGAACATATTCACCCTCAAAACGTCTCTGCAATCTAGCCGACAGACCATTCTGAACAGTGTACTCCTGTTCCACAAAGTAGAGGCCATACAAAGTCACGAAGCCAGCTAACTTTAAGCTTAGTTCAGTCTAACCTTGGATTTTCTGTCTCACGACGGTGGATCACTACCATTGCAACTTATACTCATGCCTAGATCACTCCAGAGAAGGTAAAGTCCTGGATTTTGGATCATAAACAGCTTTTGGACCAATCAGGGACTGTTGGAGGAGAACCCCTTTTTCTTTGCAATGTTCATGACATCAATCAAATGAAGAACATTTCAGCAGAGGAAGCTATGTGGATATAAAGAATATAAAGCAATTATTACTCCAATAAGCACTAACTCGCTGCTTTTTATTGTTACAAATACTTTACTTTCTACATATTTACATAGATATCTTTTTTGTTCTTTTGGAAAAAAAACCCTGCTTGACTCCTTCTCATGTTTCACGATCATCATAAACATCATGCTTTCATATGCAGGCGCATAAAAATTAATCATAGCTTGAGCATCTAAACCTAGGTAACAGAGAAAGTTGTTAACTTCGTAAAGTGAGTTAACCGTTGTTCCACTTGTCCCTGTCTCTGTTGAAAAAGCCTCATTAGACAGGCCCCGGGACGTTTCAGTCAGCCAGATAACTTAAACCCAAAGTTCAGTAAGAGGAAAACAGGTAAACCGCATTCCTGTTGGACAGCACTTACTTTTGGCTTCCATGACCCAGCTAATGCACTGGAATACCTGTATAATACAGCTCAATCAAACTCTCAACAACTATTCCCAAAGTACATGGCCTTGGTGTGCACCAAGCATAACATCTGTGATGGTTTTGTGGCTCACCGTGAAGAGGCTGTAGCATCACAATCCCCCTCTGCGCTAGTAAATGAATTACAGAATCGCTCCGTATCCATCATGCACACAGGACCAGTGTGCCACTCAGACAGAGCCACGTGAATGATCCCCAATGAAAACATCCACCAAAATCTCGTTTCCAGGGAACTGGGCTTTTCCCTCAAGGCGAAAGCTGATGTAATTTCAGCACGCTCATTTCTCCTAAACGAGTAAGTTCTGCGCTTTTTCTGAGGCCTATTCTTAACGGTCCTCAGTGCGCAAGTCTGATCAGGTTTCTGCATTGGCGTAATTATGGCTCTCTGTAGCAAAGAGGCTCGTGTAAAACTCATCTCAGCTTCCCTTCGCTACACTTTCTCAGGGTTTGCAGACAAAGACTGGGACAAAGCATGAAACATAAGCAACGAGTCAGGATACTATAACAAAGTCATGTGCTTCACAGACTTTAACAGAATAAGCTGCACTGCTGCATTATGCCAAGACATGTATCCTGAAACCAGTCATGTGGCAGTCACGGGTGGGTATATTTGCTTTATATAAATCAAGTCGTACTGGACATATTGTGAGTGGCTGCCCAGAACATAGCATGTCTGTGGCTGCATATTTCTCTCCTCAGCGTAGGAGGCAGGGGGGAGAAGCAAAGGCTCCATTCTGTGTTGTTGTTTGGTCACTAGGTGTGAGCTCAGCTCCATGGCAACTCACACCACCATACCGATCCAAGATCTGGTTATTTTGGCAAGATGCTGCAGAGAAAAAGAGAGCGAAAGAGAGGGAGAGAAATAGAGAGAGAGACGGAGCACTGCAAATTCCATCCAAATTCCACATTTGTCTCTAGCTCGCTCACCCAGTTCCTGTGTTCTTTTGCACTCATTGTGAGACTGGCTGCTGACACAGAGAAAGAGAGAGAGAGAGAGAGCTGGGTGGAGGCCTAGGATCTCCAGAGGAAGCAAAGTGTGTACACACACACACACACACTCAAACAAACACTTTGGACAATAACAGAGGGCCCTTGAGACTCAGATCCCATAATCAGTAGTGCTGTGACAAGCGTGCTACGCTTTGTGGTTAAAGTGATTAGGCCTATTTGATCAAAAACACAGCTCTAATATCACATCCTGTCCAAGTCACTGAGCCTTGTTTTTGACAACCAACAATGTGCTATGTGGTACGAGGAAGCCATTCATGCACACAAATATTCTTGCTTTGAAATCAGTACCTAACCCCAGGCTAAATGCAGGCTTATTACACAGTTATTAAAGCTTATGGTTAGGCAAGTATGAATTCTTTAGTAACTGCTATAGTGGTACGTTATGTGCCAGTTATAGAATACAATAAAACTAACATGCTAACAAGTTACAGTATACAGTACAACCAGAATGCGAGTTATAGTATGAAGTCAATCTAATAAGCACATTAAAGTATACAAATAAACTGATATCTTAAGGTAAAGTATATAGTAAAACTATTATGTAAGTAACTATAAAAGTGAGGCTTTTAAAGACTAACAAACCTAATCTAATGGACAGTATAGTGTGAGCTCAGGTGTAGTCTAGAGCTGTGAAGCTGCTGGAAAATAAACGAGGCTTTAGGAAAGAATGAGGCCGTGATGGCGGCCAGTGTCTGCCTGCACCAGAAATATGCTTCAGTTTCCGTTCATCTCTCAGTAAGCCAGGGAGAGGCTTCCTCCCTTCTTTCTCCAAACTCACACACATGCACACACACTCCATGTTTATCTGTCCAGCTGGTCAATGCTCTTCGTATTTACTACACAATTTATAATTCAATAGAGGTTTCCTAAATATTGAAAACAGCTGCTAAATAATTCTTGTAAAGACATAAGAGCTTACAAACTTTATAAAATTAGAGAAACTATGTAAAACCTATCAAACTTATCTGGCAAGATCTTGTCTCATGTATAAACACATGTGTTCTTTTCACATCACTATCATCTCTGTCCTGAATACTGGGTAATGCTGTGCACCACACAGAGACTGAAACATGCAGGAAAACCACATTAAAAGCCCACAGTAATCACTGGTAGGAGCTTTTCAGAGAGGAAACCAGCACGTGTTTATATCTGCTCACCTGTGTGGTCCAGTGGAGAGGTCTGTGAGTAGTCTGAGGCATGAGCTTTGTATTAACAGTTATATGGGGTAGTGGCTTGATTATTGGACGAGGATTGTGGGTCAGTGGAATCAAAGGTAATTAAAGGCCACTTTAGTGTAGACAGAGTTCGTTCGTTTGGCATTGACAAATGTTTCATGTTTTTTTTCCCCTCAGAATCTCCCTTCAGCTATAATGAGGATGAGGGCGTTTGGGCTTAGTGTTTGAACAATGAGGGTACACAAGATGTTTCTGAGATGAGTTTTTAAATTTGACTTGCATATGAACACTGGCCTGAATTTTCATATATATAACATTTAAAATCATTTATCTTGGAAATAAGGTGTGTGCTTGTATACATTATACATTTATATTAGCATATATTATACATGCAGTGAGGATTTTATTAGGTACACCTACCTTGTATCTACATTTGTGTCACTTTTCCTCTGTTCTTCAATGGTCAGGGCCCCCACAGGACCACCACAGAGCAGGCACTATTTGGGTGGTGGATCATTCTCAGCACTGCAGTGACACTGATATGCTGGTGTGTTGGTGTGTGTTGCTCTGGTACGAGTGGATCAGACACAGCAGTGCTGCTGGAGTTTTTAAACACTGTATACACTCACTGTCCACTCTAGTCACACCGACTTTGTTTGTCTACCTTGTAGATGTAATAGCTCATCTGTTGCTGCACAGTTTGTACGGGTCATTGCCTAGTCCTTCATCAGCGATCACAGGATGCTGCCTACAGGATGCTGTCTGCTGTATAGTTTTTGCTGATGGACTATTCTCAGTCCAGCAGTGACACTTAGGTGTTTAAAAACTCCAACAGCACTGCTGTGCCTGAGCCACTTGTACCAGCGCGACAGTGCTGCGAATGATACACCAACCAAAAAATACCTGCTCTGTGGATGACAACTTACGACTACACATTAACATACATAAAATCAGAACTTACTATAATGTTATTATTGGCATGTACTGCAATATTCGTGTTTCTTCTGAACAAAACTAAAAAGGTAGCTTTTAAATTCAGATTTTCTCAGGTGCCTCATATACAATGTATATGTGTGTGTGTTTGTGTATTACTGTATTACTATCTCACTAAATCTGTGTATACTTGCATTATATTTTGCAACATTTAGCTTCATATTCATCATTTTCAGGTGTCTTCCTTGATATAAACAGGATTTGCCTAAATAACAATTACTGTCAAAACTTCTGTTTTGAAATATGTTCATCTTTTGGCCCAAAGGTGGTTTAAACAAAGTGCTGATGGGTGCTGACATCACAAGAAGAGGTTAAAATGTGTAAAGTATGATATTATTATTCCCAAGGTAGAACTTTTGTCCATACAGCATATAGGCTTTTCAGAGTGGCTTTAAAGCACAACTGCACAACCTTTTCACAAAGTCTTCATCACTTAAACTTTTACAACACAGATCCACAGATCCTTCAGTTTTTCATAGAAAAATCATGAAATCTAAGCAGCTTTCTTTTTCATTTGGTAAGTTATTGTAAAGCGACAAAGAAAAAGTGTTTGTTTATTTTTAAAATGTTTGGAAAGTCACAGTGGACTGCTGCTTCTGCAACACTGAGTGAACGCTGAAACTCAAGTGGTTTGTTGACAGAGGCATGAATGTTGGGCTGGCAGGTAGAGAGAGAGAGAGAGAGGTCAAGAGAGAAACAGAAAGAGAAAGAGAGATTGACATAGGGCTCACCTGGGTGGCTTTGTCTCTCATGTAAGGCGCACAGGGGGCATGGGTGGCATCTCGGGGCCATTGGCCCAAAAGGTAGGGACCGGTCAGGGCGTCCAGTGAGGAGGTGCGGCGGATACTTCCACTGCTACTACTGCTACTGCTGCTGCTGCACACTGGGCCAGCCAGCGGAAGCCTGGGCCTCTCTGTGGAGAAGACAGCCAGAGAGAAGGGAAGAGATAGAGACAGCAGGAAAGATGGGGGGAGGAAGCGATTGAGGGTGAAAGACGGGTGAAGTGCAATGGTGACAAACAGTATGAGAGGAAAAAAGGAACAGATGGAAAGGAGAAGAGCGAAAAAAAGGACAAAAAAGCAAAAAAAGAAAATCAAGCAAGTATTTGGAGCTTAACATGTGAAATGAGGCCAGTTCATTAAAGTTGACTGCGATCAGTGTTATTTGCTTAGTAAGAATACACTGCAGGAGCGTGCGACCGTACGCCTACGTGTGTGTGTGTGTGTGTGTGTGCACACGGGTCCGTTCAGGAGAAGCAGGCTGGAGTGTAAATAGCTGGCAGCGTTGCTGGTGATAAGCAGTAAAGCTCAGCAGATTGAGACAGCATTAGTCTAGTGGCCAACAGCCTTTTTAATGAAGGTAAAGCTGATTAAGCACTGATTGGCTGTGGCAGACTGGCTTGGAGGAAGCAGCCCTCATATCTTGACCTACATTCACTCAGACTCCACAAGTAATTGCCCCCCTCTACACCTCCCCTCACTTCTCTCCCTCTCTCTCTCATTCTTTCCACCACACAATCAACAGGCTCTCTCTCTCTCTTTCTGTCTTTCACACACAGACACACAATCTCCCTCCATCCCTCTCTTTCTCAAGCCCTCTTTCATATAAATCTGCTCCGCTGAATTACACTCGAGAAGGGCAAGGTGTACAGTAAGAAAGAAGCGCCAGCACCTGCTGTTTTTGTGCCGGTCTGCGGCCGAGCTTTTGCAAGGAATGCAGCATATGGGCTTTTCAGAGCGGCTTTAAAGCACAACTGCACAATCTTTTCACAAAGTCTTCATTGCCTAAACTTTTACTAGACAGATTACATCAGCGCTGGGTGTTTGTGTGTATGCATGTGCGTCTTATCCTCTTTGGATTTTCTACGCCACTCCCAAGAAAACAAATCAGAGGGGAATCATTAAACTTGTTTGCGTCCATGATTCTAATGAGCACACACACGCACCTTACAGGCAAAACAAGCTGGTTGACAGCAGACACTCAATGGTCAAAGTGGCTTCTATGCTTATAGGACTGCACTGTTAAAACAGATAGGATGCAGTGTTTTTTGGCCTGTATTTGTGTTGTTAAGCTAACATCAACATGGTGGCAAATGAATATCAACAACATTGTCCTCAACAAACTCACGGCCTGCGCTGAGCTAAAAGTTTGACTAACATAGCAACAAAGACTGACGGAGGCGGGACTTAATAATGTTGGCAAACAGTGCACAAACCATCCCGTTCTGGGTTGAAACAAGTGCACTAGAGCTGGGAAAATGAATGTCCTGGGCAGTGGTGCAAAAGACAAAACAAGCAGTTCAACAAGTTTTCGCTGTCTGCAGGGATTCTTACTTCATTCTAAGGTGACATCAGACACTTGTTGAAAAAAAAGGAGAAAGGCAGAAGTGGATGTTTGCTGTGCATTTCGAAACAGAGAGCAAAGTGGGGTGGGGGGGTTGAGACTAGCAGAAAGCTTTTGAAGAGGAGGAACCTGTTAGGAATTCAGAGGAAGTCATGCCAGCTGTGTATGTGTGAGAGAGAGAGAGAAGGCAGAAGCCATCAGCTCATGCTGCAGCCTCAGCTGTGTGTGTGTGTGTGTGTGTGTGTGTGTGCACATTTGTGTTTGTTAATGTGCTAACATGGGAACTGAAGTATGCCTGCAAGGTCTTCAGTGTGTTGCAATAATAAATTAGGCTATTTAACAAGAGCAGTGATAATGTTTGGGTGTGTGTGCATGTACCAGCCTATATACAGTCCATTTTTAGCATAAATTCTCTCACAATCTCTCACAATGCTCAAAATCAAAATCTCGTGTCTTTCACACCCACATGCGTATAGATAAGACTACAATTTCACCATCCAAAAGGATGGGTGCTCTTTTGAGTCTTGCCTTCTTGAATTTACATCATACACCATTTATAAAAAGTGTTATAAGTAGATGTGCACAGATATACTGGGTTGGTATTGTAATCAATACTAACATTATCAAATGGATTTTTCATAGTCATTATAAATTAAATAAAAGGAGAATTACACTGCATTTGTCTGAAGGCTGAAAAAACGTGGGACGCACAGTCTTTTCTTCTTGGGGATTCATGCTGCCTCCATCTTTCCTCCATCACCAAAGGTGCACCTTTCCTTTGATCTTACTGGTCAGCACAGAAAAAAAAAAACACTTTTGAAGTAGGCAACTTGACTGCTAGGAGTTTTTTCAATTCAGGGTGCCTGGAGTTCCTCTCACAAAAGGCACATAAAAAGCGCAAAACAGCACACAAAATGTGTCTCTCCCATTGGAAACAATAAGAAAAAGGCGCCTCTGTTCTCAAAAGACAAATACTCCCCAAAATGGCAATTTTAGAAATCTTCTAGAACAGTATTAATGACAAATTCACATAATTCTAAAAAGAAATGTTGGTCTTTGCTATGGAACATAAGCCTGTACAGCACATCTGTGCTTCTGTTTGCTTATTTATGACTGCCTTAACAGAGCACTGGTACTGAACCAGTACTCGGTTTCAGCAGATACCGAGAGTCAGATTATCGGTATTCTTGGAAGGAAAAGGTTGGACTGGTGCATTCTCTGGAACTGCAATGAGAGCAATGCCATTATTTTCTCAAACCTGCACATTTTAGTGTTTTATGTGCTTTAACACACTTGATCAGCTGACTGATCTTTCCATGCTTTGCCCACAAAGGAGTTCTTTCATGGACATTGTTGCTAGGTTGGACAAGCTTTACAGAATGTTGGCAAAAATCTCATTCAACCTAATAAGCAGTTGTACTGCAAAAGCTAAATGTTTGATTGACGTAGAAACAGTAACTATGGGAAGTGGGAGTCGTCAGAATGTTCCTTCCTAGATTGAAATGAGTGTGCTAGAGCAGGGAACATGCTAAATATGTGGGGACATGGTGCCAGTTGGGAACCACTGAGGGTTGCTGTGTTGAGACAGGTTGGCTGCTTGGTAGCGTGAGAGATGTGTAGATGCTCTTATAAGTGCTAAAATCTCTTATCTGCAGCAGTGTACATTCAAAACCTGTTCATGTTGCGTCTATCCTACATTCCATCCATTAAATTCTCTTCAGTCATTTACAGATAAGAACAAACCAAAAGCTGGGCACAGAGAGTATCTAGAAAAGTCCTGAATATGAGACTCATTCTTCTTAACTAATCCTGAATTAATCCAAAACTGAGCATATAGTCTGACTAATGCTAAAAGAAAGGTGACAGTGCTCTATACACATTGTTTCTATTTTACATTAGGCTCAATGCAACTCTTTATTCTAGTACACAATGTAACTCACATACATCTTATCCTAGCAGAAAACTAATTTAGGTAATAAAGACAGGCAGAGGCTACTTTATATAGATCAATTCACACTTAATAAACATAAAATTGTCTTGTAAATACGTGCAGAACGTACAGAGAAGAAACAGAAAGATGAAAGATCTCTCGGGAATTACGACATTCTATGTAGCATTATAACATGATTACCTCACCAGGTAATAAAATATTAACCTCACTACTGTCGGATGAATGCCAGTGCCTGTTTGGTCTAGAAAACGAAGATTAATCTTCGACCAGGCTCAACACATTCTATTCCCAGGATCAAATAAACTGAAGCTGGCAGAGACTTTAACAGGGGAGAGTGAAGTAGTTGTAGTGGCTTGATTTCCAATCGGGTTCTTTTGTTAGGGATCCAGTGTGATCTCGTCCTGGCCTGCCCTTACCATCCCACTGTGCAGCCTGAGAGCAGGGAGTGCCATGCTTTGCTTTGCCTCATCTAAGCCTCTTTGCTTTCTCTAAGCACTAGTGGATCAACGCATTGTGTGGGTTGAGTGGCTTAGTTCGAAAATGTATTACATGAATGTAGAGCTGTTTGGAGCATCATCCACAACAGCATGTTGGTACTGGGGCCATACATCAATATGGATGCTTAGTTTTAGCTGTAGTAATAAATTAGAAGCATTATAACATTATAATATAGTTATGGGAAGAAATAAGGAATAAATAAGATTGTCTTTGGTATAACTTTGAGAGGAAAACAGAAAAAAAAAACAGACCCGACCAAAAAGCGCTGTCAGGTTCATTTTGCAGCATTCAAGGCATTTTACAGCACAGCATACCAGAACTCAGGGAGCATCCCTGAGTTCTAGTATTCTATGAATGCAAACTTAAATATCTTCACATACTGTGATATGATGATATATTTAGAAAATATGATACTGAATTTTCCCCACACTGCCTACTACTCCATGATTGACATGGAGTAGTAGTGGAAATAAGGTATATAACGCCTGCTGCAAACTAGTTAACAAATGTCCTTCAAGAGTTTTCTCCAATTACTGTTAACTTTTTTGTGGGACACGTTCAGTGAAAACAGATTTCATGCTTGGAAGCCCTTATGTAGCTGTGTTCCTCCATTTCTCAGGCCTGGCTTGTTTGTCTTCATCCCCTTTCTCCATCCTTCACTCATTCTCCCTCTCCCTCAAATACTAGTGCCTTCAAAGGGTCTTGAGCAAGCCTGTTGATCTGGAAAATTACTAGACTTTCCAAGCACAAGAGCAGATTGTTCGGAGGAGTACAATGGAAAAGGTGAGATGAGGGGGAAAGCAGCCGGAGGGACTGAAAACAGAAATCAGCAGGCCTTTCAATGGGTGCAGGCTATGTGCTCTAAAACTGCATCAAAGGCATGAGGAGCTTCTGTTGATTAGCTACGATGAAAAATAAGAGAGATATTCTTCCCTCTTTCTAGTTGTGGCCTGAAAGAGCGAGGAGCCAGTATTGCTTCTGCAGCTGGAACAATCTCATGATCAACCATGTCTGCTTCCATTACAGGCCCCAATTACCTGAATCTCTGAACGCTGGTTTAACAATAATCTCCTGCATGTTCTGCTCCCATGTTTACAGCCAGGCCTGCAGATGTTGAATCCTTAGGACTTCTACATGCTGAGCCTTATTTTCTTCAGACCGTTTGGGAAAAAAGTAACGGCTGCTTCATTGGCGTTGAAACATTTGGCACTGTATGGATAACCTCCCAGAGAAAATGTTCTAAATGATGCGTGATAATGTTGGGAAAGGGATCACTAAAAGTTAGACTCCTTGACCTACACTCTTTAAATAAAGGTTCCTGAACAGTTCTTGGTTTGTACATATCTTTCATGGGCATAGAACATTTGCATTATGTGGAGTTTCTTCAGACTCGCACAGCTCATTTACAAAAATGAATGTTTTAATATCCATCTATTCAACGGTTCTTCTACTGTATTGTCCAAAGAACCCCTTTTAGAATCTTTCTGAAAAAAATGTTTAAGCACAGTCTTGAAACAAGCACATTAGACACATGAGGAACCTTTAAGAGAAACTTTCACATTACTCACTAATAGAGGCCTCCTCTCTACACCACACCACTACAGTATAATCAAAACTGAGCAAGGCCATTCTGTTCTCTTGCCATGTGGGGAGCCTAGCTATCCTAATGGCTTCTCACTATCTGCCCCAGTGCCCACACAGCATTTGTATGAAAAAGCAGCCTGTCTGAGAAACCGCCAGCTGAACGTTAAGTATCATTTGCAGACAAAATATGGCACTGCCGAGTGCACTATCAGCAGGTTCATGCTTTTCTCAAGTTTCTCTGCCCCCCTCCCCCTATAGCAGACCATGAGACCAGATGGAGTTTTCAGGCCTAATCGCTTTGTGCCCGCCGCAGCCCCAGTAAAGAGAATATGAGTTATAAACGTGACATGGGGCACAGTGGCAGGACAGCAGGGGAGGATGATAATCCACGGAGCCCTAGGAGGGGGGTTGTGGAGCATCTCCAGACAGAATGAATGGGAAATGACAATGGCACTGTCCGTTAAACTGATGCCCTGATGACCGTGTTAATGCCTTCTCCTTCAGTTGTCATGCATGATAATAAAGAGGCCCGATTTCACTTGTCAAGTAGCTTGAATGGTTGAAGATTGAGGCTAGGCAATATCAAGAAATTATTACAGCAGACTCTAGCCTGGTTTGGTCTTTTCCTTGCACCTCAGTCACATTATCAGCTAATGATAAAGTCCCTTTGAGCTGAATGAGCTGCGTAAGCACAGAAAACACAAAACCGCAGGGCAGGTGGATACAAGACTGGAGGGTCGGAAAATTTGCTGTGTAGAATTTGCATGCAAAATCCAAAGTGAAAGTGATCACAGCATCAGCTACTGCAGCACTTACAAGCATACATTAGTTAATATATATCACTGCAGTCGGAAGAAAACCTCGTATCTCCATTTTTGTAGTTTTTTCAGTTTTTGGCATAATTTGAAAACGCCTGTTGCCCTTTACATTGTGTGTAAACTTCATAATGCACGGACCAAAAGAAATGGCCCAGAATGACTTGGAAAGAAGTCTGGTTTCATTGACTTACAGTGAAAGTAAAGTAAGTTTTTTCCTTCTCCAGTAAAGCTACTATTTTGGAGATACAAGGTTTTGTTCTGACAGCAGCGATATTAATTAGGCGCGCGCGCGCGCACACACACACACACACACACTCTTTCTAAGCCACTTATTCTTCTGGGTCACGGGTGGGGGTATAAATTAGGTATATTAATTAATATATACATTAAACAGGTACTGCAGATTTCCATCTGATGCATCTATAACATATGGTTGATTACCATGGACAACAATTTGCTTGTGGTTGAAAAAGAACTGAAAATCCTGCTGACTCAAAAAACATATAATAGAAGCCAACAGGTCGGCACCTGCCCATAGGCCTCTATTATACATGTATTTCGAGTCAACAAGTGTTCCTTGAAATCAGTTACCTGAATTCACGTCTAGCTGCAATTTTCTATTTTGCTCTCTCTGCAACAACTCATGCAAAGAAAACTGGACGAATGAATGAATGAATGAATGAATGAATGAATTTCCACTTTAAACTAATGTTAACAGTCTGTAAGCAGACAGGTGCAGGTTACCTTTGCAGACAGGCGAGCTGGGGCTTATTCTCTCTGGGGACAGTCTGTCATTATCCGGGCAGCAGTGATGTGGGGACGCTTGAGCTTTACCCCTGTGACCACAAGACGAAGAGGAGGAAGACGAAGAAGAGGATGATGATGAAGAGGCCGGTGGGTGCGGAGTCAGCACTGCAGTGTCCGTGAAGCAGCTGGACTGCTGCTGGGAGAAAGAGTGGGAGCCGCTGGCCAAAGGGCAAGAAGATCCGTGAGGAGGGCTGATGACGCTGGCCAGCGGTGAAGCTAGGCTAACCTGTGCACACGCAGACTGGGACTGGGAGGATCTAACCTGGGAAGTGGATGCAGCCACGTAGGGAGCGAGAGTGGGGCTACTTCTGAGGGTTGATGAAGAAGAGGAAGAGGAGGAAGAAGAAGAGGAGGACGGGCTCAAAGCTGCGCCCCTTGTGGGGCTCCGGCTTCGGTTAGCAGTTGAGCGGGATCCAGCAGAGTCACAGCCGCCGCTGAGGCACTTCAAGCCGGCGCCGCCTCCTGCAGCAGCCGCCGCCGACAGCACCGTCCTCGCCGCCAGGGGGAGCTGCTGGGGCTGTAACGGCTGCTGCGACTGAGGCTTGAGCTGGAACGGGACGGTGGCTTTCATGGGCAGCAGGCGAGTTAGTAAACTGACCCCAGCGCTTATTCCCGAGGCTCCAGCCGCGGATCCCCCGCTTACAGCGCAGCTCGACGTCGGAGAACCGTTTTTCCGAAGCCGTTGGGACATGACGACGACGGTGGCTGGCCCCAAAGCTTGGTCAAACTACCAAAATGGGAGCCAAAAAGAGAAACCAGAGGGTATAAACATACGCTGAGGTATGTTGTGTGAGGTTTTTTGTGTAGGGGGAAAGGGGTCCTCGTCTGGTCACTCCATACGGCCCGGTTAAGTCTCCGTGGCCGCTCCGCTCCGCCGCCCGAGCCGTTTTTACAAGCTGAAAAGTAAACGGGACAAAAATTCAGAGCCACGCACTGAGAAGTGCTGCCAGAGCTCCGCCCCCTGTCTCTGATTGGCCAGTGTGTGAGCCACGGCAACTTCTTATTGGCTGTGAAGTGGATCCTTTTAATTCCTTAAAATTACTAGATCTTTTCCAAAAACATTTAAAATAACAGCGTTAACGCTGCGTGTCGGCTGTAAGACTGTGTTTCATTATCAGTGTAGAAAATGTCGCTTGTTGATATTTTCTAAATGTGAACAGAAAAAAGGAAACAGAAAAACGTTCATCCCAAACGTGCGACTGTGAGACCGGAGCAGGTTCTGATGTGTTTTTGGCGTGTCCCCTTTGCGACTCCTCGGTGGGCGCTCATTTTAAACACGATGGTTTCACCTCCATTGGAAATTTGGAAATGGGGAAATCGCTTTGTTGTGGTCAACACGTGCTTCTGGCATCGACAATGTTGCTTTAACACCCTCGTGTGGCCAGTTAATGAAAACTGCACCTCTTGCATTTAAATGAAGTTCATATACATGCAGCACTGTGGAAAAGTACTAAGACAGTAATGAGAATTGTTTAAAAGTAATAATCTCGGCAGTACTTGTTTTGTTTTTTTTTTTTGTTGTTTTTTTTTTGCCAGTAAATCCACTGTATAACATTCGAATAAATACATGTAAACAAAATACAGTAAAAAGTAACAAGATTTTTTTTTGTTTGTTTTTAGGAAAGATACTGATATCTTGGCTGGAAGAATACACAGTTAGAAAAACACAAGTTTTGTTCCTGACTTCTCCAGCCACTGCATGGGTTTGTTAAATTGAGAGATTTGGAAATCACTGCTGAAAAAGACCATTAGGGTCAATTAAATTAAAATACAACTAAAACCTGACGATTTTGCTATCTAATGGGAATTGACTTAATGATTATTATTAGATTGTATTACATTAGAGATTACTACTTTTCTGTAGAACACCTTTAGATCCCATTATGAAACCATCAAATGTATCTAGAATCAGTCTCAAAACACTTATTAAACAAATAGAACTCTGTGATATCAACCCATCATAATACCATTACTGATCTTATATATATATATATATATATATATATATATATATATATATATATATATATATATATATATATCGTGTAGCTGCTCCATTTTATTGTCAGTGCTCTTCTACGGAGATTATTCAACTGGTGTGTGCAGCTAAACACCTTTATCAGCAAGGGGTGCACCTTAAAGTATCTTAATGCACCGATTAGAGGGGCTGTCTGGATACTTTTGGACATCCAGTGTATATGGTACATTTTATTTTATTTTATTTACTTCTCAGTGCAAAAGAATCAACAAGAGCCATCACTTCATTAATATAATCTTTAATCAACTGAGTAATGCAGGGTTGTACAGCAAGCTTTATTTCTAAATGGCATTTAAACATATATCTTTCTGAGTAGACTAAACTGAGTAGAGTTATCATTTGTTCTTTTTCTCAAAGCGCTTACTTTACAAGCTGTAATAGAAAACATTTCAGTGGCTTTTTTGAGCAACACTCTATGCAGGGGCCACAGATCTGAATGGAGCCTTCAGCGTCAGTATGAATTTAACAGATTGAAAGAAAAAAAAAAGAAAAAACAGCAGCCCATCATGAACAAATACCTTTCATTCACATTCACACATAGACATACAAAAGAAAATCAACTACTCTTCTAGCTTCTTGAGGATTTTAAGATGACATACCGCTCGCCCAGTTAAACTTGGACATTTATGTGCATGCCTGGATTTGAAAAGAGGTGCAGTGGTTTTGGGATTTATGAATCAACTTGCATTCCTTTTGCGTTTAGTGGAACTGGCAGTTTCGGGGCCGTTTGAAATGCATATTTAGATTTATATTACTGAATTGCATATTAAGCTTTATATTTATATGATATGAGTGGGTGTAGTTCAACAGACATGATTTTGTTAGAAAACTAGCAACGTGGCCTACTTTCACCTCAATCAGTCTTTACAAGCAAGGTTGAGTTCAAGCCATGTGACAGCCTCATAACCAAAAGCTGCCATGTTTACTCTAGAGTACAGCCCAGAGCTCGATGGCTGGCATTAAAGGGATAGAAGGAAAGTGTTCCACACACAGATTAGCCTAGTCCTGAACTGAATCAGTCTGGCAATGCTGAATTTCCATTTAAAATCCAATAAAGCACTAAACATAATAAACTTAATCTGAGTCCAGGACATCTGCCCATAGAGCTTCAGTCTATTCAGTACTGTAGAGGGGTTTATAGAAAATGTAGAGGTGGTCACTAGTGTAAAGATTGACAAAATTATTATGTAGCCCAGAGGATTGATTCACCGAGCAAACTTAAATTCTGTGCCAATATTCCTCTCCAATATTCATCTTCATTTTGAAATCAAACATCTAGTCAATGGGAAAACACAGAGAGCTGGGAACACTGAGAATTCTTAAACATGTGGAGGTACTACTTTATCTTGTATAGGGGTAATAAGCATCATATTTCTTTACATTTTTCACTCGTTTGGCTCCAGAGATGAACAACATGTACATAACATGTAATTCCGATCTGGCTTGCATTACTGTGCTATTTTATCTAGAGATAAATAATCACAGTGTTGTAGCATTATCTCTTGGTCCCACAGCAACAGTTGAGTCTTCTGTATATGCGCAGGCAACTGCACTATATACAGATATATTTACACCACATCGGTGAGCCTATATTACACACACACAAAGAAAAGGACGATTTTCACATCAACAATTTAGATACGAGGAAATGCAAAAGATTTCTCATTTTCAGTCGTTAGCTAGAACAGTTTTCTCACCACTTCCATAGAGAGCCTAGTCCAAAGCGGACTTGGCACATTGTAAGTGGTTTACTGTTTCCTCATTACTAAGAACTTTACTGTAATTTACGATGGATACAGTATGCTTGGAGAGAGAATTTTACATTAGTCTCTATTTGGGAAAGCTTTGCCTTGCAGCATCACACGGTTTTCCAGAACGGAGCATCAATATGTAATTATTTGAATGGCTCAAGTCTGAAGCTCACAGCAGTTCTGCAGCTTTCAAACCGTCTGCAGAATGCATCCGACTCCAGAGGCAGTAATTGTGGCAAGGGAAGAAATTTAGCTGGTAGACGCATCAACTGCCCTCAAAAGTCAGTTTAGAATGAGGGTGATTAAAACAATGGGATGCAACGTTTAAAACACAATAATTATGTCTGATTATGATTCTAGTGGCACTGATAAATTTTGTTTGGTTTTGCAGGCATGACAGCAACCTTTGTTCAAACTGCTCTTACACATGAAGGACTGAATTGCATCAAGATGAGGGAAAACCCAACGTGATGGATGACAGCGCAACCCTTAAACTGCCAATAAACTTAAAAGGGACATTACAGAGAAAAATAAAATGCAAGTATGACAGTTATACATGGTTATAAACATCTCACAGATTTCATTAGAATAATAATAAAAATAACAGCCTTGCTTCAGACACAATCTTAACATACAGATTTGAGGTTTGGCCCTTGGCACTACGTAAAAAAAAAGGAAAATAAAAATAGCTAAAACAAAAACTAGCAACTGAGGAGTAACAGCTAAAAAAGACCTCAGGACGCATATGTATCAGCCTACGAGGCTAAGAGCGCTGATCTAGAGTCAGTTTCCCTTTGTCAATATGATTGTACTCATAAGAAAATGAAAGGTAAGTACTAACGCTCAGTACTCTTACTCTGAAGTCTGATACATATGAGCATAATCACAATTTCTCATTATACAAGACTGTCATTTCATTACAGTTTTCATAAACAGAGGTTGGAAAAAGAAAGAACTGAAGTAGCTGTAATAATGCACAGTAATGTATACATTAACTTCCAGCTGTATGTAGTGTAACAATACATATAAATTACATTTGAACTATGTACGTCGTGTTGACTGTGCTAACTGTGACAGTGGAATGCAGAGAGCAACTTGACCTAAGCCACTTGACTTGTCCACTCTCTTGCATACCTGTGCTCCGGGGAGCTGAGTAAAGCAGAGAGCTTTCAGCAGAAGTGCGAAATCGAATGCCACAACTGCTCAGGCACTCTTACACATACCTTTACGCAGATACAGACAGAGAGAGCGATGCGTTAGACTGTTGCCGTAGACACATACTCGCTCCCCACACAGACACCAGTCGTTCCACGGCGCACGTGCGGAGGACCAGTCCGCCCCTCCGCAAAACGGACCATGTGAACGAGTGGGGTACATGTATATACTTTAGTGTCTGCTGAGAAGGGAGAACTTTATTCCAGAGACCAGACTGAGCTGGAGCTTGACTCAGACTGTAACAGAACTGAAAATCTTCTGTCCTTCGAGCTTGCAAGCTTTCAACCATCTCCTGTGCACTTCCAACATTTGAAGTAAAGATAAAAACAAAGAACACAAACAGACACCCCATTTTTTTGATTGTTTGCTTCTCCTTCTCAGGTTTGATGGGATTGATAAGAAGGTAAAGGATTGTCATCCATAAGATGCAAACTGGGGTGCATGTATAAACACAAGGTTGCTGGTAAGTGCACCATATAGTTAACAATATTATTAAAAAAATGCTGCAAAAATATAGAACGTAAGTCTTAAAGAGCACCTCAAAGCTAAAGCCTATTGCACATTTCAAAATGTAATACAAAAATGG
Organism: Colossoma macropomum; assembly: GCF_904425465.1. Lineage (NCBI taxonomy): Eukaryota > Metazoa > Chordata > Actinopteri > Characiformes > Serrasalmidae > Colossoma > Colossoma macropomum. The sequence continues at coordinate 30,616,053 of NW_023494784.1, read as the reverse complement.
GGGATACACAGATATTACATACAACAAAAACATAACGTATGAATGTACTATGTATAAAAACCTCTAAACAGATTTGACTGCAGTCAACTGTGTCTTAGAGACCACTGCTTTTACTATTGACTTTTTTATATGGACTAGATTTCGTTCGTGTCCATAAACGCAGTCTAGCATGATTGTTAAATCAACACATTGTCATATTCTTTCTTTTTTTTAGTTTTAAGACCAGCCTTACACATGGTCAGAGGAAACAGATTTAACTGTGTGATTAAGATTACTTATAAAAAAAGTGCAACAAATAAAAGAAAGTAATTATCCAACGACCATACATACAATCATACTTTGATTTAAAATGGAACAACAAAAATAATGGAAGCATTTTAAGCCAATGTTGCTGCATAGCTGGGTACGGTTTAAAGCAATTTCTTCAAAGAAAGTCGGAGAAGTTCCATATTACGATGTTAAGTGCTTGCAAATTACGTCTGAGAGTCTGCGTTCCCAAAACGGTTTCTTTTCTCTCTCTCTTTCTCTCCCCTTAAACTTTCTCTTACTGGATGTCAAATAGGATCTTGGGAAACAAATAACATGCTGCCAAACCCTCCAGTATCAACAAGCTGATCTTGGCCCTTTCTCAGCAGGGTTCAATGGGCAGAGTTCACAGGCAGGTCATGCCAGGTGGGTCAGAGGAGAGGGTGGCGGTGGCAGTTCCTCCTCCCACCAGGAACACAGCAGTGCTGGATTTGGAGCGGGTGGCACCCGATGCACCCTGTCTTCCACCTGCCCCATTGTTGTTCACCTCTCCATCCAGCGTATCCGTGGAGATGACCCATGTAGAGGGGCGCCACCGCTTCAAAGAGTAAGGCGTTTTCACACGTTTCTTTATCTTCTCACCTGATCCGGCTTTTCCCTCCTGAGACGAGCCCTCACCTGTATGGCAGCGGAGAGAGAAAGAGAGTAAGATTAACATCTAAAGTACAGATCCATCCATTACCACCTGGTAAAACTGCAAAATTATCAATATGTTGATAAATTACACCCCCACCTGGTTCAAGAATGTAACTGCATATTATTCAGCAGAGGGTGAGTACCTGGAGGGTATACCCAGCTAACTTAAGGCCAAACCTGAGAATTTCCCAATAGAAATGCTCCTCAGCTCATCGTCTATTGGACAGGCTTGACTTTGGGTTTAAGTTATCTAAACTGAGAAATTTATTTCTGTATATTTGCACTTTTTGCAGGACTCTTGACAGATACTTGTATATTTTGCAGATCTTGCACAACACTTTGCACATTTGTGCCTGATAGTCATATCCAACCTGATCCATCTTGTAAATACCCTGACTGTATAGTTAGTCAATATAGATACTTTACATAATGTGGATATGTATATTGTAATACCCAACTACAGACATAGCACATCACATCTATATTGCTGTAAAATTCACTTTGTTTTCATACATGTAAAGATGTGATGTGCCTTTGTGTTTATTTGCTGATTTTGGCTGTGTCTTGGTGTTTATTTGTATAATTTGTATTCTGTATTTTTTGTGTATGCACAAAAGACATGGTCCTTGCACAGAAATTTTGATTCTGACAGCAGTATTGGGGAGAATGCATGTTTGTACTGGGGCTGTACAATACTGACACAAAATATGATGTTCGATAAAGCTGTCGGATATGAAGACATGAGAAGCAATAAATTATTATTAAAATATTGCACCTCCGACTGGATGTGATGCAAGTACATTACATATATTTATATGTATTTTACACATATTTTATTACACATTTGTACATATATTTATATTGGCACAAAAGAACAAATTAATATTATAATTATAATAATATATAATAATAATTCATAATTATCAATAATTGATTATTTATTTATTTTTGTTTAGTTATTAAAAATGTTTGTTATGACACTAATCATTACTGCCTTGCACACTTGAAACACAATAGTGGGTGTGAAAGCAATTGTAATGTTTGTAGTTGAAGATGGAGTAGTTTTTGAGCTATGCACATGGGAGTTCTGTAATTGCCCGTTTAGCCGGTTAAGTTTTTCGTCCCCCACATGGGACAGTAGGGTCCAATTCAAGCACAGAGATGCCTTCATTAAGATTTTCTGGTGCTGCATGTATGAGGTAATTTGATCTGTTCTGTCATTGCAGCTCTTAAAGATGTGTTTATTGGGGAAACTCATAATGTGATGATAATAATAATCCAATTTATCGTGCAGCCCTAGATTGTACATGGTTAAAGTACTACATATGAAACATAAACAGTGTTGCAACTCCACTGTGGGAATACTGATTTCACAATGGCGAAGCTAAAATCAACACAGCTTCCCTCCCTTTGGAGCACCCAAATTGTAGTATTACAACAGCCTGAGGTTTGTGTGTGACCTTTCCCCACAGAAGTCCACACCAGCCTAAATCCCTAGTTCTTACTGTTCTGATCTTTGGCACAAGGCTGGGAGCACCACTATAACTAATGCTATCAAATGTAACGTGTCATTTTCTCATTTTCCTGTGTTGTTTTCGTTCCTTAACCAAAGTTGGCCCATCAAGGCACTCCCATCTCCTTACATGCATCATCCCTTATCACTGTCTCCAACTGAGGCCGAACGTTCTGTGGATCCTTATCAGCTCGGAGGAATTTCCTTCCCTCTCCACAACCAAATGCGCAAAGCAATCGAGGGAAAGACCAGCAGCCCAGCCTGTCTCCCTCATTTCATGAAGTGGTAGTGTTAATTGGCTGGAGAGAGCAGGACACGCAGTGCACAAACACACAGTCTGCCATCCATTTGGAGAGGTTTTTGTTTGTGGGGATGCTGACACGCATTCTAGGCTCCCGCCCTGCTCCAGGGGATTGGAATAGCCAGGGTGCGTCTGAGCCTGTCTCCACACAGATAAAGGTCCAAGCGTGATTCAGCCATAGGGGAACGCTCAGAGACCATTATCAGCCAAAAGGAATGCACAAATGCACCAGGGTGAGAGACAGAGAGGCGAGAAGAGAGGAGAAAGAAAGCGAGAGAGTGAGAACAGAGGATAAAGGCAGGGGGAAAAGATACAGAGGGAAGAGAAAGTGAGAGAAATGGAGATAAGCGTGAGGCATGCTTCCATGTTTCTAAAGGATTTGGCTTGGGGTTTGAGCATCAATTTTTTTTAAGCATATACTGTTTTAAATAAAGAATTTGTTTATTATTTTCAAACTGGATTTATCTATCTGGCTGCAGTGGAAAGATACGCTATTTTAGTGACTTCAAACAACATAAAATTAGGAATTTTCAGTGATTCAATATGAAAATCCATTTTAAACACATTTTAGAAAATGAATTTACACACACAGGCCACACAATCTACACTGAACATTTTTAGGAATCTACACTGAACTTGTAGATGTTAACATTCACAAGTAATAAGAAATAAGTACAGATTTGTGATTACAACAGTTTTAGTGTTTTATTAAGCCTATTTTAGTATGATGGAGACATACCTTTAAATATTCAAACCACTTTTACATTCTGAAATCATATGCAAGGCAGCAGAGGTTGAGAATGCAAAGTAGGGACTGACAAGATACAATATGACGACAGAAAGACATATGAGAAGAGCTTACCGGACAGAGAGGAGTCCTGCGAAGTGGATGACAGGTCCAGTGAGTTGGGTCGCTCAGGTCTCCTGGGCTTGGGCTGTCTCAAAGGAACTTCTTCCTTTACCTGTGGCACTGAGGGCTGGGCTGGTGGCTCTGTGGGTAGAACAGCAGCAGCAGGACGAGTAGGCGCAATAGGAGCAGAAGTGCGGATGTTACTGTTGTTGTTGTTGGAGTTTGTGCGGCCCGTGTGGTCGCGAGCAGCAGGTTGCTCTCTCCTCAGCAGCGGCTCATGCTCGTCAGGGCTAGAGTTGATGTTGATGTTGAGGCGGCTGTCCTCTCCGCTAAGCTGGCTCTGAAGAAGTGGTGCCCCTCCCTCACCCTGTGGCCCGGCTGGGTTTGTGGTCCCAAATGGGCCAGAGGAGCTGTTAACGTAGCCGTTAACTACCACAACTCCCACTCCGCTCCGTACCGCGGGGCCGTTGTTGGTAAGAGTGACCAGATGAGGCTCCACAGCTGCTACTGTGTTCATCTTGGCCACACCTGTCTCCACCTGCTTCAGATTAGACTTGTGCTTACCGAACTTCAGTCGAGAGGAGGAGGACTCCTTGCTGGGGTTTTTCGTGTTGAGAGGCAGACTGGTGGGGCGCTTAGGGAGGTTCTGCTGCTTAGGAAGAGGGAACATGGCTGGCGGGGCATCGCCCATTCCGCTGCTGCCTGCTCCGAACTCTGCCTGTGTCCCACCTCCAGCCCCTCCAGTCACCTCTGCTGCCAGCTTTATGAAGGGGTAGAGCAGACTGGAGCTGCCTGAACTGAGTGGGTCAGGAGCGCTGAACTGTTTCTGTGAATGCTCCATCAGATTCTCATCAGAACTCTCCTTCAGGTTCTTGTCCACCTCCTTAGGGTCCAGTTTTGTGGTCTCCAGGTCTTCCTCAGTCAGCTGCAGGCACACAGGAACACTGCCCCCAGCACCAGCCTCCTCAGAGTGGCCCAGCTCAGAGATGGTGGTCATGACTGTGCTGGGGGTGAGGCCTGCGGTGGTGGTGGTTGTGGAGAGACTGGCTCCACTGGTCTCTGGGCTTGGGAGCCTGGCCTGGGCTTGGGCCTGTTGTCTCTCATAGTTTATCGAGTTCCTGTTCTTCTCTCCAGCGCCCCCTGTGCCTGTGCTGATGCCGCTCACACCCATGCCACTCACTGAGGACGTGCCTGAGGTGGACACATCTCCAGGAAGGTTCTTCACCATGCCCTCGTGATCCTCGATATAAGACGAGGAGGAGTAGTCAGGGTAAGGCCCCATCTTTGGAACCCTGCGACTGTGGGTGAGATTCCTACAATGGGAAAAAGAAAGCCAGTTAAAATGAAAGAGAGAATAAAAGTAATGTACAATACATTCAACGTATTCAGATTACGACATTTAATTCACTGATATTCACAGCTATAGCAACGGATACAACAAAAGAAAAACAATTAAACCATTTATCAGCTAAATATATCATTTAAATTAACTATAGGATAGCAATAAGCTAAAAAGTACACATTATACTAATTAGTACAGATACAGTGCCTGAATATCACTTCAGCTTTCGCACTGTGAAATGGCACTAGCATGCAGTGTTCTCAGAAACCTGTCCCAAGAACTGTGCAGCTTGACTAGACTAAACTAGGGTTTGTGGTGTTTGTGTGAGGTCAAACAGAAAGCTCTAATGACCGAGTGTGCATTTTGTAAGCAGACCTCTCATTCTGAAGTGCTGTGCTCATAGGGTTGACTGTAGGGCTGACAGATTTGTTCCTGTCCCATATAAGGAGCAGTTCTGCCATGCGCTCCTCTGCACACTGAGCTGTCAGACGAGCCTCTGCATCCTGATCCCAACAGTCCTCCATCGTCTCCTTCAAAGAACGCACAGCCTAAGACAAAGACAGAGTAAGACAGTTTAAAAAAATAAATAAAATAAAAAAAATCATCCAACTGCTCCCCAGCACCACCTCCCACACCATAAAATGTATATATGTATGCAAACCCACGTATACAGAAAAATCATGCTAATTTCAAAGAACACATACAGGAAGTATAATTCCTATAGGTCTCATACCTCAGCCGCAAAAGCTTTTAAATGTTCAGCTATGGGCATTCTTAACTTTGCTGCTGAAAGGAATCAATTAGTAATCAATTCACACACTGAAATGCTGCAAATACCTGCAACACAGCAGGGCGCCAGAAATTAGGTTGCCCATCCCTGTTACAGGAGCACCTCTTACCAGGCTGTTCTCCTTCCAGGCCTCGGGGAACTTTGGTCTCTGTTTTTCTCGGGACACCAGCACCTGCATATCCTCGAAGGATGGGTGGTTCCCTGCCTCTGCTTGGAAAGCCATCTGGTACTCTGGTACGGTCTCCCCTGCAGACAAACACAACTGGTTACAACACTGTACACAAATACAAATAGTTCACTGAAAGGCTGCATTGTCTCCCTAATTAGTGGAACAAACTAATAGACCAAATGCATGAGCGTATCATGAAGCTGAGTATATAAGACAGTAGGTTTGGGCTAGCTCCACTGCACTGTCCTGCACCATTTTAAATCCAGTTCACAGACACAGCTGATTAAATAGTAAGTGTTGACAGGAGATTGCCAAGGCTGTTGTTGTAAACCACTGGCATAGAGTAGTACTGTCATAATCCTCACTCACTAATGAAGGTAAGGAATAGAACGTAGTGCATTACACAAGTGCACAGAAATTGGGTCATACAATGTGCTGCAGCCATTCTGCTTAGCCAGCAGATTTCTCTCAGGCCCTGGATGTATGTATGCAATACAAAGAGTCCTAGATCTCACCTGGGAAGAGGTCTGTACAGCGCATGAAGGTTTCCCAGTAGATCAGGCCGATGGCGTACATATCCACCTGCTTTAGGGCAGACTCACAGTCCCTTAGGTTCACTGCCCCCTCCAGTACCTCTGGGGCCATGTAGCGAATGGTCCCAACCTGGACAGGACAGGAGCACAAACCATGTGTAAGGTGCCAGACCAGGCACCCACAAACCATGTTTAAGGTGCCAGACTAGGCACCCACAAACCATGTTTAAGGTGCCAGACTAGAAGCCCTAGGTCAGCAGACAATGAGCTTGAACTGAGAAAGCATCTAAAGACAACAAACATGTTATGAACAAGATTAGTAAAAATATATAGGGGAAAGTAGGAATGCCCCCTTTTTTTTTCGTTTCTGATCTTAATTCAGGTCCTTTAATATTACAGTGATACAGAGCGCCGAGCCAACATTTGTACTTGCACATAATACAGCCGCACAGCGCACACAATAAACAACCCAACCCAAAAGTACAATCCAATCCAATTTAGGTAATGTGAAACACTCTTCTTTTTTTTTTACATTTTTAATTTTAAATTGTCTAAAGATTTTTGGTATGTTAGTATGCAGATAGCATGGTGTCTTGAATACACTACTGTCATATTTGAAGCTTCTCTAAGAAGAGCAAAGAAGTGTACTCCTTTTCTTGCCTTTGAAGATACTGTTACTGCTAAGTGCAGCTAGCTTAACCACAGTCGAGACACTAGCATTTCAGATATTACAAGCAGTTGTTGAGCTATTTTAATTTTCCACTTCAAACAGTTCCACACTGCAGGCATTTAAACCACTTGTTAACATCTGAAAACATAAAATACTGTTAAGTTGTGGCTAATGTCTGTTTATCCACTTCTAAGCACAGTGGGGTAAACAGCCTTTAAAAAAATGGAATTTGATCAGGCTTAACACAGCCAATACAGATTCATTAAAACATGCCTTGATTGGCTCCAGACATCCCTAGTTTTCAAATTACCATAAAAAAATGATTTTCACTATGAATGGTGTATAAGAGTGTGTGGCATGCTTGTGAACGATGAACTGCACCTGTAAGTTTTTAATTGGTATACCTCACTGATGGCAGCATTCTCCTCCTCTCCAGGGCGGACAAGGCGGTTTCCTGTCAGTTTCATAGACAGGCCGAAATCACTGATCACACATGTGCCATCATTCTTGACCAGGACATTTCTGCTGTTTAAGTCCCGGTGTGACACCGCAGGTTTGTATGAATCTGAGATAGGGAGGACAGAGAACTTTATTAGTGTGATGTTATAAGATATAGAGGCAACATGCCACTGTATGTCCAAAGGAGTTGATGCAATAAAGAGAAATACATTTCATACGTTGCTTTCAAGGAAATGGTATCACTACAGTTGCAAGAAAAGCTTGTGAGCTAAGTATCAGCAGGCATCTCTTGCACTTTGTAACATTCATATTTATAAGTCTACACTGAACAAGAGTGCTTTGCTTTGCCTGTTTCAATTTTGCTTAACACCTTTCGGATCTGCCACAACTACTGGAGCAAAGTACCTTCATTAAACCTTCTACTTACACAAACCGAAATAGTTTTGTGTAGGACAATAGGCAAAACTACCTTAACCACTGCACAGAACTGATTAGCAGATCTACTGAAAGGGTTTGCTTGATGGTATTTGCAATAAAGGGAATTTCATTAGTTAATTAACATAATAAATAATACATACTCAATTAAATATTTTCCATCAATGACCTTTAGCCCTTGTTTAACATAGATATGGCACTGTAAAATACTGTGCATGGTAGCTTATTTAACACTGTGTTATTTTTTATTATTGCTCAGGTAATATTTTAGTAAGCTTTCATACTGAAATCTGTATCATTTGAAAATGTTCACTATATTTTTCTCACAGCTGTGAGACAGTATAGTGAGACTGTAGCTCTACCCAGAAAACTGAATAAGGTGTTTTTATATCCGAGGGGAGAAGGTTTTATTGAACAAAACAAGGCGGCTGAAAATTGTGTGAAACACTATTATTTGCCAGTAGCTCTACACAGAATGGCTGGCAGGCATTTTCACAAATTAGGTTTGCTCTACATAACACTGCAATGTACCAAAACAAAGTGTTTAAGTGCCAGGAGATACACACTACACAGACAGCCACCAGGTGGCAGTACAGCAGCCCGATAGCAAGAGTGTAGTGGTTACGGGATAAATGCCATCTCTGCCACTCCTCCCCCACCAGCTCTCAGCTCTGTGTGTCTGGCTCTGAACTTCAGGCTCTAATGAAGCTGAGACAGAGGAAGACAGAGAGAGGGAGACAGAGAGGGCCAGGCAGAGGCCTGATCCTGCCGCAGCTCTCTGGCACTGTGCCAGAGCCAGAGAAACAAGAGGAGCGCACACAAACACACAAATTAGACCTATCTTATCTGCACTGCTCCTGCTGCAGGCTCTTTAAAGATCGGGCGACTGAGGAGTCCAGCTCTGACAAATTAACATTACCGGCTGTGTTGGAAGAATTAAAAAAACAAAAAAAAACAAAAACCAAGAAAACAGATGTTACCTTGCAGACACACTACTATTCTTTTACTGCTTTTCTTCCTCTCTTTCTCGCTCACATACAGTGAGCAAATTCCTGGTGATCAGTATGCTTTATGTACATCGGCTGCCTGGATAAAATTTTCACTAGTTTTAAATCTTGGCTAATCATCCTGTTTCCTCAGTCCCGCTGCATACACATGCTACGTGCTCTACGCTGCTCTGTGCTGCTACTGGGACCCGGCGGCAACAAGCCACTGTTCAGTCTAACACAACGACACAGCATGAAAAATGAATCAGACGCTGATTCATATTTCAGAAAACGTGCTGTCTGACCCAGATGTGCACATCAGAGTGAGCCCTGGAGGTGGCTGGGGCGGTTTGCCGCTGCACCACCGCAAACAGTCTGCCCAGCGACGGCCGGCCCATGGGTGGATTCACGCCGCTTTTTTTATCCCGTGCGGTTAGGAGAGAATAGCAGCTGGGCTACAGACGCAGCCTTACAGCTGGGTGGACTTTTGCCCTTTGCAAATGAGACCTGGTTCGATACTCCTTAGAGGGCCTTAAAGCTTACTACACTTACAGGCAATGGAATTAAATAAACCCATGGATAATTCAGTCTTTATTCAAAGAAAGTCAGTATTTGTCAATTAAATCTTTATTTGTCCATCTGTAGTATATGACTGATTGCTATGGACTAATGTCCATACAGTAATGCTATGGTGATTCCCCTGAAGCAACTGGCTTCTATTTCAAGTGTGTTTCAAGTAATGGATTTTCTGTTCAGGAAAATGTATCAGAATGTGTGTCTGTGGTAACCAACTGTTCTCTTCAAAAGCAGAGAGATTAGGTTGATAAATGCTACAGACACAAGCTTTTCTGAGCATATTTTAGATATTGTCAGTATTCCTAGAAAGTTGATCAACTGCATGTGAAAAACTAAATACTGAGATACATTATGATTATTGAGAAAATTTCCACATCATTTTGCCATATTCTCACACATAATAATAATAACACATAATACTGTCTTTGTCAGTCTTTCCAAATGAAATGTGTCTGCTTTGCCTGAAAAGTGTGACTATATGGGCTAAAAGTGTTTTTTTTTTCCCCCTCAGTGTGTGTTTGTGTGTGGGTATATGTCTGTACAGCACATGAAGGTGACCCTCACCTCCTCTAAGGAGCTCCGTGTGCAGGTAGGCCAGTCCTCTGGTGACTGAGTGGGCGAGACGGCAGCAGCTGACCCAGTCCAGCGCATGCAGACTGAGGTACCGACAAAGAGAGCCCTGAACACACATGTTTTACAGTTACGCTGAGACAGAACGCCCTACTCACCAACACTGTAACCTACACTGCTAAAACACCTGACTGCATCTTAAAGGACTGTTACCTTCACTTCAACAATCTTAAGAAGAAACTTGAAGCACCATTTGTTGTAGAGATATTTCTTCTGAGAGCTCTTACCTAAAGGGCCTAATCAAATTATGAGCACACTAGAATTATCAATGTAGTCATACTGTGAAGCTACTCACACTACTGCATAACATAATACTGTACATACTGCTGGGTTAATCACCCCTGGGAAGCTAACAATCTTTTAAATTGATGGTAGTTTAGAGCAATCACAGAAAGGAATTTCACTTCAGTGCATAATTTATGACCTATATGATGAAAATGGTGCTGCAACATGCAAACAGTCTTTGGTCTTCTTCATATTGCTATTAACACTGTAAAGCATTTTACAAAACCTCAGTTTACAAATGCTGAAAAAATTTGTAAAAGAAAGAAACAAGGTCAGCTCTACTGTTACTGTGATAACAGCCATTTCTGGCATATCCCTGATACTGTTTTTCATTATCATCATCGAGAACACCATCATATTTACAGACCACTCTAAATATTGGGCAAAACCGATTTCCACTCATGCCATAAAGGAGGCATTAGGGCTGTACCATGTGTCTGTCATACATTTAAATACAGACACTGAGCACTCACAAAATCTAATCTTATGACATTAACGCATTGCAGTGTTAAAGAAAAAACAACAATAAACAAACTAAAAAACAACAGTCTTAGATAATGAGATGATAAGATCATAATAAAGATAATAACATCATAATCGGACATTAATTCATACACACAGAACAGCCCAGCTTGGAGGAGGGTAAATTGCTGGATCTCACTAAAGTACATAAAGTTTACAGACAGAAATTGGTCATTATTAGTGTACACATAACAAAAGGCCCGAAACCACAGTAAACACTGCTATTAATGACATAATGACAAATACGCCAGAGACAAGAAAAATCTTAACACATGAAGATCAGGAATCATTTTATAAATAGCACCTTGATGCCCTGAATCAAAATTGAAATGAATTGTGATGTGACCAGGCATCTCCACCCTAAAATATATAAAATATCCATATATATTTGTATGTTTATAAATGGAAAAATAAAACCTCAGGCTCTAGGGCAGTAAAGTGTTATTAACCTGAATATGTACCAAAAAAGTTTGAATCCCAGCCCTGCCACAACCTCCCTGTTGCCATAGTGACTGGCATGAAAGTTACCCCAGCAGCCGATTCTGAACTAGCAGAATGGTATTTCATGGAGAGAACACAAAACCTGAGCCCATTAGGGAGTCTTTAGAATCATCTCAATCAGCCTAAGGGTAGTTGTTATTGTGTCTAAGAGGAAATGCAAACATTTGCCTTTAAGTCACCCCTCCCCCCGCTAAGTCCCCAAGCTTACAGCAGCTAATGTATTTCCATCCAGGGTAAATAATTAGCAGTGGAGTGGAACAAGAACAAACAAGACAGTGTGTGAGCAGAGTAATGTCTGTCTGTTTAGAGACACAACAGAAGAGGCGTTCATTCCTCCGAGTCACATGCACATGCTAGACAGGTGTGCCTGTTGTAACATGTTACACAGGCATGTGAAAGAATGTGGTGCTTCCTACATAGGAGTTGAGCCACAGCTATTTCTTGTTGTTGTCTGTGTGCAGGTGTGCAAGTACATTCATCTAACACTAACCTGTTGTGGCAAGGTAACGATATATATGTGTGTATGTGGGTGTGGGTGTGTGTATGTATATATATATATATATATATATATACACATAGTAATGATATATGGGTGATAATGTGAGTTGGGTAGACTGAAAACAAAGAGAAAGAGAGGCTGTAGTGTGTGAGAGGAAGAAAGAAAAAGAGTGAGAGAGAGAGACAGAGAGAGAGAGACAGTAAGAGAGGGAGAGAGACAATAAGCTGACATTCAACACAACCTTCTCATAGTGGCTGCATCTGAATCATCGATAAAAATATCTACCCAGATAGTTTTGTAACCGGCAAGACATTTGACTCCTCACTCGTCTTTGACTAAAATAGTACGAGAGGCCGATAAAAAGGATAGCAGAGATATAAGGGCAGTTGAAGGTAAGCAAGGGAATTCTACACTGGTCTACAGAGACCAGTAAGAACATAGCAAGTATCTGCAATAATGGGTTGCAGGTACCCCTGAACACTGACAGGAGACCAGTCCCCTCTAGATAAAACCAGTATTAGAGTAAATGAAGCTGTTGCTGGATCAGTACTCACATGTGGGTAGTACTCCATCACCAGCAGGTACTCCATCCGCCCGTCTGTTGTCAGTCGCTCGTCTCCCACGATAAAGTGTGCTATGTTGTCGTGCTCCAGCAGGGGGATTCGGTAAATTGCACGTTCGTTGATAAAGTTCTGTCGGTTTGCATAACTGAAGACTTTTACTGCCACTGGACGTTCATCCAGTGAGCCCTTGTACACAGAGCCATAGCGTCCTCGGCCAATCAGCTGCAAAGAAAGGAAAAAATTAGGCAGTCAGGTCTCGCTAGTGAAGGTTTTCAAGCCCTTTGAAAGTTAGCAACATTTTTTTGGATTACAAAATCATACTTTGACATTTTACTGAACAGCATTTATATGCTCTGACAATTCCTTTTCAAAGGCAGTAAATTAAAAATAAGTTATTCGTCTGCAAATTTCATTTTCAGTCCAAAAACTGTTGACAACACTCAAGGATGGGTTGCTCCAATAGGGCAATTGTTTGCTGATGCCAATATCCAGTATTTTTGAAATAATATTGAATAATGTATTAATTCAAGTTATGCCACAATAAAAGAGGAGTTTTTGCTACATACGCTCTGGCACAGTGGAGAGTAGGTGGAAAGCTAAGAGGAGATCAGCCATTAAAGTGGAGAAAAACTCACCTCCAACAGTTTCAGGCTATCCAGATCGAGAGAGGGCTCAGACGCTGCTGCCTCCATCATGTCCATATTGTGCAGGCCCTGCTTACGGTCTCCTACGGTAACACACAAAGAGGTCAGATCACCATTTCAATAGCATTAGGGTAAACTTCCATCTAGCTGCTACTGTATCTCACCTGTCAGCATGCGGTAGCCGAAAAAGAGTGCCACGATGAGAACAGCTACTATGGAAACAGACGCCAGGGCGATGAAGATGGCCTCCTCACGGTAGAGAGGCCGAGGGTCCACTGAAAGAACAGACAAGGTGTAAGACAGAAAGAGGTCAGCATGTTTATTCTCATGTTTCTGTAGCCCTTTATAAGCACTGGGGACAACGTGGTTAATAATAACGTGCATTGTTGATGTCTTTGACTTTTAGTAGCTTATGCCCATGCAGTAATTTCTGAATTGCATAAATCTCAGCATGGCTCAAAGATAAAATACATCCCAATAGATGTTTTTTCATGTCTCTGTGCCTTCAGTGCCACCAACGTTTAAAGCACTCATCTCTTTCTTTAGTCTTTGTTGGTTTACTGATAGTAAAATGAAAGAACAAATAAAAGATGACATTCATTCTTGAAGATGACATTCTTGCTACATAGTGGAAATCTGAATCATGGATGTCCAGATCCCTACACTCTTTGCAACTCATCAGTAAAAAGGTCACACCACCTTCCAAAATGGCACAATACAAGCAGCATGAGATGTCAGTGGAATGTGATGAGATTACAAAGAACCATAGGCTTGGCTGAACTGAGAAGAAGCTGGCCAAAGCAGCCAACTGGCAACTTAACAAATCTGCTAGGACAAAGAATACAGATGCAGGAGGAACAATCTATGCTCTACGTCCAAAAGTTTGTAGACACCTGCTTATCCAACACTTCTTCTGAAGTCAAGGGCATTTATTGCAGGAACAGCCTTTACTCTTCTGGGAAGGGTGTATGCTAGTTGTAACTCTGCTGTGCCGATTTGATTGCAGTCAGCAACAAGAGCATCAGTGAGGATCAGGGTAACAAAAATAGGTGACACTGTCAAAAGTTGACACAAGATTCTTGCAGGGACGGCGTCTTGCACGTTGATCAGCAATGGATGCACCCTAAAGCTGGTTTGCTAATCAAAACCACAACTTACTGGCGGTCTGGAACACTGTATTCACGGTTCAAGCCTCAAGCCAGAAAAAGCGCACACTGTGGTCCTGAACACTGATTTATAGAACATAATGTAGAAAATCTTTGATGTTGCCATGGAAGATGCAATACTAGTAAAAAACAAAAAAAAAAACGCAATTAGATATTTTCCCCAAATCATTCAGCCCTAGTATCTGGATTCTTTTGGATGCAGTGTATATTTGTCTGAGGTCAAAGTAACACACTTAAGCACACAACTACAGAACACTCCCGTTCCATCTCTCTTTAAAAAAAAAAAGCACACACAGGCTTTTTCAGTCTGGACTGTATCATAATACATGTATAGATTTCAATTTTCCCATTAAAGATCAATAAATGAGTAATTTCAAGCACTGCATAAAGAATGCATACCAGCATCCAGGAACCGATACTGAAGATGCAATTGAGCATTCTAATTCTCCACTCTCTCTTTCTTTCTCTTACTCACACACACACACACACACACACACACACATACACACACACATACACGCACAGATTAACGTATTTTTTGCAAATTTGTTATATACACATATTCCACTATCATATATAGCCATCTATCTTTTATATGTAGTTTCTCTTTCACACACACTTACAATACACACACACACACACACACACATACACACACACACACACACACACACACTGTTTATATGTCCTGGAGTCAGTAGTGTTTGGCCTGGAGGCTAAATGTCTGCCTGCCCTTCCTTGTCTCCCGCCTATACGTTCACTCCCCTTCCACTTCCTGCACTTCTCCCTTCATCACTCCATCCATTATGTGCTCTCTCCTCTCTTCCTCCTCTCTGCTTACTTAATCTCACTCCATCAGTGCTTCCCACCCCTCTCATCTCATGTGCCTCTTTCAATCACTGCCCAAGATCCCTGCTCTATTTCTCCTCGTCTGCACTGCTACCTTTTACACAGTGTAATCATTTAACTGATTTAATTAAACTCTGAGAAACACTGTGATCAAAACAATTTGAAGAAAATTTTTAGTTTAGTTTTAGTTACTACACTTACTAGCTACAAAGTAATTTCAAGAGAAAATCATACATGCTACTCATATCATAAATGTCTTATTATGTTGAAATGATCTTTATTATTCAGACTGATAAGAGTATTTTGCTACCAGCAGTTTATAATACTTGAAAATCAATTGATAATGAGTATTAGAGTTTGTCTAATACGTTGTACTCTAAGCAGCTGAAGCAGAAGGTAACACTGATTATGTATATAACCGTGGATCTGTGACTGTGTAGAACCACCAGTGACAGTGCAAGCAAAGTGAATAATTGTCTTACAAGATATTACACCATCACTGTCAAAGACATATGATGTGTGATGTCTGACTACTATATCAGCCTCTATCCACATCACATCTTCCTCACAACCCAAATTCTCGCGAGTTCTGAGCAACATGCAAACATGGCCATCTTCCACAGTCACAGAACCATGGTTACATAAGAAACCAGCACTCCGTTCTACCAGCGGTACAAGCACTGTGGAAGCCTTGTTTGGGCAAACCAGAGAGTTTTTTAAACGAGCATCTGTGAACAAGCCCACCTCGAGCCCATACGTGTCTCATATCATCTAAACTACCTAAGGATTTGATCTCCCTGAGAAATCTGATGGTGGGAAAGTGCATCCGCCAGTTTGACTGTAGGTGAACCCCACGGAGCAAAGCTAACCTGGAATACGCCAAAGTTAACAGCTGGTGGGCCAGCCAGAAAGATGCTATCGATTTTCTGCTCCCTAAACTGTTGATGTGGAACGCTGTTGATATATTGTCAAGTTGAACAAGAACATGTCTGCCCTGTAGGGGCAACACAAAGCATTTCATGGTCAAGAGAACAGCTCTTAAATCGAGCTCATTGATGTGATCCTACTGGCAAGCACTGGCCCATCTCCTGCTTATGCTGTGCTTGTTCCAGACCCCACCCCAACCTATGCAGGAAGCACCTGTGGTGATCACCTCTCTGCATGATGGAATCATACCCAGATGTACAGCACTGGTGAGAAAGTCCAGACTTCTCTATGGTTTTAGGGCACATATACACTGATGGGTAATTCTGATCAAAGTGTGTCTACATCAGACTGGATGGAGTCGAAGCTGTCTTTTTTTGGAACCAGAAAACAGATAAAAACAGAATAAAAGCCCCCTTTAGGAACGAGGGGATCTATTTCCTCCATCGCATCTCTGCTTAGAAGGGAACTTGCTTCCAAGGACAGAGCTGCTGCTTTCTGAGGGTCTGAGACATTTGTCCATCTCATGCCCATATCCCCTGGGGGCCAGTGGCAAAATTGCAGTCTGTACCCTTGGGTTATTGTAGAGACAGCCTTCGGGTCAGAAATCAACGTGGCCCAAAAGCTTGCCTGCTGTGAGGTTAACTGTCCCTATAGAGGGTTAACAGCACCTATGAGGTAACAGCTGCTGAATACATGCAGAGGAAACAAACATGGCAAAAAACACCTAAACACTCAGCAAACAACTAGTATTAGTGTGTAGCTGTAGCCTATGCAGTAGCAGCCAGCTAGCAGCTCACTATGGGAGAGAAAACAAAAGGGTAATACTCGCAGTCTCTCGTCAACCCATGGAGGACAGCCATGCTCTGACCAAAGTTCAGATAGTTTTTTTCCCCGATTTTCAGACCCCGTTTGGATGTATCCAATTCCATCCACTAGGTAGGACTCCCCCACTCCAGCGCTATGAAGGCGAAAGCTAGCACAGTCTTCCTCTGAGACCTGTCAAGTGAGCCACCACGTCTTTTTCGACTTGTCGCCAATGCAACGTCATTGGACAGGTCAACACACGGAGGAAAATGCCAACCACCAGTTCTGTTACATCAGCTAACAGACACATGCGCTGTGTGATGGGAGATCTCCAATGCTCAGACAGTTGCACCACTCGGGAGCCCAATACTTTAGGTTTATTATACATTTGGCTTAGTTATGCCTATACCAAAAAAAAAAAAAAACATGACTCAGTCAGAACAGGGTCTAATTCATGTACTGCATCAGCACTAAAATACTGATCCCGTACATCCCGATCCTAATACTGAGCCCGTACATTTGCTGTAGATGGACTGCTGATCGCCTACAATCAGCAATCTGCCTATGCTGACATGATATCACCCTGCATCCGTATCCCTTCTTTGTTTTCTGTCTAATATGCTTTCCTCCGTTCTGCAGTATGTAGCAACGGAGGGGCAGCAGCAGTCTTGGTCGCCCTGGGTTACCATCACTCCTCTCAGATATAGCACACACTCGCACTCAGCCTGCATAGCAACCGCAGGTGTGCCCCACAGCCTGACTGCAATGCTGTCAATCATGCTCCTCTCTCGCTCTGCCCAAAAAGAAATCGCTTCAGGTTTGATTGTAAACTCTCTTTAAATGAACTGCCTCACCAAAACCTCTTGAAGCCCCTCCCCTAAGGGGCAGGTATCTGAGAGAGCCCCAGACAGGCAAATATGTCCCAGCATCTGCTCTTGAAAAACAGTTAGGCATCATGTGCTTCTTTTAAAGTGCCCATAACATAAAAAATCCCCTTTTTTTTAGTCTAATAATTTTTTTATTGCACAAGTTATAAAATTTGCCATTCACTGTATGTGATTCATACATAGAAACTGTTTTGTGATGTCACAAAATCCAAAGCATTCATAGCCACCTATTTAGCCTACAGCAAGTTGTAGAAGTTATAAGAAGTGCTTCTGCCTTTTTGAATGAAGTATAATACAGAATCAGCAGAAGAGGATGGAAAACCCATAAAATTCCTAAACAGACTTCAGGGAAAACATAGGATACAGGCCACTCCTTTAGCAAGTGACATTACTACAGTGTTGCTACTTGCTCAGCAAGTTGCTCAGGAATTGGAAAATGGAACATCTCACCTGAGAAGGTCTGGGTGGGGAGGGGGGCTGTTCCCGGCACAGACAGCAGAAAACCACTAACAGGGGCAATTCAGTTGGCTGCTCCAGCCCTTTTATTCAGCCAACAGTGCTGCATTAACCTCAAACTCAAAAGCAATACTACCTGCATGTGGCTCCCCAATGATGAACAAAACAAAATCCCACTCAGTGGGAATTCCTTGGCCTACATTCTGCTTCTTTTGAGTCAGATGCAGTGGGGGTGGAGTAGAAAAATCGTTAGCTACTGTAGTCTCTCAAAAGGCACAAAAACATGTCTAGTTTAAGAGCTTTACCACAGCTGATCTTAAGCATGCTCTCTCCTTTTGTCATATCACACATTCACAAAGCTCTCTCTGGATGGTATTTACAACATATGGAAAGAAACACACACTTAAATTTTCAAATTGATCTGTCCATAATCATGTGGTAAAGCTTTTTCTTCAAGCAAATTCACTCTTCTAGTTATTAATCACAAGCTGCCTCTCTCTCTCTCTCTCTCCATCTGTGTATATGAATGTAAGGGCTGAGAGGGTGATGCTAATGAATAAATTGTGTTGCAAGTTCGTCCTTTTTCCTTTGGAGCCAGGCTAGCAGCACAGCAGCACAATCACGTAATAAAGTCATAACAGCACAAACACCCTGACAGTCTTTGACCCAGATTACAGTGCCATCTCATTCTCTCTCCCTTACTCCCTCTCACTCTTTACATGCAAACACTCACTCAGATACACACTCACTGGCCACTTTACTAGATACAGCTACTTGCACCTACACTCACTGTCCATTTAATCAGCATTTTTATTTTTTTTAACACTTGCAACAGTTGATATCTGTAGTTTAACAATTACAGACTGTAGCCCATTTGTTTCTCTGCACAATGTTAGCCACCTCTTTATCCCGTTCATCAACCTGCAGGACCACCACTGAGCAGGCATTACTTTGGTGGTAGATCATCCTCAGCACTGCAGTTACAGCAGGTTCTAAACACTGTGTCCACTTACTGTCCACTCCATTAAACACACATGCATTGTTGGTCCACATTGTAGATGTAAAGTCAGAGATGACAGCTCATCTTGCTGCACAGTTTGTTAGGCCTCACACATACCATCCCTGCGTAGCGTGAGTGACACAGACCATGTTGCTTTTTATTTTGACGTTCATGTCAACAGATAAGAGCATCCACACAGCCTGCATGAGCAGCACAGCAGAGCATCCCAGAAGCAATGCTGCATTTAGGGGAAAGGTGCTGAGCCCATTTTTTTCCTGTGTGCTGCAAACACCATGAAGAGAAACACAGCTTTGCAAAATGAGAATTCTACAGTTCTTGACCGTTAACAAATAGTAGTTTTCTACATTTTCTGGTAGGTCTGGTAAGTCAGAAACCTGCCAAGGGTGAACAAATATACTGTGCAAACCAATTGTCACACCAACTGACAACTAACAAATGTGTGTAATCAGGTGTGTTTGAGCAGGAATATCACCAAACTGTGCTGGATGCCAGCCCTCCAGGACCGGAGTTGTGCACTCCTGCTATAGTCCATCAGTGGTCAGTTTCTAGCCACACGATGCAGTTTGCTAGATATTTTGGGTTGATGGACTGTTTTCAGTGATATGTGTTTATTGGGTGGCAATTGGAGGGTAACCGAATGAAAAGCAGGAAACAGAAAAGAGGGCGTCTATCAGCAGCAGCACACATAGAGCAGAACAGTGTAAGACACAAAGGTCTGTGAAGAAATAGCAAACACAGACACAAAGGTTAGAGATGGAAAGCAAAGGCAAACACACACACACACACACACACACACACACACATATATATGTATGTGTATATATATATATATATATATATATATATATATATATATATATATATATTACACACACATATATGGTAACGCACCACAGGCCTATAAAGTCAAGTCACACTTGTGACTTCCACCTACACCTACCCACCCACACAGATTAATTAAACAGTCAAACAGTGGTAGTCAGTCACATCCTTCACAAATCTCCAAACCTAACATTCACTATCAGAGCCAGGCATTTAAATATGCAGTGGTGCTTCCTATCAGTATTGTGGTTTAGCAAACAAGATTGGCCTAATTGCTCCAGGAGAACAACGTGCTTGTTTGCCTCACTGCTCAACAATCAAATGAGAAATTGAGGTTATTACCGGTGTATCAATAATTCTCATAAAGCACTTTTATTCCATTATCAGGCCATCTCTGCAAGCTGACTCCAGAGCCCATGAATTAACCTTCATGTCCACCACATAAAAGCAAAAACAAAGGTGGACAATATTTGTCAGCCTAGTGGAGCCTGGTGCTGGGGAAGCTGAGGACCGGGCCACAGAATTAGATTTCAAGCTTGTGTCACTTGTGTAATGAGAATACTGGGAGTCAGCATGAAATTCTGGGCTCATAAAACTGCCACTGACTGTGAATGTGCTGACGAATTACCGATAGAAGAAAGTTATCGGGTCTGATAACATGGGGTGACACTGGTTCCTTCCTCTGTAGTTCGTTGACACACAGTCTTTTCCTCCTCCAGTTTGTGTGACTGTCGCAGTAGATAATTAAGCTCTTTGATAGAGTCGGACTGGTCCTATCAGAGAGCTTCCAGTT
This sequence comes from Colossoma macropomum, assembly GCF_904425465.1. Classification (NCBI taxonomy): domain Eukaryota; kingdom Metazoa; phylum Chordata; class Actinopteri; order Characiformes; family Serrasalmidae; genus Colossoma; species Colossoma macropomum. The sequence goes on along the minus strand of NW_023494784.1, from coordinate 30,595,118 downwards.
AGCAGCCCTGCAGCCACAAAGCCAAAGAGGCACTTCCTCAGCGGATGACACACCTCCCTCCCTCTCGCTCTCTCTCTCCCTCTCTGTCTCTGTCTCTGGTTGCTGCTGTTACAGTGCTCACTACATCACGATCACCAACTCATTCCAGACCGGCTGCTATCTTTTTCTTCAATTCAGCTTGACAGCTAAGCAATTTCGACTAGGCTGTTTGGGCCCTTGGCGAATTGTATCACTCTTGACAGCAGAATTACAGCAAATGCGGATTGCTTTAACGCTGACCAGAGGACAGTTTTGTACTTTCTCTTATTATCCCTACAATTAAGGCATGGTCAGTAAGAACCTTTGTCACCGATACCAATCGCTTGTTCTAAGCTGTTTCTGATAAACAATAATTAAAAAAAACATTTTTATGTGGTTAAAATTCATCAAACGCCAAAAGTTACGCAGTGGTTCAGTGACTGATATAATTGCGACTGTCAGTCCTCAACAGTCAAATTTCTGAAACTCAAGTAAGTGGCAGAAACTCAAAGTCTTAAAGGGCCATATCCTACACATTTCATGTATATTATTTTTTTCCCTTAGATCAAATTACTATGTTTGTAAACAGTCATGATACATTTTTACCTGACTATTTCTAAACCTCTCTTACAATTAATCAGGTTGTTTTTGTTACTGTGCCTTTAAGACTAATACATGAAACTAAGCTCTATTCTGATTGGCTGCTATTTCTGTTCTGTATTGTGCCCTGAATCTTAAAGCAGTCTGGGCTGAAGCGCTTCTTATAACTTCAGGGTAAAAGGGCAGAGTTAAACTGCTGAAGGCTGAGTAGGAAGATGCATGACATCACAAAAACAATAAATTAAAATTGAGCTGTATGAACAGTACAGACAGGGGAGTAAACAGTATGTATGTTTAAACTTTAACAAATCTTTACATACTACTACATCTACTACTGTTTTTTCCATGATATGGGCTCTTTAAATAATATAAATATAAACCAAACAACTTACAAATAACCTCCTCCTTAAAACAGGTTCAACAAATTCTCACAGTGATGAACTGTTGAACCAGAACAAACTTCAAATATGTATAACAAACGAACCGTGTTTTTTTTATTGGTGCTTTATTAGCATCATTTCTGCTGATGATGATAAATCTGAAGAATCTTAATATCGGTCCATATTATCCTTTAAACAATATATCGGTCAGGCTGCACCTACAATTAGGATTTGTAGGGGCAAAGCTGCTCTCAAGTCTAAGATGTAAAATGGCTTCCTCTATCTGGAAAAAGAAAGAGGGAGGAGACCCACACCGTATGTATCTGACTAAAGCGGTGTCTGCTTTCAGACGAACAAGCTTGCCTACCTACACTGTAAAGAGACAAAGGAAGGGCGAGAGACAAAGAAAAAAAAAGACAGGGAGAGAGAGAACGCATGACAGAAAGAAAGAAAGAGAGTGAATAGAGAAAGAGAGTGAGCGATTGAAGAGGAACAAGCGAAAAGACACAAGAAGAAAGAACACTGGTTTTTCAAGGAGTGGGGAAAGCACATGCAAGGAAAGAAAGTTCCACATTTCAATTTCACAGCCCTGAGCTGTCTAGGCTATGAGATGAGATGAGATGAGATAAGAGGGTTGATGACAAAAGGCAGGACACAAAATAGATTGGCCTATCAGGGCACACTCCGATTACCCTCCACCCTAAATATCACTGAACTGCAAACAGCCCTTCAAACAGGAGCCTTTACTCAGCCTTCAAAACAAACAGAAAAAACTGCTCCTGAATCAGCCTCGGTCGCTGCAGAGTGTCTAGACGTCTACTGGCAGGCGGACGAGCTGGATATGCGAGTTCAGGTTTCACACACCGGGATGGGTGTCTGTGACCGTGACCTGTGTGACCCTGAAGCAGTTGACCTGTTTGACCCCCGCTGGAGAGAGTGATGACACGGCCATGAATCAGAGTCATGGCCGGACTGGTTACAACCCAGTGCCTCGGCAACTGCCCCATCAATCAACAGCAGTCGCTGTGTTCCATGCTCAATATGAAACAACCACATATGTCGTAGGAGATATGAACAAAGAGCCATACTCATTTAATGAGTTCACATAAATTCATTTTTTAAAAATTAATAATGTAAGGATTTGGGTGCGGCAGAGCAGTCAAGGTTCAGGATAATTCCAAACGTAAATGTAGATGTTTTGACTGAAAGTTATTCTTCCGTGTTGCCAAGCCGTACCTGCGTGCCCTGCCTCCATGCTGTCTGCAGGCCACCCACACGTCTGCACACGCTCACACTTCAAACGACATTTTTAAACACACACCGGAATGTCTGTGTCGTAAACCCACACTACTTCCTCATGCACACTACACATTACTACAACATAAGCATTAATGATCTCCAGGCAAAAATATAATATCAAGATACTTGAAGACTTTATGATACATCATATAAATCATGATGTGTTAGCCGGAAAGTCACAAAATAGACAACAGAAAACATGAGGAACATTGTGTTAATTCAATAATTACAAAACCATCTAATAAGAAACAGAGAAAATCGAAACTACTGACAATAAATGAAAATAATAAAAGAAAAAACAATAAAACAAAATAACAGCAGTCAATCAGCAGTTTGTTACTACAGAGTTTTAACTGGACAGTGCAATAGGCAAAAAAATAACATCACAATAATCAAAGACGTCTTTTACAATACAAGATATTTCATTGTGTACTGTGACAATTTATCATGATTATAAAATATCATAATATTAGCCACCCTTCAGCGTTAAACCGCTGCTTTATTTAAGAAACACTGGTCAGTGTTCATGAAGTCTGAGAAAAGTGTACTTGGCAGTTTCTCGTGATGACGATGACAGCACATTGTCATATCACACAACCCTAATTACCTCCGTTTTTAATTTCAGGAAGGAGGGAAGTTCTATCCTGCCCTAGGGCTTTAAATGGAAAATCGATGGAGGGAAAAAGGATGATCATCATGAATTATAGCGGCAGGCCTGTGTGAAAGTGGTCACCTCTGTCTATATTTATGACCCTATCAGAGGGAGAGGGAGAGGGAGAGGGAGAGGTGAGTAAAAGGAGAGGGAAAGGCTAGGTGAGGAGAGTAAAAGAAGAGGTGAGAAGAGGGAGAGAGGGGAGAGTTTAAGGGATAGAGAGAAGGAGGAGAGATTAGTGAAGACGTAGTGTCATGAGGGAGCTCATATTTCCAACTCCTCCTCAGCAATTAAATCAGCTGCCAAGGCTAATCTATGCCTGATCGATCAGCTTCTTGTGGCCTTCACGCCTGCTTTCACAGTCAGAGCCTGTATAACAGTATACCTCAACACCTCAACACACAACACAGTCCCCATAGAACATAAAACATGCACTTTCCAATAAGAACTCAAATAAATGAGTTTCTGTTTAAAATATTTAGATAATACTTTTAAATTATTAAAAATATTAACCTGCAAGCAGGGCTGTGTTCAAAATATCAATATGGTAATATATTATGGATCAGCTCGTAGTAATTATTTTTAAAATAATCAATTTTACATGTGAAACAGAAACTTCAAGTCTGAGAGAAAGAGACAGTTACAATATCTAACAAGAAGGATACACATACATCACATAATTATGGCTGCACCAATACCAGAACCGTATCAGTATTGGCACTGACACGGACACTTAAAAGCAGTACTGATATTGGCAGGAGAGAAAACCATGAAGCAATTTCTGACGTATACAAACGCTGCTCAGAGATGCATACATGAGCACCAGTAGTTGAACCTTAACTAAAGCAGCAACACGTTAGCAAAGTGGGTTGACAAACAGTTGTAAAAATGCCCATTTCAAAATCTGTAATGCCAGTATTACAAGAGAAGGCCATAGTAGTGGGTGATACACAGGTTGGAATTCTTCCTAAGGTATTAGTTTCACCGGCATGCAACAAATACTCCAGATAACACAACATACATACACTGCAAAATACGCTAAGAGGAGCTGTTTTCCTGAACTGTCTTTGGTAACTGGTCAGCTGCAATAACTGTAATTAGCTACAGTAACTGGTTCTCCCATCAAGCCAAGAAATTCACAACTTAACAGCTGCTACAGGTGACGTGAATAATGATCATAATTATCTATATAAACTACAATTCCAGCAGCGTCTGATGCTCGTAGATTTAAGCATGGATGTATAGGGATGCATGTATTAGACAAATGACCTGAGAAATTTAGATGTGAAACAGTCAGCACCATTTTTACCAAGCCAGAGAAGCTGATGCGTATGTGTACACACCACAGGCCTATTTATACACTGTTCAGAAAACCATTTGAAATTTACTTCAGTTGTTAATTACGGTTCCTATTGTTGATTTTAACATTCTAAATATATACAGTAAAGAAACAAAAACAGGTTTACTTAAGCAAATATATATTTATATTTAAATGGTTTACACACACAACAAACACACATACGTAAGGACAAGTTATCGTACCAGAAGGGAAAAGTGGTCTCAAGGCATCCCAAGTTCCAATAGTTGGGGGGTTTTGCTTTTTATCATGATTTGTTTATTTATTATTTACATAGCAGATTTTGAAAAAAAATGGAGCCCAGAGTGAAGTTCACTCTTTAGGTAATCGCTGACTGTTGTGCACATGAATAAAGTGAATATCTTTTAGTAACTGGTGTTATTAGTTGTGCATGCAGGTTAATCTCAGTTTCACAGATGTAGTTTAGTCTACAGCTGTAATAAGTTATAAGTTTGCAGCCTTCTGCGATCAGCAGAACTAAAATTAGCATTTTAGTTCTATGTTTGTAGAGCTGCTTCATGTCGTAGTGCTGTTAAATACTAAACTGACTATGTAACTGTGCTGTGTGCGATATGCGTATTAGTGAACATTTTACTGAGTACTGACTATTGTGCTGTTGCCTTTGTGATTCAAAGTTCACTTCTCTGCTTCTCGGTGCTCTGAGCAACACCTCAGGAGTTTTTGTATTTTTCAAATTAAAATTTAAGGTAAACATTAATAAAATAATGATACAGTTGTGAAAAAGAATCATAATTTATTTTTTAAGTTTGAAGTGAACACTGACGAAAATTTGACACTGGTTTGTTTTGCCATTGTATCATCTCGTGATGCTTTTATTGTGATATGAACCATATTGTGAAGTTGCTGACAATACTAAGCTCTACTAGCAAGGGAGTGGCTAAACAATCACAAACACGCATGCACACAGACAGACGCACACGCGCATGCACACAGACTCACACATACAAATTACAGTTAGGAGGCATTGCCTCCAAAACAATTTATATGTACATTGTATTTAAATGTATTTGTAAGATTAATGCTTTCACAAGATACTGTTCATGCAACTGTAAAAGCAAAATTAATGTGACGTTTCTTTTTTCCCTTCTGTATTGAATCATGGTTTAAAATCCACAGAATGTACTGCTCTGTTTGTGCACTGCTAAACCACTAGGCAATATACACTACACAGGTCAAATATATGCGGACATCCACTTGAATATCTGAACATCTCATTCCAAAATGATGGCCATTAATACGCAGCTGTTCTCTGTTCAACAGCCTTGTCTTTCCACTAGATTTTGGAACATAGCTGAGGGGATTCGCCTCCATTCAGCCACAAGAGCATTAGTGAGGTCAGGCACTGATTTTGGCTGATAAGGCCTGCCCTGCAATCGCTGTTCCAATCCATTTTTTTGGACATCACTTTGTGCACAGATGCAGTATAATGCTGAAATAGGAAAGGGCCTTCCCCCAAACTGATGGGAGTATACAACTCTAGAATCTCACTGTATGCTGTAGCTATAAGATTTCTCTTCACTGGAGCTAAATGGCTGCAGCCTACCTAGGTTTGTCTGTCGGACTGCAGTGAAGAGCGATTCATAACTGCATAACTGAATGTGTTTTTACTGCCCAAAAATGCTATGGCAATATGCTCTACACTACTCCAGCTGACTTTTGGAGTTGCATATGGTGATCCTGGGCTTGTGTGGTTGCCCAGCAATTCAACAAGCTCTCTACGAACACTTCTTGTGCTGATGTTGCTTCCAAAGGCAGTATGGAATGGGCAGTGAGTGATGCAGCCAAGGACTAGTGGTTTTCACGTATTAACAGTCCTGTTCTGTGAGCTTGTGTTTAAGTCTTCACAGCTGAGCTGTAGCTGCTTCTAGATGTCCACAATTCACAATAACAGCACTTACAGTTGCCCAAAGCAGCTCTAGTAGGGCAAGAATTTGAGAAGTTGACTAGATGGAAAGGTGGTATCCTATGACAAAAGCTACAGTGAAAGTCACTGAGCTCTTGAGTACAACCCATTCTACTGCTAATGTTTAAGACTGCAAGGCTTTTTTGCTTGATTTTATATATGTATTAGCAAAGAGTGTGGCTGAAATAGCTAAACTCATTATAAGGGGTGTCTACACACTTTTGGTCATGTAGTGTATGGGGTTTTGTGCTTATATAATGAAGATGAAACTGAACAGAACTGAAATTGAATGGGGTTGAGGGAGGTGACGAGTAAGATGATAAAGATAGAAGATGAGAAAGATCGAGGGAGAGGATGGTGAGTGGAGCAGCAGGGTTGAGGACAGGTTAAGAGGCAGACACTTCTAATCTGGAGCATCTTTAGCCAGAGCTCCTCCTCTCAAGCTGACTCTCCTAATGCTACAACAGCTGGCCGTCACAGCGACCTTGTTCCAGCATTGACAGGCAGGACTAGAGAATGCATACACACTTACTCTGGATAATGCAGACAAACCAGCGATGCAGATACAAACCTCAAAACAGTTCTGCAGGACCACAGCCAAGACAAGCTGAGCATGAGTGGGTGGAAAGGCATGTCTTGTTTACAGATTGAATGTTTTTATTGTACTGTCTGTTTATTTTGCCAAAAACTCAAAAACATACCAGTTAACCCCTTAAACAGCAAGGGCTTTTATGCTGGCCTACATTTCAATTCCTCACTCTCATAAGTACATAATTTGCATATTATTCTCTACTATTCTTCTTCTTCTTCTTCCTATTATTATTATTAATGTTATTATTATTATTAGTAGTAGTAGTAGAAGTAGTAGTAGTAGTATATTGCATATTCTTGTAGTTACTGAATCAATCATTTATAGTAGTTACTGATTAATAAATCTTAAGATTAATAACTGAATTATAAGTCTACTTTATGAATTACACAGTGTTTACCAAACGCCTTTACACAACAAGCATAATTTATCCATATGTCAATAAATTAATTCAAACAAGGGCACAACTGATCATATCCTGCACACTAAACACAATTTTTTGGACGAACAAAATGCATTAATTTTATTTGCTCTCTGTCATTTAGCAAACTTTTGCAGGCTACATTAACTCACTCAACCAATCACGGTTGGCATCTCTGGCGTTGGCATGGCTACAAACAAGCTGATGGATCAGTCATGTTCCAGCAACCAGAACTTATAACAAATGTCAAAAGGATTAGTTTGTCCTCTGCTTCATCACATGTGGGGCTGCATTGCCAAAAGCAGCTCAAAGTTTAAAGTTACAGACATCTGAGCTCCTGGATGAAGACTCCCCATGCTCGTTGATTGCTCAATTTCCCTGTTTAGTGAAGAGCAAAGGATATTGTTTTGTACTTGAAGACCTTTTGCCCACTTGTTATTATTGTTTTTTTTTCTTGCACAAGCTCAGTGGGAAAAATAATAAATAAATGAAGAAAATAGCATTTTTAAAGTGCAAACTCTGGTGTGTATAGTTTCGGAAAAAAACAGTACATAGTATATAAAATAGAATATTTTGCATTTTCATGTCGTTTGTTTGCGTCATGTTAGATGTGTACGGCCTCAACGGTGTAACAATTTTAATACTAGGGATCCATAATGATATCGAAATCACATCTTTTATCTGCAGATAATTGCTTAAAAAAATTATCAGCATTGCACAGATAAGTAGATCTGAGTGATATTTCAAACTGATATTTTAGGAGGCATTTATTGTATCATCTTTGTGGATACACATACTGTGCTATACAAATGACTGGGCTAGAAAATCCAAGGGGCTGCGCTTGTTTTTTTTTGTATTAAATTCAATCATAACTTCAGAATCAAAAATCATATCAAACCTGAAAACATGTATCATTACAGCTCTACTGAATAACATTACTGTGATTGTTTCACTGTTTTTCCTCAAGTGAACCACTGCATCTCTCCAGTTCTCCTTTGACCTTTTACTTAAACGGTATGTGACATCTGCTAAGTTTCATAGTTGAATTACTGCCTGACCTTCGGGGGAAAAAGCTGCGCTCCCACCCGCCACCCCACCCCGATGAGAGGCACTTAGCACCTCTCCTTGCCACTGTATAGGGGAAGCCCTGCTGCGGCTGCCGCTTGTCATATTGTTAACCATCACATTGCGTTCAGTGGTGCCGGTGTTCACGTTTGCTGAGCACTTCTTTGTGCCTGAGTTGTTCACGGGAGAGGTTTTTTGAGCACATCAGCACAATAAATCTGCTGCAAATTGAAGCAGAAAAACAAATGAGTCATGGTTCTACTCTCAGGGTAAATGGAAATGTACGCTAAGCAAGCGAGGGCCAAGCATAGATTCACAAACTGGATTTCATTCACTAAATAAATGAACAGGCTAAAATTACCTGCACATGTAGAAAAAATACCTGATACAGTTCTCTTCTGTCTCTCACACAAATACATGCTCACATCCGGTGATATCTTCACGTTAATGGGTTATACAGTGTGATACAGCTTACAGCGACAAGCTCTAATTGGACAGCTTATCAGGTATTCAGGCCTTGTGCAGGCGAGAACATCATTCACTGCGGGTGTGTATAGGAGACATGGGGCAGAGGCTGCACTCTCACTTCAGCACCAATGTCTTCATGAAACTCAGGCTCTAGACTTAAAAATGGATGTGCTGTAGACTGCTGATATTGAGTCCTGTGCTCTGGCCAAGCCATATGAGAGAGAGCAGGGACAGGTGCAAGCTGCTGATGGTTGTGGGTATGACTGCAACACTTTCCCTTCATCTGCCACCACTATCTGCACTATGAAGGATCTATAGGCTGTGGAGAGCAGACCATAGTGTTGGACAACAGTGCCATAAACACATTTTTTATGTATTTATTTTTGCAACATACCATTAAAGTACCATTGCATAAAATAACAGCTGTGTAAAGAGAACTTGTTGCATTTTCATCACAAACTAGCGTAACAAGTTTGTGTGTCCAGATCAGGCCAGGCACAGCCTGCAATGTTATATTTTGCCACAATATTACAATTATTATACAGCAATTAATCATCAGCTAAAATAAATTTTAGCTGATGATTAATTGCCATGTAATAATTGTTATAACACTTGTCTTTTTTTCTGGTCATTGTATGTAACTATTAAAGTACAAGCCTACAAGTGGCCGAGTACTTAATCTTCCCAACACTGATTTGAGCCTGTAGTTCGCTGACCATCACATGGTGAAGTTGTCCTCTCATTTGCCTAAATGGTTGTAGCAGTATCATATATCATGGCAGTAAGGCATCTAAACCTAACCATCACAACAGCCCTAAGTGTTAACAGTGGGGCAATTAGCAGGGTAGCTTATGAGGACAAAGGCCACTTTTGAGGATGAAGGCCACTGTATTCTGCCTGGCAACACCAACAACAATGGCCAATGGACAAAAGTTGTTTTTTCCCCTGATTAATCTGCTGTCCTCTATCCCAGCTCACCTTCCTTAGGCCCCTAAGCTTGGTACAAGGCCAAAACAGAGGCAACATTTGCCCTATGGTGTGTGCAGCCACACAAACATTATGACTTTGATGTATTATAATAATGTACAATACATTATTGCCCAGTGTCAACTATCTTAACAGATTTGCTTACTTCCAAGTCCCAGTGCATTTAATATGGGCTGTTTAGTCCAAATCAAGGTCTAAACCAAATTTCAAAAAGAACACGTAAGATCAAGATGTATAAGATGAACATCAACATGTATATTTTTTTAATCACCAAAAGACTAAAAACCATCAACATATACACCGAAGCCCGACTTCAGCTGAAGCATTCTTTCATCATAATTTCATAATCAATACACAGATAAAAGCTTTTCACCATCAAATTAGAAAGTGCGGTGCTGTTGTTTAAGTCGTGTAAAAAGAAAGGAACAAGGAGTCATCAAACTTCTCAACTGCTGCACAAACCAAACTGCAAACGAATAACTCACGGCTACAGAATCTGAGAGCCATTGATTTTTTTCTTCCTTCACTGCATTGTTCAGCTGCATTTGGGCAATAACTCAATCCTATTCCTTCACCAGGGCCACGGCTTCTATAGAGCTGCTCTGAAAGCCAAAAGACAAAAAGAGAAAAGCAAGCAAGAGAGAGAGGACGAGCAAGAGAAAGAGAGAAACGAGCACATGTAGAGAGAGTGAAACAGAGGGAGAGCATAGGATGAAGGAGGGAGGGAGGGAGAGAGAGAGAGAGAGAGAGAGAGAGAGAGAGAGAGAGAGAGAGAGAGAGAGAGAGAGAAATATGATAGATTTGATGGAGGGAGTGGAGAAAGGGAAGGCAGAGAGGGGTTTTATTTCCTGAGGCGCACACAGATCCAGGATCGAGGAGAGAGAAAGCTGAATGGGGGAACACAGCACTTCTTCATCTATGGAGAAACTTCTTACTGTGCAGCAGCAGTACTGAGTCCACCTGTGTTCTATATGGGGCAGCTCCTTATATTTTCAGGGGATTTTTTATCTCCCACTGAGTTCTAGATTAGCAAGCAAGCAGGAAGTATGTTGGATATGCTGATCTCTAGAAACTCTTTCTGGAAGTTACGCATCCAAATTTCATCACATTTAGAGAAAATATTAATCTAATCACAACACGCCTTTATAAAGTCAATCCCGCTATTAATGTTACCAGAGCAATGGATTGAAAGGCTAACTATAGTTCTCTCGCCCTGTGCATGACAATGACGAGTAACAGCAGAGGTAAGCTAAAAGTTCGTCTTTCTGACCATCTGACTGTTTACATGCACAAAAACCCCATGATACAAAGATGAACAATGGCTGTCTGAAAAGCCAGAGAGACCACCGGAGCACAGCGTTCATAAACTTCTTAACCAATGAAATTCTGTGACTTTTCTGTGACATAAAATTAAATTTCCATTCCGAACATTTAGCATAATGCTGGGCGATATATCATCTATACCAATATACCGTCATACTGACATACCAACTCCTAGTGATATTTTAGCGATATATTTGATAGATAAGGACCATTTAATTTCATGTACTTTACTCATGGTATGCTCATTTGCTTTAAATCCATAAAAATAAGGAAACTCGGGAAGCATGAGTTCATTAAAGTTTAACATTAACAAAGTTAATATCACCTGACAGCATCATACTGTGCTATGTTTGAAAATACCATGATATTGAATTTTCAGTAACCACACAGCACTAATTTAACATACAGACAGCTGTAATGAGAGGAAAAAAAGACCTACATTATCTAAACGTTAATTTAACATATAAATATTATTAACTAGTACGTCAAAATACAGTTTAAATGGAATGACAGCAAGCGAAACTGAAATCTGACCCACGTACGGATCTCTGTACCAGGTTTAAGACTCCAACCTTAGAGAACGCATCTGTCATTTTGCTCACTACATTAAAGAGTGCTTTTTGTGATCTAGACTCTTCAGTGCTTCAAATGTGATGAGATTACAAACCACACACGAAACACCCAGGATATTCCATGATTTTTCCAGCGCCTATTATTTTCCATGACTTCTCCAGGCCTGGAAAACTGAATTTCTATATTTCATGACTTTTCCAGGATTTTCATGACTACAAGAACCCCTTGAGCATCTTGGTGACTTACATGCAGTTGGTGCTGCCCAATCAACAACAACAACAATGCTGGAACCAGCATACACATTTCTGATTTCTGGGTCTGTATATGCTGAAGCAGACACACAATCCACCTTAGCCAAGTAATTCCATTAAAATACTTCTTGGCACAATAAGAGTCTGTATGTGCTGCACATTTTTCTTTAGGAGGGGATTTTTGGAGTTAAATCTAAAACCAGCCAGTCTTTCATCACTAATCTTGTGCGGTGGCGAGAGGCCTGACTTAGCATTCTTCTGTTCAGCACCTCAACCGATGAGGCAGCTTGTAATGCATGCACACATTAAATAACCACCTTGTGCTTCCAGAAGGAGAAACAGAATGAAGACAAAATGTGAAGGAATAACTGAGCAGCAGTAAAGCTATACAATATATCAACTGCATTTTTTTTTAACACAAATTGTAAAAGGCTGCAATATGAGTCCTCTAGAAATTTGCAAAAGCTTTTGTTGTGGGTTGTGAACATTCTGGTGAAATTTCAGATACTACTGTTTTATGTGTTTTGATGTTTTTGTGTGATTCAACAAAAGTAAATCAATAAATTAAAATGGAGTAATGATTAAAGATCAAATAAGAAGATCCAAGTGAGACTTGTTAAGATCAACCAAGCGTATCTGAGAGACCCATTCCAGTTGGACATGTTTGAGGAGTTTGTGAGAGATTATTTAAATACTAGATGTTAAAGATGAAGCATTCTGTGGCTGTGAGTGATAAGTCAGCAGTGTTAATGTTAACTGTAATGACTCACATATGGTCGCGCTAGTAGGGCTGGGAACCCAGTTCTCTGTGAAGTTGACATTGCACATGTTTGTACTGCAGCAGCAGAAACGGTAGGTGCCATTCTGGATCTGTGACGGTGTGGTGGTCACCACGCAACGGTCGTCATGGCAATCCTGTTGGTCTCCAATGTAGGTCCAGCAGCCTGCAATCAAACGTGGAAACAAGGATGGTTAGTAAGGCTTTGTGTATGGAGTCATGGAAAAAATTAGGAATGAAAACCTTTTCTTTTTTAACGTATTTAAACATTAAATCTTCATCTTCATTTAACAATATTGAGAGTTGGAGGTAAACATTCCAGTAAATCCACCAACGAACGGGTCAAAAGAAAGAAATGGAGAGTTCTGGAATGGCCAAGTCAAAGCCTGGATCTTAACCCTATTGAGATGCTGTGGGCTGATTTGAAACAGGTTGTGTGTGCAAGAAACCCCTCAAACATCACACAGCTGAAAAAATTCTGCATGAAGGAGTGGGAAAAACTTTCTCCCAGTCGATGTCAGAGAGTGGTAGATGGTTATAGGAAGCGTCTAACTGAGGTTATTTCAGTCAAAGGGGAAAATATCAGCTATTAGGGCATATGATGTCCTAACTTTTCCCCCCAGTAGAAATGGACATCTTTTACTATTTTTCGTAAATGATGACAAAGTCAAATTTTCATTGTTTTTGCAAAGGTGATGCAATTACATCCCCTGTATCTACAGGTACTGTTTAAATATTGATACATCCACATTTCTTAATAAAGAACTAAATATTTAATGGTGTGTCCTAATTTTTTCACATTAGTGTATATATGCACATAGCTAACACTGTCAGTTCTTGAATAAAAACAAACAGCGTGTGCATGTATATGCTGACCTTGTTTAACCAGGCGGATGTCCCCGTCGTGGGTTTTCTCCCAGAGGCCATAGCAGCGGCTGCTTTTGCTGCACAGGATTGTGTTGTTTTCCCGCGTCACACGCCAATCACCAGCCACGCTCTGCTCGTCAAACTGCTGGTGCTGGTCATTAAATGCACACTCTCTCTCCTCACTCTGAGCAGCTGCAGAGAAAGACAGAGAGATGAGCATGCTAAAAGAAAAACATCCTGAACACCCTGTGGAGAGAAAACTGCATTAACAAGCTATGGCTTTACAAACACTAAAACGCCCGAAATCATTTGTTTGAGCTCACTCCTTTATTAAAGAGAAGGCTGGTTAGAGGCAGCTAAGCACCAGTGGTTCATTATGTGCAGGATAATCCTACTAAAACAGCAGAGTTCACTGGAGAACGGTCCAGATCAACAGTATTAAATCTTAATTAATCAGATGCAAAAACATGAGCCGAGTCTGTAGGTGGTCTGAACACACTCACCGGTACCCAAACAACAGAACACCTGGGTCCTGCTCTGCACCTGCTGGTCTCCAATATAAGCAGTGCACGCACACAAAGTGGACTTTTACACAAAAACTCCACTACAATGCTTTCTGAAAGTGCTATAACAACAGGAGATGGGGAGGAAACAGCTAACAAAAACAAACTGGTCATCTAAGCTGTGTATGTTTTACAAAGCAAATCTATAGATGTGCAGAATCAGCAAGGATCATATTACTTAAGATTTCAATCAAATGGTTCAATGCACTTGATTAAGGCCAAGGTGTGCATTAATATACATAGCCCTCAACAACCCTTTTGTAACCAGGGAAATGAAAAAAGGGGGCTTTTCGAACACAGTCATGTATTTAATGTCCTCAGAATCGTGCTGAGTGATGAAGGCACAATGAAAAGGGCTTCCCTTATTTCCATAAACAGAGCCAACGAAGCTGGGGTTGGCTGTCTCTCCGCCGATAGCAATCTCTGCTGCAGCTGGCCTGCTCTCACCCCAACTGTACCCTGCAAATTAATCCTGCCGCTTGCTTTCTTTTGCCCTCTTTCTCTGCTTCTCTCTTTCTCTCTCTCTCTCTCTCTCTCTGTCTCTCTCTCACCCACCCCTTTTCTCCCTGACGCCCTTCTCTCCCTGTCATGCAAATAACCAGGCCGAGTCTGCGTGTTAGCGAGAGGGAAAAATTGTAATGGCAGTCGTTTATCAGCCTGAGTGAAGTCATGGAGCTGTGCTATTGTATTGCCAGCATTCAGACAGTGAGTGGGAAAGGTGGGGAGACCCCTGAAAGACCATCAGTACTACTCTCCCTGCTTCCCCCACACTGCCTGAGAGGAGACATGAGGAGGCTAGATGCTCAGAAAAGAGAAAAGAGAGGGAGTGTAATAAGTATATATATATATATATATATATATATATATATATATATATATATATATATATATATATATATATATATATATGTGTGTGTGTGTGTGTGTGTGTGTGTACATACATTATATGTACAAATAATATGCATACATATGCAAAGCATATTCAAAGCCACTCTTTATCAGTTTCCATTTTTTCATGATATAAGTTGCTGCGAGTGGGCTTTACACATACAAGAAACATTAATGCTATGATTAATAGGACCTTTATTTAAAAATAAACATTTTAATAAACAGTGCATTATACACTGGCTGTTATTTTTCCTTTCAATGGAGAATCACCTTTCTGAATGATGAGCAGTCCAGGACTAGGCTTAATCCCTGTCTAGGAAACTGGTCCTAAAAGAGAGAAAATGTGACTCCTACCACCCTGTAAAACCAGAGAGACCACGAAAATGGTCACTACCAAGCTCCACTCTTGCTTTAGATCTGAAAAAACTAAACCAATCCAAAAAAACATGCTCCCCACTGTCAGAAAACAACACGACCCTATGGGTCTGAAAGGACGTGTAGTTGTCAAGAAGTCATTACTGAGAAAAAGAAATAGACTAAAAGAAGAACATTTGCAAATCAAATAAAGAAGCCGGCGGTGTTTTCAGAACAATGGACTGGCCACCCCAGAGCTCAGACTTCAACATCACTGAATCTGTTTGGGATTACTTGGATTGTGAGAGGCAAAAAATTGCAAACAATGTCTAAGACTGAACTTTGAAGAAATCTGCCGGGCTATTTTTTCACACCTTCAAAAAAAAATGAACACAGGTCTTCCAAAAAGAACAGAAGCAAAGGGTGGACATACTAAATAGTAAAAAAAATTGAGGCTTGCTTTTTCCTGACGCTGAAAAATTATTAACCTGTTGTTAATGGCCATTTAGATACAGTACTGTGTGTATACACATAGACAGACAGAGAGATAATGAGATAGAGAGAGAGAAAGACAGAGAGAGAGAGAGAGAGACAAAGAGATTAGCTGCTGCATGGCCCCGAGGGAGGGCTTTGTCTGCCTCTCGTCAGGAGAAAAGCCTGTAACGGCTGCACCAAGTGCTCCTTGCCAGTAGGACTGCCTCTGCATCACCATAACACGCACACTCAAGAAGTCATAGCCAAATGAACGTGTCCTCTGCATGGTGGTGGCTGCCCCTTATCACGGCTCCTCATTATACACACTGAGCTCTATTCACAGACACCACTGAACTTAAAAAGCTGTATCCAAATTCTTCAAGCTAAAAGTGGCCATAGTTTTGCCTCCCCACTGCCCTCCGCTAAAGCAGAGCTCAAGCGAGAGGCTAGCAGGAATGTTCATGGTGGAGAGATGTGCCCAGTTAGAGGAGTAAGAGCAAAAGAGCAAGAGCACAAATCACTGTGCTCTGGTGGGTGATAATGAGGGAGACAAACAGAGGGATGAAGATAAAGCCATCTTCTTCGCCTCTCGGGCTTGGACAGGACAGCTGCCTGAGGACTTTGTTTTGCACAGTGCTGAGATAAAAACAAAACCACATAAGCTGCGTACACACGGCTCCTTGTTTTGCTGTACTATGTTGCTGCTAATTCTACACCACAGCTGGCTCAGTCATAAATAATCAACTTTTAACTTTTTTCATTACTTATGCATTATATTTGTGCATACTATAACCATACTGTTCATTTTAATTCATTTGTGTAGGTTAGTCTATGCATTACAGCATATCTGTCCTCTTTAAAAGACGCAATTAACCTTTTTAGAAATATGTATGTTATCCAGAGAACTAGAATCCACACCATCTAATCCTGCTGTCAGCAAGTAATATTAAAGCCAAAACAATAAGTGAAAAATGTCCTGTACATCCTAGCGTATATATTTGCGTGCATGTGTTGACAGTGAGCTCTGGGCCGTGTCTTTGTTGTGGAAGCAGAGAGGGAGGTCATTAGACGCGACAATTTCCTGTAATTTGGGTGAAAAGCCGTCTGCCTGCTCTGGAGCTGAGGGGTGGAGAGGAACAGGCCGGCCTACGCACAGACCCTGCTCTACACAAACACACACACACACACACAGCAATGAAAAACTGCACAGTGCCTCTGCTATGGCTCCAGGAAAACATGCTCTGAGCAGCTGAGTGAAACAGGAGAGAGAGAGAGAGAGAGAGAGAGAGAGAGAGAGAGAGAGAGAGAGAGAGAGAGTAAAGAAAAAGTGACAGAAAGAAGACAAACATCGAGAGAGAGAAAAAAACGGAGAGAAAAAAAAAGGACAAAGAAAAAAATGACAGGAGAGAGAAATATATAGCGAGAGAAAGAGAGGGAGAGAGAGCGAGAAAGTAAGAAAGAAAAAGTAGGTAAAAAAAGAGCGAGAGAAAGACAGAACACGAAAAAGACAAGAGAGAGGTAAAGAAATAAGAGAGCAAGAGAAAGACAAAGAAAAATGAAAGAAAAATAAAAAAAAAGAAAGAATGAACAAGTACAAGTGCACAGAACACACAAGACACATTAAAAACTCAGAGAAATCCACTCTCCACACTCAGATCGTATTGCTCTGTTTTCTCCTACATCAGGCTAAAGATCCTTTCAGCTGTCGTTTTCTAAAGCTCTGTTCGAACAGCCATTATGTTACAACCAGCATTTCTGAGCCAGAGCCCAAAATGGAATTCTATACATTTTCTACCTAGTTCTTAAAAAGGCACATAATCATTATGGCAATACAAAAAGATTACAAAAACATAGGCTATGCTTGGGCCACCCTGAGTATACGGTACAGTATATTTTGTAATATTCAAGAATATACTATATATATACACACACACACACACACACACACACACACATATTAGGGGTGGGAATCTCTAGGCACCTCACGATTCGATTACGATTCAGAGGGCTGCGATGCAATTATAAAACGATTATCGATGCATCTTGATGCATCTTTTTTTCTATACAGGATTTCTATTTTCTCACTGTGTGAGGACTTGGTACTTTTAAAGCAAAGTATTTGTAATGATCTATAATGAATTTACTTCCAATATCTGTTATTAATAAATCAAATGGAAGTGATGTGGCAAGTGAACTGGAAGGCTCATATTCACTGCTTGTTCGGAGCACATGAGACGCTGATGCCACTCCTCTGCGATAAAATGCGCTGTTAGGGTGACATAAGATCCAGTCGCAATAGATGTCCACGCAGCACTTGTTACAGCCGTCCTACCGTTTAATTCAGTGATTTTATAACTTTTTTGGTTTTGGTCTCGTTCGTTGTAGAGACGAGAGGGGGGTCCGCTGTGTCAGTAAAATATCTTCGAAACGGGACGTGTGCAGCATAGCACGAAAGCCCTGTTTCGCAATGACTGAGAACTGGCAGACTGCAGGTCACCTAGTAACAATGCGTTAATCGCATTTATAAGCAGCGCAGTTGATTCCTGGTAAGTTAAATCTGCAATGAGACTGTCAAACACAAAAGTTGTGAAGATGAAGTCAGCTTCTCTTTCGAATTGTCCCATTCCACCTTAAATGGTGCCACATTTACATTCGGCGTCTCAGTCAGAATTTAAGGTGGAACAGGAAAATTTGAACAAGAAGCTGGAGAATGAGAAGCGACTTCAGCCTCGGAAAACAGTTGAACGCTGAAAAAGTCATTTTACGAGAAACTGATCTACTTCTGAAGAAAAGTTTTATGGCGGAGATGGGAGGAAAGCGGCTAAAGCTAAAGCTTAAAGCAGAACAGAGTACGTCCACGTTTTCGTTTATATTTTTAACCTAACTTATACTAGGACATTCGCACATACTGAGACATACTGGACATAAATGTTGTGGCTGCCAAGGTGGTTTGATTTTTGTTGAAAGAACAAAATGGCTCGTCTTATCATTTGTGTTGTGACTCCTGATCTAACCTGGCTTTAATGCAGAGGGGGCCGGTCGGATTTCTCACTCATCCGTGTGTGTTTCTGTCATGTGCCGCCACAGACTGTCCTGGCACTGCACTTCCAAGTTCCACCTTTTGCGTTCCGCCAACATTACATTATGTATGTGTATATATATATATATATATATGTGTATGTTATATTGTATCAGCTGCTTGTGTTTCAGCATTTCTGTGGTTCAATTCTGCATGCTCAGTAAAAAAAAAATACATTACAAAATTACAAGATTATACACTTCTTTTTTATTCCAAGCCACATATATATTCATTCATTCAAATACCCAGCGATGTAAAAAGAACGCTGTTACGTTATTTACATTGTCAAAACTGAAAGTCCATGGAACCTCAAATACAATATACAAAAATAAATAGAAATTAAATAAATAAATAAATAAACAAATAATTTGGAGGGTGCTATTTTCTTCTCCGCACCTGTAGAGGGCACAGTGCTCCTATAACACTTATAGGGATGGGAGAGTGGGAGAGTGGGAGAGTGAGGGAGAAGGGCAGTGGATGAGCTGAGGCCAGGGTTATGGAGGGAGGAGGAGGGGTGCTTATTGTTTTTGGGACAGTGGAGGCAGGCTGTACCAGTTCAGCACTGCCCTGCTACTGTTTATGCTCCCGCTCAAGGTTAGCTCTGCTGCTGCTCGGAGGCACGTCAGCCTTTTTCAGAGATAACGTTCAACTCTGCCTTACTGAGGACCTTCAGCTCGGACTGTACCCCCCTCCTCCTCCTTATCCTCCATTCTCTCTCTGTGCTTCGGAGAAAAATCACAGCGAAACAGCCCACACTGCGCTGACACGCTGTGTGAGTCATTTGCTATCGCTTCTGCACAAAAAACCCTGTGCTTTCCTACAAAGAATGAAAGGGAATAAAGGAGCGCTTTAACCTAAGCCGAGTACAAATCGTGATTAATTTATTGTGTGTCGGGTCCAGGCCAAAAGCTGAGGCGGCGCTTGCCAAAAGGCCAGAGGGCCTGTGGCTCTTTGCTTTAGTGGATCTTGTCTGGGGTTGCTGGCACAAGCCCCATCTCCTGCCACTCTCTCTTTCCTCTCTCTCTCTTTCTCTCTCTCTCGCTCTCTTGGCCGAGGGCAGGAGGGAACACTGCTGTGGGGGACGGAGCACAACCCTCTCCCCCTGAGAAGAGAGAGCTGGAGGAAATATAGGAAAGAGAATCGTTCTGCGGCTCCACAACCATCTGCTGCAGCACCAGCATGAGAGCACATCTCAGCAGTCAGGCACAGGGTTGGGTAAAGTCTACTGCTGATCTGGGAACGGCTCTGCAATTCTGCAAATAATGGCTACATTATATGAATATTCAGTTTAGGACTGAGGGGTAGGTTGAGGTGAATTTAAAAACTTGCTACAGTTAATTATTTATTGTGAAGGGTGTATTGGTAGATGTATTTTCAGGTTTGATCTAATTTTTTTAATACTGAGCTCAGGATTAATTTTTTTCTTAATATTTAATATTAAGAAATGTTTTCACTCTACAGAACTATGATTATATACTACACATTATACTACACAAAACACTAACTCTATTCTAAATAGAGCTGTTAAATGACAAATCATTAATCGTGATAAATTGTTTTCAGTTTTGTAGTTAATCACGTGTCTTGCTTAACCCTAAAGAGAGACTTTTCCCTGTAAAAAGCTTACAATTTTGTTACAGCCATTTGAGTGTTCAAAATAAGCTTCATCAGAATGTATTTATTACTTTTAATAACTCATTTACATTATTTTAATAATGTGAACACAGTTCACAAGAATCAAAACATGAAAATCTTTTGACGTCCAGGTCCTCAGAGACCCCCAGATGGTCCACAATTTTGCTCCAACCCAACTCACAACAGGGATGGTGTAATAGACTGATTTGAAAACCACTGATGTGTCAAATATACAACATTCAGTGGTTCTAACTCCTCCGCGATTGTGGCCTTTTCGCTCTCGTTCATCCAGCTTGTGGATTTATGTTACAGTGGAGGCTCTCAGGGGGAACTGAAGCTTTCCACTTTGCTGTTGCTTTTGTTAACTTTGCTGCTCGTTGATTTATCCATAGTTGTCCCATGAGCCCTGTCCAGTATAGTCTGCAAAATTACTGATATTGCAGCATCAGCAGTGTTTTGCTTGTAAATGATACTTCAGACTCAATGTCCTTCAGTGATAAACAAACGAGAGGGTTACAGTCACGGAGTCATAGCAACGTACAGTGCATGAGCAGCTAGGCTTCAAGGTGGAACTACAGGTAGTTCATAAGGTCAAGCTAGGAAAATGAGCTGGCGTTAAAAAAAAATTGTGGCGTTACTCATTTATCATGCTGAATTAGCGTGTTAACTCTGACACCACTAATTTTGCAAAGCAACATATCCCTGTGCAAAATAGTGATCTTACAAAACAACGCAGTGCAATGGATCTATAAATAATACGAAAATTAACAGGATGCACCAAATGCTTGGTTTTCATAATCAATTCAAATTTCAATGCACTGTTCCAAACATTCATTTTTTTCGATTTGTACATCCTTATTTGCTTTCTATAACACTAACATCTTTTTCACATTTTATAGTCTACCAAATACCTACCAAATTATTTTATTTGTTTTTTGTATGTTGTATGTCTTTATTTATTTTGGTACATGATTTGTTTGTTCTGTCCCTCCTCCCCCATCTTAAATGTTGTTTGTTCATCTACCCCATTAAAACATGCTTGCTCACCTGTCAAGAAATGTAATGGCAAATTAAGTGTTTTCTGATTCTTATTTCTTATTTTATCAACTCCACTTTTCATTTAGCCAATGAGCGGAAACTCCAAGCTTTGTAAATATTTTACTGCCACATTTTATGCTGATTTTCCAGGAAATTAAATCTGAACTGACCCTGAACTGATAGCAGAAACTCCTACATGTGGTGATGAATAAAATGTTACAAGCTAGTACAGAGTGTACTGGTCTCTAATGTGCAGTAGCGCTTGTGAAGGTTTCAAAACTATCCACCGTACCGTGGTCTAAAATCAGAAGTGTTCAGGGGTCGTTCAGGAGCAAAGCCCAGAGAATATCCCTCAGAGACCAAGGACTGCCATTTTGCACAAATCGTAATGTTATTGAAAACCATCTGCCAGTTCAAAAAAAGTGGCTACACAGCCAGTCCTTTGCAAAATGCTTGCAGCTGGTGCAAAGCAATGTACATGAGGAAAGGAGACACTTCTTCTGCGATATAGATTTGTTGTGTCCATTCACCTGAGGGCACCTCCATTTACAGTAGCCTATGCATTTTCATTTATTCAAGGCTATGGCAAAAAATGCAATTAAGACACCTGAATGAACAACTAAGCCAAAGCTACACAAACACATTGAATTTAGCTTTTTAGACTTTAAAGCTTTCTAGAAAAAAAATATAACTAATAAGTCTAATTAACAACCTACCAGAAGGACAGCGAGACTGACTAAAAGAATGTTCCTCTGCTTTGACAATCACATTGCAGAGACCAGTACTTTTATCATAATTACTCCCTACTCAGTAGTACCCACCTCCAGATCTTCACCTTATCTGCCTCTGCACCAGAACACTGCCATTAACATCTGTGTGGTATTCTATTCATCTTAGTAAGACTAACTCTTCATATCATAAAATAGAAGGGGAATGGATGACCACCTCAATCTGTGGTCATTGCAGTACTGTGTCAAGAGCAAATGAGAAACGCATAAACAAAATAATGAAAAGCCATTGTTCAATTTTGTTACACAGTTCAGCACAGCTTAGGCCACCATATGTTTCCACAGGCGTTTACAAGCACTTATGTAAGCATAGCGGTGTGGTGGCCAGGCTGAGCTGGGCAATTCAAGCAGCAGTATGACTCTAGCTGCCATGCCTGAGAAGTAAGCAGAAACTGTTTGGACTCTCTCACTCCTGCCTTCCAGGAAGCAGAATGCTAGTCCTGGGTAGTGCTGGAGGGAACTGATAAAATTCAATATCACAATGTTTTTTCAATTATAACACAGTCGCAGAGTATTAGATAATGTTTAAGTCTGCATTAGTAAAGTTAATGAACTCATGCTTCCTGAAAACTGGTTCTCTAAAAGAATGTCTAATAAACCTGACATCCTCTCCCAAAAATCACATCAAATTGAACCTTACACAGTATTAAATCAGACATAAACCACATTTTCTCCAAAGGGAAATTACCATTTGTTTTGCTTTTATATATTTCAAACCAGTCTTAAGTACTTGGCAAACTACTAGGGGTGCAACAATTCACAAAATTTTGTGCCATACAATACAGTGGTGTCTGGATTTGAAGCATTTTTCAACACAGTAAAAATAAGGAGAGGCTGAAAATACACCTTATATTAGTATGTTAACAATTTTTATTTTATTATAGTCTTATTAAAATATAGCATTTGAAACAAAAACTATGCTTTATAATGTCCCGATTGAAAGTTATTATGCTAGCCTCAAGCTAACACACCAAACACAAGCTAACATGCTAGCCACGATATAGCGGTACAATTAGATACAACTCAATACAACTGTCCCAGAGAGGGGAGTGAGTGTGTGTTCTTCCCAGAAAGCTGCTTCCCCAGAACTAATCTAACCCCTGTTCTTAGTTGAAGGCCAAAGCTGAAGCACGGTTCATTCAGGTTTCCTGACCTGAGCCACTGTGCAGTAGTAAGAGAGATAAAGTAGCAGGTTTTGCTGGCGTTTGTAGAGAGAAGCTCATAGAGGAACACACGGGTGTTTACACACAGGTTCCAAAGTCAGTCATTAATCATCCTAAAATGTTACAAAATCCTGTAAGCTTTCCTGCCAAAAGGCTGCCGTTGTCTGGCAGGCCTGTGCCATGAGAGAGAACATGGAAAAACAGATCCAACTACTATAGCCTAGGTATGTAAAATTTACACACGTGTTGATGACCTGGACAATACACTGAAATAGGCTGTTCAATGCATAACTAACTCCAAAACAAACACTGAATCTGGAAAAAAACACCAGAGAAATGTATATAAATAATAATAATAATAATAATAATAATAATAATATTAATTAATTAATAGTATAGCTAATAACAGTTAATTATATATTTTATATATTTATATATTGTGAACAAATACATATTTTTATACTTCAGATGAGGATAAGCATTACAGTACACCCTGACCTGTAACACGGAGACAATGTTCTCCACAACAAACATAATCACTGCCTTTGACCCAATCCTCTTCGCTAAATGCCAGACAGCTGGACTGTGTGTATGTGCGTATGTGTTCAGTTGGAGTTGGGGTTGTGAGAGGCTTATAGAGGGGAGCAGCTCGGCCTGTCTGGACCCCTCCCTCTGATCTGACACTCAGCTCCCCTCAATCCCTGGGGGGTCTTAAAGCTGCTTTGCCTGAAGACCACCAGGCTCTCTCTGTGTAAAAGCAAGTTACTTGCTCATGAGGTGCTCTGGTGGGGTGTTTGGGTGCAAGATACAGATAGAGAGAACTGGGCAGGGCAGCAGCTGACCCACTGACCAACAAAATTAGGAGAGCTACCTCCAAAATGCATTTACTATTAAAATAAGGGGAAAGCAGCTATCATAATCGGGGCATTAATATGTGAATAATAAATGGATCTTTTGGCACTGCTACATAAATTCATAATCTGATTATCCAAGCTGACATATTTAATCTGATTCTGACTGAACAAACATAAAAAAACACACTAGCTCAATCATAAGCAGCCTATGTGATATGAGTCGAATCAAACTGAATCAAATCATCATCATGTTTGTGAACATATATCAGTAATTTTCTTTTGCTGGAAGCAGAGAGCTTTAAAATTGCTGTTTCTGCTTCTACGCACAGCAGGTGGCAGAGAATAAAAGCCTGTGTCCGAAGTGCTTAACTATCCCATCATTCAGTGTGTCACCTAGGCAACAGACATCACCAGCTTGGTTCTCTGTGTCTAGGTGGAAGTGGACATCCATCACAGCCTCATAGACACAAACAAGTACCACGTGAGCCTCAGTGCACGCAATCAAGCACGCAGCTATGGCTACAGGCATGAAAAATACACAAAAACTTTAAATGAGATTACTGAACGCATGAGAGGAAGCGAAACAGCAGGAAGCAGATCATAGGAAGCAGCCAGATAAGGACAAGAAAGAAAACAGCCAGAGATATGAGCCACCATCAAATATACTGCATATAACCAGGGTTGATTTTTTTTTTAGGAATCAGGAAAAACTGTCATTTCTAATTGTAATTGTACAACTTTTATTTATACAAGAAGTGGCATAACGTGGCCTGTGAGGCAGTGATTTGCATGAAGCTTTTGTTTTCACATCAGTCACAAGTGAAAAGTGAACACGCTTGGAGTAGAAGGCTAATTGCTAATTCTGTTACATCAGCTAACAAACACCTGCACTGGCTAGAATGATGGAGGAGAGCAAAGGCCAACCAACTCACCCAGAGAGAGCAAGGCCAATTATCTTTCCTTGGAATCTCGGCTATGGATGGCTGTGGCATTGCAAGGGATTGAACTCCCAACGATAGGGCACATGCTTGGACGGTTGCACCACTCAGAGCTGCAATAATGTAGTTTTGCAGATTTTGCTTATGCACTGTTGTTGTTAGATCACAAGCCTGAATCCTGACAATGCCAAGAGTTCAAAAGAGTACATTTGGTGTAACTTATATTTGGATGTAGTGATACTCAGCCTGGGAAACACTGTACTGTAGTGTTTTTTTAACATAGTACTGCTGTTTCTCTACTTTTAGGAATGAACTTATTAAACCTCAGAAAAATGAAATATAATATATACTGTGTATTGTGAAAATGTCTCGTATTATGATATTTCTGCCATATAGCCCACCCTTATTTACAGTTGCCTTAATGTTTGCCAGCAAGTTCAAAAGGCAATAATTTAAATTATGATCAGTTTCTCATTAGCATGTCTACAATCAGACTAAACACTCCAAGATTTAGCTAGCTAGGTCACTTAGGCTACTTGGTCACTTTAGCTACTTAGTCACTTAACTAAATGAATATAATATCTCATTTTTTTATTATTATTAAAGTAGTGGCTTTGGAATCATTTAGGAATTGGAACCATTTCCAGGAATTGTCAGTGGTATCAGAATAGTCACACTGCAAATGATACTGAGCCCTACACAACACACACCACTGTCCTGCTCCTACTGTTCTAAACAGGCCTCAAACAATGCTCAACTTCTTTCTCAGGCTTTCTAGTCTCAAACATGTCCTCTACCCACAAAAGCACGCACTTAATTGGTGATAAACCTCCAAGGTATTGATTTAAACTGCCCTTTGTAGCATTTCTTCCCCCTTCCTGCAACTGGCGCTGGTCCAATGTGGTTGCTGAGAGACGATGAATCAGACAGGCAGACAGGATTAGAGCTATCTGTCTGCGACATGTCTGTGACATCAGTGAGAGTATCAGGAAGTATTTCTTCCTTCAACTCACCTGTTGACTCATCGGAAGGTGCCGTAACAGGCATGGACCTGCCTTGTAATACCACTAGCTTGGTTTCCCTTCAACTATAAACTTCTCAGCCGATCTGGGCTTTGCCTCTGAAAACTATAACGCCGTCTGACCGGAGATAATAAATGATACCACTCTAAGGAACTGCTAATTCCTCACTGAGACTAGAACGTTAAATGGCAATGATGCAAATTTACGAGAAATCCACACACACTTCGTATAATGACAATAAATTACTATTACTATGTAACAGATCTAGAAAAATAAACAGCCCAGTCTACACATCGAGAGAAATTAATAGGCATATCCAATGCTGGCTATAAGATAATAAGCTGCAAAGTGGGAAAAAGAGGTCTTAATATGGAATATTCATCAACCACATATCAGGGAGGGAGAAAATTGATGATAATTATTACTCTTGCTGAGGGATGATGAGCTTCCGAAGAGCAAGGGAGAAAAAAAAGAAACTTAATTGAGTTTCTTGCTGCCTCATGTGGGCACTGTTCCTCATTAAAAACGATGATTTGAGAAATTGGACATGCTTGGGCATGACAATTTCACAATATCTGCTTCTTAAAAATTGTATGCCTGTGATCACAAATTTTTTGGGCCTAAAGTGAATTTCCCTTTGACTAGAGGTCTACAATCAAACACTAGCTTGGTGACTGCAGCTGTCAATCACGCAGAGATGCCACCTTCCACGATGAGCAGCCAGCGCTCTGTGTGTGGCTCTCAGGTCTGCCAGAGACGGACAGAGATGGTCTGGAGAGAACAACACCAGGAGACATGGACGGCAGCACCTGCTCTCTCAGTCGGCCATATTATTCCATCTGGAGATGGCCTACCATCCCTACATCTCTCCATACGTTCATCCGTCTGTCTATTACGCTCCTCGGAGAAGGCAGACCTCGTACCTGACTTAACATAGTCTGACCTACTGTGCATTTCTCATCAGCTACCTCACGGCTGAATCCACTGAATGTGTAATTCTAAATTATTCAGCTGTGAAAACTGAGAATGCTTCCAAAGGTGCCTGGTTACGAATGACTAAATTTGAAACACTGCCAAACACCTTGGTATGCCACATGAGAGCTCTTTGTTCCAGAGAATTTACTGAAAAGCTCTTGCTAATTCTAAAGTTGATTACACCAAATTTCTGAAAGCCGTAAGGTGACCTAGTTTTCTAACTAGAAGGGGTAGAAGAAGAATATCAGAGGAATACAGATACTGCAAACAGATATGAAGTAAGCGTTACTCCACTTGATCAGGTCAGGCGCAATCATGCTATCTCATTCTCTCCTCAGAGGCCTAATTTATCTTTCACCAAAGCTGTAAGTATAGCTCCAGCTGTACTGGTGAAATATTTTATTTACCACCCCATCCAAACATTCAAACTGGAGGCTAACACTGCGTTATGACATATGAAGTCTGCTAGATACTACATAACAAAGGTGTGTGATATGAGCTAAAATCTGTATCAAATCTTCCACTGTTCTGATGATATTGATTTTTGTGATTTGTCACAATATTCAAAAAAATAATTTTTGACAAAAATATTAATAATTACTTGATACTAGTAATACCAACAATATTGTAATATATCAAAGGTAAACAATACAGCCTAAGCTACTTCTTAAATTTACAAAATTAAGTACCAAGACAGTCTGAAAATAAAAAGCTTTCTTTAATTTATTGTGTAAATATTATAAGACTATACTGTGTAAATACTAATAAGTTTGCTCCTACAACCTCTCTTCCTGTTTGTTTTTACCTCCTCGCGCATCCTCAATTCCTTTTTGCACTTTGCATATGCCCAATATTAAAGGCTACACCCTAACACTGAAGAATTATACAAATGGCAGTCAGCAGTGGAGTTACTGTCTCCAGGCTAAAATGCTCCTTTGTTGAGCTTATAAGTTATTTCAGCTGATCAAGTTTATGTTTAATATGTCTCTGGGACGGGGCTGTTTGTGGTTCCTTGTTTTTACGCTTATCATGGTATCACTGCTATGGTAAAACTCTTATCATGAGAGAATGTGATATTGATATTCACTTTTAAACCGGTAAACCTCTCATCTTTACTAGACACGCTTACTGGTTATTAATGTGCCATAAAGACACTCAGATGCAGGGATTTAATATTAATATCATCACGCATTATGTTTTTCTGCTCAGGGGCAGGTTTTTTTAGGTTACAAGGAGCTAACAATAAAGACTAACAGCAAAGATTTCTTAGTAAAGTCGCTTGCTAACATTTATCCCAGGTTATCTATGTTGCTGGTCAGACTGTCCGAAGTGGCCCCCAGCCTGCCTATAACTTCCTGTGTTTTACTGATGGCTCATCAGGGTGTCTCAAGGCCACTCGAAGTGTACTAAAACAACTGCTTGTGATGCAAAGCTGAAGGTCAGCAGAGCTCTTATTTGACAGCACACTTTTACAGTTCAGCCATGAATGTGAACTCTGAGAGCCCCTCAGAGCCACTTTACAACTGCACCTATAAAATGTTCACTCGTGATATGAGAAAACTCCTGGTCTGGAACTTAGTATGAGTAGCATCAGAGATAGCACTGCTATGCAACTCCATAACCCCTGCTCAGAAAAACATGAAGACCGTTGCAGACGGGGAACCTCTGCTTGACAGCAAATTAAAGAGGCAGAGAGCAGATGTAAAGATCTTAGGCAGAGCCATAAATGAGAGCGGCATGAATGAGATCGTCTTTGATCCACCAGGTTGCTGGTAGACTATGGGCATTAGCAAGACATAACTGTGACGAAATACATCATCAAGTTACAATGAAACCAGACAGAATTAGGGCTGGGTATCGAAATTCAATCCTTTAATAGTACTGCCCAAATTACTTCAATATCACAGAGTACCAAACGATTTAATGTCATTTCAATATGTAAGTAATCAGTATTAGCTTCCGGAAGCCAATAAGCAATAAGCTTGTTCCAAAATCTAGCTCGGGGCTTCTTGATTAGTCTTCAATCCACTGAAGTCAGTAAATACACCCACTTCCAGCATCTCACTCTCATTTGTGGTTTAAGCCACACCCACTCTCAGTTTGCAGTTTAAAAGTAGATAAAAGTATTGTTTGGGAATCTTGATCAAAGTCAAGTCATCAGTATTTGTATTGAAAATTTTGTACAATACCCAGTCCTAGACAGGACACACCTCAAAACAAAATGACAACTGTATGATTTATGAGGAAGTGGTTAGTTTCCAAAGAGCCTTTTATCACAAATTACTGCTGGGATGACGAGCCTCAACATTCCTCTCTAAATGGAAGTCTGTTAAATTATAGACGTACCCAGTCTGACTGTCGTATTAAACAAGTGAATGTTTTCGTTTTAGACAGTTAAAGAAACTGCTGCCTCTTCTTGATTGATTGTGTTTATTTAATGACCACTACTTAATTCAATGCTTGATTCAAAAGTAAACAAGAATAGTCAAAGATAAAAATACACCAGAAAAGAAACCCTCCCATCTCATAAAAAAGGGGAAGAAAAAAGAAGAAACAAAAGGACTATCAGCTTCCAACTAAACTAAGGAAACAATCAAAAGTGTTTTTCACAACAGCCGCAATAATATGAATGAAAGGCAGGAAAATAAGTGTGCAGTAGAAGGGAGAGGGAGCTGCTGAACACTGGTCTCTTCCTGTTGGGCTGCACAGTAAGAGCCCACCCTCTGGCTTTAGGGACTGAAATGTGAGCTCCATGGCAAGCGGTTGCCCTTCTTCTCCTGATTGACGTTGCTGAATCCGATTACGTGCCAGGGCCCTCGCCGCAGTGGCAAACACACTGCCTTCCCAATGTACACACACACACACACACACACACACACACACACACAAGCTCCCCAGTCAAACTACATTTATCATCCTCTCAATACACAGGACAGGGTCTGTATCAAGTACTAAATCTATTAACAATGTGAAAACACGCAAGGTCTAAGCAAAAATATCAGAACTCTTGATCTGTAAAAAAACATGCTTTAAGCAGACAGTCACTGAGGAGTATTTGGATCTACAGCATGTTTGATTCCAAATTTCAGCAAAGAAGTGGGAAAAAAAAAAAGTTATTTTTTTTGCCTCTCTCCTCCCTTTCTCAGTGTCCCCACCTCTTTCCTCCCACCCTTCTCCTTCCCTCACTCTCTCTCTTTAAGTTCCCAAGGAAAGCTGCATGGACTTGCTGGCAGGGTTCCAGACTTCAGTAATGCACTAATGAGTATTTGGAGACTCCCCTCAGCACTGTCGACGCCATTTGGGACATGAAAAAGGACAAAAAGGAGAGGGGGAAAAAGGGAAAAAAGGCAGAGAGGAGGGGAAAAAAACCCAATTGGCTCGCTCGCCTGTTCACCAGACAGGAACTACAGTCTCTTACCGTCATCCAGCTCACTAAAGGCTGTAAATAACATGCACAACACTCACACAGACACAAAAAAACAAACCACACAGACAGAACAAAGGCCCAAAGACACGCAAACAGACTCCAGACAATGTATAGAAATACGCTGCATGACGGCTACACCGCTTACGTGCACACATTCGCCTGAATAACGCAGTTGTGGCAAAGCACTTTACAGTGATGGTGGGCCAACTTATCAAAAGAACCAGAGAAAGTGATCAAAACAGATAGAAATGCAGGGAGATGGAGGAAAAACAGAATGAATCACGCTGAGCTGGCATAAGGGAGTTTTCCCCCCTCCCGTTCTCCTGCGTCACCACTCTGATCCAGCCGTTAAGTTCTTCCATCGTTAGACCTCTTTAGTCGGCTTTCTGGTCTATGAGTATTCAGCTCAGCTGGGAGTAAATTTACCCGTTTCATGCTATACCCAACCAAAACAACATGATCTTTTCTGAGAAACAGGCTACTGCTTTAAGATACGCTAAGGATAAACAACATTCAAACCTGTCACAGAGCACAATAAAAAGAAAAAATATCAAGGAAGAGACACGTCACTGGTTGGAAAACAAAAGCTCGTAATGCTCAACATCCCATCCTTCAACAAAAAGAGCCAATCAGCTTGTTGGTTGTGCTACGAGCGGGAAAAGACCTTCTTTTTGTGGAGATCTGCACAAGCAGAGTAGCCAGAACAAGCTGAAAACGCATGTTTTTTGCGTCATTTGAGCCAAACGGCACAAACTATTCATGAGGTTTTTGTCAGTTATTTTAAAATACATTTTGAAACAGTAATTTGGCCTTCAGTTTTTGTTTTATAGGTGACTCCACATACAAAAAGATAGGAGTCTGGTCTTGTATTACTGGAAATAACTGCCTGGTGGTGTTGCCAAGATGGCCGCCACATGGACAGACTTTCCTATAAGGACTTTGTAATAATACAGAGAGGAAATACCTTCACATCACTAAACACGCTGTTTTGAAGTATTTTGCACACATCATAACACCATAATGTCCGCGTTTAAGTGCTCATGATATACAATTAATGCATCACAAATTGGAGGTTTTTTGTCCCCTACTGAGACTAGAAAGGTCTCTAATGAGGTAATGCCAAATCCCTCAAGGCAGAATGTGATTATACTGCACAAACAAACGTGGTTGGTTTTACTAGGTCAAGGGGCAGATCAAAAAGTGCCTAACCAGCAGAGAGTCAGTAGGGACATAAGGGACAAGCAGCACTGATGGGACCTGATGACTAATGGAAACGTGCCTAAGACACAGGGCAAAAGGGTCATTTCTTGCAAATATCTCTATAAAACCACACACACTAACCTCTGACTCGCTAAGCACTGTCGCACAGTCATAACCCCAAACAAAGTGCTACAGAGTAGTGCTTGGTGGCGATTAAAGCAATCTCAGCCCATACTGCAACTAAGTTTTTAGTTAACAATGATAACCTTTCATCTTACTTTCTCTAATTTACACACAAATACAAAATACAAAGTTTGCAAACATACCTACCTTTGCTCAGTTTAAATTTGAATAAACAGAAAAATAAACTGTTTTGGCTGAAAGGACGAGGTGTATCTTGAAACTGCGTAGCTCTTCCTTTACGAGTGTTGAAAACACTGTTTTTTCCTCTATATTTTGGCTTCCTGTCCACATAAAAACAATTAAGGTCACTGAAAACTGAGCTTCTTCTGTACTGAAGATTTTAAAACAGTTTTTTGCATTGAGTCAAGATGTAAAACACAGCTTATCTTTCTGAAAATGCTGGCCTCATGACCAGGTCAGTGCTATTTTGCTGTGTTGAGCTACAGGACACGTGTGTTTAACAAGGCTGATAACCAGGCTATTTCTGTGACAGGTCTGCTTTGGTGTTACTGACCAAACACAATTAATTTAGTTTTGCTGTACCTTTAGAGGAAACAAAATATTGGAGTAAAGGGTTTAAGTAGGAAAGTTGATGGATTCACTTTAGAAAGTACAAGCAACAAAGGAGGAAGAGGAAAGAATATAGTTAAAAATGTGAGATTGGGGAGGGTGGTGCAGACCGGTGAAGCGCAGGGTCTCAAGTCCAGCCAAAAGCAGACTGTTCTGGATGAGAAGGCTGAGCTGAAGCTGTCACTTTTGCAGAAGAGGCTGAGAACAGAGCAGATTCTGGGAGAAAAGAAAAGGGCAACAGAGAGTCTCTATAACATTTCACCCAAACAAAGCCCTCAAAAAAGCCTTTATCTTTCAGTTTAGGACCCACACAAGAGCACAATATAACCATATAGGGAGTTATTACTTCCGTAAGAAGAAGAACCACCACATTCATTCTTCATTCTGAGTGAAAAGGCTTCTTAAAAACAAGTTAAAACCCCTTAAATCCCCAAGACCCGGTGGGTCCAGACTTCCACTGCTTTCTCTTGTAACATAAGAGTAATACAGCCAGTTTGCATTGTTTTCCATGCAATTACTGAATAATAACCTCTAGGATGTAATAGGCCTGGGATTGGAGGGGTCAATGTATTTTCCCAGCTCAATCAAGAACAAAGAGAACTACAACAGAACTTTAATTCATCAGTATCACCTCTCCAAGAGCCAATTAAGGGGACGGGACTGAGACTAATCAACATTTATAACTTCACATCCCTAAGCTGCCAGCCAGCTTCTGGCTCTGTCTGTTCACGTTAAGCTATGGCCATCTCGCCCCACCAAATCCCCATGTGATCCATTACAAAAGAAACTATATAATTGATCTCAGACTGGAGTGTGAAGTACCAGACCTGCTCTGGAGGGAAAAATGGTCTCAATGACTTCCTGCACTTTCTGATACTACTGCCAGAATTCTGACTGAAATTAACCGTATGCATTGAAGCTTGGTTGGGCCAGATGGCGTCTCTGTCTCTGACTCCATCCATTAGAGCAAGTTACGCCGCTCAGATTAGCAATCTCCAGACTTGTTTACCTACTGCCAGCTAGGAGGAAGTCTGAGATTATCCCCACAAAGGGTCAAGAGGCTTGTAAACGTGTATCAGAGTGTTAAAAAAACTTGCTGAACGTGCACCAACAGATTTCCCGAGCCTATGTGTAAACATTTCTCCATGCAAAGTGTTTTGTACAGAGAAGAAGAAAAAGATCACACTAAGACTATCATCCTCTTCCATCCTGTGGAAAGCAGCTCCACCCTTCTGCAGCTACTATGTTGTCACTATGGGAACCTGCTCACAGAAGCTTCCATTACATAAAATAGCCATGGCTGGCAGGACTGTAACTAGGCGACTGGCTCTCTTTCCAACAGTTTCAGAGAGATACAACCCGCCAATACTTCTGCAAACCCTCCTGCTAATTAATACATCGATATGCCTTGATATAGTGAAGACAGAAATGCATAGGGGACAAGCAAGAACATCACTGTATATTGGTATGTGAGTAAAGAGCCTAAAAATCTTCTTTAGGACCAAAGACAAGTTTTTTTTAGACATGGGGGCTCCCAAGTGGTGCAACCGTCTAAGATCAAGACAGAACAGTTGGCCTCGCTCTCTCTGGGTGGGTAGGATGGCCCTACCTCTCCCCCCATCACTCAGCATCTGTTAGGTGACATAACAGAAATGATGGTTAGTGTTTTCCTCCAAGCACTTTCAGCTGTCCATTGACAATGCATTAGCAGCAGTTTAAAAAAATGAGGACGCTTGTGCTAGCCTTCACCCTCCTAGCACTGGTGGATATCGTGTGATTTGGGGAGACTTAACTAGTGGGTGGAATTGGACACAGCCAAATAGGTTGTTTGCAGTCACACGAATCTGATGATGCACAAAATCCAGATGGAAGGCAGGAAGCGAAAAGCAGAGTGAATGAGATGAAGGCTAGTTTAAACAATACTATGACAGAAAGGTATAAACAGAAAATCACAACATATGTTGGAGGTGTAAACAGAAAATGTTGGGTGTGATCTTTATGTTATGAGGAGGAGCGATATGTCAACTAAACTGAAAGACTTGCCTGCTATTGAGGCGGTAGATACATGCAACTACCTTGTCCTCCAGACATCCTTGTACTCAAGGAAACAAACGAAAGCATACAAACGTATGGAGGCATACAAGTTTACGAGGCTCAAGCTGTCTTCCTATTCTCATTTTTTCATTCCGCCTTAAGTGGTGCAGCAGTTATTATTAGAATGCCTGCCGCCAGACTGTAACTCCAGCACTATTCAAGGTGGAATGGGAAAATTAGAACAAAAACCTGGCTTAACAAGTTATTAACGTTCGCCTCTCTTTCGTTTAACTGTTAACCCTGATTTAAGTGTTAGTGGTATTGCTTGCAGTTACTGTTTTAAATCTATCACCAGCACACATCCACAGATGAACTGTGCAAAATACAATACTCTGCTCCACCTGCCCGCAGATAAAGGTTCGCAAGCTATTTTGCCAGCGTTTTTCAGTATTTCCTGCATTAGTCTCCCTCATGAACATTAACTCTGATACTCGATAAAAGCTCCTTGTGGTTTCCTGGTTAGATCGACTTGAGCAACTGTAAATAATATTAAAGTTGATTTTATGCTAATATTTTTTAATTTAGGCTAGGTTCATACTACACAAGCTGTAGCTGGTAAATGATACCGGTAGCAGCATAGCACAGTTTTGCTCCACATTATATGTTGTAGTAATAATAATGTATTTAAAAATGTCAAGTTATTGTGCAACAGGCAAAATAGTGGCTATACTTTCAAAAAAAATGAAAAAAGGTGTAAGTAAGGCAGAGGTACAAACACTTCTTGATGTACTGTTACTGAAAAATCAACAGGTTTATAAACAGTGCTTTTACTAAAGCTACATGGATGTTCTGCCTGAATGGGATTGTGCTCTGGCAGTCTTGTCAGGGAGGTAGCTATTTCATGAAAAACAAACACAACGTCAATCAATGAGCAGCACATCGATTATGACAATACTTACCAATAAATGGTTTACATCACTAACGCTGAGTAGTCACAAAGAAATTTATTCACCATATCCTGACCGGGCCTCACGTAAGCCCAATGTATATTATAACTGATTCTTCAGCAGAGCACTTTGTGTAGAAGGTCAGTGAGTGGACATCATGTCAACAGAGTTGATGTCATTAATTATGTCAGAAAGAAATGACTGTTCCTGACTTAAGCTGAGCTAGCGCTACAATACTTACAGAATGACCACACAAACACAGACAGATGGCCCTGTAGCTATTTCTCAAATGCTACATTGGAGTCATTTTCACCAGTGTAAGTTTTTCCCAACAAACCTCAAACCCACATTAGTACAAAACACCCTTCAAGACAGACCTTCAAGTGTTCTTTAAGAGAAGCACAGGCCAAAAAAATGTTAGTCTACATGTGGTGCTTTTTCCCTACACTAAAACAAGATCAGGAGTATTTTAGGAAAGCCTACAGGTTTGGCCATTAGTCAGTTGTTCCACTGGTTTTGGTCATTTAGGCCGGTGTGCGATTGCAACTGGCAAACCAAAGAGCAGCTTGAAAAGCTTCAGTGCTGAGCCTCTGACCACAGAGAGCAGTGCCAGGGTTTTGAAATACCCTTTTACAAATACGCCCCCTTCCAGCTCTCTTCTCTGCACTTGCCTCTCTCGTACCACCCAGACATGTAGGCGCTGCTGGCAGAAGAATGGCTCACCTCCCCCTGCATGATCTGTGTGGGTCTTGGAGCCTCTGCCAAGCTTTCCTAATGCAACTTCAGCTCAAGACCATGTGTCCAGCTCTCCTCTGTGGGGCTAAAGGCAGCATAATCTCTATTTCTGGTCTACAGGACAGCTATTTTGAAATGTCAACTTCCCCCACAATATCTCAGAGACAGAGAGGCTCGAGTGTCTACTTCCGCAGATTAGGAAACAGACTAATCGAAATAATCTCAAAAGCCTGCGTTAAGGTTGTTGCATTTCTTTGGAAAGGAGAAAACACAGCAACATAGCCTTGAGCAGAGCAAAATCAGTTTATCATATATTTTAAATGTCAGTCTTTGGAACACAGAATCCGAGCGTTTCCTTCCTCGAGTGACGAGCCTTTAAAGTAACTCAATGGATGAACCTGGCATTTTCAAGATTTTTTTTCATTATGTGGCAGGGAATGTAAAGTGAGCCGAGCCTCTGAAACACAGCACAAAAGCTGACAGGGCAGCTGGGAAAGAGGAGAGGAGCAATGGCGTTATTGTGGCTAACAGCCAAAAACCAGACAGACACCATTTCGTAGTGGGCAGCATGTGAATGACTGACAGTATGACAGAATGAAAGTGTGTGTACACAGTTTTGTGCGTGACAAGTTTATAAGTCACCTTACAGGAGCAATCTCTACAGCTTTATTACATTCACACACAACAAGAGGTAACTGTGCACAATAATGACTCTGTAAAACGAGGATTAGGGATGGGCCAATACGGAACGTCTGGGCCAGTAATGACCGATACCAATATTTATAAATAATAAAGGGAAATACAGGTAAGACAGGTTAAAGATGTATGATGGATAAATTTTAACAATCAGAGAGGGGGGGAGCAGAAAAAGAAAGAAAAAAAGAGATCGAGAAAAGAGAAAGAGAAAGAGAGCGCAGACAATAGAGATAGGAGAAAGAAAATAAAAAAAAGAGAATCAATGAAAGAGAAAGAGAAAAAAGAGAATCAAAGAAAAAGAGAGCGGCAAAAGAGAAAGAGAGAAAAAAACAACTGAAACAAGAAAAAAGAAAAAAACAGAATGAATGAGAAGGAAAGAGAAAAAGAGAGAGATGAGAGACAGAAAAGAGTAGAGAGAAAGAAACAGAAGATAAAGGATAAAGAAAAGGAAAAATGAGATATAAACAGAGAGTAAGACTGTGTGGGAAAGAATTCTACTGAGACAAAGAGAGAAAATGAGTGAAAGAGAGAAGAGAGAGCGAGAGAGAAGTAAACCAAGAAAGAAAAAGAAAAAGGTTGACAGAGGAAAAAAAGAAAGAGAAAGAGAGAAAATGACATAAAAAAGAAAAGAGACAAAAAAGGAAAGAGAGAGGAACAAACAAGAAAAAAACAGAATTGAGAGAGAAAAAGAGAGAGAGCGAGGTGAGGGTAACCCTTCAGAGCAGAGTGCAGCGCTGTAAGAGGGGCTACGCTCTATTCCCCTGGTGAAATAATTTTTCAATTAGTGTGTGAAATGTGTGAGTGTGTGTGTGTGGGGGGGGGTGAGGGGTGTCTATCATTCGATAAATGAAAAAAGAGGGGAGTCAGTCTGTTCAGCTGCTGCTGAAATAGTGTTGTGTGCGTGCGCGTGCATGTGCATGCGTGTGTGTGTGTGTGGGTCGGCGTCACCACAAGGGAATGTGTCTCCCCTCCCCCTTTCAAACACACATACACAGACACACATAGACAACCCCCCCTCCACGCTCCCCCGCCTGCCCATGGAGCCATGGAGAGACTCATTGTTTAGTCTAAATCCTGCTGCTACAGAGCACCACACTGTATGCTGCAGACCCCCACCCGCACAAAGACACACACACACACACACACACACACACACACACACACACACACACACACACACACACACACACTGCTGATTATAGTATCTGTTGAGCTCCAACTCACACCCGCTCCTCAGAGCAGAGCTGCCCAGCAGGCATAAAATAACATCAGAGAGCGCAATTGCAATTTTAGAATGTCTCACAATACTCGCAACAAGTGTTTACTTCTGTGTACATGCGCTACAGCAACGCCACAAACGCTCCACGTCAGCCTCACAGCGGCAGCAGACCCCAACACATGCCAACAACAGCGACACAAAATGTGTTGACTTCTCAACACTCCCTTTAAGCTAATACAGACACGCTGAGCTCAAAATGAGCAGGACTGTGAGTTCAGTGAACCGGCGACCCACACATTCTTCTGCACAATCAGAGTACAAATCAAAAACATGGCATAACTTGACGCAGTGAGAGTCTGCAGCCAATGCTCAGCTTCCACTTCCTGCCCTGCCCCACAGACGGGCAAATTCCTTCAGGCTGTCTGAACACAAACACAGAGACAAAGTCAGGGCCGGGGAGGAATGCAGGAGACAACAACAAACAGCAGCTCTGGGACCTTTCTTTTAAATTCACACAACATCTCACGCAAAATAAAAAAAAAAAGATCTTATTTCACAACCAATTTGTCTAATTTAAATCTGCATTAATATTCTGCTGAGTTAAATATCTTTTCTGCCATCAAACAAGTTTGAGAGACAGAAGAAGTCCAAAGGAAATAATAAGAATTCATCCCGGATGAAATTATGTAGCCCATTATGGTAATTACAAAGCAGGAGAAGAATCCAAGGAAGAATTCCTAATGTGTAATTTTCATTTAACTATTTGCATCCTACATGTGGAAAAAGGACAAGCCACAACCCTGTTTCAGACAGCAGCGGCTAGACGTGCTGACATTCAATAGTACGGTATACTGCAATATTCAACACACCTTGGTCACTGCATTTTAGTCAAACAAGCTGCAGTTTCAGCAGAGATGTTTTAGTTACGCAGAGTAGCTCTGGTTTCACAAGGTTCCACTATGCTGTCACATTGTAATCTCATTGATATCTAATGTCTGTATAGCTGTTTTAGCTGTTTTGTACAGATGTTTAATCCCTTAGAATTAAACAAGCTCTGTTACTGTGCCTTTAAATAAGTTATGTTCTTATTTGCTGCCCTGTATAGTGTCTGATTCAAAAAGAAGTCCAGGCTTGAACACTCCTTATAACGTCAGTGAGAATAGCCAAGGTTAAACTGCTGGAGGCTGATACGTAAATATGTTGGTTTCCATGACATCACGAAGACAGTGAATTCAATATGGGCTGTTGTTGCAGTTTAGTTTCTACGATATGGACTGTAAGAACTTTTCAAAACCGTAAAAAGCTGAACTATGCACAAATTTTGCTAAAACTGTAAAGTAGCATTGCTGCGTCAGGAAGAAAAAAAAAAAAGCCAAAATATGGTTTCCATGCGAGTCGCCCTGTAAAGCCTAAAACAGTAATTTAAAAGTCAGAGTTGTCGGGTCAGATTTCGTGGGAGTTTTTTTTAGACCCAGTCATACGTCTTTACGTACTAACATCACAGGCACAGGCTCAAAATAAAGGTCTGGCTGGATGTTGGTCTCAAAAGCAAACTCACTACTGTACTGGTAAAGATTTGATGACAACAGTAAATAATTAGCTTATAGCATATTTCAATGCGCTTGAAATCATCAGATGTATCCACCTCCCCAAAACTTACATTTTACTTACATTTTAACAATATTTAGATAATACATCAACCTCTTATTTTTTAAAAGGTGAGGTTTTCTATCATACAGGCCCTTTAATGAAGAGCCATCAGGGAATCTTTTTTCAAAGACAGAAATTTCCAAAATGTATAACCACCATTACCGTACTTAAACATTCAGAACACCACTGAAATGCAAATTTCATGAAAAAATATGTATCGCCATTTCTGCATCTTGCTATGATACATTTTCGATACAGCAATTGAACAGAAATGCTAACAAAACTGTATATTTTGGTGATTCTCAAAACGTCATTTTTTGTAATTCCCACTGATCTCTCTAAAAGACAAAAGTGCTTTTTGAAGGGATAACTGGCACAAGTCATTTTCTCAGATGACATAAAGAAAAAATATAAACCAAGTACAATCTCTATTTTACAGTACAACAAACAACAAACTATATGGTTACATCTCGATATTAAATTACCTGAGCACTGCAAGTTCATTTACCATCTGATCTTGCGTTTCTATATAAAGGGTGGCTCTTACCTTTTGGCTGAAATGAGTTAGAGGGGTTTACTAATGTTTGTTTTACCAGTTCAAAATTGGCACTTAGTGGGCATTTGAACTCTGTTAGCTCAGTAGCTGTGGAGACTCTTTTTTCCTCTGAAAGGCAGAAGGTGGCTTCCTACTTGCCAGTGTTTTTGTAAAAAAAAATTGAGTCCATCTTACATGATGCAGCAGTAATATGTAACTGCAGTTCCATTTAAAGTGGAACAGAAAATCTGAATAGGAAGCTGGCTTACTTTAGCTTCATGTTTTCTCTGGTAACTGAGACACTTGAGTTGTTGAGTCTTCACAAATGAGTTAGTGTTCGGCCTGCATTAACCAACACTGGCACTCTATCAACATGCAGTCTACCAATCCTTGTCGATCATTACTGTACTTGACCGAAACACCTTGCCATTTCAAACAGCCTGACTAATCAACCATCCAAACCATTTTTTTCCAGTTCTGAGAGCTGTGCATGTATCACATTTGGGAATTTTATGGATTGTGTTAAACAGAACGTCAGAAACCATTCCCATTATAATGCATTTTATAACATGAAATATAACTGGATTTGATTCAGAATGCACATCATCTTGCGACCTCCATATAAAAAAAATTAATAACATGAGTATAGTGAGAGCCCTTGTAATTATCATGGTATTACATTCTTATATCAGGACATGCCCAGCAGCAGCAAAATGTGACTGTGAACTTGAAGGCCCTGAGTTTTAACACTGATGAATTATAATAGCCTAGAGGGTAACGGGTATAATGAGCATTCTTAACCAATATTGATGAAGCTACATGAGGTCTTTCACCCTGAGAGTTATTATAGTGCTCAAGACTCAGGACAGAACCAAAGTATGACATTTCCTATTCATTTTAATTACACAGTACATACCCACATAACCAGGTGTACTGAAATTCCAACACTTGATAAAGACCTAACTGTGTCCATATGAACTCATAGGAACGCTCCACACCAAGGAGATTCGGGCATTTAGAGCACTCGATTTCCAAATACTGATTGTCCACTTGATTGGCCATATTAATTCACAACACATTCATTTTACAATATGTGTACTGTGTTTTTGCACCGTAATATAGTACATTTGTGATACAGATAAAAATTGCCAACATTCATTATGTTTTTAGTCAAAGACCTAAACAAGGCCTCATCATTTGGTAAAATCACAGTAAATCTAATTAAAAATTCTTATAAAATCAATAAATTCAAATACACACAAAGTGAAAATGGCTCTATTTGCAGTGGTTTTCTAACTTTCGTGGTTGCCTCTTTTAAGAATGTCAGAGTGCTTTTAATGTTTTAAGAGGAAACACTTCTACCTTATGTCAGAACATCTGAAAAAATACTTTTAGACCAAAAACATTTTTACTTTTTTCACAAACAGGTTTACAGTATAAATATTAACAGCATTTCATTCATATTATAACACCCCTAATACATGTACA
Organism: Colossoma macropomum; assembly: GCF_904425465.1. NCBI lineage: Eukaryota > Metazoa > Chordata > Actinopteri > Characiformes > Serrasalmidae > Colossoma > Colossoma macropomum. Next base: position 30,553,111 of record NW_023494784.1, on the reverse strand, counting down.
CAAAACATTCACTGAAAAAAAATTTTAATTGAATATCTCACAGCTTTCATGTGCGTCACCCTCTTCACTCAATGCAGAGAGTAATGAGGGCTGCTGGGCTCAGCAGAGTGTGAACAGGAGCCATGGCTTCATGCTCAGTCGACAGCCACAGAGTAATGGCACATTCTCCCTCTCTCTCTCTCTCTCTCTCTCTCTCTCTCAGTCAACAGTCATAGACAAGGTAATGGTTCGCTTACACATACACACCTTCTTCATTTTCATCTGTGCCAAGCATAACAAACTGTCTACTTCACACACTCCCACACTGCAGGCCCCCGACTCTCTCTTTATCCCCCTCTGTCTGTCTCTGTCCCCCCCTCTCTCTGTCTCCAGACAGTGGTCTCTGAGTGTTGGAGAATAATCACAGCAGTGGCACATCAGTGCGGGCTTTCCTAATGCGCCATCAACGAGCAGTAAAGGAGGAAACCGGCTAAGCTACTAAGTAAGGCACTGTGGCAGCACATGACTGGCAGTTTTAAAGCAAACTCTACTTAACCAAGAAGTGGTCTACCAGAAAAAAAATCTTAATTTATTTCTATATGCAAGGGTTCTTTTCCTAATCAAGACCATTCAGCTTAATATCTGGACTAGGGCTGTCAGTCAAATAAACCTGATGAAAAAATAATCGATTAAAATGAACTTCTTACTAAATCAGCTATGATAAACTGGCAATTTGCTTGAAAATAATGTGCTTCTAAAATTCTCTTACAGGTCTTATACACAGTCGTTTTTCCATAAGCATTTTTATATATGCGATTTTAGTATTTTATAATCTTTAAAAGGGTATGCACATTATGTTAAGTATTAAAAAAAAAATCATTACTCGATTAATGACCAAAATAATCTGTAGATTACTGAACGATTAGTATAACCGACAGTGACCATCACATTCTGAATTGAATGTCTTGATCTTTTTCTAAAGCGACAAAAACAGCTATTACAAAAACAAGACAGGATCGTGTCAGGAGATACAATTTGAAGCCAATAAAGAAAAAGTCTTGACTGTTTATTTGAAAAAGTCCAAAATACACCCCATACTCCTTTTACATTTTCATGGGCACTACTCCCTGCCTTGCAACCCTGGTTCTTCGCTTCTGTTCATCTAATGGAACTGAGTGAACTGACTATCAAGATGCCCTTCTTCATCGTCTTCCAAGATCCTATTGAACCGCTGGAGAGAGAGACAGTTATCTTCAAGCCAAGGCTGAACACCAACTGCATTACATGTCCTAGCGCTGAAGGCCCAAGCAAGCCTGTGTGAGGATTCTGCAGACGTCTGTCTCTGGTGACAGTCCGATTGGGAAATAAAATGGCAAAAAATAAAACTAAAAACAACTGCGATCACAGATTTAAAGTGAAACTATTCAACTACGTATTCGTAATCAAAGGAGCAAAAACAAATCCGCATCACACACAGATTACCTTCTCATAGCTTCATAATCTCGTCACATTATCACATGACTCCCGGGGCCAATTTTCCAACTTAAAGCCAGTATCTAATGTTCAGGATAAAGCTTAAGGTGTTACTCTGGAAAGATTAAGAGTGGAAATGGCTTTGTATCAGCAGTGAAAGGTAACTTCATCCAGTATATACCACATAATGAGGATCTCCCTCTGACAGCTGTACAATTAAGTATAATCAATTCGTGTATTAAGGTGAGACCAATACATTGACGACAGTGTGTGTTATTTATGCTTTGCTGAATGCCATTGACGCCCCTTAAGGCACCAAGGTAAAAAAACTTTCTAAAATCATCAAAACAAGATTTAAAGGGAAAGAAAAACAGAGAAATCTTTTTCCAACAACCAAGTAAAAACCCTGTTTTAAACACTGTAGGTTGATTAATCTGGAGACTCAGGCAATTTGCACCTAAATTTACCTGACAGAACTAGAGTACAGGCCTAATACTAGTGCTGAGATGAAGTAAAGACAGGGAGGCAGCTGGGAGCTGGTCTCAGTGCATCGTTTGGACAAGGTATGTAGAGCTAGTATGAAAAAATAACTGCATTTCATGCTGTACTCAGTAGACGACATTGCGTTCATATGGAAAGAAGACAGAGAGAAAGAGAGAAAAGCACTTACCAGCCACGGGGCTCAGCAGCAGCACGGCGCAAAGCCCCAACGCCAGAACAGACACCCGGCCCAAGACTGCCATCCCGTCCATGGTTTTTCCTCCCTTCTGAAGTGTTAGAGCACTGCTCCGAGTCAGGGCTGTATTTTTCCTCCTTTTCTTCTTTCCAGTCGAGTATCCGAGCTCATTCGCTCGGAGGGAAGAGTACAACAGCAGAGTGAACGAGTGCGACTGTGAACGGGCGACACATGATTTTATTCCCTGCTTCAGGAACAGCTTCGCCCCGAGTGCCGTGTCTGGGTTAACGGTTAGCTTCAATCGATCCGTCTGCTTTCCAGCAAGCCAGCTTAGCTAGCTAACCAAGCACTGAGAGTTTGCGGCAGGATTAGCAAGATCGCTATGTGACTTCCTTACATTTCATCTGGCTGTATTTCGCCGTTAACGTTAACGTTACTTGGCTAAAGCTAGCGAAATCTCCGCCGTCCCGACATCAGCGAGTCACCAAAATAAAACTGACAAACCGAAGAGTCTCTCTCTCTCGGCTAACTCGGTACCTAGTGCTGAATCTAAACAGCTGACAGGGGTTTGCTAATTTTAATTTCACCGCAAGCAGCTCCCTCGATGTGGCTGAATTCTCCGACGGCTGTCCTGACAGTCCATTTCGGTTAGTTAGCTACCGAGCTAGCTCCGTCAGCTAGTAACAAACATTTGGCAGCTTCTTACCACCTGGCTCCCCCTTTTTCTTCACTCACAGTCGAGCAGTTTTTTGGGACTCAGACGGTGTCTATGAAAAATGCGACGAGATTATCTGCCAGAAATCCAAACTGCGGCGTCGAGCCCGTCGGGTAAAATCTTCCTGAACAAGCTGAACAAGACCGACATGAGGGGGTAAAATCGGTCTGAATAGCTTTGCGTTTGAGTCCAAGCCAAAAAAGGGGCCTTTAACGACGAGATAAGACTCTTAAATACACATGACCGCGAAAAAAACAAAAAACGAGGCACTGTTTTGCAGTTCAGATCGAAAGCCCTTGTATTTTAGCTAGCTGTAACGCATTTCCAGGGACGAGTCGTTTTCCCCCGTCGACTCCTCCAGCCAGCCGTGCTCTGTAAGTTCGCCTGTTCCCGCAGACAGACGCTGCAGGGCGGCCGGCCTCCCCCTCCCTCTCCCCTTCTCTCTCCCTCCCTCCTGTCTCTCTGCTCTGCCTCTTAAACAGCCCCCAGCAGCAGCCAGGGAGCTGAGCAGTCTGGTCTTCACACAGTATTAGCTTCTCATTCAGAAATACATGAAGTTAGATTCATATTCCGATTTTCCGCTCCACCTTAAATGGTGCCGCAGTTACATTCTGGCGCCACAGTGTGCACAGTCAGCGATTAACAGACAAAATCACTTTATACGCCTTTTCACATTTACCGACTTTATAAATATTTGTGTACAGATCGTTTATGGTCATATGAATATTTATCCTTTTGGAAAAGGATTGGTTATTTATGACCCTTGTGCTGAAGATACCTTCTATTTCAGGTTGTCAATTACGACTTAAAATTATACATTATCTTACAACTGATGTAAGAGTAGAAAGAGTACTAGTTTACTCCTACAGTCGGACTTTACTGTAGTACAGATTTACTGAAGTGGTCGGAGCGCCCTCTAGTGTTATCACTGAGAAACACACAGGTGTCTGCTGCGTCAAAAACACACGTTCTTCGATGGGTTAAAATAAACCTGTTTGACACCAGGGCAAGCTGGTTAGTTAGTTTAAAGACAAATTAAAAGTTAAACAGCAGAAAATGAACGATAAGGACGTTAAACTGCCTGTAATCTTTTTAACACTACAGCAACATGTTCTGTGTCTAACTTGACGGCTACACTGAATGGTTATTATTCAAATATAGATATATCACTAGTTTAAACCACATTTTTTTTCTAAGAGAAAATTGTGTGCACAGCTTTTAAGGTGATTCAGGTGGTTTGTTAACAGCATTGCAAAATACTACTACTACTACTACTACTACTACTACTACTAATAATAATAATAATAATAATAATAATAAAGCAAATTCATTTCTGAATGTCAGTTTGTTTTGTGTGTGAGATGAGATCTATAATCTGACTTTCAAAATTCAAAATATAGTTTTACATACTGTAACAGTAAACATACTCTGAGTGTATACATGATCTCCCAATCCTACCTCACATCTGCTAGGAAGACATTCTTAAATATATCCACGACATAATAAAATATGTCTTAGCCACAAGACACTAAAATGTCTCCAAGTGTTTTGGAGAGTATATTTACAGCATAAAAATTTGTGGATGCTAATGTTCTCATAGCCAGATCATATTCATTAATAATGACCTATTAAAAAATAATTACAATCATAATCTACAATGGCTGCCTAATTGTATTTACATGATGACAGTCTGTGATCAGTTGCAGAATCCCCAAAACTGCAAAACTAAACATTTTCTTTTTAAATAATAACAATTAAAGCCTCAATATCATGACTGACACTATTTCCCATTAATTACCATGCATTTATAAATATCACTGTAATGGCCTGGTAATCCAGTATGTAGGCAAAAAGGCAAGTCCAGATTCCAGGCTTTGAATATACTTCATTAGTACATTTACTGAAACATGGAGTAGATGTCTCTGCCATGCCCTCCATTATTCAGGCAAATAATGAAACAGATATGATTTACTAGTGCTTTAATTGGAAGAGGAAACAATTAAAAAGTTAAAAGGTGAAAAAAAAATGAAAAAAAGAAAACAGAAAGATTCAAACATGGTGCAAGGAAGAAATAATTCCTTCCCATTAGAATTCATACTGTAAATGCAACTGGAATCTTAAAATGGATGCTGCAACCACACTTTGGCAACCTTAGCAAAAGGCTACCAAATAGCTGAATGTACAATGTACAGTGAGGTGCCACTTTGTTGAGAGAGTCAGTGTCCCTGCTGTTGTCCGGTATGTTACACCGCAGGGATTTGTGCAGCAGGGGTCGCAGTAGGTGGAGGCGTTTGAGACTATACTGCTTTCCAGTGTCCTCTTATTGACATGCTGAATGTACAATATACAGCGAGATGCCACTTTGTTATGAACACTCCAAAAGTTTGTAGACACCTGCTCATCCAATATTTCTTCTGAAATCAAGGTTATTAATATAGAGTTTGTCCCACTTTGCTGCAGTAACAGCCTCAACTCTTTTGGGAAGGCTTTACACTAGATGGTAGAGCATTGATGTGAAAGCTGGCCATCCTCTACCCATCTATCAGTGCAAAGGGCCACCATAGGACCACTGTTAACCAGACATAGTGGACCATTCTCAGCACAGCTGTGACACTGACAGGGTAGTGGGCATTGGTATACAAGTGAATAACTATGCGCATCTATATGGTAGGTGTTCCTGATAAAATAGCCAGTGCATATAAACACAAAAAAAGTTGAATTTATTTAGTACTGTATGTTTTAGCAGCTATTTATAATTTATAAGAATGGTCTGAAGGTACTTCTTTCTCAGCAGGTGAAGGGGGTGGGTTCAGTAATGCATGATGGTTAGTTAGAATCTTCTGTGTGGAAGGGGAAAGCTTACATGTTTAATGGTACTGCATTACTGGGACAAGTCGGGTGAGAGATTAACCCTCCAGAATGTTGTTTGACTGAACTAATTTTTTCGAGGAAACAAAGGGCTAATGGGCTGACTCTGCTCTATTTGACTGTATAGAAAATGGGTGCTATAATTCAATAAAGCTCATATAATTTGTTTCGTTTGTTGTGTTCGAGTTTGAGCTATGACCACTGACCATGTCCTTCACGTTTCTGTTTCTGATGTAGTTATGGTTAGGCTTTGGACTGCAGGACTGCTCTGCCCGCTTGGTATTGGGGAGTCAGTGTCCCTGCTGCTGTCTGGTGTGTTACGGCGCAGGGATTTGCGCAGCAGGGGTCGCAGTAAGTGAGTGGAAGCGTTTGAGACTTTACTGCTTTCCAGTGTCCTCTTGTTGACGTGCTGAATGGACAGGCGGCAGCGCAGCGTCTGCAGGAAGGCCGTGCGGAATTGGTGTGAGGACAGGTTGTACAGCAGCGGGTTCAGCACAGAGCTCAGGTAGAAGAAGATGTCTGCCACTAGCTGCAGCACTGCATAGGCCTCCAAATAACTCTTAGTCCACGCTGACTTGGGTAACGCTGCTGTCATTAGACGCCGGACCTGGTTTGGCATCCAGCACACCAAGAGTGCACACACAATCAGCACTACATGCAAAAACACATAAGACACATAAATGAATGCAGGTAAATTCACACAAACACATTAATACACATGTAAATATACATATTAACATAGACATACACTGATCAGCTGTAACACTAAAACCTCATCCTTGTTTCTACACTCTTTGTCCATTTGTTCAGCTCCATTTACCAGATAGGTGCACTTTGTAGTTCTGCAATTACAGTTTGTAGTCCACCTGTTTCTCTGCATACTTTGTTAGCCCCCTTTTACCCTGTTCTTCAGTGGTTAGGGCCCCCACAGGACCACTAAGCAGCAAGTATTCTTTGGGTGGTGGATCATTCTCAGCACTGCAGTGACCCCGACGTGGTTGTGGTGGGTTAGTGTGTGTTGTGCTGGTACGACACTCCTACTTTGTTGGTCTACCTTGTAGATGTAAAATCAGGAACAATAGCTCATCTGTTGCTGCACAGTTTGTGTTGGTCATCCGCTAGTGCTTCTTCAGTGGTCACAGGACACTGCTGACAGGATACTGCAGGCTGGATATTTTTGGTTGGTAGATATCAGTCCAGCAATGACACTGAGGTGTTTAGCACTACTGTGTCTGATCCACTTGTACTGCAGTGCTGAGAATGATCCACCACTCAGATAATACCTGCTCTATGGTGGTCCTGTGGGGGTCCTGACTGTTGATGAACAGGGTAAAAGGGGGCTAACAAAGTATGCAGAGAAACAGATGGACTACAATCTGTAATTGTAGAACTACAAAGGGCAGCTACATGGTAAGCGGAACTGATAAAACGGACACCGAGTGTTGTTGTAATGTTATGGCAGATCGGTGTGCAGTATTATGTAAAAGTCAGAGACCATCCTTTCATTGAATTTCCAGACATAATGACCATTAAGTATAGTCATTTTTCAGCATCAGGAAAAATCAGAAAACATATAAAAAAAAAATACAGAAAAGCCTCCAATACCAAGTATATCATCAAATGTGTTTAATTTGTCAGCTCTTTACTTTTACGCACTCTAGAGACCCTTTAAATCTTCCATCTTTCCTTAAAATCAACATGTTATAGAAAGAAAATTTGCGTTTTATAAAGAAAATAGACAAAAAAGAAAATTTGGACTACAACTCCAAAACTTGACATTTGAGATGTGGAGTAAGTTTTTTTGGACTGAGGAGTTGAAATTTGAAATTGTAGTTATTTAGATTGTGAGGAGGAGATAATGCAACCAATTTCTAAGACTGAACTTTAGAGGCTCTACATTATTCTGTGAATAAAGGAAACAAGTCTAAAGTGAATAGTTTCATCTGCTGTGATCACAGCTTTTAGCTATATCTGTGACAGCACTCCTTTAGAAATGCACAAGTGAAAACACATCATCAGCAACATCACAGGAGCCTCACTTTATCTCAAACAACCAACGTCATGATATGCTCTGAGTGTACATCTGTATACAGGACACATTCCTCACTCTGCTGTAGCCTGAGATAGTGAGCACAGGCATATTTAAGATACAGTGCAGGCCTGTACACAGTGGAGACATGTTAAAGATACAGTGAGTTTTGCAAACTTGTTTAATATTTTTTTAGTTAAAAATGTAGCAAAGATTATGTGAATAATGTGAAGTTAGGTTGTAAAAAGTAACCTGTTTACCAGATGGTTTGTCAACATGGACACACCGTCACTGATGTGGTGCACCATTCTTAGGAAGCACAAAAAGAAACTTGAGTGCTAATAGTTCCTTTGTGGAGAATCTTCAGCCTGCTAAATGTGAGTGAGTGTGAAACAAAGTTTCAGAATATACCAGTCACTGTCTAGTCCATACAGAAAGTATGTGGGAACTAAGATGCAGAAAAGTCCTGTTTTGAATGGTTTTTGTTTTAGACAGAAATAAGCTCTCTAGCCTCTCTGTTTCCCATTCCCCATATTAAACAGAAAAATGTGTTACAAACCACCCCATCCTGGTGAAACTTTATATATGTAAAAAAATGATTTTAGGTGAGAAAGTAAAAAAATGTTTTATTAGCTTGGTTAGTACTCATATTAATGGAGGTTAAATATTGTAATTGATATGGTCACTAACCAAGCTAATAAAACATTTTTTTACTTTCTCACCTAAAATCATTTTTTACATATATTTCACATAAAGTCTTCCATCTTTTCTTGTGACGTTTGTAAGCCTCTACTGTTAGGGTCTAAGGTCTAAAATAAAGTGCTAAAGTTTAGACAAGAGACATCAACAGCAAAGCTGCCCAGATACGGTCACTGATAGAACAAAATGAAACTAGCCTGGATGCTCCTCTCATTTTTGGTGAGTGCGAAAATGTCAAAAAGCAAAGCAATTCAGTTTTACACAGCCTTCTAGCATTTGCCCATATGTGGTGTTATTACCTAGGAATATGATGGTCTGCTTGCGGGACGTTTTGAGCCTGGCACTCTCGTGTTTGGGCACTCTGAGTTCAGCTCTGGGGCCTGAAGTAGCCACAGTGGTCATGGGGGCCTTGAGCACGACGATCATACTCTTGCACATGAAGGCCACCGCACCCAGCACCAACAGGTAGACTATGAAGGCAGTGAAGATGCTGGCACGGTACATACCCCAGTGCTGCCTCAGGCTGGTGCAGAAGGTTAGGTTCTGAGCTGGGGCTCCTCCAGCCTCCAGCACGTGACCCTCTGTTCCCGTGGCAACCAGCAGGGGCACAGCCACGAGGACGGAAGTGAGCCATGCAGCGATAATTAGGTGTACAGTCCTGGCCCTTGCCAGAGATTTGTAGCGAAATGGGTGGCAGATGGCCATGTAGCGCTCAAAGCTCAGCGTGACCACGTTCAGGATGGTGGCATAACTGCATGCCTCGAATAGGAAGTTATAGATCTTGCAGGAAATATTCCCTGAAGCAGAACTGAAGGGGAACCAGATTGCACTATAGAGCTCCACAGGCATACCAATCAACAGCACCAACAGGTCAGAGCAGGCCAGGCTCACCATGTGATCTGTCACGTTCTTTTGCAAGTACCCATTTCTCTGCAGCACCTGTGTCACATGGATGGTGATGCTGTTTCCCACGATGCCCAGGATCAGGATGAGGCTGTAGAGCACTGTGAGGATAACCTTCACCTCAAAGTGTGACTCCAGTTTCCGCCAGTCTTTCTCTCCCTCCTGCTCACCCATGCCTTCTTGCTCTCAGCCTCTCTGCTCCAATCCACCCTGTTGACTTTAGTCGAGATAGCCAGCCTTATCTTTCCAGGAACTCTACAATATCAGCACCATGAATCATGAAACCCATGTACGATTATTTCAAAGAATAAAAAGCAAAGCCTTTAGCTAAGGCGTGTTTTTATATGAGTTTCTCCCTTGTTAAATTCAAAATGGCCTTCCCCTACCTGTCCAGTCCAAAAGCTCCCACTCAGCCACTCCAGCTCACAAAGACTCCATAAGCACCAGTCTACTGGATCTTCTGCCTGGTCATCTGTCTACAGTTTCGCTGTAGATTTGGTTTGATCAAAGACACCAGCGCCTCTCTTTCTCCCTCCAAAAGCGTCCGAGTTAATGATTACAGCTGGACTCGGAGGGTGAGGTTGTGCGTGTGCAGATGTACTTGTGTGAATCGGTGTGAGCTGAGTGGACTGAGTGGACTTCACAATCACAGCACCTCTGGAGGTGGAGCCATTAGTCACATGCCCTATTTCTAACACAGAGGTGTGTCATGACCCTTGTGTCCACATACACAAATGTGCACGTTTGTGAACTTTCATAGTTCACATCTTTCAGAACAGACATAGTAGCATTTTCAGCTGGGGCACATGATAAAGCTCTCATTAATTGCTTAATGTAATCCAGACATGTCTAACGGGGTTGGTTAATCAAAGTTTGAGCCAAACCGCCCACCTCTGGACAGAGCCAGCCACGTTCAACTCTGCACTGACTCAAATAGTCTAAAGTAAACAGGATAAGAGCAGCAATCTGAAAGTATCCGACCCAAAGGAAAAGATCAGCTGGACTGGAGCAAAGATTCACTCTGCTGTTTATGCTCTTCAGTGATCTTTGCTTACATTTTTCATTCCTGAATTATGACAATGGCCAAAATCCACCATGAAAGCACAGCATTATGTTCTCTTCAAGTTTTAGCCTCATTTTCCAAAGGACACGTGACTCAAATCATCTACCTAAAGCATCTTCTCTGTAGCTTTTCCGTAGTCAGCCTTCAAAACCCCTTTCAGACTTTTAACTGGCTCTTAACTGGATTGAAATTCTTTTGCTTGAGTGAGCCTATAGCTTTTTTATGTTTATTTTATTAAAACAAATGATTGAACATTCCATTTTGTCACTAGCAAAACCAAATGTTTCGGTAGTGGTATTTTAGCTAATCTTGAGCACAACTCAAAAACGCTTGCCAGTACATGACTAGCGAACACAGCTTTGAACAGTTGTGCATAAAATCCACATTTTCTTCATTAAAACACAAGTGTAGAAAACGTATTTCGTAGTGACAGTTCTAAATGTTACATACTGATTTTTTAAAATTATTTTTAAAATAAATTAAAGTTTTTATGATCTAAAAAATAATCCCATAATACATCTAAATCTTTTGACGTCACTTTAAAAAAAATGAAAAAGACCTTAAAAACACAAAAAAGGTGTCAGAAGATTTTCACAGGTTGAAATTTAGGAGTTAAGGAGCATTTGGGACAGACATCTCCCAGTAGAAAATACCCTACAAATGATGATTTTGTAAATATTTAGCTTATTACTAACTCAGTGAATACCTTGGGTTTGAATAGACAATAACATCCATCCATCCATCATTTAAACCGCTTATCCTCCTGGGTCGCGGTGGGGTGCTGGAGCCTATCCCAGCTGTCATTGGGCAGAAGGCAGGATACACCCTGGACAGGTCGCCAGTCCATCGCAGGGCAGACAGACGGACATACAATAACATAATTCTTGTAAATATCTAAAGTCTGTACTGAGCAAAAATGACTTGACTTGAAAGGTACAGACATGTATTGTATTGGCCACATGGTCATCCACATGTTGGAGATTTAGTCTAAAACAATGTTAGATTTTGCATCCGTCTTGATTAGGCTGTTCATATTCTATAAGCATTTGACTTCAGTGTATTTCATTATTTATTCTTCAGCTAAAAACAGCTCACATGTGGCCATCACTGAGCACCACAATAAGGGTCTGTCATACACAAGCAACAGAGGTTTTACTTCATTTATGTTCCTCATTTTACCTCCTGGTTTCTTCTCTGTAGCTACAAAGGTTCATTGGGAATCTTTTGAAGCACATGATTTAACTTTTTTTTAAACGGAAGGCTTTACTGAGCAGAGGAATATGTGTTAGTGTTGGGATAATAACTGAACAGTAATATTTGCCGTGCTGTAATAAACATCAACTCCTTGAGTAAACGGCTCGTAAAACTGTCTGCATTGTCTGCTATTGTAAGAGCTCTGTGTTGAACACTAACACACATAAACAATGTAAAGTGCTATAAAAACAGAGATAAGCTTCTGTGCGGTTTGTACTGGCAGTATTGAGGATTTAAATGTGTGAGACAGAGATTGTCTGAGGGGGTCATTCTGTAATGAGCAATGTTCCTAGAAGCTGTAACAGTGGACGCAAAGGACCAAATCAGGATTAGCTTGCTCCATTGTATTTAAAGGGCCCATATCCTTCATTTTTTCATATTTTATTTTTCTCCTTAAAGTCTACTTATAACTTTTGTGTGAGTCCCCAAACCGTTCATAATTCATTTTTACATGGCTTTTACATTACATTTTCTAACTGTTTCATACTTTTTAAGCCTGATATGTGTAAATGACTGATATATATGTTCTCTGTTGTTATTGGCTGCCCTGTATTGTGCATTCAAAAAGCAGGAGGGTCACTCATAACTTCAGCGTTAGTGGATGGGGCTAAACTACTGAAGGGTGAATAGGCAGATATAAATGCATCAGCTTCTATAACATGATTTAAACAGATTTAATGCACAGGCACACCTGGGCTGAAGCCCAGGGGGCCCAAGTGCTTTAGGGCCTCTGATTGACCTTTTTTTAATGAGATTTATTTATCTTCCCTCTAATCATTTACACACATACACTGTTGATGGGTTGTGTTCATTCAAAACATCAGAACAGATGCAGATTGGTGACTGTTTTGGATACATTTAACTGGAAAGTTAAAACCAAATACCAGTCTGGTTCTGGGTTTAAGTCAATGCAGTAATGGAGAAATGATGAATGGCTATGCTGAAAGTTGCTGACTGGTGGCGATGGTGTGTACACCTTCATTAAAACAAAGGACGCTCTGTTTCATTCAGTTATATGAGGCATTGGTTCTGCTGACCGTCAGCCAAGTGACTCTGTCCATGCTTACTAAATCTGCTGTAATTTGTACACATCGGTCAGGCAGGAACTCGGTTGTGTCATGTTGAGTTATACTGATTTTATGGATTCTAACTAGACCCTTAGGGCCCCAGATCAGATTAAAGCACCCCTGTTTGTTTTATGGACTGTATGGACTGAAGAGTGAAGAGTAACTTTTGAAATGTTTGACAAATGACATAAAACTCCTTTATTTCAGAAAAGTGAGGTAAATTTGTTTTCCCAAGATACAGGCACTTAAAGAAATAGCTCAGCAAAACTATTGCTGCTACAACTGTTTGTAGATATGCAGCATACTTTTCCTCTACGAGAAGAGTGTGCCAGTCGAGGACTGAAAAAACTTCAAATGGCTGACATGATTCTACGTAAGGGTGTACGATTGATTTGGAAAATAGCTAAATTTCTCATACGTAAGATATAATCTGTAAACATAGTATGTGCAATTGAAGCGGCTTTATTTTGCAACCTTTGTTTTGATAACTGAAACTTTTGCATCTTGCCTGTTAGCTGTAAATCTATAACTCACATGTATCTGAATATATGCTAGATGTTTGCCGGTTGTCGACACACTGGCTGGTTATGTTTCTGCTGCATGGAGCTAAATGAGCCATGTAAAAAACAAAACATATCCTCATCCACATTACGCACAGCGGTGTTACATGCTGGGAAAAGCAGCCAGTTTCCAAGCTGTACTGATCCCAGTTTTTAAGTGCGTCTGCAGTAAAATGCTCATTACAAACTCTTGTACTGGGTGACACTTCACCCCCAGAAATTTTGCTTTCATCTCCTTATTTGGAACTGAATACTGAGTTTTTTTAATTGAATGCACAAATGTGCTAAATCATAAGTATGACGATACAGACTTTTTGATAATGAATTTTTAGTACGATGGAAAAATGCTGTGCTGGGCCTTTAATGCTAGGGGGTTCTGGGGTTTACTCGAAAAATAAAAAGTGTCTTTCTCATACAATGGTCCCTACGCCTATGCTGTTTAAATAATTTAAGAGGCATGTTGTTTGTTTATTTATTTATTATTAATAATTCAATTCGAGTGTACATTGCTCAAGTGCACATATACTTTTCAGCCTCTTTTTTCAGCTGTTTATGGTTTTTGGTCAGAACATCTGACCCCTGAGCTACACCTCATTGGAAGTTCTTGCTACATCAAGTTTCAGCATCAACAACAGATACAGTCCCATGCCAATCAATCAGTGTGGCAATCTTATTGAATAATGCTGAATTCCTCTGAATCTACTGAGAATACAAAGCTGCAAGTCATTCTGTTTACTGTAGCTAAAGTGGTCTAAAAACAGGATTTCAGTTCGTACTGAAGAAAACAGGCAAGGGTAAAAGAAACAATAAAGAAAAACAGACACATATGCTGAATAGTGTTTTACTGGAATTTGAGTCGTATTTGGTAATTCAGCACAGCATACCGAATACAGGCTGCAGCTTAATGTAAAATGTGCTCATTTCGTTAGAGTTTCTAGTGTCCCATTTTAACAGCATATTTTATACATCATTAAAATGGTATTTTATGACACTTTCATTTTGACAAATGTCAATTAAATCATAAATGCACAGTCATCACAGGTTGTGTTCGTCATGCAGGCTTTGCCAATACTCTAAGGTCTACACACTATGTACAGTACAAAGATTTTCAAGATTACAGGCTATATGCAACTGATTGTAGAAATGATTATTTAAAGACCAGCAAATCTTACCAGCCAATAATCTGCTTAACAAAAACATATTCTTAACTCTCAAGTGCATAAAGCCCATATTCATTTAATGACAATCAGAAATCTGACATTCAACACTGTATTTCTATCTTTTTGTGATATGCTGGAGAATACAGACAGCATGTGTTAGTTCAAGAGCTTAGTCTGCAAATCACAATCCCCTCTCACTTGCGCACCTGAATGGACTTTCTTTTTAGATACTATTATTGGATGATTAGCCATTGTGGTACAGTCTGATTGGACCATTCAGGCTGGGTGGTTGGTGTGGCTGGAGAACGCTGGTTCCTAGGCTTGGTTTCTTGCCCTGAGAGATCACAGCCAACAACATGAGGACCAAATTGGCAAGGTCACTCATGAGGCGATTCACAGGGTCATCGGCATACAAGAGGAAGAGGAAGTGATGAGATGATATGAGGCACAGTGGCTCTGGGCAGCATTTGGCAGGTTTCAGATTGTCACTTGCTGCTTCTCTGTCCCTGTGAAGAGATTTTACTTTAGTGAGAATGACAGTATAATACACATTACATGTTGTTGTAGTAAAAGGTGGCATTAGAAATTTGGAAATGCAGGTTAGACTACTTCTGGTTGTGCATAGCACTGTACGAAAGACTAAGACCACCGTGCCGTTTTTATTTCCAGTTATAACAGCTATTAAGTACAAGTTACTCATTTTTCAGCATCAAGAAAAAAACAGAAAAAACATATCGTCACTATTTAAAGAAAAACAAGTATCACCAAAAAAGTAACTTCACAGGAGAGGGCAAAAATATTATTTCCTTTTAATGTAAGTGAATGGAAAGAGATTTTATTCTAAGCAATTTTGGAGCATTTATATTGGTCCAATCATCATAAAAAAAAGAGATACACGTTTTTAATTGGACAGTGATGATATATTTTATAATATATATATATATATATATATATATATATATATATATATATATATATATATATATATATATATATATAGATAGATAGATAGATAGATATAATAGAAGCCTCTAATAAAAATTTTTTCAGTACTGAATGTGTTCACTCTTTGCCTTATTACAGCTTCCATTCTTTTCAGAAGACTCCCTTTCAGTTTTTTAAAGAAATCTGTAGACATATTTTTCAACACCTCCAAAGTTCAGTAGTAAAAGTTGGTTGCATTTTCTGGTTCTCAAAATCCAAGGAACAGCAAACACATTCAATAATGTTAAAGTCTGTGCTATGATGGGTATGATTTACAAGGTATAGAATTATCTTTTAATAATTTTTGTTTTAATAATCTTTTTTTCAACTCCAGTTGCTTCCAGTGTCCTGTGACTTTTCCCTTCTTTATGCAAGTGGATTACCTTATATGTAATCTCTTCAACGATATCTCCTGAAAAATTAAAAAACTGGGCTTCTCTTAATGTCTGTTTTGAGTGGAAAGTAAAGAAATGAAAGGTGGTCTGATTTTTGTACAGTACTATATATTCAGAACTGCAGACAGATGTCTGTGTGTGTGCGCGTGTGTGGATGAGTAGGTGGTGTTTCAAGCTGAGGCATGCACTTCATATCTTTCTGACATTTCAACATTAACAAACACTCATCCAATTAAAAATCTGTCAGCTTGCATGGAAAGAGCAGGAGTGTGTCTCAGTGTGTATTCATAGGGCTATCCAAAGTGACTCATGTTTAAAAAGAAATCAGTGTTCATTCAGTTTACTCAGGAATGCTGTTTCTCCAAGGCCACGTGACGGCCCTGGCTTGTAATTAGATAAAGCCAAACTAAATAACGACCACACCACCACCATCTGTGTTCAAAGAAGACTTCCGGAGCTCTTGTTTACGTCTCCGTCTTGAGATATACAGCAGATGGCAACATGGCAACAAAACTCTACTCAGACTAATGTCTGACTTTGCTAATAGTGGCTTGCCGGACACCACAGGCCCAGCAGGCCCCCAGACTTACAGTACTGTAAAGTATATCCATTTTATAAAATCTGTTCCAGACATAACAGCGCACATTAATCCTGGATATATTTATGTAAATCACATTTACATCCAGTTGTGATTTACTTCATTAAATGTGCTAATGTCAGAGACCACCCTTCATTTATTTAATTTCCAGTCAAGCTTTATTATTTTTTGGTGTCAGGAAAAAAAGACATATATTTAAAACATATAACTAAATATTTTTTTTCAGTAAGAAGTGTGTCCACGCTTTGCTTTATCACAGCTTCCAGAAAATGGAGTCTTGCTTTCAGTTTTTCTAAGAAATCTGTAGGGATATTTTTCCCCATCTCCAAAGTTCAGTCTTAGAAGTTGGTTGTATTTTCTGCTTTTCACAATCCAAGTAATCCCAAACACATTCACTGATTCTGAGGTTTTCTCAGTGAGGGCTTCTTGACAGCTATACACCCTTTCAGACTCATAGTGTTGAATTGTCTTATCACAGTGGAAGGATGGACAGAAACACCTGTGGATTTATTCAGATCTGAAGCAAGAGTGGAGCTTGATTTTCTTCTCTCTCCCAGTGATGAAAGCTTTGAGTACTGTGTTGGTGGTCTACCAGATCTTGCACGGTTGCAAGGAGTCCCATTTTCTCTATATATTTTCTCTTTATCTTTTCCCTTTTGTACGTGTATTATCTTATATCTAAGTTGATTATCTTATATCTAATTAACCCCGAAATATCTCCTGAAAAAACTTGTACTCGATGGCTGATTTGGCTGGAAATTAAATGAACGAAGGCTGGTGTTTGACTTTTGCACAGTACTGTATATACTGGTACCAAATGTCAATCTAATTTATTTTTTTATTTATTTCTTTTTTACTTTATATACATTATAATATACATGCTACTAACTTTGATATTTTAAAAAATGCAATTAAAATATAGGAGCAACACAATCTAGTTTAGGGTAAACATGTTCCCTAAATGTACAATGATCAAATGTTTACAGTTTACCTATTCAAGTGTTGATCAGGAGCAGAAAGCTCTGTTGTCGATGGCAGAACTCTGCAGAGGGATGAGACTCTCACACTGCTCGCTGTCCTCCGCTAGTCTACAAAACACACACAAACATACAATATTACAGACACATACATTTACTAAAGTAATAATTCAGAGATAAACAAAAACTAATAATAGAATATTGATCTAAAAGCAGTAAAATCAGCCTCTTTACTTTTCATTCTAAAAATCTTGGATGCAATAAGTGGTCTCAGTGGTATAGAGATACCATTTCAATGATTTTCCTCCCCGGGCTTATCTAGCTGCTTTCCAAGACACTGTGTGTGGTGCTCTAACATGAAAAACTATTTTAAACATATTTTATTTGGCATAAACATTACAGAGACACATTTATCTTTTCATTAATATCTATAAACTCAGATAAGCAAACACCAGTTAGGCATATTGGAACAAACTGATTGGGGGTCAAGCACTATTCAAAGTTACAATGAACACAAGACTTTCTAGGTTTGTAAGCCTCTTTTAGTTTCATTAATTACTTCTTTAAATCATATTTACAACACCTGGGGACCTTTACTGGGGCCAAACAGATCCCATAACTCTATGTAAATACTAAGATCATACAAGCCTTACTCACTAACAGCTGTTCCAAAGCAACTTCTACCAGCAGAGGGAAGACATTAAACATGATCACAGTGCCAATATCACAGCAACATGGGCAATTAATTACTGCAGCTTTAAAAAATTAAAAAATGAGATGAGCAAGCAGCGTTTCTGGTTTCTTGGAATGCTAAGTTTGTATTTCTTACAGCTTTTCCATATTTGAGGAAGGTCAGTAGGTTTGTATTACTAACTCTGGTGACACATCTAGCTTTTAATAGAATTCTGACTCTATGTAGAGCACTATATTTAGTTTCAGTGATGACTATCTCTGTAAAATAGGGTGCAAAAGACTAACATAAGTCTGAGTCTAATATGCACCACAATTGCAATAATAATCTGATAGAATTACTGTATAATTCTAGAAACAAAGCTGTCAAATCTTGAATACAGCAAAACAATGCAATTTGAAAAATCTCTGAAGCAAAATGAGAGGAAAAAAAAAACTTATTCAGAGATCCTGTGTATCAGAACATGCAATATTTGGGAAAACTTTATTTTAAATGTGCTCAATTTGAACAGGCTGATCCCTCTAACAAGAAAAACAAGGTTGACTACTTACAAAATAAGAGGGTATACTACAGACTCCCAGGCCTACACTGTTCTAAAAGGACTATACATAATATTCTGAAATATTAACACCTTATATTAACACTACAGTCCAAATATGAGATGTTCAGTTTTCTGGATTCTGTACCTGTGATTCCTGTGCTTGCGACAGAAGAACGAGAAGACTCTACGGAGCACTACCATTGCTGGGTCCCAGTTATTGTAGTGGCACAGGAGTGCAGCCAGGAAGAAGGAGAGGAAGACTGGAACTGCTCCTGCAAAGAACAGCCACGAGAAACTCGCCTGCATACACACACACACAAACACACACGCACATATACAATTATGACCATGCCAGTGTTTAGGCTGCACCATCTGAAGAACTGTAAATATACAGTGCAGCCCATAAATAAATAGAAAGTGATCATTTTGCTGGATTGGCTTTGTACAGCACAAAAGATTTGAAATAAAACAGTGAGGTTAAAGCATGAAATGTCAGCTTTAATTTTAGTATAGTTTGGGTGAGCCATATCTACATAGTCTCCCATTTCAGGAGAGATGTAGCCGTGGTGTAGCTGTGGTCCAAATAACTGCCAGAGGTGGTGTAAAGCACACTAGATTCTGCTCATGTGCCTGCACACAGATCAAGATCTAACACCAACAAGGTCACGCAGTGACACATTGTGTGCCGCAGACATTACAAATATTCTGCTCACATGGGAGATGTCCTCCAGTAATCTTCACACAAATCGCATGTCCTAGTGACTAACATTTAAGAATCTGATCATGTGCCTGAAAGAAAGGCCTCAGGGGCAATAGTAAGCTCCTTCACATAATCCTTTAAGGCTGGTATAGTATGCTCATGAAACCCAGTGAAAAAGCATGTGAGAATAATGCTAAGGCCTGAACAAGGCCAGATTTAACAGTGGCCAGTAAGGTGGTCACACCACTATCCATAACTCATGGTGGTATCTTTCAAGCCTGAGGTGCAATGTGATGACACGTGGGTGAGAGGATGATTGTTTTTTGTAAGCATCTATCCAAGAAGAGTACTATAGATCAGGCATGTGTCACAGCCAATGCCAATGATAACTGGCCTGCAATTAATGCATGGAATAAATTTGTATCATCAAATAAAAACTTAACTTCTTGTTAAAACTAAAACTAATTTCATATAAAAAACTGAAAACAACAGAGAAATAAAAAACACATTAAAAAACACACATTTTAAAATCTTTTTGTCCAAATATAACCAGTGCTGGTGGATAATCAGTGCATCATTAGCACAAGAAAGCTAACAAAAACAAAAAGGCCTAGAGCTGATTCTAGATGTGGCATTTAAATACTGGTGACCTTAGCTTTAGATAAGGCCACAGAAGCCCATCTTAGTGAACAACAAGGGTTAAGTGAGCCAGCAACTATAATGTTGAGGTTTCAAATCCCAGAGCTGACTGGATATTTCTGGTTGTGCCCTTGGGCAAGGTCCTTAACCCCTACCTGCCCCAGGTGGTGATGCTCTGCAGCTCTCAGACTGGGCATTTAGGCAGCGAAATGACAAATTTCCCTTGTAGAATCAATAAAAGTACAATAATCACTCTCCAGGACTTAAGCATGGATGTGTTGAGGTCTACCACACAGAGAAGAATACTGCAGCATAACCCAGGATTCAGCGCTAGATAAAAACCACTTTGTAACCTTAAAGAACAGAAAGGCCAGGTTACAGTTTGTTAAAAGTGCATAAAAAGACTATAGAGTCCTGGGACAGACTCATGGACAGACGGAACGAAGATTAACCTGTATCAGAGTGATGGAATGAGGAAAGCATGGGAAAATATTCTGCTGGTCCAAACACACCACCTTATCTGAAAAACATGGTGGCAAAGGTATGCAAGGCTGCTCACTGCCTTTTTATTGATGGTGGGTGTCAGTGTGCCCAACTGCATCTTTTCTTCGAGTGGTGATGTAACAGCTGATGGGTCTGTGATTGCAGTGGGCAGCAGCAGAGTGAATTCTGAAGTGTACAGCAGCATCTTAATTACTCCAATCCAATCAATCACCCTACTTCAACCTCACTGAGCATAGATTTCACTTACTAAAGGCAAAAGCTCTGTGAAACAAGCAGGAGCTAAAAATGGCGTAATTGCAGAGCTGTGAGAGCATCATCAGAGAAGATAGGGTTTGATGATGTGTACAATGATGTGTAATTCAAGTATACACTTCCAGCATCTCACGTTCTTTTCTGGTTTAAGACATGCTTTAAGACACACTTTGGTTTGTAATTTAAAAGAAAGTATTATAAAATGTATCATTGCAGAATCGGTATCAAAGTCAAGGCATCTGTATTAGTATAAAAAAAAAAATGACACTCAGCTCTAATTGCAATATTGTTCACCTAGTATAGATGCAAATTCCCTTCCGAAATACTGCACTTTAACTGACCATACAGTTATTGTTTCATTTCAGATCCAATGTGATGAAGTACAGAGCCAAAAGAATACAAACTGTACAAAAAGATACACACTGCGATGTGTCTGGAAACACAGTCCATCACCCAACAGACTAAC
The DNA here is from genome assembly GCF_904425465.1 of Colossoma macropomum. Taxonomy (NCBI): domain Eukaryota; kingdom Metazoa; phylum Chordata; class Actinopteri; order Characiformes; family Serrasalmidae; genus Colossoma; species Colossoma macropomum. Next base: position 30,531,918 of record NW_023494784.1, on the reverse strand, counting down.
ACTAATCCAATAATGCAAAATGTAAAGCACATTAAATATAAACAATTCTAAAAGCACATTTTAGATTTTTTACATTAGTTTTTACATCATTTATGCACACCACTCACCTTCTGCATGCATATATCGGTCATGATGGACAGTGGAATGGTCAGACTTAGAGCTAATGTCCCAATTAGAGATGAGGTGAGAAAACATCCCCTGTGAAAACACAGAGAGACAATCAAACTCTATCTTCTATCCTTGTGGAAGCCTAATTTAGTGTGTAAAATGTAGGGTGCTAATTTACAAGTCTAAGCTAACCATAACCATTACCTTCATCCTAAGCCTAACTCCAAGCTGAATATCACCAACATAAAGGAAATCATTTGGCTTTTACTCCTGCCCAAAAAAATTGTTTTTGAAAAACTTTTCCCCTTGTGCTGCCTGCACACTGTGCCCACAAGTTCAATGCTCTGAAGTTTTTCTATGCATGTGAAAACACACTAAATGATCATAAGAAGTAAAACGTGCATGTACACAAACACAAAGCTAAAGAAAATGAACCCTTAGAAGTCAAGAGCTGTTACTACTGTTCAGCTATGCTATCTATTATTACATAATTACAATTATCAATTGTTGTAGAGTTAATTTATTCCTTTTATTTATAATTACATTGTTATCTTTTATTAAATTATTTGGATTTTCTACTTTCAGTACCCTTTTTTATTATGCTACAAAGCACTCTCCATGTTCCTCGAGTGTTACTCCTATACTGCTCCAGTAGTGTGTGATTATATTAATTCTTGCTAAGTCTCATAATACATATTCATTTTTACATGTGTTCTCTATCCACTTGTTAATCCATGGCTTGTCAGCATATTTTTGCCTTCTTGTAAGTTTTCTTAACGGACATTTTATTTTTCATGTGTCACAATTAATGTGGACAAAAAAGCCTCATAGGCTTTGTTAGGAACATCATTTGCATAAACTTCTCAGCAGTTTTATTTCCTTCAGTCCGCTTTGAGGGCAGTGATGGCTTCTGGTGTTCTGTGTCAAATCAATTTACAAGTGTTTGACCTACTTTCATTTTTTATATTTAAAAAAATCCTGAAAAATTGCAAAAACAGGAAGGCGCTCACTTATATTATTTAGTCCACCTACTATTTTGCTCTCAATTTTGTTTGTGAATATGTTGTCTATCAATGTAGCAGTGTCTGTTGTTATTCTACTTGGTACTATAATCACAGGAAATAGGCTGTTGCTGTACATTGTATTAATAAAGTCTGTTTTCCCTTTATGTTCTTTTGCATTTAACAAACCAATATTAAAAATCACCACATACAATTTGCACCTTTTTGTTTTTCAATTTGTCAAATACACCAGCTGATAATTATGTTTTTAGGTTTTTCAACATTAATTTCTATAGTTAAACATTCCAAAATATTTTCTATAGTATTTGACATACATTTAACTATGCTGCAGCTTCAGCTGTATCAACATACAGAGCAACTCCTTCTCCTTTTTATTGATCCTATTAATTGTAAACAGCTCATATCTTTCCAGTCCCACATCATAAACTTTCTCCTTATCAAGTCACAGAAACAGCAATGACATTAAACTTGTTGAATTTACTCAAATAATCCTTGATTTTAGGGAAGTTTCTATAGAGGCCTCTACTGTTGAAGTGTATTATTGATAAAGCTCCTTTCATTTTCAACATTACTGTTGAACAGTTTGTCTGTGTAATACTCACTATTGTTGTTGATGTTATTGTAGAAGTGGATTTCTGGGTCAATATAATTTTTAATCTCATACATTTTATGCTCCGTGTAGTTTTAAAGTTCAAATTTTTATACCTACTCTACTTACTACTGTATAAATGATCGCCCACGCAATCCTTGTTAGTGAATTATATTAATATAAATCATGACAGCGTATGACATCTGCCATAACATGCTTAAAGCATGATTACATCACTGTTCAAGTGTTACAAACGTTTGACAGACTTTCTCTGACTATAGTAAGCTAGAAGTAAGAAATAAGTCATAAAATCACAACATGACTTTTATTTTTGACCAGCAACAAGTGCAACTTCTAAGGGTTAACCACACCCTACACATCACTGTTCAATACACTTACACACTTGTGTACACATTTGCACACACAGCGGAAGTAAATGTTAACCTACTGCGAACGGTTTGCTGCTATTAAACACACTAACATGCCCTCTCACCTACCATAGCCAGAGGAACTCAGACAGCACAGTCCCGATCAGGCCATTGATAAGAATGCAGCTGATCACCAGCTGGCTCGGCATCTCGAACGACTCCAACCCAGAGTAATGCAGCAACAAAAAGCCAGGCCATAACAGCAGGAGGTTAAACAAGCCCACAAACCCTACACACACGCAGACACACAAACACATACAACAAACAATATGACAGGAGTCAAGGATCTGTATGAGCACGTTTGTATAGTCTACTCACCAAAGAACATCGGGATATCCAGCTTCTCTTCTCGGTCAACTTTCCTTTTTAGCATAACAATGTAGACAGCATAAAGCACAGCCCCCAGCAGTGACCAGAGAGAGCCTGGACAAAGGCAGAAGGTCACTTTACTGGAACATTTAAAAGAAATATGTGGCTTTCAGTTATTCAGCGTGCTAGTGTACAGCTCTCGAATTAGCTTCAATGTGTACAAACAATTACTATCAAAAACCAATAGGAATATACATTATATCCAAAAGTATTCAGACACCCCTTCTAATTCTGAATTCTGAATTCAGTTATTTTAAAGTGCACTTTAAAGTGCTGATACAGGCATTCAACTGCATGCACACAGCTTGTATAATCGCCATAGAAAAGTTCTCCCTTTAGAATGGGATGCTCAGGAGGAGCCACACAAGTCCAAGGCCAGCATTCCCAATGCTAAGTCTTAGCTAGAGGGCTATAAAGCTCGCCAGCATTGGGCTGTGGAGCACTGACTGTGTTCCATGGAATAAAGGAGCACCACCCAATACGAAATCCTCACAGAAATGTTCCAACATTTAGTGTAAAGCCTTCCCAGCAGAGTAGAGGCTGTTACTGCAGCAAAGGGCAGCTACTACTGCCCTTGATTCTAGAAGTAACATTGAATGAGCAAGTGCCTACAAACTTCTGTGTCCCTGTGTACGGTGTCCCTGCTCTGGCACTGAGCTTTCTTCAGTAAGTAATCAGAGAGTTTCCATGCTTACCTATAGTGCCTTTTCCATCAGGACTGTCCATCGCAGAGACACTGACCACAGTCACACCCACCATGCTACAAAAAAAAAGAAAGAAAAAAGGGAACAAAATAATGTTGATCTCTATTGAAAGTAGTGTTTGCTTATTAACTTCATGTATATGTACATAAATAATAGGAATGCTTAAATGCAAACATTAATAACTGAATTGAATGTTGATCTCACCTCAGAATAACAGCCAGCAGTTTGGAGAGTGTGAAGCGATCACTACTGTTACTTGGAAAGATGGCAGCCAAGATCAAAGTGAAAAGACCTGAGAATCCAAGCACTCTTTTTTTAATGGGCAAATATTTATTCTTATTGATGAAGGTATGCACATGCTCTCATACAACTGCTTGAATGTTTTAGAAGTTCAGCTTCTTGCTAACTGGTGAAATGCTTGATGAAAGCCTTCTTTCTCATGTATAACAATACAGTGCAACTAATTATGAAGATCAATTGGAAACACTTATAAACACTGTACAAGGAGGTTAGAAAATATGTTTCTGGGAAAAGAAAATGAGGGAATGTCCCAGACTTCACTGTGTGCACACAAAAACAGTTCCTGTTTAAACTGCAGGCATGTAGTCTCACCCAATATGTTGATATGGTTCACCACATCAACAAATAAAAGAAAGGACAACATGTGGGGAACGCACCTGAGGTGGAAGACAGAATATTTACAATAGCCACCTGTGTGTCTGTCAGAGCCTCCTGATAGGCTAGATTTGCAAGGAACCACTGAGGCAAAGAGAGGGAAAAGAGAGAGAGAGGGAGAGACAGAGAGAAATTTAACATTCTGCACACAGTATGTGGTTCTTTGTATGTGTGTAGGTTTTATTTAACTCTCACCACAAAGCAGAAGAAGAAGCTGATTCTGGCCACAGCACTGATGCTGAGTTTTCCTATTATTCTGAAGGAGGTGGGATTATGCGACATGCGGGACAGTTTGGCTTCTACAGCCTGAGAGTAAGGCAGCTCACGCACTTCCATCACATTGCTGAATCGCACACGTTGCTTCCTCACAGCTACACACACACACACACACACACACACACACACACACACACAGGTACAAACATCCCACAAAAAAGGGACCATGAGAGAAAACAAGTCAGATTTTAGTGTCAGTTTCAAGAGGGGATGGAACGCTACGCTTCATCTTCACACATACACCGACCGGCAACTTCATTATATGCACATCCTTGTTTCTATACTTACTGTGCATTTTATCAGCTGTTTTTACCACATAAGTGCACTTCGTAGTTCTACAATTGCAGATAGTAGTCCATGTTTCTCTGTGTTCTTGTTAGCATTCTTACACCCTGTTCTTTAATGGTTAGGACCTCCACAGGGGTGCTCTTATATGGTAAGTGTACGGTAAGTGTAGATACAAGGTTAAAAGAGTGTAAATACAAGGTAGGTATACTTAAGAAAGTTACCAGTCAGTGTATTTAAATTTAAATAAAATTTATTAATATTAATATTGAAAATAGGCCTGAATATAACACATAATGACAAATTTAATTTCCATGTATAAAACAACATTACCGTGCAGTACTGTACAAAAGACTTAAGCAGGCAAGAAAACAGTTTGAAACAATTCATCTTAAAAAGCGAACTGACAAACATAACACTAACACATAAAACACTGACAGAGTCAGTGTTACTGACAAAGTCAGAATGTATTGATCATTTGTTTATTTGTATTTATTCCAATATTAGAATAAATGCTTACTGCTTTTTTTTTGCAGGAATACTTACGGGTCTTAGACTCTCTACTGGCATTGCCCTCAGGAACATCCGGAAACTTTACCGGCACATACAGAGGCTCACTCTGCCGAACGAAATCACACTGTCATTACAAAAGCGCACACAGAGACAAAGCGTACAGCTGACAACTACTCACATATTCAGACTGAACCCTTGGGCATTGAAACCCAATCAAATTCCAGTCTAGATACAGAACTGATTCAATACCCAGTCTCAGCATCAGACACACATCAGTAGAAAATGCAGAAGACAAAAAATAATAAATCTGTAACAAATCTGGTCTAAAATAGCACAGAACTGCTTATAGTATAACAAAATGCACAGAGAGGTAAAGTAGGTCCATGTGATGACATCAGGAGCCACATTTACCCTAACAATAATGATCTATCAATGAGTAGCAAGCCAAGTATTTTACTACAATTATAACCTGTTTATTTTAAACAATCCACTTTTGTACATATTCACAATGTAGGTTTTGTCCGTCATGTTGTTGACTATGTGTTTGTACCAATAGGGTAGTACAGTGTTTGAGCTGTTTAAGTGTATTACTTTTGGATGAACCCCTTCAATTACAAATAGTTTCATTTGAAAGATTAGTAGACTTTTAAGAAAAAATTCATTGGTGTTGGTATCAGCTGTTACTCAAGGTTTCAGTATTTATAAGAAGAGAAAAAGTGATACCACGCACACAGAGCACATGAAGGCTTGGGTACATGTAGATTAGAAAATAACAAAGTCCTATTATTGCCCCCATAAACACACCGCTTATACACAGACAACAGCTATCTCAGTCAGTATGCTTAACTGGCTTTCCTAGTTTCCCAGAATCTCACAATGTAATTGGGGTTAACATTTATGGGGCTTGTTATCGTAAACCATGTAAAAAGCCCATATGTCACATTGTGTTATTGGTGCATATAAGGCCACATGTGGCATGTTTGTGGACTTTTTTTATTTCCGTAGTATGAATAGAGTGATCCTGTGGTAGATATTAGTTTTTTTGACCCCATTCAAGTTTGTCGTTTATCTCTTTGAAGTTGGGGCTCTTCCACAACTGGGTTTCTGCAATCATGTGTACTAACAAGTAAATTACAGACAACAACATATTACAGTCCACTTTAGAAGGTAAGAGCTGTGGTTGAACTGTGTTCCTGTCTACAAAGCACACAGTATGCATTTCATTCTGAGAGTGTATACTCACTAAGGAGTTGTTAAAGCTGCTTGCAGTTCCACCACTAGTTAAATATGAATCAGTATCAGGAGTCTGAAAAAAAACAAATCAAACAGCAGTGCTATCATTCAGATGTTGCTATACCATCCCATTTATTTTATATAACAACGCTGTGACACCATGCCACATGAACAGTACAAAAGACTAGGAGATGGTTGCACTAACATGGCATAAAGCAGGTCACTAACATAGTTGCAGTGAAATAAGTGAACACCAATTAGACTAATGAGATATATTTAAAAATAACTATGAGAATAAACTGGTGAATATCTAAATACAGAACAAGTTAAATACAAGTAAATGTCTTAGGCACTTAAGCAAAATGTTTAAAACCATTTATTTGGGCAGTAAGTGTCTTTCTGCTTGTAAAACACCATATAACATTAGAATAAATACAAATAGTAATGCAGTAAAAACTAACAAGAATTTCTTGCTTTCAAAAGAAGTTGATATCTTGTAAGCTAGTAATACTGAGCTCCCTCGAGGAGCAAACAGGAAATGGTTAAACAAACACTGACATACATAATTTTATATGATACTTAATATTTATTCTAATTGTAGTGCTTTTCTGAACAAATGCACTCCTACTGCCCTGATAAACAGCTTGTAAAATATCATTTTTTCATGTGACTAGGGCACCCAGTATTATCCATAACTCTTCATTTTGTTGTGAACAAGCTGTTTTTGTACAGATGTTTCTTTGGCTGGCCAGTGCGGATCCAGAAACGCACACATGGCAGAACTGTTTTAGACATTAGAGAAATGTAAAAATCTTATTAGGTGAAACCACCCCATTAGGTGTGAATGCATGTTAAACTTACAAGTTTTAAACAACAAAACCAAGACAGCAGCAGGACTTACAAGGTTGCTGTTCTGTTGCTGGTAACGTGCTGCACACTGTTGTCTCCATGGTCTCCAGAAGAGAAAGCCAAGTAAATACAACACGAACATGGAGGTCTTCACAAACGTGCTGAAAAAAGGCTTACTGTACTGCTGCTGAACAAAGATATACTGACACACACACACACACAACCACAGAGAGATATACATATACTTCCAACAATGCATTCACAAACAATAAGTTAAAAATCTCCTTTTCATTTTTCTTTTTCTCCTCTTAAATCCAATTATTGCAGTTGTTGTTTTATGTATACATTTATGTAAATATTCTTACATGACTATTTTTCAACATTTTTCATCCCTTACAATTAAACAAGTTGTTACTCTGCCTTTGAGACTGACATATATAAATAAAACCTATCCTGATTGGCTGACGCTCAAAACGTAAAATAAGACACATTACATTCAAAAGTTCTAGCTGAAATCTACAGAACAAATTGTTAAGTTCAGACCAAATTCCACATAGACTTCCGAATAAAAATAATTCAGCCATTCTTTGTATATCTGAACACTTTGGAAAGTTGCAGTGATACAGGAGAGGCATAGTGTTTAACTGTTTTTCCTATATTTTCTGCACCAATAACTCTTATATAGATTTTCTGCAGTAACAACACTTCTTTTCACTTCAACAGGAATTGATGGGCTAATGCAGAATGCTGAATGCAGTCAATGTGACTTCAGCTGGTCTTGCAGCCCATTTTCCTTATATGGACTGTATGGATTGGGTACATTTTGAAACTCCGTAACATTTACATACTACATAAAACTCATATTTCAACAAAACAAGAAAAACATATACTATAATCCAAATGTGTAAGTGTGTGTGACAGAAAAATTTAATAAAAATGGCATGTTTATCTATGTGTGCATAGATCTTACTGCAGTTAGCTCAGATGAAGCGACCCAGATTACGTCCACAAGCAGCAGGATGACCACACCCAGCACCAGCCTCCCCTTCTGGGCACCACATACCCCCCAACTCATCCTAAACACATGTGCATAGGAGGTAAGGCATTACTCACATGTGGTTTAGTTGTATGTGTTGTAGTGTGCAGTAAACCAACACTAGTGACCAAGTAAATGACCTCACCGTGCTGGGCGCATTAGAAATGGAAAACACTGCCTCGGCCAGCCTCTCTCTCTACGCTGTAGCAGAAAGCATGCATCACTACAGAGAAGACATAAGGCAAAATTTTGCACTTGACAGACTGGATTGTTCAGAAAGAAGAAACAAAATACAAAAAGAAATGTCAAAGAATGATTTTTATAAATCAAACATGTTTAAACATAAAGAGATTTTAACCATATTAAACTACAGCATATAATACTAGAAGAACACCAGGTGCTGAACACAAGTAGATATGAGAGAGATATATGAGCGAGTAGTTTAAGTCACACTTTTTCATCTTGTTTTTTTCTAGTGATTTCTCTGGGTCTCCTATACTCAATGAGAATAGGTATTATTTTTGATAGCCTATAAAACAATGCAATAAAGAAACATTTTCTGATATGTAAACAGTCCTTTTCAAAAGGGGACTTAAGTGGGCCTTCGTGTAATTAGAGCTATTATAGCTCTAAGCCAGTAGGTCAGTGCTGAGTATATTTATATTTCTCCCCAAGAACAAAACTCACACTACCATACTATACACACTACACTACTGAAAGGCAAGGCAAGGCACTACTGTTGATGTGTACTGTTCTGTATGGCAGCTAACGTTATGCGATTTTGGACGCAGCCTCAGTGTGGAGATGGATTGTATGTCGTTTCATATACCGAGATTATGACATCCTGTCATATTGTGAAGTTATTATTGTTTATTATATAGCCATTAACTGAGAGGGACATTTCTCACATCCCTACTCACCGCCAAAATATCGCTCTATTTGACGAGGCTGAGGTCAACTTCCTATTCGCCAGCTTCTTGTGAGAATTTACCCGTTCCACCTTAAATGGTGCAGCATATTCTTAGGCTCCACTCAGGCGTCCGAATGTAGCTAACTTAACAGCGGCACCATTTAAGGAGGAACGTGAAAATTCAAACTAGACGCTGAAGAATAACAAGCTGACTTGAGCTTCGCCTTTATTCAGTTAATTCGCCAACATATGACCGTGGTTTGAACACATTTCGTTAAAATCAAATGTGCTTTAAAAATCAGGACCAGCAGTGCTCACAGAAGGCTGGGTCACCGACTGAAAGCCAGCTTATTTAGATAGTGATAGCAAGCCAAAGATACAGTATGTATCCCAAAATAGCTACATTACCTGCTTCGGTTGTCGAGGTCTTGAAATCCTTAGGCTTCATACAGTCTGTGGTTTTCATGCATTAGAAAGCCTACTTAACAGCGGCCCTTCTCTTAAAAACGGATGACAACTTGACCGTGCTGTAAATATTTACATGACTTTTACGTGCTCCGTCTCCTGCTCATGACTTCATTTATATTTTATGTATTCTGGTACTTGTAGTTTCAGTGCTTGAACGTGTCGTTTGAGTTATATGCTGAATCTTACGTAGAAACACTCATTCTCCCAGAATGCAATAGACAACGTCAGACTCAATTAAAGTTTGGCGTGACACAAATTTTCAGTCGATTTCACGTTTTCCAGACAGACTGCTGCTGTGGAGGAGGAAAAAACGAAGTTTTATAATATTTCTGTTTAGTTAAAATGTTTGCTGCACTTCATGTAAAATTAATTATTTACACTTCAGTGTTCCAGATGTTCTGCATGTTTACGAAGTAGAAAAACTTGTAGGTCCTGCCTATAAGATAATAGATAATATAAAATAGAACAAAATATTTCAAATTTGTATTACATGAAGTAGTCAACTTATTAATTATATACATTTTACTACACAAAAAATGTGTTTTGTATAAAACAATGTTTTGTAGTGTTCATGGTAAGATTTCTAGCATTTTATCTACTGTATTTATAGTAAAACGTACAGTAGAAAATACTAATTCTACAATTGAAAGGTTAAATGAAGTCGGTATTAAAGACGTGTTGGCTGAATAAGAATGCAACTCCAATTTCAGCTTGTTAAAGTAAGAAAGTGAAAGTAAATCAGAATGTAGTACATGTATATACTTTGCATTGTATGTGTGCTGTGTTGTACTATTTTCTTATATACAATGACAGAATAAGAGTAGGATACATTAAAGCTCTACATTCACATATCAAACTAAATTCTTTTGTAAAACATCAACAGAGGAAAAAAGAACAAAAACAAAAAAGAAAACTATTTAGGATTTTATTAAAACTGAAAAGCTTTTAAAAAGCAATGGATTTATACTGCGTTACATTTCAGTAACCGCTCTCTTGTAAGCCTCAGTGCGCATGCGTAGCTCGTCCCCCCAACCCCTCCTCACCGGCGGCGGCCATTTTCTCTCTGCTGTGTGCCGACCGAGTGCGGAAGTGGCTGAAAACTTAAGGGTTCCGCCTTTAGATTCGCCACTTACCTCACACTCCTGCTTTCTGTCCTCAGAAAGAGTCAGTATCAGTAACAAAACCAGCGCAGAGAGCAGAAATGGCTGGGCGGTTGCCGGCGTGCGTTGTGGACTGCGGTACAGGGTGAGTGTTTTCCACCCGTCTCTACACTGGCAGCAGCAGCTGTGGGGTGTGTGTGTGTATGTGTGTGCTCCATCAGCTATTTCAGCACAGAAATCCGCTAAATATGCCTGTTTAAGTCTGCTTTTCTTCGTCTCCCTCTTCTGACTTTGATTTGACTTTAAAATTATGCGCAGAATTCGGCTGATTGTTGAAAAATGAGGGATCTTGAGGTTGGGTGGTGGCTGTGTGTGCTTTGCTGTGAAGCCCAGATTTTGCTTTCATTGGCTAGCTGTCTGCATTTCAGAAAATGCCCCACTCCCTCTGACTCCGACCATGCACACAGGATTAAATACTGTGACTGTAGACACATGGTGCACATTGCTGTGTTAATATTACGCCAAGCTGGTCTTAAAAGTGTTAATGGATGCTAAATTCTGCAAAACTCATTCTGGTGAGCCCCGATCTGAGCATGCGCATTTCAACTTCCTAATTTTACTGACAGTCCGAGCCGCTTCCTGCTTCTCGCTTTTTGCTCCATATATGGTCGTGTTCGACGATTGAACGGGCATTTAGTAATGTTAGCTGTGTTTTATTCTGCCCTGTGGCATCGCGGTGTATTTGATTCGTGATTTTCGCATCGATTCTGTGGCTGTGTTCATAACTATCTTTGTAATGTTTCTGAAGCGGCAGCTGGGCGTCAGAACTTGGCGCTTCGTTGTGGCTGTCCAGCTCCTCACAGGAGGAACAAGGACTGTATTATACAAACCCTAAATCATATCCTCACCCCCCAGAGCACGAATAAACACGGTGTTACACAAACCAGACAATAACTTTATATGCTCAGCCTTGTAGACTCGGCACGAATTAACACTGTACTATAAAACCTTAAAGTAACCTTAATATGCTCAGCCTTATTACAGCATGAATAAACACGGTATTGCACAAACCTTAAAGCAGCCTTATATATTTAGCCTTACACATTCAGCCTCCTCACAACATGAATACATGAATACACACTATAATTTAGAAACCTGAAAGCAGCCTTATCACAGCATAAATAGACTCTGTATTATAAAAACCTTAAGCTTATATACTCCGCCTTATGTTCTCATTGACAGCATGGAGACATTTAACTTCTAGTGCTATCTTTTAACAGTAGCTGTTCAGAAAAGAAGTGTTTACCGTCACTGAGGTGACAGTTTGAGTGGTACTGTATACATCTCCTTTGAAAAGACCTGTATTTTCCCTCCCTTTTTTCCTTTTCCTCTATGCTCTTTCTCTCTGACGCACACACACACACACACACACACACACACACACACACACACACACACACACACACACACATCCCCATATGCATTTGCACAACATTAATCTTTATCTATTCTCCAGGCTCTTCGAATGGAAGCCCTCCCCACATACACTTTTTGCACATCTCAATTAGGTTTCTGAATGAAAACACCTCTTTCATTGTGTTACATCGCTTGCTGTTAAACATGGCACTGTATGCTGGACATATACTTGGTTTGGTTGAGGCTGGTGTCTCTGAAGTGTTAGCGTGTAGAGACTTGAACATTCCACACTGCATACCTTTCCCTCCGCCCTCTTGCTTTGAGCCATTACAAGCATCTGTTCTAAGCATGGATGAGGAAGAGTGGGCTGTTCTTTGGTGCAGATGTGTGTGTGTGTGTGTGTGTGTGTGTGTGTGTGTGCACGCATGCATAAGTCAAAATGAGATGTGTGAAAGCCTCACATCCTCTCTTTGACCTGCACTTCTCTGCTTAGTCTGCAGCACTGCTTTTTATAACTCATAACGCAATGGAGACATCGAACCCACATTATGTTAAGACAGCTTCTACTTCCCTCAGCAGCTCCTGTTCTCAGAGCTACAGTATGCTTCTGTTTTATTTTTCTTTTGTTATCTGGCAATACAGTTTGTAGGTGGAGCTTGGTTGTGTGTGTGACAGCCACTGGACTTGATTGTTATGGTGTGGATCTTATCTGAAGCATAGACGTTTGCCATAAAAGTATTTAGTACAGTGTCCCAAACGTACCTACACAATGCAGATGTATTTTGTATGAACATGAACATGAGCCCATATGATAGTTCTTCAGTTCTATCCTTTTTTACATGATTCAAGAGAATTGTTGTCTGACAGGTCAAGTTGTGATAACTTGAACATACCTCCCAGACCTTTTGAATGCAAATGCATTTTGATAACAGGAGAAATGTACTTCTCATATCACTTGTTTGAGATCAGCTTTTCCACATGTTCTCTTAAACTGGACTGGGAAATCAGCCAGACTGCCTTTCTGTAAGGTGTGTTTGCAGCTTGTCAGGTGTGGTTGGCTGTTTTATGCTCAGACGATTCTGTAATCACAGCTAAAATATGCCTACACACAAAAAAACTTAGTCACACTTTCAAACATGCAGAAGTCTTGAGGTTTGTTTTATAACAAACTGTTATTACCACAGCTGAGTTTGAGCTTGAGCTTGGTAATAAATCAACAAATGATCAATTGTGTCATTGGTTGTTGAATGAAATGCATTGATTTCAGTTGTCATTGCTCACTGATTAACTCAGCCTCATCACTGTCTTTAGGCCTGTGGGCAATGTGTCAATATTTTATCATTATTTTGATCATTTTTGTTATTGTGATATATAGTATGCTTTTATAAGCATATTTTATATCATAATTAGTCCTCTTTAATTGAATTTAGTGCAGCAAAGTATGTGAAATGTTGAATAATAGTTGTTGTATTTATAGTTTTTCATGGCAGTTTTTAAATGAGTCTGTTCTGTCTGTGTGTCTCAAAATCTCATGATGTCGTATTTTGTGAAAATGTCTAAGTATTGTGCTATACTACTTTCCCCACCTCTAACTGTAACCTTTCAAACTGAGCATCACATGAAGAATTTACTACCATATTCCTGTGCTTTAGGATATAGGAATTGTGGCCTGATGCCCTTTTTTCCCTATGTCCAATATTTCCCTTTCCAATATGTCAGTATTATGATAAACTACATAGTATGTCACTATATGCTATTCTGAGTGTATCTTGGATATTGTTAGTTTGTTAGTTTTATTAAGTTGGGAAGGTTTTTTTTGGTTACTAACAATATGCATGATACCCTCAGAATAGCATATATATTGGATTTAGTGTAGCGCAGTATGTGAAATGTTGAGTCCAAATCTTTGTTTCATAGATTAGTTTTTCAATGTGGCATTACTTTTTCTGTTCCAACTTATCAGATATCAGAAAAAAACAAATATTGTGACATTATCTATTTGGGGAAAACTTCTCAAAGTGTCATGACATTTTTGCTATACTGCCCACCTTTACTAGAGTCCACAATGCTGCTATCAGCATCTCATCGACAATGTGGCCAACAGCTACTCGTGGTAAATGTTAAATTGCCCAAAACAGTTTGTAGTTAATATCATTCATCCATATTAAATGGACATTAATAGAAAATAAATGGCATGGACAAGATCATGTAGGGTAATGATTTTTAATGGAGTTACATTTAATGAAGTTACACCAAAAGTTCTATACAAAGACATTTAATGATTAAATGGTTCTTCAGATTGATGGAGAATGTGTTGTATACAGTTCAATTTGGAACCTTTTTGGTAATGAATGGATGTAGCACCAAATAGGGTTCTTCTGTTGTTACAGGCTTGACAACGTAACAACGCTTTTTGGTGCTATATAGAGCCATTTTCAAATAGGTTCTATATAGAACCATACACCACACATTCTCCATCAATCTGAAGAAACATTTCATCATGCAAAGAACCATTTGAGCATAAAATGAACCCTTGAAGAATGATCTTACTTATTGAAATATTTTGAGAGTAAACACTCTCAAAATGATTCTGAACAAGAAATCTTAGGCTAAGAACACAGAAGAGTAAAAATGGAAAAGCAATTTGTTAATTATGCAGTTTGTCACATTTATAGTACAACAATAAAAAAAAAAACTTTTGTGTAGACAATATGGAGGTTATTTTTGTTTCTGTGAAAATCGGTGTTTTCCTTCACCAGATATTGAGAGCATTTTGGGTGGTTCTGGTTTATTGTTTCAAAGCTGAAATTAAAGACCCTCTGGAGTTCTGTGTTTAGTTTCATGGCTGGTAAACTGAATGAAAGTACTGGACAGTTAAATGAAAAGTGGCTCTGACAAAATTTAAGCGAACAGTATTCAAATCCTCCTCACTCCTCCAACCTCATACCAATAGCTGGTATAGAGCTGTTTTAGTATAAATTGTGAGCAGTATAATGTTATGCAGTGTAACAGTGTTAGTGTGCATTTTTGGAAAAGCTGTGTTCTGCATATGTTTGTAATCTGGTGAATGTGGCACGGAAGTTATTCTGTATTTGTGTGGGTGTGGTTGTCTGAACTGTTTAGCTCAAAGTTTTGTCTTGTCTTTCTGTGTTTCAGGTATACTAAACTTGGATATGCAGGAAACACAGAGCCTCAGTTCATCATTCCATCATGTAAGTACATCCATCTGAAACTCTGAGTCTGAATTGATTTAAAGTTTTTAATCAAAACTCTGAAATGTGCAGGGCAGTGGTTCTCCAGGATATAGAGGTGGGCAGCATGATAACTCATGATGATCGCAACATAATATGTCAGTGCTTTTTTCTGAACGTATAATGGACATCATCTGTACTAAAAGAGCATGGGTCAAATGCATATTTCAATCAAAAGACCATAACATTTATGATAGCATTTTTTAAATTAGTTAATTAATACTGTTTTGCCAGTGCATTGTGTGTCTTATTAAACTTACAAACAAACAAAAAAAGCTTTTTTACCAGTAGCAAAATGTGGACATATTGTGATACATAGCATTTATTGTGAAAGCCTCTTTGAATATCATGATAATATATGTTTACCATATTGCCCACCAGGGATGCACCAATCATAATTTTTTGGCCGATTCTGATTTCTTTACAGCCAGATTGGTCTATGGCAGATTTTTTTGGCCAGTTTTGATCTGTCTTTTTTAAAATCTGAAGCTCACGCTGTGTGGGCTAAATGAACACATGAAACATACCAGCACATTTCCAGTACTTTCATCAGCCAAGCTGGCAGTTTAATTTTTAAAATTTTAATTTGGTTCCATATTTAAATAACATGAATGAAAAACTAACTGCTAAATCAAAAGTAAGAGGCAGCTGGCTATTAAGCCCAATCGTGCATAATTATGTTACAAAGTTTTGGTACAGGTGTAACAACAACATTCAAATACAGCACAGGTGATTTGTGTTTTGGGCAAAATGTGTCAATTCTGATGCTGGCTGATTCCAATTGTGCATCCTTATTGCCCACCCCTACTCCAAGACCAGGATTAAGAGGCTCTTTGTGTTGAAGGAAATATTTCCCTTCATAAAGCTATGGACTGAACCTTTTCACATTTTCAGTCACTGCATGGAATTGTTATACTAATTAGTTTCTGAATGTATTGCAATATCTTGAGGTCTGAAAGCAACAGGGTTGAGTCTGTCTCAACCTGAGGTGAAAGAGAATTTCTGAAGTCACACTTGTTCTGGGGCTTTGTTAGTTTTGGTTTGCTAGTTTAATTCACACTGAAGTATAGTGGGCGTAAGTGCCCTCATTTCTAATCATCCTTTGCTGTTGTTCAGGCATTGCCATCAAAGAATCAGCCAAGGTGGGTGATCAAGCCCAAAGGAGGATGATGAAGGGCGTGGACGACCTTGACTTCTTCATCGGAGATGAAGCAATTGACAAGCCCACTTATGCCACCAAGGTGATTATTCAGCACACATCCACATTTCTACTGTGTGTGGAATAGTGCAGTATAACTGCACGCAGAACAACAGCATGCAGTGCTGAGCTCTGAACATAAGCACTCATTGGAATATAAATGTGACATACTTAACTCAAAGCTAAGTCATAACCTGTCTCTGTTTCTACATGAAGTGGCCGATTAGGCATGGTATCGTAGAGGACTGGGATCTAATGGAGAGGTTCATGGAGCAGGTCATCTTTAAGTATCTGAGGGCAGAGCCTGAGGACCATTACTTCCTACTGGTGAGTGATGCAGTTCTCAATTCGCACCTGTATTTATATATCTGAGTGCATACATGATGATGATGATGATGATGATGATTCTGCTACAGACCGAGCCACCTCTGAACACACCAGAGAATCGTGAATACACAGCAGAGATTATGTTTGAGTCCTTCAACGTGCCAGGATTGTACATCGCCGTGCAGGTATACACACAAAAAAGTTTCTGTTGTGGTCCAGTCATGTATGCCAGTTATTTACTGTAGTTCTGGTTTTCTTATTAGTGTGATGTGTTTCTTGTGCTTGTTTGCAGGCAGTCTTGGCTCTAGCAGCATCCTGGACCTCTCGGCAGGTTGGAGAGAGGACCCTAACTGGTACGGTCATTGACAGCGGAGATGGAGTCACCCACGTCATCCCTGTGGTGAGTCCCAAACAAATAGACTAAAATGTATGAAGGGTCAAAAAAAAAAAAAAGTACAGAATTTTATGTGGACGAACCTAATAAATGTGGGCAGTGAAACACTGAAACTATTGGTTTAGGTGAGGATTCTTGTAATTATGCATGTAATTGGTTGAGTAAGCTGTTTTGCTTTTTTTATGTTTTTTTGATGATGTCTGTTAGGCGGAAGGCTATGTGATTGGCAGCTGTATAAAGCACATCCCCATTGCAGGGAGAGACATCACCTACTTCACACAGCAGTTGTTGAGGGAGAGAGAGGTGGGCATTCCACCTGAGCAGTCCCTAGAGACTGCTAAAGCTGTCAAGGTACGTGCATGTGTGTGTGAGCATGTGTGTGTGTGTGTGTGTGTGTGTGTGTATATATATATATATATATATATAATGTATGTGTATGTGTGAGTGAGAGAGAGAGAGAGATAAAGAGAGAGTTTATTTGTGTGAACAGAGTTCAAGGTCTTGTTGAGTCTTGTTAGTTCTGGTTGGAGGCCCACTGGGAGGTAGTACGAAATGTCACTCTTGCCTTTGTCAAAATAATGATTTAATATTTATCTATGCTATGTATATCCTTGTCTCTAACATATAGCAGCTGTTGTGGCATTGTGTAAACTAGTGAAGAAATCTTGAATGAGAATGCAGAAGAAGGTTATTCATTGGCACTTATTCATTAAAGCTGCATTTTTGAATATGATCATGTAAAAATTGCGTACATCATTTTCAATTTTGTAATTCCTCAGTTTGATTTTTGGCATGTATGTATGATCAAACGTACGTCTTGTAGCAATGCGTGTACATATAAGTGTAACATTCTTTTTTTACATTGAATTTAATTAACTAGCGTAAAAATTAATTTTGTTTTTTACATTGCTAATAACAAAAATTAAAAATTGACACTAACAATTATCCACAGGTCAGTCCTTGTACTACAATGTTGGTACTTTTTTTGTTTGCTTGTTTTTTTGCACTCTATAAATAAATATTGCAACTATTTACTCTCTAGTTAAAGACATTGCTTTGTACTGCTTGTACAGTTGAACCATCTCTGAAACATCTGAATTAGGGAATATTTTATAAAAATGTACATGTGAGGGCAATTTAGGGCGTGTCCTTCACAAACGCGATATGTGAATTAACTTCACACATTGAAGCTGATTGATCAGTTGCACTCAAATCACCACTTGTTTTGACACTGTACTACAGCTTCATGAATCCGACACAAAGTAGGTCATATGTCATTCAGGGTGCTCAAACCAGCACCTGTTTTTTTTTTTTATTTTTTTTATGCAACTAAAACACAGTAATAGGGCCTTTCTTCAGATATAGAATAAAGTCTAAGTGCTTGATGAACTCTGAAGTCTGATGGTAAGGAGTGGGATGTGTGTCTTTCCTATATCCTACAGTTTTGTGTGTAATTTCTTTCCTTCTTTGCATGCAGTCGGGAGACGGTCTGAGCCTAACTTGGCTGAGCTTAGTCTCGCTCAGTTTCACATAATGAAGCTGTTTAGCATAAAGAACCTGAGTAATATTCTGGCTTCGTTGCTCAGAGATAAGCTATTTGTTCTGACATAGTCTTTCAGTGATGTGCAGGAGGGAAAATGTAGAGGATAGTCTTGAAAGTAATTCTTAAAATGCACTCAAATAATGTGTCGATGCATGCGCATTCTGTCTGCAGGAGCGTTTCAGTTACGTGTGTCCTGACCTGGTGAAGGAGTTTAATAAGTACGACACAGATGGCTCAAAATGGATAAAGCAGTACACTGGCATCAACGCCATCAGCAAGAAAGAGTTCACCATTGATGTTGGATACGAGCGCTTCCTTGGCCCAGAGATATTCTTTCACCCTGAGGTCTGTTTCTGCTGTCACACATAAACAGCATGCACAGGAAAGCAAATTCATATGTTGCAGCATCAACACAACACACGTTCTTTATGAAGCATTTCACTGTTTCTGTCTCACAGTTTGCCAATCCAGACTTCACCCAGCCAATCTCAGAAGTGGTGGATGAGGTTATCCAGAACTGTCCCATTGATGTGCGTCGTCCTCTCTATAAGGTAACACACAGAGTATTACTTTCTTTGTGCATGTTAGCACTGTGTTAACAAAGGATGTGCATTCTACTAATTTTGTATTCAAGTATCTGTAAGAGTTGATGAGTGGTTATTTGGATTTGGCCAAAATGAATGTGGGTGTTGGTTTTTTAGGTGAGCACTGGAGTTGTGCAAAAAATATCTACATGCAGAGGAATACATTTGACAGCATGCTGTATTTATTCAGCAGTAGCCAAGGGAGATGGTGTTTTTTTGTGTGTCTGATAATTAATGGCGACTGCATCTGATGAGCTGATTAGCTGCTAGAGCTAACAGCACAACGCTGGGTGCTTATGAGGACTTGTCTTCTACTACTTCTACTGTTTTCTTCTCAGTGGACGATGTGTAAACATGTTTGTCAGAGAAATATCTTTTCAACCATAACCTTGAATAAAACAAAGAAATAAATAATGCTGTTTTAATAATGTTAATTACATAATTGTTGATAAGATTTCAGCACTGGATTTCAGCAGTTATGCTACTAACTCCCCCAGCTCACTGCTGCGTTTTTTCGATCAAATGATCCACATCCCAGTGCTGGTCTGCAGCTCAGTGGTTGGAAGCCTCTGCTCTAGAGCAATTGGAAAAATGTAATATCTGTTTATTTCAGAATATTCTGTTGTGGACACAGTGCTCTTGGATTTTGTACATGATTTTGGACATTTGCCAAAGTATATAGAGCAGAGGCATGGATTTGGGTCACAAATTTGATGACTTTAGGCTTTACGTAGTAAAATCAATAAACACTAGCACTTTCACTTTAATTTCAACTCCAGTGATTTGATTTTTGGAATTGGATTGGCCTTATGACTCAAAGAATCTAGATCGGGGGTGCACAACTGGCAATTAACAGGTAAGTGTAAGCAGGTGTGTTTGAGCAGGTAAATCACCAAACTATGTTGGACTCCAGCTGTCTAGGACTGGAGCTGTGCACACTTGCTCTAAATCTTTTATAAGCCCAAAGCAGTTAGTCTCAGGCATTCTGCCCACATACCTTCTGATATATGCTATGCAGTGGCACAGCTATCCAAATCTTGCCAGGTACACTCTTGCTGACTATCTACACTTATGTGTGTAAACATGTATACACACTATTTTTTAGTGGTATAATTATGCCTGTTACAGTTGTTACATCTTAATAGTTTATTTAGAGGAGTAATTGACACAATTTTTAAACATTATGTTGGTAAATTTAATATACAATTACTTTGTTGGTGTTAAATGTTAAAGACTTGTCTTAGCACTTGCCTGTAATGACTTGGGTCTCAAGACTTGAGACTCATCTCTGATGTAGAGAGGTGGTGAATTAAAAACTGGGCTGCAATAGATTGTGCTATGCACTGAGTTATGTTTACGTGTGTGTCTCTGTGTCTCCTCTGCAGAACATTGTTCTGTCAGGAGGGTCTACCATGTTCCGCGATTTTGGCCGGCGTCTGCAGAGAGATCTGAAGAGAACTGTTGATGCTCGTTTGAAACTCAGCGAGGAGCTCAGCGGGGGAAAATTAAAGGTTTGAAAGAGGGTTCAAACATCATCTAGCCAAAGAGGAGATGAAGAGTACTCTAGCATAAATTCACGTGTGTACATTTGATTCTTCTGCAGCCGAAGCCCATTGATGTGCAGGTCATCACTCACCACATGCAGCGCTATGCCGTGTGGTTCGGAGGATCCATGCTGGCCTCAACAGTGAGTTACACGCATTACATAACCAAACAAGGCTACACTCACATTGTTTTTCTCGAGTAACGTGTCAACTTATCTTTTTATCTCCCCCGCTCTTCCCCACCATCCTAGCCTGAGTTCTACCAGGTGTGTCACACCAAGAAGGATTATGAGGAGATCGGCCCCAGCATCTGTCGCCACAACCCTGTATTTGGTGTCATGTCTTAAGAGTCCTCTGATCTGCATACACACGTTTTCACACACACATTAACACAGGATTTGCGGGGTGGGCTTGTGGTAGGGGCTGGGGAAATGGAGCGGGCAAATGGAGAGAGAGAGCTCATTTCGGTTAACACCAAACCTGTCTGCTGGATCCAGATGATGAATGGTTTGTTTATTTGTTTTTTTGTTTGTTTGTTTTTTGTTATTCCCGGTACAAGGGAAATGTGGTTACTAGACCAAAATGACTCCAGCTCTTCTCTGCCTCTCTGCTCAGTAATACATGGGAGTCTAAAAAACAAACAAAAGTGAATGAGTTTGGAAACAATAATATTGACATTCATGTTGGTGATGATGCAAAAGACTCTGCTGGCATTACTTACGTTTAAAGCAAATGGGGGATAGATGAGCAAAGTGACTCAAGTGACCAGATTCTAAAAGACGTTAACCATGCCAGTCCTCTCCCCCTGTTCCTTCCTGATGCCTCATGCATAATGGGTCAAGCAGGGGGGGGATTCAAACCAGATAAAGCAAAATAACTTTATTCTACATCTTTAATTCTTTTTGCGCTCTCAAGTTTAAAAAAGAAAATCTCTATTACCTTATGTATTTCATTTTTCTTGCCTTTGCCATCAAATTAGTTTTAAATATGTGACTGCTTTTACCTCCAATCATATCATATATTTCCACGTTCCTCAATATTAAAAAGGAAAAGCGTCTATCAATAATAGGACTATGATGAGCTTGAATGGGAATGACTATCAGACCAGTATTGCTAACTTAGTGGTCTTTTTTTTTATTTTATTGAACATCAAACTACAGCAGGTTTGGATTTGTAAATGCAATGCCTAAAACATTCCAATAAAGGCTTAAAGTGGTTTCTACAAAATTGCCTTTGTTCTTTCTTACTTAATTCTTTGTCTTTGCTCCTGCATTACGTTAGGGTTGAACGTCTATCCCAAATCTCAGGAGCTCATTGTAATTAACTCTCAATTTGGTGCGTAGTTGTAGCCCATTTGCCCATTTAAGTGTTGCAGAATGCTTTTTGTGGGTGGTTCTGACATATTTATTATCAAACGTTTTTGTCCTTCTCATTAGTCCATATGAGCTGGATCATATTTCAGCTGACCCATCGTTAGAAATGAAATCATAGTAGTCATTGTTGTTACTACTACTATCAGCCTACCAGCCTGCCTTACTTCCTGCCTTCCTTACTTACTTATTTGCTTACAGATAACCTCAGAGCCATGTTCAGTGCTGACAACAGAACCTTCTTCCTGGAAGCTCTCAGAGGCAATGTGTCTCAACAAGACAATCCTGGTACTTCCTTTACTGACCACAAGAGGTCACTCTTTCATTCCAAATGAAATTTCAGAGTTTATTCAGGAAAGTTCCATCTTAAAAGTGTAGTGGCTCCAAAATGAAAGCATTATTCACTGCAGTATGTCCATCTTGTTCCTTAACACACACAAAACCTATTAAAAGCAGTTGCTTCTATCTCAGCCTTAGTTCTATATATTTTTAAGTAATGACTGCACAGCACAATCTATTGCAATAACACTGAGATAGTAACTGTAAAAGCTTTGTGATTGTTTAGAGGAAAGTACATTTCCTAAATTGCCATTACTGTGTCTCACAGAGGCATGGCTATTGTTCAGGTTATTGCTGTCATCTTTATTTCTTTCTATTTTTTTTTTTATTTATTTCTGTTATTTACTTTAAAACCCTGGAAGGCATTTCCAAAAGCAAGATTTTCTTAGCTCAATAGCGACTGTTGCATGCGTTTTGTGCAATGTCTCATCAATCTTTTAGCACCAGCAATCCTAACTGGCTAATTGAGTCCATCATTCAGCAAGCTGCTGCACTTGTTCAGGTGTCAGACAGTCCAAGGTTTCGAACGATGCAGTTTTACGGCAAGTGATCTTGTGAATATTAATATTGCAAAGAGAAAGTTGAAGAATTGTGGTCTGCACAAAAATGGCTATTGAACATGTAGTGTCACACGTAAGTAATTGGACAGCGGCACATTTCTTCTTGGTTTGACTCCAGCAGATCAGATTTAAATCAAGCAGTTCAGCTGAAGTGCAGAACATCAACTTTAACTTAAAAGTATTTACATATAGCCATGTTGGAATCACATTCCTTTTTATACATAGTGCCCACATTCCTGGAGATCATGAGGAACTGGATAAATAGTCCCAACTGAAACTGACATATTTAGTACTTATTGGTAACTTCTGGTAGTCTGCAACCCACACATCAGCGAATGCTGAGACATTGCCCTCCCTCTGCTAAGCCTGTAATGTAACCCTGATAATTTCCTAATTGTTCTAGGGCTTTTCATTCAGTCTTGTCTTCAGGAAGAGAAATGTTTGCCCACTGGGGTTCAGGCTAGTTGACTGACTTGGTTAATCAAGACACTTCTTGGTCCAGGAAACTGTGTGTTTCTCAACGTTGAGAACCCCTTGTTCTGCACATTTTAGTATTGTCCCTGTTTCCAACACACCTGATCCAACTAATCAGCTAATTAACAAGCTTTTGCACTGTGTTTTTTAGAACTGGCATAAACACCAAAATGTGCCAGGACCAGAGGTGGGAACCTGTAGTTGTGTAGTATGTTTGCAGTCATTTGCCTGAGGCAAGTTGAATCCCAGTCCAGATTTGAGGCATTTGGTTGAATCTGAGAAGTTATGATTCCTTTGTACATGTCAGATTTCACCAGCAGTTACAAGATCAGTAAAGACAATTGAACCATTTCCGCTGGCAGCAAACTCACTGACCTCAACCACACTGAGCATACATTTCACTTACTGTTTAGCAGATGATGGGGATACTGTCATCTTTTCATCCTTGTCTGGCACTCTACGGGCTTTTTGTGTACTTTTTAGCAAACTTTAATCTGACCTTTCAGTTCTCTTTTGTGGGGAGTACTCTGAGGTCATTCAGTTGTGTTCTTCTCTTGTCTTTGATGCACCCTTGGATGCGTTTTTGAGAGTGCTCTTGATCAGGTGAAAAGTTCTTTCTTTGAAAGTCTGTTGCTGTGTTCTGTGGTCTGTTGGATCTTCTGCTGTTGATAAAACCCACCAGTGCATTCTTACTTCTTAACAGTGTACTAAATAGATGATTTTGAGATGCCTAGTATTTTGCTATGATCGATTTATTTAGATTTTCTGGCCTCACTGTGGTGTGCTTTATTGATACTGACACTCCTTTGGACCTCATGTTGAGAGACAGCTGCAACAGACTCCAGATGCAAATGCTACATCTGGAATCAGCTCCAACTAATGGTACAATAACACACAGCTGGCCAAGAAACAACATAGTCCTATGAGGGACTACGTATCAAATCGTAAACTGTCCTATGGGAGATGGGAGTATTGCAGTTCTAGAATCTTCTCTTTTGTTCTCTCAACTACTGGAGAAATCCTGCTTTAGGAAAAAGCAAGAAACAGAGACCATGTTTAACATACACTGTATGTCTAAATGTATCCAACCCCCACCTCCAATTAGTGAATTTAGCTGCTTTAAGGTGCTAACACAGCCATTCTCTGGAGTGACAGAGCTCCATCCAGAGCTCCTTTAGGATGAGTTGGAGTGGAGGTGTTGATCCAGAACTAATCATCCAACATCAGCACCTGACCTCACCAATGCTCTAGGGGCTGAATGCAATCAAATCCTCACAGCAATGTTCCAACATCCAGTGCAAGAGTCTCCAAATCCAGTTTTCAATCACTGTAAATCAAACTGTTGGCCAACTAGTGTCAAACCTACCAGTGATCACAAAATCCACAACCAGAAACTGAATTCAAGGTCTGGATTCTTAGATGATCGAGTGTAGTGGCTGTTACTACAGCAGCAAACTCCCTATTTATACCTTTGATTTCAGAAAAAAATGGGATAAGCAAAACTTCTGGACATAGTGCACATATAGATAGTTCTACCTCAGTTAGTCTAATAGATGTTACTTTCACTTTGAGTTTAAGTCTTTCTTTGATTGAGGTACCATAAAATACACTGCTGGGTGCAGCAAGTCCTGATCGAAGTTTTAACCTCCTTCTGTCGTTTAGCCCAGACTCTCTGATGGCTGCATGCTGACAGCTGTCTCGAGATGTGATGGAGCGAGTGACTCTGCACTTTTCATGACGTTTGTGCTGACCCGACCCTTTCACAGCAGCTGAGCTGTGCGTCCGGCAGGCCACAGATGGAGTTGACCTGTGCACCAGCCGGACAAACGGTTGCGTGAAGGTCCTTTGAAAGGTATCTGCAGGTTGCTTGAGAGACAGGATGGGATGAGAGCGAGATATAGAGCGAGGGATAAAGGTATGGTATAATGGAAGGAGACAGTCTCCCATCTCGGAGGAGTTATCAGACAAACAGACAGAGATAAAGGGGAGAACAGGAGGAAGATGGAAAGAGAGAAAGAGAGACAGAGGAGCGATAGGGAGACTGATAAAGAAGGTGAGCAGATTGTGAAGTGCCTCTATCTGCTCCAGGGTTATTTTTATTTTTTCGTTATAATAATTTTATTTTTTTTTAATGCAGTCTTGACTTTTCTTTCCTTGAGGACTCTTGGTTCCAAATCTCTGCTCACTTTCGTTGTCTGGGAGAGACGGCGCTTGAGACAAAAAATTCTTTTATCCATTTTTTACATTTCTATTTCACTGTACTTGGAAATGCGGTTACACAAGCGCACCTCCGCCCACTCACTCACTCACTCTCTCAGACACATCTCTAAACTCTATTCAATCGTTCTCCTCATCTATCTCAATGACTGTCTCACACACACACACACACACACACACACACACACACACACACACACACACACACACACACACACACACTTTCCTTTACAGTTTTCCTCCTCCATACACACGTATAGAATGAGCCTGTCTCTCTCTCTTTCTCCGCACTATCTCTCCTGCAGTGAGCAGGAAAGGAGGACAAAGAGGCTATTATCAAAGCGCCGGTGGTGGTCAGCTCTGCCGTGGAGGCCGAGAAGAGTGCGACAGAGAGTTATATTGGAGGAGCTCCTCTCTAGACTGACTCAAAGCCACACAGACAGTTTTTATCTTACTGCTTCCTATCAGTGAGCGCTCATGGGAACAATAGTTCAAGATGGTTTCAGTTTATGAAGCTACCACAACAAATACTGGTGATAGTTTCTATAATTGTCTATGATGGAAGTTTGAAATAACTAAAGTTTGGGTGGATGATCATGCCTAAACCTCCACCTCCTCCCAATCTAGCATCCCACAAATTTCCATCTCTACCTTCCATTTCAATTGATGAAGTTTTCGCACCTCCCCACTGCCCCATCTCCCCCCTGTTCCTCAGTTCTCTCTCAGTCCTGCCTCTGCTCATCAACAGGGGGTCTGGCCTTTTTTCAAAAGCAGAAACTGCTCAAAAGTTCTCAGAGTTCTCTCCAATCTGGTCATTTCTCATACCACAACTTTATTCTGAAGGTATGATCCAAGCTAGTTTATTAGGTACACCTACCTTGTATCTACATTCATTGGCCATTTTCTCAGGTAGCCTACCATACACAATAGGTGCTCTTTGTAAGCACACAATAACTGATTGTAGCCAACTGTTGCTGCACAGTTTGTCCACCTCCCTCTCCTCCATTCATCAATGAAAAAAAGGCCCACCATAGAACCACTGCTGCTCTCAGCACAGCAGTAACACCACCGTGCTGGTGGTATTGTGGTGCTATGAGCAGCAGCGCTGCTGGAATTTTTACATATTTTTCAATGTAAAGTCGCTGCTGAGTTGATAATGGTCCACCAACCAAAAATATCCAGCCAGCAGCGTCCTGTGGTCAGAGAATGACTAATAACGCAAACTGTGCATGAAAAAGATGAGGTATTGTCTCTCAGCAATGTAGCTCTGTCTAATAGAGATACCAGTAAGTGTTTGAGAACTCGATGCCACTGAGCCTAATGCACTCGTACCAGCTCCACACAGACTGCCATGCCACATGTCATTGTTTATCCTGTGCTGAGAATGATTCACCACCCAAATAATATCAGTTCAGTGGTTTATTTCCATTCATGGAAAAGGTAGTGTGTCAGCAATACATGGGCTACAGTACTTAACTGTAAACTAGCAAAGTGCACCCACAATCAGTGGCCACTGTATTAGGCACACGTATCTACCCTCATTGGCCATTTTATCAGGTTCAGCACGTAGATGCACTTTCAATTTCTATAATTACAGATTGTAGTTCATCTGCGTAATCTGTTAGCCCCACTTTATCACCACCACAGGACCATCACAGAGCAGGTATTATTTGTGTAGTGGATCATTCTCAGCACTGCAGAGACACTGATGTGGTGGTGGGTGTGTGCTGCACAGTGGATCTCACACAGCAGTGCTGCTGGGCTTTTTTATACTGTCATTTTCAGTGTCACTGCTGGGCTGAGAATAGTCTACCAAACCAAAAACCAACCAACAGCATCCTGTGGTGAGAAACTGACTGCTGATGAAGGACTAGAGGATGACTGATACAAACTGTGCAGCAACAGATGAGTCAGATGTCTCTAACCAACAAGATAGGTGTGTCTAATAGAGTGGACAGTGAGTGGACTCCAGCAGCACTGCTGTGTGACTCCTTTGTCAATTAGTTAAAAGGGCAGCTAACTGTAGATAGATCCAAGCACTCATCTGGGATCTTTTACCACCATCTGATGTTTGTACAGAGACAAATCAGCTAATTTTGTCCCCAAAATGAAGATGCAGCTTCAGACATCTGATCGTCTCAGAGTGCTCTGTTTTTAAATGATTAAATAATGTTTAATTTATTTCCCCTCGCTTTCTCCCAACTCTTGCACAAGAGCACCATAAGCCTGGGAGGGTGAAAGCCTCCCTGTGCAAACACCAACTGACTTTTACATCACATAGCAAAGGGGAGGAGAAGAATCCATTCCAATGAGACTGCAAAGCCCCAGCCATTTGGCACATGGCACCACTGAGATTCGAACCTTAATCGGAGCTGAAGGATGCTTCTCTGCTCTATAAAACCATGCTTTTACTGCTTGTGCCCTCAGGGATATGAAGACCTGTTCTTGATATCAAAGAGAAACACAAGCAGAGAGTTGCTGCCTGGCTGAATCATTTTTTTCTTTCCTTTCCTTTTTTTTTGAGAACATAGCCACAGCTTTCACAGAAGCAGCCATAGAATGAAACGGCGCGTGGGAGAGTGTAGGTGGATGCGTCTGTATGTGTGTGTGTGCGACGTGACTGTATTCTGCTCCAGGCTTATTGCAGTGGAGACTTTAGGTGCATTGGAATTGCACTAATGGAGGAGTAGCATATTAGCTTCCTTACCATTGTGTGTGCTAAAGCTGCGTGTGAGCGTTCTGTGGGCGGTTGAGGGAGAGTGTGCGTGTGTGTATGTGTGTGTGTTGTCTCTGAAGTAAAGCAGAAGTGGGTTTCTTGTGTTATCGAATCCCACTGATCATCATTTCATATTCTTATTCATATTCACAGTGTGTCTGTACTATCAGAAGCAGTGGAGCGGATAAAAAGAAAAGAGAAGGAGGAGGGAGAGAGAGAGGGATAGTGGCAGGAGAGGGGTGAAGAAGGGAATACTGTAAAAGGAGAAGTGTTGGGGGCAGGAGGAGTGCATTAGAGTGAGCTCCTATAATGCAATGCTAAGGCAGCGGGTGAAAACATGTCGACATTACTTACTGCCAGATAAGTGTGCTGTCAGTTTGAGGCTGGAGGAGTGGTGTGAGCTCTTGTGGTCTGGTGTTTTCAAATGAAGGCGAAAAGCAGGCTGTCAGGGGCAAAGCTGCTGCAAACCACTAGAGGAGCCATGACTGGAAACAGCTGCTGTCATTGTAATAATGGCATTAACATCTCTGCAGGCCTCTAAAGGTGGTGCAGAGAGTTTAAGTCTGTCTCTCTCGATCTCTGTCACTCCTTGTGTGTGTGTGTGTGCGTGTGTGTGTGTGTGTGTGTGTGTGTGTGTATCTTTGTGTGTTTGTTTTCATACATTTTCAGGACAAATATGTTCTCAATTGGTTGGGAAGCCAGATAAAGATCTGATCTTTTGTTTTTATTTTTGTTTTTACAAGAGCTACAGGACAGATTTCTTTTTGGTTACTCAGGTTAAAGTAGGCTTAGAAGAGTCCATTACATATTATCATGTTGTATATCATCATAGTTGGAACAAAATCTTGTAACTCTCGTAATCTTTGTCAATTCTTATTACATATCACGATAGTCCTAAGAAAATCTCATACCTTTTCTCACAGCTTTTATTTTTTATATCAATTTTTTATGCAACCTTTGACACTGTGTGAGCATGTGATGACAAATAAACCAGCAGCAATGGTCCAAAATGACTTGGAATGAAATCTTTTTACATTAACTTACATTCAGAAATACAGGTTTTTTCCTTTACCTGCAAAGCATTTTGCAGATGAGGCTTTGTTACAACAGAATATGATACATGTAGCTGCATGTATACAATACATATGGGACATATAATTGCAAACAGGTGCTTACATATATTGTCACTATCTGAACAAATCCTCTCCAAAATGGTAACTTTACAAGAGAAGAAAAAATATGTTTTAATGGAAACTTTCATTCCAAGTGAAACAAAATGGAGATCTTATTCCAAGTAATTTTGGATCATTTCTTTTGGTCCATTTATGATTAGATTATAACACAATATGAAGTGCAGCTGTCACTTTTAACTGAAAAAAGTGACAAAAATGGAGATACATACAGGTATCATTGCTGTTTTTTCCTAACAGTGTCAAGGTATAATGCATATGAGACATATCATTATTACATTGGTATTTACATATATGTATAATATTTAATATGTAATTATTACATTGGTATTTACATATATGTATAATACAGATGAGACATATAATTATTACACACACACACACATATATATATATATATATATATATATATATATATATATATATATTATGGCAAGCCAAACAGGAAATAAATAATGAACATTGATATATACATATGGAATGAACATTGATATATATACAATGAACTTTGATATATATTGAATGAAAGTCACTGTCGAAGGGTTGAGGATGGCCAAGAAAAACTGTACATCAATAAATGGGCATTAACAAACTCCAGGTGGAGCTTAAAGGAAGGGAATTCGGATAAGGTGACCAGTATCTATACACATTGATCCTGTGGACAGAGTGACCTGAGAGTGGCTGATATATGATGTGAAGAAACAGAGGGGTGGAGTTTCAATATATACATAATTTGACATGGTGCAGAAGAAGAGTCAGATGAGGCCATAACTTCTGTTTGAAAAATGCTCTTTTACTGAGAGCAAGGGAAAACAGTGCCACTTGAAAAGCAGCTGAAAATTGAGGTAGGTCACTCCTAGCCCTGCTCTTTCTTCTGAGGGTCACCAAACACAAACACACTCTCCCTAACTCTGAGCTTTTATGAATTTTTATGAATTATATTATTTTATATATATTCATTTTTTCATCTCAATGTGCAATCCATGTACATCAAGGTTCATTCAATATATATAAATTTTCATTCAATATATATCAAAGTTCTTTCCATATATATCAAAGTTCATTCAATATATATCAATGTTCATTCCATATATATCAATGTTCATTCCATATATATCTCAGTAGAACAAAGATTGATATATATGGAACGAACATTGATATATATGGAATGAACTTTGATATATATACAATGAACTTTTATATATATTGAATGAACTTTGATATATATGGAATGAACTTTGATATTTATTGAATGAAAATTTATATATATTGAATGAACATTGATGTACATGGATCGAACATTGAGATGAAAAAATGAATAATATAATAAAATGTTTTGTTTAGACAGAGAGGGACTTTTGGGGTTGTGTGTGTTGTAGCCTTGCACAAACAGACTGTTTACATTGTTATTTAAATGTTGCTATATTGTTGTTCTTCAGTTACAGTGTGTGCATGTGTTTACTCTGTTATTTTGTGTCCAGCTCAGAGTTAGGGAGAGTGTGTTTGTGTTTGGTGACCCTCAGAAGAAAGAGTAGGGCTAGGAGTGACCTACCTTAATTTTCAGTTGCTTTTCAAGTGGCACTGTTTTCCCTTGCTCTCAATAAAAGAGCAATTTTCAAACAGAAATTATGGCCTCATCTGACTCTTCTTCTGCACCATGTCAAATTATGTATATATTGAAACTCCACCCATCTGTGTCTTCACATCATATATCATTCTATCATTCCATGTATATCAAAATTCATTGTATATATATCAAAGTTCATTCCATATATATCAAAGTTCATTGTATATATATCAAAGTTCATTCCATATATATCAAAATTCATTGTATATATATCAAAGTTCATTCCATATATATCAATGTTCATTGTATATATATCAAAATTCATTGTATATATATCAAAGTTCATTGTATATATATCAAAGTTCATTCCATATATATCAATGTTCATTGTATATATATCAAAGTTCATTGTATATATATCAATGTTCATTCCATATATATCAATGTTCATTAAATATTTCCTGTTTGGCTTGCCATAATATATATATATATATATATATATATATATATATATATATATATAAAGGAACATAAAGGAACTTACATACACCGATCAGCCATAGAATTAAAACCATCTCCTTGTTTCTACACTCACTGTCCATTTTATCAGCTCCACTCACCATATATAGGTGCATGTTGTATATCCACAATTACAGACTTCCATCTGTTTCTCTGCATAATTTGTTGACCTGTTGTTTCACCCTGTTCTTCAGTGGTCAGGAACCCCATAAGACCCCCACAGAGCAGAAATTATTCGTGTGCTGGATCATTGTCAGCACTGCAGTGACACTGATGTGGTGGTGGTGAGTCAGTTTGTGTTGCTCTGGAATTAGTGGATCAGACACAGCAGTGCTGCTGGAGTTTTAAACACTGTGTCCATTCACTGTACACTTTATTAGACATTCCTGCCTTGTTGTTTTACATTGTAGATGTAAAGTCACAGAAAATAGCTCATCTGCTGCTGCACAGTTTGTGTTAGTCATCCTCTAGTCCTCCATCAGTGGTCACAGGACGCTGACCACAGGACACTGTTGGCTGGATAGTTTTGTTTGGTGGACTATTCTCAGTCCAGCAGTGACACTGAGGTGTTTAAAAACTCCAGCAGCACTGCTGTGTCTGATCCACTCAGACCAGCGCAACACACATTAACCCACCACCACCACATCAGTGTCACTGCAGTGCTGACAATGATCCTCCACCCAAATAGTACCTGCTCTATGATGGTCCTGTGGTGGTCCTAAACATTAAAGAAGGGTGAACGGGGACTAATAACGTATACAGAGAAATAGATGGTAAGTGTGGAACTACAGAGTGCTCCTATATGATAAGTAGAACTGATTATATGCACAATATGTATAGATACAGGGAGACGGTTTTAGTGAAGTGGCTGGTTGGTGTATAAAAACAATAAATATGGGACATATGCATGATTAAGTTTCCTGACATCGTATAAAAATGAGTGTGGGTAGTGTGTGTGTGTGTGTGTGTGTGTGTGTGTGTATGCATGCCTCTCTATATCTGCACCAAAGTAAAAACTGATTGTGCTCATTTTTCAGACTGACTATGAGCTGTAGTGTTATCAGCAGTACAGTCCTGAATCACTAATAGAGCAACTACTCTCTTTTAGTGTGTGTATCATTGTACATATAAATACATGAACATATGTATATGTGTGAGTGTAAATGAGCAGACCACACAAAATTACAACATGTATATGTGTGTATGTGTGTGTATTTGTGGTGTGTTTGGGTGAATGTGTGCTCCACTCCTATGAATAATGTAGTCCTGGCAGCTAAAGAGTGATAGATGAGAGGCTTCTGCTGTGAGTACATTTCTCTCTCTCTCTCTCTCTCTCTCTCTCTCTCTCTCTCTCTCTATCTTATTCTCTCACATGCGCACACACACACACACACACACACTTTTTTCTCTCCTCCCCCCCCCCTTTCTCTCTCTCTCTCTCTCTCTCTCTCTCTCTCTCTCTCTGTCACACACACAAACACACACACACTTTTTCTCTCATCTCTCTCTCTCTCTCTCTCTAGTGATAGCTCATGATAAGTGACACTAATAATAAAAATCTGGGCATTTATCTTTCAGAAAGCAGGAGAGTTTAATCCACAATTCAAACATAATCTACTGGATTCTACCCCGCTTTCCCATGTAACGTGACATTTTTTAATTATATTCCACAGCCAGATCCTTCTTTGTCATGTTAGAGTAGGGGGAATGAAGCTCTATGGCCGTTCCACAGTTCTTCATTTCAGAAATGTTTGCTGGAGACCACACAAACAAGCAGTTTTGCGGTGTAACATGACATCTCACAGCCCTCTGGAGAAGGCTCATGTGGGAGTAGAATCTTGCTTACATTGTGTGACCACCTACGCCAACTCAAATAAAGGATGCTGAAAGTACTTTATATGGTTTTCTATATTTTACCGTATAGCCCTGCCTGTATGATCCAAATCATGTTAGCTTTTCATGCTTTATTTCTGTCTGTTACTGTATTAATCAAGTTTTATTTGCCTTGTTGCTTCTAGAGAAGAAACATTCATCTGTGTGAGGTCTCTGTACTCTTAAACAATAAAGGTTACTAGGTGTATGGTTCGAAAAACTAAATTTAAATAAAAAAAATAGCATAGGACCTGTACCTTATGTTTAAATGTTAAATACTGTTAAATACATCTTATATACAAAAGTGTCCTTTAACAAGACATCCATTCAAATGTTCTTTAGGAAATCAAATTCAAGTTTTTCTGTGGCATCGCTCCAAAGAACATGCTTGACGTCATAACAATAAAACCATTTTAGGTGCTATATAGAACCCTTTTCAAAAAGGTTCTATATAGAACCACCAACAGCACATTCTCCATCAATCTAAAGAACGCTTTAATCACGCATAGGGTCTTTGAGTGTTTATGGTTCTATATAGAACCATTTTCATTACTAAAGAACCCTTGAAGAACCATCTTTTTAAGTGTTTAGACTACATATTCTTTCAATGGAGAGTCTCCAATCCAGAACACGCTGTAGTCCAAAGTTACACTTAATCCCTGTCTGGCAAACAAACCCCATATTGTTACAGCTTGTGTAATCTTTATAGAAAGCATTGCCAGTGAAGTGAGACTCTCTGGAACTGCAGCTGCATCAGGAGCCTAGGGTCACTATGCCCACTGCCAAGTGTCAGCTAGAGGGATATTAAGCCCCCCAGCACTGGGCTGTGAAGTAGTAGGATAGCATTCTCTGGAGTGATGGAGCTCTGTCTGATGCCCCTGGGATGAAATGGAGTGCCATATATGATCCAGAACATCCAGCTTATCCCACATCAGTACCTGACCTCACTAACGCTCTTGTGGCTGAATGCAATCAAATCCTCTCAGCAATGTTCCAAGATCTAGTGTAAAGCCATCCCAGAAGAGTAGAGAAAAAAAGGGGGACAAACTCCATATTAACTCCCTTGATTTCAGAACAAACACTGGAGAACAGGTGCCTACAAACCTTTGGACGTATAGTGTATAATAAAAATAATTAAAAAATCATAATCTTCATTTTCTCCTCAGGTACAAGATTGGATTTGTGCATACCAAGTTCCACTAAAGGAGGCAATGAGTTCAGCTGAAAACGTTCCCTTTTAGGTTCAGCTAAAGGCTGTCTTAAATGAAAGCAGTTAGCTCACTGGCTAATGAATCCAGCTCTGTAGTGTACCCCTGTGGGCTGTGAAGAGAACGTTTATGTGTTGTGTTGCGTTAAATGTTCTCTCAGCAGTGTAGGGAGCCTGCTATGACTCACATCATCACACTGCTCTACTCTCAGCAGATGATCCAAGGCTGTTTGTCTGTCCGTCTGAGGCTCCTTTAAGCTGCTCTCTAATGTGCACAGCGCAAGGCTGAAGCAAAGAGCTCTTGTATACTTATGGTCTCAAGTTGTGCGTATTTGTTTGTGTGTGTCTGGCACGGCTGTGGGGGGTTATCTGTGACGACACCTGCGGCTCTTGTGCAGGATGGCCTGGTTGTCCTGTGAGGTATTTAAATATTAAGAGCCTCCTGTTGATAGGCCTGTTTTATCAGAGGAGAACAGATATCAGCCTCAGGAACACACACAGTCACAGGTGATATGATACTCAAACGGTAGGATCAGAGAGGAGGAGTTATGGGTGGATAGTGTGACATGTCCATGTGTGAGGGGTATGAGGCCCACTTACTCTAGTTTCTGTAACCTGTCTCACTCACACTTACTACAATAGCCTGACTGCAGTGTCTTCTGTTCAGTGCTTGGGTAGATTCTGGACAGTCAGAGATATTTGTTATGGTATTGTTAAAGTAATGCCGAACACCTGATTTTGTTACATTTAAAGATGACATAGTTTTATTTTTTTCTTTCTAATTGTCATCCTTTTTTATTAAAACTATTAAGATTAATGAGCTATTTGTGATCTATACTCTCGTGAAAAAAATAGTAAAACATTAAACTTTTAATAGACGTAGCAACGAATCATTGCAAAAAAGGGAAAGTAACTTATACGGGATAGCTTTTCCATTTGATTTCTTTTAATTCTGAAGTCTTATGGGTTCTATTGTAACCAAAATATAAAAAAATATTCATTCACTGTGCAAATATGTGCAATATTAGACTATTTGAAGGAATTGTAATTGTAATAAAATACTCATACATGGCAAATGTAACAAATTAATCTTAAAAAAATATATAATCAAACCACTTTATTAATACGTATTAAAATATAACCAAAGTAACAACAACAATAACAACAACAACAACAACAACAACAACAACAATAATAATAATAATAATAATAATAATAATAATAATAAAGAAGCATTAATTCTAGTACAGAAATTTAACACAAACCACTATGCAAAATGAATTAAGCATTAGGACAAATGCAACAGGGGTGGAAAGAAAATACTTAAGTATAAGATGTATTTAACAGTATTTAACATTTAAACATAAGGTACAGGTCCTATGCTATTTTTTTTATTTAAATTTAGTTTTTCGAACCATACACCTAGTAACCTTTATTGTTTAAGAGTACAGAGACCTCACACAGATGAATGTTTCTTCTCTAGAAGCAACAAGGCAAGATATCACATGAGAAAAGAAATGTTACAGTCCTGAAACTGATCACAGTCTGCTCTGCTAGTGCACATTTACATGTCTCTCTGTGTTAACTGAGAGAGAGAGAGAGAGAGAGAGAGAGAGAGAGAGAGAGAAAGAGAGAGTCTGGCTGTATTCTGTGATGAACTGACAAAACACGATCTCTAATGATTTAGTATCACCTGTAAGGTGAGATCAAAGAGTGAGGGTATCTTTGAATTTATAAGTGGGTTACACTCCATATGCAACAACTTTAATGTTTTTTCTCCAATCACACCAACCGATGATCTGAATATTACAGCGCAACACTTCTAAATTCTGTTCAAGTGACCGTCTGATGTTTCTTTCTCATGTGAGGTGATATTTATTTTGTCTGTGTACAATGTGCGCAAGACGTACGTCATGTTAGTATACCTGCTCATTCGTCCCACCCACAGTCTGATCAGATTACTGTTTAGGCCAAAAAAAGGAGAAAATGAACAGTAAATTTGAGTGCAATGGAAGTATTGTCCAGAGTTTATGGTGTATATATTAGACTAGATTTCCTGTACCACGGCCTTATATGGCCTTATACCTCCACAACTGTGACAAAATTATATTATACAGGTATACCATATCTGTTGACATCTGTTAACTTGGGCTGTTGAAGTTATCAAAATAATAATGCATTGACACCTTAAGATTCCAGGTTTATTACATAATAAGGCTTATTATTCAATAACTACAGGGACTTCAGTGCAAAATAATGGAGCTTTTCTTAAGTTATACAAGTGTGTAATAAAACTTTGGGCGGGCCATGGTTTGGTAAGGGGTTAACACAATCTCAGTTTAATGCAGTAAAAACAATTAGTGCCATTAACGCAGGTTCTTTTTGACCCTATGAATCCTTTGATTGACTGTATGATTCATAGGGCCAAAAAGAACCAGGATTAATGACACTAATTATTTTTTTTTATGTGTTAAGGTGAGACAGAGTAACTGCATTATTATTGTGTTAACTTTGATGGCCCTAGTTAACACAGGAGTCAACGGGTATGATGTAACCATATAATATGATTTTGTAGTTCAAGCTGCATGTTAAATGCGTGCCGCTCTAGCCTTCAATGAATCTTGATTATATTAGAAGTCCCTCTGTGCTCTTTGAGTCAGTGAATGATGGAGAGAGGCCTCTTGGATGGGATATTTCATTTCTTAAATTTGCCAGATGGCTCGCTCAACAAAATAAAACTGTGTGTAGTTTAGTTATCGCCGGAGTACATCCAGCCTACGATAGCACATGCAAGCCAAGCACACATCTAACACCAACAGCGTGTTAGCCCTGGTGATATACGACAGACCACACTCAACAGTGTTCGACGGAAAACCATGAAATGAACAATGGACAATGAAACCAACCTACAGCAAATTAACAGGAAAGCACACAGGCCGATTTACATAGCAGTGGATGAAGGTCTGTGTGACATACTTTGGATCCGACGACTCAACTGATGAGTTGCCCTCAAGAGCCACAGATGCCACTAGGTATATAATACAGAGAGGGCAAAAAAAAAGCTAAGGAGTTGGAGATAACAGCATCTTGGGGTTACAGCCCATTATATTGATGAACAGTGGAAACTGAATTCACATGATTTAGCAATACATGGACACTAACGTATGAGACTACATGTTTTAAATTCGTTATTTATTTTACAATCTAAGCCCAATTTTGTGTTTTCTGTGTTCCATATTGTGCAGCCCTAGTGTATGAGTGAATAAAACTCCCTCACAATTGAAGTTTTTAAAAAATTTCTCTTACATGAACCAGTTACATGAACTTCTTCAGTAAATTTGTATGAAGCATATTGTGTCCACTTAAATACCTTTCACTGGGGTAAAAATTCAACCAGAATGAAAAATAAATTTGTGATTAATCGCAACTACACAAATTCAAGTGATTATTATTTTTTTTTAATCTCTTGACAGCCCCAGTGTTAACTGAAGTAGCTAATAACAGCTAACAGGCACTTACCAGGCAATAAAAACATAAAACATATGCTTGAAAGTTTAATTAGTAGTTGCAGCTAACGGCTGGTTCCTCAGAGTGGAGGCTGAGTTTCTTTAGTTCATTTGAAAACAATTGAAGATGACAGTTAGGATAAAGTTCCTTACTGTGTATGCTGGTAATGCTCTTTTCTTACTTTCTGTACTAACCTTGAGGTCTCTGAACTCATCAGGGCTGAAGTGTTCTAGTGGCTGGGAGCTGCTCTGTTTGGACTGGCTTTCAGAACTGCATCTTTGAAGTGGAACTGGGCTTTCCTCTAATTGGTTTATGAGCTAAAATACATTTATTCTTACCCTGTAATAGTTGTTAAAAATTAGTAGTAGTGAAGAAAAAGTATTACAAATGAACTTATGAACTGGAATATAATGAAGCTGTAATATTTCTGTAATATTTCAAGCTCAATTTTAATCAGATGTGTTAATATTTTCCATATATAGAATTAAATGTTGTTCATATATAGCATATTAATGTTCAAGCTTACAAACTAGTGTTATTTGAAGTGTGTGTTTTTCCAGTCACGGAGGATGCAGGCAGGAGTGGGCAGGGGGGAGAACTGGGTAATGGAAGATATAAAAGAAACAGGTGTCAAGGTTGTGCAGCTGTACAGAGATGTGGGCAGGGTCAGAGGACATGCAGCCACTGATGCAGAGAGACACCAGGCCAGGGTGGACAGACGTCTACAAAAGCAGGACAGGAGGTACTAACGATTTCATAGAAGCTTGCACAACCCGTGATATTGCAAGAAAAAGGACAGAAAAGAAAGAGAGAATGTGGTGTACTGCACTGATTGCCATCAGCAGAGGTTGGGCGAATGTTCTAAACCAACAGTAAACAATTCTCCTATTTAAATGAAATAATGACTCAAGTACAAGTAAATGTAGCCTTGATGACAAGAGAGTTAAAAAAAGAATCAGGATAAAAAACTAAAGTACTCAGGGAAACTGGAGTACATCCAGCATCTATCAGCATTGGAACTGAAGTTTTTTGGGTGCTGTTCATCTCATTTTGGGATCCTTTTGGTCTAAAATAAAATGCTAAAGCTGGAAAGTGAAAAGTGTGAGCAAAATCAAAACAGCCCAGGAGCTGAACCAATGGAGCAGAATGAAAATAAACCCTAAAAGGAGAATTAACAAAGTCAAAATAGAAATTGAGTACAAAGTACATTACTTTCCTTGTAAGTGAGATTGAGCACACTTGAGTAAGAGTAAAAGTATTATAATTTGAAAATACTTAAATAATACATAACAATAACATGTAAGAACACATAACAGAACATTGAACAGAGCGTTGAATATTTCTACTCACTCTGGGTTAAAAAGCCAACTCGTAATTGTTATGAAAGTTAAAGCCAGAAGGGAATTCTTTACACTGTGAGCTGAGAAACAATGTGTGTGAATGCATGAAGTGCAAAATTATGCTTTGTGTCTATCTTTGACACTTTCTGTGAGGGTCATGCTAGAAACAGTGCAAGACTCAATGTTCCTGCTATATTGTGGAATCTAGTTTGAAATCAGAAAAGATGATATATAATTAAAACAGCTGTATTTTGAGTTCTAGTGGGAGCACTGCACTAGTACAAACTTAAAAAGGTTCTAGAATCTGACTGTGTTTAGGGTGAGTGTGTTTCTGATTGAGCGTTTAGAGTGAGTGTGTTTCTGACTGAGTGTTTAGAGTTATTGTGTTTCTGACTGAGTGTTTAGCGTGTGTGTGTTTCTGACTGTTTAGCATGAGTGTTTTTCTGACAGTGTATAGAGTGAGCGTGTTTCTGAGTGTTTAAAGTGATTATGTTTCTGACTGAGAGTTTAGAGTTAGTGTGTTTCTGTTTAGCGTTAGTGTTGTTCTGACTGAGTGTTTAGAGTGAGAATGTTTCTGAGTGTTTAGAGTGAGAATGTTTCTGAGTGTTTAGAGTGAGAATGTTTCTGAGTGTTTAGAGTGATTGTGTTTCTGACTGAGTGTTTAGAGTGTGTGTGTGTCTGAGTGTTTAGAGTGAGTGTTTTTCTGACTGAGTGTTTAGAGTAAGTGTGTGTCTGAGTGTTTAGAGTGAGTGTTTTTCTGACTGAGTGTTTAGAGTAAGTGTGTGTCTGAGTGTTTAGAGTGATTATGTTTCTGACTGAGTGTTGAGTGTGTGTTTGACTTTAGCGTGAGTGTTTTTCTGACTGAGTGTTTAGAGTGAGTGTTTCTGAGTGTTTAGCGTGAGTGTTTTTCTGACTGAGTGTTTAGAGTGTTTTTCTGAGTGCTTAGAGTGAGTGTTTTTCTGAGTGTTTAGAGTTAGCATGTTTCTGAGTGTTTAAAGAAAGCACATGTGTTTCTCTGACTGAGTGTTGAGTGTTTGTGTGTTTCTCTGACTGAGTGTTGTGTGTGTGTTTCTCTGACTGAGTGTTGAGTATTTGTGTGTTTCTCTGAGTGTTGTGTGTGTGTTTCTCTGACTGAGTGTTGAGTGTGTGTGTGTTTCTCTGACTGAGTGTTGTGTGTGTGTTTCTCTGAGTGTTGAGTGTGTGTGTTTCTCTGACTGAGTGTTGTGTGTGTGTGTTTCTCTGACTGAGTGTTGAGTGTGTGTGTTTCTCTGAGTGTTGTGTGTGTGTTTCTCTGACTGAGTGTTGTGTGTGTGTTTCTCTGACTGAGTGTTGAGTGTGTGTGTTTCTCTGAGTGTTGTGTGTGTGTTTCTCTGACTGAGTGTTGTGTGTGTGTTTCTCTGACTGAGTGTTGTGTGTGTGTTTCTCTGACTGAGTGTTGAGTGTGTGTTTCTCTGAGTGTTGAGTGTGTGTTTCTCTGACTGAGTGTTGTGTGTGTGTTTCTCTGACTGAGTGTTGAGTGTGTGTTTCTCTGACTGAGTGTTGTGTGTGTGTTTCTCTGACTGAGTGTTGAGTGTGTGTTTCTCTGACTGAGTGTTGTGTGTGTGTTTCTCTGACTGAGTGTTGAGTGTGTGTTTCTCTGAGTGTTGTGTGTGTGTTTCTCTGACTGAGTGTTGAGTGTGTGTTTCTCTGACTGAGTGTTGAGTGTGTGTTTCTCTGAGTGTCGTGTGTGTGTTTCTCTGACTGAGTGTTGAGTGTGTGTTTCTCTGAGTGTCGTGTGTGTGTTTCTCTGACTGAGTGTTGAGTGTGTGTGTTTCTCTGAGTGTTGTGTGTGTGTATTTCTCTGACTGAGTATTTAGACTGAGTGGTGTATTTCTGAGAGTTTAGAGTTAGTGTGTGTGTGTGTGTTTTTCTGACTGTTTAGAGTGAGTGTATGTTTCCCTGACTGAGTGTTGAGTGTGTGTGTGTGTTTCTCTGACTGACTGTTGAGTGTGTGTGTGTGAGTGTGTGTGTGTGTGTCTTTCTCTGATTGAGAGTTGAGAGTTTAGAGTTAGTGTGTGTGTTTCTCTGACTGTTTAGAGTGAGTGTATGTTTCCCTGACTGAGTGTTGAATGTGAGTTTGTGTGTTTCTCTGACTGAATGTTTAATGTGTGAGTTGTGTGTTTCTGTGACTGAGTGTTGAATGTGTGCGTTCCTATGACTGAGTGTTGAGTGTGAGTTTTTGGGAGAGTGTGTGTTTTGCGTGTGAGTTTGTGGGAGTGAGTGTTTTCTCTGACTGAATTTTTAGTGTGTGAATGTGTGTATTTCTCTGACTGAGTGTTAGAGTCTGTTTGTATACATGTGTTCAGTGCTCTAGCTACCACCCACCTCTCAGTGCTGCAGATGCGGGGGCTCACATTAGAGCTGTGAGATAGCGCTACTTCTGAACTCTAGTACTTTTCATTTCAAGCAGCAAGCACAACTACCACTTCTGCTAAGATTAGCCCAGAGTCTGAGACAATGTAAACAGTGAGTGTGTGCATCTTTGTTTACAGGACACACATTAGCTTGGCTCCTTGTTACCAGGTGAGTTCATCATTAATGTTGATTGGGGAACTCGTGTGTAGTGCAGTCACCATCTGCAGCTTAATTCATTTGTGTAACGATTTCAATGCAGTACTGACAAATAGTGAATGTTCAAAACAATGTGTTGAAATTTAAAACTGAATTGCTGATACGCCCCTCTTCTGAGTGTCTCTCATTTACAGTCTTTCATGGAAGCTGTTCAAACAAAGAGCTCAAACAAAAAGCTCAGAAAGAATTAAGTACCTTACAAGAGTAGACTTTTGAAAAATTCCTAAAATAATAGGATTTTTTTGTTTGCAGTCTGTAGCATCGACATCAGCTTGCCCGCTAATTAGCTTCCATAGCCAAGATGCCATGTTAACATTACACTGACTGCTGCCTTTTTTGGCAGGGATTAAGAATGACATGTAGACTATAGTTTATCATAGATGTCAGTGGTTTTGGTGACCTTAATAGAAAAAGGAAGAAAATTTTCCACACATCAGTGCAGAGACACTGCAGCGTTGCACAGCAGATTAGACAGAGTACTTTGGTTAAGTTCAAGTCCAGGATAAGTTTACATTTTACATTCTAACTTACTGCACTCATTTGGTTTTAATGGAATAATTTTTTTCACAAATCAATGTTGATAAATCAGCTAATCGATATCAGCTAACTTACTTCATGAACTTGCTTTTTTAATGCTAAAATGTAAAGTGTGAGGCTGAAACGGGCTTCCTGTTCACTAATTAACTGTTGCACTATTTAAGGTGGAATGCAACATTTGAGCAAGAAGCTAACTTCAGCTTCATTTTCTCTGTGCAAATTTGAAACCTTGGCCAACAGTGGTCTGACTCTGGGTGTAAGTCAGTGCAGTAATGGAGAAATGATGTGGCAGTGCTAGAATTAGCTTACTTATTCCGGCGGTGGGAAAACTATTTTTTTTTTCATTTAAAACTAATTTTCAGGTTATTTGGACGCAGTGTGATGTTCAGGTATGTGGATACGTTAGGCCAGGGGTGCTCAGTCCTGGTCCTGGAGATCTACCACCAGCACACTGAGTTCAGATCCAACACACCTGACTCTAACTGTCAGATGTTCCTGAAGGCCTTCATTACCTAAATCAGGTGCATTAGATCAGAGTTGGAGCTAAACTCTACAGGGTGGTAGATCTCCAGGACCAGGATTGAGTATCCCTGTGTCAGGCATTCACTCTGGTGATTCAATCTCAACCTAATCTCTATCTGCCACATCTGTAGAGTCAACAACAATTTAGATGCTTTTCCCTACAGTAACAACAAACCTGTTGACTCAAAACACACACATCTTTTATCCAGTGCCATGAACTAAATTTATTGTTAAAGACAACCAGAGTAAATACAAAATATCATTTTTAAATGATTATTTCATTTATTGCATAGGAACTGTTATCCAACAGCAAGTGTGAAAAAATAACATGGCCTCTTAGATCCTCCATAAACCAAATGGTATTGATAATGGGGATCAATTAAACTAGATATACCCAGGCCTGATTACTGCCAGCTCTGTTAAAACTAAACATCATTTAAAAAGAATTG
Organism: Colossoma macropomum; assembly: GCF_904425465.1. Taxonomy (NCBI): domain Eukaryota; kingdom Metazoa; phylum Chordata; class Actinopteri; order Characiformes; family Serrasalmidae; genus Colossoma; species Colossoma macropomum. Next base: position 30,488,100 of record NW_023494784.1, on the reverse strand, counting down.
TTCCAGCAATGTGAAGAAGGCTAAAAGGTTTCTTTACATTGCCATGGCACACAGGCTATCTGAAAGAAATGAGAAAAAAAATAATACTATATATCAGCCTGAAAAGGGTTACAAAGCCATTTCTAAGGCTTTGAAACTAACCACAGTGAGATCCATTGTCTTAAAACTTGGAACAGTGGTGAATCTTCTCAAAAGTGGCTGGCCCATCAAAATTCCTCCAAAAAGCACAGTGACAGCTCAACCAGGAAGTCACAAAAGAACCCAGATGAACATCTCAGGAACTGCAAACCTCATTCATCTCATAAGGTCAACATTGAGGATTCCACCATTTAAAAAAAGACTGGGCAAAAATTATATCCAAGGGAGAAGCTGCAAGACAAAAAAAAACTGCTGCTAAATAAGAGGCACAAGAAGCACAAGAGCAAGTCCACCTTTAAATGGCTCAAAGGAAATAAAATTATAGTTTTGACGTAGCCTAGTCAAGTCCTGATTTGAACCCCAGTAAGATGCCGTGGCAGGATGTTAAACAGGCGGTTCATGTCTGATTTGATTCCTCCTCTGCCAAAATTTCTCCACAATGATGTGAAAGACTGATCTTATTATTGAAAGGGTTTGGTTGCAGTTGTTGCTCCTAAAGGTGGTACAATGGGTGACATAAGCAGAGGTGCTTTAACCTGATTGTGGGTCCTTGGGCTACAGGTGATCACTGGCCCTATGGGTGTAGTTAAAAAAATCCACAAAATCAGTATAACTCAACATGACATAACCAAGTTCCCACCTGATCAATGTGGACAAATTACAGAACCAATGCTTAATGTAACTACACATCAAATATCACCCCACATCCACAAGTTTTTGTTTTTTAATGAAGGTGATTCTAACTTTAAAGTCAAATACATCTGATACAGCTGCCAATCTGCGGCAGAGCTGATGTTTTGAATAAATACAGCCCATCAACAGATACAGATATGAAATAGATACATTTAAAGATAATCATGTGTGAATTTTTGTTAATTGATGGAGGAGAAATAAGTAAAGAAAAGAAAATGGCCAATCAAAGGCCCTGGGTCTCTCAGGGCCTCTGGTCTTCAGCTAAGCCCCTTCATTAAATTGCCCCTGGATATGAGTGTTGCAAAACTTTTTCCTTCAATAAATGAATGATCAGCTTTTTTCTTCATGTACTCCTTGTCTTACATGACATTTTGTATCAGCATCTGAAAACTGGTGTGACAAATATGCAAACATAAAGGAAATCACTTTTTCACAGCACTGTTAGTCTATTTTTAGCCTGTTCTGTTACTAAGTACAGGCAAAAGTGTTGATATTATTAATACAGAGCAGATATGGTCATTTTGCCACACCCACTCAAACTGAAGTTATAAGGAGTGTTGTCTCTGTAGGGAACTAAAGGCTGTTGATATTATTAATACAGATATAGCGAATAGGTTAAAACATACTGAAGTACTTCTTTAAAGGGTCATATCGTGAAAAGATGTTTCTTTCTTGGAATTAAAAAAGATGTAATATGTAAACATTGTTAAAGTTTCAAAACATATCTTTTACTCTCTGGCCCATATAGTTCATATATGGAAACTAAGCTGCTGAAACAACTCATTTTGAATGTACTGTTTCTGTGATGTCAACAAAAACAAAACACAGAAATCCACCTATTTAGCCTGCAGTCATTTTGCCACGCCCACTCACACTGAAGTTATAAGGAGTGTTTCAGCCTCAACTGCTTTTAGAAGAAAGCGCAATACATAGCAGCCAATCAGACAGAGCCTATTTGCATACATCGGTCTTACTGGCGCACTGACAAAACAGCCTGTTTAATTCTTAGGGATAAACAGAGGTTGTAAAAATTGTAAAATTACTAACTTTTGGTACATAGAACCACACAAATATAAGTTTACAGTGGCGGTAGAATGGAGACAAATGTGGTCCGTTTAAAGAGCAATGCACTGATAGGCTCTGTAGGGAACTAAAGGCTGTTCTTCTATAGCATTGCTCTAAAGAACCCTTTATTTTTAAGAGTGCAGCTCACTCTGCAGAGGAGCATCTGTTAAATGCTCTTAAAGTAAAATGCCAGTGTTTAAACACTATATATACACTCTGTTCACCAATCTGCAGTTTTGATATTGCTGACAATTTGTGTCTCAGGAAGCCCAAGTCCCTCTCCAGCTCATCCATCCTGTTGACTGTGGTGCAGAGAGAGGGGGACCCGGGGGCGAGCAGAGCACAGGCTCAGGCGACACAGCTGAACTGAGCTGGGTACATTACGCATCTGATTCACTCCTCGCGCCTCACTCCCCTGCTCCAGACCACACTGGAGGAGAGAGCTCGTGGATGCTTTGCGCCGCTTTTCTTCCCCCAGCGCTGTGTTTGGAGCGGATTATAGCTGCTGTAGATACTACCGGACTCGCGCTTTGGGAACAGATCGGCTGCTGCATTTCCATTCAAAGATGAACCAAACAGCGACCGTCTCTCAAGTCAAGTGCCAGTCCTCTAAAACCATAAAGGTGAGCCTGTTGTGTTTTTCTTTTGATATGTTTTCCCTTTTCTCTTGGACTGAATGAGCGACCCACTGACAGTTTCCTGCAGCGTTCACGGTTGGGTGGATGAAGTTTGGCTCGCGCCAACTTGCCAAATGATGAAGAATAGTTTAGCGCAGCCCTGCGCCGTGGCACGGTCCAACAGGCGCGAGCTTTATTCGCATTTGTGGAATGCATAGCTTTCAGTTATAACAGTCTGCTGCAGGCGCTCGATTTGGGCTTTGGTGGCACGCGCTGCTTCTCTTTTAAATTAACATGCTAAAAGGAGAGGCCATATGGGGACGTCAGTAATGCTTGAAACGCGCGCGAGCATATCGAGTAAGAAGAGCAACGTTAAGCGCGGTTTATCCGTAGTACTCAATGCATCAGGGCGTGTTGTAATTCCGAGCACGTCGAATGCAGCGGTGACGGGAGCGCGCCTGCGTTCGCGCGTGTGCGCGCACACCGTCCCGTTGCACTGCGTTAAGCAGAGCCACTGACAGCGCGTGTTGGGGACAGACACGGTGAAAGAAGCCCTGCTCCCTCCTCCGCCGCTCGCGCTCACCGCGAGTTTGCAACTTGATGTCACCCTCGCTCATCATCCACTCCCGCTGAAAATGAACCCGTCAGTCTTTCCTGCGCCCACTCAAGTGTGGGCTCCCCTGCTTTCCACGCTGTGCGTGTAAGAGGGCTGATTTATGTAAAGCAGGGCAATGTGGACAGAGGTGCTGGGGCTGTGCATCTTCATCTGCTCCATATTCAAGATGAGCCACAATATGAGAGGACCGCTGTGGTGGATGGCACTCTGCACTCCGCTGGTTTCTAATAGCCTCTGTTATTGCAGTCTGGCATTCATCTGTACTACGACAGCATGCAGAACCTGCACTCTTTTTAAAATGAGATTTTCTAAAGGGTGAACAGAGGCAAGGCTGATTTAAGCGTGTGCTAGTGAGGGAAATATCAGTGGAGGCACAGTGATAACTACTGGACCATTCAGTCCAGCTGAAGAAAAGAGCAAGTGTTTTACTGTAGACTTTCATGTCTTAATCCCCTCCATGCTCATTAATGCTATAGTCAACCAGTGTGACCAAAAAAGGCCTATATAGCCAGTTACCCAGACCCAGATTAAGCCTGGACTATAGAAGATTTATAGTGGTGGTACATCATTAGCTACGGCTGGGCAAGACCATGACATGATAACATTATGATAAATGACGTCACAATAAACTGACCATGACTCTATTGTGGGAATTAACAATACCTCTATAAGGGCTAGAACATACCGACCAGACAAACAAACAAACACAAATGTTTTGTTGGTGTGCCATACCTGTGTTTGATTGTTCGGAGAATCTAGAATGTTCTCTCTCCATTCAGTCTAGTTCATTTGGCTTGTCAGTTCTTTTTATGGACCTTGCGGACATTAGTGTTTGTGTTCTGTTCTCTGGACTTAATCATGCTGAGCCACTGCCTATCTAATAGAAAAAAAGTTTAGAAAAGGTTTCTAAGTGGCATAACTGTCATGTGGTTTTGCTCTATTGTCAAAAGATCACAAGTTAGAGCGCCAGCCGTGCAAGTCCAAAAGAGTATAATTGGCCCTGTTTAATTGGACGTGGTAGTTTTTGATAGCAATTTTACTACTACTGGTAGTCACCATTGGTGCATTTTGTCTGTTCCAGCTGAAAAAGCCCCAGAAAGCAAAATGTCATGGTGCATACTGTGTATCATGTAAAAGCCTTCAAGTATTATATTATTATATTTTTGCCATATTCTCCACCCTTACCACTGGAACCACAAATTAGTCCAAGATCAGGCTGTGAAACCAGCCTCTGCACCCTTAAAATAACGCTTCTTCATGTGTTCTTTAGTAAAGACAATGATTATATATGTGACCATGACAAAGAATTCTTAACGTGAATGCTTTTGCCTAGATAAATGGTTCTTCTCTAAGATGGAAAAGCTGTTGTAGATGGTTCTTTACAAATGGTTCTATATACACCAAAATGAGTTCAACTATTGTTACAAGCCAAAAAACCCTTTTATAGTACAGTAGTAGTAGTAGTGTTCACTGAACAGAGAGATGTGAGAGGGTTAACTGATTAGTCAGTAAAGGGTCTGATCAGCCTGTTGTTCACAGCTTAGAGTGGCCTCTTGATCTGATAAGCACTTCTCCTGATTGCTGCAGTCATACAACACTGTCAGCTTTCTTAGACCTGTTAGGCCTTTGGCCCACTGATCTGAGAGCTGTGGTTGGGACGTAAAGGTCAGCTATGACAGAAGGTCAATCAATGAAGCGTTCAGTCCAATTACAGTGAGCAAGGGATCCATCATCAGCCTGCCACAATGCATTCTTTCTTACGCACTCACTCAGTCATGCACACACACACACCCCATCCACCAAACAATTTGGCTATTCTGCGTGCGCGATTCACGTTACCTATAGGCAGTGAGTGACAGTTGGGGATCGAGTGCTTATGATGGAAAATCAGGTTACATAAGATCCACCATGACCGGCAAGATGAACGCATGCAGGCATACTGTACTGCAGACACGTGCTGCGTTTTCCTTGCATTCACGTGTGGCATATTCATAGTTCTTTTAACTTTACTAAAGAAGACATGTAGTAAATTTTAAGGCTTATATGAGCCATTAGCAAATTAAAAATAAAGAAGGGATCGGCTGAGAAAAACACTGGGCCTCATTCACCAACTGTTCTTAAGAAATTTCTTCCTAAAACCCACTTACGCAGTTTTCATAAAGATTGTGACATTCATCAATGTTTTCTTATTTGACATTTGTTCTTAGGTAAGAACAGAATCTACACACTCGAGCACAAAGGTGCAAACAGTCCTGCGCTTTAAGAACACATTATGAATCTGACTTTTTCTTAGGACCTCACTCAAGAATAAATTTAAGAAAAAGGAAGATACTGGTGAATAAGGCCCATTATTCTTATTTTGGCAAGTTAAACATCCACTTAATCACAGCTGGAGCAAGGCAGGTGTAAAGAACAATCTCTAATCTACATGCCTGAATATGTCAGGCACATTTTTATCACCCCGGAGCTAAAAGGTGTGAGAGGAATTCATTGGGCTCTCAGCTGCAGAGAGGACTCAGCGGACTGTAATATTACACTATGCAAGCTGATCCGGTCACGCTGGCGTAGTTTACACATTTCTGAAGCTAGTAAAGGCTCAGCCAGAAGTCAGATGTCAATGAATTTAGATTATACAGAAGATGCTGAGAGCTTATTTATTTGACCAGTGAGTTCTTCCCGATACATGAAATACAAGTCTGTGATTTTCATCGATCCTTTCTCGTTCAACAGCTCAACTCCACGAGGCAACTTAAAAGCATAACAAGTTCTGTATCAAGTACTGTCACATATTCCCCCCATACCCATAGAGCACACATTTATCAGTTTTTGTGTTTCTCACTTTCTGCCCTGTTTTCTCTTCACAACATTGCACAATTCGTTACAGCCTTCTGGTAAAAGGCTTTAATGTTCTCTCAGCAGCGCGGTGAGTCTGCTCTGACTGTCTTTGGCTGACTTGAAGCTAAACTCTGTTATCTGAGAACAAGAAAGTGGTAGTCTTGCTTTTTGATCCTTCTTGGCTTTTTTTTTGTTCTCCTACAATTCATTTACAGATCTGTAGAAGAAAGAACGAATAGTCAGTAACTAGAAAAAACGTGAAGCTGTACTTGTTTTACACTCATACTTCTTCAGATAGGCCTAATGTACTGTGTTACTGTGCATTTCAGGCATCTACAAAGAATAAGACAAGCAAGAATGTTTTAAATTTAAAAGAAAAGGAAATTCAAAAAAATGCAAAGTCTAAAGGAGTCTTAATGTTCAAAAATAACGGTATCACATTTTTTAATTCTTTAAATTATGAATTAAGTAATTACATTAAGTATGTAATTACATTAATCAAATTTGTTGTATGCCTACTAGGTTGTTTTTTTGCCATCACTCTGGCTGTATTCACTACAGTTAGCTGTGTTCCTGAGTGGAGGGAAGCTGAAGTTGAAGTGAAATGCAATGACATATAGAAAACTGCATCGCTATCCCTGACATTCGATAGAGTGCAGAGCAATGAAGTAGTCTCGAGTTGTAAGATTACATACATTCTGTTCTCTGTAAGGCCTTCATTAGATGGAAATAACAGCACTACTTTTAGAACATTGCATTGCTGCATTAGCAGTGTATTAGACTTATGTGCAACTTTGCTGTCTTATTCCATGCCCCTATGGAAGGTAATTTTGTGCCATAATTTGCCATACACAGTCATCTTTACATCATGAGTAACCCTCAGTTAAAATCCAAATTGGTTTACTCAGAAATTGCTGCACAGTTGACATCTTTAACCTACTGGAGTGATTTAAAGTACTGTGGCCCAGTCCTCTAGATGGTGATTAAACCTAATCCTGAACTAAATTAGTCTGGTAATGGTGATCATCCACTGAAAATCCTTTTTAGTTTTGGACTGGCTCACTTTGGAAACCAGACCTCAAGTGTTTTGATGTTATAAAGTGGTTGTGCAGTGTGTTAGAGAGATGGAGCATCTATGAGTGAAACACTCCCTGGCTGTGGAGTAGGCAGAAAATCCTCATAAATCAGAGATTAGTTTCAGCTGTGGTGAATTAAGCACTCTATTTAGGACTGTCTGTCAGTTTGAAGGATCAGCTGTGGGGTGGGGGGGGTGGTTAATTTTGCTGAGAGTTCAAAAAAGAAACTGATAAAAGTAACAAGAAAAGAGAGCTGCTTTTTTCCTGCTACTTTCGCTACTGTATGTTTTCTGAAACAGAGAGCAAAGTTCAGATTTCTCTTTTTGTAAATAAAGCTTTTCTGTTTGTCTGGAACCAGGTCAAAGCCAGCCTCTTGCTCCTTTCGCTTTATGTGCAGACTGGCACTTTTGTGCTTCTTATCCAAGACTTTCCGAGAGAAATTGAAAAGAACTGGGCCGTGTATACAAATATGAAACTACGCAATTTAGTGGGCCCTTTGTGCCTGTGCAAAAAATGAAAAAGCCTTCTGAGCATCTTTTTCTGACTTCCATAAGATAAAAGGTTAGTAAAGCTGGCAGTGTGCAAACTGTCTTAGTGATTCAAGCTACAGTCTACTGATGCAGCTCAAACTGTACAACAGGGGTCATTAACTCCAATCTTCATGAAATGGTCCCAAGTGCAGTTTGTTGTTTTTCTTGCTGAAACAGAGCGCATTTAGGCCATTCCCATGATGTGTGTGTGTGTGGGGGGGTCTTTGCACTTTCCATTGATTTGTACTGCACATTTCTTTTTATTGGTTTTAAACTAAAATAGCAAATATGTTTGTTGTGTGGGGGGTTACATGACAAATTAGATTAAAAATCTGATTTAAGGTTTTACACGGCTCCAAGATGCATAATGGAGACAAAAACATCATAGTTGGCTTAGCCCCTTACATGGCTAGGGCCCACCAGGGGACCTAAAGTTTTTTTTTACAAACTTTGATAACCTAACCTTCAACAGCTCAGCTAGGGTACACTGAAGTCCCTCTAGTTACCCAGTCATAAGCTTTAATATGTATTAGGCCTGGGATTTTAAAGGGTTAAAGCTATCAGCAGACAGGAAAGCTCTCTGCAGCAGACATTTTGTGTCAGGCAAGATAAAAAGTTAATTCATTTTCTATCTGAGAATTTGTTAAAAAATTGGTCTCCTGATACGTTAGTTTAGCTAGTTAGTTAAGATATGTAGATCCTAGCTATGTTAGCTTGCTCTAGGTTAGCTTGCTGGCTAGCTAACAATGAGGGTAATGGTAATAGTTGTGCTAACAATAAGTAACAGTGCAGCTATACTAGAGCATTTTGCTCTTAGATGACAATAGCAAGATGACAAGTTCATACATATTTAATTTAGACTGATACAGAACAAGGAGGATATTGATAATAGTAGTGCTAATAATATGCAGCCTAATAGTAGGCCATAGACCTGAGCATTTTGATTACAGTGTTTGCTAACGTTAGCTATCTAGATGACATTATTGATTAGTTTAGCCTAACTAATGATTCGGTCAGGTAAATGGTACAATTCAAAGTAAGTGATGGCTGACCACTCTGTGGGGTCATTTATCCACACTAATTTTGGGGCAGAGAAGGGACTTCAATCAGATTCTTCGGGCGGAAGGGTATTGAAATAGGCCGGTTTTGACATTTTACGTTAAAGCTGTTTCAAGACAGCGTCTGGCAGTTTCCCATTCACTCCCTTTTAAACTTTGTGGACTGTTTACCCCCACAAGGGGCGTGGTTTTCCCACTGATGACGTGATGCGCTCTGTCTCTATTGTTGAGCTGGGAGTGAATTCATTCAGGGTGTTTGGGTAGCATTTTGCCTTATAACAGCCTGCATGTATCTCTCCATGCTGCGTGTATTTTGTATGTTAAGGCCAAAATCGTATTGCAGAACTATCATTACCTAAACAATGCCTCAGACATCAGGCAGCGTATTTGCAATCGTAATTTTAATCGTAAAAGTAATAGCTTTCTGTGAGGGAGCTTTTAGAGGCATTACACACTTCTGGTTCCTATCACTACCACTGTGAGCAATTCTGAACTCTCTGGAAGACTTTTTTCTCTTTTTCTTTTTTTGTTTTACATCCTAACAATTTAATTATGAAGAATATATGAAAAATATATGCAGTTCCCCTTTGTTGTCAGGTTCAGTAGGTGTGTTTGAGCATGAAAATCACCAAATAATGCTGGACACTGGCCCTCCAGGATCACAAGAAATCCTCTGAGAAGAAAGTAAAGACATTATCATTCAGGAGGATTAAGAGCAGTGAAGGTAGAGGAAGTGTTTTGACAGTTGTCTGGAGAATGTGTCAGAGCACCTCTTCTTCCAGACAACAGATAAAAATCTGAGGGAGTGAGTGAGAGAGGGAGGGCAGAATTAAAGGAAAGATTAGAGGGATATAACCTATAAAAGAAACTGAGACCTGATTAAAGATTGTTGCAGAGAGATTAAAAGTAGCAGAGAGAGGATGTCACACACGCAGCAGATATTAAAGGCATCCATTCAGTTCAGCTCAGAGCCCTGCACAAACAGCGACAAAGTTACTAAGAGCGCAAGATAAAAGGTTTTTCCCATGCAATTCCAGTAAAATGTTCAGCCACTTGATCATGACTAACTTCTCAGCCAGCGCACTGCAGTTTTCTCATGAGCTGAGACATTTATTCGTGTTAATAGCTTTAGCAAATTAGAGCCATAGATCATTCATAGCATTATTAAAGCTTACTGTGCTCCCAGCTAGAGAGAGCAGGCTTACAAACTGTTCTTCACCTACCTGCTTAATTCTAAACTGGAAAATCTTCGCCTATTTACTGCCCTCACAGTGCACTCCGCCACAGAAATTTCATTAAAGCTTTCATTTTCTCAGCAGCACGGTTTATTGGTATGAGCACTTGGCTCTGACGCCACAGACGCACCACCAAAAGGAGCGCATTAATTGTTGCCTTTCATGGTTAGATAATTATAGAAGACAAAATCGTGATTGTGCTTAATATACTGAATGATTAATTGTGCATCCAACCTCTCTCTTCTCCTTCCTCTCTATCTCTCTCTTCCACTATCGTGATTTACTGTGTAGTCTGGAGGTTTTTGGACAGTGACAAAATGTTTGTTGTTTTAGCTCTGTAGTCTACCAAATTGTGTTTGAGATGAAAAGTGAGGCTAAAGTGCAGCATGTCAGGTTTAAAGGGGAAGTTCATCAATCAAAATTTCAGGATTAGTTGCTCATTGTGGAGTAACCAAAGTCATGCAGTGTTTTAAAGAAAAATGGTCCATTCTAGAGAAACGAATCTACCTGGATCTTCTTACAATGTTAGTAATAGGAACCAGGAGTCATGAAGTCCACAATGCAAATATGTGAAGCTACATGTAATGTTGATAATGCTGAATGATGATACATCTGTACAGATTTCTGTAGTAACTTTCTTTGAAATAGCTTTTTAAACTGAATTGAATAGGCCTTCAATACTTCAGACTCTGGGTTTCTATTGCCACCACTGTGGACAATTGACCATTTTCAAAAAAAAGTCCCACCTCCCACATTATTGTTGTTACATCTATCACTATAACTTTCGGTTCAGGCTACCTGGTAGTAGCTATAACACTTGTGCTAACAGACAAAACAAATTAGTACTTTTGAAACATTTTCATTAAAATAAAAACTGGCTTTACAAGATGTTCATTGCAGACAAACTGACAAAATATAAATGTAGGCTACTTTAAAATGAACATAAATTGGATTCTGGAAACCGTGTTTGCATTAATCAAACCAGATTTTTCACTGAGTCTTTCAGTCGCCTTTCCTGAAACAAGACAAACAGCATGTGCATAGGTGCATTAATAGTGAGGTGATGAAGAAGAACAAGACGATACAATTTCTACTCAAGAAAATGCTCTTTTACTGAACAAAGCAGCAAAGGCTACTGAAAAACAGCTGGAATTGCAGGGACAGCCACAGCCAGACTTAGCAGTATGTTTCAGTCTTTGTCCTGCTGCAAAGTGAAGCACCGTTCAGTGAGTCTGAGGCATTTGGTTGAGTCTGATCAGTTAAGATACTTCAGTTCAGAATTCATCCCGCTGCTGTCAGCGGTCCCATCAATAATAAAACCAAGTGAACGAATTCCACCGCTAGTCATACATGTCTAAACCATGATTCTCCTTTCATGTTTTATAGATGAGGTGATACGCTTTGGGTGAGCAGTTTTTTTTTTCTGTTTCATCTCATCTGTCCAAGAGAATTCAACCAAGAGCCCTCTAATTTTTACATACTTTTATTTTATGTTCAAACTTTAATATCATATCTCTGTTTTTGAGGCTTACCGATGGTTTGCGTCTTGTGGTAAGCCCTCTGAAGCCATGCTGTTGTTTTCTTCTCTTCAAGGTAGTCTGAATTACTGAATGCATGCTGATTTCTAACCCCTACACTGTGACTCACCGAAACTGTCTGTGATGTCTCAGCCAAGGTTAAGGCCCCGTGCCCAGGCTTTTGCAGGCATGCATGAGTCTCTGCATCATTTTGTATGTCTTGATACTGTTTTTAGTGCATTTAAAATGGTAAGCTGAAAAATCAAGCTCGAAACTGAGAAAACCTCATCCCACATTAAGAGAAATGGCCATGGTTAACATGAAGTATTGCCAAGAAACAGAGAACAAGATTAAATGAGAAAATAAATACGATTATGCCAACATTTTTTAAGCCCCAAACAGAAATCCTTAGATTCAGCAGTTTACTTTTCAGGCATGCAGTAATGTTGATTCTGAGAAGTAATAAGTATTAAGTTAACTGTCTTTTCATCCTCAGCAAGCACTCTGCTTCATCCCTTCTGGTCAGCTAGCCTTGGATCAGTGCCATGTTTGTTGCACTGTGTGTAGCAGTACATTTCTTTCCTCTTATATGATTTAGTTTTTTTGTTTCTCTCAGCACAACAAATTACCAATGCCTATGTGATGTGTGGGTGTTGTTGCCCATAGCAATATTATCCCAGGCATTTAGTATTAACGATTATTTTCTTCTTCAATAAGCTCAATACTTAGAGCTCATTTGTGAAAATATAGGGAAAGAACACCAGCGTTCAGATAAGGGTCTCCGATTTAGGGGCTAAAACCACATTAGAGTTTAGACTGGGGTCTTACTCAAACCAAAACCACATTAAAGTTTAGATTAGGGTTACTCTAACCCAGGGCTTCTTAACCTGGGTGACCCGGTGTGGTTTCAGGGGGTCACCATAAAAATATGTACCTTATGAAACACATAAGAAATAATTTTAATGAGTGGCTGGTGAAAAAGCCTTGTCAATTAAATGGGAAAGAAGGCAAGAAAGCAAATCAATATGTTGTCACTTATCACTCACAGTTGCAAAAAACAAACTAGTTAACCAGCTAATGTTAACCATTTACTAAACTATACATTTCCTCCAAAACCACCTCATATCAGTGCCGCTCATACTTTAGATTGGGGTCTTACTCTAACTAAAACCACATTGGAGTTTAGATTGGGGTCTTACTCAAACTTAAACCCCATTAGAGTTTAAATTGGGGTCTTACTCAAACTTAAACCCCATTAGAGTTTAGATTGGGGTCTTACTCTAACCGAAAGCACATTAGAGTTTAGATTGCGGTCTTACTCTAACCTAAACAACATTAGAGTTTAGATGGGGGGTCTTACTCTAATCTAAACAACATTAGAGTTTAGATGGGGGTCTTACTCTAATCTAAACAACATTAGAGTTTAGATTGGGGTCTTACTCTAACCGAAACCACATTAGAGTTTAAGCTGGGGTCTTACTCTAACTTAAACACCATTAGAGTTTAAATTGGGGTCTTACTCTAACCGAAACCACATTAGAGTTTAGACTGGGGTCTTACTCTAACCTAAACAACATTAGAGTTTAAATTGGGGTCTTACTCTAACTGAAACTACATTAGAGTTTAGATTTGGGTCTTATTCTAACCAAAACCATATTAGAGTTTCGGTTGGGGTCTTACTCTGACTGAAACCACATTAGAGTTTAGATTTGGGTCTTATTCTAACTGAAACTTCATTACAGTTTAGATTGGGGTCTTACTCTAACCGAAACTACATTAGAGTTAGGTTGGTGTCTTACTCTAACCGAAACTACATTAGAGTTAGGTTGGTGTCTTACTCTAACCGAAACTACATTAGAGGTGAAACAAAGGAATTCACATCACATCGGGAGGGATGTGGCCTATTTTACAGTAGTGCTCTTATTCTTATTGAACTCTTTGTGTGTGTGTTACACGAGAGAGAGAGAGAGAGAGAGAGAGAGAGAGAGAGAGAGAGAGAGAGAGAGAGAGATTCATATAGTCAGCTAGAGGCAGGAAGTCATGCTGGGCTCTGCTGTTAGCTGAGACACATGGCAGGTGGTGTTCTTGTTTTTTCTTTTTTTCAGGCTCATGGCAGAGAAGCCTAGTCCTCTAAGAGCCTGTGTGGATGCTGTGACTGATGAAGTATTTGTACACTGCCGTCACAAACACTCACAAACTCAGCCCCCCCAAACAGTTGTAATTATGCATGTGAGAGGCCTGGGGTTGGCTGTAGCTGAGTGACTGTTGCCATGGAGAGTAAACAGAGGTGATAATGAGAGCTGGGGAAAAGTGAAGAGCTGCAGTGTGTGAGGAGGAGAGTACAAATGGTTGTACTTCTTGTGGAAGGGTCATTAGGGCACGGCTTGAGTTAGGGCCAGAGTTTATTTTAGACTGTTTTAGCCCCTTCTAAGACTATTAAAACTGATACTAAAACAATAACAAATAAAGGATGAAGTCTTAAAATTAAATGATAGAAGTGCATATTTTAAAGGGAAATTGTGTAAAACTGTAGACTTTAAGGGATAATCCAGCGTTTTCATCCTAATCTCTATGTGCTGCGTCTGTATTTTCGTTTCTTATTATTATCACTGCTTCTGTCCATTGGATTCCTTTAAACAGTTGTATGCAAAAGTTTGGGCACACCTCATCAAATGACATTTTGTTGATGTGAAAATAAGTTAACACATCCTCTACAGAGAACACACCTCAGCACATTTTAATTACTGTTTATTTGCTGAATTTAACATGTTGGCAAAAAAGTTCATGTATGTATGAATATATGTACATATGTATTTATTATTTTTTCCTAATATGTTAAACTCAGCAAATACACAGAAATCGTGCAGTAAAATCTGCAGTAAAATTCATGGTTTTATAGTGAATGTGTTATTTTTCACTTAGAAGTGTTGTTTTTCACATAAAAAGCAACAAAACACAACAAAACATGTAATCTGACCAGGGTGTTCAAAATTTTGCATACGATTGTAAGTGCATTTTGAGTCAATAGGGCTTCTATACTTTTCTAAATACAGGGAAATGATTTGTGATGGTAATCGATCAATTGCTACAGATGTGTCACGTGAAGATTAGGCTGAGAAACACTGGATTGTTCCTTTAAAGTTAAAAAAGTCCAGACTGTTCTAATGCAAAGCATGATAAGCATACAGTGGTTTCAGTTATTTGGAAGCCACTACTGTTCCAGTGCTAAAGAGCTGTAAAATGAGCTGAAAATCACAAATACGAAGGCTGTCTTGTTCAAAAGCTCCATCATCCAATACATGAGGGCTGATTTAAATAACAGTGGTTTGATACTGAACATATTTCTTAACATTATCTGAGGAGCGACTTTCGCATTTAGAGTTCTGACTGTGTTATCAGCACCATGACTGAGTTTGGGTTGTTATCAGCAGCACTCATGGCCAATGAGTTCTGAATGTTTAGGGCAGCAGCATTTTTCTGCAGTTTTTACTCATGCAGCACAGCCGCGTGAGATGGTGATAATGGCTAATGTTGTTACATAGGCTTCTCTATTCTGAACAGTTTATTTCCCTATGGCCCAGCTGTAGGCGTTGTTGAGTTGCTTGCTGTTTTATTAATCTGTTTTATTACTCAAAGCCCATAAGCTAAGGTCAGCATTTAGCAGAGTTTCAGGTAGGCAATGGAGACTGTACTCTTAAGAGAGAATATGTTTTAGTTATAATTAAATGTTTTTACAATATATTTGTAATAACTATATACTAAAGGGCAAGTACCACTGTGCACACTCAGAACCGCTGTGCCATTCTGATTTACTCTGTCTTATATAAAGGTGTGATATAACGGTATTAATTGAAGGTGTTGATAAGTTTTGGTACTGGCACGTCTCAGTGGTGGAGCAGCTTCACTGTTTTTGTTGCTGCATTACTAATTTGCAGCTACATACTCTCATATGAACTATATAGCAGAGGTGGAAAATGTACAGACAAACTATACCAAAGTGAAAGTACAAGTGCTATTTCAAAATCTTACTCAATTAAAAGTGGAGCCAAAAATATTCTTCAGTGAATGTGAACATAAATCAATTAAATGTTTTACCAGAACATTTTTTGGTGGTGTGTGATATGATAGTGTGCTGCAACTAATATGTGTACAAAGATGGTTGTGGGCAGTTTCGTTTTACATTGACATGAATTTGGTTTAATGTTTTAATTAAAAAAATAACAATTCAAGAAGTATAGATTTGCCATAACGGATGTTCAAGATGACAATAAAAAAAATGAGAGAAAAATGTCATGGTCTTTGATAGAAATGTAAGGAATTGGTGTTTCTTTCTTTTGAAAATGTAGTGAAAGTATAAGTATTCAATGTCAATAATGCTTGAGTAAAATGCAAATCTTCCAAAATAGTACTTATTTGGCCAAAAATATGTGGACACCTGACTGTCACACCTATATGAGCTTGTTGGACATCTCATTGCCAAAACCTCTTTGCAATTTTAACAGCCTCCACTGTTCTGGGAAGGTGGAGTTTTGGAGTGTGCCTGTGGGAATTTGTGCTCATTGAGTTAAAACAGCATTTGTGAAGTCTGGCACTGATGTTGGATGAGATGGCCTGGCCAATTCATCCCAAGAGTGTTTAGTAGAGTTGGGTCAGGGCTCTGTGTAGGCCACGCATCAAACCATGTCTTTGTATGTCTTGCAGAGGTCTCTCAGATTCTGAAGTGTAATTTAGCACTCCAGAGAATACATTTCCACTGCTCCAGAGTCAAGTGGCGGCATGCTTTCCATCACTCCAGCCAACGCTTGGCATTGTGCATAGTGATCTTAGGCTTGTGTGCAGCTGCTCGGCCATTTCGTGAAGCTCATGTCACACAGTTCTTGTGCTGATGTTGCTTCCAGAGGCAGATTAGAATTCTGTAGTGAGTGATTCAACAGAGGATTGGTGATTTTTCTGTGCTATGTGTTTCAGCACTCGGTTGCCCTGTTCTGTGAGTTTGCTTGGTCTACTGTTTCGGGGCTAAGCTGTTGTTGTTCCTAGACATTTTTATTTCACAATAAAAGCACATACAGTTGACCTGGGCATATCTAGCAGGACAGAAAGTTCACAAACTGGCATCTTATGACAGACACATTTGAAGTCACTGAGCTCTTCAGTAGAACTCATTGTACTGCTCAATTACTCAACACATACTTTTGGCCATATAATGTATTGTCCACCCTTGTTATATAAAGTAGCGTGCAAAAGTTTTGGGCACCTGAGAAAATTACAAATAATCTGGAACCAAATTTTGTTCAGACTAACTCATGAGATACTAACTGCCTTTTTCAAAATAAGAAATTCTTATTACTTCTTATATATTTATTGTTATTTGCATCATTGCTAATGATATATGAAGTTTTACTTGCAAAAGTGCAATATTGCCAAGATAAACGTTTTAAATAATGTGCCTAGGTGCCTTTTGCACAGTATTGTATATATACAATCATGACCATACTGCTGTGTCAAATTTGCATATTTATTCTGCTGTATGACACAGAATATTGTAACTGTCATTCTGGCATTGTGATGAGAATCTGTTGCAGTGCTTCTACATTTTATTGTAGAAAAACCACCACACAGATGTTTTTTTGTGTAACCACTACTTTGCACATAAATACAACACTCCAACACCGCAACTTCCACATGTATGTAATTCACACTGCATGTGTCTGTACCCCAAAGCAACATTCCTTCAAGGGTGAATACTTTTGAAGAAACTCAATGTGTGTGTGCCCCCATGTGGCTAAACACAGAACTGCAGAATCCTGAGTCTGTTTCTGTTCCAGGTGCAAACAGTAGATGGCTGTCTATGCTTATAAAAACATGTAGACGCGCACTTATAAAAGTGTACAGAAGTCCAGTTAAGCTCTGTAACTACAGGCAGTGTAATGGGTTCAGATGAGCGAAGCCCTCCTTAAGAATAATGTCCATTTATCAAAAGTTAAACCATATTTGCAGAGGTTCAGCATGTACACGATGATGATGCATAAGCCCACGCACAATTAGGGGAAATGGATTGGAACAGCAGCAAATTTTGTAAAAATATTATAAAAGGCCATCCTGCTCCATTAATCAGGGCAAGATGACTCGCTACCCAGGCAAAGAAGCCACCTGGAAAATCTATCATCTGTTATCAAAGTGTCAAAACAAAGTCAAAACATTCCTGGTCTTTGCATTTTAGTACAACATGAAAAATACTATGCTTTAATATAAAAGAAAACATTTTATCAACGTATGTCTCAATGATACCTCTTTATTTTAATAATGACAAGAGATGAATGACAGTAAAATAAAAGTTTTTGCCTCATAATTAAATAGTTATTGTGGTGATATTAGTTACGGATTTGTAAATTAACAAAGGTATTATTATTATTATTATTATTATTATTATTATTATTATTAGTAGTAGTAGTAGTAGTAGTTGTATTATTATTATTACTATTCTTATTAATTTAAACAAATCAGTATTGTTCAGTAGTATAGTTCTGCAGGTCAGCCAGTGGCTTAACCCCCTAAATGGCCAAAGCCCACAAAGGTTTATTACACACTTCTATAACCTAAGAATAGCTCAGCCAGTTTGCACTGAGGTTCCTGTAGTTATTGAGTAATAAGCCTTAATATGTAATAAGCCTGGGATTTTAAGGGGTTAAAGAATCTATGTGTCCAGTACACACCAGAAAAAACTTCCAACAAACAGTGGAAACTGAATACAAACAAGACCTATGAGTGAGAGAGGAAGGTGCCCAGGTTACTGGGTGGGTGAAACTCAGCAGTTTACTCTTGATGAGGGTATGTAACGATTTGACTAGTCATGCTCTGGAGCTGGATAGCATAGGAGCTGTTTGTTTGACAAGTCTGACAGGTTGATGTTTGAACAACTCACAAATAATTAATGACTTCCTGTTCAAAGTACAAGATGAAATGATCTGCAGTGAAAAAGCAAGCTGGTGGAAGTAGTTGAGGGTATGGAGAGAAGACAGAAGTGGTAAGAGAGGAAAAAAGAGGAATATTTGCTCAGGTTAATGTGTCAGTTTCTGAGGTGATTATTTTATATATATATATATATATATATATATATATATATATATATATATATATATATATATATATATATATATATATGTGTGTGATCAGTAATTATTCTAGATCAATGCTTTTTATACATTTGACATAGGAATAGGTGTCTAAGACTAGATATTACCCCTCTGTTCATGCTCTGATGACTTTGCTATTTGCTCTGTGTGTGGTATATATTAAAGTTTAATATATGAGTTTCTAAAGGAACTTCAGTCAGCTAACAAAAGTCCTGAAGGAGATAAAGTTACTCAAACAGGAAGAGCACACAGTGTTAATGTGTGAAAGAAACACTGTCAGGAACAAAATGCACAGCCTAGTGTACACTTCCCAGCCTCACAAAAAGATTTCTAACCTCACAAGGCTGATATCTGACACATAACTGCCATTTGAAAATCACAACCAATGTTGCCAAGATTACTTAAGAAACATGACCCAGGTACAAATTACATAACTAAAAATGTATTTGGAATTATAATCCTTTAGATTACAGAAACTGGTACTTTGAATTGACACTATTTAATCAATGGCACATGAATAAAATGTGTTACATGAACACAATTCTTGTCAAAAGAAGTAAACTGAAAGACAGCACTTGTGCTGATGTAGCATATTTTATTCTATCATAACCACCATAAAGTAATCATAAAGTAAATTTAAAGTGTCTTTTTCAAATGAAAAAAGATGAAGATACAGTGACACAGCTATACTGCAGTTTATAGGAATACTCATTCAATTAAGAAATTATAAAGTATATTTAGTAATTCTCAAAAAAGAACTGTAATCTGACTATGCGTTTTTTCAAAGGTATCTCACTCAGAATGCAAATACATAATCTAGATTGCATGTAATCCATCACCCCCCAGCACTGTTTATAACGAAAGTCACTGTCTAAAACCTAATAAGAGCATATAATTAAAGTGTAATAAATATAGCTGAAGGGTAATAATTCCATAAAGTTCAATTATCGAAGCTTAATAAGTTATTTAATGAATTATACAGCACAGTACACTTTCAGAAGTGTGATAATTAAATTTTAGTTTAGATTTTTAACATGAAAAGACAGAATACAAGATCTTTAATGAATTACATTTCGCTCACGGTATATTTCACATCTTCTGTCTGTCTGTTCATCTAGCTCTCTGCATGTGAGGTGAGCTGTAGGTCTGTAATTGTCCAGTAATAATGGCAACAGTGGAGAGGACAGTACCTGTTGACAGAGGGATGAATGGTCACATCCTGTCATGTCAGAGTCAGCCCAACAGGAAGCCATATAGTGTTTAAAGCCGCACTGTTTGAATAAGAGCAGGAGCAGATGACTCTGAGACGGACAGGCATGAGTGATGCTGTTCTCCCTGCAGCCACATTTCTTTCTGTAAGCCTGGGGTAATGATAGTTTTGGCAGGCGCACTGAAGCGGTTAGCAGGAACTCCCACAAATCAATAGCCACATCAATAACTGGATCAATTTCCCCACTGCCCTACTGACCGAGCTGAATGGAGACGATGTTATGTGTTAAATGTCTATTGAATAGACAACTACATACATACATATACACTATGTGTCTACATAGCTGTGGTCCATTATCTTAAATTAGTTAGACCCTAATCTGAACTTCTAGTCATTCTTAAAGGTGCATTGTGGCCTAAAGGTAGACTGTAATATGTTATTTGTTATTCAATGCAGTATTCTGTAGAGCAGCACTGTATCCATCAGTCTTATCGGTTTTAGAGGATTCACAATCTTATATAATTTTATGTTTTTTGTTCATCATCATCTAGCTCTTTGCATGTGATGTTTTCTCACTACAATACCCAGCATGCACTATGCAAATACGCCACATAGCCATTAAAATCCATGTGGTGTAGGATGTATAGGCTAATACAACAAAGGAAGCAATATAGTGAAAAAAACCAAGCCAGCATTAGCGCAACTGACCTCTGCTGTTGAACAAGCACATCACTATTTAGCACGAAACGGACGGCAGAGACATTTTTTACCCTTATGGCCAGAGAAAACTAGCCAGACCGAGGTAAATCATCTAGATAGCCACTAGCTTGTCCTCCTCATCATCTGATGAGTCATTTCTGTTGTTTGAGTAATTCATTCTCTTAATTGTAATGATGATTTGAAAACATTTACCACAGTTATTTGGCTGCAATATGATGTACAGCTTCCTAGTGGTAACATTAGCTATCTGCTTTTCATTTGCGAAAGTTCCTCCCAGCTTCAAGTTACTTCCTCAGGAGGGAGGCTTCCTAGTCTTTACATATAGCATTGCTGACTGTTCCTTTCATATTGAAATATAGAGTTAATCTTGAGGATTAGTGGTACTGGGTCATTGATGTTGTGCTGGAAGAATATGAAGCCTCTTGGGCTGCAGCTTGACTCCTTGACACTAGAGAGCACCAGTGCTCCACTGGAAATGTTCTGAGCTGAAGGTTCTTGTAGGTTCCACTGAAGCCAAAAACACTTTGTTTATCTTAAGCAAACTTGAGAGCTGGAAAATATTCAGCATGTTTCTACACACAGTTGAGTCATGTCACTGCATTCATTATCAAGCTGCGACTCCAGATAGGTCTGAGTGATTATTCATTAGTTAGTATTCTAATACAGTAACTGCCAGGCATGTTCAATGGTACAACTCAATGTAGACTGATGCTGCTGAATAATGGATGCAAATGGCTGAAAATGTTTGCTTGCAACATGTTTTTGATGAATATGAATCGGCTCTGTCTGCATCTGCCTGAAACACTCAAGGAGGAAGATTTAAGTAAATGAGTGGAAGTTAGCTTAATGAAACTGCAATAATACACTTGACTAGAAACACAATTATGAGGCAGTACATCATAGAATCCATCATCTTTTCTTTTTGTTGTTCCATTTTCAGGGGGGTTAATTAGAGCCAGATTCAGGAAGATGTATTTAAGTGCATAATCCATTTACTGTCCAAATCACAATCAGTTTCATATTACATAAAATAGACCAAAGTGTGAGAATAAACACTTGTGCATACTGAGCTGCACAACTGGCACAACATGACCAGGAACAATTAAATGGCCCAATCCTGATGATTAAGCATTGCAAATCAGCAGCATGGATGGAGAAGAGGCTTATGGTTTATGAAAGTGAGAAGAATGAGGTATAGTGGCACAAGAAGTGGAATTTGGGGGTCTTGTTGGTACAAAAATGCACACAACTTTAGTTTTAGCTGCATTTAGCAGCCAATAGGCATTGTGTTATTACCCACAGTGGCTTGTTTGCAACCATATATTCAGTCTCAAAGAATGGTTTATAGGCTGTTATCCTGTAATGGACGGCAGCAACAGACATTTGTCATACCGTTTATGCTTCATTCTACAAAATATCATGAAAATGTACATGCAGGCCTAAAGCAGCAACCAATTGGACTACAGTAGCCTATATTTGATAGCAAACCATTTTTGTCATTGCAGAGCTGTATGATATGTTTACCAATCTACTACAAACCAATAATGACAGTTTTAACTTTAGGCAAAAAAAAATTCAGGTTGAGAAAATTCTTGATAGATGCCCCACTTCAATCACATGGCCTTTTGTCTATACGACTCAAGAGACAGTCAAAAGACATGCTAAATATGAACAAATGATTTTACCTTCTATTAGAGAAGCCATTGCATAAACATTCAGTGATTAGCCAAAGGGATAATCCTCTAGGCCATCATGGGCAAAATGAAATGGCAAAGGACAGATGCAGTAAGATGGGAGAGAAGATAAGAGCTGTTCTTATTGGCCAGTGTGGGCTTCTGCCTTAAATTAGCCAAGTAACTGGAAAATCCTTCTTCATGAAATACCCCTCAGGAGAATAGCGAGTGGAGTGTTATGTGCAAATAAAGGCTGTGTAGATAAATCAAAGCTGCTGTGGGAAGTGGTTTCTTCAGCACAGCACAGCACATAAACCAATTCCTCCACACCAGCCAAATAAATCATCATAGTTTAAAAATTTGACATTATTAGTTTGGGTAGTTGAGGTCTGCAAATTTCCTTACGTCTGTTTGACTTTGGCTTTGATGAAAGTGGACAATTTAATAGCACTTCTAAGGTCTGAATGAGACTCTTTGATTTGAATATGTAACCACATAATCAATATTCCCTGATTCAAATTTCAGTGGTCAGTCCAAAGAGAGAGCTTGGCCTTGTGGTGTTGTGTTGGGAGGAGGGGGGGCTGTACTATCTACAGCCCCTGCTCACATTCACCCCCATTAAAATTCATGAGATGTATTGGCTTTTGGTTTTGACTGCCAAGGCTTTCCGAGAGAGAGAGAGAGAGAGAGGCTGAGACAGAGACGGAGACGGAGACAGACAGACACTCTCATGTGTCCTCTAAGGTGGGAGACAGAGGAACAGAGAGGAGAGATCACAGTTCTTGAGCCATTTCAGTATTTCTATAAAATACCCAAGCCTAAAAAGACTTAAATCTTAAATGGGTTGAGATGTTTTCTAGTTTTTGCTTAATAATTCATTTTGAATGAGTTATGTTAAAACAAGCTAACATGTACAAATTATACTATTTAATTTTCGAAGCCCATTGTAAGCATTAGTATAAAAAATGTTTATTCTTACTTTTTATACTGAAATGTACAAACTATGCAAAATAAGTTGCTGCCAAAAGATTTAAATACCTCCGTCAGTTTAACACATTTCATTTGGACATGACTAGGTGGCTTAATTAACACTGTGGCCCAGAGATATATAATGACTAAATTATTTAATCCTGTCCAAGAGGAGATGATTTTATTAATTGTTCCTTAAAGCTACATTTCTACTTAAGTGTGTAGTTTGATTAGTGTTTCATTGCAAATGTGTTGCCATTATTTTAGATGTAACAGATATGGCTGAACATAGCCAATTAAATCCATACATATGTATCTATAACCACAGGCGTCACTTGAGATCAATGGATGGGGGGGCTCAGCCTTTACTTGGGAGGTCTTTTATGGTCCCAAAATGTCTGTTCATCATGAACATTTAGGCTTGCAATAGGCAAAAATGCATTAATTAAAAATGTGACTATTTGTTGAGAAGACAGACAATCTGTTTCTTTATAGTTTGGATCTAATATGGCTTAAATATTATCCAGCCACTTACTATAGAAACAGAAGACACAGTACAGGCCCTAAACATGTTATTCAAGTACACAGGCTTTAGATTAATACCTGATCAGCCCTCCTCCTTCAGCCCTGTCAGTCTCCTTCAGCTCCTCTCTCTCCCTCTTCTTGCCTGTTTAGCATTATATTATTTTTTTTTTTAATCAGATTTATAAGATGTCAAGGCTTAATGAGAGATCAATACGTTCAATTTTTTATTTCAACCCCTTACCAAGCCAAATCAAACTTTTCTTACACATTTCTATAACCTAAGAAAAGCTCCATTAGTTTGCATTGAAGTCCCTGTAGTTACTGAATAATAAGTCTTAGTATGTAATAAGCCTGGAATGTTAAGGGGTTAGCTGGCAAAAGTCTTCTCACCTGACTGGCCTTGAGCAGAGCTTTCGCCTCTCTTAAAGAAATTCCCTCCATCTGCAGGTTGAAGAATTGAGAGATAAGAAACAGTGTTATGGTTAACTTTAACCTAAAGTTAGCAATCCTGAAAAAACCTGATAGCTATATTAACCCAAATGTGTCACAAATCTGTACTGTACGTCGGTATTTCACACTGTAACTACTTACTGTTGTACTCTGCAGATGATTCAATTTGAGTAAAGCCTAATCTTTACTTTAGTGAGCTTTTAGCCAAAATCCTGTCACAACTTCAGCGATTGCAGACCTATGTTAATTTTCAGAGAAATACCCACCAGAGACCCTCCCCCAGGTCTGATATGATTGGCCAAGCCAGGGGTTGCACTTTTCCACATTGGTAAACAGCAGAGGGTTGCAGTCTCTTTTTATGTTATGTCAGAAAATCTCTGGTAGCTCAGTCGAGGCAGTGCTGAGTTACAGCAGCAGCAACAGCACCCATCTCCACCCCCCACACACACCCCCAGTTCGTGACCTGCTGCAGGCACAGTGGCTACTTCTCACACAGGTCTTTATGTAACACCAATAACAAGCAAGTGATAAACAACGAGGATTAATATTAACCCTAAAAGACTGTCTACACAGTTCAAAATTTTTTTGATAGTAATTGGCCATCAAATGATTCCCTTTTCATTACAGTGCAGATATGAGACTAACATTTTTTCCTGATTTTTGAGAATCATTGTAAACTTTATATTTGGTCACTTTAATCTTTTAACAGTACTGAATGGTTCAGCTATCACTCTTCCATTTATGCTAAAAGAGACAAAGCCAGTGGTGTAATTAGGATTTTACGGACATGCCACTCCATCTGCTTGCATCTAATGTAAACCTCAATGTTTATGTCAGACTGATTGTTCTGATAATAAATGAATATCATGTTGCAGGTTGTGAAGGATCTGTTTAAAATGGTTATTATGGATGAGATGTATTATAAATAACAAAGAGATAAACATACGTCAAGACTGTCTGTGTAGTGTTTCAACATTATTTCAGTCTACATGAGGGGCCCAATAAAAATTTTAGGCTATGGGCCCAAGTGTGATTGCCCATCCCCGCCTCCCTACTTTCTCCACTGGACAAAGCTTTTCAGAGTTTGGACTTTTTTACTTGTACCTCTGTAGTATTTCTCATATAAATGTACTCCAGCTATTTTTTGGGGTGTCATTTGTGATCCAGAACTAATTATCCAACATCAGTACCTGACCTCACTAATGCTCTTATGACAGAATGCAATCTAATCCTCACAGAAATGTTACATTGTCTAGTGTAAAGGCTTCCCAGAAGAGTAGAGGCTGTTACTGCAGCAAAGAGGGACAAACTCCCTATTAATACCCTTGATTTCAGTAGAAATATTGAATGAGCAAGTGTCTACAAACTTTTGGACATATAGTGTATATGTATACCTCTTCTCTTCTCTTCTCTTCTCTTCTCTTCTCTTCTCTTCTCTTGTACCTGTTCTACCACCTAAAATAAAAGAAAATGAAATCAAATGAATATTTCATTAAATATTAAAGTGAGGGTAAGAGTTGGAATTAAAAAGGTAAGTGGATGAAGTTTCACACAGTTTGATAACACATTTAAAGACCCCACAGTACTGCATTCCCAGCACAGAACCTAATCTGTCCCAGTGAAAAGATTTTTGCCCAGAGGTTCTTTAACTCTTTGTCTTCGTCCATGTTTCTCTCGGCAGCATCAAAGGTCTAGAGGAGGAAAAAAAAATATTTTTCAGGGGGATTTTACTAGCTGAGCATACTGATCGGCTTATGCTTGAATTTTACAAAAGTGCCCCTCAATTAACGGAAAGAGAGTGAAGGCAGGAGACGGTGAAAGGTGACGCGATTTAAATAACTTCATTAATGGTGTGGAATCCAGTGGGTGCTTTAGCAATTATCACTGTGACCCAGAGCAATTAGCTACCGGTCCCACAGGACTCGACCCAATCTCACGTTAACAAGAATGAAGCTGGAGCTGTGCTGCCCATCCCTACCCCTAGCACAGGTACGCACTGAATAGGCTACTCACTGAGAGACTGCACCATGGCTGCAAAACTGAAAAAGGGAAAGAAAGAGAGAGAGGCAGACATATATTGTTAGTGTATTATTTGTGCACATTACTAGTGTATTTTTATGTATTGTACTCTCACAGGCCACTTTATTAGGCATACCAGTCTTGTATTTACACCTGTTCTTTATATTAACAGGTAGATCTTACCATGTAGGTGCATTTTGTAGTTCTACGATTACAGACTGTAGTCCATCTGTTTCTCTGGATAATATTTAAGCGTCTTTTACCTTGCCCACCAATGGTCAGGACCCCCACAGGACCCCCACAGAGCAGGTGTTATTTGGCCGGTGGCTCACTCTCAGCACTGCAGTAACATAGCAGTGGTATGATAGTCACTGGTCCAAGTGGACTAAACACAGCAGTGTTACTGGAGTTTTTAAACACTGTGTACATTTACTGCCCATTCCATAAGTAACATCCACCTATTGGTCCACCATGTAGATGTAAAGTTAGAAATGATTGCTTATCTGTTGCTGCACAGCTAAAAATTGCAAAAATTCAGCATCATGCCTCAAGTTTTATACAGTACTTTCGAAGTCACTCCTTCCCAAATCATTTCATTTTGCTTAATATGATTGGTGCATGTAATTATGCATTCAGGTGATTGCTTAGTGAGTCTGGCATGATCTTATGCGATAGGTATGTGTTGATACTCATGATATGATAAGCAAAGTAAGCTGAAACTTTTTAGTGATGTCCAGCACTTTCTCCCATTCGCAAGCTTGTCCTCTGCCAGTAGTTCGCTTTTCACTGATGTTTGCAAGTATTCCTAAACTCATCTGAAACATTTTCTTGCATCTGATGTTACTATTCCTAGGTGTATTAGTGTGCGAGTGTTAGTGTATTCACTTGTGTTTAGTAAGCTAGTGAATATGTGTGTGGGTAACTATTTATACTGTAATACATTAGTACAAATACACATGCGTACTTAAAATATGGACACCATTGTTCTGCTTTTCCAGGAGTCACTGTTCTTTTGGCAGACTGTGTATCCTATTTGTTTCATTGTGCAGTAGTCTGATGTCTGAGTGTCCTTGACTAACTGAACTGGCTGCTACTCTGTGTTGCCACAGCTGAGGCAGTAACCTCCCCCTACCCACTCCTGGCCTATTGCTAGTGTATTGTGTTTATATATTGTATGTAACCCCTGTACCATATGAATAAAACAGAGGAATGAAAAGTTTGTAGGATTTGTATGGTGCTTCACATCAAGGGTACAGCCATTAGATTGATCACAGGCTTAGCCAATCAAATGGGGAAAGAGTATTTATTAAACTGCAATGTTTAAGATAATCGAATTTTCTTTGAATGCTGTCATTGTATTGTGGCCAGTCAAAATCATTATGATCTACACATAATTCCTAAATGTTCCAATCAAGTTTGAACTGAAGTTATGCCATCTTTATTTGGCAAAGGTTGTGTCTATGATGAGTGAATGCATGCTTTATGGTGAAAGGTTTCACAGGCTTGGTTGAATCCAGCATTCTGGTTGAACTGTATACAGTTTTGCTATTGCTTTGTGCCAGCATAGGGTGGAGGTGTTAGAATAGGTAGGATGATGACTGAACTGCCTTCAGGAATTGGCCTTAGCCTGATGTTATGACATTGTGGAACATTAGCATGTTTGGAAATGGTATCTGCCAAGCTGGCATACCTACATTTTTCACAGGCCTACCCAAAAATGTATTTCTGTCTATGCCACTGCTTCACATAGCCTATCCTCCTCTCTGTTTCTTCTCTCTATATCCACACAGCATTGTCTTTCATTTCTCCTCCTGACTAGAGGAATAGGGAGCTATTCCTGGAGCCCAGTGAGAGTAGGGTCAGCCAGGGCTGCAGAGAAAAAAAGTAGGAAACTGAAACTGTGAGAGGGACTGACAATGAAACTATTGGAAGTTGTGAGAAAAAGACCAGCAAAGTTTGTTTAATATTTCCAACACCCGGTCTTCAACATCAGCAGCATTTTATTGTGAAAAACACCATCTGTTTACACTGGACCATTCCATGTGACTACCTGCCACAGACTCATGCTACGCGCAACTAAGCATAAAACCTACAGCACAGATGCAAGGCAATTCAGCAGCGTGTGCCGCTCCCTAGCTGGTAGATAATGCATACAAGCAACAAAACTTATCACCGGTGTCGTCTTTCAATATCTGTGGTCTTAACTGGCTAATTGTCTGCATTGTTCAGCAAGCTGTTTTAGTGGCACACAGCCTGAGGTCTCATCCAATGCAGTTATGCACCAAGTGATCTCATGAATATTTAATGCCACACCCACCGTCCTTAAAAACTTCTAAAGTGGTAGAACAAGCACAAAATGTGACTGCTGCACCTGTAAAAATGTCTCGTGAGAGAAAAAAAGAAAAGACATATTTTAACCAAAACCCCTGCAGTAGTTTTTGGGAACATGAAGTCTTGAAACATTTCAATTAGGGATGTACAATGAGATCAGAATCATATTGGTATCGGCAGATAAATCAACAGACTAAAAAGAATTCTATGGGCATCAGACAGATGATTACATTTGACTGTTATTTCAAACTTGTATTTGTTGACATAAGTATGTTACATTTCTCCATAATGCTAATCCAGGCAGATTTAGTCCCAACTTTTTTTTTAAGCAATAGAACTTGAGATGGTGTGTGTTATTGTGAATAACATCACAGTTTGTAATTTAGTCCCAGATGTGATGTTATCCACAGTAACACCAACCTTCAGTGTTCTATCACTTTTATATAGCAGTTCTGCAACAATAAAGAAAAAAATAAATAAAGCATCAAATGTAGGAGTGGGAGGTACAACGAAAAATTAAGATCATAGTTTAATTAATATTTCTGATGCTTTCCGTATATTTCATAGTA
Organism: Colossoma macropomum; assembly: GCF_904425465.1. Classification (NCBI taxonomy): domain Eukaryota; kingdom Metazoa; phylum Chordata; class Actinopteri; order Characiformes; family Serrasalmidae; genus Colossoma; species Colossoma macropomum. The sequence continues at coordinate 30,459,121 of NW_023494784.1, read as the reverse complement.
TAGTTTATTTATATTTTTTTTTTTCAAATAAAACCAGGTTAGATGCTTAAGTAAACCTATTTTTGTGGATTAATAATGGTATATTATTGTGGGATGTCCCTTCACTTTTAAAAAGAACCACATTTCCCAACTGAAGTAAATCTAAAATATTTTTATAGGGGGGAATAGCACAATACTACAGATGAACAATATAGCTTTCTAACCCTGACAAGATGAAGGCGAGTGCTTCTAGCTAAATTTCTCTGTGCCCGGCAAAAACAGCGCTAAATATGTTTTACATGTGAACTTCTCAAGTCATTTGTCTCACATGCGCATCTCTTACACTCGAGCTTTCATCTACGAGCCTAAGATGCTGCTGGAATTTGGTAAATATAACAAGCCATTCACACTATCACTATTAGCTGAGAAGCTGCGGAACCTCTCAGCTTGTAGCAAGGACCAGGCCCAAGACAGCAGCATTGCTTGAAGCAGCTGGCTGAGTGAAGGGCGCAGTAGGTGGTGTGCATGAAAAGCCTGCTAGCGTCCATGCTAGCTAATGGCTAGCTAATGAAGATATATGGAAACGGCAGCTAAGCCTTTACTAAGGGGGTCTGGGGACATGCTCCACCACGAGGATGTATGTAATGGTCCTAAAATGTCTGTTCATCATGAACTTTTCGGTCAGCAATAGATGGAAAATTTATCAAAAAATGGCTATTTGATCAAGTTGGCACACAGAAGATCTGTTTCTTCAGAGTGAACAAAGCACTGATTTTTTATGACTTCAATACTATATCTGTCCACCTACACAGATCACAGATCAAACAAATATTAAAGTCAGGCAGTGCTGTCTCCTCTCGATTAGATAAGCTACAGCTCCTAAATGTTCTTCAAATACAGATTATAGTCACAGTCTCAAACACCACTCACTCACTTTCTTCTTGATCACTAATCTGCCAGTCTCCTTCAGCTTCTTTCTCTCCCTCTCCTTGTCTGTGATTAGAAAAAAATATTTTTATTAAACTCAGAAAGTCATGGATTAATGAGTTTATTTTTTTATTTGAAATTGACTGTCAATTTCAACTGACCGTCTCCAGAGCTTGCACCTCTTAATTTCCATATACAGACTGAGGAATTCAGGGATAGAAAACTGTGTTACGGGCAACACAACATCAGTATTAGCTACATACAGTAAAAACAACATATAGCTAAGACTGGTGTGATTGTTTTGAAATACATAATAGAAATATGAAAACAAATAATGTCTGAAGTTTCATAAAATTCTTTAAATAGTTGGTTCCTCAGCTAGCTAATGCTCATGCTTTATGGCCAATCACCTTTAATTTACCTCACGTGAACTTAAAGTTAGCTAGCTAACAAACAACCAGCTAAAAACTCGATAGCCAACTATATTGACCACAATTTGCACAAATCCACATTGTAGGTAGAAACTCTTTGTAACTCTCTGTAACTGCTTACTGATTCAAACTGTATATTATATATTTTGAAAAAGGCTTAGTCTTTATTTTAGTATGCTTTTAGCTGAAATCCTGTCACAACCTCAGTGGTTGATAAATGACATTATTTTACAGAGTGAGTAGCACCAGAGACCCTCCTCCAGGTCTGATTTGATTGGCTTACTGTTTACGAGGTCTCATATGATTGGCATACAGCTTACAAGGTCTGATATGATTGGCTTACCTCCCCCAGTTTTCACATTGCTCCCATTTTGAATGTATATTATCTGTGCTTATGTGTGGTACCTTGATAAAAATTTCAACTGGTATACCGGAGAGCCGGTGTATCGCCCACTGCTAATCAAATGTGCTTTAATGGTGGCAATTGCTTTTGCTATACAGATAAATCCATGAAACTATCACAGTATCAAGTTCAGTTAAGCTTTTTCAATCCCTGCCAAATGAATCTGAATGTCATTTTGTTCCAGGCCTTCTATAAAGCATTTCATGGCCCATCTGAATTGTATTCTGTTCCTTTCTGTCTAGTTTGTTTGGTTGTTCCACTGTCATAGTTGCCAATGGGGACAACGACAGGTTTGGAATTTGGAGGCTTTCACACTCATCTTTAGAAATCTGACCAAACAGACTGTAGGACAGATGTTGTCTTAAAGAAATTATCTAACGTGTGCATTTTCTGGTAACTAAAGTGATTTGTGCAATTGGTTCTAAGTGGAATGATAGAGTTATTTAAAAAAAAACCTGCTGTGAACGCTTATCAAACAGTCAAATTGAGTCAGTCAGCTGCCAGAACTCACTGCTGTGTTCAAAAATATTGAGTATTGTCGTCGGAATTAACATCGACATCAGCGGGTCCTACAAGTACATCAAAAATAGGCCCACAGTTACCATATCAGCGCATCCCTAATTTCAAACATTGTAATTAGTTATTATACTGTATCAAGAGATAATTTAAAATTTAAAGATTTGAAGTCTTTATCATTATGTTTTTTTATTTGTAGTTTTGTTAGGGAAATATGAGCCAAGGCAACAGAGAAAAATACTGCAGTACACTCCAGCTCTCCAGCTGTGTGCAGTACTTGACTAATTTCAGTCATTATTCACAAGGACTTATGCAGTCAGCCCTCCATTACTCAGACATGTTTGGGCACTGAGAGATATTTCTCTTGGTAACACGCAGAACTAATCGGTAAAGAGAGACAAGAACTGCCAAGCTGAAGGATGTCACGAGCCAATCGATTAGTTATAGATGATCATCTTCAGCTGAAACAGGTTTGTAAATTCCCTCACCGACAGCAATCTCTGGAGGAACACGAGTTATAAAACTGACATTAAATCCATACACGCTTTACCTCCTTTTGCCTGGTGGGTTGCCATAAGAAGCAGAAATGTTGTTCATAGGGAAGTCTGGGTGAGAAGAGGATAATAGAAACACACACACACACACAGAGTCCTTGAGAGAGATGCTGTGAGATTATAGAATTAGTGCAAAGCTGGACAGTAATGGTCGGTATGGCTTTCTAAATGAACGCTAAGTGTTCAAAATTAATACAATTATCTAATTACTGTGTATTCAGATTACGGATATTCATTTTCATGCATGAGCTAAGAAGCATATTAATGTTTGAGTATAAATGGAGCCTAATTTCAGCAGAATGGGTTCTGTAAAATTGTTAAAATGTAAAATGTTCATAATCGGTTCATTGTAAAAGACATTTTATGGCAAGGATTTGGGGACCCACTTACACATATGAATACATTAGACAAGCACATGCCTGATACATATTCACAGAGCTTTAGAATTCTGCTTGATGTTCAGAGCTTCTATAGTAAATACATGTATAAAAGACTCAATTCAAGGGCCCATATCCTACACCTTTCTTATAATTTATTCTCCTGAGGTCCATTTAAGACATTTTTTGTGGTTTAATGTACAAGCCCATTTCCAAAAAAGTTGGGACGCTGTGCAGAATGTAAATTAAAACAGAATGCAAGGATGTGCAAATCATTTAAACCTTATATTTCATTGAAAACAGTACACAGACAACATATCAAATGTTATCATGTTAAAACTGAGAAATTTTATTGTTTTTTGGAAATATATATGCCCATTTTGAATTTGATACCAACAACACATTCCAAAAAAGTTGGGATGGGGGCAACAAAAGGCTGGTAAAGTTGTGTAATGCTAAAAAAAAACACCTGGTGGTTGATTGACAACAAGTCACTGGGTAGAAAAAGAGCATCCCAGAGAGGCTGAGTCTTTCAGAAGTAAAGATGAGGAGGGGTTCACCACTCTGTGAAAGACTGCACGATCAAATAGTGCAACAATTCAAGAATAATGTTTCTCGACATAAAATAGCAAAGAACTTTTGCTTTTCATCATCTACAATACATAATATCATGAAACGATTCCGAGAATTTGGAGAAACCTCTGTATGCAAGTGACAAGGCCAAAAACCAGTATTTGCTGGCTGTGATCTTTGGACCCTCAGACAGCACTGGTTTAAAAACAGACATGATTCTGTAGAGGAAATCACCGCATGGGCTCAGGAAAACTTCTGAAAAACATTGTCTGTGAAAACAGTTCATCACTGCATCCACAAATGCCACTAAAACTATAATAAAACTCTAACACACAAAAAAGAAGCCATATATAAACAGGATCCAGAAATGCTGCCAGCTTCCTCGGGCCCGAGCTCCTTTAAAATGGACTGAGGGGAAGTGGAAAAGTATCCTGTGGTCCGACAAATCAACATTTGAAATTAATTTTGGAAATCATGGACGCTGTGTCATCAGGGCTGAAGACCACTCAGCTTGTTATCAGTGCACAGTTCAAAAGCCAGTATTCATGATGGTACAGGGGTGCATTAGTGCACATGGCATGGGTGACATGCACAATTGTGAAGGCACCATTAATGCTGAATGATATATGTATATATATATATATATATATATATATATATATATATATATATATATATATATATATATATACACATTATGAAATGAAAAATATGACCCTGAACTGTTGAGCAGCTGAAATACTATATCAAACAAGAACTGGTACGTTTTGCAATTTTGTAATGTCTACATGTTACATCCAACTCTTTTACTTTAATAAATAAAAAAAATAAATAAATAAATTTGTTTAGTCATGGTATGGGCCCTTTAAGCAGTGATATTTATATTGTAATGAATTTAATTTCAAAACTCAGTGCCTAAACAGTGGCACAATAGTGACTATTATGAAGTTGCATAACTCCGGATGCAGTATGCCAGCACTATTATCATCTGGAAGTCTCTTCTGCACCAAAACATGGCCTGCAAAAGTGATAGCGAAAATTCCTGACTGGACCTTTCCACACTGGAGGCTTTTGCCCTGAAATCGATAGAATGTGCATGCGCCATGCTAAAGTGTTACTGTACTGCTGATATAGGCTGAGAGTGTATTGAGCTCACTGACATTTAACTATTGAGCTAATGTCACCTTCAGTCAGCCTTTCACTAAGTCCACATGCTAACCTTCTGTTTGCCATCACTTTAGATCTGTCATTACTTAAAACACCTAACTAAACCCTTAAGCTAAGCATAAAGGTGATACTTTATTTAGTTAGTCACCTCCAAAACCAACACACATAGCTCATCTAACACATCTGAATGTCAACTGCTCAAACTATAGGGAAAAAACTGCCACAAAGAAAAGCTGTGAATACCGAATACATGAATGACACTGCAAATTGACATTTCCCAGCTCAAATGGATACTTCATTGCATGAGAAACCCACAAGCTATGTTGAAATGTGCTAATGTAATAAACACTAAGCATATGTGATTGACTGATGATAGCTGCACAACAAGGGCATGGACTGTTTGGCTAGATATGGAGCTGGTGAATGAAAAAGAAGCAAATGAGCTTCAGTATTAGCAGTTTGGGTCCATTTGGTGCTGGGAGGTTTTGATTCCGTTCATAAATTTCATGTGATTTCCCAAAATATATAACAGTATTACAGTATCAGATTAAATTTACGTTATCATTATTGAAGTTAATGAACTTCCTGGGTGCTGGTAATCTATGCTAAAAGAATGTCTTACCAACCTGACATTGCTTGTTTTGATTACACTGTGCTGAAACACTGTATTGTATTGTAAACACTGGCTACACAGAGGAACTCGACATGTTAGTTATTTGATCAGCATTTTATTCACTCTAACAAAACTCTACACAGCGATTACCACAAAACATCACAAACATTTTGATTGTTATGCATGGTGGTAATACACATCACCGAGCATCAGCAACAGGTCAGTAATCTTTCACAAGTTAGCTTTGCAATTCTCATGCTTGAGATGCATTATTTTTACCTTCTATTATAATAATACTTAGATAATCCCGTCAGCTGTCCCTGGTTAACGCTGGTTATTGTACCTATTTTCCTGTTTTTAAAATAGTCCACAGATCTTGCTGGATTTTTTACATTCCTTATGACGGGTTGCCAGGTCCAGCAAAAATCTCCAGCCAAGGGTTGCTTAAAAGCCGCCCACCAAAATCTGAAACTTTGTCATTTTCAAACTAGCCCAGTTTTTTGGAAGGTCCACCAACCTGGCAACCCTGATAGCGGGTGTGCATGCTGTACCAAGCACTCAATGGTACCATCATTGAAAAGCAAAAGCGCATAATTTTACATAAAGAACTCTCATAGTGTGGAAATCTCACATATGAACAGAAAGAAAATATTGATAATTGGCATCTTAAATGATTAACGTTAATCCAAAGGGGATTAATGTTTGACATTAGGCCAAAGGGATGGAAAGGGGGGGTTGACTGTGTTACAAGGAGAATGGTTGTTCTCACTTTTTTGACGGGGGTGGCATCCCCTCAGATCAAATCAAGCTCCGCTTGTATACCAGTATAGACAATATACACCAATCAGGCATAACATTATGACCACCTCCTAGTTTCTACGCTCATTGTCCATTTTATCAGCTCTATTTACTACATAGGTACACTTTGTAGTTCTACAATTACAGACTGTAGTTCATCTGTTTCTCTGCATACTTTGTTAGCCCCCTTTTACCCTGTTCTTCAGTGGTCAGGGGCCCCATGGACCCTCACAGAGCAGGTACTATTCGGGTGGTGGATCATTCTCAGCACTGCAGTAACACTAATGTGGTGGTGGTGTGTTAGTGTGTGTTATGCTGGTACGACTGTATAAGACACATCAGTGCTGCTGGAGTTTTTAAACACCTCAGTGTCACTGCTGGACTGAGAATAGTCCACCAAGCAAAAATATTCAGCCAACAGTGTCCTGTGGGCAGTGTCCTGTGACCACTGATGAGGACTAGAGGATGACCAACACAAAAATGCAGCAGATGAGCTGTCGTCTCTGACTGTACATCTACAAGGTGGACTGACAAGGTAGCAGTGTCTAATAGAGTGGACAGTGAGTGGACACAGTGTTTAAAAACTCCAGCTGCACTGCTGTGTCTGATCCACTCATACCAGCACAACACACATTAACACACCTCCACCACGTGAGTGTTACTGCAGTGCTGAGAATGATCCACCACCCAAATAGTATCTGCTCAGTGAGGGTCCACTGAAGAACAGGGTAAAAGGGGGCTAACAAAGTATGCAGAGAAACAGATGGACTACAGTCTGTAATTGTAGAACTACAAAGTGCACCTATATAGTAAGTGAAGTTGATAAAATGGACAATGAGTGTAGAAACAAGGAGGTGGTCATAATGTTATGCCTGATCGATGTATAATAATACATTAGCCTGCACTATTCAATTTGATTTTCACAGATTCTACTGTACATTTATTTGTTTCAAGCTGATTTTTTCATTTTTTAAATTTATTTTTATTTTTTATGCTTCGCTGAATTACAGTTTTGTTTTATTAATTGTTAAAATCATTGCTATTATTACTTTTATTTTTTATAATAAATTATTATTAAATTATTTTTTTCATCCTTCTACTGGATTTTACATTATCTTTATTTTCTCTAGTGCTCATATGCTCATTTTTGTTTATTTATTGACTTTCTTAATAAAATTCTTTGTGCTTTTGCATGTATGAAAGTGTATACGAGTGTAAGCATCTCTGCTTGGTGTGCTCTGTCTACTCTTCAGTTCTGGTCTGCGTATCATGCGCCTGTGTGTGTGTTTGAGCATTTGAGTGAATGTGGGTGCTTGTGTAGGACATGAATGTAAAGGGTTGTGATCTGTCTACTCATGCACTCACTCACTCAGCCAGGAGACTCCAATTTAGATTACATTATGATAAGGAGAGAGAGAGAGAGAGAGAGAGAGAGAGAGAGACTGAGGCTGGGAGGGGGTGGGTGGGCAGAAGCCGCTTTGGTTGTTGGTTTTGTCAGATGGCTGTGTGTAAACATGAGTGACACTTGCTTGGCTTCTGTTTTCTCCATTTGAGTTTGATTTTAAAGAAGAAAGGAACTCTGGTTAAGTCATGTCATCATGTGTAGTCCCACCATATCAAACTCTCACTGCTGTCATTGCAAAATCCCATAACTCATTTATTTATTTTTTTTGTTTTTCTTGTTTGCTTTGTTTTTTGTTTGTTTTGTTTTGTTAGCTGCCTCTTACATGTATAAGCATTTCATGACAAATGGACCAGTCAAAATGGTCCGAAATTAATTTGAATGAATTCTTGTTACATTAACATATGTTAAAGTTAAGAATTTCTTTCCCTCTCCTATAAAGTTAGCATTTGGGGGATTGGAGGTTTTGTTATGACAGTTTGACTCTGCTCTTTTTCTTCACGCACTTTAAGACTGGCTGCTGAAATCAATAGGCTAATCCATACCTGTCTGCAGTTATAGTTTAATCTTGATGGTATTATCTGATAATCTTGATAGAAGAGATTTTTTTTTGCCTTGATAAGTGACATTATCTGTTTTTTTTGTGTATGTGTGCCTGGCATTGCTTCTTCTGACAACTAAAGCATCATGTCAAATGTGTTACTTAGATTGAATTGAACAGTTCATGGCATTTGTGGCAAAGGTTAGAGGTAATCTCCTTTTAATCCATGGAAGTGAAGAGTGACTGAGCAAGGGCCAGCAATTGATGATTATCTGAGGGTTGTTGTTCGATTATCTGGAGGTGGACTTGAGGTTTTTGGTCTTAGGTCTGGTATTAGAGCTTGATAGATGGATTGTTTTGATGATAATATTGGCCAGTATTGATATTCCATGGTTTATAAGTATCTGCAGAAATATTGCCTACAATGTGCCAACCCCTTAAATGGCCAAGGCCCAATGGTAGGCCCAAAGTTTTATTACACACTTCTTTAACTTAAGAAAATCTCAACCACTTTGCACTGAAGTCCCTGTTGTTATGGAATAATAAGCCTTAGTATGTAATAAACCTGGGATTATTGATTGTTGGTTGGCTGGACGATTGCGAGTTTTATTCCAGGCGATGTTGTAGCCATCCTTGGCCTGAATTCCAAGTCCAAGACTGGAGTGGGACACTCCCATCATCACTCAGGGCGATGCTAGCCAATGCGGATGTCTTTTAGCTGATGTAACAGATGCGATGGCTGGCTTTATGTGTCTTGGAAGAAGCATGTGCTAGCCCTCACCATCCTAGCTTGGTGGTGTGATAAGGGGATGGGAATTGGACACAACAGGGTAAAAATATGTAATATGTATAAAATATGTATAAAATATAAATTTAAAATTCATTGGCTGATGTTATCATATTTATCTGGGATTCTCTGCTCTCCCAAACACGACCCTACCTGGATTAAGCGGTTAAAGATCATGAATGAATGAATGAATGAATCATTTTATCAGTTATCAGAATTTTTTACATTTTCATAATGCTCCAGCCCTATTTGCCATGTTTGATCTGTATTTCTTAGGAAAAATGTGGTGAAAGTCTTTTCTTTTAGAAGTACTTTAAGTTTTGATTCTTTTGGAGCAGAAATGACTGCAGCCCTCAGCGACCCTGTCTGACCCAGTAGAGCTGCTAAGATCCCCTATCCACTTCTCTATCAGGAATGAGCTGAACTAGATGACCTTTATAACACACACACACACAGACACACACACACACACACACACACACACACACACACACACACACACACACACACACACACAATAATCTTTAATAGAGGGATGACTGACTGCCTCTTTCTGGACACACACTCATACCACACAGTGAGGCAGTGTGATTGCTGTCTCTATCAGGATGAGCACAGGTGGATTGCTTTTTGGCTGCACTCTGATTTAAGGTTGCTTTTTTTGCTCAACTCTGATGTTTCTAAGTTCGAATACTGACAATTAATGAGAGCAGGGCAATTTTAATGATACTGTGGGTTCATGACACACAACTACACAGAGGAAAGGTCCCAGCTTTACTGCACAGAAACTAACTACACTGACAAAAATGGTGGTTTGAATTTACCAATGCCTTAGTTGGTTGCTTCTGAAAAACTGTGTTACATCAACATACCTGCTGTCTTTCGGTTTACTTCTTTTGGCCTGAATTGTGTTGATGTAACACTTTTTTTCAAATGCATCCAGCTGACATTTTTGAATCAAGTAAATTTAAAGCACCATTTATTCCAATGTGCAGCACACAGCCACATGCAGATTCTACCAAAGAAACACCTGAGAACAACACAAGGAGTACCACAACAAATTAAACAAGAATACTGCACTGTAATCATGATAGCTTATTAACCTCTTGAATTCTACAATCATTATTCACATATTATTTATATATTATTATTATCCAGTGACTACCATGACTACTCAGTAACTAGTGTGAAACTACTATGTAACATGAATATAAAAGCGATACATGTGACACAAGTGATTACGAAAGTGGTGCACATAAGTCTGGACACATTGATGGTTCCTGATGAGATTAGCCAAGACTTTTATTGAGAAATTGTGGATCTCATACAGCATGTCAGCAGTGGATTCACACACAACTATACTAAACAGTTTTCCCATGGGAACACTCGAGTATTGCACTTTCACAACACAAATGTTACACAATGCAGCTTTACATAACATTTTTACATAACTTAAAAAAAAAAAAAAAACATTCTTCCAAGACACACACAATAACCAGAATAGCAGGCCTTTCACCTACAGCAAGCCTGAATGCCTCTGCTGATGCAACGTTCCGTCTTTGACGTCTTGTCCTTGTGTCCTTACTGAACCCACTGTCAACAGGTGCAGTGTCTTTCTGCATTGGTTGTTACTTTTTAGTGGCATTTTTTGACTTTGTTTTGGACTTTTTGGAGTTAAAAAAGCTATCTGCAAACATTTAAGCACTAGACGTACTGTAATGGTGGCTGTCGGCCCACTATATCTTATTGGCTGCTGCTGCAACAAGGTTTGGATAGTTCCTTGGCCCATCATCATCAGGGTGTGTCTAGGTTAAAGTCAAGTAAATGGTAAATAGAGGGATTTATTGTGCTTGTGCATTGTTATTTGCTTCAGTCTTATTTGAGATCCCTGCAAATTTAACTGCTGTTTAAATCACCAGGTGCATATAGATTATGTTTTTATGTTTTGCCATTTAGTCATAAATTAGAAAAAAGTGATTTTGGAATAACCAAAATAATATATATATATATATAAAAAAAAAAATCAAATGATGTATGTAAATCATTTTTCCTAGAGCACTGAGACATATGCCTGTGCAATCATGTCACATTCAAGACATCTCTGCAATGTTTTGTGCAAATTTGACTTATCGTTGCACCGTAAAAGCCATCAAAGACATTTAGTGTAATTACTCGAAACAGCTGCAAATGCCTGGCACAGGAGCACACTGATTAGGGCTTTATAATAAACTAGAGTCGCATTTGAACAAAATCTTCGTTCCAAGGCCTTGAATGAGGATGCATAGCATGACAGGCATGGAACTCCTTTAACATCAATTATTTAGAGGGCTGATCATCCAGAAACCACTTTGCACATTTAGAATTACAAGTCAAAGCTTCCAGAAAATGATAATATACGGTTGTTGTCATTGGTGCAGAAAACATGGCTATATTTGAAACTTTGTATGCTTATGAAAGCTGTTCAGAATTTAAAATTTGGGCATCACAGCTGGGGGTGGAGTGGAACTGGCTATCCAGGGCCCTTGGTTGTAGGGGGCCATCAAGGGCCCTGGACTGAAGGGTTTGGTTTTGTGTACTGTTATGAATTTCTATGCCTAAATTAATAATATTAAACTCAAACAGAATTTTGCATCAATAAACAATATCCATGATGTAATTATTTTGAGCATGTTTGAATGACGGTAAGGAGATCCACAGAGACTCCACAGTGTGTGTGTGTGTGTGTGTGTGCCTGTATGCATCTGCATGCGCTGACATGAGTGTGTGTAAAGGAGAGGGAAAGTGAGCAGCATATGGCAGGTTGACATGAGAGTGATGTTCGTCATTAAACACATGTCCCCAGCCATTGTCAGAGCAAAACAGCTTATCAACATCCCATCTCATACATATAAATGTATCTATCACTCCAGGGCCGAGGAGAGCGCTTGAGATCAGAGAACAGAAGCTGACTTTTTCTTCTTCTTACATTCAACATTCTTTTTTTACCACTTTTCATGTTCCACCAACCATCATAAACTGCTATTTACAATGTAAAAAAAATGCTGCCTTTGCCACTTCCTGGAACATACTTATGTGGGCTGTAATTACATATTGTTGTTTAAATATCATTTTTGCATGTGTGACCAGAAAGCTGCATCTCATTTAAATCGTTCTCAAGCTTTTCTGCCGGTACTTATGTCAACTTTTCTAGGTGAAATATTCCATAAACAAACACAGATGACACCTAGTGTGGCCAGTGTGTATGCAGGGCATATAGCTACATAGATAATGCATGCAGATGCAGAGAGATGGAGCGAGAGAGAGAGAGAGAGAGAGAGAGAGAGAGAGAGAGAGAGAGAGAGAGAGATTGTGAGTATCTGTTTGTAGAGCATTGACACTGAACTGTATGAAGATCAGAAAGCTCCTGAAGCAGCTCTTATGCACACACAGCTCCGGCATACAGTCTGAGTGAGTGGACTGTCGGCTTGAGTTCTCTTCATGAGCCAAAATAGAAACGTACAGTGCTGTTAGAACAAATGTGCTTCCTCTGCTCTGAGAACTAGCACCATGGACAGAACCCTCATCAGCATAATTCCACATATCACCATAACTATGATGATGATAATGATGACGATTGTTGTCTTTATCATCACCAACATAACAGCAACAGTGACTACAATAATAATCTGCTGCTTAACTATTTTGTGTCATATCATTCCTGCCATATCAAACCCATGAATCTCCATTTCTTTTCCTATTCTTATTTTTCTTATCACTTGAGCACAGCAGCCGCCCTTGTAGACCAGTAGACAAGGTCCAGGATTACTTGGTTCAAATTTCATTACATTAACTTACATTAAACATTAAGAATCTGCCACTTTGGAGATATATGTGGTTGTGTTAGGACATTTTCATTCTACACCTAAAAAGGTGAAACACTGAATTTACTTCATCAGTGTATGACATTTCATAAGATATAATACATCAATACATAGTTGTCTGTCAGTATACCAACGTTTTCCAATAACAGTGATTGTTATTCACAGAGCCCTGCTGGTGACATCCTGTATAAATAAATATAATTCATGGCCGTGACTTAGTATGGCGTGGGAACAAGATGATTAAGTCATGGCCACGACTTAGTAAGGCATGGGAATGAGATTCTAATGCGTGGCCTCGACTTAGCAAGGCATGGTCTTGTTCCCAAGCCTTACTAAGTCTAGGCCATGATTTCATTATTTCATTCCCACACCTTAGTAAGTCGTAGCCACGCTTTAGGATCTCATTCCCACGCCTTATTAAGTAGTGGCTACGTGTTATTGTAATTTGTATGGGATGTCACCAGCAGGGCTCCGTAGATATTTATGTGGTGACAATTCAAGCCAACAATTCAAGCCATTACTGGTAATTATTTGATTTGTTGTGAAAAATGGTTCATGAATTAAATGGGTTACATTAACATAGCTTCAGTTTGGAAGGAACAGTCTAACGTGCAGCCCTGTGTGCATGCAAATCTCCATGTCTTCTACACTGATGTCTGGAGGCTCTGTGCTCTTTAAAGCCTCGCGTTGGCCACCCAGACACAGCCTCCCCTACAGCCCCACTCACTGCTGCCCCTCCTGCTCACGGCCCAAATCCTCGTCTCAGCTCTGTCTGCGCTCCGACTGGAGAGAGAGAGAGAGAGAGAGAGAGAGAGAGCGAGAGAGAGAGAGAGAGAGACCCTTCAGCGTCCACACTCACCGTGCTCGCGCTGCTGTGGAATGCGACCTCCACATCCATCCACATCCAGCGCTCAGGAAGCGTGCAAAGTGACAGAGCGCCAGATCTAACGCGCGCGGCGTTTTGTTTTGCTTTGAGTTTTTATTATTATTAAGACGATTTCTTCAGTCGCATCTTGGCTGAAACCTGCCGAGGTGTTCTTTCTCTTTCTCGCCTGCGCCGGGACTGAAGGATGACGGCCACCAAGGAGCAGCAGAGCCAGAGAGCAAACCCGCAGCAGGACGAGGTAAACCTGGCTACAAGGCTTAAGTTGGCTTCCTATCCGCCAGCATCTTGTTCAGATTTTCCCGTTCCACCTTAAGTGGCGCAGTAGTAACATAACTGCTGCACCATTTAAGGTGGAACGGGGAAATTCGAACAGGACGCTGGCGAATAGGAAGCTGACTTGGGCTTCCAAACCAAGCCCAACGTTATGGTGCGATAGGGACGTGCTGTGCGCGAGCTCGGTGTGTGTGGCTATGGAGGATGGGCGCGTGTGGATGAGCATCAGTGTGGTAGCCGGCGGGGTGAGGGAAGTGTCATGGTTTTGTACTGGTTTCTCGGCGGTGGTCGTGGCGCAGTCGGTGCGCGGCGTTTTCAAAATCAGCGCAGAAGCGATGCGGACGCGCGAGGATGAGCAGCGCTCGCGGCGTTGGGCTTTCAGTTCACGCGCTGTGTGTCGTGTCTTGCTTGCCAAACTGCAGCGCGAGCTTCAGCCTCAGAAACAATTAGCAGCTCCTCACCTCCAGCTCGCTGAAAGATGAAGCTCGGCTGAGAGAGCGCGTGCCAGCCTCGAGACGTCCCCCGTCTTTCGGTCTGCGCGTGCAGCAGTGTAAAAAACACCCCCTACCTGCCCTCATGCGAGAGGGCCTTTCAACGTGACTTTAATCGCGAGTACAACAGTGCAACGCTTTATTTTGGGGGATGGTAGTGGTGGGAGGGGGTAAATAATTGATGCCCCTGCCCTTGTGAATGTTTCAGCGGAGCGAGATCATTCGCCTCGTGCGCGTCCCGGCAGCTCGTTGCTGCAGGAGCTTTACACCGAACAGCGGGCCTGGCTGTTAAATGTTTGATTGCAGGCGGAGAGAGACGGAGCGGCGACAGAGGAGAGGCTCGTTTACAGAGACCAGCGCTCAGCAGCTCAGCTGTAGTGACGCTTCAGTTCGGTTCAGTTTTAGGTCTCGAACCGATTCTCTCCAGCTGACCCGAGCGAGTCATTGTTTCACAAGTCAAGTCAACTTTGTCCTCATTTCCAGTCCAAAACGGAGTCAGACTGTAAGACAGAGTGTAAAACATAAGCACAACAGAAAGAGGAAGACAGTGTCGCTCTACAGAGAGAAATGAGGCAAATTCAAAGGGGTTCTTCCTAAAACGACTCCACGCTGGTCTGAGATGGTTTATGCTGGTTAATGCTGCTCTGGTGCTGGTTTACCTGGTCTCTCAGTAGTTGACCAGCATATCAGCATCCAAAACACACACAAAACTCCATGTATCTCCAAAATGGCAACTTTACAGAAGGTCAAAACCTTCTTTACTTTGAATGTAAGTTAGATTTTATTCCAAGCGATGTTGGAGTATTTCTGTTGGTCCTTTCATCATGACATTTTCAGACAATGGACCATGTAAAGGACAGCTGTTGTGCTTAGATGAAAAGAAGAAAAAAAAACATTTTATTTTGGGACAGCAACGATATGTTGGTTTTGCTGGTGACCAGCTGTGCTGCTCTGTGCTGGTTCTTTTAGCAGGGATGTTATGATGAGGTTTGTGAGTAGAACCATTTTTGAACATATAGGGACCCTAATCAGTATCTTCCACGGGGGCTCCTCATCTACCTGTCTAATTTTGTATGAAAGAATGAATAATAATTGGGACTTTATTAATTTTTACATGCTAAGCTATGCAGCTAAAATTGTACATAATGCAACATTCATTCACTTTTATGACAAAAACAAAAGTAAAACACCAGCCACTGTATGAAGAACTGCACATTTGAATATTCACCCCTTGCCATATTGCCTTCATTTAAATAACATCAATATATATTTTTAAGAGTGCGTCACATTGCTCCATGGAATAGCTTTACTGAGGACACACATGAAGCTGCTTCAAAGCTTGCCCGAAATAAGAACAATAGACTGCATATTTAAGGAATCTATGACTCGAGACAGCCTTCATGATGTTGATTTCATGACTTCTAATGCTGCCTATGGGCCTATGTAGATCCATCTGTAACCTCTGTAAAACAGTAATTAACTATTTATAAATGAAACAATGGAGGTAAATTGGACATATAGCCTAAATAAGATAGATAAATGGCATGTCTATAATTTCTACTTTCTCAAATTTTTATAAGAACTAAACCATCGGTGATGTCTTTGTAAGATATTTTTATGCCAAACTACATAATTGTGTGGCCTCTTGTGTCTTAGGCTTTCTAAATGTGTGCTTATACCGCCTATAGCAAGTAACAGCCCTGTTTGAGGTTAAACTGTGAAAGATTGTTATTCTTAATTGAAGTCTTTCAGCCTATACCATGGACATAAACACTGTGTAGATGCTACAAAACAGCGTGATTCAGTCAGAGTCAGACAGTTTCTTTAATGCCTCAAAAGAATTAATTCACTATCAGATGCCGTTGCTCAACACTCCCTCAAGCTCTGTGATGCAACAGTGGAGTGTGCGCCCTCTGTGGTACCCCTGACACAGCAGTGTGGATGAGTGTGGGATGAATATGACAGTCAGTCAGTAGAGTAAATCAGTTAAGACTGGTGGAGCAGGCGCAGTTCCCTGCTTTGTCCAGTAGAGTACTGTGTTCTGGTTGGGTCATTTTTAAAGCTCTGTTCTGTTACATACTGTGTCGGACAATACTGTGGGTTTGTTTCACTGTGTGTTTATTTCAGTGCCTGGTGGGCTGCCTTGCCTCCCACTGCCTACACAGACAGCATTTTATCCTAAATGAAACCTTATAAGACAGCTTATTGAGACACTGTAGTTAGAGAGTGATTGCATCACCAATAACCCTCTGCAGGTGACCGGTGTTTACTCACCTCAGCTGTCAGCATCACTGCAACCTTCATCAAACTTTTAGGTTAGACTCTGCTGGAGTGGCTAGACAGCTACACATAAGCAGCAGTGAGTGCTCATTATTGCAGCTAATTGTTCAAGAATACCCTGGATAGCTGGGACAGTGATTACCTAATGTTTTCTACCTAATGGTGTTTGACAACAGGGTTGTATTCATGGTTTGCTGAGCTAACAGGTGAAAGCTAACTAAAATGCTAAATTGTGAATACACTTAATGTGCCTAAAACTATACAATTGCTGTCTGTTTAGCTATAATTGTAAATAATGTGACATTTATCCACTTTTATAAGAAGTGAAACTCCATGCAATGTTTGTAATATTGTGCACAGTTAAAACTGAAGATCAACTTTACCATTGACACATTGCCTCCATTTAAGTAAAATCTGAATGGATTTTGAATTGCTTTGTGGGATTGCTATTAGTATTATAGTATTTAGTATGATAGTATTTAGCTGAAGCTGCTATAACATTTCACCAAAGTGAGATTAGTAGGCTGCGTATTTAAGGTAGCTATAAATTGAGAGAGCTTTCATGTTGGGGATGTGATTTTGATGACTTAAAATGCTGTCAATGTAAATAGATTACTAGATTTACTACGTATACATACACTGTGACAGTGTAACAGTCTTCTAAATATTTGTTTTACTGTAAGAAATTTATGCTTTGGGTTTAGTGTATGTTGTCGCTGTCCAAATACAAAAAAAAAATCTGCATTATTGGAACAAAGCATACTACGAAGTCTGGTGACACTTTATTTTGAGTGGTCCTTTTAGATGAAACAAACACTCAACAGACTCTCAGTAACATGTCAAAAACATATCAGCATTAGGATTAGGTTTTGGGTTGAGGTTATGATTAGGGTTAGGATTAGGGCCAGGGTTAGAGTTAGGTTTTGGGTAATGTTGGGTAAGGTTAGGTTTTGCATAATGGAAGTAACGTTAACAATACCTCTACATAATGTAAGCAATGTATGTAAAGCTAACTGGTGGAATAAATCTTATTATATATCTGTCTGTCTGTAACACTGCATAGTGGGCTTGCAACAGTGCTGCTTCTGAATGCTGCACTCTAGGGTTACTTAATAGTTACATAACATGGTAAAAGCGCAGTGCTGCTGTTAAAGGTGATACTCTAGGGTTACAGCAGAGTTATGGTAACAGAGTAAAATAGTACTGGTGTAGTGGTGACACTCAAGATTCACAGAAATACACATTAGTAAAAGTAATATGGGAATAGAGTAGTACTGCTCCAGAATACTGAGCTGGTGGGTTACAGTGATGCTACTTGTACTCCAGGATTTCCTTAATTCTCAACAGAGTTATGCTAGTGAGGTAAATGTGCAGTACTAATGTAGAAAGTGACACTCTAGGGTTACAGTAATGCAGAAATAGTGCTTTAGGATACCGAACTCCACTGAGGTTTCAAAACTGTGCTTTTATTAGGGATACAGGGATACTGTTTTTGAATGCTGCACTCTAGAGTTACCGCTTTATGCATTAGGGTTACATTAAGGCACTAATATTGCTTTAGAATGCTGCACTCAGGAAAGCTCTTTTGCAGTTTGGCTTCTCTTGCTCCAACCATATTAATAAACAATGGAGGTCTCTCTGTGCTGAAGGAGAAATCACCAGCCTCAAAGTCAATCCACTTTTAAAACCTGATAGCCCATAGCCTGTGATTTTACCCAACCAAGGGCCAGAAACATTAAATGCAGCGCCAGATTTAGCCTGATGGTCAGAGCAAATAGCATGGCGGTGACAAACAAGGATTACCAGCTAGTTCTACAGCTTGCACAATGTGAGGTGTGGTGGCGCTGTTATCTCGTTTAAATATGGCAGTATAGATTTATAACACAACGCAAAAAATTAACACCTGAACCACTCTGACAGTAATGTTCCCAATAAGAAAATGATGTGGATAAAATTCTATTTTGTACAATATTTCCAAACATGTTTAGCCCACATGCAACAAACTGCTCACACTCAGCTGATTAACCAACAAATTTAACAGTTATATTTTGATCTGTTTGGATGGAACAGCATGGGAAACTGTTGGAACTGCTGTTGTAGGAGTACAGAGAAGTAATCAGACTCGCTCAAGAAGGATTTCAGATCAGCAGATTTAACTGTCACTAAACTTAAAACAGCCTCTTCTTCCTGCATCAAATTCTGAGTTTGGTGAAGCCCCCTGCTGTGTGTGGAAAGTGGGTGTTCACACATGTGAGAATGACATATTTACTAGTAAAAGTGCATTTCTTCCAAACAGAAACTGAAGTTTTACCTGTTGATATTATATTTGATATTCAGTTTTCACATGTGCAAATCAAATATTTACTAGTTGAAATTTCATTTTTACATGTGTAAATTGAATTCATGAGATCAATAAAAATAGGAAGTAAAAGTTGAAACCTCTGCCATAGTAATTAGAATTTCATTTCAATTTACTATTATTTGTCAGAACTATTTCCCTTAAAATTCATAGCTTTGTTTCTGATCATTTTAGTTTTCTTTGTTTCTTTGGTTTAATTTCTTTTCACAGCCAACCAAGCTTCACTTGACATGAGTCTTTAATATGTATGAGCTTATTTACATGTTATGCTGATTGCCTTTTGCCCAGGACACCAGTGAAATTGCAGCTGCATTAAAAAAAACTCATGCTAATCACCACCTCTGTGACTTTATGAATAGCTCTTCTTTACCTTGAAGCACATTTTGCGTGAGGGTGTGCTGTTTCTGCAAAGTTTTATGAAGCCATGTGTAGTAAAAACGTAGTTACTGACTGGGAACTGTGCGTTTGGTTAGACAAGTATGTATTACTCCAGTCTATTGTTAAGTATTTATTATTATCCTTTGTTTGAGTGTATTTGTGTAACAGCTATGAGTGGAAATGATGGGCGTTAATAATGTAATATGTAGAGATGGGCAGTATGAGGATATTTTATCATTATTGTGATCAATTTTATTGTGATAAACAGTATGCTTTTCTGAGTATATTGTAGATGCCATGCATACTTTAAGAACTCTGAACAGCTGTATGTGTCATTATAAAGAGAGCTGAAGTCTTATTTGGATTTAGTGCAGTACAATATGTGAAATGTTGATTAAAAATCATTTTACCCAGAGTTTACTAGTGCCCTTGTGTATTGTGAAAATGTCTTTAGGTATCATGATATGATATTTTTTTATATATATTGCCCACCCCTAGTAATAGGTGTGATCTTATTCAGCCTCTGGTCAGTTTCTGGAATGGCACAGAAAGACTTGATGCTAATTACATTGAGAAAAGAGGGTAAACATACAGTTTCTACAACGTTACACACAGCTTGTTTGTGATAGATTACACTGCAAAATGTGGAACAGGACAGAATTTGATTTGAAGTGTTTTTGAGGTTTGAAATGATGTAAAATATTACTTTTGTTCATCTTTTTTAAATATATGTTTAGGTTAAAACCACATGAAGCATGTTTTTGGTTAAACACACAAACCATTTTGGTTACAGTGTAGTCAACATTTTGGTGGAAGTATAACCTCAAGTCTCTTATTTCACAAAACACAGTTTCAGAATGAGGCAAGGTCTCACTGTGTTTGTTACAGAAGTGATGTTTACCTAAACAAACACTGTTGTGTTCCTTCTCCTGTCCATCTTTCACTGCAAAAATGGGTTTAGTCTGACCTTAAAATGTACTTGTAACCAACATTTAACTGTTAAACCCAAGTATGTATTTTGAATGAAATAATACAAGTCAAATTGTAGATTAGATTACCAATAGCAATATTTTACATTAATTGAAACCTGAAAAACAGTTCAAATCAACTTCTGCTCTGTTCCACTTTTTACAGTGTGAATCACTGAGTAAAATATAAATGAAAGTAACATCGTCTCAGCTAGATGTTGGTTCATAGGACCTGAGCAATCCCATTCACATCAGAAAAGCATGATTCCATTTACCAGTCAGTGACATTTCCTGATATTGCCATGGTTGGCAGTATAGTGGAACTGCAAAAATCTGATTCATTTGCTATTGAAGTTGCAAATTGCATTGATATCGCTGCTCGGTGGAGGGTTTCAATAGGATCCTAAACTGACTGCTGCCTTTCCCAAGGACTTACCTCTATTTACAATATAAAAGTACTCTTGCTCCTCATACACTGAACAATGCAGCTTTGCTTCAGTTTGATAAGTTGGCCTCTGAAAGAGAAGAATCTATTTCCCTTGAATTCTTGAGTAGTTAAATGAACACTGATGTTACTGATTTCAGAGGCGTCGTCTTGTTTTGTGATGTGTGACAGTGCGTAATGGTAGGCAGAATACTGCGATGTGTTTTTTAATAACGTTTTAATAACATGAGAAAACAGTAGAATGTACATCACAATCTTTAGGCAATTGACAATGACGCATGTCTTGTGGCTTTGGCTCTGGATCTAAAATGGAAATAATGATTATTAAGTTAAAATGCAGACTCTCAGCTTTAATTGAAGTGTATGTACATTATTGGGGCAACTGTGTAGGAGCCACAGCCATTTTTACAGATATGCTTACATTCACAGTTTTAAAGGACCAAAAGTATTCAGACAGTTGACTGTTCTGTTGCTTTATAGCCTGCTCTGTATTGTTTCATTGTTAGCACATGCAAACCAGAGCTGAGAAAAGGTCTAAGGTTTGTTGTAGATGTGGGATTTACAACTGGAGTTGCTGTTGTGTCTCAATATGAGGATGAGAGAGGAGTCAATGCCATGATGAGGCTGAAATATCAAAGACATTTGCCAAAACAATACTTCTGTCAGAAATCAACTAGAAAACAGTTACTTTTACTACAATATCAAGCAAGAATGCACTGGTGGGTTTAAAAAAGACCTAGCAAATCAACAGTGGGGGATCATCAAAGAATACCTTGAAACACGAAGAAAAAGGCATCTCGAACTACTCAAAAACAATGTCTAGGATAGAGTCTGAGATGGCTGGCATAAAAACTCAGATGATGGAAGGCTACAGTCTGGCTTTGTCTGTTTAGCAAACACACTTTTTACTGCTGTCCAAAAAAGTAAATTAAGTTTTTTTTTCAGTGTTTTTTTTATTTTTCTGCACAATTTGAACAAGACAACTGCCCTGTACATTGTGTAAAAAACATAATCAATGGATCAATATAAAGTCACTTGAAATAAAACCTCTTTGCATTAATTTACATTAAATGTTAAGACTCTCCTTCACAATTGTAGACATACTTTTTTTTATTTTTTATTTGTTTTGGACAGCGACATTTTGCTGGTCACAACAGACAGCACACTTTCATTTAAACATTTAAATTGTCCATCGTCATGGCGATACCGTTAGATCAATCTCCAATTCCCAAAACTGTTGTCAATCAGCTCGAGCCGACACGCTTAGAAAGATGTTTCTTCAAGGGTTCTTTAATAAAGGGAATGGTTCTATATAGAACAGTGAGGTGCGTATAGAACAATTTCATGCTTAAATAGTTCTTTGCATTGTTCTTCAGATTGGTGGAGAATGTGTTGTAAGTTGTTCTAGATAGTACCTTTTTGAAAATGGTTCAATATAGCACCAATTAAAACGGACACTTTGGTGCTTTTCAAAAAAGGTTCTAGCATAAATAACACATTCACTATCAATCTGAAAAAACACTGCACCATGCAAAGAGCCATTTCAGCATGAAGTGGTTTTATATAAAACTCGTGCTTCTATATACAACTACTCCCTTTACCAAAGAACCCTTAAAGAACACTTCCAAACCCTGTTCAGGAGAAGTCTAACGTTCAGATAAGATTAAATGATACCATCCAGCCAGATTTCCATCATCCCAGTGTACCAGAGTGTTGGAAAGAAGTGCAAAAGTATCATAAGCAAAGGAACATTTCACCTGTGAAACATGGCTGGGGAAAGCCTGGCTGCCAGTCTCTCTTGTCTTTATTGATGATGTGACTGTTGATGGTATCAGTAGGATGGTTTACAGAATCATCCTAACTATTCAGATCCAATCAAATGCCTTCAAACATGCTAGATAGTGTTTCACCTTGCAGCAGAGCAATGGCCTGACACACATCATTAAAGCAACTGTGGAGTTTCAGATTTAAGGTACTGACCTGAATGCTATTGAGCTTTTGACTGAAAACAAAATGTACCTGAAACAAGCAGGAAATGCCTGCTGGCAGGGCTGGCAGAGTGTGACCAGAGAATCACCTGGTGATACCTTGCAGACTGAACACTCCTTACATAGACACATGTGTGTGGTTTAAGGACCACACATTTTGTGTTAGATTGCAGTTAAAATAATAATGTATGGTTATTTAACACAATTTTGAGAGGAATGTATTGAATATGAAACCATGAAATTTTTCAGTGACAGTTTTATTAATTACTGTTAATTTGACCAGTTCTGTTCAAGTACTGTGTAAGAACAGGTGTGATTCCTACACAATTTGCCCAGTACAAATATAAATATCTTCAAATTAAAGCAGGAATTCTGCTTTTTAACACAAATGTGGTTGGGTACTGAGTCAAAACACCGAGGATTGTGCTATTGTCTGCTGACCTATAGACTGCACTTTATTTTGTGTATGTGTGATCAGCATGGTTTGAGACAGCAGGTTTTGTGGTGAAGCAGCTCTAGGGGTGTTAGTATATGTGTGTGTGTAAAGTGTGAGGCCAGAGATATTGCGCTGCCTGAAGGCTTTTGGCTTTGGCTCTCGTCTGGAGTGATGCTGATTGATGCGATGCCCATGATGTAATCATGAACCTTTACTCTCCCAGCCATGCTGAGGAATCACACATCAGGGATTCTGAAAATAAATAACTGAAAAGACGTCTGCAGCAGAAGCTGAGATACAACAGACCATACAGTCCTACAGTCAGACAAGTACAAGCGTTCTCTCAATTTAACACCAAGACTAACTACAATATTCACTCATAAGCTCAAATAGCGCATGGATTGGTTAAGAAAGGTTTGTGTATTTTGTGTAGGGTGAGACGCTGGTCTGTTGTGCATGAAAACAAATGAATTACACTGAGTAGACAGAGGGAGTTACTCAATGAGAGGTTTATGAAATATATATATATATATGTATTATATATGTATATATATATTTCATTATGTATGGCTCAAGTTAATGTATTTATGGCTCATGTGCATGACTTCAGACTTTGAAGTGAGTTCCCAGACTGTCTGGCATATAAAGTTTGCTATTAAATACACTTTATGTTCAAAAATATCTAGACACTCCTTCTAATTAGTGAATTCAGCTATTTTAAGGTGCACACACATGCAGTTTGAAAGTATGTCGTTCGACATGATCATGTGACGTCATTGCCATTTTGATTGACTTTTCATAAGTTTTTTCATAAGTTTTGCAGGCTTGCAACTGTTGTGGGTGAGTTTCATATGCAGGATGCTTTACTTTATGCAACTTAAGTGCAACTTAGTTACATGGCAGTTTCAAGCAACTAAACCTTTGCATGAAAGTTGGTCCTGATCACCATGCTTGTATGCAAATAGATCCTTACAGTAATGTTTCACCATGTAGTTGCAAGGCTTCCACAGAAGAAGTAGGGGCTGCAGCAGAGGGGAGACAAACTCCCTATTAATACCCTTAATTCTGGATGAAACGTTAGATGAGCAGGTGTCTGCAAACCTTTGGTCATATAGCATAGTTTGGCTTTGACTCTTCGTTGAGACAGTTTGGTGCTAACTTTGGTGCTGACAGTTGCTGCTAACTAACTGTACCTCAGGTGTGTTTATTTATTCACTGTTTAGGAAAGTGTAGAATAAATGTGAGAGAGGAAGGTAGGATGTGCTCAGGCTCATATGACTGTTTCTTGATTTGTAAGATGTCAGAGTGTAGGAATATTGTACAGACTGTACTCAACAGCAGCTCTCTACCAAGCTCTAAGGATTTAGAGCCTCAAAGCAACTAAGCGTCTAAGCTTTGAGTGCTGATTCTCTCAGTTTGTTCT
The DNA here is from genome assembly GCF_904425465.1 of Colossoma macropomum. NCBI lineage: Eukaryota > Metazoa > Chordata > Actinopteri > Characiformes > Serrasalmidae > Colossoma > Colossoma macropomum. Next base: position 30,434,266 of record NW_023494784.1, on the reverse strand, counting down.
CAATCTGCAGCCTCTTTAGTTCTATTCCTTATGTAGTTTCCCATGTATGGAGCACACTGGTGTGAGCTTGTTTTACTCTACAGCTTGACATAGCCACACATCATACACATACAATCACGTACTCTCCTCCACGCTCCCAGGAAAAGTGCTCTTTCATGCACGTTTCCACAGTGTACAGTGCTGTGCAAAAGAGACCACCCTTTGTTTTTTAATTTCTAATGAAAACAACCATTTATTACAAGTTAATCATTTTTCAGCCACAGAAAGAAGCAGAAAACACATATTTAACAGAAAATTACACAGAAACCTCAACAAATAAATGTAATATCAAATGTTTCAGTATTTAGTAGGATACTTTGCCTTTATTGCAGCTTCCATTCTTTTTTAGAAGACTTGTTTTTAGTTTTTCAAAGAAATCTGATATTTTTCCACACCTCCAAAGTTCAGTCATAGAAGTTGTTTGCATTTTCTTTTTCTGCTTCTCATGATCCATGCATTCCCAAACACTTTCAGTGAGGTCAAAATCTGGAGTCTGGGGTGGTCAGTCCATTGTTCTGAGAACACCAGCAGCTTCTCTGTTTAATTCATAAGGTTTCTTCTTTTTTGTCTGTTTCCTTTTCTCAGTAACAGCTTCTTGACAGCTACACATCCTTTCAGACTCACAGTGCTGAGTTGTCTTCTTACGGTGGAAGGATGGACAGAAACACCTGTGGATTATTTCAGATCTGAAACAAGAGTGAAACTTAATTTTGGTTATTGGTTATTTAACACAATTTTGAGAGGAATGTATTGAATATGAAACCATTTATTAATTACTGTTAATTTGACCTCAACAAATAGAGAGTGGAACTTAATTTTTTCCTAAAGATGAAAGTTTTAAAAACTTTTTATCAGTTGGTGAGTGTCATGGTGGTCTACTATGTCCTGCACAGTTGATAGGAGTCCTGTTTTCTCTATATATTCAATATTCTTTTGAGCTCCAGTTTTGGAAACTCACTTAAATTCTTTTGGTATTCTCCTTCCTTATGCAATAGTTTCAGTTTAAGTTCAGTTCATCTTGGAGGCAAGGCTGCAAAATTTACCCTTTTTGGGTGGTATTATATTTAAAGAGATTGTTGCTCTTAACATGTTTACAAGGTAACATGCTCTGTACCTATAGAATTCACCAAACCATAATATGTACGTATATTAAGCACACTGGAAATGTTAATGGTAATGAAAAGTGTGTCTAAGTATTTACGGTTACCATATTTACAGTAATGCCTTTTTCTTCTTCTCAAGTCTTTACTTGTTTTGCTGGACATGTGCACGGGCAGACAGTGGCATTTTGAATGTAAAATGTGGGAGAAAGCTTTTCATTCTGTATTAGAAAGCCAAGGAGCCGATGCAGTGGCTATTGACATAGTGAATAGGGGGTGAGACAGTGGTGCTTCGTGCTGTAGTCTGGTGGTCTCCGCTGTAGTTATCCCCTGACAGTAGTCTCTTGAAGTCTTTTTAAATAGGGATGCACAATGATATTGGAATCATACTGGCATCGGCGGATGTTTGCTCATAGTAAATATTAAACAGCATCAGACAGACATTAAGATTTGACCGATATTTCAGACTGATGCTTGTAGATGTATTTACTGTACGAAGGACATTTCAGTGATGCTGGGCTACTGCACTGATATATATCTGTATTTTATTCATTTTACTGCATTTGTAACTCTCTACAAAAAGTGTTACATTTCCCTTTAATACTAATCCAAGAGGATCTGGTACAAATTTCTACGTTTGATAAATGTTTCGGTCTTGGCATTAGTATCAACATTAACGGATATGTACATGAAAAATATCAGACTAGTTCTAAAGTTTGTTTTTGTAATTCTGCCTTAGCGAGATGAGGAAGTCATTAAGTCACAGTCTAAAGGGCTTTGCTAATGCAGTCCTCTGCTCAGGATTCAGCTGTGAGTGGCTGAGTATGTTCAGATCACACACTAGACCACACTTCTGGAAACACTGCTTGTCAGGGAGATATGTGCCTATCTACCCTCTTATGGTGTGTAGTATGGCATTCATCTGCCTGTGCTGAAAATCATGCCTGTGCTCTACGAGAGAAGCATATCAATCCCAAGATTTAAATGTCCCAAGGCGTGTGCTTGTGAGCAGCTGGGTGCTTCATGAAGCAAAGTTGCTTTATGTCCACAATCTGCCATGGGCAAAGTGGTCTGTCTCTGTCAACAAGGAGAAAACCACTAACTGCACTGTGTCTGCAGACCACATTCACAGTGTCTTTAACTGATTGATGTCTTTTTGATTGTCAGTTTGAAAGGGTTGAAGCTATAGTTTGGCAAATTTTACCCCTACTCCAAATTAGACTTTTTTGCTTTAACCCCTTAAAATCTCAGGCTTATTACATACTTTGTGATTCATTTTTTATTATTTTCCATTTAAAGAACAACACCCCCATTCCAGCCCTGACCCACATACACATGGACTTACAAGAGGTGGGGAAAAAAAGAAGAAGAAAAAAAAAAAAACACAAACAAAATATGGCTACAACATAGGACACTGGAGAATTACATCATTAGGCTTATTACATACTAAGTCTTATTATTAAGTAACTACAGGGACCTTGTTGCAAACTTGTTGAGCTATTTGTAAGTTATAGAAGTGTGTAATAAAACTTTGGGCCTGCTGGTGAGCCCTGGCCATTTAGGGGTTAAAGACTGTTTACATTGATGATGCAGCTTGAAAATGGGAAGAACTTTTGAAAACATACATTTGCTATGGGGTGAATTTTTGGGCATGGTATTTTCTTTGTTTAGGCTGGTGAATGCAGAAGCTAGCCAGATAGCTAACATGACTGCTAGGAAGCTGAATACCTGAATGCAGCCGTATAACTGTAGTAAAATTCAAATTGTCAAATCTAGATACCTCTCAATTTGGCTTCTTTTCAGTGGCTTAAAGGTAAAAAGCTTCCCATCTGGCATCAATTCTGTCCTGAATCACTGTTTTCTTTACAGTTTTTGTTCAACAATTAAGGAAAGTGTTACACTGATGCTTGCTTGGTTGTATTTATTAGCCGATAGAAGATCGGCTAGGCTAGAAGTCAGGATTTGTTGACACCACAGGGATTCACAATAGCTGCATGATGTATTTGCATGCTGGGTATTGTAGTGAGATAACACTGATGAAGAAAAACAAGAAAGCGTTATAAATGAGTGAATTCTGTCTTAAACCGATGAGGCTGTGGGATATTATGCTGTGCTACAAAATACCACGTAACTTGACACAGCATGCTAAACTGTAGTTTTAGGTCATAATGCCTTTTTGACTACATTAGCCTTTTATGCATGACGCAGTATATGTGGCAGAAATAAAACAGAGTTGGTCTCACATGGTAGAAAAATGTCCCTGCATTTGTATATTCTATACACTCTGGCACATGCCCTGCTGGGAGCAGGAGGAGGTGTGTTACCGTTTTCTTTGAGTACAAAAGCTTTCAGAATTTGCATCGTCTCGCAGGCTGATATGCGCCCGTGTCATGGAGTCTGCTGTGTTCTGCTTTTGAGTTAAAATCACTGTTAGCCATGAATCAGCTTCTAACCCTGTATTTGTGTTCATAAAGGCTGTATAATTAGCTCTGAGGATTAAGATTTGATGAGATAGTAACAATGGCATGTTGGAATGGCACTAACGAGGATGGAGCAGCAGAGATTAATCCTGTGTTTTGGCACTAATCTGTTCGTACGCCCGCCTGTCTGACCGCGTGCGCAGCAAGGTCGAACAAATGGACACACAGAATCTTGCCTGGCTAAAAATAGGGTGCTTATTATCCACACACACACACACACACACACACACACATACACACAGAACTCACACAAAATTTCACATATCTATATGCACAGTCACTCGCTTAGTCACTCAGTGACAAACATAAAGGACAGGGGGATTTGGGGTTGGTTTGTTTTTTGTGGCCGTAAAAAGTAATCCAGTCCACATAAATCCAACACTATGTCCAATTAAAGGGGAAGGTCAGTGCTGCAGCAATCCTATAGTCAACGTTCATTTACAGATCTGGGAGCAGCAGACCATGCACACATTATCATCAGCAACACCTAGTGCAGTTTATGATGTCATAAACAAGAATATTAAACCACACAGAACTTTCTCTTCTGAAAGATAACCATATTACAGCCCAATTAAATGCATTCATAATTGAGTAGTTCAAAGCGTTTCTTTCCATACGTGTTTGTATGTGGGATGCTAGATTAGATTAAATTAGCCTTCATTAAAAGATGCAAATGTGTTACTACATCTAAATTAACTCAATAATACCATGTTGTGGTGAAGAGGCACTTATTTAGAGTGCTGTTCACTTTCCACTCATTCCACTTACTCAGTTCTGCTTTGACAAGCACATAGCCAATATTATAAATGTACATACAGCGCAGTTGTGTGAGTAACTGACTCTGTACTCCAGCACATTAGATTTGAAGTAAAACGATGCCTGTGAGGTTAATTGCAAAATGTTTGATGGTGTTTATATCTATATTGGGGGAACCCTAGTCACTGAAAAAGTGGTGCTTTGAATTTACATGATTAAACTGTGTCAGACGGTTGTTCACAAGGGTGGGTGATAGAACAATATTTTGCCATTATCACCAGGGCCAGTAGCAGCTATAGGTGGAATAGGCAATTGCTTAGGGCAGAGATTTCAAACTTATTGTAGGCAATGGGCCCAATTACACTCTAATTTGTCTATGTGGACATTTATATAAACATTTATCTGAAAGGTGCATTCTGAAAGAACAAACTGATTGAACGAATATCACCTACAAAACAGACTAGATGGTCAGACTAAAGTTAGTCAGCAATGTTAGTTGACTGTTGCACAGGGTCTATTAGAAAACTGCAAAGAATGCAAAGCATTGCCTGCACATGCACAATTCATTAAGCTGTCAGCAGATGAGTTAAGAAAGCCTAACTTAGCTAGCTAACTGATCTTAAGATTGTTGTGTAAGGATACTTATTGTTAGACATTAAATTTAAATGGATGTTAGCAAAGATTAAGTTTAGCTTACCTTAGAGCTGCTTGTTAATAGTTTTGGCATTGAGCTGTGACTGTAGTCTCCACAGAGTGCAATCCAAAATTAGTTTAGCTTCAGGACTGAAATAAAAACAGCACCAGCCTCCAGATGATCAGAATAGCGTGTGTTTTAATTATACGTTCCTCAGTAACACCTTTTCACCATTTCTTAGTATAATAATTTACTTGTCGGAAAAAGTAGTGCTCAGGGATGGTTGCTATGCAATGACTGGTTAAGCGTTGTGTCACTCATTATTTTGAAAATGGTCAATTATGGTCCACAAGACGATTTTAATTTAGAACATGGATTCTAAATTCATCCGGCAGACCAGATAAGAACCGTAATCCGGCGAGTCCCGGCCCACGGGCTGCATGTTTGACACCCCTGACCCTGGGCCTCCAGAGGCCTCCACATCATTGCACTGCATCAACTATATTACCTTCGGGTGCATTGGAGGAAGGCTGTCACTGGTCATAAAACCAATCAATAATGCTGATTTAAAGTGGACCCAACCTTCTTAAAGTATGAAGTGATAGGCTCATTTAGAGCAAAGCTATCAAGGCTCAACCGGAGTGCAAGCGTTACTCCTTCTGTTATTGTTTTTCAGAGCAGGAACATTTATGAGGAGCTGCAAAACGATAAATTAAACACACAAACAAAAAGAGTGAACTAATGTAATGTATTAGTCGTATTACTCAGAGTTATTTAACTTCACTGTAATGTTTTGCTGTAAAGGGGCAGTTATTTTAATCATATCTGAAAGTAAGTCCTCCTGTAGTCAATAACCGTTATCATGATGAATTATATCACATTATGGTTTTCTAAGAAATTGTGGATATCAAACACTGAGCAACTGTGCATTTTGATACAAAGAGAGCATTATTAGTCCTGTTAAGCATAAAAGTCCTGTTTATCTGGATTTGGTGCAGTGGAGTTTTGATGTTGCACTGCTGTTTTGCTGGTGCATTGAGTCAGTTTCAACCTCATATATTGTATCTCAGACAAAGAAGATATTGTTTAGTGTTAAAATGTCTTAAAATATGATGGTTTATTTTTTTTTTTGAGACATGCACTGCAAAAAATGATAGCAAGTGAAAAAATCTTAATTCTAGTCAATATGTCTAATATTTCTCAATATGAAATTGTTGTAAGACTATTATAAGATTATTTAACTTATTTTCAGAGATTTTTTTACTTGTTTTGAATCATTTTTTTAGTGAAAGTCATTTTACTTGTTTCAAGAAATAATACAGATAATTTTGCTTGTTTCAAGAAATAATGTTTGAAGCAAGTAAAACGTTCTGCCAATGGAATAAGACACTTTAATTTGGTAAAATTCCTTAAAACAAGTAAAAAAATATGCAAAAATGAGTAAAATAAGCTTCTACAACAACAATGTCATAATGAGAAATATTAGATGTATTGATTAAACTTAAGGTGTTTGCAGTGTGGCAACTGTGTTGATGTAATATATTATTCATATGCACACTTTTTAACATATTTGAATCATTAACTTTTTTAGGTATTACAGGATTACAGTCCTTTTTATATGTAGCCCAACCCTCTGAGCACCAAAAGTAACTGGACAAATTAACACAATGGTCAAGTTTATACTTATAATGGTTAAGTTTGTAGGAAGTCTGGGACCCATTATCTTCCCTCTGCCAGGCCTGTAATACAGCCTTGTTAGTTTCCTACTTGTTGTAGGAACTTTTTGCATTCAGTCTGTTTTTCAGGAAGCAAAAAGCATGCTTAGTGAGATTTAGATGCCAGCCAGTTAAGATTTTTTAAACTCTGTAAGTCTTGTATAAATCAAACTCTATAAGTGTCCTTATTTGTATGTGTCAGCTCATTGTCCTGCTGCAAGGTCAGTGAGTTCTGTGGTATTGTAGTGGATCTCAGTAAAGGTGCTCCTGTTCAGTTCAGAATTCATTCTTCTGCTCCCATCAGTAGTCACAGCATCAATAAAGCCAAGTAAACCCATCTCACAGGCAGTTATACATGTCCATGCCATTATGTTGCCATTATGAAATGACATTTTTTTCACGATACTTCTTTCCATCACTGTGGTACAAGATCATCTTCACATCATGTAAGGATTTCACTGTGTCCCAGACAGTCTATTTTTCATATCAACAGTGCTTTCTTGCTTCTCAGCAACCTGCTCAAGAATTTATTTTGACTTACCCAATGTATGACTGTTTTCAGCCTGGCATTGACACTTCTCCAAACGGCAAGTGTAGATACTCATGTAAAATCATCTCTTGACAAGCCAAATGTCCAATTGTGGTTCCTTAAAATGAGAGAACTGTACACAAAAGGGTCATAATTCCTACATGGTCCTCTCAGTATGAATGTACATGCTCCAGTTGAATTTGCCCCCCATTGTTTCACTTCTGACTGGATGTACTAATTTACAGAGGCAAAAACAAAGCAACGACAACCAAAAAATGTGCTGGTCTTATTTACAGATCACACTATATGGATTATTTTCAATTTTTTCGAAAGTTTTCAGGAGTTGAAAGAAGTGTTTTTCTTGTTTTTCTCCTTCATTTTCTTCTTCTTCATTTTCTTCTTCTTCTTCTTCTTCTTCTTCTTATTATTATTATTATTATTATTATTATTTTGGCACAAAATGTTGGACAGAATAAGTAGAACAGAAACAAAGCATTATATCATGGTCATTAGGGTATATCCTAGAAAGACTTACACTGTTATGGTTTATTTACTCTGATCTATCTATTATTTCCATATGGCACCATATGTCACTGATTAAGTTGCTTGCTCTCTTACTCTCCCTCTCTCTTTATACCTCTCTCTCTCTCATACACACACTCTCTCTTTCACCAGGTGTGTGTTTATGGCTCTTTCTCCTTCTGCACAATAACACAGCGATGCCCGGAGAGAGAAAGAAACACATTTGGAAGATGTAGTGCAGTGCTGACAGAAAATCAAACAAGAAAGAGAGAGAGAGAGAGAGAGAGAGAGAGTCTGTGTATGTACAGTGGGTGTATGGTGGTGTGTGGTTTGTGTGTGTGTGAGTGACTTTGGTTTTATAGCTCTGTTGTCTGTTTGGATTGTAAATCGTAATGGAGCCCTGATTTTTGGTGTGAGTGAAGAGGGAAATCTGTAAAGCGTAGCCGTGTGTGTGTGTGTGTGTGTGTGTGTGTGTGTGTGTGTGTGTGTGTGTGTGTGTGTGTGTTTGTGGAGTACTGGTATGTCCCTCCTTCTGTCTTGCTGCTCATAATTCACTTTATAAATGAACCTCCATCAGCTTTTGCAGCTGAGCAGGAAATGGAGGAAGGAGAGGAAAGAGCAGCACGCATGACAGCATTCAGCCATTTACAATCAATGTGTGATCCTGCAAGGACACACTCTCCTCCTTACATATACACACACACACACAGATGTTTTTCTCCCTTTCCTAGGCGGTCAGCATGCAGGATGAGTTTGGAGGATGAGTGAAATGAGGATAGAGTGTGAGTGCCGCTGAGCCACTCTGGCCATCTACAGTACAGTTCAGAGCTACATTGTTTTGTCAGTACATTGTTTGTTAATTATTATTGTGATTGGCCTTTTCAATATTTATTTTTTGGAAGGCTGCACAAATGAGCCCCCTAACAAACTACATGCATATAACAGGCATAAATTTGCATTAGAATCTCAAAAGACTTCCTTTAACAATGGCTGCAGAAACAGTGGTTAGATGGAGGCATGAGCCTCAACCATTTCCTGACAGAATGTTTACCATCAGAGTAACACTGTTTAAACTGTTAGGACCAGAAATGTGAAAAGGCGAGTTGCAAAATATGCAGTGATGCAGCCACAACATGTGTGTATCCTTGTTATTGTTTCTCAAACTTCTTAGATGCAAGAGTAAAATAACACCTCTATAATGTTTTGGTGGGAAAGAATTTCTTAATGGCATTGTCTCATCTAGTGTTGTAGTACCTGTCTGAGACCTTAAATGAAATGTCTTGGTCTTGTCTCAGTCTCAGGGTGTGGTGGACTCTCGAGACCAGCTGAGTGCAGTGCCTTTCCTCTGTTTTTCCTGCCATTATTGAATAATAAAATACCTTCAGACAGAATAAACAGTCTTTTATTTACATGTTAAAACAAATTTAAAACATGTTATTTGGTTTAAGTTCAGGGGACATAAACTAGGACTATAGTAAAATAATAATTAATCATTATATATATATATATATATATATATATATATATATATATATATATCAAACTCTATAAGTGTCCTTATTTGTATGTTTCAGCTCATTGTCCATTGGTCAGTGAGTTCTGTGGTATTGTAGTGAATCTCAGTAAAGGTGCTCCTGTTCAGTTCAGAATTCATTCTTCTGCTCCCATCAGTAGTCACAGCATCAATAAAGCCAAGTAAACCCATCTTACTGGCAGTTTTACATGTCCATGCCATTATGTTGCCATTATGAAATGACATTTTTTTCACCATACGTGTATATACACACTACTCCTCACTTGGAGTTGATGTGTCCAGGTCTAGGTCTTGACTCAGACTTGCTTGACGCTCATCTTGACTGCAGCAACAGTGTCATCAATGAATTGATGTTGATCCTGTTGACAGCTCCAGTATTTCACTGCCTTTTTTAGCTCTGTGTTTCATAAGCAAGCAGTTAGTGGGCTGAGCTCCATGCAGTTTGTGTGATGAGCTGATATATAGCTTAATACATAAAATATTAAATTCAGATGCATTGTAGATGCATATTGCACTCAAATCAGGGCACATTTTGCGCTGCACCTGCACTTGTATGTACATCTGTGTGTTTACAACAGTAATTTTAATGCTGTTATATTACAGTAGATTACTGTTAAATGTCTAATATTGTAAATTACTTATCGCTGTTGTGAGAAGAAAAGCTTGTATCGCCAAAATGGTAACTTTACAGGAAAAGGAAAAAAAATACTTTACTTTTAATGTAAGTCAGTGGAACCAGACTTGGAAAAAAGTCATTTTGGACCATTACTTTTGGTCCATTCATCATGAATTTTTCACACAATGTAAAGGGTAACAGGTACTTTCAAGTTATGTCAAAAACTGAAAAACGTCAAAAATGGAGATATGAGGTTTTCTTCCAACAACAGCAATATACTCTACAGCAAGGTGTTTTACAGTGTTGCAAGACGTACCTCAATGATATATTGTCCTTATGTCGCTGCCCTAGTATAGCTTATCTCCATAGTGTGAGAGCCATAAGATTCAGCTGAAAATGAACAGCCATTCAGTCCAGCACTGAGACAGAATACAGATGTCTTCAGTAAGAGATCCAGGCATGGATCAGAGACTGGAGCATGCAGGTGTGTGTGTGTGTGTGTGTGTGTGTGTGTTTGTGTGTGACACGGCACCGGAAGCTTCTGCCTCGGTTAATGTCTTTAAGATAAACTTCCTGCTTTTTATTTATTACAGTTTAGTAATTATCATACAGTCACTGTATGAGTCTCTCAGGGCTGAATTATGAATCACATTTCTCTGCTGCACAAAACAAAGGCAGCCTGATGAATAATACAGGAATGGTATTTAGTAATGTGCTGAGACACGTGGATCACAGAGAAAACACACATGCACAGGCAGACTGACATGTGGCCCTGCACACTCAGGCCCTTCATTACTACACTTACTGAAGCAGCCTAAATTTTTCTGGGTAACACATTATTGTAGGGTACTGTTCATAAGGCTACATTACACCTACGTAAGCTTGTCATGACAACCCTACGTAAATGTTTATAAATGCTTATTCCAATAAATGTCATTTGCTGTAAAGTTACATTTGCCAATTTTATTTGGTTAGCTAAATTATTCTTTATGACAGATAATTCCTATTGCAGTAAGCATTTATAAACATTTATAAAGGGATATGTCAGTTGTCATGACAGTTTTATGAAGGTGTTAAGTAGCCTTGTGAACGGTACCCTACAATAGTGTTACCATCTTTTGTGTCTTTTGTTTTTCCTGTCTATCTCTCATAGTGTGTGCACATGTAGTAGTGTTGTAGTAGTGTAATGTGTTTGTCTTATGTGAGTGTGTTTGTTAAAACTAAAAGGGCAAAACAATTTGTTTTTGTTTAAGTTAAGGTTGTAAGGATATAGATACTTACATGTTACATAAATATGATATGTATGAGACATACAGTGGTATGCAAATGTTTGAATACCCCTTGGTCAGATTATGTTTTGTTGATTTTTTAAGTGAAAATAAATAACATTCTCTACAGAGAATAAACTTAAATACGGCATATTTTCAGATTTACTGCACAATCTCTATTTGTTTGCTGAGTATATTACAATGATAAAAAATGAAACATAAAATAGACAGTGTGCCATAACCTTTGCAAATGCTATGTTTCATGTTATATTTTTCCCCAATATATTAAATTCAGCAAATATTCAATAAATATGTAGAGGTGTTCTCTGTAGAGAATCTGTACTCATTTTCAGCTATAAAATCAACAAAACATGTTATTTGACCAACTTTTGCACACAACGAATAATATGACTGCATGTCCTGTATGAAAATGTGTGTGTGTGCTAAAGTGCGCATAGATATTTGAAATATTCTGTGACTATTCAGCAAGCTATAATTCTTTCTCTTTCTTTCTCTTTCCCCTCCTTCTCTGTAGGATCTGGGTGGGGTGAGTCCTCCTCAGAGGAACTGGAAGGGGATAGCCATTGCTTTGCTGGTCATTTTGCTGGTCTGTTCGCTCATCACCATGTCTGTCATCCTCCTCACACCAGGTACACACATGCACACACAAACCAAGCTTTCACTATTATTACAGTTAGGGATATGTTGATACTGGTGTCTGGTATTGACCCAATACCATGTTTATTTACTCATACTCATAAAAATCCGTCGATAACCACATACCACATACTTCGCCACCTGGTTTTAGTTTCAGTGCACAGTGTGGCACTGGTAAGCAAAGCTGTAGAAGCACAGTTTTTCAGCGTTTCTGCTATTTACTCGTCTGCAGTCTTGTTTTGAATGAAACACTTTTATTGATAATTGTCCAGAGACAGAGCTATACACGACTGTCTGCTTAAACATACAGCATGAGTTGTCACTAAAGAAAAAAATTTCTAAAATCGCATGGTATATGCCTGGCTTTAGAGTTCAACCAGCTCAACCAGCAAATCAAAAGACCCTAAGGCACCTTGGGTTAGCCTTGGTTGTGATTCTTGCCATCACTGTGCTACAGAGACAGATGAGGAGCAGGGATCAAAACTATGAAACATACTTTACTTGCAGCTGTACAGAAGATGAGAGTTCTCCACTGCAATGCTACTCGATCCAAAGTAACTAATGTAACATATCTAGCCAATGCATGTCATTTGAAATCAGATTTTAGATTTTAATGAATTAACTGTCGTGGTACATTGCACTCATTTACACAAACAATTACTAAATTCGAAGTAGGTTACTAATTAAGGTATCAATATTGGTAAGTGCTTAAAAACGTAGTGCTCGCACATGTACTCCATTTACATTTACTTGTCTGAAACACATGGTATTGATGCATCACTAATTACAGGTGTGACTTTTAAACTTGTAATTTAAAGTAGGTTGAAATTAATATTTATTGTCACGTTATATTATCTACAATAAGAGATTTAACCTCTTACATGGCCAGGGCCCAATATCAGTTTGCATTAAAGTCCCTGAATAATAAGCCTTAGTATTGTAGCGTAGCAGAACGGTACAGAATGTAAAAACCCTATGATTTTACGGAGTTAAACTTTTGTGTGAGTCTTGTGAATCATCGCCCTCAGTTATATTATTTCCTTTCAGATATGTTGTTATCTCCATCTGAAGTGTGAAAAAGCCAGACCTGCAGAACAAACATGAAAGATTAAAGCAGAAGTAGACTACACAAACACAAACCTTGTCTTAATAAATGTATCTTGTACCAAAATTAGTTACTCACTAATTAGCATTAAGACACCTAAAGTACATTTGTACTTTGTTTGACTTCAAACTAATTTATAGCTGGAACAGATGGTTACAATGAATGTTGAGGAACTCAAATGTTCAATTATAAACTTGGAATTACATGTGGGTATATTTGTTATTATGATATTCACCTCATGCAACGTAATTATGTTTAACTACTTAATATAATAATTATGCTTCATTTAACACCAGAAAGGCCGACAAGGTCATTTTGACTGTTTTCAATTTTTGAGATGAGATAATGCTGATAAAATAAAACCCTAACATAACCCTAACCCCCATACCTACTGATCTCTGGCTTTTACTAAATTATTGCATATTTTAGTTTGACATTATTATGATATCAGTATTATAAAGCACAAAAATGTGCTGCATATTACTTCATAAGACCATTAATGGTCATTTTGACCATATACATTAGACTGCATATCTGGGAACCACTTATTTTTTCCGCTGTTCCAAGTTGGACGTTATTTTAGCAGCAGTTATCCAGTAGCCTATAACCCTCATCTGATTTACCCCACAAAATATTTGTGAAGTACTGGCAAATAGTTTGCAGTCCAGAATAGAAAACAAAAGCAATAAAATAAATCAGACAATATAGGCTGTGCTGAAGATCGTTGAGCCTTATCTGTGGAAGAGGAGAAACATTTTTAAGCAACAGAAACTTTGCTTTTCTGCTTGATTGCTCTTTGTGTAAGTAATTGAATTGAAATCCAGAGCTCTTCTTACAGAAAAATGCAACATTTACTGTTTAGCTTGTGTTGTCTGACTACTACACTGCACTGATGAATTAATTAATAAATAAATGATTATCAAAATTAAACATTTGTTATGCTGACATTATTTATGGTATATTGCAACATAATAAAATGATTTGTTTCTGAACTTATTCTGTGTTGAGGTGTAAACACACCTGTTACACTGTAATAAGAGCACTAAAATGTTAAGTGTCAAACAGAAGCCAAATCAACAAAATCATAATCACCTGTTCAACATAAAGTCTAAGGTAATGGCAGTTCCTATTAGCATGGTGTCAACCTTAAACCTTTAGCCTCCCAGCTCTGTGTTGGTGTATCCTTTAACTGAGGATGAATTCCTCATGAAGGTGTGTTTGTGTCTGTGCTGTGTTGTGTTTGAGTGTGTGGGTAAGGTGAGCGTGTTTCTCCTTTTGTGTTCGGCTCAGGGTTGACCTCTGCAGACACTGATAGACGTGACCTTGGTTTCTGATGGCTCTGTAATGTGTGTGTGTGTTGACAGCGGACACTCTGGCTGGCAGTGACACTAAGTTGACAGTGGAGGATCTGTTTGGTCCTGATTTCTACGTACACGATCCTGAGGCACACTGGATCAACGGTAAGACAATCTACTGGAGGATGCTTTTTCATTAATGTTACTGTTGTGCTGAACAGTTTCTCTCTCTCTCTCTCTCTCTCTCTCTCACTCTCTGTCTCTCTCTCTCTGTCTCCCTCTCACACATACATACATATAGAGACACACTCTGTAAATAAGATCACATTCTTAAGTAATGACAACCTGTTACATCAGTGAACGCATGTAATCTCCCGCTCTTGTGTAATGGCTGTGTGACAGCCTCAGTGATTGACAGCAGGACGGGTGGCATGCTTTATTCATGCTGGTGTCAGTGTCCTGAGGGTGGTCACTTTCTTATGCTGGGATTAATCGTGACTGTTTCTCTGTTTCTGAGATGGAGCTCAGGGTTTTACAAGTGCTGGAAGAGCTGAATTATATACTTGTGTCTGTGTTGGTATTTTATTATATCTATTAGTGTTTATCAGAGGGGAACCTTCAAGGCCTTCTAGGCCTTTCTTAGAAGCCCTTATAATTTCTAAGAACTCTCTGTAATTTTATGCTCATTTTTATTATTAGGATCATCATGCTTGTTGTATTTAAACTGTAAGTATTGTAGTAACAAAACCCAAATGCCCAAAAGAAATTTGTGCAATCAACACCGGTACCTCTCTCTTTGGTTAGGACTTCAGAAGCTGGGCAGAAGGCATAAGACATCAGATTAACCAACGGTATAATGAAGAATTGTCCATGGAATCAACCTATCACATTTTTGGTCATGGCTAATGCTATTTCTGCTACTTAATCTGCTATTTAATCTACTCTTCTCCTGTAATAATGTGGTTTCTAAGAGCAGTTGTTGCCTTTATTTACATTTATTTAGAAGCCACATTTTATCATTACCATGATTGAAAAAAACAATAATAAGCTCTTACTAATGGCATGCCCACTCCAGGTAAGGGGTGAGGACCTGCCCCAGGTGGACGAGTTTATATATCTTGGGGTCTTGTTCACAAGTGATAGGAAGAGGGATGATGAGATCGGCTGCAGGCTGGGACAGGCGGCAGCAGTTATGCGGTCACTGTAACGGACTGTAGTGGTGAAGAGGGATCCGAGCCATAAGGCAAAGCTTTCCGTTTAATGGTCAGTCTACATCCCAAGTCTCACCTATGGTCATGAGCTGCGGGTAATGACCGAAAGAATGAGACTGTGAATACAAGTGGTGGAAAAGAGCTGTCATTGCCGGGAGGCACACTTTACTAGATAGGGTGAGGAGCTCAGAGTAGAGCTGCTACTCCTTCACATTGAGGGGAGCCAGTTGAGGTGGTTCGGGCAACTGATCAAGATGCCCCCCGGAGGGGGTTTACCAGGCACGGCCTACTGGAATGAGACGCCGTGCTCGTCCTAGGACCCGCTAGAGGGATTGTATCTCCAAGTTGGTCTGGGATACAGGGTCGTCTGGGGTTCTCTGCTCTCCCACCTGCTACCGCGACCCTATCTGGATTAAGTAGTTAAAGGTTTTTTTTTTTGGGGGGATTTTAATCCCCAAAAAAATCTAATCTCCCCAATTTAGTCGTCGCCAATTCCACCCGCTAGTTAGGACTCCCCCAATCACATGATACTATCAACGCTAGGAGGGCGAAGGCTAACACAGGCTTCCTCCAAGACCTGTGAAGCGCCACCGCTTCTTTTCGAACTGCAGCTCAAGCAACGTCATTGGACAGCTGAATGCGCTCGGAGGAAAGCGCCAACCGCCGGATCTGTTACGTCAGCTAACAGACGCCTGCGCTGACTAGCATCGCGTTAAGTGATGGGGGGAGAAGGAGGGGCAACCCTACCCACCCAGAGAGAGCGAGGCCAATTGTGCTCTCTTGGACTCCCGGCTACGGATGGCTGTAGCATCCCAGGGATCGAACTCGCAATCTGCTGATGACAGGGTCAACACTTAGACAGTTGTGCCACTCGGGAGCCCTTTAAGTAGTTAAAGTTGATGAATGAATGAATGAATGAATAAATGAATGATCCAAATGAGCTTGACAATAAAGGAGGCGCTGTGTCTCTTTCATACAATGATAGAAAAAAGGTAGTACACAAAAAGCTGCAATTCTGCACATTGATACATTTCACTCTGGCCAGTGTGCAAATGCATGCGATGTAAATCCTCTGGTGGCATATTTAATTGAGTTTAAGGGGTCATTGCTAAAGTCAGATTGGATTCCTGGCGAGACGCTCAGTTTAATAAAGCAAATAATGTTATTTATAGTGCAACTTGGCTTATAGAAAGAACTGGAAATGTGCTAGTTTGTTCATTTAACCTCCACAGTGTGAGCTTTGGGTTAAAAAGTAAGACTAATAATAAGACTAATAAAAATAGGCTGTTAGCCAGTTTGGCTAGAAAAAAATTAGAACTTGAATCGGCCATAAAGATTGATGGGTGATGTCGGTTTATTGGTTTTGGATGTCTGAGAGAGGGGCATTGTTAATATTTATGTTAGTTTGTATGTGTGTGTCTTGCGCCGCCAGGCCTGAGTTCTGCATATTTTAAATATTTTTATACACTTTAACTTCAAAGGCATGTGCTTGAGTCAGGAAGAAAGCACTTCGTTGTGTGTGTTTCTCCTGTTTACCTCAGAACAGAGATGGATGAGGCAGAGCTGTCCATCAATACCTCTAACCCTAATGGCCTTCAGAGCAGCCCATACACTGCACCCAATATAGAACTCCTGCCCTGTTACAGAGAAAAACACCACACACAAAACACACGCATACACACAACACACACACACACACACTCACAAAACAGAGCTGAGCATATTCACTGAAAATAGAGCTTCACAGAGATGTATGCACAATCATAAACTCAGACTTATAGATCAATACACACCCACCACGTACACACTGTGCATTCAGAGTTTGACCCTGAGGCTTAATAGCTAGAGATAAGCCAGACACAGCGTGTGCACTAAATATTTGAAGATAATTAATTTGGAAAGCTTTCAAAAAGAGTAATAATTTTCAAAATGAAGGCTACATTAATGGAGAGGAGAAACCCATCACATATTCTCAGTTAATAAGTCAATCAATATGAGTACCCAGATCCTGGGCACCTCTGCTGGTAAATATCCAGCAGGGTGACCTACACATTCCCCAGAAGCAGTGGTGTCCAGGTGTGTGTGTATGTCCCTGTGTGCAGAGTGTTGACAATTAAACAAATCAACAGACTAAGAGATGTTCCATAGTGCAGTTCATATCAGTGCTGTCAAAACAAAAACATGTATCTCTCAAATAGAAGCTTTAAAACACAATGAAAAAATTCTTAAAATTTAAAGTTTTTAGTAACTTTGGACCATTTTGGACCTTTTCAAATTGTCCATTTGTCATGAAATATTAAAATAATGTGAAGTGAAGTTGATGTTTTCAGTTATTGTATGTAAAATAAAATGAAGATACAAAGTTTTGAGATGATGGAAACATATATAAGCTCCTCATCTAGTCTTGAGTTTGGGGTTAGTGTTTGGTCCAGATAACAATTACCAATTTGACTGTACTGGCCTGTAGGCATTCAGCTACACTTCAAGGCAAATTTGCTTTCAGATGGAACGTTAGGGCAAAAGCAGACAATATCACTGTTAAAGTATTATAGTATAGTATATATTATATAGTATTATAGTATAATATATATTGAAGTATAGTATTTTACTATAACTATCTTGCCTGAATAACATACTTGAATGGACATTCTGATCAATTTCTGTTGTTCATACAAAATGTTAGTTTTCTTTTAATTAAAAAAAAAAACAAAAACAAAGATGTGCTCCTACACAGCACGATACATCCTATTTTACTAAAAGGCAATAGAAGAGAGAGAGTAAAGAGCAGACAGTCAATAGTATCAATGATCAGTGAAGAAGATGTATGTGTGTGTGTGTGTGCAGGGATGCAGGAATGTGTTCTATGTTGGGGGTGCTGAAATTTTTAGTAGCAAATATACGACGTGCACGATGGCATTGTGCAAAAGGATTTGCCTTCTTTATTTGATTTTTAAATGCTTATTTTTTCTAATTTAAATTTAATAGAATATGTCATTCAGTGCTATAATGAAGCGATAGACTACAGTATACACATATTACTGACACGTCAGACCACCAGCTTGCATCCCCTCTCTGCTCTGTCATTGTGGACGAACTTTATGCAGATAAGCTGAATGGTGGCCAATCAGATTGTCGATATGTGGCAGAGTAGCCACATATCTGTGTAGACTGTGTCACGCCCACAAACACAAGGTGAGATTTAACACTGAAGCGCACTCTGAGTAGGAGATGTAACTGTTGATAAAAACGTCGTTATTATGATAGATTATTTTTAATTTTAAAAAGCAGTATTAGGCTGCGTCAAGACTCAGAATCTGCCTAGACTTTTTCCCTTTGCACCTCAGCCAGTGTGTGTTTGAGCAACACTGCCTGAAAGCGGCTGACAGTTTTCAGATCACTGTAATAAAATATACGGCGTTCACTTAAACAGTGTAGAGCTACTAAAGATTTTTAAAATATAAAAATACAAACTCATACTCACACATGGGTCTTCACTATGCTCAAATTATTACAAAGTCCAGAACATTTTATAATTATTATTTTAACGGTTACAGTCCTGATATATATGATGCAGCCCCCTCAGCACCCCCACTTCCCTCGTCCCAGTGTGTATGTGCGTGCCATTGTGTGTGGATTTACAGAGAGCTAAAACGTTGACAGATAGATAGATAGATAGATAGATAGATAGATAGATAGATAGATAGATACGTACATACATACATACATACATACATACATACTTTATTGATCCCGAAGGATTTTTTTTTAGCAGCCAGTAGCAGTCACACAACACAGGGCAGTAATAGTAATAAGGGTGTAAACAATATAACAGGAAGAATAAATATAAAAAAATCCTATCTACAGGCATATATACAAATAGAAAAATACAACAATCTGGAATAATATCTATAACTTGAGATGAAAGACGCAGTGCAATAATGACTGTACAATGAGGCACAGGTAACGGCATATAATGACAATACTGAATAAATATGTGCAGATATTGGTACCAAAATAAAGTGTCTAGTGTGGAGTGTCCAGATGTGCAAGATGCGCAGTAAGGTGTGCAGAAAGTGCAATATGTGTAGTAAGGTGTCCATATGTGCAGATATATAAAAAGAAACATAAGATTTAGCATGAGATATAAGACCTATGATTTGTGATTTAACATGAGATTCAGATTCAGTCCTCATCTTTCCTCTTCCCTCTTCTCTCTTCTCTTCTGGCCCCCCTGGGAAGAGTTGAAGAGCCTGATGGCTCTGGGGACAAAGGATCTCCTTAATCTGTCGGTTGAGCAGCTCTGTGACAGCATTCTGCCACTAAACATGCTCCTCCTGTCCGTGATGATGGTGTGCAGTGGGTGGCCATCATCATCCATAATGGAGAGCAGTTTGTGCAGTGTCCTTCTCTCATCCACCTTGACCACAGAGTCCGGTTCCACACCGACCACTGACCCTGCTCACCTGACCAGCTTGTCCAGTCGCATCTCATCTCTCTTTTTCATGCTTCCGCCCCAGCACACCACAGCATAAAAAAAGACAGCTGGCAACCATGGTCTGATAGAACATCTGCAGGAGCTTCCTACAGATGTTAAAGGACCTCAGCCTCCTCAGGAAGTAGAGCCGGCATTGCCCCTTCCTGTACAGGATGTCTGTGTTGGTTGACCAGTCCAACCTATCATCCAGTTGCAGACTGAGATACCTGTAGCTCAATGAAGGGAGGTGTTTCTGTATTGACATGCTGTATAGGAATGAACAGATGCTTGACTATTGAACAAACTGCGTGTTTGTATTATCCAGTGTGTATAAGATTGTGTGCTCATTGTGTTTTGGAACTGTCTGGTGAATGTGTGTGTGCGCGCGTTTGTGTGTGTGTGTGTGTGTGTGAGACACAGAGAGATAGAGAGACAGAAAGAGAGAGAAAGAGAGAGAGAGAGAGAGGTAGGGAGGAAGGCTCTAGCTGGGTGAGAAATGTGCAGTCGTTGGTTGTTATGGTAACAGGATAGAAGGATGAGGCATGTGGGGCATTCAGGTCTTTTTTTGGCAGTGGCATGAATATTTCAATTGGTCATTTCCCCTCCCAGCGAGTGAGAGAGCGGGGGAGAGAGAGAGAGAGAGAGAAAGTGAGGGAGGACCAGAGAGAGAGAAAGAGAGAGACAGAGTAAATGAGTAAGAGAGAAAGATATTTTGTATCTTGTGTGTATTAACAAGTTGTGTGTGTATGTGTGCGAATGCATGTGTGTCTGTTTGTGAATTAGGTTTTGTGAGTGTGTCTGAATGGTTGCATGTTTTGCTCTACAAAGCTCTATCACAGCTCTCAGCACCTCATCACATCAAAGCTTCTTCGCTCCAACACTCCACAGGCTCATATTACACACACACACACACACACACACACACATGCCATTCTAGTATTTGCTTTTTTGTGTTTATGTGCTTTTTATTGGGTGTGTGTATGTATACACACATACACACACACACACACGTAGTATATAGCAGCATCATTGTCATAATAAAACCTCATATCTATGCTATAATAGCTTCATAGAAAAAGGAAAATTCATTCTTAACTTTAGTGCACACTACTGTAATTCAAAAATGACAATTTATTAAAATTAATTAATTACAATAAAACCAAAGAACATTAATGCAGTAAGTAATGATTTAATGTTATTCAGTATGTTTACTTTAAAACACTCCTCTAGGATACCAGTATTTGTAGTTATCATCCAGTTCCAGGTTTGTCTAGTCAGTGCTTTGTTAAGTGAAATCATGAGTGCTGCTGAATCCATGCAATGGATCAGGGAGTTGAGGAGAAGTCTGGAACCAAACTTTCTTCATCTACCTTGTTCACAAGATGACCTTTTTATTGCATTGATGTTTTTATTTGTTCTAATGTTAAATGCTGTTTTTTTACAAGCAAAAACACACTTATTGCTGAGATGATTTTGCAAGGTTTTTTTATATGGCAGCAACAACATATTGGTTGTTGTATGTGTGTTTGCGTGAGACAGAAGCAGAATCGTTTCCTGTGGTGTGCGTGTGTGTGGTGAGAGGCAGCAGGTGAGAATCTGGTGTCTATCAGTTTGAAACTTGAAGTCTCACCATCAAATGAACCGCACAGACTAGACTCTAACACAGGAAATGAAAGGAAATGGAAAATAAAAAGGAATAAGGAGAGGGAGAAAAAAATGAGAATCTCCTCTCAACCGTCTGCACTGCAAGCACGTCCGTACACCATACATGCCCACACGCTGTGCTCTGAACACTTAATCTGAGAGCAAAAAGGCATTCAAAAAATACAAGCTCTCCTAGGGAGTCCATAAATCCCTCACTCACTATAATTGTTTAAAACGGATATTGTTTCAAGTGGATGCGAGATTTAGTGATTGAATAGTGTTAACAAAGAACAAGTGTTTTAATTCTCCCACAGTTCTGCCTTTCTAATAGTTCTCTTTTGTTGAACCTGATTGCAGTGAATCTGAAATAGAGAGAAGGTTCCTCCTCTCACCCATGCAGCACATTAGCTGTTTTCCAAAACTGCCGTATCCTGCAGCAAGGAAAGCATATTGTATGTAAAATATGTAGGTGGTGATGTTGGGTCTCTCTATGAATCTGCTTTTGCCTTTTTATTTCTCAGGTTTTCTGCCTCACTATAGGTGACCCTTGTTGCACAGTAACATCCAACTAGGGAGGATGTAGCCTAACTTGTGCTTCCAGTGGGAAACCAGTCAATGAATTTTTTCGAGCTGCTGCACACACATTGTAAGGCAATTACACACATTTGGCAAGGAACATGGTTACCACCACTCTGAATGAACGAGGAAAGAGAAACCATTCCATCTTTCTTGGCCAGTGATAGCAGTAGTTCTCATCTTGTTGGCCATGGATGCTATGGCACTACTTAGAAATAAATTTGGGCATATCATGGTTTAGTCTCAGCCTCAGATACTCTGCCCACATGAGTATTCAGAGTGTGTGATATTTATTTCACGCAAAGCTGGCTGCAACTACCGGAAATTTGTCAGTTCCACTCTCAGCGGCTACACGCATGTCTTTATATATGCACTTCTGTGCAGTGGGTTTTATCTGTCTGATGGAAAAGACTTTTTTCAAACATGTTTCTTCACTGTGTGCAAGCCTTTTGGGCGTATATAACCTTTCAGAGGTATAGATAGCCTTTTGAAAAGATAGGTAGGTAGGTGGGTAGGTAGATAGATTTAGCTCTTCACCAACATTTAAATTGTTTCCCGCAGATGTGTTTCTGTTTTTTGCCCCAATTTGAGACGTGCCCACCTCTGCAAGTCACACAAAAACAGCTGTGGTTGGTTATTTTGCATATCAGTCAAGTGGCCCCTTCCTGTCAAAGTAGGAGGTTCATGGCCATGTTAAGCTGTAAAATGCACCAGACCCTTTTATGATATAAGTCTAGCCTGTGAGACCACTCTTGGGTAAATAGAACCCAGTATACTTAAACATAAACATGCCAAAAGGAATTTATGCAGTGATGCCATAAAAATGTGTCAGACTCCAGTCCTTGTGGGCCAGAGCACTGCAGACTTCAGTGTTGTGCTTCATTAAACACACCCATTCAACTCAGAACTAGAATTCTTCAACTGAAATCATAGCATAACATAGAGAAAACACTTATCTCCACAGATCTCTGGCCCAGAAGGAACCCGATTTGACATGGCTGTCATGTAACTAGCAAGGACCTTAAAGCTACACTATGTAAGTTTTGGAGATTTGGAGACATCTCTGGGGAAAATGTGTAATTGCATGCAATGTGCGGAGGAACATTGTAACGTGAGTAATGCTTCAGAGCCCTTCCTTGATCGTATGAATCTGATGATTGCGAGTTTGTTGAAAGATTGTTCAAAGAAAACTTTGTGAAAGACTTTTGAAGGTGTAAGTGAATTAACTACTGTTGTAGTTGCCGTCATATTTCCTTCACTAAAATATTGATTTTGGATTTCATGCGTAAAGACGAAATCTGATGTGGCCTGATTTTTAAATTTGTATTTTAGACTTTACAGGGTTTGCTGTTCTTTTCTAAGTAGAGGGAAAGCAGTGAAGTTATGTCTTAAGTAATCTGCCAAAAATGCTGCACTATTCCTTTATATAAGCACCCAGTGAAATGTACTTTAAGGAACCAAATTTACTTCTTCTATGGCATTACTCCAAAGATCAGTTTTGGCACCTTTATGTAGAGTGTGCTCTGCTCTGGCACAAATTCTCTCTTAGCTGGTTGACCTATGTTCTACATGGAAGACCCAGCATTTAGCAATTATGATAGGCTGCTATTGCTCAGTGAAAATAAGCAGTCAGCCAGATAAGTATGTTATTAGTCTATATCAAGCAACCTTGCAGTGATATGTTCATTAGACTATTTCTGGAAGGTGACTTATATTCCCTCTGTGTGTGCTTTTCCTGTCCTTTCTTGACAAATCTAAGCTTGTGCTAAGAGGTAGTGTTTTTTTAATGTCACAGCATTGTGCTGCTGGAAAAAAAATGTGACTTAAAGGGCAAAATGAGATGTAGCAGGACACTGTCTAATGATCTATCAATAATCTGTTTTCAAAGACATTTTTCATATCTTACTGTCTGTTAAAAAGAGACCAGTCTCTATGTCTAAAAAGGCTTTTAAAGGCCAGGAGCTCTTCTTCACACTTTCTGAGGTGTTTGGTAAAGCTGTAGATGTCTCACATCAGCAGCAGCATCTTGATGAATGTGAATTTGAAGCATTAGACCATCTGCAGTTTGTGTACCACTCTCCTTGCTGCTTGCTGTCCTTGAACACCCGAACAAGCAGACCTCTTATGTCAGGATGCAATTTATCGACTGCAGCTCTACCTTCAATATAGTCATCCCCACGAAAGCTGGCATCTAAACTCCAGAAACTGTACAACTCCATCTGCATGCACGTCCCGATCTGACCTGCACTGGAGATGTTGAGCTTTCAGTCTCAGCTGAGTTTGAAACTTTGTGGAGAACAATAAAGAATTAATGTGGAAGTGCACGCATGCTGCACACCGCATGCACGCAATCACTCCCTCCTGACTCGGGCTGTGTGTACACGTGCCACTGTGTGTGTAGTGATGTGCTTGTGAGTGAATGTGAGTGATGTCCATTGAGATATAAATACTGTAACTACACTTTTGTACTAGGCCTTTTACGTCAGAAGCCTATCCATGCATATAACTTACCCTTCCAATCTTGATTCCATTCATAATTCAGAGTTTACAATATACAGTAAGCAACATACAGTAAAATTCTTACTTTTTATTTTCCCATAGATGTATGTCTGCAAATTTTTGTCCGTATGGATCTGTTCACAACAGCCATACACACAGGAATAAGCACTTGCACACTCACAAGGAGATATCCACAGCAGTACTGCCTCTGCCGCATCTCTGCTTTGTTGGATTGAGTTGGATTTGTCTGTAAATGAGTTTAACCTTATTGATTGAGTCAATGTCAATAAATAACTTAAAGCTGCACTATGTAAGTTTTGAGTGTTTGGAGAGCTCCCTGTTGGAAACATGTAACTGCATGGAATGTGCGGAACAACACTTTTGTAACATCGGTTGAATTTGGACCCCTTCCCTGAGTGGATGAATCTGATGAATGTGAGCATGTTGTAAAAGTATTCAAAGAGAACGCCGTCAAAACTTGGTGAAGGATATAAATTAACTATCTAATATTGTCATCATGCCTTCATCAGTATCATGTTGAATTTTCTGTGAAATCCAACCAACTGTCTCTGACTGAATGATTATTTCAGGTCTTACAGGGTGACTCGCATGGACACCATATTTTAGCATGTTTTTTTCTCCTGACTCAGTACTGCTCTTTTAATATTAGCAAAAAAATCGTACCTGGTGCCGCTTTAAACAAACATTGTATAATTAAATTTAAAAAAATAATAAACTAGTTAAAGTTCTAGTTTCTGTATGAATACAATATGTAGTACTTTACCCAGCAGGACATAACCTGATCAAAAACACATACTGTATTATGATGATGTAATTAAAATGAACATTGCAGGTCCGTGTTTAGTTTAGCTATGTTACAATTAGTGCTGGCTATAGTTAAAAAATTTTCACTTGTATCCTGCTACATAAGCCTAACATAACCATGCTGTAATCATGTCATGGCAATTGTCATATGATGTCATGAATTGTCTTGATGGATTTTATTCAGTAATAATACAGTGTCATGTTGCCTTTACATGTAATTGTCATAGTAGATGCTATAATGTTATATTAAGCTTATGTCATATGCTCAGTGTACTCTACTTAGCCATTATGACATATGTAATGATAATTACTGGTAATAGTACTATATATATAATTATATATATAGTTATATTACTGGACATAATCTGTCGTGACAGCTCATGACAGCAAATGACATCTGCCATGACATGTTTATGACATGGTTTAGTCAGTGTTGTAGACCACGGAAGTCATGGGTCATTCTGTAGTTGGCATTATGCCCATATTTGGAGCTCGAATTCTCTTTGTATAAAATGAATGGGGTTTTCAAAAAAAAAAACCTTTATCGCTCCCTGTGGTAAATAAAAATATTCAGGACCCAATACGTTTTGTCCAGTGTGCATCTTACTCCCGTATAACCCTGGATCATCTGAATTATGAGGTTGTTAAAGAGTTGTAATACTAATATTGCTACATGCAAGCTAATGCAGCTTTGCCTTAATTTGCCGTCACTAGGCTACATGAAAGTAATGCAGGTGTTCTGACAAATTGTGTAACTTTGTTGAAATGTTCTGCCATAGCACATGTTACAGGTAGCTCTGTACATAAAACCTCTAGGTTGGATATTTTTATAGTTTGAATCACCTTATCAGAAAAAAAAAAATACTACCAGCATTAACACTATGAAGCTGAAGTTGGCTTCTTATTTACCAGTTTCTTGTTTGAATTTTCCTTAGAGTATTTGAGTCCTTGATATTCACGAAAGAAAAAGTGGATAAGAAAGACACCATTTACAAAAACAGAAATATGCAGACACAGAGCTAAATACAAATCTTGCTTTGAGCCCCTCTAATGGAGAGCTGCACACATGCATTTGTTGACGAGCTTAAGGATAAAGAAAGCTTTTGCCTTGCGATTCATTTATTTCTTTGTATGCTCACCTGATACTGTCTGCCTGAGACTCTCTCTCATTCTTTTATCTCTTTTAGCTTGCTCCAACGAGTAAAATCCAGTCTGAGATTTACTCTTGTCCAGTCTCTTGATCGGTCACTCTCTCTTTTTCTCTTCCTCGCTTCCTCCAAAAACATCTTCTTTGGTTTCTTTGCAGCCTTTGCCATGATGTCCTTGCTGGGAATATGTCTTATAGCTAGCTAAAGAGCTAAAGAGCAAGCTAAACATGGCACTATAGCAGGCATCTGGGCTGCAGTGGCAATGACAAAGATGCCATTCTCCCTATTATCAATCAGTGTACCATCAAAATCATTTTGAAGCTGTTACTTTAAGGTAAAATTGTCACATAGTGTTGCTTTAAATGGTGCATAGATACAACCCTTCTTCAGTGGTTTATGTAGCAGTGTTCAAGTAAAAATTGCCAATTTTTCAATACAGATACCAGTATTAATACCTTGACTTTGATGCCGATTCCTAAGTGATACTTTTTCTGAGATTTTCTCAGATTTTTCAGAGCTTTAATAATGTGGAGGAAGCAGTGCTTTCTTTTATTTATTGGCAGAATCTTATTACAAATGGTGCCTCACCTTGCATTGCTGTTGTCAGTCAGAAATGCCAGCTGTCTGACTCACTCAGTCAATTATCTGTAACTCCATTGAAACTCCATTTGCTAGGACTGAATTTAGCAAGAAAGCATTTTACTTCAAAGCATCTGGAATCAGTCTCAGTTATCTGTATTTAATTCTACTGAATTAGTTCAAGGCTTTAATGGGAAACCATCTGGCATGCGAGCATACTTGTTTTTCTTTTCTTTTTTAATAAATGTTTTCACAATTATGGTTTTCTTTGTTGACTGCATGTTTTATGTTTTATGCTAATGTCATGTTCTTTGGAGCCCTGCTGTGAAATGAGCTTTTGGTTTCAGTTGGGTTTCCTCTTATAAATAGCTATTAAAATAAAGTAAAAGAGTAGAATAGAATAGTGCAGGAGAAGTGTGGATTCCAGAGTTGCGCTCACTTCTTCTGCCCAGTTTAATTCCCACAGGAGAATACTTTATCCAGCAAAACTCTGTTTACTTACTTGTTTACTCTCTACCTCTCCCCCTTCAGAATCAGAAGTCATCTACAGGAACCGCAATGGCCATGTCATCAGGTTCAACATTCTCACTAATGAAACAGAGATTATCCTGAAGAACAGCACATTTGTAAGTGAACTTGTTTTCTCCTAAACATTAGGATCAGCACATGCACTGTCAGCAGCCTTATCTTCACAATGACTTTAGTTCAGGGACACAACAGAACGCTTCTCCTCACACTGTAAAACTGTATAAATTCAAGCATGGGCAAATTTAAAAACCAACATGTTCCTAGAAAAGGCATTTATTGCTCATGGATCATCAGAATAGCACTGAATCTTTTAATGTTGTCTTTTTCCACAGGTTGCTTTTAAAGCCACTAAGTACTCAATAAGCCCGGACATGAAGTATGTGCTTTTTGCATATGATGTTAAACAGGTATGTATGTATTCACTATTTTGCAGTGGGATTGTTCAAATCAAGATCAATGAAGTACAGTTTAACCCTTTGAAGTATAATGTAATTTCTGTTGCTTTGCTGTACTATTTAAATTTATAATTACATAATTTGTGACATAATGAATCACATTTACATTCTTCATTGACAGGTGTGACTTTTCTTAATGGAAACATTTGATTTCTAACATTTTCCTTTTGTTTTGAAAATGAAAAAAATATGGCAATGATGTGTAGGACTGATTTCTATAACATACAACCATGCACACAATAATAACTTTTAATGAAAGTGTCATAATTAGAATGTAATGTTGAGCTATGAATTTAATACTAAAATGTAATGGCTTAAATGTAAGGAACAATAACTGTGACTTTCAAAGGTTGACCAGCTTTTAAATGTTTTTTAGTGATTTGATATTTACATGTCTAACATTTCTAACATACATGTAGTCTTGGCGTGGTTGTTTGGAAGTTTTTGTCTATTCTAGTGCTGTTTAACAGTTATCCTCACCTTCAAATAAGATAATATAGTGCACTAATGGCACCATTGTCCATCAATACCTTGCTTCCGGTTTGTGAACTATTCAAATGCAAATAAGTACATTTCCAAAAAAGTTTGGACACTGTGAAAAATGTAAATAAAAACAAAATGCAGTGATGTGCAAATCATTTAAATGCTATATTTCGTTGAAAATACTTCAAAGACAACATAACAAATGTTGAAACTGAGAAATTTTATTGTTTTTTGAAAAATATTTGAATGTTATTATTTGACTTACAGAGTGTTGTTAAAAGAACAGGTGATGAAACACAGTGGTAAACATGCCCCCATCCCAACTTTTTTGGAACATGTTGTTGGCATCAAATTCTAAAAGGGCATATATTTTTCAAAAAAACAAAAAAAATTCTCTGTTTCAACATTTGATATGTTGTCGTTGTACTGTTTTCAATGAAATATAGGGTTTAAATGGTTTTTACACCATTGAATTTTGTTTTTATTTACATTTTGCACAGCATCTCAACTTTTTGGAAAAGGGGTTGTAAAATAGTGGAGAGTAGAGAGAGAGAGAGGAAAAGAGAGAGAGAGAGAGAGAGAGAGAGAGAGAGAGCGAGCGAGAGAGAGAGAGAGAGAGAGAGAGAGAGAGAGACAGAGAGAGAGAGCGAGCGAGAGAGAGAGAGAGAGACAGAGAGAGAGAGCGAGCGAGAGAGAGAGAGAGAGAGAGAGAGAGAGAGAGAGAGACAGAGAGAGAGAGCGAGCGAGAGAGAGAGAGAGAGAGAGAGAGAGAGAGAGAGAGAGAAGACCAGACAGTATTGTGTGGGAGGTCGAGAGAGAGAGGAGCAAGTTAAACTCTTCGTGGATTACAAGCTTTAATCTTGTTACTGTAGTGATTAATCTGATGAACACCTCTATCTATTCAGAGAAACTAGTCAGCTCCCAACCCACTAATAATTCTCTAATGCTCTTAGAAGTGTGTGTGTGTGTGTGTGTGTGTGTGTGTGTGTGTGTGTGTGTGTGTGTGTGTGTGTGTGCTCATGTGAACACGCACTTGTAAATCCTTTCGCTGATTTGTCTTTTGTTTGAAATTAGGCTCTACAGAAAAGTAAGATTAGACACTAAGGGGTGTAACAGTCCACTTAGCTCATGACTCAATTGAATTCTTGAAATTGAACTCACAATTCGATATTCTAATGATATTTTGAATTTTAATTAAAAAAGGTGAGGACTGTGTCCATGTCATCACACAATCTACTAACAAGACTGGATCTGAAAGAGTGATGTGTGTACTTGTGTGTACTTAGTTACTGACAAGGTGGCCGACAAGACCCTGTTCACAGTACAATTAAAAACATGATGCAAATACAGAAAACGCTTTCATCAACATGACTACATCAGAGCTAAATCTTACAAACACACTGCAAACACAGAAAACACAGGCAGCTTCAGAAACGCTGCAAAGCCAGTCATAACACAACAGAAATATTTCTGGAAGACTCAACTGGGATGGAATATCTATGACAGAAAATCACTGACAGAAGTAGAGAAGACCACAGACCATAGGCGTGTCTAGCCCCTTTTTAGGGGTGTTCTAAATTGACCCTAAAAATAACAGTAAAAAGTTGTTTTGTTCTTTTGTGTGAAAAAAAAAAAAAACGCAAGTTTGTCTCTGATAAGCAAATGTTATGATCCACTTCCTCTCTCCTACTCTTTGCCATGCAGTAGCTGCGCTGAGTGTGCATGTGCACACTAGAGCCAGTTACTGTGTGACTGTGTGGTGAGGCGGCTCCAGTAAGTAGCGCAGACGAGGATTTCTTATTACTCCAACACATTACAATCATTAGCAGCAGTCCTCATTTTTGCTGCACTGAGTCAATCAACAACCATCCGCTGTTTGAATTCGAGTGAGAGAAGCTAGCTGTCGTTCCGTTGATAAGCCTATTTGTTGATATTTTTTACTTTTATGCTGCGTAGAAAATAAGTCTGAATGACTCCGTCCTCTTTGAGTGTCCTCCAGAAACATATCCGTTGAGTTGTAACTAGCTTGTCAGCGTTTCTGAAGTAGCATGTGCTTTCTGTATTTGTAGTGCGTTTGTGAAATCTAGTCATCATTTTGATGAAAGTGTCTTCTGAGTTTGCAGAGTTTCTTCGAATTTGCAGTGTGTTTGTAAAATGCAGCTCCTATGTTGTCATTTTGATAAAAGTGTTTTCTGAGTTTGCAGAGTTTCTTCGAATTTGCAGTGTGTTTGTAAAATGCAGCTCCTATGTTGTCATTTTGATAAAAGTGTTTTCTGAGTTTGCAGCTAGTTTTTTATTTGCAGTTTGTTGGGTCTTCTCAGCCGACGTATTTAGTGGTTGCGTAGACTAGTTGACTTGTTGATTGATAAATCCAGTAGTCGACGCTGTTGGTAGCAGTCGAGGAGTTGGGGACAGTAGTCCAGTAGTTGGGGTCAGTGCCTGAAATACGGCAGTGGTAAAAACTGCAGTGAACAGCACCAAGAAAAGAACCAAAATCAGTTTTTCTGCTAAGCACAAAGCCCAGAGTACTTAATAAGTGTGGATATGAAACCAATTCCACTGCAAGCTGCATAAGATGAAATACAGGCTCGTAAGCCAGACTGGGATTTTGATCTGTGATAGGACAGGGCCATTTGATTGACATGCCAAACATCCAGTCGCATCCACACTGTTTAGTGTGACATGCTCGTCGGCAAACACACAAGGAAGTCTTGTTTACTTGCTAGCCGCAATTCAGGAATGGCGTTTTAAAAAGAGATATCATAAATATGTTTCCTGGTTCAGTGACTAGACCTATAACCTACCATGCTCTCAACAGCTTATTGATGAGTAGAACTGCTTACTACTACCACTGAGCTTGATAAAGTCATTTCTTTCCTACTGGACAGTGCACGAACTAGAGCCAGTTTAAAGTCTTCATGAGAGGTGCAGTTTACAGTCAATCTGTGTATGAGTACCTGAGACTGAAACTTACTGAAATACGGCTAAAACCGGTTTTGCATTGAACATCTCGCTTCAAACTGCAACATTTGGAACTAGAACAGCTCCTATTAGCAACCTACTAACAAAATACTTTTCACAGGCGTCGAGAACACTCACATTTTTTAATGTGCACTTTTTTGAATGACTACTTGACCAGTAAAAATCAATGTCATGCATCCTTCTGATCCTGCTCTCATGAAAGACTCAATCTCCCAGAACTCCCTGGGAGATCACATGACTGTCTCCCCACCAACTCCAACCAATCTCCGTTCTCCCTCGCCTGAATATTGATATGCAGCACCTGTGTCTGATTATGATGTCTTGTTTAGTTAGTATATAAGCCCAGGCTTGTAGTCTAGGTCTTTGTGAGGTATTGCGTCTTTTGTAGAGCTACTGATTGGTTTTTGTGTGTTGTTGCTTTTCCTGTGTACCGTTTACATTGCCTGTTTTTCTGGACTCTGCCTTTTGTCTTTTCCCTTTTGGACCGTTTGTTATGTACATTCGGATTTATCCGGCTTTGACCTTGACGTGTTCTTTGAGTACGCTACTCTTGAACCCCAGTAAAGATTGTTTTAACCGCACGCGTCTGACTTGTCTGGCTGCGTTACACAATTGTTGTACAAAATCTAATGATCCTGAACATGGTGTGTAAACCTTTGGTGTTCAAACAATGCAACTACATTAGATGGCATAGTTAATAGAATGAAGCTGAAATCGTCCACCTCCATGATGCACATCAAGCAAAACTGCTTACTACTGTACTATACATACTACTTTACTGAATTCATTACTATCTGTGGTGTACTGTTTTCACATATTATTTAATATGGTAGTCAGTGGTTTTGGACGCAGCCATTGTCACATTTTTGTATCACAGTGTATTGTGACACAGTGTATCGTTACACTCTTATTAGACACTCAAAGCGAATTGGGATTTTAGATTACACCTTGTTACGCTCACAGCTGATGATAGTTATTGCTTGAATCAGGAACTGGTAGGGAAAAAGCCTGGACTCACTGCTACTTTGTGAGAGGGCAGGGGTCACTGGAAAAGACAGTTACACCACTGTGAGTATCTTAATTTCAGCAGGCCTCTGAATGGGCCATAAGGCTAATTCACTTTACTTGGTATAGTAACTGTATGAATCAGTAAACACATGTTCTGCCGATCTTTACTACAGAGGATCCATAGTCCTGTATCACACTTACTTTCAGAGGCAGCATATTTTATTCACTTAAGCAGAATAATTAGTCAAAGCCAGCATCAGATTCAATGCCATTACTCACTCTCACTGTTTCTACGAGTGAGAGATCCAGTCGTCACTCTGCCTCTTACTTCCGCTTCTCCCTTCTTCTCCTTCCATCCATCCATCTTTCTCTGTCACACTCTCTCTCCATTCCTCTATTCCTCATCTGCTCTGCATAATTCAGAGCACAATTCATGCAGCTCGAGTGAAAAAAACTGTTTTGTTTTATAATAGCACTCAACCACCCACACAATACTGTCTGGTCTTCTCTCTCTCACTCTCTCTCTCTCTCCCTACCAGTTTTTCTGTCTCTCTCTCTCTCTCTCTCTCTCTCTCTCTCTCTCTTGCTCAATCTCTCTTTCTCTCTCTATTGTTTTTCCTGTCTCACTTTCTCTCTCTCTCAATATCTTTCTCTCTCTATTGGTTTTCCTGTCTCTCTCTCTCTCTCTCTCTCTCTCTGTCTGTCTGTCTGTCTGTCTGTCTGTCTGTCTGTCTCTCATTGCCTGTCTGCTTGTCTGTCTCTCTGTCAGTTTCTCATTACTGCAACTGTCTGCCTGTCTGACTTACATGTCTGCATGCAGAGGCCTATTCCTCTTTCTCTCACTTTGTCTATGTGTCTACATCTTTCTATTCCTCTCTCTCTCTCTCTCTCTCTCTCTCTCTCTCTCTCTCAGTAGCAGTGATGGCTGTTTCAGTAGTTGTGTGTAGTGTAGTACCGTCTCTCTTGGTAGCTCTCTTGGAGATGAATGTAGCCCTGCTCCCCGCTATGATCTGACCTCATGAAGGAGCTCACCGGTTCTCTGATCTGGGCTCATTCAGGAGCCTGTAACCAATCTGCTTTCTGATCTGAGCTCATGCAGCATCCAGCAGCCAATCACTGCATCACTGCTCTGTCTTTCAGTGAGAGAGTGCTGTAGTCTTGCATAATAGATCATGGATTTTTGTATCACTTATGTCTGAATATGTAACTGTGTGTGTGTGTGTATGTGTGTGTGTGTGTGTGTGTGTGTGTATGTGTATGAGACTGATCAAGCTGTCTGCTGCTGGCGGTTTGCAGCCTGTAATTCATCTTTACCGAGATGCTGTGAAGCCAGTTGATGCCATTCAAGCTGTTCCCTTTGATCCTTTACCACAGCGCTTCCCAAATCCACACTACTGCTGCGCTGCACAGTTTACTGTTTTTCTGTGCAGCAGCACATCTGAAACAATTCAGCAGCTAATTATGTATCAAAACAAGCATCCTAATACCTGAATCAGGTGTGTGGTAGTTTTTACTGCATGAAAGGTATTAAAAATCTGAACACTTGAATACTACAAACAAAAAGATGCAAAAGAGCTCAAAATAGTTCATATTCAAAGTTGTTTGACTGCAGGGATCTGTGCAGCTACATGACAATAAGTGACACATTTACTTACATAATCATTTGCATTTTCATTCAATTAACGCTACGGCTTGTCATGTTTTTTTACTGACTTCTTTCAAAAAAGTACAAAAAAACCTTCTAAAATTCCCCTTCTACATGATATAAAATTATCTCCTATAAAATAATCCATCTGTCTGTCTGTCTGTCTATTTACACTAGCATTCAAAAGTTTGGAAACACTTGTCATATTTATCATTGCTGTGATTTTATTCAATAATGCCTTTTACAGTGAAGATGGAAACATTATAATCTAGACAGTTGAAGGCATTTCAAGATGTTTCATTAAATACTTTTTTGGCTAACACTAAGAAGTTATTAAATGATAAATAATACACTGTAATAGTGATCAATTCATGAGGCAGATCCTTTATCCAAAATGTACTATTTATGTTTTTGGTACATTTTCTGCCTCAAGAATTGATCACTATATTTTAAATATTGTGGATGTTTATTTAATTATAATTTCATTCCCCAGTGTTTTGCAGATTTCTTTGTCAAAATATGAAGTTTTAAAGTGGTACCATCATAAGAGAATAATGTTATCCAGTTATGGGCAACATTTTTTTTTTATTTTGTTTAAAACTGTGATTCCAAGGTTTTGAACACTAATGTATATAGATATTTCAAAGTCAAATTTTGGTCCCACAGAAAAAAAAGCTATTAAAAATTCAGACCTTAGATATTTACAAGGATTATTTACAAGGTGTTAACTGAGTTAGTACTAAGCTAAAAATATACAAAATTATTGTTTATAGGGTTCTCTCTATTGGGAGGTGGCTGTCCCAAACCCTAAACAACCCTGTTGTTTTTAAAAGGATCTTTTTGATTTCTTTTAAAGTGATGTTGAAAGATTTAAATTTATCATGAATTAAATTTTTTAATTAAAGAAAACTTTTTTTAATGAAAATAGCTGTTCCATATTTTTGTGAAACCTTTAGTCTGTAGGCAGAGCCTTATTTTAGCCACACCCCTGCATTTTAGAGGAGGAAGTGAGTCTGCATCCCTGTCCCTCATGGTCACATGGTGAGCAGTTAGATTCCATTGTTTTGAAGTAAATGTGTCTCAGAGTCTGAAAATGAGTGTGTAATCTGAAGAATTGTACAGCTGTTCAAAGCTGTGTTTGCTAGTCATGTACTGGCAAGTGTTTTTGAATTCTGCTCAAAAGTAGCTGAAAGTTTCCAAACTGAAAGTTTGGAAGGCATTATTATTTTGTTGGTAGGGACAAAATATAACATTTAATAATTTATTTAATGAAATAAACATGAGTAAGGTCAGTTAAAAGTCCAGAATGTGTTTTCAACCCTGACTTTGAACCAGTTTGGTACAGTGATCCATAATGTGTATATAAAAACTTTTCCTAACCATTTTGTTTGCTTCTTTACAATACACTAGGCTCCTCCAATTGCTACCTGTTGTCAGACTATCTCCTGTCTTATTTGCAATTTCAGGTTTACCGGCACTCATTCACAGCTTCCTACATCATCTATAATATTCACACCAGGTAATGGATGCAGCTCAACATTAATAACAGATATGCTGGCTTTACACAGTGAAACTTTTATGCAAGTTTAGTTGCTTGAAACACACATGAATCTAAGTTGCACTTGAGTTGCATAATGTAAAAAGTCCTGTAACTCATTTGACACTCAAGCATTTCAGTTATGTGGAACAAGTTTCATAAAACAGTCAAACAAAACAGTGATAGTGACATACTTTCAAACCATTGATTTCACAAGATCAAAGAACAAAGAAAATAAAACAGAATTTGTTTACTGGATGATTAAAAATAGAGATTCCCCTGATTGACTTTATGCACAGCTGGTAGTTTTTCATTTTGTCAGTTTTCTGAGCTGTGACAACAAACGTGAGTTTCTCAGAGCTAATATTTCTCTTACCAGCTGCAATAACTAGCCAGCTAATGCTAACAGCTGTTTAAACAGGTGCTTGTGCCAATGTTTATTCTTCTTTAGCCTACTGTTAATGTGATTTATGTAAGTAGATTCATTTTCTCTTCTTTGATGTCCCCTAGTTTTACACAGAGATCCAAAAGATGAAAATTATTAAATTTTTTACATTATTATAATACTATTACAGTAGGGGAGACTGAGACGTGGTCTACAATGAACTTATTGTGTTTCTAGGGCAGGATGAGTTTACTTTGGACATCACAAGCTATAATGGTAATGGTCATTTGGTGCTTAAAGGAGAATTCCACTGATTTTTCAAAATCTCTCCAGAATTTTACAGAAATGTAAACAAAGCCATTCAGAGTGGTTTGATGTGAAATGGTTAATTGTAGAGAGACTTACCAGCTCTGAGTTCTTTACAGTGGTAGTGATTGGAACTGGGGTCGCCATGTCAGCACAAATATAGCCATTTTGCTTACTGTCCTAAATGACCAGTGAACCTACATGTGTCTTCATATTTTATATGTAAGGCTGACAATGGTAAAATAGTAGAAAATCTAAGAAAAGATGTATTTTTTGGGGACTATTTTGCCCAACACTGGGTGTATCCAGCTGCCATGAACAGACAAAAGTATCAAAAGTATCAAAAACAAAAGTATCATGAAACTACGCATCAGGTATCAGGCAGCAAAATCGTAACCATTTCATGCAGTAACAATCAGTGAGGGGCTTTTAGGGGCATTAAATGCTTCAGACGTCTAGTTCCTATCACCACCACTGTGAACAACTGTGACCTTGTAAGTTTCTCTAGAACAGAACCTTTTACATAAAACCACTCTAAATAATGTTTATTATATGTGATTTAATTATGCAGAACTTTTTGTTATACTTTTTGAAAATTTCCCCTTAAAATACTCACAAGAGATAAAAAAAGATCTAGACAGATAAACATCATATATATATATATATGTATTGAAAAAAGAAGAACAGCAGTAACAGCTGGAAAAAATAAACAAAGATGCTAAAAACGCTGCTAATGATTCAGTTACACCTCACAGATTACTTTAAAGTGAGAAACATACAGTGTACCAAATAATACAAGCTGCCAATTTGGTTAACTAGTGGAGTAATTGAATATGATGCAAGCAACTTTGTTTAATAATTTCTTCATGTAATTGTCAAGGTATGCAGAAATTATGTTGCAGGCAACTCAGAACATGCAACAAGTTGAATGACAGCTTCACCATGTAAAACAAGCCTAAGAACAGTAATAGGTGATAGTGCCTTTCTGTGCAAGTTTATGTACACATCTGTATGTGGGGTGTGTGGTTCTGTGTGTATGTGTGTGTATGTTACAGGGAGGTGTGGGAGTTGGACCCTCCAGAGGTGCTTAACTCCAGGTTGCAGCACGCTGCGTGGGGGGTGCAGGGTCAGCAGTTGGTAAGGGATAAAAAGCTATTTGAAATTTCCTCTGTTTAATGTACTGATATCTACTGCTCATTACTATGTATATTTAAAGCAGTCTCTCTTAATTTCCCTGAACATTCAGAAGGTGTCTGATTCAATAAGAGACAGTCTAATTTAATTGTCGTTCAGTCTGCAGATGAAAGCCATTAGACATGCTTTTTCCTTCCAGCTCATGCTCATTAGTTTCTCCAGAGATTCTCTGGCATCTGTATTGTCTGGAATTTGAAGGTTTTTTTGACCCTTCAAGTTACTTTTTTAATATGAGGCAATTTGTGCACCCTGCAGGAAGTCAGCGCTGCAGAGAGTCAGATGCTATCAGAGATTTGCTACAATATGTTAGAATGACCTTCAGGTGGAAAAACAGCTTGTATTCAATACTTCTGCCTTGCAGTGGTTTCTTAGCTTCGGTCCTGGAGACCCACTGGTCTGCACAGTTTTGTGCTTTCACTGCAGGGTTTGCTAATCAGCTGATGAATCAGATCAGGTGTATTACAGCATGGAAGGTTCAGTGTCATGCGGAGCAGTGGGTCCACAGAATAGGAGACGAACCTCCCTGCTGTTCAGAGCAGCATGTGCAATGATACTCTGCTAAGCTTCTATCATGTTCACTGATCCTTTCTGAACTCTCCTCTGTGTGCAGGTGTACATCTTTGAGAATAATATATATTACCAGTCAGACGTGAGGAGTAACTCCCTCAGACTAACTTCTTCGGGGAAGGAAGGCGTTGTGTACAACGGCATCGCTGACTGGCTTTACGAAGGTACGAACGCCCTTATTGTTCTCACATGCCAGTGGTTTTCAACCTTTTTGAAGCATGACACACCCCCTTCCCACCAAGTGTATGTGATGTCACACCAAGTGTGTTCCAGGCCAGAGGTTTGTAGAATTATCACACATGAAGATTATATATTATAAATTAACAAAACAACAATTATTTCTGATTAGAGTGTTTAATCATATGGCTGTGTTTGCAAACCTCTGACAGCTCTTGCACAACTCGGCCATTCTGAGCAAAATGATATGTTTACATTTTTAGCATAATTAGTGAATAACTAACTGTTAGATTAACTGCTTGACTAAGCATTGTCGCACACTACTGTCAGCTGACTTTTTTGCCAACCAGACTTTTTAGCTCGTAATGACAATGTGATAAATACCTTATAGGTCTATGGACTGTTTTAGATGCGAAGCACGCTGTGGTCTGGCTTATAACTCACTTACTCATTCGTGTTTTGCTGGATGGAGAGTCTCCACATGGGAGCATTCAGGATTTTAGTGCTTCATAAGAGTGGTACTTTTCATCAATGACACTGTGAGTCCTTGTTCAAACAACCCATCTGCAACCTGCTAAAGTTATCTTACCATTTCTGGAGGGATGACAATCCACAGGCTGAGGACCACAGTCTTGTACTACAGGCTTGTTAGAATCTTACCATTTTTTCTAGTGATGCACTGAAATTAAAATTTATGGCTGAAACCAAGAAAAAGTTTTTTCTTAGCTTTTCTTAAAATGTAAAAAATGTTTATTTTTTATTTTTCAAAGTTTTATTTATGCTTTTTAATAAATGTACTAAACATAAAAGTTACAAGGTATTAGAGAAAATACACTTTTATTTTTGATAAAATCTGCTTTCAGTAAGACAAATCTGAGCTGATAATAAATAAAACAAATCTGAGCTGATAATAAATAAAAACAGTTTACATAAAATAAACTTACAAAAATGATTACAGTATGTAGACTACAGTATGTGCAATGAACGTCCTTAACAAGGAGAGAACGGTTGATCCAACACAGTGAATTCCATCATTTTTATTTACACTTTGCACTTTTGTACTGTAGTTTGTGATGTTTTTGTCATTTCAAAAAATCAGTGTTGTTGTGCTCGTGGTCACTTTCACTTTTTCTTTTCTGCTTCTGTTATTTTGCTGTGTTCTGTGTATCAAGTGAGAGGATGCGTTTTCCAGTGGTATCAAATCTGTAATGGAGAAGTTCTTGTACCCCCTCCTGATACTTGGGACAAACAGTGATTACAAATCGCTTTTCTAATGTCCATCATATAAACTGTGATAAAAGTTCACATGACCAACATTTTTTCCACTGTTTTAACTGCAGCCGCTACGTCTGCACTGACGAGCACGGCAGAGTGAAGGAACAAACAGTAGTTTTTAATAACTATTTCTTGTTTTCATTATGATTCAAATGATTTGTATAGTGTTAGATTTTGAGACGTCTTGGTAGGCCTTTGTAATCTTCAGGCCTTTTTTCTTTTTTGGCCAGTTTCAGAGGGTGAAATTTCGGTGCATGCCTAATTTTTCTATTAACTTACATTAATCATTTGCTTTTTTGTGATGCAGTTTGTGTGGAAACAGTGTAGTGAAAGAAATAAAGAACATCTCTTACTGTTGAAAGAGGCAATTGCGTCTCTCATCCGGCTGCAATAAATCTGAATCAAATATTAAATTAGACAGATTGCCAGTTTATCCCAAACACTAATTAAAAATGAATTAGATCAGTATGAGAGATCTGAAGCTGTGCATTGTGTGTGTGTGTGTGGGTGTGTGTGAGTTAGTGCATGCAGATTTGTGAGTGAAAGTTTACGCATTGATGTTCGGTAATTAAATTGTGGAGACGAGTCTGTTCAGAGAGATAATACTGATCTAGCTCTAGCTGTCTAATATATACATGCATATACACACACACACACACACACACACACACAGCTCACATCAGAAGTGTTAATGAAGGGCCTAATCAAAATGCCGTTCACCTCATCATCACCCAATTATACAGGCATCAGTCATTTACAAGCAATCGCCATCATACCTGTGTGTGTATGTGTGTGTGTGTCTGTGTAGAGGAAATTCTGCATACGCATGTGGCTCACTGGTGGTCTCCTGATGG
The DNA here is from genome assembly GCF_904425465.1 of Colossoma macropomum. Taxonomy (NCBI): domain Eukaryota; kingdom Metazoa; phylum Chordata; class Actinopteri; order Characiformes; family Serrasalmidae; genus Colossoma; species Colossoma macropomum. The sequence continues at coordinate 30,393,664 of NW_023494784.1, read as the reverse complement.
TGAACGTTTGGCGTTCCTGGTGCTGAATGACAGTCTGGTGCCCAACATGGTGCTGCCCACCTTTACAGGAGACACATACCCCAAAGGCAAACAATATCCATACCCTAAGGTACATCACACACACACACACACACACTCTGAAACATGCACACACCTCACTCTACACACACCTACAGTCTATAAGCCTGATGGTAATACTGTGGTCAAACATATTTTCCTATAAAGTAATTTACACGCATAAAAGAAATACACTGAATTTACTTGATTCAAATATGTACATTATTTCCACTGCAAATTGTTATATATTACATCAACATAGCTTTGTCTTAGTTCACTTACTTCTGGCAATAAATTTTATTCATGTGGAAGTTATGTACACATACATTACTGTGCAAAGGTAAGAGACCAGCTTTCTTTTGTTTAATTTTCTTGCAAAACAGCCATTAAGTGTAAGTCATTCATGTTTAGTGGCTATTTTGGAGGAGACGGTATATATAAGATAATAGACCTATAGAATAGCAGGGAAAGCCAAAGCTAAATAAGAGAAAATAAGTGAAAAAATAGGCCTTTGTGAATTTGAAGTTCACAAATTCAAGATATAGAGAAAATGGGACTCCTTACAACCGTGCAAGACCTTGTAGACCACCAACACTGTCACCATCAGATAAACAGTACTTTAAGTTTTCATTTTCTAGAGTGAATCAAGCTCCACTCTTGCTTCAGATCTGAAAAAAATCCATAGGTGTTTCTGTCCATTCTTCCACTGTGAGAAGACAGCTCAACACTATGAATGTAAAAGTACGTGCAGCTGTCAAGAAGCCCTTACTGAAAAAAGGAAATAGACAAGAAAAAAAAAGAAAAGAAAATGTTCAAATCAAACAAAGAAGCTGCTGGTGTTCTCAGAACAATAGATTGTCTACCCCACAGCCCAGACCTCAACATTAATTAATGTTTGGGCTTACAAATTATTTTTATTTGGGAATATTCCAGCATGGTGATGGACTGGCGACCTGTCCAAGGTGTATCCTGCCTTCTGCCCAATGACTGCTGGAATAGGCTCCAGCACTCCCCTGCAACCCAGAAGGATAAGCGGTTTAGAAAATGAGTGTGTGTGCGTGTGTGTGTGTGTGTGTGAATATTCCAGCAATGGAATAAGTATAAATATATACTTTTCTTTGATGCTGAAAAATTAATACCTTACACAAGGGTTATTTAGACAGGACTTTGAATACATGAACAATGATCTCTGACTTTTGCGTGGTACTGTATATTACATCAACATCGTTTTTACTTTTGACTATATTTTACTTGCTTTTGGCTATATATTTTATTCATATGGAAATTATTTACACACAGTATATGTCCAAAAGTATTTATTTGCTGATACAGGCATTCAGTTGCACACAGACAGCTTGTAGCTTATAATTTCCATACAAAAGCATTGCCAATAGAATGGGATACTCCGGAGCAGCCCCTCATGTGTGTGTGGTCACGATGCCCAATGCCAAGCCTTGGCTAGAGGGGTGTAAAGCTCCCCAGCACAGATCACTTTGGGATGAGTTAAAGTGGCATTTTTGATTCAGACTTAATCATCCAACATCAGTACCTGACCTCAGTAATGCTCTTGTCGCTGAATACAATTAGATTCTCACAGCAATGTTCCAACCTCTAATGTAAAGCCTAGAAAAGTAGAGGCTGTTACTGCAGCAAATGGGGGACAAACTCCCTGTTAATATAATTGGTTTAGGAAGTAATATTGAATGAGCAAGCGTTTATAAACACTTTCTTTTTTTAGTATATGCACTATATATACTATACACACATTTACACAGGGTGTATGGATAGTCTACATGCTGCGCCTGCCAGTAAAGACAAACACTGCCTTTATTCTAAGATTACATTACAGAATTACATTTAGCACAGATATTTGTATCCTCCTTGTGCACATGCCTACCAATATCCTTAACTTAACATCAGTTGCCAAGAGAAAGCATCTTCACTCTTTTAGTTTTTAGGTAAAAATGCATTTCTTGCATTTCTTTCCTCTTAGAAATGATCCAGATGTCCTAGAAGGTCAGAATCATTGTATTTTCATGCTGTTGTGGACACACACACACACACACACACACACACACACACACACACACACACACAAACACACTCCAAACGTCTGATGAACAACTCCCTACAGATTAACAGTGCTTCCAGTGTAATCATCCATAATTGTCGGGTTTAGCCGGGCTGTCCTGTGTAATTGTGTGTATTGTTGTGTTTGAAGGCAGGTCAGCCCAACCCCATGGTCAAACTGTTTGTGGTAAATCTTTACGGACCAACGCACACTCTGGAACTCACACCCCCTGATGGCCTCAAACTCAGGTGTGTGTACTTAAACAGGCAGATTGTTAAATAACCTGCTAATGTGAGAGAGAGCAAATGTGAATCTCAGTGTATCATCTAGACTGCCTATCCTCTCTCTCTCTCTGTGTTCCTCACTGTCTCTGTTTCTCCCTCATTTCAGTTCCATTCAATTCAGTCCAGCGCTATTAGAGAGCCACATAATTATACACTAGCATGTATTATGGAGGACAGGAAAATTACAGCAAAGAATAGAGGAGAATAATTAGAACCTGCAAGTGTTAGATATTGGTGGAATAGGAAAAAATGTGCATGCTTAATAAACAGCTGTGAAAATAACTGGATAAAGAGAAATGGAAAAAAAAATCAATCAAGACTTAACACAGTGTGGAGTGTGTGTGCTTGGATATTGCTTAACACTTACTGTCTGTCCTGAAGACAGTGAAAGCTTACTTGATCAGTTACTTACTTAATAGTAGGAATGCTGTTAAATTGCCTCTTAAACTATGATCCTCTTAGTGGGTGATTTACAAATTCAATGTCTTTGTTTGTTTGCTTCTCTCTGTCGCTGTCTAGTTTGGCTGTGGTGTGATAACTCGTGTCTACATGCATGTGTGTTTGTTTTTAGGGAACATTATGTGGTGATGGTGAAGTGGATAAGTAAGACTAAGACTGCCGTCAGGTGGTTGAATCGAGCTCAGAACATTTCTATCCTGACTGTGTGTGACTCCACCACTGGAGCCTGCATCAAGGTTTACACACAGAAAAACACACACACACACACACGCACACACACACACACACATTTATATATATGTATGGGATGGGTGATATGACAAAGTTATAATATTACATTACTTGAACAAATTTTTAGAAGATATTTAGTTTTCTGAGGTGTGATAAGTTGGAACAGAAAAAGATTTGGCACATTACAGTGTGCTACAGTAAAATCATTTAAATATGACAACTACTGCTGTCTTGCGGGTGGTCAGTACTGTCAGTATGTACAATGATATGATAAAATACCATCAGAGTGCCCACCTTATAGGTGATGATATGTTTGTGTGTGTTTTTAGAGACATGAGGAGACATCAGAGCTCTGGCTCTCCAAGCAGGTGAGATCCACCACCCACCACCCCCTCTCTCTGTTTTAACCCAGCAGCTCAAGTGTTACTTTTGGAGAGCTCTTCAGTTAAAGAGCATTTAGAAGCTCTAGTACATCAGCACCTTGAGGTTATGTGTTAGCTCTGTGTGTTTTTGTCTCTCTGCAGAACCAGGAGCCTTTCTTTTCGCAAGATGGCAGTCGCTTTTTCCTGGCCGTTCCAGTAAAGCAGGGTGGCCGTGGAGATTTTCACCACATTGCAATGTTCACCACCCAGGTAAACATCTCAGTACTGTTGCATGATGTATCGAAAGTTTAATTCTTTTCAATACAATAGTGTGGTTGACAGTTCGACACTCCAACCTCCAATACCTTCAGTTCAATATATTGAAATTGCAATGAATCATCATCGTTTTGAATTAAACTGTGCAAGCTAATTTGACTGTATCTAGAAAAAGTCAGAGTTCTGTTCTCTAACATGTGACATAATGCCCCTAGAAACAATCCACACGAACAGCCTATTTTTCTATTTGTTTTAGACAGTGTTAGCCAACAGAAGGTTCTTCATTTTTAATCTACTCCTTAAAGCCCTTTGAGTGAGGCCTTGTTGAAATGATTTAGTTTACGATGTGAAGAGTTTTGCACTGAGAGCGAAATTGAATTTAAAAACTGAGATACGGACTATTTTTCTGTGTCCAGTCCAGTAGACCTTGAATTATTATTGGATTAATTTTTTTGTAATGGTATTGTTTTGGTATCAGTATCAAAGACACAGTACACACACTCGTGCAATGCAGGTGTGTTGCTGTGATCACAGCTGAAGATTTATGTTGCCATATAGGTGTCTGTGCTGTGTTCATATATATAACATAGTACCGCTGATATTGCTCTTTATTCTGCACTGTGAAGGTATTTACTCTGAAGGTTTGCTGTAGTGGTGTAGTGTGCAGGATAATTAGTATGGTTGCTGTAAGTACAGTAGTGAAAGATTTATTTCCTTACAAGACTGCTCCAATTATATAAATGATCCAGTGATGACTGTGCTTCTTCACCTACCAGACATCAGTCATAGAAATGAAATGAGGAAGATAGGCTACTCACCAATTATATTACAACCCCGTTTCCAAAGAGGTTGGGATACTGTGCAAAATGTAAATAAAAATAAAATTCACTGATGTGCAAATGATTTAAACCCTATATTTCATTGAAAGTAGTACAAAAACAACAAATCAAATGCTGAAACTGAGAAATTTTATTGTTTTTAGGAAAATATAAGCCCATTTTGAATTTGATGCCAACAACACGTTCCAAAAAAGCTGGGGCAGGGGTATGTTTACCACTGTGTTTCATCACCTCTTCTTTTAACAACACTCTGTAAGCATTTGGGAACTGACTGCTGTAGTTTTGAAAGTGGTATGTTTTTCCATTCTTGTTTGATATAGGATTTCAGCTGCTCAACAGTTCAGGGTCTCCTTTGTTGTATTTTTCATTTTATAATGTGCCAAATGTTTTCAGTGGTAACAGGTCTGGACTGCAGGCAGGTCAGTTTAGCACCCGGACACTTTTAATATGGAGCCTCACTGTTGTAATACATGCAGAATGTGGTTTGACGTTGTCTTGCTGAAATATGCAAGGCCTTCCCTAAAAAAGAAGTCACCTGGATGGCAGCATATGTTGCCAAAACATGTATATATCGTTCAGCATTAATGGTGCCTTCACATATGTGCCAGTCACCCATGCCATGTGCACTAATGCACCCCATACCATCATGAATACTAGCTTTTGAAATGTGCACTGATAACAAACTGATTGGTCTTTAGCTCGGAGGACACAGCGTCCATAATTTCCAAAAAGAAATTCAAATATTGATTCGTCAGACCACAGGACACTTGTCCACTTCCCCTCAGTCCATTTTGAATGAGCTCAGGCCCAGAGAAGGTGGCAGCATTTCTGGATCCTGTTTATATGTGGTTTCTTCTGTGTGTTTTAGAGTTTTATTAGCATTTGTGGATGGAGTAACGAACTGTTTTCATAGACAGTGTTTTTTGGAAGTTTTTCTGAGCCCATGCAGTGATTTCCACTACAGAATCATGTCCGTTTTTAATGCTGTGCTGTCTGAAGGCCCAAAGATCACGGATAGCGAATACTGGTTTTTGGCCTTGTCCCTTGCATACAGAGATTTATCTCGATTCCCTGAATCTTTAATGATATTATATACCATAGATGATTAAAAGCAGAAGTTCTTTGCTATTTTACATTGAGAAACGTTATTCTTGAATTGTTGCACTATTTGCTCGTGTAGTCTTTCACAGAGTGGTGAACCCCTCCTCACCTTTACTTCTGAAAGACTATTTTTTTAAGCATTACACAACTTTACCAGCCTTTTATTGCCCTCGTCCCAACTTTTTTGGAACATTGCTGGCATCAAATTCAAAATGGGCAAATATTTTTCAAAAAACAATAAAATTTCTCAGTTTCAACATTTGATATGTTGTCTTTAAAGAATTTTCAATGAAATGTAGGTTTTTAAGTGATTTGCACATCCTTGCGTTTGGTTTTTATTTACATTTTTCAGAGCATCCTAACATTTTTGGAAATGGGGTTGTAGTTCTATACAGCAAAGTCTATTTCTCAAGTGAGTGCCCCAGTTATATTGACAGGCCTCAGAATTTTTGGACTAGTTTAATGACTCAGTTTTAATTAATTGGTCTCATAAAATTCTTTTAACCACAAATGTGTAACCTTAATACATTAATTAATATAAATTGAATTATTAATAGTGTGATTATTCTAACAAATCATCACAATCTCTAAATTGGAAAGCAGTTTTAATGACTTGACTGAGTTAAGACTTTTTTTTTTAAGAAAAGTATTTTTTTTAAAGCATTGGCAGCTTCCCATATTAAGGCTTGTGATGTTAGATTTCTTTGGTATGATAATAAGGTTGTGGCTTTGAAGCAGGTGGGAACAGTAGACTGTGCTAAGGTGAGGTTGAAAGTGTCTGAGAAAGTGGCAGTCCTGTTGGCACATGCTTCCCGGACCTGTTCTGGGATGCCATTGGGTCTGGCGGCTTTGCATGTGTGTTTCTCGAAAGAGCTCTCCTGACCTCATCTGTGACAGTGTGAGTACCTTTTCTTCTGCAGATGGACTGCAGGCTTAACTGGTCAACTGAGCTTGGTTGATCTCACAGCAGGCATAGAATGAGTTGAGCTCAGGGAGGGAGGCACCTGTGGCTGATAAACTGTTGACTTTGCTCTTCTAGTGAGTCACTGCCTGGATTCCCTGCCACATGCACTGAGGCACCGATGCATTCTTGGCAGCCGTGATGCCAGCTTTCAGATTGTGTCTGGCAGCTCTCAGATCTTCCCTGTTCCCAGATCTGACGGCTGCATCACATGCTTTAAGTAAAGTGCGGACTTTACTGTTTGTCCAGCGTTTTTGGTTTGGAAGAATGTGAATATTCTTTGTTTGGACTACATCATCAACACACTCCCTGATGAATCCATTCGCATCTACCTGAGAGCCTGAGGTGGCTGATGTTCTGAACATCTCCCAGTCTGTGTGTTCAAAGCAATCTTGCAGTATTGATTCTGCTCCCTCTTGTCACACACGCACTGTGCGTACTGCACCTTCAACCCATTTCAGGAGCAGCCGGTATGTTGGCTTCATGAACAATAAGATACGATGGCTTTGTTCGAAGTAGGGGAGCGGAGTGGCACTGTAAGTGTCCTGTATGTTTGTGTAAACGTGATCTAGTATGTTTCTCTCTGGTTGGACAGAGCACATGCTGGATGAATCTGGGGATCTGTCTGAAGTCATCTGCGATCATGACCGCTGCCTCTGGGTGGAGAGACTGTTGTTTGCTGACCACAGTGGCTAACGTTAATAGCGCTAGCTTAGCATCACATTAAGGCAGAATGTATACAGCCACAACAGTGACCACTTTGAATTGCCTCAGCAGATAATTTGATCTGATTGATAGATTTGATTGTTCTTTAGTCTGTCTGTGTCTGTGACTGCATTTGATTGGTCTTTATCCTCTGTATATTAATAAGGAAGGCTATGGATGCATTTGGCCTTCTAGTATTGCACCAAAATAAAAATAATTCACCAAAAACGTAAAACGGCCCAGCATTTGGGACATTCTGAGCTGAAAACTGAAACTCATAAACCAAATATTGGATTTTGTTCTTTTTATTTTATTTTAAAATGAAACATAATTGAAAATAATGTAATAAAAAAGACAAAAGTCAGTCCTTGCAGTATGACTTTGTTATGAAGGAGTTACGACAAAGTTAAGACCAAGAACCAAGTTATAGCTTATTGCCTACAATGAGCTGCTAACCCTGTTTGAATGCATCAGCAATGTGCAATGTAGGAGAGCAAAGGAAAGAGTGTTTTTTTAAACTACTTCTCTGAGTTCTCAGTGCTGTTGAAATGATTTGTGAAAGCATCTGCACTAATTTGAAACATTGTTGTAGGCCAGTTTAATCTTTATGAAATATAAATAGCAAATAGTGCTGAATGTTGGCTATGAATGATGCTCAGGTCTTTGCAGATATGAAAAAATGTTGAGATGTTCTGTGTTTAGTTACTGAAAGATAGCATGCAAAGATGAAAAGCATCTTATTTACTGTGAGTCTGGGCTTATTCTGTTATATAAACAAATAAAAGATAACATTTATTACACCCAGTAACAATAAACATGTTTTATGCACATTTATAGTATTTTGTATGCACTATCACTCTACAGCCTTACCATACTCTTTAACAAAGCTTTGCCCAGAGGTCACAGTTCATCATCCATCCAGATAAGAAATCAGAAATCCTTCTGACCAATGAGAGTTTTGTTGAGTTTTAAAGAGCGACTTGACCTCACTTTTCCATTCCATTTTTACTTCAGCAGCCGATAGCTGTGAGCTTGATTAACATCACTGATGCAAACTTCAGTTATTTTATCTCACCACTCACACTTCAGACAGCTTTTTGTTAGCTAAACAGAGAGAAATTTAGTGAGAGTTAATGTCAGTTGAAGTTAAATGATGATGATATTACTTCAAGGTTTTAAGGTTTTGGGATTTTCTTATGTTTGGAATCTGAGAGGTGCATTACAGTGAATGTGAAATCACATCTGACCATTTTATCATGAATTCATCATGTCACTTAAAAGACAAAATTCTTGTTTTTCTGTAATCTTCCATCAAAATGTATGCTTTTGTGTGTCACAGCGCTGAAGGAAAGTGTGTTACGATTTTCATTTCACATCAACTTTGAGTTTTTAGTGATGTGGCCACCAACAGGGCATGCATGGGAGCCTACAGTATGTTAGTGTAAGGGCATAATAGATTAATTACAGGAGTTAAAACACTTTTGTCGGCATTGTCATTTTTTTACTATGATGGTGATCTCTCCTCAGGTTAGGGCGGATCAAAACGAGGTGCGTCACCTGACGTCAGGTAACTGGGAAGTGACAGAGATTGTGGCCTATGATGAAAACTCCCAGACCATGTGAGTGAGATATTATGATCAATCACACCTACCTTGGGACAAAATTGGTAGAAAATGGATAATAATAAGAAATTCCTAGAAAAGAATGCCTAGAAAATAGAAATAGAAAAAGAGGTTGCATTATATGTATTGGTGCTTGTCTTGTACCTATTTCAAACTACAGTATTTTTTAAATTCTACCAGCTGCAGTGATTACCAGTGAAGAAGAGTTTTCAAAGCTGAGATATAAGTACTGCTGATCATAGAGGGGCTGCTATAACCCACCAGAGTCAATGCTTAACTTGTACTTTACCAGGAGCTAGAACAATACTGTGGCTGTCCTGTAAATATTAACATGTTTTCACCCCACAGATATTTCTTAAGTACTGAAGGGTCACCAAGAAGACGACAGTTGTTTAGGTGAGTGATTTTCGAACAGCCATGTGCAGATTCCTCTTTGTCTTTGGTCAAATTGAACCTTTAAAGCTGTATTAGTCTTTGCTCAATGAGCACCCTCAACGATGCTTAGTATGTACTTCATGAAATGTTCATGAATACATTAAAATACACATTCTTTATTTTGAGGAAACAAATACGATTCTAAGCACATGACATTCCACAGATTTTCGCTTTTCATTCATGATTGTTTCCTTGATACTTTTTAAAAGCCTTACAGTGCAAATTATGATCATGTATATACATGATGTGAAACTGTTCATGAAATAAATATTCACTATATTCAATATTCAGTGCCATTTGACAAGTTGATTATTTTAAACACTGAAAAATTTGACTTTCTCTTGAGTAGGCTTGCTGGTTCTTTAGTATCATAGGCTGTTCATTAGATTTTAGATATTAGATTTTAATTTATTTGTGAGCATTTCATGAAGTATCAGTGAGGGAGTTTTCAGTTCATTACATGTTCATTACTAATTCAGAAGTGTATTTAATGAATGTTTCAAAATGATTGTGTAATTGTAATGGAGTGTTACTGCACTGTTAATGAATATGCCATGCATGCTTCATGTGCGTGTTGTTCCTGTAAAGGGTATGCATTACAGTAACTGTTCAGCAAATTCAAATAAGAATAAAATGCCTCCTCCTGTACTTACAAACACACATGTGGTATCAAAAAATAGCACATTAGAATCTGAAACAAGCAGACATGATTTCCCTGCTTGTTTCAAAGAGCAATGAGTGAGAAATCCACAGTGATTTACAGATTATAACACACCTGTGTTGATTCATTTGGCTTGACCTGCATTAATCTATAATCTTACTACAAATTAAATTTAAAACTTGGTGAAATAAAATTATATCTTATTCAAATATGACGGTGGGTGGTTTCTGTGTTCAGTGTGTCCACGGTTGGTTTGTTCCCACGACGATGTCTGACCTGTGACCTGAATAAAGCTCACTGCACTTTCTTCAGTGCCGACTTCAGCCCAACACATCAGCACGTCATACTGCACTGTAAAGGTATATCTCTCTGTCTCTTTCTCTCTCTCTCTCTCTCTCACAGACACGCACACACACACACACAACTGAGTGCTGTTTGACTGAGTTGCCCTTTTCAAACTGTATTTGTTTATGAATAAGAAAAGAGTTACTTTGTCACTGACTCTTTGTCTGCAGCTACATGGACAGAAATCACCATAGTGACAGGGTTTTTAAACATTCTGAACAATGCAATAAGACACACACACACACACACCCCCCTCTACACTCTTCTGCATTACTGTGCTAGAACACTCAACATTGTTGTTTGATGGCTGTTTATCTCTTCTGTTTAGGACCGGGAGCCCCCACAGTGATCCTCCACACACTTAACACAGCCAGTGAGTGTTGACCTCTTTAGTATTAATATATTTCACAACTCATGCAGAGAAGTCTGATACATAATTAGGGCTGGCAATGATAAGCAATTTTGAAAAAGAATATAAATTAAGACAGAACTATTGATAAATATCAATGTTTTAATCATTTAAAAGCATTGGTATTTTACATAGTCAGTATACAATTAGGTCCAGAAATATTTGGACGTCAACAAATTAATTGTTATTTTAGCTGTCTACTACAGCATGCTGGAGATAAAATAAAAAAATGAATATGAGTCCAAAGTGCAGACTTTCTGCTTTAATTTGAGGGTATTTACATCCAAATCATTTTCACACATAGCACACCCTCAAAGTAATTTGACAGTTGGCTGTTTATCTGTTCTGATGCCTGGTGTGTATTATTCCCTCATTATTTCACTTACAAGTGAGCAGATAAAGGTTGATTTCGAGTGTGGCATTTGCATTGGGGATCTATTGCTGTTAGCACTCAATATGAAGTCCAAAGAGCTGTCACTGCCAATGAAGCAAGCCATAATTACATTGAAAAAGCTAAACAAACCCATCTGTGAGATAGCAAAACGTATAATAGGTGTGGCCCAATCGACTATTTTGTACATTCTTTAAAAAACGACTGCAACAGTGAGCTCAAAAACATCAAAAAGACCTAAAAGACCATAGAAAACAACTGTGCTGGATTCTTTCCCTGGTAAAGAAAAATAATTTCATACCAGTTGACCAGATCAAGCATCACCCTCCAGTAGGCATATCTGTGTCAAAGTCAACAATCAAGAGTAAATACAAAGGATTTACCACTAAATATTAGAGTGAAGGAACTGCTTGTGATCCAAATCCTACCACCTAATCTGTCAAACATGATGTTGGTAGTGTCATGGGGTGGGCATGTGTGGCTGCCAGTGGAACTGCTTCTCTTGTATTTATTGATGGTGTAACTGGTGACAAAAGAAAAAGTGAAACGTTGTACAGTCGTCAAGTCAAGCACCTGACTTCCAAAGTAGCATGCATTTTGCTTACTGAAACCAAAACCGAAGAACAAGCAGGAATTGAAGACAGCTACAGTTAAGGCCTGGCAGAGCATCACCAGGGAAGTAATGCAGCATCATGTGATGTCCATGGATTCCAGACAGTCATTGGTATTTGCTACCAAGTATTAACAATGAAATCAATTTATGATTGTTAGTTTGTCCATATACTTTTGAGCCCCTAAAAATGAGGGGCCAGTGTTTGAAAATGGGTGTAATTCCTACACCGTTTCCGCAATTTGGATGTAAATACTCTAAAATGAAATGAAATGAAATGATATTGAAGTCACTTTGAGCTCACATTCATTATTTAATTTCAACTCCGATATACTGTGGTAGACAGCTAAAATAATAATGATTTTGTTGATGTCCAAATATTTATTGGCCTGGCTGTATCTAGGACAGTTTTCATTTGCAACAAAGCTTATGGGTAAGGAGCTCTAGGCTAAAGCAGTCACTGAGTTTGAGATACTTCAGCTTCAGCTCAAGTGGAAATCTCTGTCGTGTTGAGATATTGACAGAATGGAATGTCCTCAGTGTCTGTGTCTGAGTCTCACTGTCTGCAAGAAAAAGGATACCATCAACTTTGCTGCTACTCAGTGAATCACTTTTAATCAGTACATTCCGATTTTTCAGAGAGTTCGAGAAAAAAGGGCACTGGACTTGACATGAAAGCTTCCGTGTGTGAAAAATCACACCTGTTTTAGCAACTGTAAAAATCAATGATGTGTGAAAAGACCTAATGAAAGCTAGACATTTAGCTAAAATGAGGAAAGAAAAACACAAATTCTGATGGCATTTTTTGTCCTGTTTATTTTTCCAGTGTGATAGTCACTTATGCTCACAGGGTGAATCACTGACGCAGGATTGCCAGCTCTCACGGTTTTGGTGTGAATCTCACGATTTTGGGTCTTTCTCATGCTCTTATGCTGCACTCAGAACAAACTTGCAGTCTGACCATTTTATGATTTTTTGCATGGTGACATCTGATTGGTTCATATTGTAGTCTATTGAGAGGACATCGGCTGTATCTTCCGCAGCTTTTTTATGTCACTAGCACAGCGTCTCTCTCTCTCTCTCTTTCTAAAAGATCACTCTGATACCCATGAGTGTAACACGTGTTGAATTCCTTAGCTACTAATTTGTATGGCTTTAAATTCCTGTTTGTATTGATTTCATATCCTCATCATCTGCTCCCAACTCTATTAGGGTAGTTACTCAAAAAGGCAATCCATTAAAAATTATGGATTACTTCTCTGAAAATATAGTGGGATTACTTTGCTTAATACTTCCTGTGGAAAAAGTAATCTCAGTACTTATTGCTTTATCTCTACCAACTGGAAAGTACAAGGGGAAATTCAAGGGAAAATAAAACACAATCGCAGTAAACACCATTTAACTGTCCCTGAACAAGACAGACAGGTATACTTGATTAAAATTATTCTAAAATTATTATTAGGCTTATGGTGTTTGCAACCTGGAAACTAGCCTGTAGAAACAGTTCAAAAACAGCTGTCTCAAAATATGTTTTGATCAAACTCAGCTTTCAGCCCACCTATACTAAGTATTTAGGCATTTCTTATAGGCTTTGTTTGGGTATCTTAAGCTACGCTGGAGCAACAGTGTGAACCAGCTGTTGTCCATGAGGCCTGGTTGAATAACTATGGGTCTACCTGCTAAGGACTAGGAGCTGTGGTTCAAATCAGTGTTTTAAGCAGTGTAACAGTGAATATGCACTTGTGCATGCAAAATTAAAAATCTCACTCCAGTCTCACTCCAGTCACCTGAAAATCTCACTCCAGTCTCACTCCAGCCACCTGAAAGTCTCACTTCACCAAAGTTGGCAACCCTGCTGATGTAAGTGTAAATAAAGTAAACCCAATTAAATCGTGGAACACACACACACACACACACATCATCTAAACCGCTTATCCTTCTGGGTCGCAGGGGGTGCTGGAGCCTATCCCAGCTGTCATTGGACGGAAAGCAGGTCACCAGTCCATTGCAGGGCAGGCGTGTAATGCACTCATGCATACAAAAATAGAAAAAAAACCCCACTAAATTCTGCTCATTGATATTTACTGCTAAGTCAATAACATGTGCCTTCCCTACACATAATCATTGCTTACTTTGTCATATAAAACAGCTACCCCTGTATAACAGGGAACTGCAGGATGCATTTTGTGTGTTATCCCTGCAAAGTCCAGAAGGTAATACACATTATGAATGGTTTATTTGAAATTTGTTTTTGAGTCCAGTGTCCTTTTTTCTGATGCTTTCAAAGCATCTACCTGACCATTTGCTAATGTAATCAGTGATTTGGAATCTGGTGTATGCCAGTACTCTCAGTGCTGCTCCTTTAGTAGAGCTGACCTGGTTTTGAATTGGGTTTTAGTCAGTGTTTTTATGATTAAAAGAGGCAGCGGAGCCCCTATAAACCTCACCTTACTCATTTTGATGTGGCTCCCCTTGGAGGCAGAATCTCTGCAGACGCAGAGTATGGTTGGCAGGCAGCAGCTAAATGACTGTGGTCATAGCATAAAATAGATCACATCATAACACCTCAGTAAGTGAATCACATTGAGTGGCCATGCTGCAGGGAGAGGAGAACAGGGTTGTTTTGGGGAAGAAAACACTTGTGAAACACACTCAGCTCTTTGATGACTCCACCTGTTTACTTGTTTAGATGTCTCACTTTGTGTCTCTGTACCTAGATTATTTCATTCTGGAGAATAACTCACTTCTCAAAGCTGCTCTGAGGTACAAGAGGATCCAGCTTACTGAATATAAATCCCTGCAGACTGACCGCTTTGGTAAATAATCATTTTACATATTGTTACTGTAGGAACAAAACCTTTATTCTTAACTTTTAATGTGAGTTGATGTAATAAGGTTTTATTCCAAGTGCAGGAGAGCATGACTCAACATAACACAGTGTGTTTTTGATGTTTCTGTAAACTTACAAAAATAGTTCTGAATGTATATGAAGGGTTATGGACAAGTGAAAATAAATGTGTTCTCAACACACTTCTGAATGTTTTAATGCACAATTAGTGTTTATTTACTGAAAGTAACTGATTGGTGAAAAATGAAAAATTAAATGCAACCTGTGCAAAAGTTTTATATTTTATCTTTTATTTTTTCTAATATTTTTTCCCATAACGTACTTTCACTGTTTACATATATATTTGTGTGTGTGTGTGTATATATATATATATATATATGTATATACGTACTGAGCACTTTATTAGGAACACTATACTAATACTGGGTAGGGCCTCCCTTTGCCCTTTGGTCTCAAAACAGCCACAATTCTTCTTGATATAGATTCTATAACATTAGATTGATCCTTTGAGATTTTGGTCCATGTTGTCATGATTGCATCACACAAATCTTGAAGATTTTTCAGGTGTTCTTTCATGCTATGAATCTCCCATTGTACCACAGAGGGTCCAGGGTCCATAAATTCATGCTGGCACCAAATTCTGACTATCTGTGACCAGAGATTCATCAGACCAGACTATGTTTTTCCAGTCTTCAACTGTCCACCTTTGATGAGCATGTGCCCACTGCAGCCTCAGCTTTCTGCTCTTGGCAGACAGAAGTAAAACCTGACATAGTCTTCCGCTGTTGTAGCCCATCCGCCTTAACATTCAATATGCTGTGCATTCTGAGATGTTTTCTGCTCACGACAATTGTACAGAGTGGTTTTCTGAGTTACTGTAGCCTATTTGTCCATTCGAAACAGTCTGTCCATTCTCTGTTGACCTTTCTCATCAAGAAGGCATTTCCATCTGCAGAACTGCCGCTCACTGGATGTTTTTTCTTTATTGCACCATTCTGAGTAAACTTTCCTCTGTGTGGAAATCCCAGGAGATCAGTAGTTATAGAAATACTCAAACCATCCTGTCTGCCATTGACAGTCGTGCCAGCCAGTTGTGTGGCAGCAGTGCATACAAACATACATCATCTAAACCGCTTATCCTTCTGGGTCGCGGTGGGGTGCTGGAGCCTATCCCAGCTGTCATTGGGCGGAAGGCAGGATACACCCTGGACAGGTCGCCAGTCCATCGCAGGGCGGCAGCAGTGCAGTGCATAAAATTATGCAGATACAGGTGTACAGCTTCAGGTAATGTTCACATCAACCATCACATTTTCCCCATTCTGATTGTTGATGTTATCTGAAGCCACTGACGAGTATCTGCATGATTTTCTGCACTGCACTGCTGCCACACAATTGGCTGATTAGATAATTGCATGAATGACTAGGTGTACAGGTGTTCCTGATAAAGTGCTCAGTGTATATATGTGAGCTGCATGGTCTTGATATGACTCTTTACTTACTCATGAACAGATATCCTCAAATTGTATATCTATCTGACACTGTTAAATAATCCATATGATGCTTTTGTTATGAAATGTAAATGTTGACAGAGTTATTTCATGAAACGTTGTAGGTCTTCTAAGGCTATTGTGAACTTAATGATGCTCAGAACATTTTGTTCAATCTGTAGACCTCCCTCTGAAGATTGCTCTCCCGCCTGACTTCTCCGACTCACGCCAATATGGACTGCTGCTTATGATGTAAGCACTGTGCTGCTGTAAGAGCAAGTTTGATCAGAAGCTATCAGCGTCCTCTCTGCTTAGCCGTCTTTAACTACACATGCAATTGCCAGACCTCTGCCCTCCTCAAATTATATGTGGAGACAATGAACACTGGAAGGGTTAATGAACACCATTGTACTTTCAGAACAGCAGAGGACAGGAGAGTAGAAAGAAGGAGAGAAGACAAGAGCAGAGAAGAGCAGAGGAGGGCACATGAGGCTTGAGGGGAAGAGGAGAGTATAGTTGAGGGGAGGGAAAGGAACAACTGACGCATCTCATAATGATCATCGCTCTGCTGCGTGTTTACATTAAGAGCTATTGTGATGAGTGAGGAATGCAGCTGCAGGTAATTTTCCATTTAGAGATGAACATGCTCTTGCAGGAAAGGATCTGCTGTATACATTAGTATTAGTACACCGAGAAAGAGGATATTTATCCACTTATCCTGATTGTGTTAAACACTGTAATCACAGTGCTGAAAGATGGTAAACTCTTAATGTGCTCCTCAAAGTCTGCTGTGGATTTTAATTTGTTTGCCTTCCTGAAAACAGCACAAAGCTTCCCTTAGGTGCTAATTAACTTGGCAAAATTGCTTTTATCTTTACCAGTATGTTTTTTATGCTTTTGACACCTGCTGTGACTTTAGGGTTCACACCTTAAGACAAAATTGCTGACATCAAACGTCTAAGCTGCCATCTGTTCACAAAAAGCATTTAAGCTGCATTCAGCTCTCTGCCGTTTGGAATCAGCCTGAAAAACAAGAAGCCCTGTGGTTTTTTCAGTAGCGTCTCGCCCAGGCCGTGCCATCTGGGGCAGCTATGATGAGAAGAGAGTCCAGTGCTTTGCCAAAAATATAGCATCTCCTAGACTTGTGTTTTAAAAGTGTCTCAGGTTAATTAAGACATCATTGATCAATTGCCGGCTGCTCAGTCAGGTCACTGTGGACTAAAGGGGATGCTGCAAATGTCAGCAGGTAGTTTTAGTTCAGCCCCTGATTTTAACCCATCCATCTTAAAATGCGAGTAGCCCATTCTGCATAATGAAGCAGGTTAGAATTGATTTCTGTTTTTTGCAGCTAAAGCTTGTCAATGCATAGTACAGCCTGACCGATGTAAACATTTTGTGGCTGAAACTGATACTGATTGTAAGAAACTAAAAATTAATATTGAGCGATATAATTGTGCATTTATATCATCACTGCCCAACAAGAATCAAATATCTCCATTGTAAAGAGATTTCATTCCAAGCAATTTGGAGCATTTCGGTTGGTCCATTCATCATGAAATTGTCACAAAACATAAAGGGCAGCTGTTGTGCTTAAATGATACAGAAAAAAATATATAGATGCATATACTCAATTGTCTCACATCCTAAATTCAAATTCAAATAAGCAGCAAAACCTGGAACCTATAGCAAAAATTCAGTCTTAAATAATATAAATATCGCAGCATAATTCTTTGTGGTTTTGGTTTCTAACTCATTAAGGTAATTACCTCTTATTTTTCTTATTTTGTATTATTTCTTTGTTCTTGGTAGGTTTAGATACATGTAATGTTTTCATTATTGAAACTAGTATATAATTTAAATTAGTAGATAATTGATGGTGTTTTTGTTTTCAGATTTTCCAGTTCAGCCTCTGTTGCTGTCATATAGTTAAACAGGATATTCCTCAGAGGTAGTGATGCTCATTCCGAATCATTTGAAATGGTTGAGCAAAATAAATCAACTAATTCAGTTTCAACACTCGTTTCTGCACTTGGCTTGACGTTGGGAATGTCTGTATGTTCAGTGTGAACTGACAGCTCAGTTGAGAGCAAAATACGTTCAGTTTTACTCCTGAACATTACATACATGTCTGTGCATAGAATAGAGCCCCTCTTTATGATTGTTGTATGAATGTATATAAATGAAAAGAAGATATAAATAAAATATCTAAGATAGAAGTAAAAATAGTTTATTCTGCTAAGCTTAGTATATTTATTCACATCATTCAACTGCTGCTGAAACTCTGTCCTAAAGACCAAAAAAAGTCTTTCTCTCTCTCTCTGAAATACTTCCCCAATTAGTATTGACAAAGAAACATAAAACTTTTTTTAAAGCTGGCAGTAAATTTTCTCGCTTTGTCAAGTTATACACAAGAATAACACGTGTTATCATGATTATAATTATAGAATTGCAGAAGCAGAAGAGGCAGAAACAATACTGATTGGTGCAAACTGAATATAATACGTGATAACAATGTGCTTTGAATTGTTATGAAACCTCTGGTTCAGACACAAGCATTCCAAAAAAATCTAAACTTTCAAGATTGTCTCACTCGTTCCTACCATCACCATCCAGAGGCACACCAGTCTAAAGTTTTTCACTTTTGTCGAGAAGTTCAATTCCCTCGAACAAGAAATATCAGATATATTTGCCAATACTGATAAAACCACCAGTCACCAATATTATTCGGATGGGCTCTATTAGGCTATTAGAAATAGTTTTGTGCCTATGTGGTACACCATTTAGTTAACACTAATGATAGCAATTCTAGCTGTTATTATTTGAGTGATAGCAGATACTCACAACGATATGCAGATGCTCATAACTTTGTCATCAGAATTTATATTAAGTTCAGGCCTGTTTCAGCCACTGACTGTGAAATGATGTACAAGCCTTGTTAATTAGTTTTTGCATGGTTAATAATGCAGAAGTTATTTATAAATGGATAAAAAGTATCCAAAATACAGAACGTTTTTCTTGATACTTGAGACATCCTTGCTTCTTGTTCTTTGTGTTGTAGAGACAGTGGCCCTGGTGGTCAGCAGGTGGATGACCGATACTCAGTAGATTGGGACTCTGTGCTGGTCAGCTCTGATAACATCATTGTGGCTCGTCTGGACGGCAGGGGCAGTGGATTCCAGGGTCAAAAGGTTCTACAGGAGGTGCACAAACGTCTGGGAGTGGTGGAGGTCCAGGACCAACTCGCTGCTTTGGAGTAAGAGAGACTTTGCTGTTCATTGTTCATTTTTATTTATCTCATTATTGACAGATTTTCAGATTGTATTCTGTTCTTTAAAGCCAAAAGAGTTAATCATGTGTCATTTGTTAATCATCTGTCAACTGCTAACATGTGACAAACTTTGATTTCAGATACCTGCTGAAATTTCCATACATAGATCAGACCAGGATAGGAGTGTTTGGCCGGGTAAGACCATATTTTTCTTGCTGTTAAATGAATGTGGTGGTGCTCCTCTTTTTAGTAGATGGATGCAAGCAAGAAAGCCTGGGTTAGGTGCAATTTGATAAATTATAAATACATTATTATAAAAGAATGCCTGCAGTAACCAAATGCATAAAAGTGTAAATCTGAGCCATCATGACATAAATGGTTGCAACTTTTATAAAGAGCGTATCAGTTTGATAGACTTGTACTAGCTAAGTTTTTTCTGCCAGACTGCATTTACCTGACTTTTCACTAGTCTGATTTTTGCTTATCTTAAAGGGATACTCAGCCCACCTCCTATGCTAACTGGCTAATCAGGGAGCCATTTGTTTTTTTTAGTTTATTAGCCCCAACATCATTGCCTACTGTCAGTTGTCAGGTTTTCTTCATCACTGTAGGGGGGATTTGCAATGGTATGATGTATTTGCATAATTCAAGCTGGGAACTGTAGTGAAAACTGTCACACTTATGAGGCTGAGGGATGCAATTCTGCACTACAGAATATCACAGAACATGAAAATGACATTAAATGTTAGTTTTAAGAAAGAATAACTCTTTAGTTGGTAGCTAGCTAACTTGCTTTTGCAGTAGACTCCTAGGGAAGCTGACAGCTTCTCTGGGTTAACTCACCCTGCTGGATGCTGCTTTTTCACTATCCTGCGAGTTGTGTAATAATGCGTCAACCATTTAATTTTTTGGTTACTCTCCAACTACAAACACGAAACACCCCTTCTAACAGTGTGTAAAGATAAACGCTAGCTAGCTGTAGCCAGTTTTCTCAGTTCTGGGATGTGATTATGTGTCAGTCCCATTTTGATCTTGAAAATGTGCTACATGATTCCATGGAAACAGACCATTTAGCTTACACACATTAGTGGAAAGAGAGTAGGAGATGCTAACTGCTGCCTGTGCTTTTAAATAGCAAATTGATGGAAGGTGGCCAGATATTGCTCTTCAGATATTTATCCAATATAAAATGTTTCTGTTTTATGAATAATATTACTATATTCTACAGGCAGCATAGTTGATGTTGGATGTGTGTCATCCATGAAACCCACTGAAGCTCTGCTACAGACTAAACTGTTATCTAAGTGTGACCTGGATTAGAATTCCCAGTATCATGGACTATCAAGTACACATTCTGTTTATTTTGTAATAATGTTGTTTTGTCTGTGTGTGTTTGTGTGTGCGTTGTCTGCAGGGTTATGGAGGATATGTAACACTCCTGCTGGTGAAATCTACTGAAAGTTTGTTTAAATGTGCTGTGGCCATGTCACCAGTGACTGACTGGACTTTACATGGTAAAGCATGCTCACCTAACCCCCAACCCTAGCCTTAAACCAAAGCCTGATGTTCAAACTAATCTCCAACTCTGACCAAAACATAAACCTGACTCCAAGCCCTGAGCCATGACACATTTCTTATCTTGTTACTTACCCCAACAGCTTGTACTTGACTGTACTTGCAAGAAAACAGGAACAGCCTGCACTACTATTCCGTTAACCCTCCTGTTAAGTTTTCTCTCTTTCTCACTGTCTCTCTTTCATTCATTCTCTCTCTCTCTCTCTCTCTCTCTCTCTCTCTCTCTCTCTCTCTCTCTCTCTCTCTCTCTCTCTCTCTCTCTCTCTCTCTCTCTCTCTCTCTAGCCTCAGCATTCTCAGAGCGCTACCTGGGAACTCCTTTACAGGATGATAGCAGATATCAGGTGGGTTTGTAGCTCTCTGGTCTCAAGCCAGCAGCTTTCCTTTTCTTATTTGTCACAGGCGAAAAATATGCCTGTGCCAAGGCTGAGTGGTGAAGTAATAAAGTGTTTTTGACACAGTACTGTGCCCTAAAGTACTATAAATCTGATATAAAGTTTTTAAGCTGTTCTAAAATACCTGTCTATTCTCCAGTCCTCCAGTGTGCTACAGAATGTCAAGGGCTTTAAAGACCAGACTCTGATGCTCGTACATGGAACTGCAGATGGTGAGAGAGAGAAAGAGAGAGGCAAAAAAAGAATGAATGAAAGAGTGATAGAGAGAAAAACTGAGTTGGAAAGATCTAAATAAACCAGTGCAATTTTGACTCATTTTTTCTCTCCCTCGTGTTTTTTTTCTTCAAGCAAACATTCACTTCCAGCACTCAGCCGAGCTCATCAAGAGCCTGGTGAAGGTGGGAGCCAACTACACAATGCAGGTACTGCAAGTACACCAGTTGTAAACCAAATCATACAACACCACCCTGAAGTTATAAGTATTAAAAATGAGCAAAAGAGCATGTAGAAGCTGACAGAGTATCACAGCTAATACTGCAACACAGCAATCGGTTACTAAAACTACACCATACCTAAATAATGCAGGCCTAAAAGTAAAAATGCCCTATTAACACTGGCTATAAAGATTGCTCCCAAATATCATGGTTTTGGTTAGCTCAATCTACAGCACTGTTTGACTTGGATTAGTTTGACCAAGGGAGGTAATGTAATTAAAGTGATCACTGATTAGATCTGTGATTTTAATACAGTACGAATCTGCTATCACTGCAGGTTTTAGAAGCTGACTATAATAATTACAGAGTGAATAGTCCTCTATAATTCTCCTGACCCAGAGCTCTCTCTTGTAATAAATTAGTGTTATTCTGCCCCAGGTTGTGGATTCAGATCAGATTATCTGAAATAGCCATGGCACTTAATGGCCTCATTATCATGTGTCCAAAGGAAGGTCCACACCTTTGGTGTTGCTTCTACACTCCAAAAATATATAGTTTGCATTATGGGTCAAGGAAGGGGATTATGGGTTGTTGTGATTGACCCGTCTCTCCCACATCACTCAGAGTGATGCTAACCAACATGGGTGTCTGTTAGCTGACATAACAGAATTGGAAGCTAGCATTCTCCTCCAAACACGCTGAGCTGTCCAGTGATGTTGCATAAAACGGCATTTAGACGCAGTAAATGACTTCACGTGTCTCTGAGTTGATTTACATTATAAACATATCTTTACTTAAAATATTGACAGCAAATTGTAATTTTTAGTGTTATGCATTGTAGAGTCTTTGGAGATCTGCACAGAAATGGGGATAGCAGTGACACCATGGATTTCTGTGGTAATCCTCGGGAATGTGGACAAAATCATTTATTCCCATGGTGACAATGAGAATAGAGATAATCTTTGCAGTAATTTATTTGGAACAGTAATTAAGTGTCTATTAACACTGCAGGAATGATAATGAAAGGACCAGTTTTTGTGTTTTTACAGCAGCTATACGTCAGCATATCCTGAGTACACATATTTTTTAAAAGGAGAGCTCCAGATGTGGTCAGATGTGCCTGAGGGACACTCAATAGACTGGATGCTGTTTTCTACCCATTTTAAAATCCAAAGACAGTGGTTGGATTTGTCTGTGTTGTAAACCTGACCATCAATACACAAAAAGCAGCATTGCTAAGGAGTTGCTCTATTATCTTATAGCCATTGCTGTGGAATCCCAGGTGGTTGCTAAGGTGTTGTTAGGTTGTTGCTGTGGTAGCCAGGGGGTTGTTAAAGTGTTGCTTGGCCATTCCTATGCTATCCCGCTTAGTTGCTAAGGTATTGCTAGGCCATTGCTGTGGAACCCCAGGCAGTCACATAGGTGTTGGTAGGCCGTTGCTTTGGTATCCCAGGGGATCGCTAACATCTTGCAAGGCCATTGCTATGGTATACCAGGTGGTTGCTAAGGTGTAGTTAGGCCACTGCTATGGGATTCTAGGTGGTTGTGTATATATACTGTATATGTGCTAGGATGTATGTGAGTTTGTATGTAATGTCTATAAGGGACAGTGTGAGAGATGTCCTTTGTGACATCATTGGTGAATTTTTCTCAATGTTACATCAAAACCATACATTCACTCAGGCCCAAAGGCAAAGGACACTATTCCTGTATAGGACCTGTGATCCTGCAAACTGTCATGCTTCTAACTTTAAAACTGCGACCAGTGAAAACAGTCCAAACACATAGAAAAATAAAATGAAGAACAGAAAGTTGACTTTGCCAAGCAAACTTAAATATAGCCCTGTTTGATGTGACCTCACGAAAATACAGTAACAAAAGTTGCTAATGGACACAGCAGTCCACCGTATTGTTATTGTTACTGAGTATGGATGATGTACATTCAGATTCGTGACATTTCAATCTGGGTTATCCTTCCAGAGCACAACTAATTCAGCTCAAACAGTGTTTGTTTACTAATGCTTACTGATGTTTATTCAGTGTTTGCCATTTGTGGTGTAGATTTACCCGGATGAAGGTCACTTCCTGTCAGAGCGGAGTAGGCAACATCTCTCAGCATCTCTCAGCAGCTACTTCAGATCCTGCCTGCAAGAGGAGACCCTGCCACTCAGTGACGAGGAAGAGGAGGAGGAAGAGTAGAGAGGAGAGTGTACCTACAGCAGGACCTTTACATACACACACCCACACACACACACACTTGCACAGACACACCTCTGCCCACACACACTCCCCGGCACTCTTTTGGATCTCACTTTACAGAGGCCTGCGACTCTGAACTGACAGAGAGAAAGATTTTAGACAAAAAGCGAGAGTGTGTAGTGTGTGTGAGTGTGTGTTGTGCAAGTGTGTGTGCTGTGTGTATGTGAGTGCGTGCGTGTTTGAGTGAATGGTTAGGTATGTGTATATATGCATGTGGGTACATGTTTTGGTGTTTAGACTATTTGGATGTATAGGCTGTGTCTGAGAAGCGAGCGAGTGTGTGTATGCTTTTGAGTGTTTGTGTGTACCTGCGACCATGAACAGTGGACGTTTGTCACTGGAAAATGGATTCGGTTGCCAGGACGACGTCAGAATCCTTCACATATCAGAATATCACTGAGATCTTAAGCTGGACGTTTCTTGATCGAGCCAGTCTCAGCACAGACTTTTATGATTGATCCTTGGTTCGGCCAATCAAAGCGCAGACTGTCCTGTCCGCATGGAGCTGCTCCAGTCACACAGCTGCATGTTTTTTTTTTCTTCTGTTCCCCCCGTCTTTGTGCGGTAGATGTCAGGACAAGAGAGCTGCACTTCGTCTGTTACTGCACAAGAAAATGCTCACTGTCTCCATGGCAACCGTTCTCACCAAGAGGAAGTGCAGTTCCCATCAATTAGCCCTAAACCACACGGAGGATGAAGCTGCTGGGTATACTCTCTTTCACACACACACACACACACACACACACACACACACACACACACACACACACACACACACATACATACATCTGTATACAACCTAGACAGGCCCATGTTGGATTCTCAGACTCAGAGGCCCTGTCCACACATAAGACTACGTTAAGCAATTGTTTTCAGTAACCATACATGCACTGTTATTGTGTTAACATATCCAAACTGCAGCTCAGTTTTGTCTCAGTGAAAAGCTTGAAAGGGGAATTCCACTGATTTTTTTTTTAATTTCTGCACAATTCAGTCATGTGAAACAGTGCATTGCAGAGAAACTTACCAACTCAGATTTCTTTACAATAGTGGTGAAAGGTACCAGGTGTCACACCCCTGGTTCTAGTGAAAATAAGTACACATTTGAGTTTAACATATTGAACAAAAATAAAACATAAAATGTGTAAAAAAAGTTATGGCACATGTTGTATGTTTATTTCTAATATATTACATTCAGCAAATAAACAGAAGTTGTGCTCTAAAACTTGCAGAAAATATTCATATTTAAGATCATTTACTGTAACTTCTGTAACTTCTGTTTACTCTATTTTCACTTCACATGTAAGTTGACCAGGGGTGTTAAAATTTTGGCACACAACTATGTAGTTATTTTCTTTAGTATCCAGAAATCCTAGTAAATCCTAGTAAACTAGTAAAATCCTAGTAAATCCTAGTAAACTGGTAAAAAAAAGTAATCCTTTTTTATAGGCAGTTTTTATAGGTAATGATGATGGTAAAATAGTGCTAAATCTATTTCGGGACTATTTTCTCTTTCAGTGCCCTGCAGTGTGCCTCTCGTTCATGAACAGATTTTAAAAATATGTTTTAGGCCAAAATCTTTTCTCAAAACTTTGGTGAAATAATGACTCAGACGTCATGCAGTGTATTCGTAACCATGTAACGACTTTGTGAGGTAGCTGTTAGAGGCATTAACAGGCGCCTACTGCTTCATTACCACTGTGAACCAGTAGTGGTGGCAGTGAAGCACTTGGTAAGTTTCTCTAGAACAGTGTATGTCATAACAAACCACTATAAACGATTTGTTTGCACCTTAATGATTTAATTATGTAGAAATTTTTAAAAATCTATGGAACTTCCCCTTAATTACCCAGTCCTGTCCCAGGAATTAGGAAGTATAATGCAAAAAAAAAAAATAGGCTTCCAGCAAAGCCTGGAAATTTAAAGAAAAGTTTTCCAGTCATGTCAAAAGTTTCGTGAGCTGTTATGTACATAAGTCATGGAAATTTTCCTGGAAAAAACTGGAAAATTATTTCCTAATGAAGTGGGAACGCTGTTGTGGCACATGACAGCATCTTAAATGTAGGCAATATATCTCACATGTCTCATTTTGAGATTGTTGTAAGAATATTGTAAAATTATTCAATAAAAGTGACAATTTTTAAAACATAATTGTAGACCATACAGTCTTGTAATGAGAAATATTGACTACATTTATGATGCTTTCACTTGCTAAGATCTCATTTTTCTTTGCAGTTTACAGTCAAGAGATGGACTGACTGGGTAGTTTTCAGTAGTTTACCTGTTGCTTAACCCAGTCACTGTTTCTTTTGTCTCCAGGCTACTTTAACTCATTTCAGTGTAATAGTACAGAAGTGTACACAGCATGCACAGAAGAGTTTTCTCTAAGTTTATATTTGTAATAGTTACAAGTAAATTACAAAAGTGACACCAGTGAATTCAAAGATTTGAATGCTAATGGTGCATAGCTGCAAACTGGAGGAATGTTTCTGTAACTGGTTATTGAACATGATTCATGTTGAATGTGGAGACTGAGTTAGAATGTTCTGTACCATGTTTAAATCCTTAGTAAGGTCATAAAATCATGAAACCATGGTGTGGACAGGCTCTGTACGCGTGCATGTGTGTATGTATATAGTAGACTCCAGAGATGGCGGTGTGATTTGTACAGAAGACTGTATTCAGTACATACATACAGTATATTTTTGAGATGTATCAGATCTCATAGTAGTTTAGCCAGCAGGATGAATCCAGTCACCAGTACATATCTGTTTGTGTTGATTTGTTTATCTCTGGGGGGGAGGGGTGGCTTTTGTAATGCTGATTATTGTTTAGTTTTGCTGTTTCTTTGTTTTATTGTCTTTTGGCGGAGGCAGGGGTGCTGACAGCGGGAGGGCGGTTGAAGGTTTGGACTGACCCTTTTTGTCCTCTAGTCATGACTATAAATAAATAACTCGTCAAACTGACCCAGCCTCAGTAGTGCTATACGCTCAACTCTGCCTGTCCATTAGAATAAGCAAAATTAGGAAAAATAATTGTGGTCTGTCTCTTTACATTTGACTGTGGGCTATTGGAAATGAATGGAGATGTGGGTCATGAGTCATGTGGTAGTAGAATTTTACCATATAATTATTCTTTGAACTTTATTCATCAATTGGATTTGAACGACAGTGATATAAATTGCTATAGTAAAAGATAATGATGGCATCATGCTGTTAATTTCTGTTAAACAACATATTATGATACAATATCCCACATGAGCTATTTTTGTGTGCTTTTTTGTGGAATAATATTACATTTTTTATTTAAAAATTTAAATTTTTATCTGTTTGTGTAACACAACATCACAATTGCCATATCCTTACATAAATATGTATATTTTAATGGTTTATAACATTTTCATTTTATGCATTTGCCTGTTATGTGAAACACAACATCGATCGTAGCAAAAGTCATGGTTTTTCATTGCGTAATTATTATGCAGTGAAATTGTAATACTGTCACAGTTCTTCTAGAAGTGCACTTGTAGCATAAAGCAAAATGCACAAAGGGAACAGCCCATATTTATGATTTATTTGACTGATGTACATATGTAAGCATTGCAAGAATAAAATGAAAAATGGAACAATTGCAGTGACAGTTATAATAAATTCATACATACATAAAGCATATTTGATAGTGAGATAAACTTTTCCTGGACATCTGTGTAAGATATTTAACAACTTATACACATATTTTTAAAGATCAAGATGCCACATTACAACCTTCATGGTCAGTATTCTTGGTGCCTGTTATGAATTCTAGCTCTGTAATACAGACAGAGATGGTTGCAAAAACAGTCCTGATGGCCAGTATGAGCTTATTTATATAATAAATGCTAAACAAATTTTTCATTTAAAACAGTTATCATTAGGATTATTTGAGGTAAAACATCAGAGTTTAAGGGTTCTTCTCGTTTTGGACTGTTTCAAGCAGCTTTCTGTTGATCCACATAGCTTATACATTAACTTTCTAAATAAATTAATTAATAAATGAATAAATAAACATAAAACTTAAATTCATATTGTATAACATCTTCTATGCTACAGTTAGGTTTTTGTTTAATTGCTATGTCAGTTATTTCACATTCAGCTTAGGTGTGATGTATTGAGTGTTGAATGTAACACTGAAGTGTATGCATTTACATACACAGAGGAATAGAAAAACATTTACTGCTTAAAAGAAGGTCATAGCAAATGCTCTGAAGGCCATAAATGTAATAAAAGGTAAATGTATTCACTTCTGATGAAGTAAATACTTGCTACATCAGAGATCTCTAATAGTATGAGGTCATACAGCATACAGATTTTTTTACAGTGTTCAACAAGTTCAGAAAGTAAACTGTAAAAAATCAACAGTGTACAAATCTTTCCTTTAATTTGACACAGTAGTGCGATCTTTAGCTGAGGCCTGACTGGTGTAGAGATACTTTCTCCACAATCTCTAAGCTTTATCATTTGGAATGCTTATGTAGGAGAAAAAATAAAGGGATATAACAGCCTATTTCCTTTTCCTTCTCCTTTACCTTTCTTCTGTCTGGGGCTTCATATCGTTAAGAAGACTTCATTTATACATCTTTCTTCCTCATGTATGTGTTTGTTTGTTTACCTGCCCGTGATATGGCTCGGTTAGGTTTCATTTTCACGTGACAGCAGGAAGCTGGAGGCCCCTGTTGTCGAAGTGGAGAGATAATAGCTTGAGTCTTAATATGTTGTAGCTGTGGCTGTCTGCTCTCATAAATACATTCTCCACTGACTCAGCCTGACCTTTTTTAAAACTCACTTATTCCTCCAACACAGTTCTTGCAGTGTGTGGCCCGGTGTGGCTTTGCCACTTCTGCGTCTGATAAGTCCACCTCGAAAGAGCTCTTTTCATGCCTCTGGCGGGCAGAAGAGGGTCAGGTGAGATTAGAATAAAGTCGTCTGTGTGAAGGATGCTTGTTGTTGCAGCCATCTTGTTCTTAAATCCTGCCCACTCTGTGGGCCAGTGGAGATCACCCATAGCAACAGAGGCTAGTCGTCCTCCCTGGTTTCCATGACAACAGGGGTGTTGTCATAGAAGCACTCCCTGAAAAAGGTGATGAGTGAGCTCAGCATGTAGTGTCTGCTGCTGATGTCATGGCCCTCGTCCGGGAAAATCTACAGCCGTGGAGAAGTGGAGGGTCAAGGTTACAGAATGTATTTACACATCAGTAAACTGTAGAATGTCTATTATGGTTGATATCGACAGTGGCAATATGTGTCACTGTCCCCATTGAGCCTGCTTTGTGCCATACTGACCTGAAGTGTGTAGTTTATGTTATACACAGATAGCTGCTTCACCAGCTCGGCTGAGTGCTGGAAATGAACAGTGGCTGAGAGAGAGAAAGAGAGAATGAATACCCTCCTGGTGTAACAACGTCCCTGTGTCCAGAGAAAAAAAGCTACCAAATGACTGTGAAATTATTTCTTATTCTTCTGCTTATATTCTTAATCTTTCTTTTGGATCGGTGTTATTTGAAGTTGAAACTAGCTGTCCTGTATTTTGACCGATGACGGCATTATGAAGTAAAGAGTAATGGGACTATAAGAGCCTGTATCATCAGAGGGGTATAATACACCAACAGTCATTCCTCAAAATCACTTATTTCACCGTTTCCAGCAGTGTACCTTCAAAAATAGGCCCTCTTTGTTCTTACAGTGTGTGTGTGTGATGTTGGCCAGCTAAGAGCCTGCTGTAAATGCAGTCTGTGGGTAATCTGGAAAGCCTAAGAGCTGCCTGTGTAATGTGAGCTCTGCAGAGAGACAGAAGAAAACTGAGTCTCGCTCACCGTCAGCCGTGCCGTGCAGGATCAGAAACTTCACCTGCTCAGAGGCGGTGATGTTTGGCAGCAGACTGGAGATCTAACACACAGCAAAGTCACGCATTGCTACTTAACCAACATCCAGAGGAGTACACTGTCAATCTGAATGCCTTAATTAATATGAACCAAAGTGTTTGATCATTTAGTGCTAATTAGAAATTATACAAAGAAATTATTATAAAAGCCTAAAAAATTAAGGCCACATTTTTGGTCTGAAACCTCCTTCCTACAAAGACAAACACTTTCAAAAAGGACTTTTCAAAAGCACAAACATCCTTTCTTAAATAGCCTTTTCTTTGACTTCATTCTTGCCTTTGGTATTTTTATTTTACCTGTGATTGTTTAACTACTTGTATTATTTATTATTTATAATCTTATTCCCCCTTTTTATTGTTTGTATTCCTTATACATGCAATTTTATTCTTATTTTATGGTGTTCTTATTTGACTGTTAAGCACTGCAAGCTATATTTATTGTATGAAAGGTGCTATATGCCTTATTATATGGTTATATAATATTATACGGAATATTATTAGAATTAACCTTTATACACAGGCAAACTCAATCATACTCTTGCGAAGTAGCTTTGAATGTTTAATATATATTAGACAAAGTGATTATTATATAAAGAGTCATGTTACCTGGTATTTGTGCTCGTTCTTGGCTGGGTATCCAAAATAGCGCTCTGTAAATGCTGAACCTTCAGAGATAAATAAAACAGCATGAGCAGCTGTTCACTCACACTCAATAATGGGTTGAGGAAAGAGCTGAGACCAAGAGCAGACAAGCTTTGAATGAGGTCAGTTTACAGTCATGTCCAGCATTTTGTACTGGGATGGTAATAACATAATAGCAATTTGCTAGTACATTACATGTTCAAGTATCCAGACACTCCTTTTAGTGAATTTAGCTACTTTAAGCTGCACCCATTGCTGACAAGGGTGTTCAATTGCGCACACACAGAGCTTGTATTATCTTGCCAACAGAATGGGATGTTCTGGAGCAGATGCACATGAGCCTAAGGTTACCATGCCCAATGCCAAGTAAGGCTAGAGGGGTGTGGAGCAGCGGAACTGTGTTCTGTAGTGATGAAGCATTATCCAGTACCTTTGGGATGAGCTGGAGCGGTGTTTATGATCCAGAACTAATCATAATCCTACATCAGTAACTGACTATCACAAATGCTCTTGTGGCTGAATGCAGTTAAATCCTCACAGCAGTGTTTGAACATCTAGTGTAAAGCCTTTCCAGAAGAGTAGAGGCTGTACAAAATCCCTAATAGTACCTTAGATTTTAGAAGAAATGCTGGGTGAGCTGATTTCTACAAACTTTTAGACATACAGTGTAGATACAGCATGTTTCAAGGACGTCTTCAACCAGTACAGTTTTCACATGGTTCACTAATACCTAAAATGACTCATCTAAAGTAACACAGTACTTGTAGAAGTACTTTTGGAGATAAAGTTTTTACCTGCCCTAGTTTCAACTTTGATTTCTAGCCTGAATGAGTAGAATGTGAAGGCCATCCATGGATAGCCAGGCTCTTTCTTTGCACATTTAAGTTCAGCTGTTTCAGACCCAGTAGAGAGAGATTAAATGCAATTCGGGTTCATAGTGGATAATGGAGCTCTGGTGCAGTCTTTGCGGCATAGAAAGTGTACATGTCTATATAATTTTGTAAGGCAAAGCAATCGATTAAAAATATGGGCTGTGGGTTTATCATTATTTTATCTACTGAAAGCAGCTTGCATATAGATGTTTTGAACAAGTATCACAGCATTGTATGTCTCTTTTATTAATGTCAGGTTATTCACAGGTCTTTTCACTCCATAATTTAGTGCTGGCTGAGGAGGCTGACAAATGTCTTATTGAGATTCAAAGGAATGAATTTGGCTTTTAGAGTCTTTATCAAAAGGTACTTGAAATTGTATAGTGTGTGAGGCGTGT
This sequence comes from Colossoma macropomum, assembly GCF_904425465.1. Lineage (NCBI taxonomy): Eukaryota > Metazoa > Chordata > Actinopteri > Characiformes > Serrasalmidae > Colossoma > Colossoma macropomum. Next base: position 30,361,752 of record NW_023494784.1, on the reverse strand, counting down.
TCATGTTATTGTACTTAGAGCCATAATGAGTTCAGTTGTACCATAGAGTTTCCAGTCAGACACAGGTGCCATGGCAACACCACAGCGGAACAGAGACCCATGAGACAGGAGGAGAATAGAGCTCAGGAAACCACCGTATGCCTGAAAAACCACACGCATTCACATTAAGACGCATACAACACAGTTACCCCCATGGCAATGCAACACTGAAACACTGCTACATACAGCTTGATTCTGTGTACAGTGTAGATGCAGTGTGGAAATTATTTTGGAACTAAATGAAAAAAAAATCCGTATGTGTTTTTTTGTGTAGATAAAACAACACCTAAGGAAAACCACAAGGAAACTTAGATTCTGTTGAAATATTAATCATATATACATAAAAGAAAATGAACAAAAAGGGGTATTGAGTTGAGGTACAGCTGCATGAGTTTCTGCAAACTAGCCTGCTTTGATAACTGCATAAAACAGTTTTACAACCTCAACAGGCCTGAAATGATCTCTTTAACAAAGTGCCCTGTTTTTGCACATTTCTGACAATTACTTCAAATCTTAAAAATAAAAACAAAAACATTTCTTTTTCCTTTCCATGACATAAAAGTGTAAGCTAGCAACCAACAATAGCTTAAACCACTACACCAAAGTAATGTTTTGTAGCATTTGTGAATTTAAAGGCTTGTTTCTATGATAGAAAAAGGCATAAAGAGAATCTGCTTTTTTGCATTTTATATTTCATTGAGGAGGAACTGTCATTTATTTATCCTGTAAATTGTGATTGTAATTGACAGACTGAAATCCTTACCTTGCCCAAAACCCCAATTCTGCTCCCATCAATATATGGCTGTTTCCGCAGATACCTGAAAATATAGACAAAAACAGCATTATCCTTCAGGCCAAACTGGTTTGATGTACACTGTGTTAGGGTTGAATGTTAGATGTTTAGTTAGATGTTTATAAAACAACATGGAATGAACTATCACTGCATTACTGAGTGCATATGTAAATGTAACTGAAACTGCAGTGTGGCCTGAAATTGAAATATAAACCATAAAAGAGTTTCATATATCATCACCTTTACCTCAATGCAGATTAGCACTTACAATATAAGTCTATGAACAGTTCACTAAGCAAACCATAAGAGCAATGTGGCCTAAAATTAATGAGGAGTGTAACTAAAATGGTGAAGTATGATCTTAAATTATAATATTAATCAAAAAGAGGCCCGATATCTCATCCTTTTCCTTTGCTCTTAGACAAACACATATAATCAAAGCCTTAGAGCAATTTACTGAACAAACAGTAAGAGTAATATGACTGTGAGCTGAAAGTCAGAAATGTAACTGAAATTGCAATATTAGCTAAAATAAGCTTTATAAATAATTTTGTTTACCTCATCTCAAGATAATACTTATACTGTGAGCTCACTACACAAACAGAAATAATAAGCACAATATTATATTATTTAAATGTTGTCAGATTTTTAGGTGTGAGGGGTAAATAAGTGGGGGTTTAAACACAGACACAGAACAGAGAGAGAAAAGAGATTGAGAATCTGTCTTACTCCAAAGCAGCGAGTTGGTCCTGGACCTCCACCACTCCCAGACGTTTGTGGACTTCCTGTAGAATTTTTTGACCTTGGAATCCACTGCCCCTGCCGTCCAGACGAGCCACAATGACATTATCAGAGCTGACCAGCACAGAGTCCCAGTCCAGATGGAAACGATCACTCACCTGCTGACCACCAGGGGCGCTGTCACTGAAGAAAGAAAGGAAAAATAAAGGTTTGTTGGTATGCGTTCTCATACACATGTACAGAACACAGTGTAAAGAGTGCAAGGCGACTGGCCGTGTCGGGTAATCAATAGCAGGTGATAGATAATCAGTGATGTGACAGGATCAATAAAGAGCTAACAGGCTGTGCGCCCTGTTGTTGCCGTAACACTTCTCTGATTAGACACTAACATGACCGGACGCTCTCACACACACTCTGCCATTTCAGCTAGAGTGATGTGATATGAGTGGCCACTCTCAGGATTATTGATCCACGTTTGAATCCCAGAACCAAATATCAATAACACAACATGACTCTATTTTCAAGGTCTAAAGTGATTCACTTACATTTTACAGTGTTTGTGAAAATTGATTTTAAAAGGCACAGGACGAGCTCATAGTTCATAATGAATGCAAGCTAATCTGTGTAACGCTTCGGATGGCCTAATATGCCACGCAGCGCTGGAAAAGTTACTTTCAAAATGTGCTTTCAAAAAGGGTTACAGATTACTGAGCACCTAATTAAAACTGTTATCAGAAGCAGCATATAATGGATTACACAATTTCAGTAATGTGCTCTGATTAGTTCCTATTATTTTTGAATTACATTCCATTTAAAAGCCATTTATTGAAGTAATTTCTTCCGAGGACCGTGTTGCTTGAAAAAAAAGTGTTGGGTGTAATCCTAACAATGAATAATAAAAAATAAACAATAATTAATCATGGTGTCAGAATTCCAATTAGAAATATTATTTCTTTGTACTCTCTGTCTGTCACAACGTGCATATCACTGCTGTCAGAACAAAATTTTGTATCTCCAAAGTGATAACTTTACAGGAGAAGGAAAAAATATGCTTTACTTTTAATGTAAGTCAATGGAACCAAGCAATTTTGGGCCATTTCATTGGGTCCATCTATTATGTAATTTTGAAACAATGTAAAGGGCAACAGGTATTTTCTAAATATGAGACACAAGGTTTTGTTCCAACAGTAGCGATATGCTATGTAGTTCTTCTTCTCCTTCTTCTACTTATTATTATAATAATAATAATAATAATAATAATAATAATAAATAATAAAGTTATGAAGGCATGTGTAGGTTCACTGGTGGATTTGGAGAGTTAATAAACTTGGTCTATTGACATTGTAGACATAGTGAGCCCTGGTTTCTGTCACTACCACCAATTAAAAAAGAAATTGGGAGAAATCACCTATAACATTCATTCTTCTCACTGCAATTTTAATGCAGTAATGTTTTTTTAATGTTTTGTAAAGACCCAAATGTTTAAACATTTCCTGAATTATCTGGTAGGTGACCTGATGTTATGACAATTTGTAAAGAGAGTAAAAATATCTTTTTGAAATGTCATTTCGATTCTTGGAGGAAGCTTACATAGGTTTTTGAAATACAAGCCACTTGTACAGTTAATAATTCTGACTAGAATTGTATTCTCATTGGATTTAAACATGGACACAGACTGGTCACTATAGGGGATTTCAAATCCTTGGTTTTACAAGTATGAAAACAAAACAGCATGCAAATGATTGGTTGATATTCACAATTGCTGGAAGTCGTCACATTAGAAGGAAAAGATGTGTTGTATGTGTATGTGTGTGTGTAAAAAATGGTTAATTTGAGGGTAAATAGATAAACGTACAGTATAAGGAGCACAGGGTGCTGATTGCTCTCATCAAAATCCAGAGGGAAGCTGAGCTCCAGCCGTAGCACTGCAAACAAATTCTCATTATAAGATTCATCACTTTGAACAAACCGCTATTCTGCTACCACTTAAAGTGTGTTTATTATTACCACAAGCCCCATTACCACAAGCCCCACTGTAAAAACCCACCAATTTGCTTGGGCTGACCACATTTCTGTCATTTCTGTGCTAATGATGGTGTTTTGTTACCCTGGTTATTGTAGAGTAAAGTTCTGATCTCTCTGCGTGGGATCTTTCTCTGTCTGAGTGATTCTCTGAATTCCAGACCAGAATCTAGAGTCATATGACCTGCACAGTCAGAAAAAGAGACAATGTATCACCTTCAGCCACCATATCTTTATACATACACATACATACACACCAACACATGCAAATCCTCTACATTATGTTGATAATAATTGAGAGGTTATGTGGTTGTTCTATGATATTAAGTCTTTAAAGTCAGTTCTAAGATAGAAATCCAACAGGAAAACATAATCATTGCTTCCATGCTGAGGAAAACTGTTTTAGTTGTCAAAATTGTGTTTAACCCCTTAAAATCCCAGGCTTATTACATACTAAGGCTTATTACTGAGTAACCACAGAGACTTCGATGCAAACTGAGCTATTCTTAGGTTATAGAAGTGTGTAATAAAACTTTGGGGCTGGCCAGAGGGCTCTGGTCATTTAAGAGGTTTACCTATTTATATAAACAGAAATGCACAATTAAGGATTAGTTAATCCATCACTAAATTCATGGTACATTCCCGCTGGTTCACAAATATAATGCTGCTTAGTTGTTTAACAAGCAAAATACAGCCAGCTATCATTTTTGAAGCAAAACAGGAACATTTTGACTCCATTATTGACAATAGAACCATGAAACATAATAATTTATATGACAGACTATTTTTAATATAATTCTTTATGTTATGGACTGTCATTTTCTACCCTCAGAGCTGTGCCTAAGCATCTGTGGAGGCCAGAATAATTAATTCTTTCCTTCAGTGTTAAATGACAGTCAGGTGCAGGAGCCACCACATTGTTTTGAAAGCCCAGGCTGTGGCTTTAAATAGCTAGTAATTGTATGATCTTTAACAAGGCATGTGATAATTTAGTTTTATTCTGAGGTTATTAGTGGCAAAATACCCACTGAGTCATTAAAGTAGAGCACTCAGCAAGAAAAAAAGAAAAGGAAATAAAAAGAATAGACAGAAAAAGAATATTCATATTTTGACATTTCTGAATGACCAAGTATTTTTGTCAGCTGTAATTAGACTGAGCAGTCAGACTTTGTGTGTGTGTGGGCGCATGTGTGTGTGTGTGTGTGTGTGTGTGTGTGTGTGTGTGTGTGTGTGTGTGTGTCTGTGTCTGTGTCTGTGTGAGTGCTTAATACTTACGGGTGATGTTGCCAAGCTGATGTGCAGTAGTCTTGGGAACACCAGGCCCTGAGAAAATATGAGCATTTTAACTCATCAGGCAAAGTAAATTACCTTAATTGGGTCTGCTTAGATTCTGCTAAATTAGATTAAGTCTAGATTAAGTTAAAACTAGAGTCAAGCATTATCTTCTCTCTTGAAAAATGGAGGTAGAGAAATATTATATGTCCAAAAGTTTGCAAACACCTGCTTACCCAACAATTTGTTCTAAAATCAAGGGTATTAATAGTGAGTTTGTCCCCCCTTTGCTGCAGTGACAGCCTCTACTCTTCTGGGAATTCTTTACAATTAGATGTTGGAACATTGCTGTGAGAATTAGACTGCATTTAGCCACAAGAACATTAGTGAGACCACAAATGTCACTCCATCTCATGAATAAAAGGGTTTCACTGCTCCACAGTTCAGTGCTGTGGAGCTTTATACCCCTCTAGCCATCTCTTAGCATTGGGCATAGTGAACTTAGGCTCATGTGTGGCTGCTTCAGTGCGTTCCATTCTATTGTTCCTTCCTTTCTGTGGAGATTATGTAAGTTGTATGCTCATTATACAAGTTGTTGAACACCTGTGTCAGCAATGGGTGCATCTTAAAGTAGCTGAATGCACTAATTAGAAGGGGTGTCTAGAGACTTTTGGACATATAGTGCATGTGTGTATTACTGTGAAGTAGTGGGGGTGTACCTGCACAGTGCAGCAGTACTGCTTGTGAATCAGAGCTGAGGGAAGCGTCGTAGTAGGAGCAGTGAGGTTTGAATAGAGAACATGTCAAACACTCACGATGAAATGGATCCACTGTGCTCACCCTGAAGACATGGGTCAAAACATAACATCACTGTCACACATTGAACAGAAGTCTTTAAAAGCAGCGTAAATGTGTAGTAGTGCGATTTCTGTAGTAGTGTTTAACCCCTTTAACTCTAGGGGCTACTTTCCTGGATATGGATTAATTAAGTGTTAGACTTAATTGCATTAACAATGGTGATTCATCATTAAAATATTTTTTTACTCCAGGGTCTAAGAAACTGGTCCTGCACTTATTATTCAATTATTAATCATAACAGGTATTATTCAGCAACTGCTATAAATGATTTGGTAACTACTAAGAAACCAGTAGGTAAGTTATGTAGTTGTGAGAGAGAAGAAATGAGGGGTGTATATACAGGCCCTTGCAGTTTAACCCCTCGATGGCCAGGGTCCACCACCAGGCCCAAAGTTTTATTACACACTTCCATAACCCAAGAATAGCTCAGCCAGTTTGCATTAAAGTCCCTGTGGTTACTAAATAATAAAGCTTAGTTTGTAATAAGGGGTTAATCGTATTTCACAGTACCCATAAAATATGTCTGACTAATGAGGAATTTCAGATGAACCATGCATTATAAAATTGATGGAAAATATTTCTAAGGAACTATGAACTGTGTATGGTTTACCAAAAAGGAAGCACGCTGGATTTTAAGTAAGCAAGTAAACCGTTCTAAAAGTGTTTTCTTCGCTTAAGTGATTTTTGAGGTAGTTAATGCATTTGGTTTTTGACATCAAGAAAATATGCACTTGTGCTGCCTGTTTTATCTTGGCACGGTAGTCTTTGTGGAGAGGTGTGGATCATTTTAATAGCAAGAGGTTCCCATCTCTCCCATTTCAGCCCTCTTTGCTTATTAGTAGCTCAACACAGAGTCAAATTTCACACAGAGAGCCAAATGTTTCTTATTTAATCAGATAATAGAGTTACAGGGAAAATATTTTATTTATTAAATTATTATTATTTTTTAAGGTAGAATGGCCACTAGAGGGCCTGTAGAAAGAAGCCCCTGGGTTAATGATCACCTGCAAATGAAAGCCCCTGGAAAGCTCTGTGCTCACCTGTACAGGTGCCTGTGAGAGGCTCCACCCTCTGTGCTGAGATAATAACTACAGAGAAACAAGAAGACATTCAGAGCAATGCTGGTGCATAATGTTATTCTGACTTATTGCTTATGAATGTGAGAGACAGAAATGGGTAAATATATAGATGGATACAAAGAAGAGTGCATGCCTGTGTGAATGCGTGTGTTTGTTTGTGTGTGTGTGTGTGTGTGTGTGTGTGTGTGTGTTGGTGTGTGTAACTCACACAGTGTTCAGGCTCTCGTCATAGGCTAGAATCTTAGTGACCTCCCAGCTGCCAGAGGTCAGGTGTCTTATATTGACCTCTGAGCCTGGTTCCTGGACACACGAAGAGCGGGGGTCACATAAAGAACACAATTATTGGCAGTGTCCAAAAGACTAATTAACTATTTAGTGCGTTGTTTAACGAGTATGTCGTTATGTAGTGGAGTCTAAAAACACAGTGGAGAATATCCAGAATGTGACTTCTGTTGCAGAGTGAAGAGCAAACCCATGTATTATCAGAAATTCTGTTCCCTATAATATTGTTTCTGTGTCATGCTCCTGATTGTCCAGTTTCAGGGACCATTTCAAACTGTCAGTGTTGTGTTCATCTGTAGTGACTTTTTCCTTTGTATCTATTTGTATCTGTTGATTTTATAAGTGAAACAGTTATGATAATCACTGGCAATGATAAAAGCATGTTTAATTTTTTAAATTAATTATTGTTTTTTCTAAATTATTTCTCATAGCATATTAAAACAAGCAGAAAAACTCTATACAACATGAAGACTGCAGACTTTCAATTAATAACACATTTGTGCTTATAAGAACAAGAGGAATTGGCATTAAAACAGAAAAGAATACAGACTTAAAATACAGACTTCAAGCTAGCAATATGCAAGAGTTGAATAATTTAGCAAAAAAGAAAGTCTTGACTTCTAAGGGTTAACTTTATAATAATGAGTCTCCCTTATTGGGTTTAGTATCTGTGTTTAGTTGTAAGGAATGTGTCTGTGTGGAGCGTCTCTACCTGCTCTGACATCATGGTGATGTGGCGAAAGGATCCTCTGCTGCCGTGCTTTATGGGTAATGTCATAAAAAACGTGGTTCCGTCTTTGGAGAACACAGGTTCTTCATTCTGCACCAATGACATAACAGGACACTGATTAACTCTGCCTACGCAAAAACACATAAATGTCTAAGAAACCGAGAGCCTGATGTACTGAGCACTTTGCACCAATTTCACAATTGCACAAACTGGACGCGATCTGTCCAGGTGTTATGTACAAAACTGGCGCACAAGCCTAAATCCACAGTTCATGGGCCGTATGCATGGTAAAACACAAAATGTACTTCTCTTACTCATACATAAGTGAGGGTCATAAAAAACATGGTAGGACTGCACAAAAGCTGGGTGGGTGGGTGGCTGCAAGTTTTCCTCTGCATTTAAAAACCAGGGGTAAATTTGCGTTCATGTCTAAAAAGACTTATAAAAGACATGTTGTTTGAAGACTTCCTTTACCAACGGCAGCAGACAAGCAGCCATGATTCACTGAACTTTCATTTTCTGTTTTGACTCAATCTGGCTAGATTGTTTCACTGTTTCGTTTTAAACCCTGTGCCTCATGAGTGAGCAGTTAGTGGGCGGGGCTGTGCGCAGTTCGATAAGCTACAGTCTCATTAAATCAAATGTTAAATTCAGGCGCATATGGGGGTACATCAAGGCTCCTGTGTTCGTACGTACATCTAGCCCAGAAACTTAATACTATCCACGATTAATATCAATATGGATATTATTTTAATTTTTTACATTTCATTATTGTTATTTCATTACCTGCTGGTCGATCCACTTGTCTGAAGTCATGACATGTTTCTATGGTAAGAAAAGGTGAAAGAGTTCAACCAAGTCAACCCACAAGAACAATCATCTCTGCTTTTGTATGTGTATTTGAATGTGTGTCCATCCACAGAAGCAATCATTCATCAGTGTGTATGTGTGTGTGTGTCAGTCAGTAAGAGCAAACACACGCATCTCTGCTTGTGATTGTATGTGTGTTTGTGTGTGTGTGTGTGTGTGTGTGTGTGTGTGTGTAGCTGTGTCAGAGATCACCCACCCATACACACTCTCCAGTGTGTATGTAGCACAGTGAGAGGATGGATGTGTTCTGAGCTCTGTTCAGCCAGCGCACAGCCACATACTCCTCAGTCACCCACCTCACCATGCTAATGTAGTACTCACTAGCAAACAAACACAAACATGTTTACAAGCACTTTGACATGGTACTTACAGTGTTTCAGCAAAACAAACACTATTCATTATTATGCACATTATTATTAAATATTAAACTTAATGTGGCAATTATTAAACCATTTACTTCTCTCTATCCCACTTAAACCTGTACAGCACTGCACATTTTATATTGTTACATTTATTTCATTTTTACTCTATTTATGCAATGTGTGAGTATGTGCTAAAACAAAACATACTGGACTGATAAACTTGGCTTATAAATTCTGATTCTGATTAATTGTCATACATTATCAGGCATTTTACATTACATATTTCATTCAGTGTGAGTGTGAGTGGTACCTTTTCTCCAGGCTGCTTGGGGGCAGCAGCTCTTTGGTATGCGATGAGCCATCCAGACTAACAACACTTAGCCTCACTGTTGGGTTTACCTGACCAAACTGACACACACACACACACAATGCAAGTCTCTCAGAATTTAAAATTATTTATATGTTGCAAATAATACATTAGCTTATTAATATTTAGTAACACCTGTGTAGTTAAAGGTATTTTAAGTTACTTTTAGCACATCATATATATTGCAGCTTACATCTGGGTCCTATATTGTCTCCAAAGAGAAAATCACAAAGTCCTAATGGATTTCAAACTCATGGTTTAGCTTTAAATATTGTTTGCAGCAGTACATAAGTCTGACAGAAATGTATGAATTCTACTTAAAAAAAAAAGTTTGGCAAAAATATTTTTGAAAACTGCCTGAAAAATTGAATTCCAAAGATTAAATATCACACAATATGTCATAAAATACATAAAAAGAGTATGTTGAGGGAATTAATTAGCACAAAAACAGGTGATTAAGAGTGAAAAATGTTGTATTTATACCCAGTTAATATTTCAGCTCAGTTCTGTCATTGTGAAGGCAGTTAAACTCACACTTAAGATGCGATTTAGAAGCTGCTGAAAAGAAAATTTGTAACTGAAATACTAACTGACACTATGAAATTTTGCATTGTTGCCTGAATGTAAGATTAAGCTTTTTGCTTTAATTTTTTTCATGGAAGTCCATGAAACATGACCGGACATGCGAGTTGGCATCATCTGTGTCAGAGTTATGCTGTGTTTGTTAACATAGTGATGCGATACTGCTGTTATTTTGAGAGTGTATAACACTAGCTAAAGCTAAACGCTGTGAAACCGTCCACACAGTTCACACAGGCAGAGCTGATAACAGCAGAGAGAGGAGAACAAGCTGAGTGAAAGGTTGTGGTTTGTGGCCTTCAGTTTACTGAAAAACACTATGTATTAGTGAACTGAGCTACTTTAAGGTACACCCATCGCTGACACAGGCATTCAGTTGCGCACACACAGCTTGTGTAATCCCCAAAGGAAAGCCAATGCAATGGAATGCTTTGCACATGAGTCTAAGGTCACCATACCCAATGCCAAACATCTGCTAGAGGAGTACTGTGCAATGTCAACAAAAGGTACTGTATAGGTTTAAGGTAGAACCAATGTAAACATACTATCGAAGGTACAACAATGATCTTAAGATTCAATTGTGTACCCTAAATTTTTAAGGTACAATACATTCACATTCCCAGGAGAAAAGGGGCATGATTGTATCTTTCCATAAGCGTAACATATTAAAACCAAAAAATAGAAAATGCAGAAAGAGAAAATGCAACATACTGTCCTGAAGACATACTCTTGAGGGTACCGCCCCAGTGACAGTTTAGTACCATTATTTTTTCTGAGAGTGTGGAACTGTATTCTCGGGAGTGATAGAATACTGTTCAATACATTCAGAATAAATTGGAGTGGAGTTTGTGATCCAGAACTGATCATCCAACATCAGTTTCTGACCTCACTAATTCTCATGTGACTGAATGCAATCAAATCCTCGCAGCAATGTTTGAACATCTAGTGTAAAGCCATCCCAGAAGAGCAAAGGCTGTGACTGCAGTAAAAGAAGACAAACCCCCTATTAGTATCTTACGTTGGATGAGCACAAACATTTAGACATATAGTATATGTATACACAGTGCTCTCTCTCTCTCTCTCTCTCTCTCGCTTTCTCTCTCTCTCTCTCCTCATTACTGCTGCTGTCTACTGACAGTTACCCAACCTGACAGCAGCAATCAGACTGATTCACAGAAATAACCTTCAGTCTTTCTCTCCACAGAGGCTGTTCTCCCTATGCAATATAGGCTTTCATGCGTGTGTTTAATGATATTTTGTTGTGTGTAGTCGTGTTAGTCTGCAGTGGTATCATTAGACTAGTTTCTGTTTCTGAAGATGATGAGTTTCTGGTCTTCTGGTCTTGAGTCACACACTCATAAACACAAATTAAACTTAAACACAATGTTATTTATGCACATGTTCCCACAATCCACTAAAGCCACATTATTCTAAAACAAGTCTATATTGAGAGAAATTATGTGCTACAGGGTTTGGAGGAAGAACATTTCCATCATCAAATCCCCAAAAAACGAAACCCTCTTACCGTTTCCATCTGGGTGTGTGTTCACACGTGTGTGTATTTATAATAGCTATGATTGCTGTAATTGAATCCTGTGCCCTTGGACTGAAAGGCATATTTATTCTAAATTAATCTCATCTGGCTGTCCAATCTGAATATGAAATATGAAAACACTTTGATTATATGAATTGGCCTTTGTGTACCTGCCCTTCAAATTCATGCGGTCAGCAGCTGCATAAATAAACACAGCAGAATTTTGCTGAGCTAAAAGGTGTGAGCTGAAGGATGTGTATTATAAATGTCACCTGCTCCGTCCTTCTGTACTCCTCTTTAGTCGCAAGGAGAGTTCGGTCTGAGAGAGTATTTGTGTGTTTATGTGTGTGCGTGTGTATGCAAATATGTTGCCGTTTTTATGGAGTATACATGTGAGGCATTCGTTGTGAGTACTGTGCATGATCATTATTATTGTGCATTATCATGCATATTATTATTTATGTTACTACAGTACTGTACAAAAGTCAAAGACCACCATTAATTGTTTTTAATTTTCAATAAAAATGGCCATTAACTACAAGTTATTTTTTATTCATATTTCTGAGGAGATTAGATATACAGTGTTCCACTTGCACATGCAAGAGGAAAGTCGAAGGAAAATAAGCGGAAAAACTGAGTTTCCAGAACTCTGGTGTTCAAAACATATAGTGAAATGTGACTCCTAACAATCTTGCAAGAACTGGTAGACCAAAACTGTCTCTCAGTTTCTCTCAGAAAATCAAGCTCCACTCTTGCTTCAAATATAAAAATTCATGTGTTTCTGTCCATCCTTCCATTGTGAGAAGACAACTCAACACTATGAGTCTGAAAGGATGCGTAGCTGTCAAGAAGCCGTTGTTGAGAAAAAGTAATAAACAAAAATTTCTAAAAGTCATACAAAGAAGCTGCTGGTGTTCTCAGAATAATGGACTGACCGCAGAAGAGTCCAGACCTCAACATCACTGAATGTGTGTGAGATGTTGAATTGTAAGAAGCTGATAAATCAACCAACTTCTAAGCCTGAACTTTGAAGGTGTTGAAACATAATTTACATATTGTAATTAGTTGTTGAGGCATCTGAATAATTTTGTGTTAAATATATATTTTCAGAGTTTTTTCCTGATGCTGAAAAATGAATAATTTTACTTAATGGCCATTTTGACCAGATAATAAATAAATTAAGGGCGGTCTTGGACCTTTGCCTAATACTGCATGTACAGGGAGTGTGCAAAATAAAGGGAAACACCACATGAAATGTTCACACTCAATGTATGTGGTAAATCTACAATATAGGTGCACTTTATAAGTATACAGTAAGCGACTGTAGCCCATCTGTTACTGTACAAATTATTAACCACCCTCTGCCTTGTCCATTAATAATGATTACAGGACCTCTGCTACAGGATGCTACCATCTACAGGACCACTGCTGGGTTGAGAACGGTCAACACAAAAGTACACAACCATCACCAACCTGTGTTCAGAAACCTACCACTGAGGAAAAGATAGAGGATAACTAACATAAAATCAGGAATTTTATGCTACTTGAAAAGCGACACTCTGAAACTGTAAAAAGTAGACCAACAAGGGAGGTGTGTGTAATGAAGTGAACAGTAAGTGAAACACTGCTGTGTGTGATCTACTTGGATCAGTGCCTGTTTAGGTGTTACTGCTGTGCTTAGAATGGTCCACCACCCATATAATATCTGGTCAGTGGTGGTTTTATGGTGGTCATTTTCCACTGGGGGATGATTTAGAGGGCGGCTAATAAATTGTGCATCAACAGATGGTCTACAGTCAATAATTGTAAACCTACAACATGCATTTATATGGTAGGTGTCTCTGATAAAATAAGCGATGAGCATGAGAATTTCATGCGGTGTTTTTGTTGATTTTTACACCCTCTGTATGCAGTATATATGTTTACATTTACGTTTCACATATTTAGCAGATGCTCTACCTGAGCAGCTTCAAATGCTAGACTAACACCTTGATCAAGACCTCTTTGTATAGCAGTAATGAACTAAGGGCAGTATATGACTTACAAACTAAAAATAATGACAAAAATTGCAATTAAACTTTATGTTGAGGTAACAAAGTCCATCTGTGCTGACTCTGCTTTATTAGATTGAATGGAAATGTGTGGCATAATTAAATTGAATTCATGCAACATTTTATTCTTTAGTAGTCTGTGGCATTGCTGCCTGGAAGTGTCTGATATGATTGGATGTGTATATGTGAGTAAGTACCTTTGGGTAAGGGTAGTATACTCCTCGTGGGTAGAGAGCCCCAGTAAATTGCGGCAGCAGCATGTTTGGTACAAGCGTGTCATTGATAGTCAGGAATGCTAGGCTGGACCCCTCTGGAGACCACCAGTGAGCTACTGATGAGTGCAGAACCTCCTCTATCAGTCAACCCAAAAAGACAACAAAATACCACAATCACCTGAATTACACTCCATCAGTCTATTATCAGTCATTCTCTCTGTCTTTAAATCATCCTTCTTTCCTATGCATGCTTAATGTTGACACACACTAACAGAAGACGCCACAAAGGGTTCTCTGAGTGAAGCTTTAGAAGGACCACTTTTGATTCCCTAAAAAAGAGATTTGTGTGTCTAAAGAACCCTCTAAAGTATCCATGCTCTACATTTCTCTTGTATTTAATTTTCCCCCTAAAGTACACTTCTGATGTTTGTGTGGTTTTATGTACTAAAAGAGTTACAATTAATTTTAATATGACCATTTTACATTTTCCAACATCAGTTTGTCCCTTAGAATGAAATAGTTTCTGTTCTGATTGGCTGACCTGCATTGTAACTCATTCAAGAAGTAGTCCAGGCTGAAGCACATCTCATCTCATCTCATCATCCTAACTTCAATATGAGCACATATATATATATCGCTGCTGTTGGAATAAAACCTTGTAAACCTTGTAACCTTGTATTTTGGGCTGTTTCTGTTGGTCCATTCAAAACAGAAACACACAGTGTAAAGGGCAACAGACATTTTGAAATTATCTCAAAAACAGAAAAATGACAAAAGTGGAGATACAAGGTTTTGTTCAAACAGCAGCGATATATATAAATAAGACCTTTAAAGGATTAAAGAAACCACATATAATGTAGTTTCACATACAAGGTTCTTCTTTCTTAAAACTTTTGCATTACTTAGAGGTACTTTAAATCTTAAAAAGGTTCTTCACACCATATATTCAGTCATAAAAATGGTTCTCCAAAGTAGAACCCTTTCTGGCAAAAGAGAGAGACACAAATAAGCACAGAGCAATAAGGTAACATGTCCAAAGTTTGATAAACTTAGTAGCTACAAGTGGAGAGAAGCTATTTCAGTACACAGAAAAGAGAAAACAAGCACACAGCGGGAAGATGATGTACGACGCAGGTGCAGGTGTGGCAGTACGAACATTAATCTGTCTAGAATTGAAGTAAATTTGTACAGCAGATATTGCAAATACACATTTTTTTAAGGTAAGTTGCTTCACCCACATGCAAATACAAACATGTCTATTATACCAACAGCTAAACTGTCTTATTATACTGATTGAAATTACATATGCACTACTGATTCAAACCGAGTGAAACTGTGATTTCAGGTGATTATGGTTAAACAGAAAGAGCTGCCCTGCATAATGGAAAACATGATTGTAAACAGCAACACAGCTAAAGCACAAGCTTTACAAATTTATTGTGCTACATATTCAATTTTGGACATAATAATTTCTGTTTGAAGAGAATATATTAAGAGTTAGACCTGCTGTAGGACATTAAATGTATCCAATAATTTATCTTTATTTAAGAACTATCAGAAAAATCTCCACTGAAAAATAGAATATGGCACATTGGGTTTAAGCTGAGCATCTGCAGATTGAGATATATGATGTTTGTGCTGAATATGTAAATACGTACGTGATTTACTGAATCAAACAGCAAATCATTTTGTATAGCATTACGCTTATTAGGGTGATGGTTAATGTACTGACATCCTAAGACAGTCCTTGGATGTCTTTCAGTTGGAGGTGGCCAGAGTGATGTGTTGCTATGGTAACAGACAAGAAAAGACCTTGAGCTTGATCTGAAAAGATTGAAACTCCATGTGGTGTAGCTGTTTATTAAGGGGTAAAGTTAATGCCACAAGTAAGGGCATATTTGTTAGCCCATTAATAAAAATATGGAATAATTCAATTAAATAAGTATGATGAACATTTTTGAAGCTGAAATATCAGTGATTAGGTTGCTTGTGTTTATGTGCTTGTATGAACAGAAGCGCAGTATAGTGTTTACCTTCATACAGCCAGTCAGGGATGCCGTTGAAAACCAGCCCATCTCGCCCTGATGACGTCAGTCTGAGAGAGCTGCTCTTTACATCTGACTGGTAATAAATGTTGTTTTCAAAGATGTAAATCTGAGAAGAAAATGAGGGAGAGAGAGAGAGAGGGAGAGAGAGAGAGAGAGAGAGAGAGAGAGAGAGAGAGAGAGAGAGAAAGAGAGAGAGAAAGCACTGTTGAAATTTTTCTATATGCTTAATACAGTAACTCTGAAAAGTTTGGAAATACTTATCATGACTAATTGTTGTTACATTCATTGTTATTAATTTGGAAGATAAACAATGAAGATTGACTGACACCACACACCAAAGAGCTTTTTAAAAAATGTTTTTTTTTTTCAATATTTCAAGCTTTTTGGAAACAGTGGAATACTGTATTTATGCAGTTGAATTCAACTGAATTCAGCAGACTATAACATACTTTTTTACGCAGTTAATTAAAAGTCTCTTGATAATGAATGTATTCACTGCTGCTGCATTATTGATATGTTGTTGATGTGTTACTGAGAGTCTGTTGAGTGTTTATTCCATCTAAAATGACCACTCAAAATAAAGTGTCACCCTATTGTTTTCTTACTTTGTTGTTTTAGAAAAAAAAGCATGGCAACTATTTATAAAACTTAAAGCTGTTAAGCTGTTTCTTGGTTTATTGTGAGGGTCTGTTAGTTAGCTAATCTATCTAATGTAAGCTAACAGTCAGGGTGAAATGGCTGTGGAGTGTCACCAAAAACAGTAAGAAGTTATTAAATAATATACTGTTATGTAATTGTGGTATTTTCTTATCAAGTTTTCTACCCCAAGGTTTAATAATCAATATAATAGTTGATGACAAGCATGGCCATAGTATGATGCCCCATGACAATAAAATAAAGCAAAATTAGTAATTAAATAAAACTCAATAAAAGGCCTAGTGATGCTTGAAATAACCTATTCAGGGAGAGAAAATAAATGGCTTCATTTACATAAATAAATAAAGCGATAAAAGTGACAATAATAATAATAATAATAATAATAATAATAATAATAATAAATCAGATGTTAAGATTATATCCTTTTCTACCAGCATTAAAATATCAACAGTGAGCTGTCTCCAGAACGTGAAAAATGCTGGACACTCCTAAAAACAAAGCATTAAGTGCTCAATGCCCATTTTGGAGTGTAGATTGGAGTGATAGCATCACATCAGAATCATTTTATACAGGCATCTTAAACAAATTGGTTTTATATTGTTCAAAATAGTGATTTCAAACTTGTGTACATATTTTCATAATGTTCACAGAAAATGTGATATTATGTGTATTTTGACACTAATACTTTATCTCTTACAAGGTAATGACAGAGAAAAAGGCACAAAGATATGAAACAGCAATAAAACAGAAACTGAGAAACATCATCTGATGCAAAAAGATATGCACAAATAACTAATCTCCCTCTCTCTCTCTCTCTCTCTCTCTCTCTCTCTCTCTCTCTCTCTCTCTCTCTCTATCTCTCTCAGTGAAGTGTTGCTTGTCTCTGCAGGGCTGGTGGTGTTTCACAGTGAAAGATTAATCTACAAATGCATAAACATCAGCACCGTGCAGATACAGTTGTCACTGATTGCTTAATTACTTCCCTGCAAGCACACTGTAATAATGGTGGTATTATGCAATGCTAATTGGTTGTGTGCACATGTGTGCAAGTCACACTGCAGCCCAGGTCGCCTACAGCACTTCTGACATAACTCCGATATTGAAGACTAAGTGTGTTTGCTGGTGTGTTTGTTCTCTCTGTGCAGAAAGCAGGTGGTCTCTGGGCCTAAGCTAGCAGAACCACAGATCCTGTACAAGCACAACACAACCAACACAACATCATCACGGATGTGTGGAATATTTACTTCCTTTCTGTATTTCTGGATCACAGGATAATTAAAGGGTCTGCACCAGTGCGCTGAAATGTGCTGTTAGACTCTCTTGTTTGTGCTGCGCGGTGCTGTGTGGGATTAGATTAGCTTTTATTATCCTGTTCTGCTCTATAGGACTGAGTGTGGATGCATGGTGTGTCTCCATGGTGTACTCACCAGCTGTTGCCCCTGAACTCCCCAAGATGCAAACTGCAGAACGGAATCCGATACCTCAGGGGGGTTCAGCTCATGTACTTCTCTATACACACACACATACATCCACACAAACACACACACACACGCACACATTGAAAATTTGGATCATCACCTTTAAGCACATCTCTCTCCCGTCTCTGTGCGAGGTGGTTAGTTTAGTGCTTTGATGGTAAATACCTGGTAAGCAAATTGTAGATCAGGTAAGATGCCAGGAAGGAGTACCGGTATACCTGAAACAGGCAAAATCAGAACACATTGTAACACATAATTTGGAAAGTAATGAATTACATTTACTCTCATTACAGTACTTGAGTACCTTTTTCCCTGTAATGGTACTTTTTTGAGCAGCATTAAATCACAGTACTTTTACTTTTGAATTTATAATAAGATACTTTTACTTCACTACTTTATTTTTATTAACAAGAATTACAGAATAAAAGCTTGTTTCAGCTTGTAAACTACAAGAATGTAATGTTAAATTAAAAAGATTCAGTTGTAAAAGCCAATTAGAGAAAGCAGCACCCAGCTTAAAACCGCAGTTCAGCCCTGAAGCATTCAGAGATGTTTAGTGGAGAGTGAATAACACACACAAGGAATACGAAATTTGTCCAAATTTGTCCAAACTGTCAGTTATTTTCAAATGAACTAAAGAAAACAGCATTATTATGACCTGCCTCCCAAAACCTGTCAAAATCCCTGCTTTTCAAAGGCCAGCTTGTACCCTGAGGAAGCATACAAACAGTTAGCTGACTGGCCAACTAATCTCAGCTAAACATGTAGTGTGTTCTCTTACTATTGTCTTCTTACTGCATTGTTTTAGAATAAAAAGCATGGTAGCTATTTATGAAACCTAAAAGCTGTCGCTTGTATGGTTTGTTGGGAGGGCATGTTTGCTAGCTAATCTATCTAAAGTAAGCTAACATTTAAGGTGAAAGGGCTGATGTCACTAAAAATTACAATTTTAACTGAGACAATTTTAAATCTACCCATTTTCAGGTAATCTGATTTTTCAGGTAATCTGATTTTTTTTTTCTTTCCAGTATAATGGAATACTTTGGTGGGAAAAAAAATCCTTATAATATAATAATCTAATCATAAAATGCATATAGTATAATGAAAACCGTGTGCCTTACACAGCACACAGAAAGATGTGTAAATATTGTTGCATTAGTAGAACGTACTATGTTGAGTCTCAGTACTTTGGTATTTTTCACATGTAATATCATGTTTTGCTTTAGTTCTGTTTGTACAGGTTATTTCTAATGATACGGTAGTTTCTTTTATTAATGCTTTTACTCAAAACTACTCAAGTAAATTAGCACTACAGTAACAGTACTCTTTCGTAAGAAGGCATTTTCAGCATTCTTTCCATCCCTGTATGCATGTGTTCATAGGGTTATATTTATAGCAAGTATTACAATTACAGCTATAAGGATAAGGTTAAGATTAAGATTTGGTCTTCGTGCAACACAGCAAAAATCACTGTTTACTGTTAGCTGACATCTCTAATACAGCTCATTATATGTTTGAGTATGGGCATGTGTTTGCCTTCCCCAGTCACCACTAAGAGTCATAAACATTACTGATCTATGAAATTGAATGGATACAAAATTAATTTCTACAATCTGAACTACAATATCACTCAGAGTAAAGCTGGATATATGTTTGCAGCTTTTACTGCAGTCTGCACTTAATAGAAAAAGGTCATTTCTTAGGACCTTTTTGATGTCGTATGTTAGGAGAACATAGTTGAGATCTGGTGACACTGCAAACTTGGAAGCCTTAAATGTTGCCTGTAAAAACACACACACACACACAAAAAAACAAATGTCATTCTAATAATTTTTGAAATGAAAAAGTGAACTGTTTTACAACAAGAAAACTGAAAATGTGTTACAAATACCAAAGTGACTAATCTTTCAAAAACATTTAGCCAGAAGCAACACATTTACCACAGACAGATATAATGGTGTGCTAAAACCCACAAAACACTGCGACTAACAGACTTTGCATATTACTAAGACATACAGTACTGTTTGGAATTTTAGAATCAATGTTTTCAACAATATATAACTAAAAGTTAGATAAAATATAATAGAATAAAACATCTAACACTACCATTTGGTGTCTAGTTTATAAGATTTATATTACATCACATTTTGGGTTGTAACTGATTCAACACGTTTGTGTTATGACTGATTTAACGCGTTTTGTGTGATCACTGATTCAACACGTTTGTGTTATGACTGATTTAACGCGTTTTGTGCGATCACTGATTCAACACGTTTGTGTTATGGCTGATTTAACGCGTTTTGTACTATCACTGATATCAAGAACACAGCATATTTTTGACACACACTGTGCAGGTATAAAACATCTAGACACAAAGATATTATGAAAGAATTACACAGATTAAACCTTAAAGATCAGCAAATGGGCCCACACCTCAAATCCCCACTCCCACCACTCCTTTTACTTACAATTACTTAGTAGTTTCACAGCAGTTACTAAATAATAGGCTTGAATGTAATGTAATTAAATTGTTAAACAAGGTCATTCGGAGTGGTTTGACTGCTCCTTTCTAGAGAACCTTACTGAGTCAGAATTGGTGGTGATAAGAACCAGACAAGAATTCAATACCTCTAAAAGCTACCTCACAGAAAATGATTGTGAATCGTTTAAAATTAATATGAAATGGTAACAAACACATTTCCTGATGCCTTAGGGCACTGTTTTACGATACTAATGTGATAAGGTTTTGGTCTAAAACATACATTTTTCAATCCATTCATGGTCGAAAGGAACATGCAAGGCATTTTAAAGCAGCATTACGTGAGTATTGGTGTTTTTTGCTAATAGGGTCCCCCTGCAGTTGTGGAATGTATTTCACTTTTACATCACTGTCATAAATACAAATCACACTGCGTGCCCCCCACATGAACAGCTGTACACATGCATTTGTTGATGAGCTTAATGATACAGAATCTAACTTCTCTTCTTGTGCAAGCATGTCAAGAAGGCATATGGACGCTACAGATTACACTCGTGATTTTGTTTGTTTCTATGTCTAAATCTGCAGTGTCCATAGGCCTGCGTGATGCAAATGCATGAAAAGGGGAGGCGGATTCTGTAGGCGAGATGGAATTTGGTACAACACCTGCAAAGAACATCAGAAGAGAAAGAACCATTTTGACTTACAAGGTTTTTATTGCAGGTGGTTGCAAACTTTCAAGGTTTATTTGGTGTGAGATTAACTAATTCTAATCAAACCTTTTGAAGTGAGATTAATTTATTTCTTTGCATGCTAGCCTGAAACAGGACTCAGGTTAGATGACTTGTGGCATCCAGAACAACTACAAAACTCCATGAGACAGGGATGACACAAACAAGGTTACAGCCTTTCATAAATAACATTGGCAGGCACGTATACTCTACTGTCGGATTTCCGTTGTTTTCCCATTAGCCATGAGACTGTCTTACATCCTTTTATCTCTTTTAGCTGTCGCCAATGAGTAAAAGCTTGGTGTCTTTTTCTCCTCTTTGGTTCCTCCAACAACGTCTTCTTCGGTCTCTTCGCAGCCTCTGGCATGATGTCCATGCTGGAAATACTGAGATTCTTCTTATAGCTAGCTGAATTGTGGGTGTGTAACGTGGTGCTGTAAAGTGTTACGGTTCTCACTAGAGGTTTTTTTGCCTGCTCTTCCAAAGTTACACAGCACTCTAGCAGGTGTTCTCGCCCGCAGTGGCAATGACAGAGAGGCCATTCTCCCTATTATCAGTCAGTGTACTATCAAAAAGATTTTGAAGCTGTTCATTTAAGGTAAAATTCTTACATAATGTTGCTTTAAGGCAAAACAGCCCACAGATAAAACTTCAGAAGACACTTGTAGGATCACTGGTCATTTTGGATAGAAAATATGTCTATATTCACATTAACAATTAATGGTTATGTTTACATTAATGCTATTACATCTCAACGATCGAATCATGCAGAAGTTTTGAAAAATTGGTGCAATTCCCCTTTAACATCTGTTCTGAGAGTGCAGAACTAGTCGATGTATAAAATTACTCACAAATGTAGTGTTCTTCATTAAGAGCTCAATCTGATTGGTCTGCAGGTCTGCTTTCATCACGTTACCATCTCTGCTCTTATAGATGATCTCCGCCTCTGAGGGCAGGGAAGAAAGAAAGAGAGAAAGACAGAGAATGAGAGAGAAAGAGAGCTGTCACATTTTGACAGTGTATTTCTCTGTAGGCTGATGTTCTTCTTTCTCTGCTCTTTGACAGCAGTGATTTTACCATCAGACCACACTGCAGACATTCAGCTGTCCAACAACCCTCAGGCCAGCATCCGGACTCTCACCTTAACTCCACACATTAAATATTTACCAGGCCGAGTGGAGCCTGGGCAGAATGCTGCTGCACTTTTCAGTCGTCAAAGTGTGTGTGTATGTGTTCGCAGTTGTAAGTTAGCGTGTAGTTAGCGTGGAGAATCGGGTCTGAGAGGCGACTCTGTGCTTGGGCCGCATTTAATGAGATTTCGGCAGCGTCTCTACAAAGCCCGGGCGACACATGAAAGCAGCCGGCAGCCATGAGAGGAAAGAGAGGAAGTGAAAGTGACAATCCTGTCAGCAAACAACTGACTCTAAGAGGCAGATAGAGGAAGACAAGCATTAGCGACAGCGAGAGAGAGAAACACTGAAAGAGGGACACAACAGCTTTAGAAAGGCTGAGGCAATGTGGAGAGACTGGGAGAGAGACACACAGCATTAGAAAGACTAAGAGAGAGAGAAAGAGAGATAGAGGGACATAAAGAGACACAACTGCACTACAGAAACAAAGTCAAACATATTAGTGAAATCTTGATAAACTAGCACAGTGTGAAAAAGTACAATCTATCCCTGGCAAAGAGTGAACAGCATCTCTTGCAGCAGCATGACATCAACTCAGAGACAATGAGTAACAAATTCCTCACCCCTTGATGATCCTTACCAGTACCCAGCGTTATGTATGTAAACTAATATACATTATGTGTATATACATATGAGATATATTACTGTGCAAATGTCATGGACCACCCTTCAATTATCAGTTAAAATGGCCGTTAAGTGAAAGTTATTCATTTGTTTCTAATATTAAATATAAGATAATCAACATGCATAAGGAAGATAAAAGTAAGAGGAAAATAGTGAATAAAACAGGAGTTTCCAAAACTAGAATTCCAAAAAAATACTTAAAATATACAGACAATGGAACTGCTTACAACCATGTAAGACCTGATAGACAAGATAAACAGTACTTAAAGCTTTCACCTGTACTCTTAAAGATGAAAGCTTTATGTAGAGGAAAAAATCAAGCTCCACTCTTGCTTTGGATCTGAAAAAAATCCACAAGTGCTTCTGTTTGTCCTTCTACTGTGAGAAGACAGCTCAACACTATGAGTCTGGGATGTGTAACTGTCAATGAACTGTTATTTAGAAAAGAAAATAAGCAAAAAAGAAAAAGAAGAAAATCAGACAGAACAATGGACTTGCCCCTCCACAGTCCAGACCTTTGGAATTACTTGGATTGTGAGAAGCAGAAAATGCAACCAACTTCTAAGACTGAACTTTGGAGGTGTGGAAAAATGTCCCTGCAGATTTCTTGAAACACTGAAATTAAGTAACCTGAAAAAACAAAATGGAAGCTGTAATGAAGGCTTAAATAAAGGGTGGACACACTAAATACTGAACATTTGGATACTATATTTAGTATTTTTAAAGCTTCTTTGCAATTGTCTGTAAAATATGTTTTATGCTTTTTTTCCCTGAAGTTGAAAAGCAAATAACAAGTACTTAAAAGTTGTTTTGACTGAAAATTAAATAAATTGGCAGCAGTCTCTGACTTTTGCACAGTACTGTTTAAAATATATCTCATAGCTTATTATTGTTATTATTATTATAATTATTATTACTATTGTTGTTTTTGTTGTTGTTGTCGATAATGACAATATGGTCATTGTTGTTTTGTTGCTACTGTTGTTTTAATGCTGTAGCAATTTACATTGTACTTGCAGTGACACCAGTAAAGCTATCTTGAACTGAACTGAACTGAACTGAACTGAACAGATAAACAGCAGTGTTACAGAGATTGAGAGAGACACATAACAATAAAGCGGCTTTAGAGAGACTGAGAGACACACAGCTGTATGACAGAGACTGAGACAGACACACAGTAAAGCAGCTTTACAGAGACTGATGGAGAATGGAGCAGCATTATGGATGTGGTGCTGTGGGATCTTTGAAGAGAGATTTAGCCAGCAGGGCTGCAGCAAAACTGACAGCATCTGAGCTCTGAGAGAGCGATGCACTACCCACACACACCTTTCATTAAAGATGCAATAAGGAGTTTTCATTAATATTAAATCATCATGTCTCACTTGGCAGTTGCTTATTACTGGGTCACTTTGGTCACATGAATCAGAATAGGAAGTAACATGTTTGACTGTAAAAGAAAGTCTGTTTCACAGCAAAATGTAATATTTAAGTTCTGGTCTTAAATGCACTTTCTATACTTTAGTGGAAATGCTTGCCTATTCTTTTTCTAAGTGTTCAATGTTGCATACAGTTACATCATTATGTGGCGAGTCACCTAGGAAAGTTTTCCTGGTGCCAGAACTGCTATCCAAATTTTGTAGCTACACTGAAATATGGCTCATGGGGTGTAACGATACATTCAGTGCACAGTTTGATTTGTGTTTCAACACCAGGTTCATGATTTTGTATTCTCACAAAGTTTGAGCAAATTTGGAATTTAGAAAAATGACCTGTAATCAGGTTATTGCACTATTTACTAACTAGAACAGGTGCATTTGTAAATTAACATCAAGTTGGCTTAACAAAGTCAGCTAATACTGCCTCAAAAGTTAAAGCAGTTGCAGAATATTGTTGATGATTTTTGATAACTTGTGTTTACATAGTGATTCCAGGTAGTTGCTATAGTGTTGCTACAAGGTTGCTATGGTATTCCAGCTTGTTCTTAGGGCACTGCTTGGCGGTTAGGTGGTTGCTAAAGTGCTGCTAGGCCATTGCTGTGCTATGTCAGGTGGTTGCTAAGGTGTTGCTTAGCCATTACTATGGAATTCCAGGAAGTTATTAAGGTGTTGTTAAGCTGTTGCTGTGATATCCCATGTAGTTGCTAAGATGTTGCTGGGCCCATGCTATGGTATCCCAGATAGTTGCTAAGGTGTTGCTAAGCCATTGCTATGGAATCCCAGGCAGTTATTAAGGTGTTGTACACTGTTGCTATGATATCCCATGTAGTTGCTAAGATGTTGCTGGACCATTGCTATGGTATCCCAGGCAGTTATTAAGGTGTTGTACACTGTTGCTACGATATCCCATGTAGTTGCTAAGGTGTTGTTAGGTCATTGCTATGGTATCACAGGTGGTTGCTAAGGTGTTGCCAGGCCATTGCTATGGTATCCTAGGTGGTTGCTAAGGTGTTGCTAGGCTGTTGATATGGGATCCCAGGCAGTTGTTAAGGCATTGTTAAACTGTTGCTTTGACATCCCAGGTAGTTGCTAAGGAGTAGCTGGACCATTGCTATGGTATCGCAGGTGGTTGCTAAAGTGTTGCTAGGCAGTTTCTGTACTATCCCAGATGGTTACTAAAATGTTGCTAGGCCATTGTTAGGTTTTCCAAGATGGATGCTAAAGTGTTGCTAGGTAGTTGCTATGCAACCCCAGGCTGTTGTTATGCCGTTGCTAGGCCATTGTTATGCCACCTTAGGTGATTGCTAATGTGTTGCTAGGCCATTACTGTGCCATTCTAGAAGGTTGCTAAAGTGTTGCTAGGTCATTGCTACACTAACCCAGGTGGTTGCTAAGGTGTTTTGTAGGCTGTTTCTATGGTATTCATAGCAGTTGTGAATATGTGTGTATATATGTGTGCTAGTAAGTAAGTGAATTTGTATGTGATGTCTGTGAGTGTCAGTGTGTGAGATGGGGGTAGTTAGATTTGAAATTTAGGCAAAAAGCAAACTTATAAGCAAAATATTTTACTTATGTGCAACCATTTGATGTCATTTAATTCTTCTGATTTCTACCATTGAATTGTACACACTGACAACAGTTCTATAGGAATTCTGCAGATGTCTGTTTATTTATCTTTCTTTCATTCATCCGTCTCTTTCTCTCTATTCTTCGCACGCCCCCTCTCTCTGAGGGCCTGACAGATCTATCCTTCAGCTCTGACACACTGGCTGTCTGGAGATCTGATAATTACACCACACATCTGGACTCATCTCATCTTCCTGAGTGTGGTGTGTGTGTGTGTGTGTGTGTGTGTGTGTGTGTGTGTGTGTGTGTGCGCATGTGTGTGTGAATTCACCCTCTGGTCCCAGACCGATAATGCCAGCAGATGGAGGTTGTTTATGAGGTTTGATTCAGATAAAGACTGGCCTGAACACACTGATATAAACAAACATACTGATATGAAATGGACAGCTTGTAGAGGTCACTCACCACTGATCCACTGTGCCTCAGGGGCATGAACCTGAAACTCTTTGAGGAAGAGGTCATCCAAGGTCAGATGGGATCCCAGAGCTTTAGAGCCATCAGCTGAATCAAAACAAAGCACACACACACATAGACAGACACACACACACATGAGTATAGGCTATAGCTATCATATTAAACAGGGCTTATGATAATACTCTTTAAGTGTCAAACGTTCAAATCAAATCTTCAAATCAGATTAATAATGCAGAATCATACAGGTATAATGTGCATCTGCCTGTGTGAGCATGTGTGGTCGAGAGACCTTGAGACAGAAGGAAAATGGAGAGTCCGATCACAGACAACACAGCTGCTATCACCAGTAGAGAGATACCAATCCCCTTCCAGTTCCTGTCTGGACCCACCACATCACCCAGATCCTAGAGAGAAAGAGAGAGAAAAAGTAAGAGAGAGAGAGAGAGACAGAGTGAGAGAGAGAGAGAGAGAGAGAGAGAGAACACACTTTTGGAGATACACTTTCTTCTTTACTGTAAAAAATACAAAGTATCAGAGATAAATACTTCAGTGAAATCCCAGAGTTCAATGAAATATATATATATATATATATATATATATATATATATATATATATATATATATATATATATATATATCCACGCAGATATGGGGAGAACATGCAAACTCCACACAGAAACAACCCTGGTCACCCGGCCGGGAATTGAACCCAGGCCCTTCTTGCTGTGAGGCGCTTCCCACTGCGCCACCGTGCCACGCATATATATATATATATATATATATATATATATACATAGAAAGATGGAGGAGAGAGAGAGAGAGAGAAAGAGATAGGAGAGAAGAGAAGTATTTGAGTGGTCATCTGTTGTAAGGAGTGAGTGCAATTAGTTCTGAGAGTGAGCTGATGTGTGTCTCATTCAGCACAAAGGAAGTGCAGTAACAGATGTGTTTTAGCTCACTGCAGTCCAGCAGTCGTGTTTTTATTAGCTATGACTTTCATCTTTTCACACTCATCAGAACAGAAGAGCTCACCAGCCTCCTCCCTTTGGCCTGCTCTTCACACTCTCGCCATCAGGGAGGCGAGCCTTTTTACGGAGCGCAGAATCAAGAGGGACATACAGCCTTTATGCTCCTAAGTGTGTGTGTGTGTGTGTGTGTGTGTGTTTGCGTGTGTGTGTGCACACGTACGGATTCTCATCAAGTGGCACCTCTCACTGAAGGACACTTGACACTTCTCTTTGATTGGCTGTGATGAAAACAGAGTGAAGGATTCTGATTGGTTGTGAGTGGAACAGAGCAAAAATATTCTCTGGATTTGTTGAAAATGGCCAACTTCAAAAGCCTCAAACACATTCTCAATGACACAAAACATCAAAAGAAAAATAAATCCACCGAAAGCTAGGTAGGCCAGCCAAAGAAATGACCGGAACATGCTGAGGGCAATGAAAGTAGAAAATTTTCGAATTGTTTTGTGTTACAATGACATTCTTTACTTCTATTACACTGGTCTGGTCCAGTGTCAAGTTTAGTGCATTTTAAAATTCATCGCTTTATGTATAATGTACCTACCAAACTTGAACCAAACGTGAAAATTAATATGAGGCCTTTGACCTAAACAAGGCAACTATTTAGACTCAGGCCACCTTTACAAAGTGTTTATGAATTGTTTACAATTTGTTTATTAATGGTTATTTAATAATCACTAATAAACACTTATAACACATTAATAAATAGGGCAAAGGTCACCTGTTATATCTGATAAATATGAATATCTGATGAAGCTGAGAGGTTTAATGCTGGCTGAAGGAGAAGATAAAGTAAGACAATTAACCAGCTCTGATATGAAGTTTAAGAGTAAAGGGAATGTAGGCTGACTATCTGGCAAGCAACAGTTGCTTGTTGCTCTTTTTATTAATGTGTTGCTACTGCTTTTTACTGATTGTTTATAAACTAATTAATAACCATTGACAAAATTATAGTAAACCATTTTAAACCATTCTTTATGAACATAGTTCTTTATAAAGTGGTATGCTAAACAGTTTAGACTACAGCATGAATACTATTATTAACATGGCATGAAAGAAAAAGAAACAGTACAGCTAATAGTACATTAAGTACTCTGATACAGTACATTATAAGGGTAATTGTACATATAATTTCAGACTCAGTTAATTTTTTTTCAGGATTTGTAATTCATAATTCATAATTTATACTACACAGATTGGTCTGATCAGATAAATGAAAATTTGGGAACCAAACTTTTTGATGTCTGCTCCACCAGCTTTTTAGGGAAAAATACCCCCCCCCATCCCAACCATCCCCAAAAAATAAAAAAGCATAAAAAAGCACTACTCTCTTGTAGTGAGGTGGAGTTATCAATTCAGAATTGTTCATAGTTCAATTCATTGTTCAATGGTGATAAGGACCAGTCTGAAGACGTAATGCCTCTAAAAAAAATTCTAAAAACTATATATTTTTATTAATTGAAATGTTTACAAATACACTCCCTGATGTCTGAGACATTGTTTTACAATATTAAAGAACGGTTTTGGCCTAAGAATTTTGTATATATACTAATGCTGTGGAGGTACATGCAGTCAAAATAGTCACCAGTGTTGATGAATAACTCTCAGATGTATTTACACTGGCAAATATTGGTTATGCTGCTGTGCAATCAAAAAGACACTTTGTGTGCTCTTTATTTTTACATTTTGTTGCCCCATTCTCAGATAGACAGCATATATGTTAACAATGAATATTCTGTATATGCTCATTCTGTTCATTTTTCCGCATGGACTGTGTTGGTGTCCACATTAAATATTCACAAGACTTGGCATAGCTCTGCATGGAGCAAGACCTCGGTCTGTTTGTTGCCAAAACAAGCACAGCTTGCTGAGTGATGGAGACAATTAGCCAGTTAGGATTACTGGCACTGAAAGTTGAGACGCACAGTAGGTTTGATTTGAAAATGACGCTTTCCAAATGAGCAGAACGCATGACTACATTCACTGTGAAAGGCAAACTTTCGCCAACACAAATGGCTTGACTGGAGGAAAATCTTGGAAACCCTGCAAACTAAATGCATATCTAGATCAAATACACATCATTGCAAATGACCTTCAACATTTCCCCTTACTACAAAGGTTCTGGATACCTTAAAGCAGCCACATCCTACATTTTTTGCATTTTATTTTTCTTTATGTGAGGCCTACTCATGATATTTGTGTGAGCCAAAAACATATCTCTTAGAACTAGAGATTTTTGTTACTATGCCTTTAAGACAGTCATACATAAATGAATTGGCTGCCCTGTACTGTGTCTCATTCAACAAAAGTTGAAACCTAAATATATAAGGATTATAACTTCAACGTCAGTGGGTGAAGCTAAACTGTTGTTGGCTAAATAGATGGATATGAGTAAACGTGCTGTTTTTGTCATCACAACTCCTTAACAAGCCATGGGCCTGCCGACAGGCCCAAAGTTTTATTACACGCTTCTATAACATAGGAAAAGCTCCATTAGTTTGCACCGAAGTGCCTGTAGTTAATGAATAATAAGCCGTAGTATGTAATAAGCCGGAATGTTAAGGTGTTTATACAAATATGCTGTTTTGCAGATTCACTTCCATATATGAGACATTTGGACTGGGGAGAACAAATTAATATTTACATACTCATACTTTTTTTTTCAAAACAGCAAGGAAAATTTGGTTTTCCAGTTTTTTAAAGTATTATGCTCAAACCTGATTTCTTGACTAAATTTGGTTTAAGCAGGGCCTACCCTACATGATATTGAGCCTATTTTAAATCTAATTTGTTCCATCTGACAAATTTTCACAATCTGAAGTGATCTTTTCAGGTTGGCCGCTCAATCAGAAGTGACTGATGGAAAGATTGATCTGTAGTAGTGAGAGAAACAAAACAAGTCAATCTTTAGTTTTCTGGCCTTCAAATAATTTAAGACATGGTTTGATTTTTACAGCTCAAAACATTCATGAGTGTGGATGAATGTGCAGTGTGAAATGGTGAGCGATGTAACTAAACAAGTAATTCAGGCAAAAGCAATGAGAGAGCTAGAAGAGTGTAGAAAAAAGGCAAAGAGCCCTGTGTACACACTGTGTGTACGGTGCACTGCAGAGATAGAGGAGCTGCTTGCTGAACACAGCCTTTATAATGTATGGACCCAGACATCAAGGCACTCTTTTTACAATTTTAAGTCAGTTGCCAGTTTGAGGTAAAAACTTTCTCCAGCTCTTGCTGTGATATCTGCGTTTTTCAACCTCATAGTCCCAGTTTTGTGCACATAAAAGCACAAACATTTCTTGTCCAATTTAGCTTTGTTTGTATCATGTTATAACAGAGGAGATTTGAGGTCTTGAATGCTTTAGTTGGTGGTAGGCCCCCGAATACTGAAGCATGTAGTGCATAATCCTGTCCTCTGTTGCATCACTCTCCAAAGTGCCTCTGGAAGCAACGTCAGCACAAGAACTGTGCATCTGGAGCTTCATGAAATGGGTTTCCATTGCAGAGCAATGTGTAAATGTGTTCTTTGGAGTGATGAATCAAGCTTCACTATCTGGCAGTCTGATGGATGAATCTGGGTCTGGTGGATGGCCAGGAGAACATTACCTATCAGAATGTATAGTGCCAACAGTGAAGTTTGGTGGAGAAAGCATAAAGGTCTGGGGCAGTTTCAAAGTTTGGACTAGGCCTAATAATTCTAGTAAAGAGTAATGTTAATGCTACAGCATACAAAGACACTTAAGTTACTTGCTTTCAAATTTGCGGCCCCAGTTTGGGGAAGGCCCTTTCCTGTTCCAGCATGACTTTGCCCCTGGGCACAAATCGAGACCCATAAAGACATGGTATGATAAGTCTTGTGTGGAGGAACTTCAGTGGTCCGCACACTGTCCTGATCTCAACCCCATTCAACACTTTTGGGATGAACTGGAACATCAATTATGGGCCAGGACTTCTTATCCAGCATCAGGGTCTGACCTCACAAGTGCTTTTTTGACTGAATTGACACACTCCAAAATCTTGTGAAATCCTTTTCATAAGAATAGAGGCTTTTATAGCACAGGTACGAGCGGGGCAACTCCATATTAATGCACATGGTTTTATCTGGGGTGTCCAACAAGCTCATATAGGTGTGATGGTCAGGTGCGCACATACTTTTGGCCACATAGTGTGCTTCAAAAGAACTCAGCACCGCTAGAAGCCTGCCCTGTGCAGTCAGGGGGAGGTCTCGGAATGAATGATGCGGTGATTAGGATTTCTGTTTAGCAGCCGAGGCACATCGCATTGTACAAACTCTAACCACTGTATCATTTTGGCCAAAAAGACGTGGTTTTGCTTCAAAATGGCATTATTATTTGAATAATTCTGCCAGCTTAAGTCTGTGATGCTCCCAGTCGTGTAGTGTATGCACAGCTTTACGTGCAGTTTTGCTATATTAGGGTTGTGGGTGTTAGAGGTGTTGTGTTATTAGTGTTGTTAGCTGGTTGTGGAGATGGTATTAGCAGTGGCAGGGAGGGATGGAGGGATGATGAATAATCCATCCTCCGCAGTGAGC
This sequence comes from Colossoma macropomum, assembly GCF_904425465.1. Taxonomy (NCBI): domain Eukaryota; kingdom Metazoa; phylum Chordata; class Actinopteri; order Characiformes; family Serrasalmidae; genus Colossoma; species Colossoma macropomum. The sequence continues at coordinate 30,329,701 of NW_023494784.1, read as the reverse complement.
CCCGCGGGCACCAGCACAGCCATCTGCTGATCTCAGAACTGCTTCAGCCCCACAGAGGCTTTCATTAGGGAACAGAATTCATAAATAAACAGCCTGCAGCGCTCGTTCTCTTTCTCTCTCTCTTTCTCTCTCTCTCTCTCTCTCTCTCTCTCTCTCTCTCTCTCTCTCTCTCTCTATCTATCTATCTATCTATCTCTCTTTCTATCTCTCTCTCTCTCTCTTTCTCACTCTCTCAAGTCAAATATTGCCTTGGAGTACCACTCAGCTGGAGCTTTCAGTGTGAGGAGCGATCTAGACAAGGCTTATTATGATCAGTTGTGGTTACGTTTATTAAAGGAAAACATGAAATGCATTGGGAAAATTCAGGTTCAGAAAGACACTGAAGTATATTGAGTTCATATACCTTTTGAAGGGGAGAAGCCTACAAAAAGACTAAGAATAGGAGACAACTACATTTGGAAAACACAAAAAATTATTCAGACCTGTTCAGAATAACAAAATGTTTACCTACCAAGACACAAGCTTGGATATTTCTGTTTAAAGTGGTACTTGGTTCTTTGTCTGGAGGAATGGTACAACGGTGAAAATGATATTTTTGCAGTTGCAATCTGCTCACTTTAAGAATAAATAATCGAAGAATGGCACACTTTCTTTGTGCTCCCCTCCTGGCTGGATACCATCAAAAGCATTGTAAATATCCACTAAATGTCAGGACTATAATATCACATTCAGAAATTTCTTAAAACCACATTTTACAATGTCAGTGGTAAACACCGAGCCTGAAATGCCACCTCCATGTTAATCTCCTCTTATTGTCTGCTCTGCACCTGCTCAACCGCTCACCCTTCATAGAAATGTGAGTGTGTGTGCGTGTGTGTGTGTGTGTCCTAGCCATGCTAAAGGTTAAAATAGTGCGTTTGCTCCTTGCCGGGAGCGGCTGTCAGATTGAGCAATGACTCTCTGTCTCCTGATACACACATATTCTCTCCCTCTCCCCCTCTCTCCTTTGTCTCTCCCTCTCTGTCTTTCTCTCTTATCCTGTCTCTCTCTCTCTCTCTCTCTCCCTTGCTCTGCAGGGCAGCAGCATTATTTTGCCCTCTCTAAATATAGGGCTATCACTCTAGCATATGACAAACTGTACAACAGCAGAACGCTCTCATCCCTCACAATTGACCTCTGATGATCTTCATCTATGTATGTGTGTGTGTGTGTGTGTATGTGTGTATGTTTATTTATGTGTGGATGTCTTAGTGGTTGTGGGCATGTCCTCTCCTCTCCTCTCCTCCCTTGTCCTCTCCTCTCCTCTCCTCTCCTCTCCTCTCCTCTGTACTGTTCATCCCCACCCCTTCTCTTTTTTCCTCGTCATCTCTTCATCCTTGCTTTCCCTTACTGTTGCACTCATCTCCTGAATAAAGCAATCAGCCTTTCTGTTGCACAATCTGCTGCACAATACAATTTAACAGATGATAACAGGTTACAGGAATGTCTGAAGAATCAGATACAATCAAATTCAATGTGATTGTGATGTGTTAATGTGAATGACTGAAGGCTGGTTTGCTCTGAATCTCAGCATTTGAGGTGAGTGTGAGTGTGTGTGTGTCAGAGAGAGAAACAGAGGGAGAGGGAAAGTCATGATGAAAGGGAATGCGAGAAAGAGTGAGAGAGCAAAAGAAATAGAGAGAGAGAAAGAAAGAGAGATGCTTCCATATGAAACCTTTTCAGCGGTCCCTTTTTTTTGTGATAAAACCAGTGCTGTAGAAGTAGATGAAAACATTCTCAAAGCTATTCATCTTCACATTCTTCCCAGTGTACGCTGAGGTGTGGCTCCATACCATTATAACACAACAGTGTTACAGTGTGTCCAACAAAATGCTTTAGCCATTGGTAAAGAACACTCAGGTTACTGAAGGGTGTCATTCATAAGGCCTTTTTTCGCATCATTTTATCCCCGAAAGTGTTATGACATCTAAGACACTATATGGCCAAAAATATGTGGACACCTGGTGTTTACCCCACCTTTGCTGCTGTAATATCCTCCACTCCTCAGGGAAGGCTTTCCACTAGGTTTAGCAGTGTGTCTATGGGTGCCCATTTAGTCAAAAGAGCATTTCTAAGATGAGGCACTGATGTTGGATGAGATGGCCTGTTCCTAATCAATTTTCCAGTTCATTCCAAAGGTGTTCAGCAGTGTTGAGGTCAAGGTTCTGTGCAGGACACTGGAATTTCTCCACCCCAAAATCACCAAACCATGTCTTTATTAACCTCACTTTGAGCACAGGGCACAGTCTTCTTGGAACAGGAAAGGGTCTTCCCCAGACTGTTATTTCGAACCTGGAAGCATATTATCAAAATGTCTTTGTATGTTGTAGCATCAACATTACTCTTCACTAGAATTAATAGGCCTAGTCCAAACCTTGAAACAGCCCCAGACCATTAAGCCTCCTCCACCAAACTTTACTGTTGGCACTATGCATTCCAGTAGGTGGCATTCACCTGGCATCCACCAAACCCAGATTCATCTATCATACTGCCAGATAGTGAAGTGTGATTCATCACTCCAGTGAACACATTTCCACTGCTCCAGAGTCAAGTGGCAGCATGCTTTACACCACTCCAGCTGACATTTGGCATTGCACATTGTGATCTTAGGCTGTGGGTGCAGCTGCTCAGCTATGGACACCCATTTCATGAAGCTCCTGACTCACAGTTCTTGTGCCGAAGTTGCAGAGGCAGCTTAGAACTCTGTAGTGAGTGATGCAAAAGAGGATAGGTGACTTTTACATTCTATGTTCTTCAGCACTCTGTGAGCCCCATTCTGTGAGTTTGCAAGGTTGACAGCTTCTTGGCTGAGCTGTTGCTGCTCCTAGATGCTTCCATTTCACAGTAATAGCACTTTCAGTTGAACAAGGCAGATCTTGCAGGACAGAAATTTCATCAACTTGTGGCAAAGGTGACATCTTATGACAGTGTCATGTTTAAAGGCACTAGCTCTTCAACATGACCTATTCTACTGCCACTGTTTGTCTGGTTTTGCATAACTATGTGCTTGATTTTATATACGTTAGCAGTGGGTTTGGCTGAAACATCTGAACTCAATAATTAGTATTAGTGTCCACATATTTTGACTATAGTGTATATCACTTATATGTCATAAGTGTTACGTTAACCACATTTGACAAAAGCAGCTTTTAAGACAAATAGTGCATGTTGATATAAGCCTTTATAAATGTTTTGTACCGATTACTTTGCAGCCTACAATGAATGAGGGCTGATATGATTGGCAGAACGTTACGTTTGTCAATCTCTGGTAGTACTGCAGATTCAGCACAGGATTAGAGCAGCAGCAGCGCCTCCTCCAGGTCACACCTTGCTATTACAGTGAATTGTGAATGAGCGTAAGCTATAGATGATTTGGACTAGGAAAGTACATTTACTTAGGAACAGGGGCTAAATAACATTTAGCACTAAAGCTCCCCTAAAATTGGCCTAGCAGTGCCCATGGTAGACTGGGTAGGCTGGTTGTTGTCAGGGGAACAGAAACAGAAAAAATAGGCAATGCAGCAGAGTCTGAGCTCTTTCGCTGACTTATTTTGCTTTTATCACATTAATTACTTTATCACTCACTAAGGCTGCACATGTCTCTGCCTACACAGATACATATGCACACACACGTAAACAAGCACACAAAGCACATCAGTAAATCAGCCTCTCTGTTGGAGATTCTCCCTCATTACTTTCTGACTCTTTCTCATTACTTCTCAGTAAGGTTAACTTTAGTTTTAATTATTAATGCATGACCTGTAACAGCTACTGACAAGTGTTTACTGACTCATATAAGAGAGAGTGGAAGAAGTGGAGAGAGATAGAACTAAAGTGAGGTCAGAAGGGGACGCAGAGACTTTAAATGTGAACATAACTACCTGCTGGCCTGGGAAAAAGCATGATAGAACAATGAATATGGCCATAAAACTGTCTGAAAGCCATTTAAGAGCCATTCTCATAGACACAATCATTGTCATCAAATTCTGCAACCACATGCGTATTATTGTCATTCTTGTTACATTTCCCTGTCTATGACCCATTCGTCTCAGGTCAGGGACAGCAGTTCTACAAGCCAGACCACTCAGGATAACCTATTACCATCAGAAACTCTCTGATTGCTGGTCGCTCACACTCTGGATGTGAAGTCTTGTCTTTATGGTCTCCTCTAAATAGCAAAGCATTGATTTGTTTTAATGTCTCATGTCGTCATGACTCACACTGTTTCTGTAGTCAAACCCTCAGCATGCAGAAAGTGCCTATCCTTTACCTTAGTCACTCTCAGCAGTGGACAGTCAGGCTTCAGAGGGACCATTAAAGGTAATGAGTCCTGTTTAGATGTTTAAATGGCTCCTGACTGTCCACGGTCCTGAATCGAACAGCCATGAATCTAATGAGTGTGAACGGTGCTGTAGCATTAGTTAGTACTACAAACCTCTAGCACTAGTTCATAAAAATTCATTTCTAACTCTTTTCTCTTTTATTGTAATACTTTATGTACATTGCGAAGCAGATGTAATGCAATCTAGTATTGTTTGTGTTTCCAAAGTCAGATTAAAAAGTGTAGTACAGTCCTCTGCCTGTCCTCTTTAGAAGGTATTATTTTCATATCAACCCTAATACATAAAACCTTTCAGTGATTTTAACTGATACATTTTCTTCATCATTCAGCAAAGCTGTTACAGTTTTGATAAAATCTGAGGTCTTTCTCCATAGATTATGAAATCATTTTGTGCATTTTTAATGAGGAAATGAAATGTTGTCGAACAAGAGGCCATAAAAATTTAAAGCTCCAAAAACTCTTTATTCCTTAGCCAGTTTTTCCAACTGTCATCTCAGGCCCAGAAATATTAAGTTATATAATCTAAAATTTAAAAAGTCTCACAGCAGTTTATTGCTAGCAGAGATGAGGACTCCAGTTAACTCAGACTTGCCCTTAACTGACTTACAGCACAACTTGAAATATTCTGGCTGCCTTAAAATTCTGAGTTAACCCTTATATATGGCCAGGCACTGCTGGTGGGCCCAAAGTTTTATTACTAACTTCTATACGTAGTTGTAGTTACTGAATAATAATAGGCCTTCGTATGTAATAAGCCTGGGATTTTAAGGGGTCCATTGAATTTTGAACAATAAGTTAAACAAGAATCTGTGTTTTATGCCATATCAGCATATTATTTGAAGTTCAGTCCAGACACTAACTTTTTTAAGTTAAAAGGCATTTTTTTTTTGTACATGGAACAAAACTCAGTTTCAAGAATTTAGACTGATGAAATTTGGATGTGGGGAATTGAAATAATAACAAATTGGGATTCTAAATACATTTCTGAATAACTTTCTTTATAAATATCTTTTTTTCCCAAGCTTATGCATTGTCTAGTCTGGTCTTTCTGTAATTTAAAGGCTTGTTATTTAAAGTTGTGTTGATAGGTTTTTACTTTTGTACAATGTAATGCCTGCAGCTTATAATAGGACTAAACTAAAATTCTGTACAAAATACTCAAGACTTAACTCTCACTCACACACAAGACAATCGAGACTTGACTAAGATTTGCATGAAATCACTTGGAAACATCTCTGGTTGCTGATTTAGAATGAATCTTTAATAACAACTGTATAAACAGAATGCAACATTAACTTTTTTACTTATTCACTGAGAAACAGTTTTTATCAGAGAGAAATATATTGTCACTATCAACTTTTTATCTCCATGTTCACTTTTCAGAGGAAGGAAAAACATTCTTAACTTTTAATGTACTTTAAAGTAGATAAGATTTTTTCCAAGTAATTTTGGTCCCATTTCTATTCACTCATTCATCATGAATTTTACACCTAGTGTAAAGGTTAGTATGTGTTTTCAAATGATGTAAATAAAGAAATAAGTAAACAAACAAAATATTTTTGCAAAAAAATGATGCAGCTACTTATTGTCACTATCACATTATTATTACATACATCAGCATTCTTTGTTAAACACATGGATATCTCTGGGCAAAATGCTAAATGCATATTACTTCAATGGAAAAGTCCTTCTTTTAAACAGTAAGCCATGCAAGTCCTTTTTTCCACCAGTGTAGTGCTTATGTGGTCCACCATATAATGAGCAGCATTACAGAGACACGTTGCAAACAATATTCGGCAAGTGGAGCAGGATAGACTGCAAACATGTCCCCCATCACGGATAGTTTCATCTATCTGATTTTCAAGTCCCTCGTCCTCTGTCCAAAGAGGTGCATTTGAAACTAATGAGGGCATTTAATGAGGGGTTTTCCCTCTGCAAACAGTTTAGTACATCCTAGCTCAGTGAATGAGCTTCCCTCAATCTGTGCTGTATGTCTTGGATGTAATCAGTGGTATCTATCAGACTGGGCTGCCACAAAGCCTTTACATCTGAGTGAATATGCCTTTCTCCCAAGGACAGAGGATTCAATTAGAGTGACTTGAAACCACAATCAAGTCAAATGTACACACAATCTCCCTCTATCTCCCCCCTTCTCTCTCTCTCTCTCTCTCTCTCTCTCTCTTTCTGTCCCCTTTCTCTCTCTCACACAAACTCTCTGTCTCTCTCTCTTTCTCTAGCTGTCTCTCTCTTTTTTCTCTCTCTCCCTCGCTAGCTCTCCCTCTTTCTCTCTCCTCTCTCTCCCTCACTAGCTCCCCCCTCTCTTTCTCCCTCTCTTTCTCTCTCTCTCTCTAACTCTCCCTTACTAGCTCTCTCTTCCTTTCTCTCACTCGCTTTATCTCACTCACTCACACAAACAAACTCACACGCCTCCTGCTGTCAGACAGATCACATTAATGACCCATCCACATTGATGCCCTTTTAGAGATCACAGTGTTTATTATGTAAAAAAAGATTTTTAGCAAGGATGCTTGATTGTAAAAGAACATCACATCATACAAAGCTGTAATAATAAAGACAGCTAACTGCTATGTAGCTGTGCTAAAAGATTACCAAATGCTGTTAATTATCTTTCTGTGGTGTGTAGACATGTCTATTATCAATAACTATTATCAATATTATCAATAATGTTGACAATACAAAATAATTGACAAATATTTCTGTTCAAAGAACATTAATGAGCTGGATGGTTTTGCACATGAGTAATGGGCAAAGACTCCAATACAGAGATGTCAGAAGTGAACCACAAAATACTGACTGTAGGGGTTGAAAAATTTTTCACATGGACATTTGTGGAGAGAATGACTTTTCATTTAAATTGTTTGCAGTAAACTCAAATTTATGTTCTCAAAATTATTTGAACAGGTAGTAATAAACGTTCTCTGAGTAAAGCCTTGGTTGACAGATTTCCATCAAATTTTATTTATATTACCAAACTGCCTTGCACTTTGAGGGGGCTGATTAATTTTGAGTGCAACTGTATGTAGCTTGTCTATTAAACTAACATATTAAAATGCTAAACTGGTTAAATGATGCTGCAGCCTTAATAGTTATAACATTAATCTACACATTTTTACTGACCATATAACCCATTTTTTATTATATAATTTATTTCTAGCTGTTGCTTTTTACTTCCTGTGTAACTAACCCTAACAACCCCTTTGTAAAAGAGAATCTCAAATAAGTGCAAATGACACTAACACAACTAACGTGTGTGTGTGTGTGAGTATTGTATGCATAGAATGGTCAACACTGTTAGCATAATAACAGGATGTTATTCTATCATGTAATCAAGTATTTTAGTAGTTTACAGTCTTAAACTGAAAACAAAGACTGCGGCCTTTGTGAAATCAGTTATTGTTAACACTTTATTTAAATGTAATCTAAACCAATTTCAAGAGTTTTCAAGTTTTTTTCAACCTGAGTCAAACTGAAGAGAAACTGGAGAAGAAAAAGAGATACAGCAACAACATCCTGCAGGAAGGCTCTGTCCCTCAAGACTCTTTGGCTCATGATGACACAAACACAGAGCAGAATCAGCACCCTTCACTCCTGCACTCTATAACCCTGATAAAGGAGCACTTCATGCAGCTGGAGGTAGAGCGAGAGCACCTTTGGGAGATGGTCTTATAGCAGCTGGCAGAGAGAAAACAGCAGCAGGAGAAGGGAAATTACTGTATAAGAGATGTGGCTGCACTGAGAGTGCCGGTGAGACACCTCTAGAGGGACAGATAAAGCTAAAGGGAAGAGACGGCCAATCTCTGAGAAGAGCGGAGATAGAGAGTTAGGACAGTGCTGAGAGCTAAGAGAATACTCCTTCAACAAGCATCCTCCAACAGTGGAGAGCCTCACCCAGCCTCAACCACCAACTTAAACAAAACACTGCCAGCCAACAAGTACATCTGAAACCTAGCACCCAAGAAACGTGGTACAGGAAGGAAATCCAGAGAGAAACCACAGGGAACATCACATTATCCATACAGGAGCAAACAACCTTGAGGAAGAAAGTGCTGTGTCCCTGTGAGTGGAAACAGAGAAAGCCGGCAACACCATCTCTATTTCAAAAATTGACATCTCTGCCTTGCTGCTATACAGAAATTCTTCTTTGCACAATCCAGAAAATCAGTGACAGCATCTCTGGGTAGTGTACTCTCCTGCCAAACACCCATCTTGCCCACCACTTGATAATAGATGCATACTGCCTCTGCAGTCATGTCCATCTGTTCCTTTTAGTCCCAGAGTTTGAGACCCATCAACCAACGTCCAGTACGGTACAGCCTATGATACTCCAGTGGAGCTTCCCTTTGCAAAGCATGTAGTATTATGCTCTTCACTACTCACCACATCCACTGCACCATGAGAACACAGACCACCTCCCAAACACACAGCTGCACCACCCTAGTAACCAGTGTTCCCCAGCATCTCCAGGCCAGACAAGCTATGCTGACCAGGCAAGCCTTCAGTGGAGCAGCAAACTCTGCCAATTCTGGGCACGTTTCTGATGGGTCATTTTTCACATCTTTTATAATACACATATACATTTATAATGTATAACATTCAGAAGATGAACCCACTGGTGGTCCACAAGACCAAATCACAAATGACTCAGTGGAGATGATTAAGGTTTAAACTACCAGCAGAAAAGAAAAAAAATTATGTGTGGTTAACAATAAAAGTAGATCATATCAATATATGCTATTCCTTTGTGCAATAAAGGCTATAACATCTCAAAAGACCTTTATTTTTATAAAAATCAAGATATTGAAAACAAGAAATTAACAATTTCCAAAAGCAGTCACATAAGAATCTATGAGAATATTAATACTGGAGAAGGAGACAGACCAGTGGTGATCAAATTATAACACAACACAATGTTCATTTTCCCACACGCTCCTGCCAACCGAGCTATGATTAATCTGTGAACATAAATGAGAAGCATCTTCTGTAGCTCTTTTCAAGCCTGGGTCTGCACACTGTCAGTGGAAGGTGGTAGCACAGGCAGTAGGCAGCAGCACCCGATCTTCTCAAGAGCATTCACAGACAAACCACTACCACTCTTATCTGACTACAGCCAAATCCCAGCATGTTTGAATAGGACAAGTACAGATAATACATGTGAAAAGCCCAGCAAAATGTAGCAGCTCAAATAATCTTTCAGAGGGGCACTGATAGCAACATGCAATGCACAGCCAAGAAATTCAAGCACATTTTGATTCATTTCTTTCAGGAACATCTCCTCAAATTAAGGAAGGAATAGACAGGGTTGAACTGTATTTTTAAAGAAGTAGTGCTAGAATGTCAAACCTGGTCATTAATCGAAAGCAAAGAGAAGACAGCCTGTAGAATGGATAATCAACTGTGCAAAAAAGTGAGAAAAGAGAAACAGAAAAGTATTCAATCAAAAACACAGGGAACAGCAAAATGAGGAACTGTAAAAGTACTGTGAGGCGCAAAACATATAAACATAGCCTTCAGACAAAAATACAAACATATCCAAGATTAAATAAAAAGTGTAGAAGAATCAATTAACTCCAATTCATTCTGTGCCAACTGAAAATGGCTGAACACAATACATGGTAATGACTTAACAAGTACAAAATAGAGAAAGCACTTTGACTAAACAGTAATCATTCAATAAGTGGAGTCCAGGAGAAAACATCTGAAAAAATTAGAGGCCTTCAAGACATTAATTAAGGATTATTAAAACCCAAAGGACTTTCCTCTTACAGATGAAGAACTCAGAGGCCAGTGGTGCAGTTTGTATCTTAAAAGAAAAAACTGTGACTGTACACTCTTAAAAAAGATGGTTCTTCAAGGGTTCTTTAGTTTACGAAAATGGTTCCATGTAGAACCATAAACACTCAAAGAACCTTATTAAAGGGTTCTTTGCATCATGTAAGTGTTCTTCAGATTGATTGAGAATATGGTGTAGATGGTTCTATACAGAAAAGGGTTCTATATAACACTAAAATGAGCTCCACCATTGTTATGAACCAAAGAACCCTTTTTTTACTATATAGAACCATTTTTGCTAAGAGTGACAGACATTCAGACAGTCCTGAATGAAGAGTTCATAACCTCTATATTCAAAACTGGTGATAAACATCAGCCGGCATCTAGACATCAGCAACCTGGACATGCTCTTCTGTAGCACTCTGAATATGAGAATTATGAACTAGTTCAACTTAATGTGCTGGCATCCAACCAGATGATGGGACACTAGATCACACATTCAATCACCATACTCATATCCACGTTTTATGGACCTTTTAAAAAGCTTCTGACTCAAAAATTATAGAAAGATAGATAAATAAATCAATGAATAAGATATAGGCTTTCATCAGTAAGGAGGAAGTTAGGTAGTGATTTATTTATGAGGCATTTCAGAAAAGGCTTAGCTCTGTAGAAAAAATGCATAAAGAGAGCTCTGTTTATCTACAGATCAATCACAGCTCAAAATAATGAGTTGCCAGTAAGAATTCGTCCTTGCTTATTTAAACTATAAACAAAATAGTTGTGGTGTACTGGTGTGTGAGGACCCCTGGAAAAAAAGGATTTCTTAAACCAGCTAAAACCCCACCAGCAGAGTTATGTAAAAGTAAGCAGAGACTAAACACCAAATAATGTATGCAGGAACAAATTAGAAGTGGATCAAATTTCAGTCAAAGGCTGGGAAAAAGGAAAAATATTGATGCTGACAATATACAGACTAGGTGCCCCTGATAGGTTAGACTTACTTTGGCAATAATGTAAGTTCTAATATTCATGCCAGTAAAACACAGTTGGACAGAACTAAGAGAGATTCTACTCTTTTTCCAGCACTCGTCCCCTTGGGGGGTGTATGCATAATCTTGCCTTTTGCTCTCTCTCTTTCTCTCTCTCTCTCTCTCTCTCTCTCTCTCTCTCTCTCTCTCTCTCTCTCTCTCTCTCTCTCTCTGCCTCTCTCTCTTTCTCTCTCTCTCTCTCTCTCTCTGTGTGTGTAGTGTTGTGTCAGTCAGGTCTCAAGTCCTGTTGGACACAGATAAGAGCACTCATGCATGTATACACACAAGGACGCTAAAAATGCAGTAATGAAATAGTCACATTAAGGCAACAGTAAATAAAAGGTAAGTGTTTACTATTAGACAGTTTCAGTAAGAGTGGGAAATTGTTTTATATATTAGATCTGTACACCACACATGAGATGGTGAGCATAGAATAGGCAAAGAGATAGGGAGAGAGGGAGAGAGAGAGAGAGAGAGAGAGAGAGAGAGAGAAAGAGAGAGAGAGAGAGAGAGAGAGAGAGAGAGAGAGAGAGAGAGAGAGAGAGAGAGAGAGAGAGAGAGATGGAAGAGGGAGTAATGATGCATCATAGTTCAGTTAGGTCAATTAGTCCATAACATGCATATGTTTGAATGAGAATTCCTACGTTTGAATATGGCTCACCTCTAACCTGAATTCTGCACTGTGTGCATGTGTGTGTGTTTTAAAATGATACACTACTAAAAAAGTGTTTTTGAACAAGTAAAAGAGCATAAAGATTCCCTTTAGTTCCCTTCAGGTCACTGAGGTTAAGGCTATGGCTGAGCTAGGTGTGCACTATTTATCTACAGTAACACAGAAGTCAATCTAAATACTGCACAAAAATAGGAATGCAGTATTGTTTATGTGTAGATGAGTATTCATCCATCCTTTCAGGTGTTAGTGTTTTTATACAGTCTTGCACTGCCCTCTAGTGTTTGACTCCGTTCTAAACCTGCTCGAGCTGTGTGACTGTGACTGCACCACCAGAGGGCAGAATACACACATATACTGCAAATACATGTAGACTGAGTAAATGAGTAAACAAGAAAATAAGTGATGATATGTTCATGCTCACCACAGCTGCTGCTCTATAAGCCTGTTGAAATGTTGAAAGACCATAAAAATAAGATGAAAAGTTTTCCATATGTCACAGAAAATGGATCAGACTGAGATCTGAAAATGGATCAGACTGATCAGTAGATCATAATACTACAAATTGCATATCAAATGAAATAATGAGGTCTCAGGCGTATATTTTTTTGTATTGTTACATTTTCACGTCTTATTTTAGTTCAGACTTACAAGCAATTAGTGAGTGTGCACTTGTGACAACTTGTCCCATCAGCGGGTAAGTTGTCACACTATGTAGGGTAAGACATCATACTGGATTTTGCAACAAATTCAAAATCAATTAATTGTTGGGTTAGTTAGTTAGTTAGTTAGTTAGTTAGTTAGTTAGTTTGTTTTACTTTAAATTCAAAATTAAATGCCTCTTCAGAAAAAAGCTTGATAAATGAATGAATTTGATAAATCATTATTTCGCTTCGTCAGTCCTGGAATGCGGTAGAGCTCATTAACATAGTCCCAACTCTATGTCAGGTGACTGTGATTCTGACAATGAGTCTGGTTAGTGAAGTCTGAGATCAGATAACTAGAGCAGCGACAACAGTCCTGGTGGGCCGGTGTCCAGCACAGTTTGTTAGTTCCCCCTCTCAAATACAACCACTAAACCTGGCAATAAACAGATGAGTGTAATCAGGTGTGTTTGAGTGTCAATCACCAAACTCTGCTGGACACCGACCCACCAGGAGTGGTGCACCACTGCTCTAGTTATTTGATCTCAGACTTCACTAATTAGACTCATTGTCAGAATCACAGTTCCGGCATACATAAATTGCCTGGCCTGGGTGCACTCTGCACTCTTCATGAGCCCACTTCACACAATGGACCCGATTCTCATTTGGATGGTCGTTCGAGAATGGCCCCATGCAAACAAGACATAGACACTCATCTTCACCTGATAAAGAGTCATCTGGAGTCTTGTTTTTTGTACCTGCCCTCTTTTTTTGTCTCATGCAATACCTCTTTCACTGGAGTAGCAGTTTTTCATATATAAAAAATCACTGTGACCAGTTACTTTTAGCAAAAGTATAACAAGACAATTTATTCTCTCCTCTACTAAGTACACATGTATAATTGTAAACATCTTAACAAGAAGAAAAGTATTACAAAAAATTGTAATAGGATATCTGTGCTCACCTCAGCTCACAGCATGTCCTGCCTTTCCCAGACAGGATACATCAGACCAAGCAGATGCACAAAACTAGTCTCCACTTTTAAGTTGCACCTTCTGATGTTGGAAACATTTACAGTGTGACAGCTTACCCATGTGACAAGATGGCCCAGTCTCCCCTACATAGTTATACTGATATATCTGAAACTGAAAGCTCTAAGCGGTTTGTTCTTCTAGGAAATGCACGTAACTCCTATGAATGCAGATTGAAGGGTGGCTTACTTTACATGACAAAATAGCAATATAAAGCTGAAAGGGCACAATATTCCAATATTTCCTTGTTATACAATACAAAGAAAGTGTATGCCTTACTTGAACACCTGATTAACTCCAAAATATTTAATGATATTTTCAAATGGCACCCATAAAGCACAGACAACTATACATCACATGTGTTGTTTTTTTCAACAGTGCAGTTTTGTTTACATTGCTGCCATTGTTCTAAATCCTCTTATGTGCCTATATATGTCTATAATAAGGAGAGTAATCCAAAACTATTGTCAAGCAATCCGGTTACACTACTTAAATATAGTAATCCTTTGGATTACGTACTTTAGATGTACATTTTTTACACAGATTACATTTCTTTAACAGTAATCAGTAATCTGCATCAGAATACATTTTGAAAGTAACCCTTCTGAACACAACAACACTTAAGATTTTCAAATAAATAAATAAATAAATAAATAAATAAATAAATAAATAGGCCCAGTCCCCACAGTACAGATATTTGCAGTAGCAGCGAAATTTCACAGTCAAATATTGACATGGTATTGCATCATATCTAACACCCATAACCCTAATCATTATGTACTTGTACAAAACATCTCAAAGCATCCTCAAGGGAACATTTTTTTTTCAGACAGAAAAGCTACCATCATCTGAAATACTTTAGCCTTCTTTAAAATGAAAGGAAACTAATCTCTCTCTCTCTCCCTCTCTCTCTCTCTCTCTCTCTCTCTCTCTTTCTCTCCCTCTCTCTCTCTCTCTCTCTCTCTCTCTCTCTCGATAATATACCACAGGGACACACACCAGGCTCTATTAAAGACCACTGCAGCACTCTCTTATCAGCCCTGTTCCTTGGGTTACTACTGAAAATTCACATACACACACACACACACACACACACACACACACGCGCACACACACACACACACACACACACACACACACTCACACACACACACACACACACACACACACACATATTTTGGTGATACATGTTAATATACGACTCCAGCACCCAGATGTTGTAAACAGCCCAATCAAATTCATTTTATGGTAAATAACACACTTTAACTTTAGGTCAGTCTTTAAACCATCGCTGTATAAATGCAAATAAGGAATGTGTCATATTTCACCTAGGAAACTGGGAAGTATCTGTGTTAAAATAAATAGCACTAATAGCACAGCATTCAAAAAGCGGGTGGGCATAATTTTTACAGCAAGTGGGCATAATTGTGCTTTAGTTATGCATGCTTGTTTATAGGTGGGGACCAGACTAAAGATAAAACCTGAATAAATGAGTGGAGAATTATAACGAGAATAGATGCATCAAGACAGGTGTACTGTATGACACAACTAAGCAATTAACATCCTACCATGCTCTGTGACATGTATAAAATGCTGAGCCGACCCAGTTGACCTCAATTTTGCATCAAAATGGCAAGAGGAAAATATGTAAGTGACTCTGAAAGAGGGTTCATTACAGAGGGTGGGAAGAGGGGGGTGGGTGGTTTAGTCACAAAGACTGCTTAACTGGCAAGTGTTTCAATAGCAAAATGACTAACAGAACAGCTGCATTTAGAGCTATGGGAAAGACATCAGTAAACAGGGATTAGAAATTGTGGTTGAAAGTGTGCATTCCATGATGGTGATACTCATGCGCAATATGGAGACTGTCAGTGTAGGACATAATGAGACTGGGAGCAAGAACATTCTGTCCATGTGTAAATAGAGAGGGATGTTATAAAATGGCTGCAGTGCATAAACCCCTAATTAAAAAGATGAGTGTTGCATGTTGAGAGTTCAGTGGTGCAAAATTCACCAGCATTGGTCTGCAGAGATGTGAGGAAAAAGGTATGGACAGATGAGTGTTTGTTCACCAGATTCTCTATAAGTGGGCGAATGCATGTGTGGCATATGCTAAGAGAACAGTACATGGCTGAATGCCTGATCCCTACAGTGAGGTCTGGTGGCTCTGTTATGCTGTGGGGGTATTTTGCTGAGATGTTACTTGTCCCTTTGGAGAGAAGGTTCACTGCAACTCAATACAAATTTATTTTGTATAAATTTCTAGATGGGCAAGGACAGTCCGTTCCACAGGACACGACGGGTCACTGAATGGTTTGATGAGCATGAAAATGATGTGAATTATATGCTGTGGCCTTTGCAGTCACTAGATCTCAACCTAATGGAATGTTTATGGGGAATTTTGGACTGACGTGTTAGATAGCACTCTTCACTGCCATCATCGAACAATGGTGTTCGATCCCTCCATTGCAGTTCTAGAGATCTGTAGAATCAGTGTCAAGGTGTATTGAAGGTGTTCTAGTGGCGGCCCCAGCATATCGCTGTTGTTGGAACAAAACATTGTATCTCCAAAATGATAACTTCACAGGAAAAGGAAAAAACCTTCTTTACTTTGAGTGTAAGTCAATGGAACTAGATCCAAGTCATTTAGGGCTGTTTTTTTGGACCGTGCTTCATGAAATTTACAAATAATGTAAACAGCAACAGGCATTTTCAAATAGTGTTAAAAACTGAAAAAATGGAGATACAAGGTTTCCTATCAACAGCAGGGATATGATTGTGGTGGCCTGATAATTTGTCACCTATCTGTATATACCACTCATGTTCACCAAACACACATTTCATGGCAGTCTAGTCTTTTCTTTACATTTTCTGAAGTTTCACAGTCTTTGCTATCGTAGATCTATGAAAGGTAAACACCTAATTATATAAATTATATATTCAGCAAATTTAATCATGCACTGATGCATTTTCGGAAGATGCAACTGTAACGTAGACTGAACATCTGTGTTAGTGTTGTCAGTCCAGTGTTTTTAGACTATGCTAGCAGTAAGTTAGTGAAACTGGAAAAATTGTGTAAATGTTACCAGTGCATCTGCATTCATCTCTCACCAATGAGACACACACACACAACAGTACACTGTTAGAGCGGCCCTCAGGGGAACAGAGAGTGTGTATTAGAGGGTCTGGCGTGGAGTTACTCTGCACTGATGTCATAATGTAGACGTGTGTGCTGCACTT
Source organism: Colossoma macropomum (assembly GCF_904425465.1). NCBI lineage: Eukaryota > Metazoa > Chordata > Actinopteri > Characiformes > Serrasalmidae > Colossoma > Colossoma macropomum. The sequence goes on along the minus strand of NW_023494784.1, from coordinate 30,312,914 downwards.
TGGCCAGCCTAAGTGGAGTGTGTGGGATTAATGTGTTTGTTGAGCAGGATTATCATCTGAGTACAAGCTGGAGAACACCCAACACTTACATAACTCTCAGTTTGTACGTCAACACACACACATACACACTCTCACACACACACATATTCACTCATTTGTTTTTATACTTGTCAGAACATGAGGTCATATATGCTGCACTATGCAAAACCTAGCAGACCACCAAAACTGTCACCGTCGGATAAGCAGTACTTAGAATATACTTCAGATCTGAAAAAAAAGACTTCTGCCTATCTTTTTTACTGTGAAAAGACAGCTCAGCAGTATGGGTAGGATGTGCAGTTGTCAGAAAGCTGTTACTGAGAAAAGGAATTCAAACAAAGAAGCTGCTGGTGTTCTCAGAATAATGGACTGGCCACCCTAGAGTCACAGAATCACTGAACGTGTTTGATATTACATCATGAGAAGCAGAAAATACAACCAACTTCTAAGCCTGAACTTTGAAGGTGTGGAAAGATATCCCAGTGGATTTCTTTGAAAAAAAACTGAAAGCAAATCTCCTGAAAAGAATGGAAGCTTTAATAAATGTGATCATACAAAGTATTTTTGAGGCTTCTGTGTAATTTTCTGTCAGATATATGTTTGCTGAATAAAATGCTGATAAAATAATAACTTGTATGTAATAGCAGTTTTGACTGGAAATTAATCAAATGATGGGTGATCTCTGACTTTTGTATCTATCTGACATATGTATCTACATGCAATAAGAATTTTTAAGCCTAAGGTCCACCTTAAAATTTCAGTTTTTAAACAATGGTGAAAAACATGTTTTTGTTAAAAGCACTTCTCAAAGTCATCAGGAACAATTTGTTGGTTCTGTCATTGTAATTTGTTCCTGTTGTTTGGTTTACTTATTAAGTCAAAACAAACAAACAAACACACACACACACACACACACACACACACACACACACACACACACACACACACACAATTTCTTCTCCATTTAGACTTTCTAGGGGAGGTTGGTGCTAGGGCACAAGCTGAGGCTCAATCAGCCTCAGCTGGGTCGCCTGGCTGAGTGCATCTGATGTTAAAAGACCTGAAACACCAGACGGCCCCAGATTACATCACCGACGATATGCCCCAACACAGCATCAGTAAACATTTCATTCCAAAAACTGTTTTCTCTCTACTTTTAGTACAATTAACTGTAAAGCAATATCATTTATGATATGATTTAAGGCTGCCTGTTTTTCCCATAAAAGAAAATGGAGTCATATAAGAGAATAATAGTCTCAGTATTCCAATTGCTGTCACAAAAATAAATCATTGAATACAGATGTAGGTGTTTTCACGGCAGCACACTATGTAGGCCACTGTCTTTTTTCATGTACCATGTGCACATCATCAACATTCTTAAGACCCCTTCCTCATTGAACATCATGATGGAGGTTCCCTGCTGTGTTACAAACCATATTATGGATATATTAGGAGAACTCCTTAGAATGTTTTGAAAGTTCATGATGAAACATAAAAACAAACTAAAAAATAAATTGAAACCAGAAATATGAAAACATTTTATTCTTGTCCCATTCTACAGTAAAGGCTGTAAGATGAAAATTACTGATTTTTTTAAGATGGGACTTAATTGCAGGACTGTAAAATAGATAGTACTACTTCTAAAATATGATTGACTACGCCACATTCGAGACATTTACACATATAACCGCATAGTTATTAAGTGTGTAAGTTATAAAATACCACTGTTCTGTTGCTTAGCAACTTTAGCCTACTGTTATTTGTATTTACTTTATTTAATTAGGACAGTCACATTGGGATTAAAATATAACTAAAAGTAACTTAAAAAATTTGAACTGAGTCTTGCTTGTTAATGCAAAAACAGATATAAAGGAAGCTGACAATACAAACTTTGTACACCAAAATAATTAAGTGTGTTTGTCTTTTCAACCAGTCATTTCATAGAGTTCACAGTGATAAACTGAATGTCTAGTATGTGTTATGAATCTTAAAACAGATAGTCAGTGTAACATTGTTGTTGAGGCATGCCTATAGAAAACATTGTCATAGGTTAAAACAAGTGAAAATATAGGTGCAAATAGTTTCTTCATGTCTTCTGGTTAAAACAAAAGCAAATGAACAAATACATTGCTTGGCAAAAGATTTTTTCCTGCAACCGTTTAGATCACTAATCCCCTTGAGGTGACGCATTACATGTTACATTTAAATTTTATTCTGGTTTACATTGCAAAACATCAACCCCTCAATGTGGTAAACCACTGCAATATACAGGGTCTCATAGCTTATTGCTTCCAGCAATGTGACGCAGTACTGAGACACAAATATGGCCTCCACACAGACAGTCAGCCCTGGTAGAGTTTAAGGCTTTAGTGCTATAGCTCATCCTTTCGTTTCTTTATCCCTCCCTAGCCCTTTTTAACATCAGCCACAAAATGCAGTTTCTGCCTGCTTTAAAGATCCTGTAGTTGAACTATGAGGGATTTTAGTTCTTCAAAAATATTGATGTTACATACTTTGATGGACATGTGTTTGATTTGCAAAACCAGAATCAAACTGGATATTTGTCTTTGTAGTTGAGCAAATAAGTGGAGATGGCCTGCTTATTGCCTGCTAGCAGTTCAACACAGAGTCACAGCATTTCACATACAGAGAGCCAACAATGTTCTAGTTAATCTGACAAAAATATTTTATTTTATTTTATTACTTAAAAGAAATCCAAGATGATTTCCATTCCTCTGGCAGAATGGCCACCAGGGGGCCCTCAGAAAGAAGCCAGGAATCATGGTTGAAGAGACTTAAGTGAGAAAGACTTAAGTAAGAAAGGGACTTAAGTGAGAAAGAAGAACAAATCACCTGCTCTCCTTCTCATTCCTGTTCTCTCTCTCTCTCTCTCTCTCTCTCTCTCTCTCTCTCTCTCTCTGACAGCTTCTTTGCGCCTTCTTTGCAGTAAAGCATTTTGTATGTCGTCTCAGGAGAGGACCCTGCTGCTATAAATATGAGTAAATCACACAGTGGAAAGTAGGCCAAAGCTCCTTCTCTGTGAGCTTTCACTTGGAGATGCTCTCCCTGATGCACTTCGCTGATTTGGTCTGCTGAGTGTCACAGTCTCAGACCTACTGGACCCAAACCTGCTTATGGTCACACTTCTCAAATCGAGCATAATCACACAATCACACTGTTATACAATCACACAGTTATACAATCATACAATCATGCAATCACACTATTGCTGCTGTAATCAGTCCCACAATGCAACAGCATTTTCTAAAGCTTGGGTATATTTTGTCTAGATAAGCAAGACATGGATGATTGGAGGATGATTAGCTTTGTTTGTGCCTCATTCTGACATCAATCTCTCTTTTTCAGGGGTGGCCTGTTCACTCCCAGTAAAAAAAAAATAAAAATAAATAAATAAAAAAAACATCAATCATATACACCTAAATCTACAGGACACAGGTATATGTAGCAAATACAGAACACTGCACCCCTCTGTTGAAGCAGTCCTGTATGAAAGATTAAAAATGAATTAACAAATGTAAGAATTGTAATTTCATAAGCCTCTGGAATGAACCCCAAGAGTAATTATTGGAGGTGAACTAACACACTGAACATTAATAGCCCAATTCATCATAGTCATAAGAAGTTATTTTTACTCTTTGTGTCTGAGTACATCATTAAACCAGTGCACTTTTCCACACTTACCTACTCACACACACACCTACAATTACACAGATGTGTGTGCACTCTCAGCGAAAAGGGTTGTATATAGACTAAAAATATAGTATATGACATTGGAACACTTTCTGGTGCTGTATAGAAACACTGTTATGAACTCCAGTTGCTCTATCTCAGTATATCCCTCTGTGTGTTCCTTTGCTGGCACTCTGTTTTACGTCTTTGCGTATGTTGCAGGGTGTATTTGTGTGTCTGTGATTGGCCACATGAAGACACCTTACAGTATAAAGAGGACAGAAAGTCATTACCTAGAGCAGACTTACCTGGTCCTGGAGATCTACCTGGTGAGTTCAGTTCCAGCACACAAATAATTGTCTAATATTCATATGCCTTTGAAGCTCTTCATTATCTGCATCAGCTGGTTTTAGATTAGGGTTGGAGCTAAACTCTGCAAGGTGGTGGATCTCCAGCACCAGGATTGGTCACCCCTGACCTAGAGAGACATTCAGGGCTTTTTCCCCTCTGACATGACCTGGAAGCACACTGGTCTAAGCCAACCCAGCACACCTCACCTTTGTTATGATTTTGTGAAAATCATGAAAGCTTTGCTAGACTTTGTAAAACTCTGCAAATTTTGGGAAAAATATGGAACAAACACCATTTGTTTCCTCACGTTTTTTCTTGGTTTTAAGTAGGGAGTTAGGGTAGCTTTTTGTGTTATGTTTTATTTTGTTTTAGGGTTTAGTTAGTTTTTTAAATTCTTGGTTATTTTATTTGTTATTTTGGCTATGCTCGTCCCTGAAGTTAAATCGTTCAAGTTTAACATCTTGCCATTGAGAATTTTAAGAAAATATCTGAGGTCTGGGGAGGGAGCACACTCTCATTTTCTATCATGGCCTGACCCTAGCCTGGGCCATAACACCATTTTGAAAAGATTCTTTAAAGAACTAGGTTCTTCATTAGAGGCCAAGAAGGGTTCACCTGATCTGTAATTTGCAGGCAAAATTCATTTTGAAGTGCTGTGGTCAAAGCCAGACCCAGATCATCATTATGCCTCGGGGCACACGTGTTTTAAGGGCCCCTACCTAGCTGCCATTTGTTTTGCTCGCCATTTTGGTGGTCTGTTAATTTTTTATGTCACAGCAAGTTCAATGAGGGCTGTGGAGCACCATGATGGCAGCATATTAACTGTGGGGTTGTGTACATGTCACCACTACAAACAAGTTTTTTTTTCTGGGAATAATTTTTGTTTTTGAACAGTCTGATCAAGCAACATAGTCTGGAGCTTGTGATACACAAAGCTGTTCTACAAACAAACCTTTAAAATTAATTACTTCTGTTGAGTTATTTGTCATTTATTTGTTAGCATTTGGAGGGGAGTTTGTTGACCTACCCTGATTGAATAAAGACTACAGCAAGTTTCCAAATAATGTATTTTCCAAATGCACTGTCCCCTGCTATGATATGATTTGATGTTCTAGCCTATTGCTAACAGGAGTGCAGTCCACATCCCACACAATCCAAAACCCTACAATGGCAAGACAAACAAAACAATAGCAAGATTACATAACTTTAACAAGAACACAAGTTAACATAAACCCAACAACCACTGCAGCATCAGGTTTCCTTTTGTATACATGAAGTTTCATTTTCAAAATACGCCTACAGGAATGCTAGCTCACTACTAAAAACCTGAAATCTTGACTGAGGTAATGGTGAATAGTGTGGATAGCTAACAGTTATTAAGCAGCAAATGGAGAAGAAAATGAAGTGAAGAAAGATGTGGACAGGGTCAAAATTATGATCTGCAGTAACACAAGGACATGATTGAAATCAGTTAATTTTTTCACTGCCGCTAGTAAAGTTCCCACCGCAAGTCAAGACAGCTGTTTAGATTTTGTTGTCATTGTTTGTGGAAGCCCCTGAGTAACTCAGGCCCCTGGGGAGCCACAGGCTCATGAGGATGGGTATATTGGCTTGCTAAGGTGGGCAAGCTTGGACAATCATTGGCTGCTTGTGGATGCAGATGAACAGGCAAAAAATAAGCTGCAAGTGTGCTGCAGACAGAAAACATGTATTTATATACATAAATACATTTAACTTATTCATAACATGAATCACACTCATAATGGAGCCATATAACCTCCACTAATAAATTATGCACAAAATCTAACTGTATCTTTTCCAAGAAAATTGCTTTTCAACCCATATCGTGGAATGGCACAGCAACTATGTGTTTTGGTTTTAATTAAACGTTTTGTAGAATAATAAGCTTATATCGTAACTTTGACACACATGAAACATAATGTTGATACAGTGGGGGGTATGCTGAAGTAGAATGTGTCCTGAGGGTGGTCCTCTCAGCCAATGGGGTTGCAGGGGCATGTTCTATGCCAGTGGCACAGATTTTGCCAGTGCAGGCAAACTTGGTTGAAATGAACAAGAGCAGGCATTAATAATCAAGCCTGTACAGATTTGAATTCTCAATCATAGAGGGGAACCATTAAACCATGCAAAGAACTTTGCATTTAAATTGTTCTTTGAATGCTATACATATATATGTTATATAGCCATTGCCTTTACTAAAGAACCCTAGAAGAACCCCCTTATGAGGGTGCATTGATTTTGCCTTACTCAAAAGTGTACATCGTTTCCACGCTTTTGTCATTATTTATAAGTGGTATAACTGTGAAGATATAATAAATTTCATTCAGATATATATATTTAATACATCAAGTACATACAGACACGTGTGCTCCTCAGTGCTGTATGCTACAGATGTATCTATGACTATTTAAACACACAGATACAATAGAGAGGAATAGAGACTGTTCTATTTTAAAGCAATGATGGGACACGATTCATTTCTCACAGTGACAGGCATGCCTTTAATCTTTCATCCACTGCTCATTTTGTTCATTTCCAGAGAGCCTCATCTCCCCATCCTCTCACACCTTTAAAGGACACTAATGATCAGAGAGCTGCTGCCATGCCTGCTGCTATCCACTCTAACAGCACCAGTCTATTGCTCCAATCTTCTCCTTTACTGTCTGTTTCTTCCTCACTTTTGTCACTTTTCAGCTCCACTTATGCCCTCATCTTTCTAGTGGAAAGATCAGATCAGTAAACTGAAAGCTTGAGGAGCATAAAATCTTCTATTACACAATTTTGTTACTCTTCAGGCCTCTAGACTGAAGCACAGATACTATACAGATAGACTGTGTGTGAATGGGGTGAATGCGACAGGAACAGTGTGCATGTTTGCAATGTTTGCTAGAGGAACTAACTGAACAGACTGAATGGAAACACTCGCAAAAATGGTGAAATCTTGTTGTGTTTGGGGCTGTAATTTGAAACATACCCCAGTACATAAGGGATTAGGGTTAAGGTTTTTTCCCCTGTTTTTTCAGCTTTGGTTTCACCACTTGGCTCTGCTGTTGTTGTTCCAGCTGCTCTGCTTTAGAGCACATGGGTAAATAACAGCGTTTCTGTTTTATTGTCTGTATGCATGTGTGACTTTACAAGAGTTCATGTGTGTAAAATGTGATTGCTTTTATGCAGCTGTGACTACCTACAGAATAAACTCCTCCCCTGTCCTACCTAACAGTGTGTCGTTGTATGTGTGCATACGTATGTGGTCTGATATTTCCCTCTTTTGAGGTAAATGACCCAATAATTAAATAACCTTGATTTACTCTCTGTGAGGAAAGTGGGGGGGGTACTTTAGTAGAATTTGGTGGATTTTAAATTTGACTATCACTGACCAATTCACACAAATCCATGTACAATCACACATTCATTATCTGAATTATTGGTGTATAACACTATACAAAATAACACAAACCAAATCCGGGGGGACCAAATGCCTCATGTATGGTTAAAGCCCATTTCAATGTTAGTGTCTTTCCACAATTACTTGACAGCTTGATATGAAACTCCACTATATGAGAAATACAATATGATAAAAGGTGTGGATTTGATGAGGAAATAATGATTTACAACCAGAATTAGTATGTGTGAGTTCAATGTAGTATGTACGACTAACCATATGTTACATAGCTGTGTAAAACCACTACTACTGTCCATTTGATTGTGACTAATAGATTTCTACCTGCAATTAAAATCAGAATCAGAATCTATATAGGTCACAGTCATACTCTTGGACATATTCAGTTACATCTAAACTGAACTCAAGACAGTATCATGACAGCACATCAAAGCAGGAAAGTCACACTCTTATCCCCAGAAGTCACATTCATTTCTTCTGGGTTTCAGTAATAAGGATTTAGGAAACTAGAATAATCGGATTCTGCTTCAGCCCTCCGCTCCAGTATGCAGAGATTCTTCTGCCTTTGTTTCTATTTCATTTGGAGCTTTTGTTAGGCTCCCATGGGCTTTGGGAGGATAAGGGCTCTGGGCTCAGAGTGTGGTTAAGTAACCAGAGAAGGTCAGGTATGACACTTTTATTCAGAGGCATGAGCAGCTATCAGTGAGCAGCTAATATTTTACACCTGATATCTTAATCATTAAAGCATTACATAAGACACAAGCCACAGACAATTCAGATGAAAGAAATGACAGTGGCTGGGATTTAACATATATTACTCAGACTTACTAAGTTTAAAATGACACACGGTATAGGCTGATTGTGCCTTGAAGAATTGGAAGATACTTAAATTAGAGGGGAAGGTCCATAATAAACTCAGAGCACAGTGAGCAGAGGTCAGGACAAAATGAATGGATTATTAAATACATGCAAATTTTCCTCCTAAGCATGCAGATGTAGGATATTTGTAGTCGAGTATAATCAGGGCTGAGATTATGAGTGAGACCAGGCATCAGATGGTTGTGAAGGCAGTGTATTAGTCTTATGTGGTAATGTGGTACTCTATGAAATAAACGCCTGAGGCAGCTCCTCACCTCTTTTTCCCCAGAGAGCCATGAGCAGCCCACATTAGATTGTGTGTGTGTGTGTGTGTGCGCATGTGTGTGTGTTATGGAGAGAGAGCTTTGTTGTTCTATTCTCTTTCTCTCTCTCTCTCTCTCTCTCTCTCTTTCTTTCTCTCTCTCTCTCTCTCTCTCTCTCTCTCTCTCTCTTTCTCTCTTGCTCACTCCACAGATAATAGTGTCATAGAGCTGGTATGAGCATATGCAATATTAGGCCCCTTGGCGCTGAAAAGTGTGCTATTTTAATTAGTTCATTCCTCTTGGATGGCTTATGATGATTATATGGATTGGTATTTGTGCCTAATGTGTTAACGGAGGGCAAAATTTCTAATTTTTTGTAGTCACATTTTCTCAGAAATCTCATTAACAAAATGACTCATAGGATGGTGCATGTCATCTTTTTTTTGTACATCACTACATCATTATATATATATCAATGTCCAATTTTATACTAATGAGGGGATTGCAATGTGGCAACAGGAAACTTTAAGCTACAAACCATGTTTGGTTTGGTTTGGTTGTAGGGGTGTGGAGCTGTGAGACTGCTGGCTAAGCTGGTGCTTGCACCAAAAACAGCTCTACTCTACAGCACTAGTTACCATTTAACAATAATTGTTGTCTTGAATTGCTCATATATGTTCCCATTTTAAAGAACAGTTTCCTTTATAGTCTGTATGAGGTTCAAGCAGGACAATGTTTTTAATGTTGTCCTGCTGTTTTACTACAGTATAATTTACCAAATGTAATAGTATAGCATAATCAGTGTGGTGGGGGGAAGGGCATTGGGCTGGGATGGCAGGAGTGCACGTCAGCATTTCTAATGCGCATAATTATGCATAATTATAAACCTTCACATTCTTAATGAGTATAAATGTTTATCAATGCCCCTGTGTTATTTTTAGTACTTTCTAATTATACTAATTATTCATTGCTGGAATCTGAAAGATATGTTTGATAACTTACTATCTCACCATCTAAGACTGATCAAGCTGTGATTATATCTGCTAAACAAATTTCACAGCATAAACATAGTTAAAAATGTTCTTTTTTCTGAAACACTAAGGCAGTGTATCAAAACAGCAAAACATATCAATTTGGTGCACACATTCTGAGACAAAACCACATGGTAGCCCCATATCTTTTCTCAGTCAGAAGAAGTAAGCATAGACACATCCAGACCAAGCTTATCCAAATCCAGCTTAGCTACAGAGACCACAAATTACCCACAGACACAGAAACACCTCGCAACCCACAGGAGAAAGTATGTGAGTATGTGATCAGCAGTGGCTCATAGTGCTCTTTTGCGCGACCAAAAGACACAAGAGTGTCATAGCTTCAGGGAGCGTGGGTCAGCACATCGATACTATTGTACTATTAATAACACTTCATTGTAGTCTGTGGCTTCTACAGCTTGCCTGTTATTTACACACTAAATATGTTGCTTTAATGTGTATAATTAAGTGCATGTGTGCGTATGTTTGTGTGCATGTGTGTGTGTGTAGTGACTGATTAATGGGCTCAGAGACAGACTGACTGAAAAGCTTTGGCACCACTCTAACTTAAAATGATCTTGCTAACAAAGCCACTGATTTGATTTGTGGAAACTTCTTGACTCTCTTTTTCAGATAAATGTACATCTCCCTTTTAAAAATCCCTTAAAAATGTATCATCTTAATACACAACATGAGCTTTCCTGCTGCTGACAATCAGCAACTAAAAGCAGATTATTTAAGGCATCAACAAATCCCAGAATAAATCCCAGAAAAACCATACATACAAATAACCTCATGCCATATGTGAATCCTTTCAGCGAGTTTAAGTCCAGGTCTCATTAAACATTGAATCAAACTCTACTGACAGCACTCAGCCCTGCCCACTGGGACCACTGCTGCTTGTCCTTCATCCGGTTAAATCTTTAATCTGTCTCTCAGTGTATGGCTCTTACTTCAGAAGCAGCACTTGCTGTTGGCCTGAGACCAAAACTGGGACAGAAAGTTTCATTGTGATGAGTATTGAAATGAAAGTTGTCAGGAAGAGGAGGCAGGATGATCAACTTTGGGCGCTCACTGTAAACCGGAGGATTTATTCTAGAAGTTAAAATGAAATTTGGTGTATTTTTGCAGTTTAGTCAAAAATTTTCTCGAAAACTTTCTCTAAAACTTCTCACTCGCTCTTCACGCCCGCCTCCACAGAGAGACTCGGTGTGTGATCTGAGAGACTGAGCTGCACTTCTTTGTTTCAGTATTCCGCTCGTAAACGCTGATTTCTCCTACCTTGATGTCGCTGGAGGAGCGCCTCCGGCACTGGTTGGACGCTCCCGCAGTCTGGTTCATGTTTCAGCACCGTGGTCAGTTCCCGCGCGCCGCGCCGCCGTGGCCTGGCTGCTGTTGACTGGATGACAGCTCGCCGCGCGCGCTGCAGCCCTCCCGCTCTCCCGCCTATGACATGCCCGCGCGCTCAGCCAATCGTGCCTCGCGCTACTGGTGCGCCAGATGTGCGTTGATGTGCGCGGGATGAGAGTCTTGGGGGGGGATTTCAGACTCCAGTTAAATGACTGGGATCTTCCACAGTCTTTAGAGCTGCACTTGTCAAACGCTGAACGCTGCCAGCCCCCGCTTACAGCCTGACCCTCAGTCAGCACTTCATTAACTCATAGCAGGTGAAGCATGGAGAGATTGGGTCATTCAGCGCGGAGGCATAAGGCTAGGCAAGAGAAATAGAATTCAACGTTACAGTGTTTTATTAATATATCACATGATCAGATTAGGTTTACCTTAGAATTAAACCAAATCACATTTCTTGTCACATCACATTTGCACAGCGGCAAAAAACGTACACCAAAAATCTTAGGTGCTTTGCCCCCTTGTAGTACTTAAATATATTAAAAAAAATAGACTGTAAATATATACACGTATACACATTGTACACATTAGTATACACCAGTATTGCACCATTTCAATGTACAGTTTTTGTACAGTAATATAATTATATAAGTTATAAAAATTAAAGCAATGATGTGTACAGTTGTACACATTTCCATATATGCAATTTGTGAGTCTGGGTAGATAAATGAGATGCAGGGTACACAGGGAATATATATATATATATATATATATATATATATATATATATATATATATATATATATATTCCAGATTATACAAGATATGGATAGGTATGTCCTACAAACCTGACACAGCCCTCTTTGTATGGACTGTTTTGTTCTGTTCTCTTCCCAGGAAAAACATTTGATTGGCATTGTGTAATGGATTCCCAATAAAGACAATGTATCACCTAACACTACTGACAGTCTGTGGCAGCAATAGAATAGAACAGAATAGAATACCTAATTCTATTCTATTCTATTCTATTCTATTCTATTATACTATATCATTTTCTAGAATGGAATATTGTATTCGATACTACTGCATGTCTACTTAGTGTGACAACTGTACAGTTTGAACCCTAAATGAATGTAGATATACAGAACCTCAGTAGTGAAACTATGTAATATTGTCTTAAAAGGTAAGGAACAAGTACGCTCAAACACAGACACACAGTTACAGTACTGTCTTTTTAGGGTTTTGAACTGTGCCTAACTGTAGCTAAATATTACTATATTGCCTACACCTCAATCTGAATGTGACCTTGAAGGGCCCATATTATGGAAAAACAATTTTAAATCACTTTTTTGCAATAAAAGAGTTGGATACAGTATGTAATCATTTCAAAATGTCCATATATGGAAACTAAGTTGCAAAAACAGGCCATTTTAAATTTGTTGTTTCTTTCATATAACAAAAACCAACACATTTACATAAATCCACCTATTCAGCCTACAGCAGTTTAGCTCTGCCCATTCATGCTGAAGTTATAAGGAGTGTTTCAGTCCAGACTGCTTTTTAAATGAGGTGCAATGTAGGGCAGCCAATCAAAACAGAGACTATTTACATATCTCACTCTTGAAAGCAGACTAACAAAACAGCCTGTTTAAGAGATAAAGAGAGGATGAGAAGGGATCATGTAAAATGAATTCTTGTTAATGAATTGTTGTTGGTGCATAAAACATACTAAGTGGACCTCAGGGGAAAAACTGAAATGCAAGAAAAAACTGAAATGCATGAATAAAGAAATAAATTAATAAATGTCCAAAGGGAACGGAACAACACTATGGCTCTAATTCTGTGGTTTGGTAGTTTGATGTTGAAGTGACTGTCAGAAGTATTAAAAATATGAGAGGAAATAAAGTCCTGTTTTTTTTTTTTAAATAAATAAATTGACAGCCATAGCGCATACACACACACACACACACACACACACACACACACACACACACATTCATGCAAGCATATGCGCACTTCAAAACACATCAAGCTCTGCAGTGAATGCAGACATGCATCTAATTCTGCCTCCATGCTGAAGTGCTGAAGAGTACTAGTGCTTATGTAGCATTATTAGGCCCTCAGAGAGAGAGAGTGAGAGAGAGAGAGAGAGAGAGAGAGAGAGAGAGAGAGAGAGATCATTACTCCGTAGGCTGAAGCATTAATATTAATCCAACCTGCAGGCTACTCTCCGTGGCTCAGAGGTCTTCTCTTTCAGCTTTTACTCTTGTTCAAAAGCACTCTCTGTCTCTCTCTCTCTCTCTCTCTCTCTCTCTCTTTTGTGAGGATGTGCAAGCATGTGTATGTTCATGCATTCGTGAGCACTGACATTTCAGAACTAGAGCAGGATTGGTTTGATTATGAATAGGAAACGTCTTCAGTGCAGTGTGTTTCTTCCCTGGATTCAATGTTTCAGTGAGAGGGACATTCTACTCCTGTGCCATGTTTATGCACACAGAGACCTCTAGCACTTGTGATTTCATAGGCTTCTGCATTCTGTTCAGGTGCCAAAGCTCTGCTTCAATATGTGAATATTGCTATATTGAATGGCAGCAATTAAACTGCTGATTTAATCTATAATGATATTACTGAAGCAGTTACTGTGGCCTGTAGCTCAGTGCTTAGGTTAAAGTGTTAAAGTCAGTGTCCATTAGAAACACACACTTACATACAAGACACAGAGTCATTTGTCATGTTATACAGAGTCATCCTGCTCCTGTTCCATGTTGTAGCACATACACAGTGAGCCCTCATGTTGCTGTGTGCTTCTGCTGGCTGTTCAGAGGCAAGAGCTCTGCTGCATGCCTGCAGTGTGTGTTAGTGTGGGGGGATGGTCAAAGTCATCACACGTATTATGTCCTGCCAGAGCTGCTATATGTAAGCAGAATTAGGACCCGTTCACATATATCTGGACATTTTTGAAAACATATTTTTTTCATCCGTTTTCACAAACATTCAACCACGCCATGAAGGTTTTCTGAAAAATATCCATCCACTCGAGAATGCAAAAACGTTCCATTCCACCTTAAATGGTGCAGCAGTTACATTCAGGCACATGTACAGACTTTCTTTTTCTGTTTTCATATTTGTGGTGCTGCAATTATAAATATTTGAAAGGTGTTTTGAAAAGCTCTGTTTTTGGGCACCTAAAATGCTACTTTCATGTGGACAGGAGGCCAAAATGCAGAAAAAATGATGTTCTCAAAAATATTTGGATTCATGTGGACAGGGCGTTGGTCTTTTAATTTAGTATTAGAATAGAAGCAGTTACATTTACTCAATAATAGATTTGTACTTTCCTGAGCATTTTAAAATGCTTTTACTTCTACTTAAGTATATTTGTGAGGAAAGTAACCTACTTTTTATTCAGTTACATTTTACATTTGTCATTAACATTTAGTCACTGATTCTTTTATGGGGGTTTAATTTCCTTATGTGACAGCATCTGCACTACTTTTTGACTGGTCCCCCATCTGACATTTGGGGTTATTATTATTATAATTTAGACCGAGAACACATCAAAAAGAAACAAACTTCAGTTTCATATGCTGATAGATACTGGATGTTACACTGCACTTCTGTAAGTTATTACTCAGTACTTAGTCAGCTTTTTGGCCTCTTGCTTTTGACATTTGTACTTTGACTCAAGTTTTTCTTTTTTTAACTTTTACATACTTACTTCATTTTATATCACCAAAGTAATAATAGTTTTCCTCACGTATTGGAAGAGGTGGAAAATATTTGACTAATTACTTTTTACTCCATACATTTTAATTTAGACCTTAAAAGTGCTCATTCTAAATCTCAAAGGCCAAGAGATTTGGCTTTTTTTCTCCTGGCTTGTACTTTTCTCTCTCCCTCTCTCACTTACTCACTCACTCACTCACTCACATTTAGCAAGCTAAAGATTCTTTGCATTTACCACTCACATGGCTTTTGGTGCTTTGCATCAATGACACTGTGTCCCTGTTATCAAAACATCCAACCAAATTCATATAATTGTAAAATAAATCTGACCACCAATATGACAATTTGCCTTTGTGCAAGAGCTTGTGCCAATGATTAGTCAGCATACCACACACCACCGCATCACCCAAATATATTTTTGGCTCCAAACTTTCACTTTTGAGAAGGATTCTGAGGAAGTACTCATATTCTAACTTCAGTACAGTCTCTATGAATGTTTTCCACCCCTGAGCAAGGTTGTGTAGTAACGGAATACATGTAACACATCTTACATAGTCAGGACACAAAAAAAGTACAGTAATCAGATCACAGGTATGAGGTGAAAGAGGGGTGATTACTAACAGGATTACATTCTAAAGCAAACTCATCAACTTCTACAGAAATTTGCTATTTTAATGGTAAATATGTCACATGAGTTGTGTAGATTTAAAGAGTTTTTAGTTTGGGGGGAAGGGGGGAGACAGTCCTGCTGCCAGGAGAGAATTCTGAAGAGCCTCCCAACGCAGCCGTTCGCAGTTTTATTCAGCCAATATATAGAAATTTTAGTAAGTATTTTATTTTTTGTCAGAACAGAAATTTGCAGCGTTAATGTGTGTAAATGATCATTATTTGTAATTAAGTCGATCAGCTCCCACCTGTTGTTAATGAGGGGTCCTAAAATAAGATTTATACCAGATTGATCTTTTGACTTCGACATGATAAACAGGTTTTTTTTACAAGGAAAATAAGGAAAAATCCAAGGGGAGCAGTATAGCACTATATTACATTTAATCCAGTGTACTGGATCATACTACACTGATTTTGGTCTAAGAGCTTTTAGTCTAAGAGCGCCAGTTTTTTTTTTTTTTCCTGGGAAGCAAATCTTGACTTCTGAACTTCAAGGTTTGAGTATACATGTCTAAACTGAAACAAATTATACTGTTATACAAATTTGTCATCTATATGTTTGAAATGCATTGAAATTTCCACATATTGCTCCACTTAGGTTTGGCCGTTTCACTAAATGTAAGATAAGTGACAATTTCTGTGATATTTTTAATTTCACAGAAATTTAAGTCAATATTTAAGTCACCTTTCTTTCATTCTGATTCACAAAACAGTGTAGTACTTGTGTTTGGCATACATCAAGTTAAATTCTTGTTGAAAAGTCTTGTTGAAATAATTTTTTCTCTTTTCTTTAAGTAATCCAAAACTAATGGAAAGTAATCTGATTACATAACTTTAATACAGTAATCCTTTGGATTAAGTCACACTAATGTTTTTACCAGGTAATCATTAATCTGTAACGGAACACTTTTTTTTAAATTAACCCTGCCAAACCTTCCCCTGAGTACGGATTTAGGCTACTACCTAATAAACAGTTTCATTCATAGAGTGTGTGTTTTTGTGGAGGGCAGGTTTGTGCATAGTGTGTGTTACTGTGTGTGGGGTGAGAATGTGTGTTGTTTGGCATCAGAACGCTGAGAGCCTCTCATCTGTCCTCTTCATCTCCATCTCCTCCTCTGCATTTGTGTGGTGATGTTTGAAGCATGTCTGAGTCTCAGGCAGAGAGTGTAAAGGTTAAAGGTAAAGGTGCAGTGGGAAAGTCTATTGATCTTCCTCAGCTGAAATGCCAACCACACACACACACACACACACACACACACTCAACAACAAAAAACATTGTAGACTGTCATATATCGTCACTGTCAGGACAAAACCCTGTCTCCATTTTTGCTGTATTTACATTTTTCTACATACTTTTAAAACTACAGATGTACTTTACATTGTGTAAAAATTTCATGATAAATGGACCAACAGTAATGATCCAAAATTACTTGGAATAAAATCTTTTAAAAATTTGACATTAATTTACACTAAAAGTTAAGAACATTTTTCTTTCTCCTCTAAAGTTTCCATTTTGAGGAAACAAGGTTTTGTTCTGAAAGTGGTATAATATATGTGGGAGGACAATCACAGAAACACCCAACATGAAACTTAAACTGAAATGTCCTGCCTTTTACTCCACTACTTTCTGTGCCAAGTGTGTCATTACTCATTACTCTGAAGTGGGAGACAACATAATTTTCTTTCAAACTGAAGCAAACCAACAGGGGCCCTGAAAAATTATTAGAACATTAGGTCATTTTTGTCAACACTAAATTATTAAACTTATCATCAATGATAGTGTGTTTTATTTACAATGCATTTATAAAACTAATTGTTTCTGTTACTGTTCTTTTTTTTGGCAAGCATAAATATCCAATGAGCTTCAGTATCCTAGTAGCCCTGTCTTCTCATCTCCATACCCCTACCAATGAACCAGCCTTACTCCCAACTGAAAATGGAGGTGAGCAGCATTGTGTTGAAAGACATGTCAGTTGGCACCTCGCTAATAATGTCTGACAACAGCAGTGAAAAGCACTAGCTTGGCTTCTTAGTTGATAGCCAGCTGGCTATTTAAAACAATAGCATGAGGCTTTAAAATTAGCTAATGTTAGTGTGATAATCCCTCAATATAAAACCTAGTGACAGTATAGCAACAGTAAAAAAAAAATTCACACAGATCTCCTGCTACAGGGTGTTATATTTTCAGGGTTGGGCGTGGCCTTAGTGGTGGGGTAGTGGGGTGGTGGGGCTAAGTGTAATATTTTTAATGGAATCCAAAATACGTAGCAGCACCCCTCGTTGGCTGATTTGTCCATATAGAAGCCAGAAAGCTAGCTGTAGTCATACAGCTACAAAAGTTAACTGTAAGTTTGTTTTTGATTGATATCATTTTTTAATAAGCAAAATATTTTGCTTATTTGCAAATTAGGTTTATCATATCTGCAGCCATGAAGGTCTTCATTCATCAAAAATAATAGTAAAGTTATTTTATGATTGCTATAATAACTCAGGGTACTTTTTGGTATTTGAGGACATTTAAATGTAAGTACCTTTGTACTTTAACTCCAGTAGAAAAATAAATAGAGGACTTCTACTTTTACTTGAGTAATATTTTACAAAAGGTACCTATGACTGTACTCAAGTACACTACAGACAGTAAATTAAACATGTTTCCTTGTACTTAGTAAGATCTGAAAACCCATTGATAAGAAATACATTTAACCTAGAAGTCAATGGGCAGGTGCTGATGCTATTTTAAATGTGTTTATTTTAAATGTGATTGAAATATCTACCTCTTAAGAAGTACCACCACTCTTTTACCTTTATAATTATCATTTGTTTTTCTCCTTTTTTTTCTTCTCTATGTTCTTCAATGCACATTTAGAAGTGTTTGTGAAGTGATACTGGAACATTGTGCCTCTATTTCTTTTATATTTTATGGAACTGGAGATCATCTGTACTTCTATATAACTACCTTTGTGTTCATGAAAGCACTCTTGAGTATGTTTTACAGCTGTATGAAAGCATTGTCATCTTGGGAACATAGAAACATCACGATGGAACAGTGTTTGAATCATACACTACACATGGTCACATAAAATGACCTCACATTTTTGGCCTTTATACGACTGTGTGGAGAAGACCCTAGACCTAATAACTCCCATGACTGCACCATTACAGATCCACCACCATGCTTAACAGATGGCAAAAGGCATTCTGAGTTCAAGGAATTCTTTGGCTTTCTCCAAACATAAAGCTTTCTACATGTAGGCAGAAAGGGTGAAAGATGACTCATCAGACTTTATTACTCTTTTCCATTGCTCAGGGGTCTAGGTGGCTTTGTGCGTCAGCCTTGGATACAAGTCGTTTCTAAATGGCAGTCCTGCCATAAATTCCTGCTTTGTGAAAGCTCACGATATACACCTTTGCTAAAACTGGCTCTCCCACTGCTTTTTCTTTGCAGACTCAAATTGTCTGTGGCATGTGTTTTCAAATTACCATTGGCATATTTAATAATTCTTCATGTTGCCTCACGTTGCTTTGGAAACTTCCATATCAAAGTTCAGATGTGTTTTTTCTTTAATGTTTCCTTTATATTGTCCACCTAAAAAGAATGTCAGCTTCTCTGGAAGCTTTCCATCATTCAGCCAATGTGTTCCCAACCCTGAGCCAACATTTACCCAACCCTAAGTCAGTGTTTATCAGCTTTTCATGATTAATTGAATTCTTTGGAATGAGATGGGTTTATGTTTATGCTTGACATTATCTGCTTTGAACAACAGAGAGAGCTAAGAGAATTTTTTTAAGATATGATTTGCATGTGAGTATTCAGCAGGCATTTGTACCGGCTCATTTATATATGCAGAAGCAGAACTAATCTCTCTTTCTGTCTCTCTCATCCATCCCATCTTTGATCAAAGAACATCAATTAATAATTTCTAAGCATGTCAGAGAGAGCGAGACAGACAGACAGAGAGAGAGAGGGAGAGAGAGAGAAAGAGAGAAAGAGAAAGGAAAAGACAAAAGAGGAAGGATAAAGAGACGACTACACCTAATCAATTATTTCTGCTCTTTTTTTAGGGTTGAACTTTTTTGGTGTTAATTTTTGCATCCTCATTTTCTGTGTAAGAACTTTATAGCATCAACAAAGGTGCACATTTTAGCTCCCACCTGACTGCAGACCCAGACAAATACATAAGTGGCTCATTCGGATGTTTTCTTGTTAGTGAGTCTGGTGCAGTTCAACCTACTTTACGGTGGGCAGCAGGGCTGAGTTATTCCACTCTGTCTGGCCCTTCCCTCTTTTTTTAGGGCATGTCTAAGAACCTTTTTCCTTTTTTCTACACAGAGCAACCAGAGAGAAAAAGAAATGGCAGATGATGAGAGAAAAAAGGTGTTGTTACGGTTTATTGTCTTTGACAAAAGATTAGATAAGGTAGGTCAAGAAACAGCAGGACGTCAAATATAGGGCTCTATGAAATAACATACTACTCTATTTTATAATTCCCTTTCAACTTGCAGGAAACAGGTACGTAATTAATGGAGGACGCTTGCCAGTTAGACGCTGAAATCAGGAGGATTTGAATAAAACTTGCTCTGCTGCTGCTGCAGATCAAAGCTCTTTCATGTCTGACAGATGCATTATCTCTCCATCAGAAAAATGAGCCTCAAACTACTGCTTCACAACAGTCTTTCATCTCAACGGTCTATATACGGTCTGGGCCAACTCCCCAGAGAGGATGTATGTACTGTACCTAATGTAGCATGCTGTTATTTAAAGGTTTCTATTGCTCCCCTGAATATTGCAGACAAATAGAACAAGAGTTCTTCTGTCTGTCTCCTTTCATACCTAGCGACAGAAAACACAGACCTTTCTTTCATAGGCTGGGAGAGGACAGGAAAAAGAGGGAAGAGGAGAAGATGGGAGAAGGGAGGAAAGGAAAAGAGAAGAGTAGAAGATAGGGTGTGATAGAACACATACTGGAGAGGAGCCTGGTCCTCTAATGATTGATCCAAGATGCAGATGTAGGAAGAAGTTAATTGGCATGATTTGATTTTGACACAAATGTAGGAAGAAGTTAATCGGCATTATTTAATTACTTTTTCCCATAATTAAAAAATATGATGACAATCACCGTCCTTGCAGGGAAAGACTCTCCAAAATTACCCTCCATCACCAAGTTGCATGTGCCTCTTGCCTAAATGAAATAATATATTATTAGGATTCTGTGTGATTGGGTATTTATAAAGCTTTACCTTGTAATTATATTTTTCTGGTTTGAATATCGTGAAACTAAACCTCTGGAGGACCCTGGCGAGCTTTATGCTATAATTAAATTCATAATGAAAGCATAACTCACATCGTGCCGTGAGTATGAGCACTACTTTCATGTCGATCACAGTGATCTAATTATAGCTGGATTCTGGAGACTAAAGAGCCTCGACTGGCCCTGCAGCAAACACTTTTGGGATTTGCAGAACATTGGAATGGAGATTAAAAGAAGAGACTTTTTTATGCTGTTGTTTTGTTTCTTTTCTAGTGATAATAATGTGAACTAAACTCAATCTGCACTGGTAAAAACTGATTCTTCTGACCTGGTCTCGCACAAAGGCTGAAAATTCTGAAGGAGAAGTTCACTTCAGAACTTTTGGCTAGTCTGTGGATGACAGAGCTCTGGGATCAAGCCTCTAGAATGCTCTGAGCTGGAGAGTGATTTCACATTGGCACAGTGAACAATTCTGTCAGTCAGCCAGTCACATATTAGACTTCTATATGAAGTGCTTTGTTGCTTTCAGAGCCCTCATAATGTTGATTTTCTTAGTATTTTTAGTACCTCAGACATAGCAGGGTCAGGTCTGCCCTTGTAATTTATGATTTTCTTCATTAATACAAACATAAACTCGTCTTTTAGAGCTTAACACACTTTTTCAAAGTGAAGGGGGATAAATCATCTAGACAAACTGTAACTGTAGTTTGTGTGCTTCATCCTGACATTTCTGTGCATGTGTAAGCTTCAGAAACTCAGCTGACAGTGTAAAGTAGTGCTGCAGGCAAAGTACAGAGAGACAGCTGCGCTTTACACACACACATACACATGTAGAGAAAGTCTTGTAATAGTTTTAAGATTTTTCAGTTGAAAGGAGTAGATAAATACAGCCTGAATATCATTGATGCCCTAAAAAAACCTGCATATCTCTACAATAGCAACTTTATATGACATAGAAAAAAGTTTTCACTAATGTATGCTAATGTAATGAGATTTTGTTCCAAATAATGTTGGATTAATTCTATTCACCCATTCTTCATAAAATCTGGAGTTACAAAGTCTTGATATGAAAGCTATGATATACAGATTAGCTAAATGCCTAAACCTATACCCAACTATGAGCATAGGCCATGCTTTGAATTGAACATTGTGGTAGTAGGAGTGATTGTGGAACTGTTGGATGGAGGAAAGAATTCTGAGAACTAGTGATGGTGAAAAGAATAAGAAAAATTTGGGAATAAAGTTCTATGCACTTGAGAAAATTCTTTATTAAAGATAAGTATTTATCTATGCTACAAGTTTTCATTTGCCCCATAAAACATAATAAATATAATAAATGCAATTAACTTTAATGTGAATAGCTGTTAGATGGTCAATTTAGATGAGATAATGTGTTCATTTCCACATCTATCCTTAAGGAAGCCCTGTGTCAGCTATCATATAATACCTACTTTGGCTACTTAATACTCCTTTATGGTAGAGCTCCACTTTGTAAGATTTAGGGATCTGGAGACCTCTCTGGTGGAAATGTGCAATTGCACGCAATGTGCAGAAGAACATTTTGTAACCTCATTAGCTTTTCAGATGGAAAGAGTACTCAAAGTGAACTCAGTCAAAACTTGGTGATGTCTTTGGAGCATGTAAGTTAACTATTCTTCTGTATAATGTTGATTTTGCATTTGAGACCTAAACATCAACATCAATTTTTGAGTCTATGCTTGTGACATAAGACGTATGACGTGGTCTAAAAAAAGGTGCAAAATCAGATGTGACACCTCTGACATTTAAATTGTTATTTCAAGCTTTACAGAGTTCACACTGACACTCAGTAATCCTACTTACTTACTACAATGCAGCTTTAAATTAGGTGTGCTGGTGATGGAATTAAAAAAAATCCATGGAGGAGAGGACAAATCTGGAACCAAACTTTACTCTTCTAACTAGCTCAAAAGATATCAACTACTAAAAAAAAAAAAGAAAAAAGCAAGAAATTTTGTCAGTTTTTATTGTATTTATGTTTGTTTTCAATGGTTTGCAGCAGTTAGCAGAAAGTAGCAGGGAAAATAACGGAGTATTTTGATAAGAAACATATGGGTATCATGTTATATGTAAGTGCCTTTCTTGAAATTCTTGAAAATTGGCCACTCAGAAATTGTTTTTTTTCTGTGACATCAAGGTAAATATAGCAAAGGTGCTCTCCTATTGGTTAGGTTACTTCAAAAACTGAAAAGTCCTAATGTGCTAGATTATCTATCAGCATAATTAAGAAGTGACAGAGGAGTCAACCAATCAGGTTTTGTTTTCCAATAGGTGGAACCAATTTCTTAAAAAAATGTCATTCTAGGTCTGGAAATCTTGGGCAGGAAGTCCCAGTCTGCAGGCAAATTGGGTTTGTTTCTTAAACCAGATCTTCTGAGACGACTGTCCGCACTGTTATTTGCAAGTGATCAGATCAGACATGTGTGGCCAAACATCACCAACTGATCTGCATGGACTGCTGTGGTAATGATGCAGGCTGGCGATGTGGATTTCAAACTTGGATGCAGTAGAGATGGAGGTCTTTCATCTCTCTCCAAACTCTTCAAAATTCTCTTGCATAAGCACTCTTTTTGAATCCCAGTGCTTCTGTCACTCTGGATTTGATATCATCGTTGTTTGCTGTGTTGTGAATAACACAAAAGACACTTTCAAATCTGATTTGAGTGTCCACAGCATCCAGATTAAGAAAAGTCGGTAAAAATCTGATTGGAATCACATTTCAAACCATCTCCAAATGTGGTCTGCATCCAAATTTTTGTGGGTTTTTTTTTTTTGCTGTCCAGACTATCAAAAATCCATCTAGATAGAATCTGGATATGCCAAAAATTGGATATGGGCTGGCAGTCTGAACATAGCCCTGGATACATGACTTAACTGTGAATATGAGTGGCAGCTTAATCATTGGGTTTTTTAGAAACAGAAAATAGCGGTTGCAGCTCTATACTAGGCCTCTCTACTGAAAGAGTCACTGTTAAACTGTTACAGTGTAAAATGAATTATAATATGTCTGTCACGGGCTTCATGTCATGATAGTGTGTGGACGTGGGCCACTTCTGGCACAGATATGGCTTTGCTGGCCCACTGTTGGCACTGGCAACCTTGCACTGGCAAACAGCATCCCCCAGTTCTTTTCGTATTGGACAGGCTTAAGTTATCTCCCTAAACTGAGAAAATTTGCTTTGTGAGATACTCCCCTGCATGAAATTACATTACTGAAACTATTACATTACCACCTCTGGTAAAACTGATCCAGCTCAAATAAGGCTTTAAATAACTCCTTTATTTTAGGCTAATATACTAGCATAGTAACAAAAAGAGAAGAAGAAGAAGAAGAAGAAGAAGAAGAAGAAGAAGAACTGCAACAACAACAACAGGTCTTGACTAATATTGTGTTGTTAAAAACTGTTGACCTGGGCCAGGCCTGTATCTCCTAACTGCAATGTGAATTAAATTAAATTGCATTTTAAAAGAAAAAGTAAATATGAGATATATATCCTGACTATCCTGTACATCCTTTATCATTATCATCAAAGTTAAGATGCAGTCCCAGTTCCCGTTCTTTTTTACTGACAGAGCCAGTGGGGAGCACCTACCTTCAAAAAATAAAACTGGGATATTGTTAACTTTAATTATATGAATTTCAGTGTTCAGTGTTCCACTGACTAAAAATATAAGAGCTTGTTGGCTTAAATGTATTCTTTACATGGAACTGATGTAAGTCAGTCAGGTTAAAGTGATTAAAGATGTCAACAGGTCTGCTTTTCTGTCTGCTCATGTGCGCATGCATGAACAGAAAGTGACAGGATCACTATGCTGGAGGCAAAGAAACGGTGGGCTTTTCTTTCCCCTCCGTCCTGTCAGGAGCTAAACAGGTAAGTGTCTCTTACGTTACAGTGTTGGTATTGTAAGATTATTATTTGTTAGTAAGGTAAACCTCTGTGGTAGAAGCATGAAGTAATTTCTTTGCTGTAAATATATTACCTTAATGTGACATTCGCTAGCTGGCTTAGTTAGCTAGCTTAACTAACTTATTTTTATGCTGTTTGTGTAGCTAACTAGCGCAAAGCTGTTACTGATGGCGCATGAGCACGTTAGCTAGCTAGCGGGTTAGTTTGCGGTTAACGTGTTAGCACATTAGCTAGCGGGTTGGTTCACGGTTAGAGTGTTAGCACATTAGCTAGCGGGTTGGTTTCTGGTTAGCTTGTTAGCACGTTAGCTAGTGCGTAAGTTTGTGGTTAGCGTCTTAGCACGTTAGCCAGCAGGTTGGTTTCTGGTTAGCTTGTTAGCACTTTAGCCAGCGGGTTGGTTCACGGTTAGAGTGTTAGCACTTTAGCCAGTGGGTTGGTTAATGGTTAGAGTGTTAGCACATTAGCTTGTAGGTTAGTTTCGGGTTAGCTTGTTAGCACGTTAGCTGGTGCGTAAGTTCGTGGTTAGCGTGTTAGCACTTTAGCTAGCGGGTTGGTTTCTGGTTAGCTTGTTAGCACGTTAGCTAGCGGGTTGGTTTCTGGTTAGAGTGTTAGCACTTTAGCCAGCGGGTTGGTTCATGGTTAGAGTGTTAGCACGTTAGCTAGTAGGTTAGTTTCTGGTTAGCTTGTTAGCACGTTAACTAGCGCGTAAGTTCGTGGTTAGCGTGTTAGCACGTTATCTAGCGGGTTGGTTTCTGGTTAGCTTGTTAGTACGTTAGCTAGCGGGTTGTTTTGCGGTTAGCATGTTAGCACGTTAGCTAGCAGGTTGGTTCACGGTTAGAGTGTTAGCACGTTAGCTAGTAGGTTAGTTTCTGGTTAGCTTGTTAGCACTTTAGCTAGCGCGTAAGTTCGCGGTTAGTGTGTTAGCACGTTAGCTCGTGGTTAGCGCATTAGCTCAGAGGGAGGACATAAGGTTCTTTGGCTCAGAGAAAAAGGTCTTTCATCCATTTTTTAAGGAAACCTGATTTAATAAAAAAAAGTAAATGTCCTGTCATTTTATTTGTTGTTAGATTTATGTTGAAAATGAAGGTAAATGCAAGACTAATTTACAGTGATCACTATTGCTGAATACATTTTGAAGAAACCCAATATTGTACTTTTAAATGTGTAGGCCAGTCATGATGGGAGGTTGTAGGCTGGTGGTAAATTGATAAATGGACTAGTTTTTAAAAAGGCTGAGAATCAATAGCCACATAGTAGCCAACTCTGGGACAATTCCAGTGTGGACTGCTTACAAATCTGGGCCACTTGTGCAGTTCAGATTAGGCCCAGTTGTGCATTTAATTTTTGGCATGACTTATGGAATTACTCTGGTGTGTATGTGGCCCTGATCTGGCAACCATGGGTGGACTGTCCAAGCTCCGTCAATCCATGCAGCAAGTGGGCCACAGAAAAATTGGAGGGGATTTGCTATCTGAAAAAAGTCTGGTGCTGATCTGTTCCAGATACGGCTTACATCTTGTGGTCAGTTTCTGGCCCAGATTAGGCCCAGTTGTATGTTTCACTTTTGGCTGATGTGTGGCCCAGATCTGATACATATGTGGCCCACATCTACCAAGCGTGAGTGGTCCACCCTAGTGCCGTCAATCCATGTGGCAAGTGGGCTGGATGAAAATGGGGGGAGGGGTGTGGGCCAGACCTGGGCCAGAATAATTTTGCCATCTGAAATCAGTCTGGTGTGGATCTGTTCCAAATATGGCCCACATCTTGTGGTCAGCTTCTTGCCCAGATTAGGCCCAGTTGTGTGGTTCACTTTTGGCTCTTGTAGTCCTAATTCCGGTATGTATGTGGCCCACATCTAGCAGTCGAAGCGGTCCGCCCAAGTGCCGTCAATCCATGTGGCAAGTGGGCCGGATGAAAATGGGGGGTGGGATGTGGGCCAGATCTAGGCCAGAATAATTTTGCTATCTGGATTAGGAAACTCAAATGCCTTTTTTTAATCTACAGCTGCCAAATGTTCTGTCCAGCCTTAAATGGAGCAGCAGTTACGTTCTGATGCTACCGAATTTTCTCTCACTGTAAATGGTGCAGCAGTTACATTCTGGTGCCAAATAATTTTCCTTTCTACCCTAAATGCTGCAGCAGTGCCTAAATACCCCAGAATGTAAGTACTGCACCGTTTAAGATATAACGAAAGATTCGAATAAGAAGATAACTTCTTTTTAGAAAGTGTTCATGAGACTTGTCATTAGCTTAGTGCTAGCAGATTACTACAATCGGAATGCTAACAGAATTTAGCATTAACATTGAGGTGGGTTTTTTCCTCATGTTTTGACTTTTATGCCTCAAAGTGAAGGCCTAGCTCTAATAGTCATGGTTTGCCACTGGTATTGTGTATACTTTTGAAGTGTGTCAGCAACTAAGTAGCTTAATTCACCAATTAGAAAGGGTATCTGGATGGTTTTCATACAGTGTAGTCTGTAGATCCGTTTAGTTCAAACCTGCATATAATATGCTGCCCCTCCCTTACCTAACAGTATGTCTGATCCTGCCAATCAGGAACTTCTGAAGAAGTGAATTAGCTGGAGCCAGTGTTGCAGATTATGGTTGGAACTAGACATTCCAGGATGAGGGTTGGAGACCACAGCTTTAGATGCATAGATTGGGTGTTCTAATTGGTGGCTGAGTGGTTGAGTGTTTGATTTGGAGCTGTGTTGTGATGTGATGAGATGTATTCTGTTGATGTTTCTGATAATAAACTCTGGATGTATGTTGGAGCTCCTGGAGTTGGATTCTGGGTGTCTCCTCCTCTCACTCTCTGCTCATTAATGATAAATGAAAGGCCAGACTCAGCAGGGCATTCAGTGGATAGACTGATCTCACTGGATGGGGTGCAGTATTAGCCCAGGGGAAAACACCTCTCAAAGGGAGAGAGAATATGGGGGAAGGGTGGTGGGCTGAAAGGCTAGGGTAGTGAGTTAAAAAAAAAAAACTTATAGTCTACCATCTGATACTTTACATTACATACATACATATATATTTTGAATTTATTCCCATGTAGTAGTTCATTGGCTGCAACCTAAAATGAAATTGGATCTAAACAAAAAATAAAAGGCTCAGGCCTCAGATGGCCTCTTTGCTACAGAACTGATGCTTGTTTAACTGATCATAGCTACCAGAGCTGTCATCACAGCTGTGATGTTATTAGCGATGACACATTCTCTCTCGTGTTATTATGCTTTTATACAACAATAAAAGTAAAGCAAAAGAAATGCTGAATATTGAATGAAATATACTATATTATTGGCAGTTTCTTCCACCAAAGATGTAGTAGCCTTTTGCATTATGGATAGAGCCATAAAATTGTCACATTTTCAGGTTCAGCTTTGTCAGTGTTGTTTTGTTTCTGCCATTTTGTAAAGCATTTCACAGCCCATCTTTTTTGCTGTACGGTATTCTGTTTGTTTCTGGCTAGTAGCAGTTCTGTTACAGCTTCTGACTATAGGTCTTACACAGGCTTGACTGCCCATTTTGGGCTGTGATCCTTAATCCACTCCC
Source organism: Colossoma macropomum (assembly GCF_904425465.1). NCBI lineage: Eukaryota > Metazoa > Chordata > Actinopteri > Characiformes > Serrasalmidae > Colossoma > Colossoma macropomum. The sequence goes on along the minus strand of NW_023494784.1, from coordinate 30,284,768 downwards.
ACCCTTGTTTAGCATTTGTCTCGCCACTGGCATTCCCACACAACCGCACTGACACAGAGAAACAGCCACCAAAACAAACGTGTGACAGAGCTAAAACAATTTCCTTGGAAAAAATGCAGTTAGAATTTATACATTTTATTTGGTAAATAACTTAATGTTGTATGATGTAGGGAAGGTTTTATTATATATATATATATATATATATATATATATATATATATATATATATATATATATATTGAGTTTGCATCATTGATGCATAAGTGATGATATTCATAAATGCTGATATTTTCTGCAGCTTATTTGTTGCCCGTCTGTTTGCTTCCATGTGCAGCCAATAATGCTCAAGCCCACCCTCCCAGCAAGTTATAATACCTGCCTGCATGAGCCTGCAGCCTGTTGCTTGCATAAACAAGGTGCCTAAAACTTTATCCTTGCTGCAAATTTTTTTTACAGATATGTGGGACCCGTGGGTGAACTCGCCTTTTACAGACCTCTACTGCCAATCGGGTTAGGGGCAATAACAGGTTTGGAATCTTTGAAAATATTATCTTACACAATCATTCTTGTGTATGTTATCTAATGTTATCAGCTTGGGTAGAATGCTTCTCAATCAGATTGAGCTTTGCAACTAACAAAGTACACACGCACATACAGCTACATACAGAGCTAGTTTGTGAAACTCACAATAACCAAAAAGCTACTCATATAAATGATAATATAAATGCTCTTTCTGCAGTCTGTGTGTTAGGAGTAGGAGTGTTATGGTTGTTTTCATTTGAGGTCATTTGAAGACTTTGGTGTGTGTGCCGATGGTGTTTGTTATTCAGCTCAGATGGATGCATCATTGCCAGTGAGACAGCTCTGTTCTGGGGACTCAGTAACTACTGCTGGCTTTAACAGGCAAAAAGCTGTTCTAGAGAAAATCCTCTTTGTTTTCTCAAGCCACTATTGCTATTAAACTTGGTCAGAAATAGCATTCAGAACCCCAATTAGAACAAACATCTTGCACAGACAGAAATACACACACAGACCAAACAAAAACATATATTTTTAGATTCTTTTGAGTTTTATTATTTTAGTCCTCAATTTACAGTCCTTCTAAAATGGCTTTTTTTCAAGGAAACACTTTTTATGGTAGGATTTCATCACTGAAATTCATGTTTATCAAACTAATAACTGTGGTAATCTTGGAAAAAAAAAAAAAACTTGCTAAAATTATCATAAGCAATGTAATCAGCATAAATAAGTGTTATATTTATTCAGTGCACCTGTTAATTAGCTTTGCTCTTTGCAGGGAAAAGCATTAGTGAGTCATTAAATTATGATTAAGGGCAGAGTAATGCCTGTTGCAGTGTAATAATGGCAACACACACACTACAATTAACTGTAGTTCAAAGCTAAAAGGTCTCAGCCACACATGAGTCAAAGTAATTTACAAATAAGTGGCTCCTCATGGAAAGAAAAGAAGACAAATGCTTACTGTATCATGATGCATTGCACTTGCTGAATTGAAAAACCAGAAGCTAAATGTGGAACTGATTTCTCTTAACAGAGCAGATTTACCCCTCATAAGCACATTTCCCCTTAGTGCTGGATTGGTTAATTAACTGTTTCTGTGATCAGCCTCTCCTTCACATGAGGCACTAGTCTGGACTGCCGAGATGAAAGCAAGTTTAAATAAGAGCTTTCAGTATGAGCTTCATTCAGTTCAAACAAACTGAAGAGCCAGCAGGCCGTAGTCCTTCATGAGAGAGAGGAGAGAGAGAGAGAGAGAGCAAAAGGGGAGGATAGATATAGACCAAGAAGGAGAAGACAGAGAGAGAGAGAGAGAGAGAGAGAGAGAGAGAGAGGACAGCAGACAGCTCACAGTTCTAAATGGTAGGCTTCAGGCAAAAATCTTAAGTTAAAAGAACAAATGTTGGAATTCATAAACCACAGACCAAAAGAACCCCCCTGGGAGGGAGGGTGAGGAGGGAGAGGGAGAGGGAGAGAAGGAGAGAGAGAAGGGGAGGTAGAGAGAAGGGGGAGAGAAACACAGTGCAAAGAAAAAAGAGTAAAGGAGTAAATAAAGTTATAGAGTGAAAGAGATATGCGAGAGAGCAAAGAAGTGTGAGACAGAAGCAGGAGGAGTAAAAGAAAGAATGAAAGAGAAACAGCAAGAAAAGGAGTAAAAGAAAGGATGAGAGAGAGAGAAAGAGATTTGCTGATAGCTGCAGCTGTGTATCTGTGGACCTTTTAGTGCAATAGGGACTTTAGTGCAACATGGGACTGTAATTGATGCAGTACTGTTAAACTGTTGAATATTGTTTGAACTATGGGTGAATCTTAAACACTGTCCTACAATTATTTACCATTCAGCATATTGCAACAAAACCTTGTTTTCTGAAACTATAGCTTTAAAGAAGAATGAACAAATACCTAAAACTCAATAACTCAGCCATTTTACATTGTCACATAGTTACTGAATAACAAGCCACAGGATTTAATAAGTCTAGGATTTTAAGAAGCTAAATTTAATGTAAGCTATTAAACAAGATTTTATCAGATTGCTCTCGGCCCATTTTCATTCTCTTCTGCTCCCAATACACCCAATGCAACTAATGAATTAATTAACAGGCCCTTCCTGAAGTGGACGGGGTGTGTTAGAGCAGGGAAAACACTATAACATGCAGGGCAGGGGTATTCCATGATCAGGAATGAGAACCGCCGTGCTAGATCAGTGAGTGAAGGAGAGAAGGGGAGGAGAATTGTGGTGCCAAGGCACAATCAATAGTAAAATAAACATAAATACATAGACAGAAATGTGTGGAAACCCACTGAGATTATAGCTAAAGGCAAAAAAGGTGGAAAAACAGTATTTTGGACCTAAATATCGATCTCACTCAGAACAGACAGACAGACACACACATGGAAATTAGATTCTCCAGCTTCACATGTGAACACTCCATCCTGAAGTCCTGAATGAGGGGATTTCCTTGGAATATACATCATAAACTGACCTTCTGCAAATTTCAACAAGGCCAATACATATAAACATACTCAGAACTTCTAAAACACTGGAAATCACTTGCGCCACACTAATTCGACTAATTCGATGCTCTGTCTTATGTTACCATGGGTGGTGCTCAGCAGGGGCTTACAGGGCTTAAACCCTGAATATTTCTAGCAAAGTCCTAAATAATTTTTCCAATTTACCTTTGGTTTATCAGCATTTTTGTCATCTATGAGCTGAGCTGCTTTTTACTCATTCCACCCTCTACAGCATGCAAGATGCTACTTGCAGTAATGTTAACATACACTGACATCACAGACATAACTAGGTATTTGGAAAAGAAAAAAAGTCAATTCCCAGAGATGGCCCCAGAGCAAAATGCTATTTCAGGTATGCACAATTTTACAGTGATAGTTGCCGTTGTAGTAATAGAGTTAAAGCTGCATGATGTAACATTAGTAGTTATATATTAGCCAGCTAATATTTTAATGGCATAATGGCACACTATATATGTCTGTATGAATTTCATGTTCTCAGAATAGTTAAAATGTGTGATGCTAGGAGGCTGATAGCTGATGTAACAGAACCGGCGTTTGGTGCTGTCCTCCGAGCACGTTCAGTTGTCTAATGACATTCTGTTAGGTCTCAGAGGAAGCCTGCGGTAGCTTTCGCCCTCCTAGCACTGGTAGTGGGTGGAACTGGATGTGTCTAAATTGGGGAAAAAATTGGGAAAAAAAAAGGAAAGCAGTCACCTTAAATGAAAAATATAAACAAAAACGACCTTCTCTATGGATTTGGCCTGTTTCGTCCCCACCGTACTGTTGCAACCGACAGTACAACATATTGCTGGCATGATTTAAAAAGCTCTTATTTATTTAGCTCATAATTTACATAGCTTGAATTTTCAAACCAGCAGCAAGAAATGCCCAGCCTAGCGCTAACTTGATGAAGGCTAACATGGGAGGATGTAACATAGGAGGAGGGTAGACACTTCTAACCACTAGTTAACTTCAAAGCCCACCTCCTCAAAAGCAGTTTAGTGCAGCTATAATGATAACAAAATTAAAAACAACAGCAACTACACCAATCCCTTTTTAAACGGGGAGTGTGGCGGCTCCCGAGAGCCACTTTGCATGGCCACACCCCTCACAGCACACAGTTCCTCACAGCAATGCATCCAATGGTGGATGCCACAATATATTGTATAATAATACATACAATAATATCATAACTGTCAGCCAAGAACTTCATGTAATCTCCAAAATGGTAACTTTACAGGAGAAGGAAAATATTCTTAACTTTTAATAGAAGTGTAATCATTAGCATTTCTATTGGTCCATTTATCATGATGTTTTTGGCAAAATGTAAAGAGCAGCTGGTATTTTCAAATGATGTCAAAAATGGAAAAAGGCCAAACAAAGGAGATATGAAATTTTTTTCTGACAGAAGTGATGTATTACTTAATAATGTGTTGCTAGTCTGTCTTTCATTAGGCTAGTAAGAGAGCATTGCTTTCTAGTACTAATCATGTAATCTATAATCAAGTAGAAGTATTACTATAGTATTTGAGTTTCCCAATAAGAAAATGTTTTAAAATATTATGTAATATAATGTCCTATTATTTTATAATGTTATACAATATAATGTCTGCATTGTGTAAGCACTGATATGTAATATGTCCCACATGTACTATATATATATATATATATATATATATATATATATATATATATATATATATATATATATATATATATATTCTGATATTGTACCTGTTTTATGTGTTCTTTGTGGCATTTTGTAAAACACACACACACATACCTCTCAAACAAACACACACACACCCCAGATGCAGAGCTAGGATTTCAGGATTTGAAGGAGAATCTGGTCAAGGTCAAATGCAGAAAATTACAGCAGTAATCCCCTGGCATCATGCTGAGGAGCTGCCGGGGATTTTTATTTCTGTAGAAGCTGAAACAGAAACAGTGCAAGAGTTTAGCTCACCCCCCCAGGAGTCTGCACTAAAGCACAGACCGGATTTACAGTGGAGTGATGCCGGCATAGCTGAGACACGTTTATGCTGCTGGCTAATCACTGGGTCAATCCACTACACACGTTTCACTCATACAGGATGGGCGGGCACGCATTGAGTGAAAAGGTCGTTTACAAGATGCAGTGTCAGGTGGTTTGAATTGAGGAAGCAGTGAAAAACTTAAGCAAAGTAAAGTAGTAATGACCTGCTGCCACCAGGTGGTGTGTTATTCAACAGGAAAGTGTTTCTGTGTTTGTTGTGGGTGATGACAGGGCTCACAACAGACACATATACTTACCCCTGCTGCTTCTGGAATGAGAGGATGGAAGAGAGACAGAGAGATTTGGGGTTTGGAAATTATGTATTATGTATAACTGTATAACAGATTATGCATATGATACATCTCAACTTCGTTTATCATTTTACACTTTAAAGTAACACAATGCAACTTTACATAAAGTAAAAAGCTATTGTCATATTTGACAAGATGTAAAAAATTACTGATGAATTTACCAAAATTATAATAAAATCTCATTTTATTAAAATACATTAAAAGCAAGAATGATATTTTTTCCCTTTAACCACTTTGGAGATAAAAGGTTTTATAACAGTGATGACTGGGGGGTAAGCAACATGGCAAAAATATCACATCACAGTACTTTTTTCCTGATACATGATACAGATCACAATAATATTTAGAGCACAGTATTGCCACATTTAAAAACTGCCTTGTTTGGGACTGACATGTTTGGAAAAGCATATTGTTTATTACAATAAGACAATTCATCACAATAACAATAAAATATCATCACATTGCCCACCTCTAACCCATGACCCAGAAGGATAAGCGGCTAAGAAAATGTGCGTGCATGTGTGTGTGTGCGTGTGTGTGTGTGTGTGCCCACCTCTAATGATAAAATCATAATATACATATATATATGTAATGTGTACATAGGATATAATTAATACTTTTGGTGAAACAAATACAGAGTAAAATCAGAGACCACCCTTAATTTATTTCATTTTAGTCAAAAAAGTCAAAGGTACAAATAAGAAGATATTTCTGAGAAGATTAGATATAAGAGAATCCTCTTGCATAAGAAAGGGGAAAGTCAAAAGGAAATAAGTGAAAAAACAAGAATTTCCAAACTCCAAAAAAAAGCACATGAATATCCCTAAGCCTTTTCAGGTTGGACAGCCTGTCAGTTCTGTCAAGGCCAGTGTGAAAAGGTTTTTGCAATATTTTCTTGTTACAAATATGAAATAACTTACAAGCAGCTATCATTACTAGGTATGTGCACAGGAACACAGTTAACTGAGGTGCCATTTTCAAATACTACATTTGGTTTGGCTGAGTACTTAAAGCTGTCTATGTATGGATTTTCCTAAAATTAATAGGATTTGTACTTATGGAACCAGAGATGCTGAAAAAGTGATTGGTCACTGTCTAGCTTAATAGAACAGAGTCCAGTATAAGACTGCACCACTATTTTAGGTACTAGAGCAATGAGCAGTGGCATTGAACTCCCAGGTAGCAAAACTATGACCATGCCATTGGTTGCTCTCAATGATGCTAAAGGTCAAGAAACAAATTATTCATTGTAAGGGGGGTGGGGGGACACATACTTTTTCACATGGGCTGCTCACATGAGTATCACTTCATTCACATGGATAAAATAAAAAAAAGTCTTTTTTAAAGTTGTTTAAGTTATTGTCTAATATTACCTTTTCCTTAAAGATTTAAAAGCATTCACTGTTACAGTTTTGCAGAAATATAGAGGGTCAGAAAGGGGGCTGAGCCACAGCTTTGTGTGAAACACTTTCCTGTGTTTTCTGCTGGTTTCAAGTGTCAGCACTCCCTCTCCAAATCAGAAATGTGTGGCTCCAGGGCTGTGAGTGAACCCTCACCTCATCTCTGAATTTGACTCAGGGATGTTTATGTTCACTCCATGTGCCACATTCTCATTTCTTTTACAAGCTTGACTGATGTTTTACGCAATTTTTTAGATCTCTGTAGACACATAAATAGCAAATACCAATCTCCATAAACATGATGTATTGGACTCTAAGCTACAGCTTGTTCCTGTCCTTGTACCACAATAGTCTATTCAGTCTGTACACTTCACTCCTGTTCTGACTTTAATATAACACAGCAGACTAGAAAATGACTGTGATGTAATAATGAATCTACAGCTGTATTCTCTATGGCACCACCTTCAAAACAACACTAACTCGTTCACACATCCTGTGATCTGTAATCTGCATGTAGTTAAATAAATGATAAATGCATGTTGGCAATATATTTCCTTAACAGTGTGACTTTGAAATACAATATTTTGTTTGTAGCTTGGCTATAAAGAATAATTAAATGAGCTTAAAGATTTTTAAACAATTTATTTAAAAAATCATAGTAGTAAATGTAAGCTGAAAGTGTATTAATACTGCCAATTGAACAATTTGAAATATAGGTTTTGTCAAGTTAGGAGCAGTTATGTAGCTAGCAATTGCTAATGTTTGCTAAGTTTGGTAGCTTGGTAACCAGCTAGCTGAGTGATCATCTCTACAAAATAGCGAACTGATGGTCTAACTAAAGGCTTATTTAAATAATTAATCATTGATCAACTAATATGAACATCTATGGAAGTTTTCAATTACTAGAAAATTACTAACTTCCTTAACTAGCTGGCGTTAGTAAGCCTGCTAACAGACTAATATCCATCTTATTACCAAAATGACCTAATCTGTAAAGCAGCAAGCTAAGTACAACGGTAGCATGAGAAAACTAGCTAGCCAGCTAAAATACATACATACATACATCATCATCATCATCATCTAAACCGCTTATCCTTCTGGGTCGCGGTGGGGTGCTGGAGCCTATCCCAGCTGTCATTGGGTGGAAGGCAGGATACACCCTGGACAGGCCGCCAGCCCATCACAGGGCAGACAGACAGACATACACATTCACACACTCACACCTAGGGGCAATTCAGCATGTCCAATCAGCCTGACTGCATGTTTTTGGACTGTGGGAGGAAACCGGAGTACCCGGAGGAAACCCCGGCAGACATGGGGAGAACATACAAACTCCACACAGAAACAACCCTGGTCGCCCAGCCGGGAATCGAACCCAGGCCATTCTTGCTGTGAGGCAACAGCGCTACCCACTGCGCCACCGTGCCGCCCACCCAGCTAAAATAATATAATTTTAAACATTTAATTTTAGAAATATTAAGAGTAACTGCAGTAAGAGACAGTGAAGCAGAAGTACAAACAGCACAGAGAGAGGAACAACAGCTAAATACACACATACAGCTGCACAGGTAGATTTTTTTTTTGTTTATGTCCTACAATGAATACATATTAAGAAATGAACATGTTGGAGCTTCCTGTTTTTTCCTACTGCTTTACCCTTTACATTATATGTAGCACAATATATTTATCCTATCATCTTACTGTAATGTATAATAGTACAGTTAGGTCCCCCACAATAACAAATTTTCATACAGATGTAGTAAAATAGATTTATACTATGAAATTAACTTCTTCTGGTGCTTATATCTTTTTTTATATTTTATCATAATTTTCATCAATTTAATCAATATGCTTATGATATTAATGTGTCTTATGTTAACTTGGCAAATGTTAAACAATGTATTACACAAAATGGCCATTTTTATACCTACTTAAATTTCATATATGTATACAAATATTATTGTTTCAAAATATTTACAATATTGATATTTGATATGATGTTGATGATTGAACTGTGGTGAAGTTTCCATTCCAATGTTTACTGTAATATACAATTCTAAACTAAATTATTAAATTTTAAATACATTTTTAAACTATTGTTTTCTGGATTTACTGCTGCTAAAAAGACAGTCCTACAAAACTGGATTACCCCTGGACTTCACTTGGAATCATTCTGGGCTGTTAATTTACTTAACATAGCAAAACTTGAATGCATGGCTGTGCGACTTAACCATGCTAAGCACATGATTGTTGAAATGTAGCAAACTTTTTTGTTGCGTATTTTGGATTTCCTGCAAGGTATACGTTGAATATGGACATTTCATCCCTTATTTAATTTTGTGATGTACCTATGATCATTATTGCTGTCTATGTCTCTGGTTGTCTGTTGCCCCCTATCCCCTTGTTGTTTGTTGTTTTGTGCAATAAAAATTCTTGATCACAAACTTTAAATACATTTTAAGGAAAGTGTGGACCAACACGATTGACTTGAGTTAAAATGTGAGCATGCCTGAATGAACTGGTCAGGATGCCATTTAATTTTCATATACCCTTTGCACAACTCATGTTATAGATACTACTACTGCAAAAATAACAGCTACTGCTACTACCACTACTGCTACTACTAGTACTTTATAAGTGTCTTTATAATACAGGGTGATTCAAAAAGATCCATCCAATTTCAAAATGATTTCTTTCGTTTGTAAATCATTGCAGAACAATGCAGTAAATTGTAAATGGTTGAAGTGAGCATAAACTTTATTATGTCATTTTAAAAGTGCTCAGTATGGGCCCTCTCCAGCTGTACGGACAACATCAACACCATAGTCAAATTCATCCCATACTCAATTGAGCATGTGGGGTGTCACTGTACTCACGGCTCTTTCAGTGCGATTTCGGAGATCATCCAGTGTGGTTGGGAGTGGCACATAAACAGAATACTTAACGTATCCCCACAAAAAAAGTCACATGGTGTGAGATCTGGTGATGCTGGTGACCTTTTTCTTGGAACTGTTGGTACCAATGACGAATGCTTTGTAAAAATATGACGCTTTAAAATCAGATTAATCTTTTTGAATCACCCTGTATAATGAGTGTCTTTATAATATAATTGTAATGACCAATATTCACGTTTTTAAATTAGGGTTTAGAGAACCCTTTCATGCCATATGTGCTTTAGATTAGATCTTATATGTGAATGGATGTCTCGTGAGTCCATCATCTATGATGTTGTGTTAGCTATAACCAGGTAGTAATGCTTCACAAAAAAAAAAAAACCTGCTGGAAACCCTTTCTGTCAATGTTATATTCATAATACATTATACAGGCAGGTATAATGTGTTATACACCCAACATAACAGAATTACATACGCAATTATAATCACTCATATGTTTTGTTACATGCACAACACATTATGAAGTAGCAATATGTGACAAGTTTTATTAGGTCTTGTATTAAAGTGCATTAAAATGTAATAAACATACAAATATCAAGTGTTAAAAAATTTGAATAAATAAAAGTATGATCAAATAACACATTATCAGTGATTGTTTTATCAGTTTTATTTTTGAAACCCTTTCATATATGCTAACAATCAGCTAAACTAACAACCAGTTTTTATTTATGAATTGATACATTCATGATTTATACATTTTTGTGTATTGTGATACTTTTACATAATATATCCAGAATAATGTTTTAAAATGATTAAATACAAATGTAACAATTTAATTATCACCACAAGCACACATGAAACTGCCTAAATAAAAGTTAAAAACCTTTGTTGAAGTGTTTGGTCTGTTTAATCTCTTGCAATGCAACACACAAAGTGATATTTTTTTTTTTTTTGCAACTGGCAATTATACATTTCTGAATATCCTTTCTGATGTTAATCATTTTCCTACATATTACTAGCATAGTATGTAGGAACTGGTTAAGATTGGTTAAGATTTTCGAAATTCGGTTAGTGACAGTCCTTACACACCATTTAATCTAACATTTGCTGTAAATATCATTTAGTATGATCTGTTTTAAATTTTGAGACAAAGAATAAAGGTAATCCATCTGGTTTACTTGAGCAAAGCCATGAGTCATGAAATTGAATCTTAGCATTTTTCCATTCTTCTGCATTGGTATGGATTTTGTATCTGTTTTCACATATGGTAATGCATTTTTATTTTTATGCAGCAAAAGCATTAATTTTAGTGACAGTTTTGTCTCATGTAATATTGAAGGCAGATTTCAGACTAATAAGAGCCTGGTCCTTAGTAAGTCTGTTCCATGCTTCTGGATATACAGCTGGCTTTGCTTTATACCTTTCAGCAAATTCGTTATTAAATGTTACCAGCACAAATTTCCAGTAGTCTGAGGCCTCTATAGAACTGTCTGGTGGGATAGTCCAGTTTGGGTAGTAGGTATGGTATTGTTTGTAAGGATGAGGTTCAAAATTTGTCTCATGATTTAGAAAGGCCCCATTGCCATGTACACTAGATGTACAAATTTCTTCACATAGGATGTTAGTCTCCAAATCTCTGTATGTGCCAAGCCCTTGTGGTCGATGCACAGCTGCATGGTGGTTCTGATGTTTCTTTGTTCCTGCATCACATGGAACTTTGCAGAAGGGACACTGCTTCCCACAACCAAAGACCCTCTTGAACAGCTCATCTTGGGGTTTCACTAGCACACTGTTTAGTGTCTCAACGATATCGGATGACCTTGAGATCTCCTCTGCTAGCTGCCTTTTCATGTCATCTAAACACTCACAGAGACTTTTGGTAAATGAACTACAACAACTTGTGTTCTGAAAAAGGACTCCTTCCACAGCATCCCTGGGCACTGAAATGATTTTGCTGAGAGCTGTGCAAAAATTCTGTATCAACTTTCTGGTGCTTTCTGCATCATCGGACAAAGGAAGTCCATCCTCTCCATGCTTTGAAGCTTCCACTGCTTTCATGATCTTTTCAAATACATTGTCCAGCTTTTTCATTTTTAATTTTTGCAAGGATATATCTTCGGAGAAGCATTGAATAATGTGATTATATATCCAATCCTTGACATAACTCTTGTAATGCAGAATGTAATGCAGAAAGTCAGTGAAATCCAGTTGTTCCAGCATATCTTTCTGAATGTTGTATTGGAACAGAAACCGTGTACTATACTCAGTCGGCGAGTTGGCCAAAACTGCATCAACAATGTCTGTTCCAAGGGATTGATTGATGTACTCAGTCACTGCTGGTTTGAGACAGAGCTGAGTGAAGTCTTGTGCTTTTCTTTGGCACTGATCCCTCTTTTTGTACAAATCAATGAAATCAGAAAGATACTGGCTCTTGAATTTCTCCAAGTTTTTTAAAGGATCTTGAGCAGTGAGAAATTTCCTGTGCATCTCACGGAATTTTCGAGAAGCAATGCCACAAATGTGCAGTTTTAGGTCTACCTCAAACTTGATATTGACTTTGGTGCCTGCTTGTTTGAGGTGCATATCAATTTCCTCAAATATGTCTTTTGTAAATACGTCTTGGTAGTCCATTTTAGACTTTGTCAACTCTTCAATCATTCTACAGCAATTCAGAATGACATCATTTGCAAGAATCTCCACATCTTGCTTTGCATTTTGTCTGGTGAAAAAATTTCTAAGTCTGGTTAAGAATTTTACATGTTTGTCTTTCACCTGGAACTGCTGTAGACCATATTGTGTCAAGTTTTGAACTTTCTGTAAGTCCTCACTGACATTGCGATTCATTAAATTGGATCTCATTTGCTTGAAAACATCAGCTGGAATATCCCTTTCTTTAAAGCTAGAGATGTTTTCCAATTCTCTTCTCCACATGCTCTCAAAGTCAGCCTTGAGATCCTCATCAGACAGTTCATCTTTCTGATATTTGTAATTTTGCAGCAGCTGCAGGACTTGGAACTCAATCATTGCAGCTTGCTGTCTGTGAATCTCCTCTACTTTCTGTTTGTTTCTTCTCATCTCAAGAGCAGCCTCTAATCGCTTCCTCACTTCATCCTTCATTTCATTCTCAAGATTTTTGATGCTCTTAGCAAAATCAGTTTTGTATTTCACCACCAAGTGCACATAGCGGTCTTTCCTTTTGTAGTAGTCTTTTAATTTTTCAGTCATTTCTTTTGTTTGAGAGGCAATCTCTTTCTTTGCTTCCTCTCTAAGTGGATCAACAACCTCATTAATTGACTGCATACAACTGGTTTCGGTGTTTGATATTTTAACTGTTGCATTTGTAAGCCAAGACTGGATGTGTTTTCTGAAACACCACTCCCATTCTGTAACCTCTTTGCAAAGACTGTCATAGGCATGGGCCACCAGAGTGTTTCTGAAGCTAAAGATGAAGTTTTCAAATTTCACTGCCTTCCATAAGCTACTCATCCATTGCAGAAACTCTGGAATCTGAAAAGGTTGTTCTTCTTTTCTTGCTTTAAGAATTTCCACTAGGTTTTGCTTGAAATCAAAAACAGCCACACTGTAACCTGTGTTAACTGGAGCCATTGGTGGTGTGCCATGCCATAAGCCTGGTATATACCAGTTATTCTTTTTCACATCATAATCCAAAACATCAGTGAATTCATTCACTTTATGCTGCTTTTCCATCCCAGCTGCGATTTTTGTCATCTCATTTAGATGGTCCAGGAGCTGTTTCCGCTCTGTCATGTTTTTGTTATATGCTGATACACCAGCAACATTCTGGTGAACAAAATGACAGACTGTTTTTTTACCAATTTCCTTCATTCGTAAAAAAGCATGAACTGCTATTTGTAGGACATCCTTCATCTCAGTAGAGTTCTCCATTGCAATATTGATGATGGTTACATCACTAAGACCAATCACTAATGTGGCTAGTTCATTGTCATGCTCATAACTGTCTTCAAGTAGGGCCAGAGCAGGTGATTTCAAACCCTCTGTATCAATTAAAAGGACAAAGTCACACTGTAATTCTTCTTTTAGGTCCTCACCAAGAGGAAGAAAAAGCATGGATGCTCCACGAGTGCATCGACCACTACTGACTGCAAACTGGACACCGAACATAGTGTTGAGCAGTGTTGATTTGCCTGAGCTCTGAACCCCTAACACTGTCAGGACCAACAGACGACTCTTCTGCCCAACCTTCCTGTGCAGTTCCATGAGAACATCACTTATCCATTTTTGAGGGATATTTGATGCCTCTCCATCAAGTAGCTCAAGAGGAAACCCAGCCAGAAGCAGCTCAGCAGCCAGAACAGGGAGATGGCTAGTTTCTTCAGATAATTTGCTTGAACCAAGTGAAGCAGTCTCATAGATCAGCCCCATTTCTCTCATGTAATGTTCAATTCCAAGAGCACTATCAAGAAGGCTCTGGTCCAAGCAGGCAATGCCTTCCCTATCTCCCTTTCGTTCACACTCTTTATATTTGTGTCGAAGTTCTGACAAGTGCTTGCGTGATTTACTGTCCAACTTCAATCCCATCCATCTGAGGAAGAAGGCTCTCTCGCTGTAATCAGACGTTGACAAAGCCCTTATGAAGACAGTCATTGCTTTTGTCATCCTGTACTTGCTTTGTTTGTTCCAAATTTCATCTTTTTCTTTCAGAAGCTGAACCTTGTATTCTTCCAAGCTTAGCTGTCCTGAATTTTGTAATCTGCATTCCTCTTTTTCAATCTGAGCCAATCTTTTCCAGTTTTCACCTTGCAGTGGTAGCTGTCTCTTCTTGTAATCTACTACCTGAAGTATTCCAAAACCTTTTATGATATCCTCAGCTGCACTCTCTGCTGATACAGAGGCTTTGCTCTGATATTCATCAATTACAACACCTAATTCTTGAGCAACATTCTTCATAGACTCAATTTTAGACCTTTCAGATGATATGGAGCTCTCACCAAGCAATTTTTTCATAGCAGAAGTGATGATCTTTGAGAAACGAGCCAAATTGGCTTTTTGGCTTTTCTTAATTATGTACTCTCTTTCCAACTTCAGAGTACCAATTGCTGTTTCAACAGATGTCTTAACATTCTCCTTCATTTCTCTCTGAGAGTTTACCACAAGAAAGATTTTGGACTTAGTTTTCTCTAAGGAAGCAAATAATATTTGCTCTTCTTGTTCAACACTGTCCAGGAACACAAAGATAGCTGCTGATACCTGAGTAAGAAAACTGAATTGTGTTTCAAAAGTGCAAATATCTCCTCTTAAATTAGCAATAGCCACTGGCTCGGGGAATGCATCAATGCTATTGTTTCCACAAGGCAGATTCCAGCATATTTCAACCAGGCCATTAGCAATCAACCTCTGAGCAGACCCTCCGATCATTTCTCGATGTAAAAAGAAATCATGATGTTGCTGTGACTGACTGAGAACTTCATTTAAAACTTGAGACTTGGACAAGCTGCAGTTACGTAATCTCACAAATGACACCAGAGGAATGTTTGCATGAACTACATTTTCTTCAACAAATCCTTTATATTCAGTCATCGAATGGGGACGCCACTCTTTCAGGATACCTCTTAGAGCCCACAACTTAAGAGTGCACTGACCATGTACTTCTTGGGGTATCAGAAAGGGTACTGCAAACTGACACATTGACATTTTAAGTGTTATTTCTTGCTGGAGGAAACTGTCAGCACAGGCAAAGAGAGCAATGCTGAGATCTAGAAGATTGAGACAACCTTCACAGTCCTCCTCAGCAGATGAGTCTTCTGTTTCATCATTTTCACAAAATGTAGATAATAAAGACCTTGAATTTGAATTAACCATCAGTAACTTTCTTAGGAAAGCCCATGGTATTGCTTGCAGTGAGTTGGGCTCTTCGTCTGACACACTAGCGCTGTTGATCTCTAGTAAAAATCTTAGAGTCAGCTTATTTGGGTAGTATTTTTCGAGTCCCAGTGTCCTCAAGAGTGCTTGAAGAGAGTCTGAAAACAAAGAGGTATATTGTATTGTTATTCTCATTTGCAAAATATAAAGCATGCTTTATCAAATACACATGTTTAAATTATTTATACAAATCCAGTCCCAAAAAAAGTTGGGACAGTATGGAAAATGCTAATAAAAACAAAAAGCAGTAATTAGTAAATTCTGTTTGCAATTGTTGATGCAGTGAAGAAAGGCATTTATTGACAATGGATTGTCACAGTATTCCTGAGCCCATGTGGTGATATCCATCAGAAAAATCCTGGTTTTTAACGCATGCTGTCTGAGGGATCGAAGGTCACAAGCATTCTGCTGTGGTATTTGGCCTTGCTTTTTATGCACAGAGTTTTTTCTGGATTCCCTCATTCTTTTGATGTTATTATGAACTGGGTAATGTTAAATACCTAAAATCCTTGAAAGCACTTTTTGAGTAACATTGGGCCATTTTTTAGAAGAAATATCTTCTTAAAACCCACTGTTCTGGACAGATTCTGACATTCACCAGTGCTTTCTTATTTAGGATTTGTTCTTAGGTAAAACAGAATTTATGCACAATCAAGAGCCCAAAAGTGTGAACAATTGTGTGGTTTAAGAACACATCATGAATCTGATGTAGACTTTTCCTTAGGAACTTTCTCAAGAACAAATTTAAGAAAAAACTTAGGAAGTCAATGATGAATGAGGCCCAATGTTCTTAAACAGTTAAACTATTTGCTGATGCATTTTTGGCAAAGTGATGTGCCTCAACTCAACCTTGCTTATGAAGTCTTTCCTGGATTATCCTTTTATATCCAAGCATGATTACATCACCACTTTTAAAATGTTTTCAGAACGTTCAACAATGTTCCTTGTCTTAAATTGCCCTGTCACAACTTTTTTGTTTGGCTTGCATCAGTTTCAGAATAAATGTATATTTACTAATATTGATAGGATAAAACATTAAAAATCCTGTCTTTGTACTGCTTTTGTTTAAATGCAGATCAAATTGGATTTACAAATTGCTGCTTTCTGTTTTTATTTGTATTTCACATACTGTCCCAACCTTTTTGGAATTGGGTTTGTACAATTTTGTTTGTGTTTTGTGATGAACAAAACTCACACCTTCCTTAAGTCATATGTAATTCACAAGCAGAAGTAAAATATGTTGTTTCATGGAGAGTTTGAAGATTTCTTTGTTTTTTTGTTTTTTTGTTATTCAGACAATGATATAATAAGCATTATATTATTAGCTAATTACTCTATAAGGCGTTTATAAGTCAGCTGAAATTAATTTAGAGTGAAACCAAATACTAAGACATGCCATGACACAGGTTAAAAAGCCAAAAGAATTGTCATGGGAAAAAAAAAAATACTGTATGTTCTATAGCTTCATGTGTTTTCCTGCATGTAATTACTAACATGCTTTTCTCTGCAGCACACTTGCAGCTTATTATTCATTCCTTTTTTGCTTCTACAAGCAGCCAGTAATCGTCCAAACCCGCCCCACTCAACCAGCCATAACATCTGCCCACTCAAGCCCGGAACCCTCTTGGCTGTTTCCCCGCAAAGACTATCGTGCCTCAATATGAATCCCACCCACAAATTATTTAGCAGATCACATGGGACCCACGGCTGAACCTTGCGCAGACCTCTGTACCAGGGACTGGTAGTCAGGAGTAATGGCATCATTGAGGTGGCGGTAATCCCCACATGGCTGACATCAGAGTTGGGCACTTTGTGTAGAGGAGAAGCCCAAGGACTATTCATTTTTGACATCTGGAATCAACGGGGTCACCAGTGTAGTGTTTGTAGAAATACGCAGAGAATTGAAAGGCGTTACTTTCGTTTTCTCTCACAACAGCTAAACAGCGCAGCATTATGTCATCATTCCACAAGTGACACAGCATAAACTTAAAATAACAATTACGTTCTATGGCAGTGGGTAAACTATACAATATTACTTATGTTTTTCCCACTGCAGCAAAATTGTATTTTGACATTACTTTTGTGCCGTAGTTTATGCAGTGAGTGAAATACACACACGCTGTTAAAAATGAGAGGTCAGCTCAACTCAAAATGATATCGTAACTGATTTCATGTTTTTTCTTATGTTGACTCAACTTGAGGACACAAGAGTTCACACAACTCAAACTTCTTAGTTGAGTCAAAAGTTCTCTTAATTTTTTAGTTCTGCATCTCAGTTAGGTAAAAAAACAAACTTTTATACTCAGTTTTCCCATTAGCCAGGACTCTTTCCATCACGCAATTCTGCTAGGCATTTTTCCTTAATCTTTGAGTCTGAAACAAGTCAGCATGCATTCTTCAGCTAATTTTAAGCAATTTCAACACTAAACAGCAAAAAATGATGGTTACTGTAATATATTCTTTTAATGACAGCATGTTAGTAATCTTAGTAAGTTAATTAGTAATGGCTGTATATTAAACTGATTTTTTTTAACCTTTCCAAATAAAATACAAAATCCATGGTACATGGATAACAATGACAGTCATAATGGAATAAACAAAGAGTAGTCCAACTACATATGAAAAGAATTTTCAAAGTATTATTAAACTTAATAAAAAAATAAAATAATTAAAATAATAAACATTTGGAGTTATTTTTTTATGATTTTTGGGAGCACTGAGAACAGCAAAAACTTGCTCAGCAAACTAAAAACAATCACTTGTTTTAATTGAATTTAGATGACAACAGAAACCAAAACCACTGAGCCAAATAAAATTTACAGAAAAGACAACAAAATGATGGTGAATGTACAAAGCTGACATTGGCTTCTTCTAACTCTGTTCCACCTTAACTGTTAGAATCCTATGGTAATTTTGCATAATTTTTGGTATTTTGGTTAATTACAATTGCAATTATAAAGTATTTACATGAGACAGTCACATGCCTATGCTGTTATTTTCAGGAGACCCTGGACTACTCAGATATGCCATTATTTCATATGCATATGTAAACAGAATCTTGATATCTCTATGCATTTGGCTAATTTTTGGTCAAAATCACCTGAAAAAGTTTGTAAATTTTTGCTTATGCAGATCTTGCAAACAAGTGTCACCTCCGATACCTTTTCAGAAATTGTTAGTCTGGAGTGTCTGTGAGCTGCAAGTGCTAGATTTTTGACGGTGGTTCATTATATTGCCTATTATAGAATAAAAATAAATAATAAGCATAAGACGACCATGTTTTTACATTGATTTTCTGTCCTCTTGGACTCATGCTGAGTGCTAAAACTGATACACAGTTGAATGTTTCTAGTCAACTGTTTTTAATACTCAAAATCAATGTAAATTGAAAGACAACTAAATATGATTAATTTTATAATAATATTTATCATATTTATTGTTATTTGACTGTAAAAAAAAGTGTTTTAGTGCCTGTTTGATTTTGAGTAAAAGATTGCACTCAGTCTAGTGGATGGGAACACCACTCCCTATCATGTTATTCTACCTCTTCCCTCACTCTCAGTGCAGAAACAGTGCAGAGCATGTGGAGAGCACATGGTCTCATATGTGCCTCAGTCTGATTGTTTGTGTGGTTATTAACCGTATTTAGCTGTAGATTTCTCACTATTAGCACTGAACTCAGAGTTAGAGTCAATCAGAGCATTGTTTGAGACACGAGGAGCAGTTTCAGATCGTACACATGCATTTGGGGATGTGAGTGGGGCATTTAAATGGAAATAAATGTAGGATCTGAATGGTGCTTTTCTGAATTGGATTACTGACTGAATCTTCACTGAAACTCAAGAACATCAGGACACACAAGGTACGTCCGATCACTGTGATGGGTGAATTGCGTTGCCCTATGAAGGCTAATGCAAAAAGCTGATATCAGTGGATTTGACTGTTTTTAGTGCTGAATTTCTGGCTGTTGTTTGGTTAGAGCTGGGTTTTCTCACTCTGGTTAGTGAGGGCAGGGTCTGCTGAGTGTTCTGATGTGTGAATCATGTTGCTATTTTTAACCCTTTGTTATACTAGTATGAAGACTATAAACAGATTGAAAACGTTGTTTTTTTGTGATTTTGTTTAGTGCTGCACTTTATCGTAATTACTGTTTTGATTTCTTTTAATCCTTTATTTTAGTTGCTATTTTATTTTATCTTCAGCTTTTTAATTTAAAACTGTCACTGCATGTTATTGTAGCACTATTTAAATTTCTTTTAATTTCTTATTTTATTTGCTATTTGCTTTTTATCTTAAGCTCTTGATTTTTTTTATTTTTTTATTTTGATTTATATGACACCTAAATGTTTTCATGATGCTATAATGTTGCTAGCTTGGTAACTCACCACTGGGCTGTCCTGAGTCCTGTGTAGATCCTGATCCACTGTTGTGCACTATGAGCAAAATACAAAACATATCATTATTTAAAATTGCATATTGCTAATCAAAAACCAAATAGTTAATGGAATGAATGCACAGTCACACACGCAATTATACTGACAAGGCTAATACATACTTTCACTGTTGTCCATGTAAGAGGCCATGTTTTTTTCTACTTTATCTTGTATTGATCACTTTTCAGAAATATCTGCACACAGAAGAACACAGCACCATAATGTAGTACAATACTGGAAGATACATAATATATATTCTGACACATGTTCTCCACAAGCAAGAGAAATGTATCATATGGCTCTGTTATTCAACTCTATTCCAGGAAAGCCACAGATTACAGCCCATTTAAACCTGATATTCACCCCATAAATGGCCAAAGTTTTATTACACAATTCTATAACCTCAGAATAGCTCAAACAGTTTGTATTGAAGTCCCTGTAGATACATAATAATAGGCCTTAGTATGTAATAAACCTGCATTTTTAAGGGGTTAAAATATGCCTCCTGGACTTTGGCACAGAATGTAATGTTAGCTAATAAAAAGACATAGTTAACTAGTCTTAACCCAGATTGTAAAGCCATATTCAAGCTGAATTAGTTTTACAAAAGGAGGTTCGGTAGTGTAATCTGTAAAGAATTTGACTGGCTTATTTGTACAGGCTAATGTTTCTGTGTAGTTTCCCAAATTACCCCAAATAGCCTGGATAGAAACATCATAGCTTGGGTATTCACATCAGATTAAAATTAAATAGTTCCAAACAAACAACAAATACTAACTTCTGGTTAACACCCAGTACAATAGTGTTAGGCTAGTAAAGTGGATTATTCCAGTTTAACAAATTACACCCAAAAAGAACAAAAATCGCTCTACCCTGTGAGAGGTAATTTCAGTTATTTCATTTTTATTCCCCTTCTAATTAGCCATCACCAAAACAGTTGTAGGTCCAGTTTTGAACTAGAGGATAAAGAATTGTGCCAAGTCAAACTCTACTTTTGTGGTTAGCCTAGTATCTTAGTTACCAAAAACAGTGGCTTCATTGCATGCTACCAGGATTTATAATTATATTACCACGAGGTTGATTCAAGGACTACTATTACCTACAGATCTCTGGATTTAAGAAATTATAGAAGATAATTTTCTCTGTAATTATTACTTAGCGGGCTGTTAAAAACTATAGATGTTGCAGATTTGTACTTGATTAAAATCACAGATCTTGTCAGTAATCATTCAAATTACAGCACCTGCCCAGGAAAAACTAACCCAGCTTGAATAGGGCTGAAGTGTTAGCCCTGTAAACTGGTGATAAATAATTTATCTTCTTATAAATAACCTGTGTATTCTTTTAAATAGCTTGCCTATTTACTATTTTATCTAGCTAAACAGTGTTCTTCAGTTGGTGGAAGACACAAAATAGTAAGACATTCATTTTTTCATTTTTAAACTTTCCTTTCAAAAGTGTCACTTTAATAACACATTTCCTAAAACCACTTCAGTCTTCTTTAGGGTGAAATGGGCTATTCCCAATATGTCCATAGTTTGAGCCCTCTGACTACTATTCACATATTAATAATAATAGGGAGAAAACATGCAAGACATTTTGAAATGATGGACTAATCAGAGGTGCTGTGCACTTTCAACTTGACATTCAAATTACTTTCTTTTTTTCTCAGGGCAAAATTTTATTCATGACATTTTCCTATTCTGTAAAACAACTTTTTTTTATCATACAACAGAAATGTTTTAACTTCTGAAAGAAACAGCAACATTTCTAAATTTTACATGAAAGTGTAGAAAATTGTAAAGGCTCATAATTGCTTACCAAAGTAGGTCCATAAATAACAGGCAGGATGACTATTCTCACAGACAATTCTCATTTTGATATCTCTGCTTTTTCTGATGCTGGAGCGCCTGCTTTCCTCATGTTATGTTACTTGCTTTCAGCATTTATACTTCAAAACCAAAAGTAAAACAACTAGTTATTCATTCATAGGCCTATTCTTAAGGGAGATAATATTGGGAGGGGAACGCTTTGATAGCAGATAGTATGATTTCCCAGAAATTCATTAATAATTACTGGAATTGTGGAGTCTGTTCCTCTGTTAGAAGACAATAATGTACAGCTACGCTCGAGCTTGGACACTGTAGGACTAGGTACAACTTTTAAGGAGAAAATGGGAATAAATTGAATGGAATCAAAGGCAGAGTTCACTTAGGCTACAGTCAACATAGAGAGGAAATAAAAAACTAATAAAAGAAGGGCAAAGTTCACTTATCAGTTCCCAACAACACACCTTTAACTAACACAGTCCTTGGGTCAGAGAGACAAAAGAAAATAATTGAGTGATATCTGTCAGTAGCAGGAACTGTCAACTACCACCACAGCAAATTTCAGTTTCACTTTATATTTACACTCACAGATGTTCTGAATGCCATTGGGTATGACATTGTCGGCATAGGTAATTCTCTTGATGAGAAACGTGTATTCAGGGCAAACTATAAAAACAGCCAAGAACCTGTACAGCCTTTCATCTGCTATAAGCAGGTCTGACACAGAACTGAAATCTCAACAGATAACCTTGATGTAAAGCTAAGGTTAAGTCAATGAAGTCATATGTTACATGCCAAATAAATTTAAAAAACCTCTGAATTCATTAAAAAGCATAAAACAGTGCATATAACGTATTTTCAGTCAGATCACTTCTACTGCCCCTTTTTCAGTCATTTTTCCTCTTTCTGTTTGTTTTATCACATTTTATTGTCATGTCACTGTATTTTATATTGTACCAAATTTTCTTGTCTTTCTTTTCAATATTTCTGTATTATTATTATTATTATTTTTATTCTTTTCCCTTCTGACACAACCTGAAAGAACACTCCACTCTTCGCTTCAGTTTGCATTTGTGAAAGTTAGATTCTGTCACCGGGTTGTAACAGAATTAGGGGGTTTGTCCATTCCTGATTTTGTCCGTTGAGTATTTGCATTTTATTTGTTTGCTGGCAGTTTCTGTGTGTAGGTGATTGGATCTTTGTATTGTAAACTGGCCTTTGTGGTTTTATTGCCCTCCCTAATGTGAGAGAAATTAAATTGTTGCAGTGTTGGTAGTGGTTTTAGTTCACTACAACATTTTTGCTTTTTGTTTACTTCTAAAAAGGTGATTAGAAGCTTTGTTTCAGGTAATGGTGGAGGAACCAAGTCTGGCAGCGACAGAGAACACTGGTGTTGCCTGGGGTAGGTCTGCTCTTCTGACGGAGGCCAATGGCAGTAGGGCTTTGACTGCCTAGCGCAAATATGCAGCTATATTGTTCTATATTTTATATTGTTTTTCATTTTATATTATTCTTATATTATTTATATTATAATTCTTATTTTTCTGCTAGATTTTTTTAACATAACTCCACAAACACACTCAACACACCACACACACACACTTTTAAGATAGCAGGAGATTTTAGGTAGCATTGTATTTGAGGTGGCATGGATTTAAGGTGCCAGATGTGAGGTAGCAGGAGATTTAAGGTGGCAGTGAACCATACCAACCACCAACTTAGCAGCACCATAGAAACCACCAAGCATCCACTTAGCAGCATGATAGCAACCACCTAGCAACCGCGTTGGAACACCATAGCAACCCCCTGGGATACCACAGCAACACCCTAGCAACCACCTAGCACTATATCTAGTATTTGTAGATATAATAGTCTTCAAGTTCAATAGTTACTATTGAAACAGTAATAGTGTAATGTTATACACTATATTGCCAAAAGTATTCGCTTGTCTGCCTTCACACGCATATGAACTTGAGTGACATCCCATTCCTAATCCATAGGGTTTAATATGATGTCAGCCCACCCTTTGCAGCTATAACAGCTTCAACTCTTCTGGGAAGGCTTTCCACAAGGTTTAGGTGTGTGTTTATGGGAATGTTTGACCATTCTTCCAGAAGCGCATTTGTGAGATCAGACACTGATGTTGGACAAGAAGGCCTGGCTCGCAGTCTCCGCTCTAATTCATCCCAAAGGTGTTCTGTCAGATTAAGGTCAGGACTCTGTGCAGGCCAGTCAAGTTCTTCCACACAAAACTCGCTCATCCATGTCTTTATGGACCTTGCTTTGTGCACTGGTGCGCAGTCATGTTGGAACAGGAAGGGGCCATCCCCAAACTGTTCCCACAAAGTTGGGAGCATGAAATTGTCCAAAATCTCTTGGTCTGCTGAAGCATTAAGAATTCCTTTCACTGGAACTAAGGGGCCGAGCCCAACTCCTGAAAAACAACCCCACACCATAATCACCCCTCCACCAAACTTTACACTTGGCACAGTGCAGTCATGTACCGTTCCCCTGGCAACCACCAAACCCAGACCCGTCCATCGGATTGCCAGATGGAGAAGCGTGACTTGTCACTCCAGAGAACACGTCTCCACTGCTCTAGAGTCCAGTGGTGGCGTGCTTTACACTACTGCATTCGATGCTTTGCATTGCGTTTGGTGATGTAAGGCTTGGATACAGCTGCTCGGCCATGGAAACCCATTCCATGAAGCTCTCTATGCACTGTTCTTGAGATAATCTGAAGATCATATGAAGTTTGGAGGTCTGTAGCGATTGACTCTGCAGAAAGTTGGCAACCTCTGCGCACTATGCGCCTCAGCATCCGCTGACCCCACTCTGTCGTTTTACGTGGCCTACCACTTCATGGCTGAGTTGCTGTCGTTCCCAATTGCTTTCACTTTGTTATAATACCACTGACAGTTGACTGTGGAATATTTAGTAGCGAGGAAATTTAGAAAATAGATGGGCTGAACACACTGATCAAGTTTCAGTGCGACATCGAGAGCTGCTGCATTTTAGCGCTCATAGAGACGTGGCTGTCTGCGGCAATACCAAACAAAGCATCACACCAGCTGGCTTCTCCACTTACCTTTAGTACAGAACTCTGGACTCTGGTAAGGGTAGAGCTTCTTTTCTCTTGGAGAACAAAACAGATTCGCTGAACACGCTGATCAAGTTTCAGTGCAATATTGAGAGCTGCTGCGTTTTAGTGTCCGCAAATTTTCATTCTCCATGTATTCATTGATTTTGTGGTGGCTAAAACTTGAGTGTAATTCCTTTAACATTTCAGAGGGAATGTCCCTCTCTTTCAAGCCTGAAATATTCACGTTGAATGCTTTGTTCCATATGCTCTCAAAATCAGCCCTCAAATCATCATCAGACAACTCACCTGCAGGACTTGGTCCTCCATCATAGTAGCTTGTTTCTTGTGAAGTTTTGCCATATTAGTTCGCAGCTGAAAAAAAAGCAGCATCTAATTTGTTTCTTATTATGTTTTTCATTTCTGTCTGCAGGCTCTGGATGCTTTTGATAAAGTCAACTTTGTACCTCTCCACCAAACCTACATGCTGATCTTTCCTTTTGTAGTATGTTTTCAATATTTATATAGTTGCACTTTTAAGTCAGGAGTAGATGTGCCTTTTGAAAGACCACTCCCATTCTGAAAATTGTTTGCAAAGGCTATTATAGGCATGGGCAACCTGTATGTTTTGAAAGCTGAAAATGAAGGTCTCAAACTTCACTGCCTTCCACATGCCTCTCGTCCAAACCAGGAATTGTGGGATGTTGAAGAATGGTTGACCATTTATTTCTTTCAGGAGTTTTAACATTTTTTTTTTCAATCGAAAACAGCAACACTGTAGCCTGTATTAACAGGTGCCATTGCAGGAGTGTCATACCATAAACCTAGTATATACCAGTGATTAACTTGTTATATGCTGATACACCAGCAATATTTTGGTGAACAAAGTGACAAATTGGTTTTTTACCAAGTTCCCTCATTCGTAAAAAAGCATGCTGCTATCTGCAAAATATCTTTCATCTCTGTGAAATTCTCCATTGCAACATTGATGATGGTTACATCACTAAGGCCAATCACGAATGTGGCTAGTTGATTGTCATGCTCATAACTGTTATCAAGTTGGGCGAGATCTGCTGATTTCAAACCCTCTGTATCGATTAAGAGGATATAGTCACATGACAGCTCTGTCCTGAGGTCCTCTCCCACTAGAAGTAAGAGCATGTAAGCTCCACGAGTGCACCGACCACTGCTAACTGCAAACTGGACTCCAAACATGGTGTTGAGCAGTGTTGATTTGCCTGTACTTTGAACCCCTAACACTGTCAGGACCAACAGACGACTCTTCTGCCCAACCATCTGGTGAAGCTCCATCAGAACATCATTTATCCAATTTTCTGGAATACTGGATGCATCTCCTTCCAGCAGTTCAAGAGGAAACCCTTCCTGCAGGAGCTCAGCAGCCACTGTGGGGAGTTTATCCAGTTTTTAGCTTGAACCAAGTGAAGCCTCATAAATATGTCCCATCTCTCTCAAGTAATGTTCTAAGCCAAGAGAGCTGTCCAGAAGTTGCTGGTCTATTTTGGCCAAGGAGTCTCTGTCTTTTCATTGACAGTATTCTTTCAAAGCATGTCGAAGGGATGACAGGTGCTTATGTGAACGCATGTCCAGCTTGTACCCCATCCATTTGAGAAAGAAAGCCCTCTCAATGGAGTCATTATTTGTCACTGCATTTATAAACTCTGACATTCCTGATGTGATCTTGTACTTACTTTGTGTCTTATAAATTTTGTTTCCTCCTGAAGTTGGGCTTTGTATTCCTCCAGCTTTGTATCTCCTGCAGTTTGTAACCTGCATTCCTCTTTTTCTATCTGAGACAGTTTTTTTTCCAGTTTTCACCTTGCAGTGGCAGCTGGTTCTTCTTATAGACAGCAATTTCACGAACTCCAATGCCTTTCATAATATTCTGTGCTGCTTGCTCTGCTGAGCTGGAGGCTTTGCTGTTAAGTTCATCCATAGATATTCCAAATTCACAAGCAATCTTTGACATGGACTCAATATCTAAGGACGGAGAGTGCTCACTAAGGGATTTCTTAATGGTAGAACAGATCATGTCTGCAAGCTTTGCCATATTGACATTCTGACTTTTCACAATGATGTCCTCTTTGGTCAACTTGAGGGCATCCATCGCTGCTTGAATTGATGACTTCACATCTGGATTTGTGTCTCTCTGATAATTCACAACAAAGAATAATTTTGAATTCATTTATTGTGAAGAGACAAACATCTTTTGCTCCCTTTCTTCAAACTTGTCCAGGAACACAAAAATTGCATTTGACACTTGAGTAAGGAAAGCAAACTGTGTTTCAAAAGCACCAACATCCCCTCTTAAATTAGCAATGGCCACTGGCTCAGGGAAGATGTCAATGGTCATGTTCCCACCTGGCAGATACCAGCACATTTAAACCATACCGTTAGCAGTCTTCCTGGGGCGACATCCTCCTTTCATGTCTTGGTGACAAAAGAAATCATGGTGCTGCTGGGATTTACTAAGTAAGTGGTTTATAACTAGGGACTTTGACAAGCTGCAATTTCTTAGCCTGACAAACAACACCAGAGGTATTTTTGCACAAACTGCACTCTCTTCAACAAACCCTTTACTTTCAGACATTGAATGGGGACGCCACTCTTTCAGGATACCTCTTAGAGCCCATAACATAAGAGTGCACTGATTCTGTCTACCACAGGGTAACAGAAAGGGCACTGCAAATTGGCACATGGACATCTTAATATTAAATTTATTTGTTAAACACTGAGAAAACACATTCTAATAATATTAATAATATTAATAATCATAAAAATTGGGAGCATTTTGCTATGGAGAAAAAAGAAACATAACCTAATTTTGAAGAAATTTTTTTCCTGTGCTTCAAAAACAAAATTGTCTGCTGTTCAGGCTCAGTGGAAAAATTTTGTACATGTTAGGTGTCAAGCAATAGTAACACTTATATTCACAGCCTGCAAACCATATAAATTCACTGATACCTCTAGTATGTTCTGGCCATACAAAGCTCCTGATGATGCAGTTGGTGTGGATGAGATTAAGGACAAAATGTATCATTGTTAATGCATTTTTAAGTTACACTCCATCTGCAAAAATTAGAACAAATGAAGATATGATTATTGTAGCTCTATGCTTTTTAAATCTTGCTTTGTAAGTAACATTTGAGCATGACATACTTATTGTCCAAAGTTATTAGAATACATTTCCTGTATCCCAGCCTTATATGGCTGTAAAACTCCAAAATAGTGAGAAAACCATATTTCATATGTGTAAACCCGATGACCTGACACTATGTAGCTGCTTTAAGACAGATTGCGTTCACTTGATTGTCCGCAGCACAATAATGAGATAACAGGCTCCGACAACAGGTTTAGGTTCACTTAGGTGAGACTGAGGACGGTTGCAACATGTTAATTTATTTGTACAATAATATTATAGTATTTTTTTTTTATTTATTAATATTATAGTATTATTTTTGTATTTATTAATATTTATCACTTCCCTGATTGTCCTTCACTCATCCCTGATTACATTTGAGGCTCATTCCAAAATACTGAACCCCTTTGTTAGTAACTTTCTTGCTCACTCTTGGCATAGCCTACTGAAAACAAATACAGTACAGTTTCTACTTTTAGATGATTTATTCACTGTAAGGCACCCCTCATGCACACACATGCACACACACATGTATAAGAAAATATAAACATAATTTTGGAAATAATTTTGTTTATCATTGGCCTCTGAAGGTCTTATAATATATTTGCCTGTTCTGTTCATCATAAGCAATAAAGTAGCTAAAGTGTGCCTATACTAAAATAGAAATGTTGAAAAATACTGTTGTGTGGTCTGTTTAGATATGGCTGCTTAGACTGGGGACAGATGCAACTGCTGTCCCTGTCCTATCACTCATGACAGAGCTTCATGTGCTGGCTAGACACACTGACCCTGAAACATTATAGCCATGTCACTTAGAAGTCAACAAAACAATGATTCAAACTCATGTAAGTTTTGATTAATTCATACAAAAAAGGACAGTATGACAAAAATACAGCTCATGAAAAAACTACTTTCATTCCTCCAAAACAGGTTTTTCAGTTAATGCAGCATCAGATGTTGAAAGTGTCTTCTGTCTTACTGGTGTGGGGAGGGTCTAACTGAGTATGTGCATTATGAGTGTCATCACTCTAGCATGTTTTAAATTAGAGGAATAAGACTTGTCTGCCCTAGTCTCCCCTACCCTGCTGCACACCTAGTCTCTCACTCACCTTTGAGTTGTCAACACCTTTAAAAAAAAATAAATGTCCAACCACAAACCTGCAGCACTCTATCAGCAGTCTATCTATATGCTATATCTCTGAGTGTTTAGTTATAGTCTGTTTTCTCCTTATCAGGATGTGATATACACATGTAATAATATTAATGTATTCTCGAGGCTTGTCTGTATAGTTGATATTGGATGTGCGGCACTCATTAAAGCTTCGCTATACCCCTGACTCTGTGTAGGGTTATACATTATATCATTATCCTCTTATATGGTGGCAGATTACAGAACATTTAAGATGCAAATAAATGCTGAGAACACAACAGCATTAAGGGAGAACACAAATATATGAATGGAGAACACAAAAAATTAAGAGAGAATGCAAATACAAAAGAGAGAACACAAACACAAAAGGGAGAATGCAAATAAAAAAGTGAGAATTCAAATGCAAAAGAGAGAACACAAATACAAAAAGGAGAATGCAAATTCAAAAGAGAGAATGCAAAAACGCAAAGAATAGAGAATCCAAATACTTAAAGGGAGAACACAAAACCATTAACAGAGAACAAAAATGCAAAATAGAGAATACAAATGCAAAAGGGAGAACATTCAGAATTCAGTATTCATTATACAGTTACTTTTTACATTTTTAGGAAAGTACTTTTAGAAAAGCTTCCCAGTAAATAAAAAAAAAGAAACAATACTGATACTTGTTTTTAAATTAGCACACTGCTAATTTAAAAGCTTGAGTAGACAGATAAATCAATGTGTTGATCAGTTATTAATTACAGTGTCACTGAGCTCTGCTAAAGCCTGAAGAGACTGATAAATCAATGTGATCAGTTATTAATCTCAGTGTTACTGAGCTCTGCTAAAGCCTGAGTAGACAGATAAATCAATATGATGATAAGTTATTAATCTCAGTGTTACTGAGCTCTGCTAAAGCCTGAGTAGACTGATAAATCAATATGATGATCAGTTATTAATCTCAGTGTTACTGAGCTCTGCTAAAGCCTGAGTAGACTGATAAATCAATATGATGATCAGTTATTAATCTCAGTGTTACTGAGCTCTGCTAAAGCCTGAGTAGACTGATAAATCAATATGATGATCAGTTATTAATCTCAGTGTTACTGAGCTCTGCTAAAGCCTGAGTAGGCTGATAAGTCAATGCGATCATCAATTATTAATCTCTTTGTTACTGAGCTCTTTTGAGGGATGATCAATCTAATGTTCTCTTCAGTAGTGGACATGTTTGCAAGTGATACATTTAGCATCAGTTCAGGTGACTGAGGGAGCAGAAGTGGACTAAAGCAGGTGATGAGAAAGAAAAAAAAAGTTGCAAATTTCTAATCTTCATTTTAATGAAAAGTGAATTTTCCACAAAGATTACAGGACTAAAACTGCTAACTGTAAATCAGATTAAAAAAGAGAGAGAAAAAATACTGTTTTCCCCATGTGCTTTTTCAATTTGTATTTTTATATAATGTAACATCACTGAATACATTTAGTGAAACTGTTTTTTTATTAATTGTTGTATAGTTTTGAATGAAGTGTTTAATTTTGCAAAAGATCCAAGGTGTTCCACTGCTTGTGTTTGTGGCTGGGTGAACTATGTGTAGTGTTTGGACAAAATGAGCCCTGTTTTCAAAATCGTGCATAAGCAATCATAAAACTGTAATAAAGCAAGTCATGAGAGGCTGTGTGTCACTGTGATTTTATCAAGTGGAAGAATGTTCTTATGCATGATGCAAAGTGATACCATACAATACTGTGCTCTAAAGGAACTACGTTTCTTGGTGGAATGCTTGTTTATGTTGATTATTAAAGCTTGTTTGGTTGATGGACTATTCTCAGTCCAGCAGTGACACTGAGATGTTTAAAAACTCCAGCAGTACTGATGTGTCTCATCCACTCATACCAGCGTAACACACACTAATACACCACCACCTCAGTGGATCATTCTAAGAGGTGCTGAGAATGATCCACCACCCAAATAATACCTGCTCTGTGATGGTATGAAAAAGTATGCTCTTCAGTGGTCAGGACCCCCAAAGTATGCAGAGAACCAGATGGACTACAGTCTGTAATTGTAGAACTACAAAGTGCACCTATATGGTAAGTGGAGCTTATAAAATGTACAAAAAGTATAGAAATAAGGAAGTGTATTTAATAAATGGCCAATATATTACAGTATCCAGTAGAACAGTCAGGTTAACCCCTCATTTTTAGAATAGAAAACATCAGTCGTTTATGGAGGAGCATGCGTCAGTGTTGTTTCTTCTGAACAGTAGTTATTCTTTAAACACACGGTAACTCATTATTAATGAACAAGGTGTAACTGTTCTTCATAAGAATATAATAATGGAACAGCATTATAAAATGAAACACATGGAGACTTATCACTAATGAACAACATGTTAGTGTATCTTTATTTATGAGATGATAATAATGACGAACAGCATTAGAGAGTGAAACACATAACTCATTACTAATAAACAAGGTGTAATTGTGCTGTTCGTTAGGAGATAATAATGATCTGAAAGAGTGTTATAAAGTGAAACACATGGAAATACAAATCATCTGTAAAAAGACTTTAGGAGAAGAAAATTAAATTAAAGTAAATTGTTTATTAAGTCCTTTTTATTTGTTTACAATCAGCGTTTGAAAATATCTAATTGGCTGTATCATTTAAAATAACATGCTCAAACAAAATGAAATTCAAGTTACTGTGACACTTCCCGGTTCTCAGTCGGGCTCTCACTGCATTACAATCTCTTAGTTTATCATGTGACTCCACCAATCAATCATCCGTCAACCAGCAGATCCCGGTCACCTGAGTACTGACTTTGTCTGTTTCAAGCTGGCTTATTGTCTCTGTCTTGAAAGTCTGTACAGAGCTGTTCTCTTGTTTTGCTGGATATCCTGTTATAACCTTGTTTTGTTTCTCTTTATCAACTCTCAGATTTTCCCCTTTGGCTCAGATTACCTTTGTATTGGCTTTTTGGTTTCGACCCTCACTTGTGTATCTACTTTGCAGTAATTTAAGGTGGCTGATGCATCATTTAAGGTAGAAAGGAAATTTGAATGAGAAGCTAAAGATACATTCACTTCCTCATTGACATTCTCTTTCTTATTCTGGCTGTTAACATCTGATCTAAGCCATGCAGATGCTCTTGAATAAACAGATTCTCAACTCTTGGGCTTTCCCAAGGAAACGGCAGGGTGCAACACCATCTCTGAGCATGAACTGTCCCAAAGGAGTCTAATAAACAGTTCTCTCAGCAAAGTGAGACAGCTACGATGGCATTTACTCCAAAATTAGGAACCTCTACCTGTTGGACTGACTGGATCCATTTTGATCTTAACATATTTTTGTCTGGAGTTGTGGCATTGAGGAACACAGCAAAACAGCAAAACGCTGGACTGCGCCATTTGTTTTGATTTGACTGGAAACAATATTACCTGCTAACAAAAAGTGAAGTGAAAAAGGTCTATTGTTGTTTCATTTTACAGTCTAATTTGACAACTTAAATGTGATGTCCAACAGTGATAACTATTTTCTTACTAGAACACTAGAACACAACTAAGTGTGGGGAGGCATATGAAAATACAACAAACTAGACAAACGTACTCTAATATTGCTGTATTCTGTTTGCAGACCTGATTTTCACAATATAAATGTAATATATATTCAAGTCCATTTTTCTTGTTGCAAGAATAGACTTAATTCTAATAAATATTCTATTAAAGAATTACAGTGATAATGTAATATCATACATATTCTTTATGAAACCAACGACAATGATTTTTACCTAATCCATAAAATGTATTATTATTATTATTATTATTATTATTATTATAAATTATCCAGAAGCTGAAAACTATGCCCTACCTTCATATTTTCCTTGTGTTTTTTGCAGCCAGCTTGTCAAAGGAGCAACCCAACCATAAATATCAAAATTGTCTCAAAATAAAAACATCTCAATAATCGTAATATTTTTCTTTTCTTTTTTCACTTTTCAGATAGGGGTCAGACTTTGAATCAATGTAAGAGATCGGATTACAGAGGTAATTCGAGTTGTCTGTTTGACCTTAAATGATGCAGCAGTTACATTGGATGCCTGTAAATGTGCCAGAATGAAACTATTGCACCATTTAAGGTAGAAAAGAAAATTCAAATAATGAATTTAGCTGCAGATATAGAAAGCAGCAGATGGTAAATATAGGCAGTAAAATATAAATATACATATAAATATACATACTTTTCCTTTTTATGACTACAAACTGTGTTTGTATTTTTCAGTGAAAGAACCAAATTCTTCAATTGTCAGTTAATTAGCTAACTAGCATTAGCTAGCTAAACCTAATGAGACTAGCATAGAATGAATTTAAAGTTAACAAACTGTCTTCCTTTTTATTTTAGCTTATTCAAGTCTTTTCCATTTGCCATTTGCCTCTTTCAATTGTTGCACAGACAACAGTTATTTATTTTTTTTTATTCAGCACATTCAATATTTGGTGTTTTTACAGTTGCTCTCTCCTTCCCTCAGTTTCTCTCTCCACATTTTAGCAGTTAAAGAGAAGAAGGGACAGGCTCCATTTAAAGGCAAATCATTGTCATAGCTTTTAATTTCCTCAAGTATTTTTAATACCATTATATATATATATATATATATATATATATATATATATATATATATATATATATATATATATATATATATATATATATATATTATGGCAAGCCAAACAGGAAATATTTAATGAACATTGATATATATGGAATGTACATTTATATATATTGAATGAATTTTGATATGTATGGAATGAACACTGATCTATGTAGAATGAACATTGATATATATTGATATCAAATATATATAATTATATATCAAAGTTCATTGTATATATATCAAAGTTCATATATATATATATACATATATATATATATATATATATATATATATATATATATATATATATATATATATATACACACACACTGATCAGGCATAACATCCATACGGTAACTCAGGGGTCGGCAACATGCAGCTCTTTTACAGCCCTTATGCGGCTCCACAGCAGAATTAGATTTTCAGGTAATAAGTAATCTTCCTTTACAGTAAAATAAAGCTCTGCTGATCGTTCTAACATAGTTTTAACAATAGATGGTCTTAAACACTGCTAAGTCACCACCCTATAACCCTGAAGGTTGGCGTGCAGACTGCAGGTCACATAACCTAGCAACGTAGACCATCTTGCCTAGCTAGTTGCTAATGAAAAGGCAAAGTGAGAGATTTAAGATGAACATTTGGAGGCTAATAGACTAATTTGTATTTATAATCACTCCAGCCGGTTTCCTGGTACGTTAAATCTGCAATGAGAAACTGTCAAACACTAAAAAGTTGCGAAGCTGAAGTCAGCTTCTCTTTTGAATTTCCTTGTTTCACCTTAAATGGTGCTGCATTTACATTCTGGCACCTCAGGCAGAATTTAAGGTGGAACGGGAAAATTCGAACAAGAAGCTGGAGAATGGGAAGTGACTTCAGTCTCGTAAAACAGTCGAATGTTGAGAGACATTTTACAAGAAACTGTTCTACTTATGGAAAAGTTTCCTGGCGGAGATGTGAAGAAATCCATTTGTGTCCTTGTTATGTGCTGTCAACAAAGACACAAATGGATGAGTGAGAAATCTGAGCGGCACCCTCTGCATTACTGTCTGGGCGCTGCACTTCCACACTTCGAAGTTCTGGCTTTTGTGTTCCATCAACATTACTTTATCAGTTAAAATTTAGAAAATCAATTTTTGACATTTGTGAATCGCGATGCATCTAACAATTGATTTTCCCCCACCACTCATCATGCAGTGATAGCTTCAAACAGCTGAAAACACTGTCAAGATAGGTTGTGTTTAATGTGAGAATAAATTCACGCTAGGCTTTAAATCCAGAATCTTACCTTTTTGCTTTTGCCAAAAAAAAAAGTTTTTATGCAACTTTGCTATTTTGTTTACAGAGTTTTACATTAAAATTATATTGATGTATCACATTTGAAGATATTCAAATGACTTTAATATACCAACGTTGAGGACACGTTGATACCTTAATGTCATAGTAAAACTGAAATAATGTTGAGATACAAAAGTTGAAGACAGGTTGACAACATGTCATAATGACTTTGAAATATTATTATTATCCTTTTGCTAGCCACTGTGTACTGCCCATTCAAGTCCATTAAGGGCCCACCATGGGCTAAATGATGTGGGCCCAGTGTGGATTGACCCACAGTGGGCCCATATGAGGGTTATCCGTGGGCTAGCCCAGTGCTGTACTGCCCACTTAAGTCCAGTAAGGACCCATAGTGGGCTAACTGATGTGGGTCCAGTGTAGCTTGACCCACAATGGGCCACTGTCAGGTTTTCTGTGCGTTGGCCTAGCACTGTTCTGCCCTCCAAAATCCATTAAGGGCCTACAGTGGGCAAAATTATGTGGACCCAGTGTGAAGTGACCCACCGTGGGCCTGTGTCTGGTTATCTGTGGCCTAGCCCAGTGGTGTACTGCCCACCCAAATCCATTAAGGGCCCACTGTGCAGTGCAACTTCTCACTCACATAATGCTAACATTCCCTTACAGGCCTTCATTTACTGTTAGCAATGCTAGCATAATTGCATAATGATTTATTATAATAGCAGTGATCAGTAATTTATTTGAAACTAACATTTGTGAACTTTGTAAATGTTGATGAGTCGGTGCTGCTGCTGCTGAAGAGAAGTGTCCTCTTAGAAGAGCTTACCTGATGTCAAGGTTGGATATGATTGGCTTACAACTTTATGAGGTTTGATTTGATTGGCCAAGCCAGGCATTATGCTTTTCTCCAATGCTCCAAACAATGGAGAACTGCCATCTCCCATTATTTTAGGAAATTTCTGATTCCCAGCACTTCACTTGCAAAAACCTCCCTTGCAAAAACAGGAACAGCAATGCTATCATAACAAGAGTCCCATGCAATTCTACGGTTAACCCCTTAAATGGCCAGGGCACCCAATGTGCCCAAAGTTTTATTACATACTTCTTTAGCCTATAAACAAGCAGTAGAAAATGAGTTTATGAAAAATGTTTAAGGTTACTACTTATTTCATTTGCACCAAAATAAAATATATCCAAAGAAATGTTTAAAATTATTGTTTATTTTGGATTTTATGAATCGTATCTACCAAGATATGTTGCCTCATTAAGGTGTAGAAAGAGCCAGAAAGGTAAACATTTTTATGTTTTATTTGATGATCAGAAGTGATACATTCTTGTTTTCTCAGGTCATTGCATCACATAGTTTTTAACTTGATTTGATCATTTCTCTCAAAGTATAGGCTTACTACAACCTTGAAATTTTTGGTTGCTATTCACTTGATAGAACAGAATTGATAGGGCTGAAGGTTGTAGTAGGCCTATGATAGAATCAATATGAAAAGTGGTATGTGTGAGGTAAATAATAGGAAAACAAGAACTGTGCTGCCCTGCAGGAAAATACACTGAGCAAGTACTTTATCAGGAACACCTGTACACCCACTTAATCAAGCAATTATCTAATCAACGAGTTGTGTAACAGCAGTGCATAAAATCATGCAGATATGGGCCAGCAGCTTCAGGTTATGCTTACATCAATCATCAAAATCGCTGGATTGCCACAGCCTATTTAAGTATTGTTGCCGACCATGTGCATCCTTTCATGGCTACAATTAACTGTCTTCTAGTGGCCACTTCCAGCATGATAATGCACCATGTCACAAATGTAATCTCAAACTGGTTTTAATGAACATGACAATGAGTTCAGAGTTCTTGAAAAATCCGCAGGATTTGCATGATGTAATCTTATCAATATGGACCAGAATCTCAAAGGAATGTTCACAACGTCTTGTTATATCCATGCTATTAAGAATTGAAGCTGTTTTGAGAGCAAAGGTAGGCCCTACTGTGTATTAGTACAGTGTTCCTAATAAAGTGCTCAGTAAGTGTATAAGGTTATATTGTCATTATGTACATACCTGTTTTTAAATTCTTTTTTTTTATGCACAACAGACCAAATATAGTGACTATTAAGATACAGCAGAACAAAACAATAAATACCTGTGCATGATAATATCTGTTTATGCAGTGAATATTGACATGTTTTCCTTTTTGAAATTAAATTTTGAATACTACACATTGACCAACATTTTACACCTAATCTGGCAATGTATTTCAGGGGATACATTTTTTTTTAAAGTAGCTGACACCATTAGACCATTTTTTCATCAGCATATTAAGACAATAGTCATCATTAGTTTGATAAATTTGTGTTATTGTTTTATTAAAAATAACTATGAATAATATATAATTACTTATCACCTGATCAGTAAGTCCTACACCACTGGCAGCCATGATGATTTGTGAGCAAGCTGACTAAACAATGACATATAACCAGAACCAGGTCATGTGACCTACATACAGATAAGACTTGATAAATGATAATTTAATTGGGTGAAAACCTTCAGTCATGCCCCCTACAGGATGTTAAATATTTTGTATCTCCTGGTGCACGTTGCCTGTTTTAGGGTTAACCTAAGAATAGTTTGCTTCGAAGTCCCTGTATTTACTGAATAATAAGCTTTAGTATGTTGTAAGCCTGGGATTTTAAGGGGTTCAATTAAGTTGATTTCATTCAATTGATCACTAAAATGTTTATTTAACACTCTATGCATTTATACTCATATGACAATAAAATATAATAATAATAATAATAATAATAATATGAACAACAACAACTTCTACAACAGGAGAGGTGAGATTGAGACAATATTACGATTTTTTTCAGAATATAAAAATGAAAAGAAAGATAATAATCATTCATTATACATAACGTATATTTATGAATATTATATTCATGACACATTTTGCAAAATATTGTGAGTATATGTATGATATACCATGTGAAAATATTATGAATAATTATAATATTATAGTCTTATAGTCTATAATTTGGCATAGCAACTTTTGGATGTAATTGATGGTAAGATTATTCTCTCTCCCTTCTTATTCAGAATCATCACCTAAAGTCAACCGAATATAAACCGAACAGCATACATCCATTTTTATTATTAAATGTAAACATTCCAATCTGCCAAGTAAAGCCATCATGAAAAAGATCAATTAGATTGTCAATGAACAGATTTTATTAAGAATAAAACATTATTATTATTATTAGTAGTAGTAGTGGTAGTAGTAGTAGTAGTATTAGTATTAGTATTAGTATCATCTAAGGTGTTCTTTTATGACAGTCTTAGGTTTTATTATTAGGTGTTTTACAACAGTTAGTTCCGGCCATGCAATTGATTGGTTGAGTAGCGTTCTAACCGTGCTGTTATTTCGCCATAACATCACGGGTTTTTCACAAACAATGTATCACTCTGCTGAGATGCCGTTGCTAAGCAACAACTTTGACAGCTGTAGGAGACGCTCAAGCCATTTGAACGTTTTTACTTCTTACTTTGCGCGAAAACAGAAAATGGATACTTTTAAGATCACATTTGACTGCCAGTTGGTCTGTGTAAGGAGCTGGAGAACGAACTGCCGGCTGTGCAGCCTGTGAGGAGCTCGTTACTCTGACGCAGCAACAAGCTGCTTGTTAACGTGTTCTTTTATGATGTTCATTCTACTGTTTGTTTTTAAAACAATAAGAATAACAATGCTTTATTAAACCTTGTGCTACTGGTTATGTTCTAGTATCACTGCATGCTAACGTGAGCAAAGACAGGCAGCAAAACTTAATGCTTTAGATTTAAAACAAAAAGATGAAAAAATGTACTAGAAGAACATACAGTGATCAGTCTAAGGTCTCAGACCTTTTTCTCTCAGTAGCAATTTTTATTTTCATTTTATTTGAGTATGTTATTTTCAATGTAGCCAGTTGGATATTTTCAAATTCTGATTGTACACAAATAAAAAAGGATTCATAAACAATTTATTTATTCTTACTTTTTCTAATATTATGTTCCCTAAATCCTTTCTTGGATGATTTTAATTTCCATGTGTTTCACTTCATAACACTCTTTTTGATCATTATTAACTCCTAAATAAAGACAAAGTAACATCTCAGTCATTAGTAATGAATGTGTTTCACTTTATAATACTGTTCTAGATCATTATTATCTCGTTATAAAGAACACAGTAACACCTCTGTCATTGGTAATGAATTACCATGTGTTTCACATTATAATACTGTTCCATATCATTATTAATTCCTAAGGAAGGACACAGTAATAACCTGCTCATTAATAATGAATTACCATGTGTTTCACTTCATAATGTTGTTTCAAAACATTTTTTAACTCTTTCTAAAAATGGATGCAGTAACACCTCATTCATTATCTAACATATATTGAATACATAATCAATTGGTAATATTTAGAAGAACTGGAGGTAGGCCACATACACAGCCACATATTTCTGTGAGCCATTTCTTTGATTGACCGTGCACTCAAGAGGACTTTAAAGGGTTACTACTGTTCAGAATAAATGACACACATGCTCACAGAAAAAAAAAATATGTTTTGATGGCAGCAACTGTTGCTCAAAACCTGTATACACTTACATGCCAAAAGTCATGGGACAGCAGTATGTAATTTGATTATAAAGTGGCATTATCTCACGGGGACAGCTTGAGAATGCCCACACTTGTTTAAGTCGTGAGGTGTTATCTTGTGAGTGAGGCTGAACACTGGCCAGTGTGCTCATGGCAAGGCAACATGTGTTCGATAGAGGCACGATAGTGGGTGCCAGACGGATGGGAAATTCCATTTCTGAAGTTGTGCAGGCATTTGACATTCCTCGATCCACAGCGTCACGTGTGTCCTGGGAGTACATCATAGAAGGTATTACTACTCACAGTGGACAGCGCAGTGGCCACCCAAGGGTGCTTAATGATCATGACCAGCAGCGTCTGGCTAGAATTGTCCATGTGAACAGACATGTGACTCTGGCAGAAATCACATCCACATTCCCGCACGGTACCAATTGTTTCAGGCTGATGGTAGGGTTTGTGTGTGGCGCAGACCCCATGAAGCCATGGACCCCAGTTGTCAACAAGGCATTGTGCAGGCTGGTGGTGATTCCATACTGGTGTGGGCTGTGTTCTCATAGCATGGGCTGGGTCCATTGGTCTGCCTAAACACGTCATTGACCGTTTCACTGCTTGGTGACCATTTGCAGCCCTTCATGGACTTTATGTACCCCCACAATGGTGGGATATTCCAGCAGGATAACGCATTGTGCAATCAGGCCCAAGTTATTCAGAATAGGTTGGAGGAGCATTCTGGAGAGTTCTGACAAATGATGCAGCCTGCACATTTGCCCCAATCAAGCATTTATGGGATGTTATGGAGAGGTCCATTCGCACCAGAGATCCTGCACCTACAAACACCACAGTGCTGTGGGTGGCTACCCAGACAGCATGGCTCAACATCCCTCCAGACGTCTTTTGTCCACTTGTGGAATCGAAGCCACGTTGAGTTGCTACGCCAGGCTAGACGGGGTCCTACACGATACTAATTCCTGTTCTGTGACTTTTGGCATGTCAGTATGAATCGTTAAGCATTAATGGTGCCATCACACCCATGGTCCATGGAAAAAAATTTCAGATTTTGATATGTCAGACCACAGAATACTTTTCCTTTTTGCCTCAGTCCATCTTAAATGAGCTCGAGCCCAGGGAAGGTGGCGATGTTTCTGAATCCTGTTTATTATATATGGTTTCCTCTTTGCATGGTAGAGTTTTAATTTGCATTTCTGGATGCAGTGATGAACTGCGTTCACAGACACATGCAGTGATTTCCACGACAGAATCATGTCTGTTTTTAATGCAGTGCTGCCTGGGGGACCGAAGTTTAGGGCCATCCAATATTGGTTTTCTGCCTTGTTCCTTGCGTACAGAGATTCCTCTGGTTTCTTTAAATTATATCATCTAATGCAAATTATGAAATTATGAAGTTCTTTGCTCTTTTACATGAGAAATGTTAGTCTTGAATTGTTGCGCTATTTATATAGTTTTTCATAGAGTGACAAACCCACTCCATCGTTATTTTGAAAGACTCAGCATTTCTGGGATGTTATTTTAATAACCAATCATGTTACTAACCTGTTGCAAATTGACCTAAAAAGTTGTGAGAAGTTCCACCATGTTTTTTTTTTGTTTGTATTACAGAACTTTACCAGTTTTTTTTTAAACTGGCATCAAACTCAAAAACTATCATTTCTCAGTTTCAACATTTGATATGCCATCTTTGTACTACTTTGAATTAAACATAGTATTTAAATGATTTGCACATCATTGCATTCTGTTTTTATTTACATTTTGCACAGTGTCCCTACTTTTTTGGAAACAGGGTTATACAGTATGATCCAATCACTCAAACTGACTAAAATGGCCTTATCCGCAAGAGGCTGAAGTGGCTGAACAAGCAGGGGAACGGCTACTTTCTACTTGTTTAATCAGTTGGTTTCCATCCCAGACAATTGAACATGTGCTCCTGCTTTGTTGACATAAAACGTGCACCAGCCCTTTGCAGATTAGAATAGAAATCCCTGTGCTGTATAGGCAGTGTCGTTGATAATTGTTATGCCAAGATTAACTCACCTGTGAGTTGCCACTGTGTAGACCCTGATCCACAGTCTTGCACTATAAATAGTTTTCAACAAGCATTTAATTATTAACCAACTTGGCATCACTAAAATCTAAAAAATATAATGTTGATGTGAAAACATTTCGCTGTTGTCAGAAGAAACCTTGTATCTCCAAAATGATTATATTACAGTAGAAGGAAAAAAAAACTACTTTACTTTTAATGTAAATCAATGGAACCAGACCTTTTCCTAAGTATTTT
The DNA here is from genome assembly GCF_904425465.1 of Colossoma macropomum. Taxonomy (NCBI): domain Eukaryota; kingdom Metazoa; phylum Chordata; class Actinopteri; order Characiformes; family Serrasalmidae; genus Colossoma; species Colossoma macropomum. The sequence goes on along the minus strand of NW_023494784.1, from coordinate 30,242,675 downwards.
TGGGCTATTTTTGGGTTTCTTTTTGTCCATTCTTCATGAAATTTACACACAATGTAAAGGGCCACAGGCATTTTCAAATTGTCAAAAACTGAAACTACAAAAATGGAGATATGAGGTTTTCTTCCGACCGCAATGATTTCCTTGTCAGAAAAGTTTTGTATTGTAGTTTACTTGGCTAACTGTTAGTTTTATTTAATTGGAATGAATGTTGAGTGAGTTTATGAAAACTGTAAATCATAAAGGAGCCTGAAATGACTAGCATTAGACCAATTAACTAGTAAAACATATAGAAAATATAAAATTATAACTAACAGCAATAACAGTGTTTGTTTAAATAAGAGTACAGAGAGAGTACAGATTACAGCTCATACACTCAAGATCTGCGAAGAAGGCCATGTCTCTTCAATGTCAGGTCCTGATGTCGTTGTAACCTTTACACATCTGTTGACAGAAAAAGTAGTAAAAGTATAAATAAAGACACAGTTTGCAGATTTTACATATCAGAATCTATGTCCTCATCAGCAGGACCAGGGAGAGGACATAGAAAAAAGACTCTTAAAAAGACAAAATGGATTTACTACATGGACTGTGTTAAACCTAAAGGACAGTATGAGGAATTGCATCTTGCCTGCCATGGATGTATACATTTGTGTAAGTTAACAAAAAAAACATTTTCATTTCTAACTTAATTTTAAAAAGTTTGACGTTTGGGTGATAGATAATACTGTCTGACTAAATTTAAATTCTTTTAAAGTATTACCTGATTAACTGCTATATTATGGTGGCAAAACCTCCTCTCACTGCTGTTCATATCGGCTATGCTAACTGGAAAAAAATCTGCATTTAATATTCCTTTACTGAGTCTAGAATTGTGACATAAAATTTAAATAATACTAGAGAATTATTATTAATTTTAAGCTTCTTGTACAACAAATGGTTAAAAACACAGCCTGACTTCTTGCTTTTATGTTGCAGAGAAGGAGAATTTAGATCTCATGAAGTATGATGGTCATCTGATGTTTATGAATTACTGCAGTTTGAGTGTGTGACTGTTTTCGCACTATTGAAAATTTCTTTTTAAAACATTTTCCTGTTATCATGTTATTCAGTAAATTTAAATAAAGAAATTAATAGAAAGTTTTGTTTGTTTTAGGAGAGTTGGCATTTAAAGAAATGACGCTCGCTGTAGACGATGCAGGGTGGTTTTCACAATGTTATAGTAATAGATTTTCTAAGGGCTATTAGCGTCATGTTGAATTTTTGTGAGACTTTCAATGATGTGTTAGTCTTAATTCAGCCTGTAAAAATTCAACCAACATTACAATAGAACTTGGATTCACTGAACTTAACTCTGACACTTTAATGGTGACTTAACATGGATTCAGTGATGGTTTGCAAAGCTAAGCTTATCACAGTGCAAACATTTTTAACGTTGCAGCTCTCACTGAGCACAATCTCACGAAAGTTTTTAACATTTGGGAAATGGCAGTGAGTTTGACTGTCTGTTCATGTCAATAGATCAGCAGTCCCTGCAGTTTAGGGAGAGTTTTTTTTTTTGTTTTTGTTTTTTTTTTTTGATGTAAGCAATGTTAGGAATTGTTTTATTTTCTAATTTCTGTTCTTTTTCCTTGGTTTGGTTGATTATTCATAAGTAATTTTTTGTCAAAAAGTGGTGGTTCCTCACCCCAGTAAAATTAGCCAGATATTCATTTATATAATTTAGATAGCTTGTGGTGGTCATTGTACCCTTGCACAGGACATTTAATATAATTAATAGCATCAATGGAATGTCTAACAACAAAAATCTGATTGGCTAAGCCACATTTGAAGCTATTGTAAAATACTGTTTATCCACACTGCAGGAAAAAATAAAGACACAAGCAGGCAATCTAAGGTAGATCTGTACAAATGTGGTCTTTAATGTGTTTGATGGCAGCGAACATAAAAAGCTATAGCTTGTACCATAGAATTTCAGGTATATCTGCAGACAGAATAGCACAGCATCATAATTTGATGCAAAGAATCTTACTGAGAGATATGAAATATAATATTCTGACTAATATTTTCTAGAACAGAAATGAATTATATGTATTTCTCTATTATTCAAATTCTTCCTGAGACAGCAACAAACCCAGCCCATTTACCTCTAGGATTAACGATTTGACAAATTTTATGACATACTGTATGCTTTCCTATATTCTGTAAAACATTTAATTATACAGAAGAAATGTTTGAACATCTGAAGAAAACAGGAAAACTGAAAAGACCTATATTTGCTTACCAGAATAGGTCCATAAAAAACAGGCAGAATGAGTTCTCTTTTACATATCTCTGCTTTATCTGATGCTGGAGGTCCTGTTTTCCTACTGTTATGTTTCCTGTTTACACTCAGTATTTATGCTTCAAAACTGAAAGCTAACTTTACAGGGAGAAAAGGGAGGAGGGGGCTATGCCAAGTAGGATTTCCCAGAAATGCCTTGGTAATTACTGGAAATGGTGAGAGTTTATTCTTTTGTTTGAAGATAATGATGTACAGCCCTGCTCAAGTTTGAAGACTGTACAATCAAATAAGTGAAGCATTCATATTATTTTAGTTCCACCACTATGGTGGAGTGTTACTAAGCTGTGAGCATGATAATTTACACTGTAACAGCAGAGTCTGACTAGACGGTGAGCTTACTGAGCCCATCTAGTATTAAATAATTTGTCACATTTTTGTGACATGCACTTTCCTATATTCTGTAAAACATTTTAATTACACAAAAGAAATGTTAGAAATTCTAAAGAAAACAGCAAAATTGAAAAGCCCTGTATTTGCTTACCAAAGTATATCCATAAATAACATGCAGGATGAGCTGTTATGTAGATATGTTATATTTTCTATTTGCATTCAGTATTTATATTTCAAAACTGAAAGCTAACTTTACAGAAAGTAAAGGGAGGAGGGGGCTACACCAAGTATGATTTCTCAGAAAAGTCTTGGTAATTATTAGAACTGGTGAGAGTTTATTCTGTTGTTAGAAAATTACAATGTACAGTCCTGCTCAAGCTTGGACACTGTACAATCAAAAAAGTCATATATTCAAATGACTTTATTCAAATATCTACATGAATAAAATTTATTAACATAACTGAGATTAGATTAAGATTGTATTTTATGTTATTTGGAAATAATGCACACATTTTAATCAAGTAAATTCAAAGTATTGTTTATTCTAGTGTAGAGCTTGGTAGCAGACGTTTCTCACCTGGGCTGTTGTAAGGCACAGATTAGAGCAGGGGGTTGGGTACTGGAGTGTGCAGGTAGGGGGGTTGAGCTGACAGCAGGGAAACCAGTGGGGGTGGGAAACCAGTGGAGGGTGGCTATGAAGTGAGAGTTGTGAAGAAGGAGAGGGAGCAAGGCAGTGCACTGGTAGTCCAGAGGAGGGGGGGTTGCAGCAGCGGGGACTTTGCACTTTGACAGAAGAGACTGACTAGGCTGTGAGATATGGACTTGCAGAGTAAGACTAGGCCATGGTTTGGGGACTTTGAACTGTGACAGCAGAGTAAGTTTAGGCTGTGAGTTTGGGACTTTACACTGTGACAGCAGATTTTGACTAGGCTATGACTCAGGCACTATGCACTGTGAATGCAGAGTAGGACCAGGCCGTGAGTCGACACTTTGCACTGTGACAGCAGAATCTGACTAGTATGTGAGTTGGGGACTTTTACTGCGGAGTTTGACTAGGCAATGAGTCGCGGACTTTGTACTGTGACAGCAGAGCAACACTAGGCTATGAGTTGAGGACTTCTCATATTTAAAAAAAATATATATATGGACATACATTTCAAATACATTAAAATACATGCCGATTTTAAAATGTTCTTTTTTAATGGGGAATGCTATGGGGAAATATTGCACAAAGAAATGTACCATACAAAATAAATATATGAAAATGTATAATATATTTGAAAATGTATGAAAAGAGCCAACATCCTTGTCTAATGCACTTTACTGTTTGGAATACCTCCTGAAATGAATTTATATTCCAGTGTCTTTATTTTTAGTATTAGCAAATGAACTTTTAACATGGAATCAAGTGTTGTAGATACTGATACAGCATGAGAATGGAATTCAATGATCAGTCTTTTACATTTTGTGTGAGTACTATCTTACTGCATATGTACCACGATAAATTCAATACCTTTCATTCAAATTACGTATGTTTAGTTATAGCTGTAACCTTTAGTAAAACTATATCAAACTGAAAATAAAACAAATACAGTAACACATTTTTAAAAATGCATTGATTGGCCATTTTCATGCAGTGCAAAAATATATTTGATAAATACATTTGAAATATTTTTTTTGTGTATGAGTTTGCACCATGGCAGCAGAGTTTTACTAGATTGTGAGTTGAGTACTATGTATTGTGACAGCAGAATAAGACAAATGAGGACACCGATGCTATATTTCATGAACGTGCTGCAAACACAGAAAATGCTTTCATCACAATGACTACATCAGAGCTACACTTTACAAACTCACAAAAAAAAAAATACAAACAGGCAACTTCAGAAATGCTGCCAATCACAACACAACGGAAGTGAGCAATAACACAATGGACATGTTTCTGGAAGACCAAAAAGGGGATGGGATATCTATGACGCAAGATCATTGACAAAAGTCCACAGGCACTCAGACACTCACATCCTAGGTTCATGGTTAACCTGGCAGGCTAGTCACTCACCAAACAAACAACACAAAGCAAACAAACCAAAACAAAACCAATGCGACGCTGCCCACTTTTCAGTGGCTTCTACCTAGACTTTTCTTCACTGGTGCTTTCAGCTCTTCACTCCGTCTGCTCTGCTGCTGCTCATCCCTCTCTCTCTGTTCCCTCTCAGCTCTTTTAAAAGGCGCTCCCGCTTTAAAAGGAGCACCCGAGCCGAGAGGGAACAAGAGCTGGTTGCTTTGCCACCCTGTCACCGCCCCCACGGTGGAGCTCGGGACTCACTCCTTGCTCTCATGCCTCTCGTGGCCGGCACCGTTGTCCTCCTCCTCCTGCCGTCACTCGCGTCCCTTGGCGGAGCTCAGGCTTTGCGCTCCATCCCCCATCCACTTGCGGCTCTCCCTGCCGTCCTCGCCAGGGTTCGTCACAGCTCGGTGTCATCGGGCCTGAAGCCTAGAAAGACCAGCCAGGAGCTAGCTGCAGTAGTCAGGCCTTGAGATGAAAAAGACTGAACTAGCACCTGGGTGGCCTTATGAGAGGGAAAGGGTCAAATCCTCCAGATTGTAGAGGAGAAACCTGCATAACCAAGTCAGGTTTACAATATGAGCTTAGAACCATACCTGGTTATCCAGAATCACACCAAGTTTTCTTGCATCTTCAGACGAAATGGCAAAGGACCTCTCAAATGAGGTGGCAAGACCACGTTAAGGACCTGTAGTTCCAGGGATGAATAACTGGTCTGTCTTGCTAAGACTGAGCTTCAGGGGGAGCTGCCATTCATGAAGAGCTATCAGTCATACATGCCGAGATGTGACTGGAAACCTGAGTATCAAAAGGTGGGAAGGAAAGCATTAGTTGGATGTCATCAGCATAGCAGTGGTAGGAGAAGCCATGAGGGTAACACTTTACAATACTGTTTCATAGTTAATAAGTAACTAATCAGGAACTAAGCAGGAACAAATAAATAGTTCTGCATTAATGCTTGAGAAACTACTCTTAACTACCAAGGTCTACTAGTTAACTACTCAGTAGGTAATAATGAATTAATGATTAGGGTAGTTCACTATTAACTAAACAATAACTACTGAGTCTTATAGAGAATTACTTAGTACCTATGGTTTCTTAGAATAATTACTCATAATTTACAGATCAATTCAACATTAGTTGCTCAATAGCTGTGTCTGACAAGGTTCCTGCTGAACTACTAACTGATGTAGTGTATTCCAACACTTCTACCAGTAGTGAAATACACTACACAGTGTGCAGTCTCTACAATATAATGGATTATACCCTCCATTTCTACTCACAGAAACAAGTATCCTCAGAGAAGACTGGGGTATCACACCACACTGTAATGACTGGTGTCCCTCATGTGTTTGTTTTGATCAGAAACCTTAAAAGGCTAATGTACATCTTCATATTTGTCAGTGTGAACCAATTTAAACATCAGCCTACAAATGGGGCAATTGCTAAAATACTTCAGTATTCAGTAGACCAGTCTGCTTACCTCTCATCTTTAGAAAAGAAAACATCACTCTTTTCTGCATGGGCACATGTGCCAGTGTTTCTTCTGAACAGTAGTTCTCTTTTAATGTCCTCTTAATCATGATCAGGAACAGTATTATAAAGTGAAACAATGATAACTCACTATTAATGAACTAGGAGTTAATAATGATCAGGAACAGTATTATGAAGTAAAACACATGGTAACTCATTAATTAATTAGAAGTTAATCATGATCAGGAACAGTATTATAAAGTGAAACACATGGTAACTCACTATTAATTAACTAGGAGTTAATGATGATGATCAGGAACAGTATTATGAATTGAACTACATTAGAAAGAAAAAAACCCTAAAGAAATGGTGTACTGTAGTACAAAAAATATTAATAGTAAAGAAATTTTGAAAGAAGTAAGAGTGAATAGGTTATTGAGTCCTTTTCATTTGTGAACAGTCCAAATGTGAAAACATCCCTGGGTTAGCTATCTTAGCTCAGATTAGTTAGCAAGTCAGCTAACTGTGTCTCTAGATTAGTGCTGCAATCTGAATAAACCCTTGAATCTGAGTCAAAAGTCACACATTAGTGGCCGGGCGGTCTGCCATGAGTCTGATTCACTCATCATACATCAGGAGATACAGCGAGTCACAATTAAAATATGAACAGAATTATCAAACTAATCTAGTGAGAACACAGGATTAACTGCTCTCCTTTTCCAGCACTAGCAAAAACCTCATGGGCACTCAACAGAAACACCAAAGCTATCATAATAAGAGTCCTCTGCAACTATATTGTTAAAAGTTCACTTAATTCAGAAGAACTCTAAAATGTTTATCTTAAATGTCAACACATATGTATTTGTACTACTACTACTACTACAATAATATAATAATAATAATAATAATAATAATAATAATAATTATTATTATTATTATTATTATTATTATTATTATTACTATTATCAGTAGTTATAGTAGTAGATTGTGGTGATAGAAGTTAAATGAGTGCATATTTGAAGTACTTCAATGAAAAAATACAGAACATTTTTTACCTACATTTTTGGAACCAGGCCTTTTTAGAGAAGACCACCTGACACTTGGCCCACAGACAATTTGATTTTAGGACCCTTTATTTTATATTTTATTTCAAATAAAGTCTAATTGATCTTTCCATGATAGCTTATCTGGGCAGATCAGTATGTTTTCCTTTAATAATAAAAATGGATGTATGTTGTTTGGTTTATATTTAGTTCACCTTAGGTGGTGATTCCGAAGAGATTTTTGAGAAGAAGGGACAGGGAATAATCTTCCTTCAAAGTTATAATGCAGAATTAGACTAGTATTATAATATAATACTTTTTCACAATATTTTCAGTCTATAAATTATTTAATGTTTAGTTTTACAAAATATGTTATGAATATAATATTCATCTATATATAATGTATATTGAATAATAAGGAACTTTTTAGTGGTTTCAGTGGTTTTTCTCCCCTTTCTTTTCACTTTTAAATTCTGATAAATCTTGTCTTAGTCTCAATCTTGTCTTGGTCTCACCACTCCTGTTGTTTTTTTTTTTTTGTAGTAGTAATAGAAGTATATATAAATAGAGCATCTGACATTTAAAATAAGAAACATTTTAGAGTTCTATTGAATTAAAAAAACTACATTTAACAATAGAGTTGGACAGGACTCTTATTATGATAGCTTTGGTATTTCTGTTGAGCGCCCATGAGGTTTTGCCATTGCTGGAAAAGGAGAGCTGTTAATCTTGTGTTCTCACTAGATTAGTTTGATAATTCTGTTCATATTTTAATTGTGACTCGCTGTATCTCCTGATGTATGATGAGTGAATCAGACTCATGACAGACCCCTGGGCCAATGTGAGACTTTTGATTCAGATTCAAGGGTTTATTCAGATTGCAGCACTAATCTAGAGACACAGTTAGCTGACTTGCTAACTAATCTGAGCTAAGTAGGTACGGTCCTCTTGTACAATGTATGTTTTGCCATGTTGTTTCAGAATTATAAGCATATGTTAGTGCTTTATTAAACCTAAAGCTGCTGCTGATGTTCCGTTATGAGTGCATGCTAGCTAGTTAGCTAGTTAATTTAGCTAATGTGAGCTAAGCTAATAGGCAGTAAAACTTTGTGCCTCAGATACAAAACAGAAATATGTGTAACTAATGTACTAGCAGAATATACTGTGATTGGTCTCAGCTGTCAGACTTTCTCCTTCAGTAGTAATAACAGATTTAGATTTTTTTTGTTTGGGTGTTTTCAGTGATATAGCTAGCTAACCTAGGGATATTTTCAGATTTGGACTGTTCACAAATAAAAAAGGACTCAATAAACAACTTATTCACTCTTACTTTTTTCAAAATTTCTTTACTATTAATATTTTTTGTACTACAGTGCATCATTTCTGTAGGGGTTTTTACGGTAACACTTTACATTAAGGGTCGCTAATCAATCATTAAATATATAATAATCAACTATTAGTTTCCCATTATTTAGTTATTAGTTAACTCTTCATTAAGCATTAGCTATTACTTAGTAATTGATTAAGCACTTATCAATTAGTAATTAAGTACACTATTAGTTGATAAGTTAGTTTGTCGTTAGTTTGTGGCTTACTTACTCATTATCTGTGTGCTAATTGCTGCTTATTACATTGTTAATTAACTAATAAGTATTTTTCTTCATATAAAGAAGTAACGTGATAACTTACTAGCACTTATGTGTTAATCCCGCTAATTATCTGTTAATTAACTTTCCATCACCTCCATATATTCAGTTGCTTCACTTTTCTCACTTTGGTTCATTAAAGATGCTTATGGTCACATCTGACTGTAAGATGAGCGCACACAAATTCATGGACGGTTTTGTTATTCATCACGTTCATCTTGGCATATCTGTACTCATATCTGGTAGGAGTGCATGTAAATTCGGGCATAAATGCTGGATATGTGGCTAATTAACCAAAACTATTATCAACATAATCTGTATTTGCAAAAATAAGAACAATAGAAAATATCAATGATAGTAATTTGTGTGCATGACAGTCCAGTACAAAAGTGGATGTACTTACTTTACATGCACATTGATATAAACAAGTGCTGCAACTATTTCATGTTCCATTTAAAGACACATTACACTGTGCTTTTGTTGTCATACACTGCAATAATACAGCGTTTATTTTAGGGAATTAATTACCATAAACAATCACTCTACCATGTTAATAGTACTGAGAGTATTTAGTTTTATTTACATTTTATTTTTTCCATTTTTTTTTTCATTTTAATACTATTAAGTTTGGTCAGCAGGGGAGGAGTGCACTCACTACTGGACATCAAACTCCACCTACGAGCACGGCCATTAGCTTTCATGCCAAACACTGCCGTTTTATTGGCTGCTACTGAAATATCTGCATGAATTAGTGTGTGCTTCATGTAAATGATATGTAAATGAGGTGCTGGTCGGCTGGTTTCATGCACTGAAGCTGATTTATCATTTATGCTCAAATCTCCATTTGTTTCCACATCGTACAAAATTGTTATGAATCAGACGCAGAGCAGTTCATACCTTATAAAAGGCAAAACGTGTTCTTTTTTTACGTAACTTTGATGATTAATGGGCCCTTTTCACAAGATTCGTGATTACTTCCGGTTTAAGCATTAGCAGGGTAAAACTCACTTCCTCTCCATATAGCTACTGCAGACGTGATGTCAGAATGTTTAGTAGTGAACTATAACGCTCAAACACGGAGCTCCAGCAGCTGTATTTTAGTTTTCCTGCACGGCTGTGACAGTGAGAGTAAGAAGTCGACGGAAGCTCTGATTTAACTGTAAACAGAGCTAAAATGCTGTATGTTGTTTTTACTGCAGTTCTGCTGCAGCTGCTTCACATCAAGCCGTCTCTGTGTCTTTGTACGACCTGCCAGCGATTCTGTAATCTTCTGATTTCAAAAGAAAGAATAACTTTTACATGTAGCATGAATGTTATAAAATCTGTTTATATTAAGCTAGCTATACTGGCTAGAAGCTACTGCTAACCAAACTAGCCCGGCTAACATGAAGCAGCTTTTTCAGATGTTTTTTTTTCAGCTAGGAGTCGCGTTTTTGACTGAGCAGTGAAAGGTGGATGTTTTCTGAAGTGCTGCTTCAAAAATTGCCATGAAACTATAAGAATAATGCTGTTTGGCAGATCGCTAACATAGCCAGCGTTAGAGCTAACTTAGCTTTAAAGTCTGATGCTCATACGAAGCTGGTGTTCCTCAAACTGCTAATGGTAGGCTAGCTAATTAGCGACTGTAGCCTGCTAGCCTACCGTAAGCTGATACAGTTTAAACGATGTCTATTAAATAGACTTTACATGTAAACGCTTTTGTTTGTGTTTATGTCAGAAGTCACTGCCATCATGTAGCTAAATGTGTCACAGAACCTGCTCCACGTTAGCAGGCTGGTGGCAGCAGCTAATGAACGCTAACTAGCTTCCTTACTTTGGGAACACAGCTACAGTTAGAAATGGCTTCTAGCGTTGCTAGCTAGCTACAGCTAAACAACGTCTACCAAATTCATACTACACAGAAGAACTTTAATTTCTTTTGAAAACAAAAATATTACAGAAATCGCTGGCATGCTGTACAACTACAGAGACACTGATGTGAGCAGCTGCAGCAGCAGTAAGCAGGGCTGCACCACACACAGCATTTCAGCTCTGTTTACAGTTAAATCAGTGCTTCCATTCACTTCCTTTTGTCATGATAGTGCACAAAAACTAACATATGTCTGTTTTAGCTCAGTATTTGAGCATTATAGTTCACTGCTAATGCTTAATCCAGACGTAATCGCGACTCTTTGTGAAAAGGGCCCATGGCCATTAGATCTTTACATTTTGACCATTAATTACTTCTTAAATTCCACTTAATCAACCATTCATTGCTTCTTAAATTCCTCTTACTTGATCATTAATTACTGATTTTGTGTTGTCACTTTACTTGGAGGGACACAAAAGCAGTAATTAATGGTTAAGTAAGAGGAATTTAAGAAGTAATTAATGGTTAAAATATAAAGATCTAATGGCCATGGGCCCTTTTCACAAAGAGTCGCTATTACGTCCGGATTAAGTATTAGCAGTGAACTATAATGCTCAAATACTGAGCTTCAACAGACATATGTTAGTTTTCGTGCACTATCATGACAAAATGGCCATTAGATCTTTACATTTTGACCATTAATTACTTCTTAAATTCCTCTTACTTAACCATTAATTACTGATTTTGTGTTGTCACTTTACTTGGAGGGACACAAAAGCAGTAATTAATGGTTAAGTAAGAGGAATTTAAGAAGTAATTAATGGTTGATTAAGTGGAATTTAAGAAGTAATTAATGGTCAAAATGTAAAGATCTAATGGCCATTAATCATCAAAGTTACGTAAAAAAAGAACACAGTTTTTTTTTGCCTTTCATAAAGTATGAACTGCTCTGCATCTGATTCATAACAATTTTGTACGATGTGGAAACAAGTGGAGATTTGAGCATAAATGATAAATCAGCTTCAGTGCATGAAACCAGCTGACCAGCACCTCATTTACATATCATTTACATGAGGCACACACTAATTCATGCAGATGTTTCAGTAGCCAGCCAATAAAACGGCAGTGTTTGGCATGAAAGCTAATGGCCGTGTTCATGGGTGGAGTTTGATGTCCAGTAGTGAGTGTACTCCTCCCCTGCTGACCAAACTTAATAGTATTAAAATGAAAACAACTGTAAAAAATAAAATGTAAAATAAAACAAAATACTCAGTGTTGTTAACATAGTAGAGTGATTGTTTAGTGTAATTAATTCTCTAAAATAAACGCTGTATTATTGCAGTGTATGACAACAAAAGCACAATGTAATGTGTCTTTAAATGGAACATGAAATAGTTGCAGCACTTGTTTATATCAATGTGCATGTAAAGTAAGTACATCCACTTTTGTACTGGACTGTCATGCACACAAATTAGTATTATTGATATTTTCTATTGTACTTATTTTTGCAATTACAGATTATGTTGATAATAGTTTTGGTTAATTAGCCACATATCCAGCATTTATGCCCAAATTTACATGCACTCCTACCAGATATGAGTACAGATATGCCAAGATGAACGTGATGAATAACAAAACCGTCCATGAATTTGTGTGCGCTCATCTTACGGTCAGATGTGACCATAAGCATCTTTAATGAACCGAAGTGAGAAAAGTGAAGCAACTGAATATATGGAGGTGATGGAAAGTTAATTAACAGATAATTAGCGGGATTAACACATAAGTGCTAGTAAGTTATCACGTTACTTCTTTATATGAAGAAAAATACTTATTAGTTAATTAACAATGTAATAAGCAGCAATTAGCACACAGATAATGAGTAAGTAAGCCACAAACTAACGACAAACTAACTTATCAACTAACAGTGTACTTAATTACTAACTGATAAGTGCTTAATCAATTACTAAGTAATAGCTAATGCTTAATGAAGAGTTAACTAATAACTAAATAATGGGAAACTAATAGTTGATTATTATATATTTAATGATTGATTAGCGACCCTTAATGTAAAGTGTTACCGTTTTTACTTCTAATGTAGTTCAATTTATAATACAGTTCCTGATCATGATTAACCCCTAGTTCATTAATAGTGAGTTACCATGTGTTTTGCTTTATAATACTGTTCCTGATGGATATTAACTCCTAGCTCATTAACAGTGAGTTACCATGTGTTTCACTTTATAATACTGTTCCTGATCATGATTAGCTCTTAGTTCATTAACAATGAGTTACCATGTATTTCACTTCATAATACTCTTCCAGATCATCATTAGCTCCTAGTTCATTAATAGTGAGTTACTATGTGTTTCACTTTATAATACTGTTCCTGATCATGATTAACTCCTAGTTCTTTAATAGTGAGTTACTATGTGTTTCACTTTATAATACTGTTCCTGATCATGATTAACTCCTAGTTCTTTAATAGTGAGTTACTATGTGTTTCACTTTATAATACTGTTCCGGATCATCATTAATTCCTAGCTCATTAATAATGAGTTACTGTTTCACTTTATAATACTGTTCCTGATCATGATTAACTCCTAGTTCATTAATAATGAGTTACCATGTGTTTCACTGTATAATACTGTTCCTGATCATGATTAACTCCTAGTTCATTAATAATGAGTTACCATTTGTTTCACTTTATAATACAGTTCCTGATCATGATTAACTCCTAGTTCGTTAATAATGAGTTACCATGTGTTTCACTTTATAATATTGTTCCTGATCATCATTAACTCCTAGTTAATAAGTAATGAATTACCATGTGTTTCACTTTATACTGTTCCTGATCATCAATAATTCCTAGTTTATTAATAATGAGTTACCATTTTTTCATTTTATGTTATTCCTGATAATCATTATACAGTAATACGTAGAACCAAGTAAATTTGAAGGCAGGACACATACACATTCAGATATTTCTGTGAGCCCTGTCTTCAACTGACCCTGTCCTCAAGAGGACATTAAAAGAGAACTATTGTTCAGAAAAAAAAACACTGGCACATGTGCTCCTGCGGAAAAGAATGGTGTTTTCTTTTCTAAAGATGAGAGGTAAGCAGACTGGTCTACTGAATACTGAAGTATTTTAGCAATTGCCCCATTTATAGGCTGATGTTCAAATTGGTTCACACTGACAAATATGAAGATGTACATTAGCCTTTTAAGGTTTCTGATCAAAACAAACACATGAGGGACACCAGTCATTACAGTGTGGTGTGATGTCCCAGCCTTCTCTCAGGATACCTGTTTCTGCAAATAGAAATGGAGGGTATAATCCATTATATTGTAGAGACTGCACACTGTGTAGTGTATTTCACTACTGGTAGAAGTGTTGGAATACACTACATCAGTTAGTAGTTCAGCAGGAACCTTGTCAGACTCAGCTATTGAGCAATTAATGTTGAATTGATCAGTAATTCATGAGTAGTTATTCTAAGAAACCATAGGTCTTAAGTAGTACTCTATGAGACTCAGTAGTTATTGCTTAGTTAATAGTAAACTACCCTAATCATTAGTTCACTATTACCTACTGAGTAGTTAACTAGTAGTCCTTGGTAGTTAAGAGTAGTTATTTAAGTGTTAATGCAGCACTACTCATTCGTTCCTGCTTAGTTCCTGATTAGTTACTTATTAACTATGAAACAGTATTGTAAAGTGTCAAGAGAAGATCTTACATCACCAAGAGAATGAGTGTAGAGTGAAAAGAGAAGAGGGCCAAGCACGGAGCCTTGTGGGACACTGGTGGAGAGCCTGTATGGAGCAGATGTGGACCCTCTCCATATTACTTGATAAGAGTGTCTCTCTAGCTAGGACGCAAACCACTTCCATGCAGAGCCAGCAATTCAAAGGTTGGTAAGAACAGACAAGAAGATATCATGATTGACTGTGTCAAAGGCTGCAGAGAGGTCAAGAAGAATCAGAACAGATGACAGTTTGGCTGATCTTGCTGCCTGGAGTTTCTCAGTCACTGCTGTGAGGTCAGTCTCTGTTGAGTGTGCTGGTTTGAAGCCAGGCTAGTAGGGGTCCAAATAATCATAGACTGCATGTTCAAGAATTTATGAGAGGAAAGAAAGGAGTGATACCGGTTGGTAGCTGCTGACATTGTTGCTGTCATGCATGGGCTTCTTCAGGATGGGAACCACCCTGGCAATCTTAAATGCTGATGGAACATGACATGATGTCAAAGACCTGTTTAGGATGAAAATGATGAAGGTAAGCAGGTCCATGGAGATTGACTGGAGCAGTGTGGATGGGGTGGGATCCAGCAGGCAGGTGGTTGGATTGCTGGATTTGAGCAGCTGTGGGATGTCTTCTGTGGAAAGAGAAGACAAACAGCTTAGAGAATCAAGAGCAAGAGGATGAGGGCTAATGGAGGGGGTGGAGACAGAGGAAAAAGACTGTTGAACTTAGAAAGGAGACATGGGTAGGAGTGAAGATCTGATTCAAGCTGTGATTTCCTCCACCTTCTCTCAGGCTTTTCTAGCTGTCTCTGGTTGCTGCACAGGACACCTGTCAGCCAGGGGGCAGGTGGGAAGGATCTGCTTGCCTGGAGGTGAGAGAACATAGAAGGTTAACTGCAGTTGAGAGTGAAGAAAGGAAAATATCTGTAGTTGCATCCAGGGAGAGAGAAGAAAATAAGTCAGGAGAGATGGGGTGCAGGTTGATCTGAGTGAAGGAAGAACATAAAGGAGTGACCTGGACAGAAAGAGCAGGGAGGGAGAGGTTACTGTGATATCCAGCACAGGGTTAAGTCAGGTCCAAATTGTTGTCTGCTCTGTGCATCAGAAGAGACTGGTTGAGGGTGAGGTTTAAAGATGATTGCAGTAGTAAGGGGCAGGATGACTAGCTTGTCTGATGGAAGGCTGAAGCGGTGACTTCAACCTTCCATCAGACAAGCTACAGTCATCCTGTCCCTTACCACTGCTATCATCCTTTAATGAGTAGGGTGCAACTGATGGGGAAGAGACTTAGAGGAACATCTAACTCATCTATAAAGTTGCCTAGAGGACAAGAATGATATTACTGTAATGGGTTTTGCAATTTTTAATATTATTATTGCTAGAGCCTTATGTGAGGGTGTGAGGTAACCCGGATTTATTTGAAGTCTACAGACCAGGGCAAGAGAGAGAAATGCTCGCACCAAGGATGCTTCAGAAAAGGGAATTTATTGGCTAAATATCAAACTATTTTTGGACTACATTCAATGATAAACAATAGAAAATAAAACCAGAAAACAAAACAAACAAAGTGATAGTAATGAAAGACAAATTAGCTCGAGTAAGTTAGAGTGATTCACGGCTAAATGGTATGAGGCAGTGTGGTTTGGGAAGTCGCTTGGGAGAGCCTCTAGAGAATTAACCTAAGCATAGACGGGATTAACTATATGGCTGGATGTACCTATAGAAGTTTGAAGGCGAACTCAATCGAAGGCTGGAGCTCACACGGTGGTTCCTCTCCTCGCTGGCCGTGGATGCTGCATCTCCGTGCGGGCACGCGCCTTCCCGTCAGTGATTGGGCGGAGGCGTCTCATGGCCGTCTGACGGTGGAGCTTGGGCAGCCTTTCGATGGTCGATCTGTTCACAGATCAGTGCGTGGCTCTGGGTGCGATGCTGGGTCTCCGTGGCATCAGAACTGCTCCCACTCTGCTGGCGAGGTTCAGGCTGCAATCAGGGTTCTGAGGCTGGTGATACTAATTTAACTAACTACCTCTCTTTAGCAGAATCGAAAGTTATGGATATATTCTCCCTGGCCAGACAAGAACTATCCACCTTCCTTCTCTGAGGGTGGTTTAAACTTAAGGTGTGTAGACGAACAGGCAAGTTACAAAACAAACAAAGGTTTCAGATCTGAAAATTTAGCGTTCTAATACTTCTGACCTGTCTTTCTGACCAAGGCACAAATTTAGAAACTTAGCTATCCTTTTGTTCCGAACGCAGGAATCTGAACTGAACTCAAATTTGTGGTGCACTCTGGTTTTGCTCAGCTTTAGGCCCTACCCTTTGGAGGTGGAGCCAGAGTACTGATAGGTTCTCCTCACCTAAGGTTACTAGCTACTCATTGTTTCCAACTCTGATTGGTTGTGCATAATTTTAGGAATGCCTTCCCCAGAATCACTGCCTCCTTTGTTTCAGCTAGTTTAAACAAAGCAAAAGAAGCATTTCTATACAATCAAATTGATTTAACTTTCAAAATCAAGCAATGAACAACTAGGATATTCAGGCATGTTTCCAAGAGAGAGTTTAACCCTTGTTACCTGATACACAACACATCAAAGAACACAGGTACTCTTTGCCTATCATATCTAAACATGACCCATTGCATGAAAAATAAAATCGACAATAAAAGGAAAGTAACAAAGGAAGAAAAGAAAAGAAAAGAAAACCACATTCAGGATACATATTGGTCAATGGTCTAAACTCATAGCAATTAAATGGTTGGGTCTGACTGTTATCAAAGTTATACTCTACGTATTTCTAGCACTTAATAGTAGAAAAAGATACAGGTAATATTTAGGTACTACCCAACAACAAGATTAATACAAGTAGTATTGCTTACAGATTATATAAATGTTGATAATCAAGCAGACATGCTTGAGATCCCTAGGGAATTTAGAAAGTTGCAACTTTGTCGTCCGAGTTCCGTATTTGGTATGTCTAGTTTAGTTAAAAAGAGTTCTAACGAATGGTTGCAGTTTGGAGTGGACATATACCTTAGAAATGTACTTTCTGTTACTTAAAGATAAAGTTGTCCACAGGACTTTGGAGGGCCATGTGGCCAATATTCCAGGGAGGCATTGTCCTGTTGTCCTCTAGGTCAAGGGAGAGGGGTGCTGGTTCTTGATTCAGCTATAAATCTGACTGAGTCTGGGGTTGGGGGGTATTAAGATTTACACCTCAATTCCAGACTTGCTGGAGCCAAAAGGCCCTTAACTTTGGGTTGTTGATACGTTAGAAACACTCAATCTAGGGGTAAAGTTTCAGCCAGTGTTCGCTACATTACGTTTAGTGTGAAAGATACAGTTACAGCTTGGTACTCTTGAACTACAGCTTGGTAGTCTGTCAGTCTGTCTCAGAGAATGGGAGAAGTTAAAGAGAGAGGATAGGACTGTTGGAATCGTTGAGTTCTCAGAGGTGATCCAGGTCACTGTCATCGCCAGGAAGTGCAGTGAATGAAGGGAAAGTTTGCCTCCTGGACTGCAGATTGTCAATTCCAGCACCCACCTGTCACCCTGGTCTGAGATTGTGATGACCATGGGGATAGATAAGATTACTGGTATTGCACTTCCAGAGACAACAATGGGGTCCTCTAGATCTGTGGGATGTGTAGAAAGGTACCGAAAAACACATGTTGGAAGTGCAGTAAATGCAGTAATTAGAGGTACAGATATAAATGGAGAAAAACTCATTATGCTCAGCTATTCCCATCTCTGTGTTGATGATGCCAGCCCAGCCTCTACAATTCACATTAGGCTAACCTGAAAAAAACAGAAATCTAAAACTAGTAATTATAATTAAACACAAGTTTCAACAAGACAGACTGGGGACTAACAGTCAAAGCCAAAGCAAATTAAAACTCAGAGCGTACCTTACGAACAGAAGGACAGAAGCACACCTACACTACTTGAGTAGTCAAGTTACTTTTTTATATATCCGCAATCACAACCTGAAAATATTTCTAAATCAACTCGGCTACATTAATGGAAATGATCTGTACACACAAAACTAAAGCAAACCATATTATGAGAGAAAAGAACTGAGCTCCGGGACTGATCACAGTATGTTAGTGAACATTTGCACAAAAGCAAACCATATTATGAGAGAAGACTGATCACAGTATGGTAGTGAACATTTGCACATCTTTCAGTGAACTGTGTAAGGAACAAGGAGTACGTTATATCTTGTGCCTTTCATCCTCAGATAATTATTTCAGACTTCCTAGTTTCTAAAGAAGTTTAGACTCTCTGAAAGGCTGGGAAGAGTTTGTTACTGTTTCACTGAGTCTTTTTTTAAATGATTACTTGATTAAGAGTCAAAATAACAGGTAGCTTACTCAATTAATAATGCAAATTTTAGTGACAGTTCAACTGCCACTAGCTCCCTGAATGTTAGCTTACACTAACAGCTATTAACCTCTACAGACAGTAAACATCACATTCACAGCCTATAAAGTTAACTGACACCTGAGTAGTAAATTTCCACCATTAAAATCATTAACAACAGCAGCTACTTATTCAGTGCTGATGTTATATATTTTTTTCTGGTAATTATACTAATTTCTACAGTAACACTTTGAACTGACTGAATAATGATCTGAATATTACAGCCCAAGTCTGTTTGGGTGTTGCTCTGATGTCTCTGATGGCTCTTTATTCATGTGAGGTGATGCAGGTCTGTACAGCATACACAGCCGCAGTCTGATCAGATCACTGTTTGGGCTTTTAAGGTTAAAAAGCAAAAGTGAGATAGGATTTTTATGGGAACTTATGTTAGAACAGATTTCCCATATCACAGCCTTTTTATGGCCAGCTATGAACTAGCTATATTTTATACTTGTGTGTGTGTTCCTTGTGTGTTTCTTGTGTGTGCTGATAGTTCTCCTCTTGTTTCCTCCACTAAACTGGTCGTCTCTGTAGTGATTTCACCACTGGGAGCTATTCTGTTTTGCTCTGTTTTGATTGGTGAATCAATTTAATTGCACTTTTTTTCTAATTGGTCTTTGAGCTCATAATTTATTTAGGGATGTGGTATGCAAAGCTGTGTTGCACTTGTAACCCGCATTGCATGTGGTTAACATAGTTTATGCTTAAAACTTTCTGGCAAACGAAGGGTTAAGCTGGCTGAGAGCTGCTTTGCCAGCAGCAACCAATCATAACGGAGAGTTCGGCTTTATCCCGCCCAGCGGCTACCAAAAGATTGTGATTAGTACAACTCAGCTTTCTTATTGGAGCAAACAGCTGTTCTGCTAGCTGTAGCAAATCGTAGTTGAGGATTCAGTTGTCCCGCCTCCGCCGCTGCGCCGTCTAATTGAGCCCCCCTCCCTCTCCCTTTCTCTTCTTCTCTCGTGCTGAGAAGAGACGAGACGCAGCTGGAGCTTAGAGGGCAAACGCTGTGAGAAAACACTGGAAAAGTAGCTCAAAAGAGACAATAAAAGTCAATAAAAGTTAGGTGTCCTAACGAAAAAAGAGACCTAAAACCCTAAACTCCCTGTAATGTGTGTGAAATCCAGCAGTATTAGCTGTACCAAGACGATGAGTAAACCCATCAGTTTCCATAGGCATCCTAGCTAATTAGCTCAACACGGATTTATGTAAACTTCTGGATTTATATAACTTAAAATGAGATGATAACTCAGTGAATGCCTTAGATAAATGAACGTTAATGTGTTTATAGTTGGAAAAAGTTAGTTTTTATCGAGTTTTAAACCAAAACGGGGTGCTGTGAGCGAAATGTTTTTTTTTGTTTTTGTTTTTTTGCAGCATCATAGCCATTACTGGTTAGAGCTGGTTGAGGCAATCCAGCAGACATTCTAGAACATTCCAGAGGTACATTTTCCTTTGTTTTTGTGAAAAGTGCAATTGAATGTGTTTGTGAACTGGAAAAAGCGACAATGCTTACTGAATATTGCTGAAAAAAGGTTTATTTTTTATTTGAATATGTTGTTTACATATACATATATATGCAGTAAGAATTACAACCTGTAAAAGGAAGAGAAGTTCAGTAAGTTAATTACATGAAAATGTGTATAAACCTGTTAAACTTACCTGTTTATGTTCTGAACCTGAAAAGAAAAAAAAAAGTATGTTACTGTGAAAGTTATGTATATTGATTTGTTAAGTGAAGAAAGTGCTTGTGAATAACAGTGAAATGAGAAGTAATATAGCCACCTAGGCTAATCGTAGAGAAAGTGTTACAGTACCTGTTTTGTTTAAACAGGTCAGGTTTTTTTGAGGATCATCAAAACCTTGGAATCAGAGCCTGGTTGGATCTTCCGAGAAGTCGATGGCGAGCCACCCACGAATAGAACAGTTTTCTATGACATCCGTCTTCACTACGGACTGGTGAACTAACAAAAACACAAGACTAAACGACTCTTTATTCTCCATTTCCTTTTGTAAGCAAGCACCAGTATTTCAGTTAATTGTTTTATTTATTTGTATTTTTGTTTTGTTTTTTTGTTGACAGTGTTATTTCAGTTATGGTGAAACAAAGGGCTTAAATCTGTCTAAACTATATTGAACAAAATTAGAGAAATTATTCTAGCTAAGCTTCATACTAAAGCAACAATAAATCCTAAACAATAATAATCCAACTAAACTAAAGAGATAATTTAACACTAGACCCAAAGTCTTAAGCCTTAACTAAATCAAAGATAACTAAACCTTAAACCATTTAAACTAGAACACAAATAGGACCAAATTTAATTTAATTTAGGATCAACTTGAACTCAGGGACAGAAGGAAAAGTGGTTCAGTTATTGAATGTTTTCTTTACTTTGTGTTTTGTATATATTTTTATCATTCAGTAAAGTGATTATTTTTATTTATAACACTACTCCTGTCTCCTGTGTATGCTGTCACACACCTTCCACCTCCTCAACGAACCTGGTTGTACTGGTCCATAACCTTGTAACTTCAGCTTTTGCATCTAGTTTTCAGTGTTGCCGCTGTAGTTCATTAGTGGGCTAAAAGGGGTTACACACGCACCTCCGCCTTCCATTAAAAGGACATTTGTCGTTGTTGTTAATGTTGTTGCTGGTTAGCTTAAGATGTGTCTATGTGTTGACTGTGTTTTATTGAGTAGGGCTGTGGGTCAGTGTCTACCATAAGGTGAAGTTGTATGGCTACTGGTGAATTTCCCTAATGTTCTCGCTGCCACTCAGTAGCCCTAAGCTGGGAATTTCTTGCTGCCGGTTGAAGTACCTGTTCAAAATAAAGGAGCATTTGCCTCCATTTGCACAGTGTTTTCTGTATCTTCTTCTACACCAGCGTCATCATCTCCTTTTGCTGAGCTTCAGCTGGACTCCACTTGAACCCAGCGACAACAATAACAGCATTCACAACAACTAAACTTTTTAACTAGGAGCATGGCACACTCTGAGAGCCTCTTTGCACCCCTTAAGCTCTTCACGGCCGTGACGTGCCCTTGGCAGATATCACAGTATTTCTTTAAGAGTTAACTCAGATAAAAGTACTATGATTTATTTCTGCTCCAAACAGTACCGTTACAGGGAAAAAATTACTGAAGTACAGTAAGTAAATGTAATTTGTTACTTTACAACTTTTGGTCATACAAGATGGCTACCAGTGAGGACATAGTTTAAGTTCTGTCTGATGCTCTCATCGTAATTATTCTCTCATCTCAACTATACTTTGTTGTTTCCCCTGCAGATAACTGTAATAAGGACATTTTAACAGGAGATACTCCCACGGAGAGGTGAACCAGTAGAAGGTGAACCATCACTATGTGAATTCCAAAGTAATATCTTTACTGCACTAATAACAAAAATCATCGCGGGTTCAGAGAATCTTGAACATATGATTAAAGAAAACACAAACAAAATTGCAGAAATTAAAACCTCTCTGAATTTTGCTTTTGACAAAATTCAAATATGCTGAAAAAAGACTATCAGCCCACAGATTGGGTCAACACAAAGGGAATCAAGCACAAGCTGTGATCATTAATTTTTCATTTGGCTGGATGAAAGACCTGGTCTGAATGAAGGCCAAAAACAGTGTCTACCTGAAGGAACGTAAATTACACTTTAGGGAGGACCGCACAAAGACAGAGAAACAGATGAGTCCTCTTCTTTGGCCACAAGTTGAACAAGCCCACAAAGATCAAGCCCTCAAAAGTCTTTTTCTGGGGGTATGCGAGTCTTCCCTACTAGAAAAAAGCATAAACGATCATGGCACCAGTAAAACGAGCATATGTTGTGTTTTGGGTGCTGGTATGCTGGGAGACCAGCACTAGACCAGCATAAACCAGCTTAGACCAGTTGAGACCAGCATGGAATTTATGCAGGTCTGTTTTTTTAGCAGGGTTGGACAGGAGAGCAAGTCGTTTGGACATTGAACAGAATGGCTGTTAACCATCTGGGGTCTAAGGTTAGGCATTTTCTGTTATGAACTCAACTTTCTTTTAAATAGTGTTTTTATTGTTAGGATCAAAAATATACTTATTGATAAATACTGGAGGATAGCATTCAAATATTAAGGAATATGGCAAGAATTGGGAGTTAGGTTAAAGTTAAAATATATCATAATACGTTTAGCAATAAGTAAAGTGAAGGAGTAAGAAAACAGAATATAATACAGAGAATTTCAGCTAGATCAGGGAAAAACTGTGACTGATGATGATAGAAACTCAAAGGTCTACAAACTGAGCAAGATAATATTTATAAGGAGAAACCTAGAGGGGCTTTTAGGGTTCTGGACAGAGATGAATAGAGGAAGGAGAAAGGAATAATACATATTTTTTGGCCTTGAGAAAAGAAAGGTGAGAAAGATTTTGATAGGAAGACTGAAGACTGGGGAAACTGTGCTGATAAAAATAAAGTATCCAGTTTTGTTGTTTATTTTTGTAGCAGTCTAGCTACAGGCTCTAATGCTAAAGCTGTTAATCACCCTGATAGTTTACAATTATTTAATTCCTTTAGGGACCCAATTATTGCCCATGAAGAATTTAAAACAATTTACTCAAAATTTTTGCGTCTGTTTTGGGTAAATGTCTTAAAGTGGGTTTAGACACTATTATAAGTAAAAATCAATGTGGATTTATAAAAGGTTGCCTTATTTCAAATAATGTTCATTTGATATTGGACCACATCGATTATTATGAAATCTTAGAAGGTAACTCCTTTCTTGATTTTCACAAGGCATTTGACACATTCAACCACAAATTTATTATTAATACTTTTGCTAAAAAAATGCTTTTTTTAATGTAGGTCTATCTCTGTTATTATGGTCAAAACTTTATATATTGGTATAAATAGCTCAATCAAACTTCCCCATGGGATGTCACCTAGGTTTTGTGTGTCAAAAGAGGCATTGGTAACACTTTATAATAACGTTCATTTATAAAACATTTATAAGCTCCCTGGAGAACTCCTTATTCTCTGTCTGCATATGTATGAAGACCTGGTGTCGTTGATGACTGTTTCCCATCACTGCAAACCTGTCATGCAGGTTTCTCCACTACAGCATCTGGACGATTTGATCAGTCAGGCCCTTTCAAATGATCAAAAGTGTTACTTATATCACCCCACTGCTGCGTTCTTTTCACTGGTGTCCAGTAACTGTTCACATCAGATTTAAACTCTGACACCCGCCTACAAAGCCAAAACATGGACCAGCTCCTTCCTACCTGATGACCTAGAGCAGTTTAAGCTTCAAATACAGCCCAGCTTCACCCAGGACACATGAAAGACAAACATCAAGACTCTTCCATTGGATCCCATGTGCTGGAACAAACTTCCACTGAACAGCAGAATTCCTCACCATCTTCAAATGGCGACTGAAGATCCATCTTTAGACTCCAGCCTATTTACAGTAGTAGGGATATGTTTTCTGAGTGGACAAGAAAGCACTTTTCTCTCGATAAGTGCTTTTCCTTTATGCAATAAATGTAATTTAAATATATATGCTACTATTTCATAACTAATAATTGACAAATCAGGATGTTATTCACTTTTAGTGAATGTACTGCATATGCATTTACACATTAAATTAGAAAATAAAACCTTCACAAATCGAAGCTGCTAATTCAACATGCCTTTTGTGAACCACAGTAAGATTCATTACAAATTTTTGGGCCTACAGGTGATTTGTTAAACAAACAGTAGTGACTTTCTTACTCATGTTTTATAAAGGACCTGTTCATTACATATAAATTTTTGCAGCCCCTAATCTAAAGTGGGAACTATTCCATATATATGAATATCTAAAAATGCCTATAAGTCATTTACAAACTGAAGTCGTTTTGTTAAGTCATTTATATATTAATTGGTCAACATTTATAAAACATTTTGCAGCCCCTAATCTATAGTGGGAACTATTCCATACTTATGAATATCTAAAAATGCCTATAAGTCATTTACAAACTGAAGTCCTTTTTTTTACCTGCCTTTTGACTTTAGGACCTTAAAATCACTTAGAAACCTCAAAAGGAGATAACAGAGTGATTAGAACTTTATTGAATAAACCAAAAAAGCAACTGAATTATCACACTGTAGTTCTTTACTCTGTAACAAACACAGTAGCAAACATTTTTACACTCTCTTTGCAATTTTAAAGCAAAACACAGAGCGTCCTACCAAAGCAAATGTTCCCTAAAAAGTGCTAATTTGACTCTATTATGCACAACTTCTAATTCCTAATTCAAGAGTGTTGGCAGTTGTAGCAAATAAAAAAAACAAAACAAACAACCTTCTTATTTTCTTTTCATTAAAGATAAAAGTTTGTTTTTCTTTTTGTACATTTCCACAGTGGTCAGCAACTGTCCATCATTGTTTAAAACATCCATGCACTTCTTTGCAACCACCTGCAATTTCTCTTGTCGCGAGTAACCCTCCAACAGCTTACTGTACTCTTGAGGTGCCACAATAGAAAGCTCTGCAATGGGAGCATTGGCCACTACAGTAGGCAGCATGAAGATTTTTCCCCCTCCTGTACTGCTGCAAAATCTTTCTGTATCTTCTTACCGCCTGCTGAGGATTTCCTGCTACAGAGAAACAACACAAAGATAAAAAAAAAAAAACAATTAAAAACATTACAAACAAATTAACTGAAATATTCCCTTCCATCGGCCCCTTAATCTTATTTCATTTTATACAGCAGGACTCTAGTCAGCGACTCCCAACTGATTTAAAACTTAAGACTTACGACTTGTGAGTTTTCTGCCAGAGAACTGAAACTGATTTGAACCGCTAACCTTAATAGAGGAAATGAATAAAATATTTAAAATCTAATCTAGTCTTTGCCTTTCAGTTTTGCTAACTGATACAGTCTTGGGCAGACATTACTTCAGTGCTGTTCTCCTGCACCTCACAGCATTGTCTGGTTTGAAACAGCTTTAAAAATTAGCCTTTTGTTAGAAAAAAACTGATATAGCAGAGATGTTTACAAGCTTACATACTACATAAACTGCAGACTAACTACCTGTTTCAAGTTGTGTTGTCTTTCTTTTTTAAACGTGTAATGTATTTGTATAATGGAAAGCCCATTATTTTAGTCAGGTTTTTAGTAGGCTTTTACTTCTGGTTTGGCTCAACTCATAGACATAGACCCCAAAGACTCCACTCAGATTTATAAACACCTCTGTTTTACAGCAAGTAGAACATTAAATATATCTATGGGTTAGTTGTGGTTTCATTTACCTCTCTGTCTGAATTGTTGCATCTTTCCTTCTTTTTCTTTTCTGCTCTTCTTTCTCTTGAGCTTTTTCTTGTGGCAGCACTTGTGTTTCTTTCCTTTCTTTCTCCGCTCATCAGAGGAACTTGAGGTTGATGTAGAAGAGGATGATGTCAGACCACTCTGAGTCTTGGTCCCCACAAAGATCAATCAAATCTTCCTCTGCTGTGTCACCTTTCTGATCTTTCGTCTGGTCTAATATCAAACAAACCAAACATCAATGAGACATGAAGAGAAATAACAGATCTTTCTTTTGCAAATTATTCCAGTACTAATAAAATAGACCTACATAAAACTGATCTCCAAAATAAAAAAAAAAGTAATTTTGATATGGGGTGCCCAAACTTTTATTCATACATATCCATATATATATATATATATATATATATATATATATATATATATTTATACATATACACACACACACACACACACACACACACACACACATATATATATATATATATATATATATATATATATATATATATATATATAAAACCTGGACAAACACAAAGTATTCTTACAACATAAGCAATGCGTGTCTGTGTGGGGGTAATTAGCCTCCTTAGCCTCATGTATTAGTGATGTCTGCCATAAATCATGTGCACAGAATTGCAATACACTCTAGTGAGATATTGACTAATGACAGGGCAAAGTAACCAAACTGGAGCTATATTTATGACAACTTCCTTAACCAAAGTCTGTCACAGTAGGCTACAGAATTAAACCCATATATATGTCTGGTTGGAAACCTGTGTCTATGCGTATAACCTTTAATGTTGAA
Source organism: Colossoma macropomum (assembly GCF_904425465.1). Classification (NCBI taxonomy): domain Eukaryota; kingdom Metazoa; phylum Chordata; class Actinopteri; order Characiformes; family Serrasalmidae; genus Colossoma; species Colossoma macropomum. The sequence continues at coordinate 30,215,672 of NW_023494784.1, read as the reverse complement.
ATTCTGCTTTATACATCACTACTTTCAGGTGAAATTTCACATATGACCTTTTTAAGACCAAATGAGGTCCCAGTTGTGAATGGGGTCATTGTGTATTCCTCAATCAGCCAAAAATGTTTGATCAAATGTAGTGATCAGATCAGTCATCTTGCTATAAAATAAGTGTAAATGGATAAGCAGTTCTGTAAATGAGTCATAACCATAAATGCCCAAATACACTGAATTATGATTAACTACACACTCAAATTGTATGTCATTTTGCAATTGTCTCTGCTGTTCTGCAATCTGTGTGGCAAATGTAAAACTGTGCTACTGATGCATTACTGTCAACAGCCATTACTTTAAATGGACACAAACTGCAGCAAAACTTCAATAAAAAAAACATTCATTGTTGTGTGAAATAGTAGGAATTAACCACATTTTTTGTACAATTATTTTGTTGCAGGAGCACTAAAAGGTTAATAAGACTACATAGCTACATTGCACCTCTATTAATAAAAAAACACTTACATTTGGCTAATTGTTTTAGAAGACTGTCCTTTCTTCTTTCAAGTCAGCAATTGTTTTTGACATAGCCTCTTCATTCTTCTTTGCTTCAGCGAGCAGAATCTGTTGTTTTTTCAAGGACATTGCCGCTGTTGGGGCTTATAGGGGGCCTGCAATATTTTCAAAGAATTAAAGAAATCAATCTCGTTGCTGAGATTGTTTTGATATTGTATCAATGCAGTCCTTACATATGCAGTGAGCTGTTTTAAAATGTAATGTGATGTTAACATTTCTCAAGAACAAACTACTTTTTTGTTGATTCTCTATCTACTGAGACCTGAAAGGATAAATATTATAAACTATATCTGTGCGTTATACATTTCTCACAAGTCCTAACGAGATAGCATCAACAGAATATTAGCTAATGCTAGCCCAACAGCCACGGAGTTGCACAAGAGAAAGTTGAGTGACTGACATACTGACTGAGAGGCTCCTAAAACGATCGTGCGAGCGATGAGCCGCCAAGCCGTTCAGTCTTCATTCGCTATACTTTTCTCCAGCGATATACAGAGCAAACCCGTACTAGCTCACTAGTTGGCTAACATAGCTTTACATACGATATACACAAAAAACTGCGAACTAACTCGCTAACGATAGCCAAGTGCCCTAGGAAGCTACAGGAGCTAACGCTAAATAGCGACATTTGCTAACGTTCGTTTATAAGCTAGCAGACAGCTAACGCTAGCTGGCTGTATCATTACATTAACGCCACTTACCTGCGCCATCCTCTCCATCCTTGTTGTCTTCCGTTGGCTTGTTTGTCTTTGTTGACGACGACGTTGTGCCTTTATTTCCCTTCTGAGCTCGCCTGGACCGAGTTGAAGTGGCTGTGTTTAACTCCATTACCGTGACACTTCTCCATGCGGCAGCGTGCGTGTTGTTGCGCCCCCCGGTGCCGTCCTGAATAAACTCAACTCGTCCACCAAACTTCCACCTTCACTTTTAATAGTTTATTTGTATTTCAAAATACATATAATTCATTAAACGTAAATCAAGTTAATTTGTGAAGTAAAAAAAAAAGGTATATAAATATGCATTATGCATGATTAATATAAATATGTACAATATATAGATAATAAATAGTGATATAAGGTTGAATCTCATCCACTCGAGTGGAACATATTTAACTGCAGCGCGTCTGGTTATAATTGCGCCAAAATGTTGTATTTTGAGAAAAAATTGAGGAAACTGATCGAGGGCAAGAAATCTTTATGTGCCTACAGGTTTTCTCAAGGTCTGCGTTTACGCCAAATCGACATGATTGCTGATGAAATAGCAGGGAGTTCAGCAACTCTGTCAAAAATGGCCATAAAGGTGAGAGAGGCTTGTGTGATGTCAATGGAAAAACTCAGAAGAAGGAAAGGACAGCATATTGGAGGACGCAGGCAGTTCATTGTTATAGACGAGAGTCACTTCAGGCATAAAAGAAAGGCAGGTATATTTTAATATAAGTATAGCGTTTTGTATAGTCGTGATGATGTTGAATGGACATACATTTCTTAATTTCTTCATAGTTTTCTTCCTTTCCTTCCTTTGTTAGTAGTAATAATTAAATTGAAATAATTAACCCTTGTAGGCCTTTTATTTAGCTATTAATCTTAAGACTTATTGCCAAGTAACAATGATGATTTTTTTGGTTATATGTAACAGGTGGTAACACTTTACTGAAAGGCAGTGTTTAAGGCTAGGTGACATCCTACACAAGTCTCTTATGACTGACATTATCTTACATTTATAAAGGTTTATCACAACAAGTGTTGGTTGTCGTAAAGTCTGGTTCTGTCAAGTTCAAAGTTGACGTAATGAATACGCCAATGTACAGATTTATCAGGTAATGACATTTCACTTTCTGTGTGAAATAACATGTTATGACAACTGATGTTTTAGTGTTGTCATATCTTTTCCACAGCTCTCCTATTCCTAATAGTGTCCATTTCGCATGCAATTCTTAAAACACATCATAGAACTAATAGGACATTTTAATGTTGGCCGTTGAATCACTTTCTAGGGTTAGCAGATCCTGGCACATTTTTTCAACCCAGGTACTTCCAGAAGACAGCAAATGAATTGTTGACAAAAGCAGCCTTTATAACAGTTAATGCTTGTTGGAGCCTTTGTAAATGTTTATGTAGGTTTATGTTTGTTGTCATGAAAGACTAATGGAGGTTGTCATGCAGCTTTATGAAGGCTGCCAATCGGTAAAACATTACCTAAAAGGCTAATATATTATGTAATTATGAGAGTAAGGAACTGATGTGTCATATATAAGCTTTTGCAGTTTAAGAGGTTAATCCCTATCCTGGCTTATTATTCATTAACCATAAGAACCATAAGTATTTCTTAATTTTTATTACTTTGTAACACAAGATGAGACTGGGTGGCAGGACATAGCCATTTAAGCAGTTAATGTGATACTGCTTTCCTTTTAATCTAACTTAGTATGGAAGAGGACGGATGGCTGGGGGATGGAGGAGGAGGAAGTGGGTGTTCGGAATGCTTGGTGTGAAAGTTGGGGACACAAATCAAAGAAAGCCAGTTCTTCGCCTCGTCGAGCGGAGGTCCAGAGGGGAACTCATGCCACTCATCACTCAACATGTCAGGAGGGGATCCACTATCCTAAGTGATGAGTGGCGTGCCTACCGGCAGGCTCTACCTCAGCTTGACTACAGGCATTACACAGTCAATCACAGTGTATCATATGTGGATGCTCAGACAGGGGCTCACACCCAGCATATAGAGAGGGCCTGGAGAACATACAAGGAAACAGTTTGGAGGCTTAGAGGTAACCGGACAGAAGAGCTATTGAAGAATCACTTGACTGTAATTGAATGGTATGAATGGCTAGCAAAAAAGCATCATATTGGGCCTCTAGGACAGCTAATTCATGATCTTGGAAAACTCCATGAATGAGATGCCACATTAAACTCAACCGGACTTTAGTCCTATTAATTTAGCAGGCAACCTGTAAAGACTGTACATGCATTTTTGTACTAATGTTCATGCAGGACAAGTTACAATATAGTTAAGGTTGAAGGTTTGCCAAAAAAGTAAATGCTACTTTTAAATGTTTGGCAAATAGCTATTAGAAAACATTAACTCAAATGTGTCTATTATATGGAATAAAAATTCAAACAACTCACTTGTTCTCTTTTGATAAATTGTATTTTATGGTTGAATAAAATAAAGAATTTGTGTGCTAGCTCATGCTTAATACTAGCAATAGTACTGAGTAAACAGCCTGATTAAAAGTCTATACATTTTTTGTTTCCACTTTAGATTAGGGGCTGCAAAATGTTTTATATTAATGTATAAATTAATGTATAAATGACTTAACAAAAGGACTTCAGTTTGTAAATGACTTATAGGCATTTTTAGATATTCATATATATGGAATAGTTCCCACTTTAGATTAGGGGCTGCAAAAATATTGCAAATAATTTATATGTAATGAACAGGTCCTTTATAAAACATGAGTAAGAAAGTCACTACTGTTTGTTAATGTTTAACAAATCATTTGTAGGCCCAAAAATTTGTAATGAATCTTACTGTGGTTCACAAAAGGCACGTTGAATTAGCAGCTTTGATTTGTGAAAATTGTGTTTTTTAATTTAATGTTTTTTTTTTAAATGCATATGCAGTACATTCACTAAAAGTGAATAACATCCTGATTTGTCAATCATTAGTTATGAAATAGTAGCATATATATTTAAATTACATTTATTGCATAAAGGAAAAGCACTTATCGAGAGAAAAGTGCTTTCTTGTCCACTCAGAAAACATATCCCTACTACTGTAAATAGGCTGGAGTCTAAAGATGGATCTTCAGTCGCCATTTGAAGATGGTGAGGAATTCTGCTGTTCAGTGGAAGTTTGTTCCAGCACATGGGATCCAATGGAAGAGTCTTGATGTTTGTCTTTCATGTGTCCTGGGTGAAGCTGGGCTGTATTTGAAGCTTAAACTGCTCTAGGTCATCAGGTAGGAAGGAGCTGGTCCATTTTTTGGCTTTGTAGGCGGGTGTCAGAGTTTAAATCTGATGTGAACAGTTACTGGACACCAGAGAAAAGAACGCAGCAGTGGGGTGATATAAGTAACCCTTTTGATCATTTGAAAGGGCCTGACTGTAATCAAGCCTTGAGATTACAAGGCACTGGACAAGCACTTAGGTGACCGTCCTAGAGAGGAAGGATCAAATCGTCCAGATGCTGTAGTGGAGAAACCTGCATGACAGGTTTGCAGTGATGGGAAACAGTCATCAACGACACCAGGTCTTCATACATATGCAGACAGAGAATAAGGAGTTCTCCAGGGAGGTGTGCTGACAGTTCTATGTATTATTATATATGGACCATTATAAAACCCTGATATCTTGTAAAGAGGACACGTTGTAGACTGTATTGCTCAAATGGCACCACTGCCATTAATGTATAAAACAATGAAGAACAACTCTTAAATACTTGATTAGTTTATGATAAGTAAATCATAAAGTAGAAGTTTATAGATGTTTTACTTTGAAAGGTTTTTTTGGCTAAAGAACTCCTAAACTTTAAAGTTTGTAAATATGCTACTAACATATGAATTTTTATTGTAGTATGTACATAACTGAATAATAACTACTGAATTCCCGAGCTACTCATCATTTGTTAATCATGAAGTAAGAGCTTATAGGTGTCTCGTAAAGTGTTGTTAATATAATAATTAATGATTTATAACTCTAAATACATCATTAGTTCATGATTAGTTGATTATGAATTAAAAGCTTATAAATATTTCATAAATGAACGTTATTATAAAGTGTTACCGAGGCATTCGTCAAACGTCCAATTAGTCCTTTACTTTTTCTCATTTCCACTCAAATTCTGTGATCTGTGATCAGTGGAGCTATTTTTTTCACCATGGACCCCTTCAAGCATCAAAACATAGTACATCAAAACATAACTGCCTCAGCTAGGAAGCTTGGTTGGAGCCATAGTTGGAACTTCCAGCAAGACAATGATCCAAAGCACATATCAAAATCAACATAAAAAGGTTCAGTGACCACAGAATCAAGATGTTGCCATGGCCACCCCAGTACCCTGACTTAAACCCCACAGAAAACCAGTGGGATGAGCTGAAGAGGACATTCCACAAGCATTGACCTCGGAATCTGAAAGATCTGCAGAGAGTCTGTATGGAGGAACTGTCTCAGAGCCATTGCCATGTGTTTTGCAGTCTCATTAAGCACTATAAGAGAAGACTGAGAGCTGTTATCTTTACTAAAAGTATTAAATGAAGGTGTGTCAACAACTGTGGCACACATGGATTTGAGAAAAATATTATTTCACAATAATATTTGTTTTTTTTTCCTTTCAGTAATTGTTAGATTTTTGCAATGAAGAATGTTTTTACAGCCATTTTGTGCATGTTTCCAGGGGTGCCGATATTCATGAAGGGCACTGTAAGTATCCCCGCTGTTTTGTTAGACATTGATGCCACATGTGAATATGATTTGAACTGCAGTGCACAAACGTTCAGTACAGAATAGTACACGTAAATTATATATGGCTTATTTAGCATATCACATAAAACACATTTAATGTCAACTGTTTTATGCCAGTTTTGATTATAATAAGAGAATCCTTACAAAGATGACACATTTTAAATTATAATGTGATTAATACACAGATAGCATCATACAATATATTGTAATACATTAATCATAATAATAGTAAAAAAAAATCAACATTTCTTGTACAGCTTTGTAAAAAAAAGATTCTGATTCAGATTCTGAGCACTGCAAATACAGGAAATATAAATTATCAAAATGCTTATCCAGCTATTTAAAAATAAGTCTTTCATAACAAAAAATCTACAATATATCTAACGTTTTTTAAGAACAGCCACAAGAATCACACTGTTGGCTCAAATCTGTTTTTTTCTCATTCAATCAATAATTCTCCAGCCATATTCTAATGTATTTGCTACTCTAAATTGTGTCTAATATATCAGTTTTAAAGGACAGATATACCTAGTCATTGTTGGTCTGAGACGAAATTTTGAGCTTTCCTCTGATGCTGATCTTTAACTGATTTTATTGAACTGAGCTATAACTGTTGTGCTTTGAAATTAATTGTGACAACTCACCCGAATCCAAACATTTTTTCCTTTTTCTGATAAAATAAATCATTCTGGTAGTAGCTTTATATCATTTAATGCTGAATGCTGATTTCAGACCCTCAAGAGCCTGGACTTTATCAATTTTGTTCCATGCACTGGGAAACACAGCAGGCTTTGCTTTGTACTCTTCAGCAAACTTGTCATTGTATTTCACAAGCACATACTTCCAGTAGTCTGAGGCCTCTATAGTTCTGTCTGGTGGAATGAGCCAGTCTGGGTAGTAGGTGTGGTAGTCTTTATAAGGATGACGCTGAAAATTTGTTTCATGATTTTTAAAAGTCCCTTTGCCATGTACACTAGATGTACAAACCTCCTCACATAGGATATTAGTTGTCACAGATCTATAGCCACCCAGTCCCTGTGGCCGATGCACAGCTGCATGGTGCTGGCGATGGTCTTTTCCTCCTGCTTCACATGGTGCTTTGCAGAAGGGACATTGCTTCCCACAACCAAACACTCTCTCGAAGAGCTCATTTTGTGGTTTGACAGACACACTGTTCAGCGTTTCAGTGATATCAGATGAATTTGCTATCTCCTCTTCTAGTTGCCTCTTTAAATCATTCAAACACTCTAGGAGATTTTTGGTGAATGGAGTACACAGACTTGTGTTTTGAAAGAGGACTCTATCCACTGTGTCCATGGGGATGGAGATGACTTTGCTGAGAGCTTTGCAAAGATTCTGAATCAGTACTGCAGTGCTTTCAGTATCATTGGGCAAAGGACAACCATCATCTCCAAACTGAGAAGCTTTCACTGCTTCATCAATCTTTTCAACTATTAAGTCCAGCTTCTTTGTTTTTAATTTGCGCAGAGATAAGTCCTTTGAGAAGCACTGAACGTTATGCTCATGTATCCAGTCTTTGACATAAATCTCATAATTCCGAATATATCTGACAAATTCTTTGAATTCTTCTTTTTCCAGAAGCTCATTTAAGATGTTATACTGAAAGTATGAACGTGAGCCATATTCAGTTGAGTATTTGCTATTCAAAATTTCATCAACTATATCAGTTCCGATGGACTGGTTGATGTGCTCTGTCACCGCTGGTTTGAGACACAGCTGGATGAAGTCTTGAGCTTTCCTCTGACACTGATCTTTACGTCTGTATAAATCAATGAAATCAGACAGATATTGACCCTTACTTGCCTCTAAATGTTTCAGTGGATCTTTTTCAGCAAGGAATCTCCTGTGCATTCCGAGGAATTTCCGAGATGCAATGCCACAAATGTAAAGCTTCAGGTCAACCTCAAATGTGATGTTTGTTTTGGAATTTACACTTTTGATGTATTCATCAATTTTCCCAATAAGATCTTTAATGAGAAAATTCTGGTAATCACTTTTGGACTTTGCAGATTCTTCAATCATTCTGCTGCAGTTCTGAATGGCAGTATCTGCAATGTTCTGAATATTTTGCTTTAGATTTCTCCTGGAGAAAACATTCTTTTCTGGTGATGAGAAGTGTTTTTTTGCTTTGACCTTGAATTTGTCAAGCCCATACTCTGTTAAATCTTTAACATTCTCCATGTGTTCAGTGAGCTTTCTGTGGTACAAACTTGAATGCAGTTCCTTCATTATTTCAGAAGGAATATCCCTTTCTTCCAAGCCTGAAATGTTGACTATGGTTGTTTTCCACATGCTCTCGAAGTCAGTCTTCAAATCCTCATCAGACAACTCATCTTTTCTACCTTTGCAGTTTTTCAGAAGCTGCAGCACTTGGTCCTCTATCATAGCAGCCTGTTTCCTGCGAAGGTCCTTTACTTTTGTCATGTCGATTTTTAACTGAAGGCCAACATCTAATTTGTTTTTCACTGTGTTTTGCATTTCTGTCTGAAGGCTGTTGATGTTTTTAATGAAATCATGTTTGTACCTCTCCACCAAACCTACATGCTGATCTTTTCTTTTGTAGTATTTTTTCAATTTGTCTTTCATTTCCTTCTCCTGGGTGGCAATCTGTTTTTTTGCATCTGTATTAAGTGCTTCAACAATCCCTTTGACTGTTTGCACACTGCCTTCTGCATTTGATATTTGTATTGTTGCACTCTCAAGCCAGGAGTAGATGTGCCTTTTGAAAGACCACTCCCATTCTGAAAATTCTTTGCAAAGATTCTCATATGCATGGGCAACCAAGGTGTTTTGAAAGCTGAAAATGAAGTTCTCAAACTTCACTGCCCTCCACATGCTTCTCATCCATTCCAGGAATTGTGGGATATTGAAGAACGGTTCACCGTTTCTTTCTTTCTGGGTTTTTAACATGTTTTTCTTGAAATCAAAAACAGCAACGCTGTAGCCTGTATTAACAGGTGCCATTGGAGGAGTGCCATTCCATAAACCTGGTATATACCAGTTATTCAACTCCATGTCATAATCCAAAACATCAGTGAATTTGTTGATACCTGTTTTCTTCTCCATTGTGGCTGCAATCTGTGTCATTTCATTCAGGTGTTCCAGGAGATGCTGTCTCTCTGTCCTTAACTTGTTATGTGCTGATACACCAGCAACATTCTGGTGAACAAAGTGACAAATTGGTTTTTTACCAAGTTCCCTCATTCGTAAAAAAGCATGCACTGCTATCTGCAAAATATCTTTCATCTCTGTGAAATTCTCCATTGCAATATTGATGATGGTTACATCACTAAGGCCAATCACGAATGTGGCTAGTTGATTGTCATGCTCATAACTGTTATCAAGTTGGGCGAGATCTGCTGATTTCAAACCCTCTGTATCAATTAAGAGGATATAGTCACATGACAGCTCTGTCCTGAGATCCTCTCCCAATGGCAGTAAGAGCATGTAAGCTCCACGAGTGCACCGACCACTGCTAACTGCAAACTGGACTCCAAACATGGTGTTGAGCAGTGTTGATTTGCCTGTGCTTTGAACCCCTAACACTGTCAGGACCAACAGACGACTCCTCTGCCCAACCATCCTGTGAAGCTCCATTAGAACATCATTTATCCATTTTTCTGGAATACTGGATGCATCTCCATCCAGCAGTTCAAGAGGAAACCCTTCCTGCAGGAGCTCAGCAGCCACTGTGGGGAGTTTATCCAATCTTTGGCTTGAACCAAGTGAAGCCTCATAAATATGTCCCATCTCTCTCATGTAATGTTCTAAGCCAAGAGAGCTGTCCAGAAGTTGCTGGTCTATTTTGGCCAAGGAGTCTTTGTCTTTTTGTTGACAGTGTTCTTTAAAATCATATCGAAGGGATGACAGGTACTTACGTGAACGCATGTCCAGCTTGTACCCCATCCATTTGAGAAAGAAAGCCCTCTCAATGGAGTCATTAGTTGTCACTGCATTTATAAACTCTGACATTCCTGATGTGATCTTGTACTTACTTTGTGTCTTCTGAATAAATTTTATTTCCTCCTGAAGTTGGGCTTTGTATTCCTCCAGCTTTGTATCTCCTGCAGTTTGTAACCTGCATTCCTCTTTTTCTATCTGAGACAGTTTTTTCCAGTTTTCACCTTGCAATGGCAGCTGGTTCTTCTTATAGACAACAATTTCACGAACTCCAATGCCTTTCATAATATTCTGTGCTGCTTGCTCTGCTGAGCTGGAGGCTTCGCTGTTAAGTTCATCCACAGATATTTGAAATTCCTGAGCCGTCTTTGACATGGACTCAATATCTAAGGATGGAGAGTTCTCACTGAGGGATTTCTTAATGGTAGAACAGATCATGTCTGCAAGCTTTGCCATATTGACATTCTGACTTTTCACAATGATGTCCTCTTTGGTCAACTTGAGGGCATCCATCACTGTTTGAATTGATGACTTCACATCTGGATTTGTGTCTCTCTGATAATTCACAACAAAGAATAATTTTGAATTCATTTGTTGTGAAGAGACAAACATCTGTTGCTCTCTTTCTTCAAACTTGTCCAGGAACACAAAAATTGCATTTGACACTTGAGTAAGGAAAGCAAACTGTGTTTCAAAAGCACCAACATCCCCTTTTAAATTAGCAATGGCCACTGGCTCAGGGAAGATGTCAATGGTCGTGTTCCCACCTGGCAGATACCAGCACATTTCAACCATACCATTGGCAATCTTCCTGGGGCGACATCCTCCTTTCATGTCTCGGTGACAAAAGAAATCATGGTGCTGCTGCGATTCACTGAGTAAGCAGTTCATAACTTGGGACTTTGACAAGCTACAGTTTCTTAGCCTGACAAACGACACCAGAGGTATTTTCGCACAAACTGCACTCTCTTCAACAAACCCTTTACTTTCAGACATTGAATGGGGACGCCACTCTTTCAGGATACCTCTTAGAGCCCATAACATAAGAGTGCACTGATTCTGTCTACCACAGGGTAACAGAAAGGGCACTGCAAATTGACACATGGACATCTTAAGGGTCATTTCTTGCAGGAGGAAACTGTCTGCACAGGCATAGATGGCAACAATAAGATCTAGGGTATTAGGGCTGACGTCTGTATCGCTCTCAGAAAACAAGTCATTTGTTTCATCATTTTCACTTGCACAGACTGAAGTCCTTGATTTGCTGTTAGCCATCAGTAGTTTCCTCAGAAAAGCCCATGGTATTGTTTGCAGTGAGTCAACCTCTTTATCAGACAGGCTATCCTTGTTGATCTCTTGCAAGGATCTGAGCGAAAGTTTATTTGGGAAATATTCTTCAAGTCCCAGTGTGTGCAAAAATGCATGAAGGGAGTCTGAAAAGAAAAAACAACCAAGGGCTTCTCTAAGCAGCTGGCTGAGGTTCTGAAAATGACAGCTTGCAATTGCCATTGTTTGAAATGTCATGAAAAAATAGCAATGAATGTGGCTGAAATAACTCATTGCTCTGTTTTAGCCTACTAATTATAAAGAGTATTCACATACTTTTGGCCATGTAGTGTATTACTATGAACTCACCTTGGTTCTGCTCTTCATGGTGCTGTGGAGACTTTGACCCTTGGTCTTGTACTAGAAACAATACAAAAAAGCATTTAATTACAACCCTGTTTCCAAAAAGTTGGGATGCTGTGCAAAATGTAAATAAAAACAGATTGCAATGATGTGCAAATCAATAAACTTTATATTTAACTGAGAAAATAACAAAGACAACATGTTGAAAGTGAGACATTTTACTGTTTTTTTTGGGGTTTTTTTAAATATATTTGAATTTGATGCCAGCAACTATTTCAAAAAAGTTGAGACAGGAGCATGTTTATCACACTGTCATAAATAAAGGTACGAAGCTGTCATTCTTGTCACTGGGGTGGTATCCTCAAGGGTACATCTCAGTACCTTTAGTCAGGGAACATAATTGTACCATAATCCATTGAAATTATATTTTCTAAGTTGTGTTAACCCCACAAACCCCATCTTGTCTCTAGGCTTTTAATTTTATTGTTGTTTTAAAACATTAAGTTATGAAAAGGTACAAATATTTATTTTTCACCTGGGAAAAGCTTACACAATTGGACATTAAAACCACTGTTGTGCCTTTCAGGGTACATTTACATTGTTCGTGTACCTTGAAAAAAAATGTACCTGCACAGTACCTGTATTTCTAACAGTGCGCTGTGTTGCATGTTGTAATATATTTGTCAGGCTACGGGACACTTTTCCACTTTGCCTTGATCCATCTTAAATGAGCTCGAGCCCAGAGAAGGTGGAAGCGTTTCTGGATCCTGTTTCTTTTTTGCACGGTAGCATTTTAACTTGTATTTGTGGATGCAGCAACGAACTGTGTTACAGGCAATGGTTTTCTGAAGTGTTTCTGAGCCCATGCAGTGACTTCCACTACAAAATAGTGTCTGTTTTCCATGCAGTGCTTCATGAGAGCCAGAAGATTATGGCCAGTCAATATTGGTTGTCAGCCTTGTCCCTTGCATACAGAGATTTCTCGGGATTCTCTGAATCTTTGAATGTTGCTGACCTGTTGCCAATGAACCTAAATAGTTGTGAGATGTTCCACCAGGTGCTTTTTTAGCATTACCAGTCTTTTTCAATGTGTTGTTGACATCAAATTTGAAGCAGGCATATATTTAACAAAGAAAATAATACATTTCTTTAGTTTTAACATTTGATATGTTTTTGTTGTATTATTTCCAATTAAATATAGGGTTTAAATGATTTGCACATCATTGTATATTCATATAAAATAAACAAATAATAATTTAACATTTATCTAATGATTTCCATTTATCTAATGTAAATCATTCCTACCAGAGTGCTATTTTATTTTAAGAATAGTGTATTGTTTCAAATAACATGTGGGGCAACATTATATGTACCTCTAAAGAATATTTTAAATAAAACCAAAGGAATTTTGATTAGGAAATGGTTATAAAAGATTAGTTGTCTTTTGAAATTACTGATGAACACAGTCAGGATGCTGAAAAGCATAGAACAGTTGAAAATTTGCCAGGAATAGGATACATGAGCATACTGCCTCCACATATAGTGAGGAGGATGGTAAGAACTGCAAAGAGGAACCCAAAGATCACAGTTTCAGAACTGCACCACTTAGTTGAATCTTGGGGTTTCAAATTTTAAAATGCACTGGCCATCTATGACCAGAAGCTGTTTGGAAGTTCCACAAAATAAGGCTTTCCTAAGGGCAAGACAGAAATGCAGCACCTGAACTTTGCAAAATTAGTATAAATGGAATTGTGTGATGAAGTCAGATGAGACTTTCTGGTTATGCACACCATGATCATGGTTGGTGATAAAAATGACTGCATACAGTGAATAGCACCTGACACTCACTGTCAAATATGGTGGTGGGTCACTGATGGTTGTGGGCTGTTTTACTGCTAGTGGTTCAGAAGCTGTTGTGAAAATCAGTGCCATAATTAATTCCTCTAAATAGCAGGAGATTTTAGCCCAAAATCTGTCTGCCTCTGCCAAAAAGCTGAAACCTGGCTGTAGGTAGACCTTTCAGCAAGATAATGACCCAAAACAAACATCAAATCCACACAGAAATGGTTGGAGGAAAATCAGAATCAAACTTTTGCAATGGCCCTCTCAGTCTCTAGATTTTAACTCAGTTGAAAAACCTTTGACTCAAGACCCAAGAATATCAAGTAAATTGCATTATAGAAAGCAACTCAGTTCTGTTATTCTCAGCAGGGGAGGCTGCACTGAATATTAATAATGGGGGTGACAATATTTTTTAAAACTATGTTATCAAAAAAAGTTTAGGCTATGAAAAGTGCTAATAATTGAGATTAAAGCAAAACCTCATTGAGGCACAAAGCCCTTATGGGGCATAATGCTACTACTTTGCCAATGCATACATGTAGCTAACTGCTATGGTTTCCACAGAATTCAAAAGAATGTTGATTGAGTTGATGGAAATGTCATATCATATCATCATATCATGTCAGTATGCCTGAAACCATCTATTTGCTTGCTAGAATTAGTCATTTATTAACAAGTAAAATTCATAATCTAAGGACATTAAAAAAATCTGAATGCTGTTTTAAGATACTTTGAGAAAATAAGCCCTTTTCTAGTAATTAAAACTATTTAGGTGTTAGTGATTTTTAGAATATTGATCAAATATTGATACTGCAAAAGGCAGAGTACAGTTCATACTTTCATCATCTTCTGTCAAGGAGGCCATGTCTCTTATCAGGTCCTGTTAATGTTATAGCACTTCACATATATCTGTAAAAAGAAAGTATAACATAATTAAGAATTAATCTATTTTAACTGATTTTTAAGTATTTAATTAACTTTCATTGACTGCCGAGATCAAATCAGAGCTACAAACATGTACAGAGAGCATAAGCAAACAACAGAAATGAACAATAAATCTGACAATGTAATCATTCTTAACTATTCTGGAACAGAACACTAATTTGATATATACAAAATACAAGATAATGCAACTTCAAATGTCCTAATAGTAGAGCTAAGATAAAAAATTGAGACAAAATGATCTATAAATATTGATATTTTCGTTATTTTACACCTCTGGTACGTTACCCACCTATTTCTGTTCCTTTCCCAATATATATATATATATATATATATATATATATATATATATATATATATATATATTATTTATTTATTTTTTACAGTGGCCAAGATACACATATGCACACATATCTCAAAACTCCAATAAAATTAAATATTTAACTCAAATATCTAGCTGAAATAATTAGCTGAAAAGTTCAGTATATATTACTTTTCATTTTTAGCTATAAGTACTATTAAACCCAGCGATGGGTTGCCTTTGTAACATGACATAAAAACTTGTTGGAAATAGGCATTATCTATCAGTGGCACTCAAGCTACTTATAAAATGAAGATGTATTCATGAGACATTGCTATATAAGGAAATACTTAGCTCACAAATGTTGCCTGACTGGCTAAATGCAGTGCAAAATTCTGCTGAACTTTTATACAGAATGGCAAAGCACGTCTCATTGCACTGCAGGGATCCTGCAAGCTCTCCTTTGAAAAGAATAGGATGCAGCAAGTTTGCAAGAGGACATGAACAATAAGGCCACAAAACATTCACAAAACATTTTTGATATTTGTAAAAAAATTACATTGGCACATGTTGCTGGATTGCTGTGGGTGTGTTTGTGGGCTGAGATCAATGTGAATGAGAAACTCCTTCAAACCTTAAAAACTACAGGCAGTTGCTGTTCTTTTTCATAAAATAAAGTGAATAATAATAAAAACTAAAATAAAAAATAAAAACTTTTTCAGGACAACAGGACATAATTCACATTTTTCAAGCACTGTCTTGTTAAAATCAATGCCCACTGATGTGTTTTATTGACTGATATCAAAATGTTCTTGTGAATGCAGCCCAAAGCCTCCTTTCAAGAGCTCAAGGTTGCTCATGGTTTGTTTGCTCTATTATAATGCTCAGTGGATAAATATTACTTCTTAATGAATATATTTCTCTTACTTCATCATCTTCTTTCCCCTTTTGTTGTTAATAAAAGTGTGTATTAAACAAATCATACATAAGGGAGAAAAACTATGAATGGTGGCATTTTCCCCATAGCAATAGTGAGTGCTCAATACCTTTGCTCAATGCTCAATACCTTTTTTTGACATTTTGACATACTAACTTCAGCCAGAGACATTATAATGGAGGAGACAGGTCCCTTGTTGGTAAATGAATGGGAAAGCTCATAATGCCTAACATAGTGTCTGTTTAAGGAAAAAGTCCCACTCTTATACAAAAGAAAGCCAATTGGCTTGCTGGTAAAGCCGCAAGCAGGACAAGCTTTATTTTGACAATACTGTAGCATAATCACATAAAGCATAACCAAACAGGTCTGGAAATACATGTTTATTTCAATAAAGCTATGTATAAAGCATTCAAAATCTCTATGTAAATTAAATGTACATTAAAATGACTATTGAATTCGAATTTTTATTTTAAGCCCAATACATATTACATTTTATTTTATATTTGCTTCTTATGTACTTCTATATTGACTTAGAATCTGTTGGGGCAAATTGAAAAATTCATAATTGAAACAAAATCATGTAAATCCATGGAAGGGACTAGGTGACTTTGAGTATAATCACCCCTCTGTTTATCTAAAATTTTGAATGAAAGTCTGTAAGTACCTCTCTGCTCAAAGCTAAACTTGTGTTCACACTTTGATCATAATCATAAGCATGCTGAACAATGTGCATAACACTAAGTGGATTTAGGTTAAATATATTTGACATGCATACTTAACCTCTAGAAGCACTGCCACACAATGTTGTGCTTTATCACCTCTTCTCCCTTTTGCAATTTCTCTGTCATCCCTGTTTTACTGATCTTACATCTGCCAATTCCAGTTCCTCTATCACTTCTTCTCACTGACTACTGATGTAGCTAGACTGGCCATCCAGTTCTATAAGGACTTTGACATAGTTTAAAAAAAAAAAACTGATGTAGACATTTTTCATTTTTAATCTTGTTGGTTTAACAAACTATGCACTTTCACTACCACACAGTTATTGTATTTAACTCATCCTAACTACATCCAACAGAACTGACTGGTTGTGTAGAAAGGACAGTTTTCTATTCATAGACATGAACATACTGAATGTTTATTAGGAGGTAAATTACTAAGTAGACAGTGAAATATGGATTTGTGATTAATAATGCATAATGCACTACAGTCATTAATTTAGTGTAAAGTCTAATTAAATTGATTTAATTTTCTACTCCAATATTTTGTATATAAACTTTAACAAATAAAGTTCAATCAGCTTGAATCAAATAAATTAATTGTACATTCTACAAATAGCTCATTTTCTCAGCTTATTTAAGAGTGATTTTGTGTCTAATAGAGAAATGTTTGAATAAGTAAATGTCTGAGCACAGGTTTGAGCAGAGACTACGACTGAGACACGGTCAAAACGTGGGGCTTGTTTTTGGGGGGGGGGTTACATTTTAGTGTTTACAAACTCTATTTTCCTTGAACAACCCAGATCATTTCTTATTTATTTACAAATCATTAATAATATTGTGGGTGGTTGACATTTGCCAATTAGGATCTATCCGTACCTCTTAATCTTCCTCTCTCTCACTCTCTGATCCACTCTCCTGTTGTCCGTCCTCTTCTCTATTACTGTTGAGTGGTCCAGCATGGCTAGTTAGCCATTTTGGGAGACAACATAATTGTTTCACCTAATGTCCTTGTAGCATGTGTATGTAGAGGGAAGTAAAAAAAAAACCACAGTGAATAACTGTCAGAAAATAAGCAATGACCAATGAGTAACCAACATTTCAATAGCCAACTAAAACTGCTTTCACATTATCTGTTATGAGAGGAAAATCAGCTCACTATACTTAACAGTACCTCACTGTGCTCTGCACTTTATTTACTGGCTATCACATTTAATCACTGCTAATAAGAACTGAATCCCCAGCTCTGCTGAGCTCCTGGGCAGTTCCAAAAAACGATATATTCCACAGTCCAATGCTTTGGTGAGGTTCTAAAATGCTGCTTCAGATATAGACTTCTGAAACATGGAAAATGAAGTGTTTTTTGAAAATCACTAAAAAGTTCCAAAGTTGTCACATTTTGTCCTACATAGATTTTCCCCTGAGTGTCACTGAATCCACTGAATTACAACATTAAGTAAGAATGCTGACATCGTAAGAATGCTGGGAGCTGCCTGTTCCACAAAGATACAACACATATCAACAAACCCATGGTCTTAATGAGTCCTTGCACTTGGAAACATTTGGAAATAGGCCTATGTCATTTTAGTGTACAATTAAACAAAACAACAAACGGGAAGTGTGGACTTCGGGACTGGCCGTTCATGTAGAGTTATAGTGTGAGAAGGGATCTCAGTGGAGGGGCCTGATGGATATTTGGGTTGCTGCAATGTATTTTTTATTTTTTTTACAGTCAGAGCAGTGGTTAAGTAAAGCACACTGTTTTAAGAAATCTGGACCGGACAAATCATTAGACACTGGTAACGTTCGGGGCTTAAGCCCCAGTGTAATGTTGCTCATTACAAAAATTAACAAATAAAAAACAAGTTAGACAATTTTTCCATTAAATCTTTCTTTGATTGTTGGGCTAAAATATACTACACAAATTTTGTGACCACGTGTTTTTTACTGCTTAACTGCTGCTCTGCATTTAACAGCGTTTGTTCTGTCTTGATCCACAATACTATCAGAAAGTGAAGCTGTAGTGGAGAGACATCTAACAGAACTGATATAAAAAATTATTGTGTAGAAAGGACAGTTTTTTGTTTACATACATGAACATACAAAAACATTTAACAGGAGGTACATTAAAAATCAGACAAGAAAATGTAGAAGCTGACATTAGTCTTGCTGGCTTGTCACTAATAATGCATAGCACAAAAAAAATTGTTGCACTATAGACTTTAGTTATGTTAGTGTCATTATGTAATGTAACTGAATTTTTAACACCAAAATATTATACAGTTACTTTTATATTAAATTTTTCAAGCCTAATTATCTAACTAGTGTTTTTGTTTCCGATGGAGAAACAAAATCGCCCACAAATGCCATGTAGTTTTTTGTCTCATTAATTATTTTATAATTAAATTATGTAAATAAAAAAAGAAATTACCTTTTTGTCATGGCAGCAGGGAAAGAGCAACCAGAGCCTGAGCATGGGGTAAGAGTGTGAGGAGAAACAGCCAGGAGTCAAGGAGAAGCAGTGATAAACAAGTGTTAGAGGAACTGGAGCTGGGAAAAGAAGTGAGATCGGCAAAACTGGAAAGAAAGATGAACTCGTGAAAGTCATGAAAGCAGTGGTGAGAGCAGACCACTGTACTAGTGTCAACAATTCACTATCTGGCCACCAGAGGTCTCACTCTCCCGCGTACTAGCCCTGTTTCCAAAATCAAGCCACCTGTACCTTATCTCCTTAATCAGTCACACCTTAAATACTCCTCCCATTCAGCGCGATTTATTGCCAGTTCTTTCGTGTCTGAATACTGTGTGTTTTATTTTGTTTGTCTTTCAGGTGTTTTGAACCTCTGCCTGACCTCTTGGAATCTGCTTTTGTTTTTGCCCTTTTGCTCTGTCTGCCTGGCTTTTTGGACTGATTTCTCTGTTACGACTTTTTTTGCTTTGCCTTTTGACCTCGAGTTTAGGACTGCCCTTTTTGTCAATAAATCTGCACATGGATCCTTCTCAAGTTTCTGAGTCTGCTTCGTCGCAGCTGGAGTGCTTCTAGACGTCAAATATACATTAAAAATATATATTTTAACCTAAATCCATTTAGTGTTAAAAAGGTTGTTTAGCATGCATAGTTGTGCCCCTTCAAGCAAAGCTGGCCTGTGCCTATAGTCTCCTGAATAGTAGAAGGGCTCATATGTGTTTTGCTCCCTTCTTTTTATTAGGTAAAATATTTGTTTCATGCAGTGACCTCTAGAAACACTCTTGCACAATGTTCTGCATCACGTCCTCTCCCTTTTCAGTGTCTTCCTCATTCCTATTTTGCTGATCTCACTCCTTCTGCCCATTTCAGTTCCTCTCTCACTTCTTCTTACTGCTTAAATAGGAATTCCACTGATTTATTTTTTTATAAATTTCTGCATAGTTCAGGGGTCATGCTCTAAACAAAGTCATAAACAAAGGCATTCAGAGTGGATTAAAGTGTGAAAAGCTCCTTTTGAAAGATACTTTCTTTACAGTGGTGGTGATAGAAATTAGTTGTCAAGTGTCTATAAATGCTCCTGAAGGTTTGGACTAAAACCTATTTGTAAAAATCCATTCATGGTGGAGAGATATATACAGAATGTTTCAGGGCAAAATAGTCCCCAAAGAATTACCATTATTTTGCAAAATCAACATTACATATAAAAACCCAGAAGACACATGCAGGTCCACTGGTGGTTTTGAATAGTAAATAAATTATTTTGTATTGTAGAAATGGCAATTCCTAATTCCTATCACCACCACTGTAAAGAAATCTGAATTGATAAGATTTTTTTGTACAATGAACCATCTCACATCAGTCCACATTTCAGTGACTGAATTATGCAGACATTTTTAAAAAATCTATGTAATTCTCTTTTAAAGTCATGGCCATTGAAGGGGTGGGCCTTTTGTGCTTAAACCCTAAATGTTTCAGTACCAGCCCAGAATGATTTGTCAAACCTAGAATTATTAAAACATTGTGGTTTCCTTAACTATCACTTTATTTGGGGATTCAGTTCTTATTGCAGATATTCTGTAGTCTAATGTAACATGACATCATAAGACTGGAAAGCTTATCATAATACCCCACACAAAATAGCAAGCTTTGTTAAATGTGATGGTTAAGTTAGTAGCCTACACTTTGAGCAGCTGGTGTTGGTATATAATAGTGTTATTTCTATGTGATGTCAATTCAAGGCAAAGAGTTAGGCTGCTTGTAGCATGTATTTAGCATTATTTGTTTTTCGACTGCTAAATGATCTAATAATTCAGAGGATTCAGTGACATTTGAGGGAAAAATATACACAAGACAAAATGTATCAGATTTGGAACATTTTAGTTTACCACAGGCAGAGATTTTCTAAAACACCATTCATTATTTCTAGAGGAAAAGCTTAGACCTGGAGTTCCTAATAGGGGCATGACACTGTCTACAGAATAAAGCATGACTTCAGGGGTCTATTTGTAGATTATCTGATTTATAGAAATTGGAGACTGCTTTGCCAGCAGTACTGTACTGCACTGATTCAAAGTTTTGAAACCCAGGTTTTGCACCTGACATGATGCTGCAGCTAATGGTATCAGGAACGTTTATATAATCAGTGTGACCTGACAGGTAGAATGAAAGCAAAATGCATTTAAGCCCTGGACATTAAATCCTCTTAATTGAACCCTTCATTCATTATAAATAATCATTTTTACTAAGCTTAGCTTATTTATTTATGTCACAGACCTAAGAAAAGCTTTAACAGGTTTTCTGGGTGTTAACTTCAGAGCTTTGTCTGTTATACACAATGTTGGAAATTTGTAATCAGTACTGTTATATTTTTATTATCATATCTAGAAGCAGCAGAGGCGCAAGTCATTCTGATTGGAAAGAGTTAAATCCAGTTACACTATATGTCCAGAAGTTTGCAGACACCTACTCATGCAGCATTTCTTCTGAAATCAATGATACTAATATAGAGTTTGTTCCCATGTTGTTACAGTAACAACATCTTCTGAGAAGGCTTTACACTAGATGTTGGAACATTATTGTGAGGATTTGATTGCGTTTGGCCACAAGAGCATTAGTGAGGTCAGGTACTGTTGTTGGATGATTAGTTCTGGATCACAAACGCTGATCCCACTCATCACAAAGGTATTGGCTGGAACTCTATCACTACAGGGAATGCAGATCCACTACTCCTCAGCCCAATGCTGGGGGGTCTGTACCCATCTAGTCGATGCTTGGCATCGGACATGGTGACATTAGACTTATATGCAGCTGCTCCAGAGTGTCCCATTCTATTGGCAGTGCTTTTCTATGGAGATTATACAAGCTGTGTGTGCGCTGTTGAACTCCTGTTATGTAATGGATGTACCTTAAAGTAACTGAATTCTCAAATTAGGTGTCTGGACACTTTTGGACATATAGTGTATGATGCAAAGACCATTCAAGCTCATTTCAGGTTTCTGTCTACCATCTCTGCTGTACTGCTGTTTGTATTTGCTAATTATTCTCTGATTGGCTTACTGACAGGTCTACATCTGTGAAGTTTAAAATGCAATTGACTCAGAAGAATCCATTTTCAAAATCATTTTGTCATGGGATAAGCACAGTAGACAGCGAACATGTTCTGGAAAAGTTAGGATTTTTTGTAAAATGCAATAAAAACAAGACTCTGATTTGTTAATTATCTCGAACCTTTATGTAACTGACAAAAGCACAAAGAAATTACTTTAAATATTTTGGCTGACCAGCTTGATTGTATTTTGTAAAAATACACAAATTAAATTAATTTGATGCCTGCAACACATGCAAAAAACGTTGCGACGAGGCAAAACAACTATTTCATTTTATAGTAAATTCGTTTTGGCTAGTTTATGTACAGAGACCTACAGATGCAATATAGCAAACGAAAACTCATTTGTGAACCTGAGTTTAAAGCAAGTTTTTATTAAACTTAAACTTGTAACTAAGTTGCAAATAAACCTTAAACTGAAACTTTGCTTGTTCACAGAAAGTTATTTCATAGCCAGTTGGTTCTACCTAATGGAAATTGTTTGCCCTCAGTGTTTTGTGCTTATGATAATTTTAATAGACATCAGTGTCAGACTAATTAATGACATTCTGTTAAAATATTGGTGTTACAAGAGTGACACTGGAGTATTTTCACCTAAAATGAGTTAATGAAGTAAGAGCCTTGTTACAAAAATAATAATAGGACATTAGAGCCATAATTAATAATTTAGTACTTTCACTTTTCATACTTAAGTACATTTGAAGGCAAATACTTTTGTACTTTTACTCAAGTGGAGGTCTAACGGGAGGAACTTCTGCTTTTACTGGAGTAATATTTTACCTTGGGTATCTCTACTTTAACTCAAGTACATGGTCTGTGTACTTCGTCGTTGTAAATTAAAAGTCAAGACTAGTATGCAAAGTTTTGCCCTGTTTCCAGTCTTCACTCACGTACACTGGCTGCATGTTTTGATCTCCGCTTGTGGCGCTACAGGGGCTTACAGAGTTTTAGTCAGGCACCGAGTAAGAACGCCTACCGAAGGACCCCAGGCCCACGTGTGTTCCTCTCTCCCAGCAGCGATGGCAGACCTTCAGATGAAGCTTCTTCGGAAGAAAATTCAGAAAAGAAATGAAAAGAATAAAGAACGCAAACTACGGCAGAAGCAGCGAGAAGAAGAAGATAATGGTAAAGTTTATCTTATGGTTTTAGAGAGTTAGTTAACTCACTCCGAGCCTCACACCACATGTTTGGGAGACTGAGTTAGGCAGCGTGTTAAACAGAGCGCAGCTCACACTTCGCTGTGTCGTTTCGAGTTCATTAACTTTGGCTCTGCTCCGGTGACACTGCTAGTGTTAGTGATATAAGCTGGCTAACCAGCACTGTAGTAGCTGCATGCTGTGCTGCCTGATCGGTTATTGAGACGTTCTGTGATATGAGTGAACTCCGCTACTTCACGGTGCTCTCATTGCTAACGCAGGCATTAAATTGCCCACACGGTTCTTGTATAATCATAGAAAAGAAGTGCCAGCAGAACTTTTTGGAGCAGCCGCAACTGAGCCTGAAGTTACCATGCTCAGTGCAAAGTGCCAGACAGAGGTTTTAAAGCTCCTCAGCGTGGGGCTGTGGAGCAGTGGAACCGTGTTCTCTGGCGTGGAGCATCATCCAGGACCTTTGGGATGGATTTAAGTGGCGTTTGTGATTCAGAACTAAACATCCAACATCCATGCTTGACCTTACTAGTTAATGCTCTTGTGTCTGAATGCTGTCAGATCCTCACAGCAAGATAAATGAAAGCTAGATGTTCGAGTGTAAGGAGAGTAGAGTCTGTTATTGCAGTAAACTCTACAGTTAATACTCTTGATTTCAGAAGAAACGTTGAATGATTAGGTGCTTTGGTCACATAGTGTAGCTCAGTAAAATGTTTAGAATGAATTTCCTTTGGTGTTTATGTAAGTTGGACCTGGCACTTGGAAGGAAAAGAGAAGTGACTGGTGTGACATCATGCAGGTGGAGGGGTCAGTATTTATGGGTGATTGTAAGTCACTGATTAACACTGTCAACTTTGTGTAATCCAGTTTTACATTATGTCTGATAGAGTCTAAAATCTTTGAAGAATGCAGTGCCAAGGCGGGTGAAGAGGCCGCAGTTCCAGACACACATCAGGACGAGCCTCAGATAGATCAGAAGGGTCTGTCCAATGAAGAGGACAGTGTCACAGAGAACAGCAGCAAGAAGAAGAAGAAAAAGAAGAAAAGAAAACTGGATGAAGCTGATGATGCCACCAACACAGGTGAGTTTTTAAATAGTGTGTCTTAATATAGCGTTCAGTTACATAGCTGAAGTGCTAGGAACTTATTATTCTTTGAATATTATAAGAATTGCTCCTTGAAGTAGTAGGGCAATCTGAGATCTTTAGGTCTTGTTATTGGTGCTTGAAATGGACACTTTCTTTTCTAGATGTGAAAAAATCCAAACAGGGGAATTGTGAAGGTGATGGAGATGAGACGATTGAGCCCTCAGAGGCAGAAGACAAGCATTCGATTGAGGTGAGAGAAGAGGAATGTGAGGATGGAGTGGATGAAGAGGAGGGTGATGAGGAAGATGAGGGGCCAGCACTTCCATCAGGACTGACAGGTGAGCTGAAAAGTGAATGCTGATGATTCTTGGTTTAAGCCAGTGTGTAGTGGTGGGCTTTGTGATCAGTATTTTATGTGCCTCTGTCTATTTGGCATACATGGTCTGATGTTATCGCCTTTTCCTAATGTCTCTCTGGTTTCTCTCAGGAGCATTCGAGGACCAGTCATTTGCGTCGCTGGCGGAGCTTGTGAGTGAGAATACATTGAAGGGTGTTAAGGAGATGGGCTTTGAGTTCATGACTGAGATCCAGCACAAAAGCATTCGCCCCCTACTGGAAGGGAGGTAAGACAGCACCTGAATTATGGTATATAAAGAATCCCTTCATCTGTCTGTGGGTCTAATGAGAAGGAATTTGGTTAAAAAATTGGCTTTATCCCTTAAAGATATGCTATTTCTCTCTCTACAGAGATGTGCTGGCAGCTGCTAAAACAGGCAGTGGGAAAACTTTAGCTTTCCTCATTCCTGCCATAGAGCTCATTTACAAACTCAAGTTCATGCCAAGAAATGGTGAGTCCACGCACAGTGATTTAGGACTAGGGTCAGCTCAAGTACTCTTAGGAATGCTTCTGAAATATACAAGTATTCATGAAGTATAGCTCTTTTTGTTTGTTGTTGTTGTTGTTGTTTTTATTACTATTATTATTATTGTAAGGTGGTGAAGTAAGAGCCTCAGTTAGTATGTGTTTCAGCATTTTTCTAATGTCTGTGACACCAGTCCTCAATGAAACTCAATGAATCTGAGGATGAGGTCAGTTAATGGGTTTAAATAGTGTAGAAGTTTATCTGTCTTTTCTAACATTTCTTCCTCTGGCAGGTGCTGGAGTGCTCATTTTGTCCCCAACGCGTGAGCTAGCCATGCAAACTTATGGAGTACTGAAGGAGCTCATGACCCATCACGTGCACACATATGGCCTTATTATGGGTGGCAGCAACCGCTCTGCCGAAGCACAGAAACTTGGTAATGGAGTCAACATCTTGGTGGCCACACCTGGAAGGCTGCTTGACCATTTGCAGGTTAGAGCACACATGCATAGTATGCATGTCACATAACACAAAACTTTTCTATTGTAAATCTGAAAGAGAGTCAAAGTATGCATAGCATGATCCCATGTGTGTTTTAGCGTTGATGCTCAAAATTGTCACTATCATTCTGCGTTTAGCTGCTGGCGTTGAAAGAAAATGTTGTTCTGTGCCTCATAGTGGGATGTGACCAACGGTAGCATGCGGCTTTTGAATGGTTACGTCATTGGCTAAAACGGATGATTATCAGAGGAGAGCTTTAGCAGTTGTTATTCTTTATTTTAAGGTGGAAAAAAGACAGGAGGGTCCTCTGTACTCTTTAATCTTTAGTTGCATAATGCTGGGTGCACGCAAACTTCGACAGGGAGATGTTTGGCATCCATGTTGAACTCTCAATGGAATGTTTCGCTGAGCGCAGCTGAAATTTTCTAACTAGCTGATTAGTTGTTCTAAATACGCAGACACTCTAAAGACCCTCCAGGTCTGGAGTCTGATTCACCTGGCATTCATGATAACATTTTAACTCTGCTTGTGTGTTTCTTTTTCTCTCTCTGGGCAGAACACACCTGGTTTTATGTATAAGAACCTGCAGTGTTTGATTATTGATGAAGCAGACAGGATTCTGGAGGTTGGCTTTGAAGAAGAACTGAAACAGATCATAAAACTGCTGCCAAGTAAGTTTGCTACATTTGATAATTGACTCTGACTGTGAGAACATTGTCACTCAGTACTGAAGGTTTGAAGGCTTACTGTGAACTTTTGTCATTTCAGAGAAGAGGCAGACCATGTTGTTCTCAGCTACACAGACCAGGAAGGTGGAGGATTTGGCACGGATCTCCCTGAAAAAAGAACCGCTATATGTGGGAGTGGATGACAACAAAGAAACGGCCACTGTGGATGGACTGGAACAGGTAAACTACAAAAATTTCAGAAGGAGGGCAATTCAGGATGTACATTGTGTCTTCAGCCTGTGTTTGTGATGACCTGTGTGTATTTTGACTTAGGGTTATGTAGTGTGCCCATCTGAGAAGCGCTTCCTGCTGCTCTTCACGTTTCTAAAGAAGAACCGCAAGAAGAAGTTGATGGTGTTTTTCTCCTCCTGCATGTCAGTGAAGTTTCACTATGAGCTGCTTAACTACATCGACTTACCCGTCATGGCCATCCATGTGAGTCACCCTGCAGAGTTTGTGCACACACCAACCTCAGAGGCTGGGCACAACAACTCTAATTGTACATCACATCACTTTGGGTGTATGATGGGAATTGTAGTGTGTAAACAACTGTCTTCTTTTGGTTTTATAGGGCAAGCAGAAGCAGACAAAGAGAACCACCACATTTTTCCAGTTCTGTAATGCAGACTCGGGCATCCTGCTCTGCACTGATGTCGCTGCCAGAGGGCTCGACATTCCTGAGGTGGACTGGATCGTCCAGTATGACCCACCCGATGACCCAAAGGTAATGCAGTAATGGACTTTTAGTTTAGGCTTTTGCTAACCTGTTATAGGATCTCTAGGTTATGACCTATAGGTTGTTTGTAAGAACAACTCCAAGTCATCTAAGTTAATGTTCTGTGTTTTGTCTTGTTTCAGGAATATATCCACCGTGTGGGCAGAACTGCTCGAGGTATTGATGGCAGAGGACATGCACTTCTCATCCTCAGGCCTGAAGAGCTTGGCTTCCTGCGTTATCTCAAACAGGCCAAGGTACCACAGAAACCTTTAGAGCTACTGTACTGTTCTGCTGTTAACTTACGTTAAAAATATTGAAACAAAACTTTCATTGTCTCTTGGAGAGATAGTGTATGCATAGATTCCTTACATACTGTTCTGTTCTGCTTTTTTCATTTAAGGTACCATTGAGTGAGTTTGAATTCTCCTGGAGCAAGATCTCAGATATTCAGTCACAGGTGAGACTCAGCAGACACATGCTTTCCAAAAAGATCAAAAAGCATCTACCACTGAAATGCAGTCCCTGTGCATCACTTGGAGTAACTGAAGGTGGATAACCATACTGTTGTTATTCTCTCCTGTTTTGTCTCTTAGCTGGAGAAGCTGATTGAGAAGAATTACTACCTGCATAAATCAGCTCAGGAAGCATACAAGTCATACGTGAGGGCGTACGACTCTCACTCCCTCAAACAGATCTACAACGTACAGACGCTGAATCTTCCCCAGGTGGCGCTGTCATTTGGCTTCAAAGTACCACCCTATGTTGACCTCAGTATCCTTTCAGAATTGTTCTGTTTGGACATGTGATTCCATACTCCAGCACATCCTCACTCTCTTTTAGTCCCTTACACATACTTGAGTTATGCTTGCAAGCTTACACGTACTTAAGAATTTTTAAATGATGATACTAAAGCATATTTCTGAGGGAAGGAGTCTGTTTAAGTTCCACTTTATTTATATTGAGTCAGAGATTTTCTGTGGTTGATTTCATTTTTTATGCTGATTCAGCACTTTGCTGCTTTCCATTTGCTACCTCACTTTGGACCGCTAGCATTTTATTTTAGACCCAAAAAGAAAAAAAAAGTTGGGGCTATGCTATTCTGCACATTTGTGACTGTCATAACCCAGTATTTCTCTGAATGTCCTTAGGACAACTGTTTGTAGCAGTATAAAATGTGATATGTTAAAAGAATGTTTCACCAGAAATGTCATTTATACAGTTTTACCTCTTACCTCAACCATAGTTGATTGGCCAAGACTGGTTTGGTGTCTGAAATCTGGTTCTTTAGTTTTGCAGTGGAACCAAGAGGCAAATGAGGTAATAGACTTCTGTCACCTAGAATCTTTTAGGTGACATGGACTTATTATATCAGCCTTGTAGCTCTACTGCAAAACTTGGGGTAGGATGAAAATTGTGTAAATTAGATTTTTCAGTGAACCATTCCAATAATATGAAATTGCTCAGTGTTCAGGGGGAAATTTTGTATAAATTATTGTGAAATTTTCTTCCAGGTTAACTAATAATCCATTTAAAACTAGATTTTTTTCAAGTGACTTACCTGTGGTGTTCCTTAACTGGCATCCTCCCAGATGTGCATAGCAGTAAAGGTGCAAAGCTGCAGAAGAGAGGAGGCGGCGGAGGCTTTGGCTACCAGAAATCCAAAAATGTGCACAAGGCCAAGATCTTCAAGCATGTCAACAAAGGAAAAGGGGACCACAGACAGTTCTCACGCTGAGCCTGCAATTTTTTCGTATAATTTTTCTACTTAAGCTTTTTTTTCTGTCCTTATTACTTCACCATGGATGGATGGAAAGAGTCATTTTTTCCATAATGTGGCTGGTTTGTGAAACATCAGGTTGTTACTTAGAATAAGTATTCAGAGAAGCTCATCAGCAGAAGACTGAACTTTGGGCTGTTTTCATTCCCTATCTCTATGTTGGGGAAATCTCTAATCTGCTTGTTCATACGGAATCCATTTGAATTGTACATTGTTTGTCCTGTCCTCTTTATATTGCTGAACTATTGATATATTAAAGAAATAATCAAGAACCCTTACCTGATTTAAAAATGTGCAGGCTACTTTTTATTGTTTAAACATGTAATAGAAGATGGCATCTTCCGCTATCTGAACGCTTAAAGTGGCACTATGTAATATTTTTGTTAAAACTTGTAGAGATAGCATTACTATGGGGGGAAAAAACACACAAACTGTCATATGCCTTTACACAGGCTCAAAAAGAAGCTCTGGCTTGATATTTAGGTCTCAAATGCAAATTCAGCATTATATTGATGAAGATATGATGACACAACCTGATAATTCTCATCCTTAGAAGACATCCTTCACCAGGTTTTGACTGGGGTCTCTTTAAACACTTTCTCTGCACAAATGATGTTCTGCACGTTGCATGCAATTACATATTTCCACCAGAGGTCTCCAAATCCTAGTGTTGCTTTAAGCCATTTATTCTAAAGCAGGGGTGTCACTCAACTGCTAAAGGGGCCATATTAAATCTCAGCAAATCTGTGGGCCAGCTTTGGTTTTGTTTAATTTTTACTTAACAGTTTGCCATGACCCGAACGGGGCACTGTTTATTCAAAATATGCCAAAACTGCAACAGCAAAATAGGCACCGACTACTTATTCAAAAATAATTCTAAATAAAAATAAACAGTTTTAAAAACTGCCTGTTTGCTCAGACACCAGGCAGCTTTTCTTTTTGTGTAACTGCTGGCCCATGGATTGTTGTTGTTCTATGTTGCAGTGCATGCTGGGGACTGTAGTGCATCTCAGGGTAAAACAGGCTACTAGGAATAGAAAATTAAAATAATTTTGCAGGCCGAATAGGACTGTCACGGACCTGACTTGGCCTAGTGGCCTGGGTTCTAAAGGATCGTTTTGGAACCAGTTTGTGGCTGTCTAGAGATGGTGTACTCGGATTTAGCGATGTATTACAAGACTTCTGAAGATGCAAATAATCATTTATTCGCTTGACATCAGATACAAAGAGTCAAATAGGGTAGCTGATTTAAGTAAGCAACGCACAAACACAGATTGTGTTAATGTTCATGTTTAAGTACACAGGAGTCCTGAAAGCACAGGTCTACTAGGGAAATCAGATAATGCCTCAAGTCCCATCTCGTTCCATACAAATGAAAGCTATATTAAACAATGTTTTTAATAACTAATATCAGACATTCACAAATGGCCCACATATCAATATGTATGCACATGGAGCACAAATGCTATCAGTTTGATGAATCCTGTTACTGTCTGCTGGCTTGAAGGGTCAAGCACCTGTAAAAGCACAGGGCTTCACCTGACACTGGAATACAAGCAGCAAACCTGAAGACCCACAGGTTCTACACTGGAAAAGCTACTGAGTTTGAAACAGACCATTAGGATGCCCCCTTCGCCCTCAGCTTGGACAGCAGCATCTCATTCTTGCGGCACTCCTGTGGGACAGAATTGGACATCACAAAAAAGCACTTAATCAGGTAGGGATGCAGCAATAAGGAACCTGTGGATGAACTGCATTATACAGTATTTTCATGTACGTGTCTGGCACTGCTGATAAATCTACAATTTTGAAACTAGAACCATCTGGATTAGCATTACAGGGAAATATAACTTGTGAAGAATTACAAACACAGTGAAATTTATACAATTCAGATGTCTTACTGCAGTAGCCCAGCAACAGCTACCCAGAGTACAATAAGAAAAAACGTCAATTTAAAATTCTGGTCAAATCTAAACATCCGTCTGATTTTTTTAGATAATTTTTAAGCAAATGTCTGCCATGATTTCAATAATCAACGTGGACCCCTATATATTAGGTTCTTTTTTGTATTTTGATTTTCAAAATTTCACTTCAGTTTGATATATATGTGTTGAGCTATAAATTATAGCACCTGATGCAGAGTGAAGGTCTGCACCAAATAGTCTTACCTCTTTAAAGTCTTTAACAGTTTTGAAATAGAGTCTCTGTTTGTCCAGCAGTTCGAGATAATCATCATTCAACTGGTCTCGCCTCATCTTATTCTCCTGCTTTTTCTTCTCCATCTAGACACATGGCAGATTAAAAAAAAACAGTAAGTGAGAAATGATAATGTTCACTACGTTTAATTACATTTTTTTCCCACCTTTGTTTAAATTATGTTTTACCTTTATTCTATTCTGCTTGATTCCTTCCACAATCTGTTCCATCTGCCTGAGGAACTGCTCTTTAGCTCCTGATGATGCCATGGCCCTGAATACATACACAAAAAGCACATTACCCACACTTCTACAGTGTGCATTAAACTTTTTAATAAATTCAGATTTAATGGGTGTATTTCATTGACGTACAGATAGAAAACATATTTGATGTCACTGTGGCATGGACTGCCTAATTTGCTTCAAACTATGAACAAGATTGGAACATCTGACAGTATTAGTAGTCAGTAAAAACATGAGTATGACACATATACTCCAACACCCTAGATCCAGGTTCATGGCTAATGCAACTCTGCTACATTCCACAACCCAAAACAGTGTCCAGTCATACATTTGCTCTGTTTAGTAGCCTGCCCTTGGTTCTGGTAATACTCACTGCTGGAAGTTATCATGGATGGAGTTTAGCAAATTCACCTGAGGACAGAAATCCAAAACAGTTAGGCCCAGTACACTTGAACAGACTTCCTGACTTGCTTAAAATGTGATTGCCTAAATGCAATTCATCAACTGAAATCGTTGGTATATATCAGAACAGTCAGAGCACAAATTGAATATCTGATTTCTGACAATGTAAATATTTGAGTGTCAATATCAATATTCCATAAAATATCAGATACTGATACCTCCTTCTCCAGATACACCTTCTTGTCATCCAGAGTATTGTAGAGAGTGAAGAACTGTTTGGTCTCTTTGTGTGTTGCGGAGACTGAATGGAAAAAAATGTCCAACATGTCTGACTAAGGTTTGCCAAAATGGTTCAATGACACCAAGTAAGTGTTGAGCTACTATGACCAGAAAATATTAAACCTCACTCATGTATGAATAATAAATAGACAGACACACACACCTTGGCTGTACAGTTCAATGAAGCGTTTCTGGTACTGTGTGAGCTCAGCTCTGCTGGGAACCTCATCGATCTTCCTCTGCAGGATGGCAATCTCTCTGTTCCTCCGAGCCTAAAAAGAACGACAGAGACACTGAGTCAAAGGGCTCTCACTCAGTCTACAGAGCAAATTCTGTTTTTTCAAATTTACCATCAGCAGACGGATCTTCTGTAGCTTCTCCCGGTCTGTATTGTACTGCTGATCTATCAGCCGACTCCTCTCCTAAAACCCAGTAGAGACAGAAGGGGTAAAGGGTGAGAAATTTGGTTTAATAGCTATATAAGGCTAATAAAGAAATACATAACTGAATGAATGCATAAATAAATAAATAAACTTGCCAATAAGTGCATTTTTGCTTGTAAAATCACCACATCATTAGAATAGATGTAGACACAAATACAAAAAACATACATGAAAGCACTACTTATTCTATTAATATTATTTGTATTTATACCAACATCAGGGGTTTCTAGAGCAAATAAGGTGGCTAAAACATTTACACAGTAATATATAAACATATACACACAAAAACAGTAAAATCTAACTTGAATTGTTTCCTAATGAATCAAAATCAAATTTACGCCTCATAATTTGCTTTGTGTACACTCCAACACATTTGTAAGTTTGAGTGATTTTAGAACCTTCTGATCATCAGCCTCATCGCCAAACTCCATCTTCAGGTCTTCAATACTGTGTTGCAGCCGCGTCATCTCCTCCTAGTCATTGAGAAAAAAAAAAAAGGATATTTATTCCTCTCAATTGCTGCTCCATAGGGTCACACATACACACATACAAAGTACAGCTGCTCCAACAGTGAAACAGTAAACAGAGGGGAAGGTTGAACAGAAC
Source organism: Colossoma macropomum (assembly GCF_904425465.1). NCBI lineage: Eukaryota > Metazoa > Chordata > Actinopteri > Characiformes > Serrasalmidae > Colossoma > Colossoma macropomum. The sequence continues at coordinate 30,182,794 of NW_023494784.1, read as the reverse complement.
CTTCCAGAAACAGCTAAATGTAGCAACTAGAACTGTAAATAAATGAAATAATTGATGTAATGTACGCGGCAGTGTGTGCGGAACTCCTGCTCCTGTTGTTTCAGATTCTCATTCATGGCCACCAGAGCACGCAACTTCTCAAGCAGACTGCAGGGAAAAACAAACAGCATCAGTTCACTACATACATGCAGCGAACATACTACTCTGGATATGTAAAATATAACCACTGCATATCAGACAAGCAATATGCATCTTCTCTAGAGCACAAGAATCCACAGTACACATTAGAAGCTGAAAGAAAGATATTCAATACTTACCCAGAGTCAGCCTGAGCCTCCACATCTGCAAGAGCACTTAGCTCTCTCTCCAAATTCTCACCCAGATCTGTGGCCTAGACAGAACAGATACACCCACACATACACTTTTTAAATCTTCACACTCATTACCATAAGCAGCAGCAGCATCCTCTCTCTCTGTTTAACCTCTCAGCAAAAATAATTTGCATCATATCAACAAAATCATCAGCTCCTAATTCTCTCCTAAATACAGTCACATTGATCTATGTATGTGTGTTAGAGCAGTGGCTATGTTAGCACGTGTTTTAAGTGTATTGAATGCTTTACCTCAGTTAGTTTGCTCTTGGCCTCCTCACAGGCAGCTCTCACTTCCTGCTGCCTGGCCTCCATCTAAAACACAACATATCACACCTTTGTATGAAGTCTATCAAACAATACAACAGCCAGAAATACCCACTTTTACCAGTGATCTTCAGCATCAGATAAATCTTTATAGAGACTTTATTAGAAACTCCTAGCCAGAAACTCACTGGTCACTTCATAATGAGGTCCACATACGAATGGGTAGTATGACAATATTTATTGTTACCAATTATGGCACAACAAACATTTCTGAACATATCATGGATATTATCAGTACATGAACACTGATCAGCTGCATGTTTCTGAGAGCATAATAAGTCCTTATTAACTGGATTTACTGTAGCTGAGTAGTATTTGAAACAAAAATCTGTTCCAATTTATCAAAACTTGGAAAAATTCAATATTGAGATAAGTATTGTGTAAATATCATGATATTACATTTTTTTGCCATATTGCACAGCCCTAGGTCTGCCTACCTTATAGATCTGCTTTACAGGTATACAGTTATAGACTGGAGCCCATCTGTCGTTATGCAAAATTTGACAGCCTCCCTCTACTCCATTCATGACAGACTACTAATTATTTTGGTGGTGGACCACTCAAATGAGTGTGTCAGTCTGAGATTTCTTACACACATCAGAGTCATTAAGCTGAGAGTGGTCCACCACCAAAAACTATCCAGCAAGAGCAGTTCTGTGGTCAGAAACTGCTGGAGTACTAGAGGATGACTAAAATAAAACTGTACACAGCAATAGCTAGGCTACTGTAGGTAACTGTAATCCAGCAAAGTTGACCATCACAGTTGATGTTTCTAATAAAGTGGTCAGTGAGTAAGTCTCACCTCCTCCAGCTCTTTGGTCCTCTGTTGGATCTGTTTGTTGAGTGATGCAACCATGCGACGATGCTGCTGCACAGGGCCATAACGCTCCGGACGATCCTCTGCAGAGCGCTCTGCCTGTAGGCACACAAAACACAAGACACATATGCGTACTGTATATGGACAGATTTTTTTTTTTCTTATATATATTACACTACTGATTTAGATCTCCTAGATTTCAGAGTTCTAGTTAGCCTCCAAACAGAGCTGAGAATATTTTAGTCCAATGACTGAGTCTGTATGTTAGCACAAGTGAGGATAACGATGAGGCGACTCACCTTCTCAGCGTACTCAAAAGCAATCTGCTTTATTTCTTCAGACTGCAGGCCCACAATCTGCCCCACTGTGCTAGCGGTCAACCTTCCCTTCAATAAACACAGCCATAGATAATTAAAGCAAACATGTGGGAATATGCACTTGAAACCCAACCAAACACTTCTAAAGTATCTTCATAATCTGCACCTCAACTCTGTAAATAAGAGCCATTTCAGGACCTTGATAGATAACTTTGTCTTTTTTTGAGTGTTCCTACAGCACTAAGACAGCAAGTCAGAAGAGCTATGAAGTTTACTGTACCTCCTCAGTTGCCATGGCAGCCATGCCAGTCATCAGGGCTTTGATTCTGAGCTGTAGGGAGAAATGGTAAGGCCAGAGTTAACACAGATGCTCCATAAAGAAATACCAGGTTTGCTATTGTCTATATTAATCCAAACCTCATGACGTACTGAGCTCAATGATAAACTGGATAGAGATTCAATGCAATTGCTGGGTATTGGCCACAAATAATGATATTTAAGCTTGAATCCTCAAAAATATGTTAGACATTGTGTTTATAAACACTGACTTTTATCATTTTTAATTGCATTTATAATTAAGTGACAGAAGCAAACATGCTTCAGTTTCCAAAATATTAGAGCACGATTTCATTCAGCTCAGCATCATACGAGAAACAGAACAGCCAGTTTAAGGGTAGCTTGGCCAGGTCCTATTCCTTCCATTATTTCAAAATCATGCATAGAAGACACTAGAGGGTGCCTGAGAGCAAATCCTCAATGAATGGGGGTGAATACAGCTAATGCTAATTAAATATTTCAGTGTCGGTATTGGCTGGTGTGGATTGTTGGTATCTGAAATGAAAAAGTGATGTCATCTCTACCTTTACTTGAAGCCAAACATAAAAAAAATTCAGCAGTGTTGAGAATATAAGTACATTATACATAAATACATTATAAAATGGATGTACCATTTACCAGAGGTGTTCGTGTCTCAAAATTGATGACTTGAGACACTACTCAACAAAATCGAGAAAGACTTGCAACTCAACTTTGACTCGGACTTGAGCCTCATGATTCAGAAAGACTCGAGAAACGTGGGGAGGCGTCTGACTGCAGATGGGACTCTACACAGTCGCTTACTTTTCAAGTGAATGGATTCGTTTCCTGTCATAAATTTGACGTACAGCAAAGCAGTCAAATGTCTGTTACTGTGCTTATGCTTGGCTTATTTTATTTTGGGTTACAAGTTAAGCGTTAGAATTCGCCTCCATAAGCTTGAAACAAGCAAAGCATCAACAGCTTCAATAATCCCACACTCAGCACTTAAACTCCAGTCTTACTGCAGAAGCTTACCAGGCAACAGACCATTTTCCTCACAGGAGCAAAACAAAAGAAGCACAGCTCTCTCTATCTGACCGATTTGAACATCTTCTGCAGGTAAAATAAGCGCAGCAGAAGTTGACTTGTTATTCACCAGCTTCATATTGGAATTTGCCATTCCACCTTAAATAGATAGCATTTATATTCCGGCGCCAGACTGCTGCACCATTTAAGGTGGAACAGAAAATTCGAAGAAAGCAACTTCTGTAAACCTTGTTCAGTTTTTTTAGTTGTTATGGTTTCTGTCATCGTCTAAATTCAGTTTTTAGTTCACCTACTTAATTAGGACTCGAAGATTAGGACTTAGGAATTGAGACTTGCCTGTAAGGACTTGGGATTTGACTCGGGACTTCAGTGTCAAGATTTGAGACTTACTTGTTACTTGCAACATAGTGACTTGTTCCAACCTCTGTCATTGACACTTATCAATTTTGCATAAAAGCTGCAGTGGAACCCATTCATTTTAGACTTTCTCAGAAGCACCCTCTAGCATCTGAACACTCCTGAGCACGTTTGCTCACTCCAAATTCTCTGGCACTATCTACATTATCTGCTCAGGTCACATGTCCTCTCTTGTGATTTACTGGAATAAGAAGATTAGGCCCTATCTTTGTGGGTGTGTACAGGCTGCTGCATGCAGTCTACAAAATATTTATATCTTCATGACTTCATAACATGTATTTTAGTAATTTCATGCCCGAGTTTTCATGTTTTATGGTTTCTCCAGCGTTTCAGGGTGCTAATTTACTTTTCATTTTTCCTTTTCTAGAACACCATCTGGTTGGTGAAGATTTTTTTTTACAGCCTGACATTTAGTTTGATACATCAAGTTTTTGTTTCTTACTCTCATCTACACTTTTAAACATACATGCTCATAAGCGTATCCATACGCCTCCAGCTGAATAAAATAGCTTATGCTATATAAGAAAGAAAGAAAACAAGTATCTCCAAAATGGTAACTCTACAAGAGAAGGCGACAACACTTTTTAGTTTTACATTTTAAGACAGTGTCCCATCTACTTTGGGTCCTTTTCTATTGGTCCATTCATCAACAAGTACTCAAATGATGCAGAAAAAAATGAAGATTATAAATGGTCAATGCAATACAAAAACATATATAACCACACTGAAATATGAACACATGATCAGCCCCTTTATGTGACTGACCTCCTCAGCTGCTTGAAGGTCCTCCTCTTCCGACACTTCAGCCATGCCAGGGGGGACACTTTGTGTACCATGAGCCATTAGCAGCTTCTTCTCTTCTGCCTGCAAAACATGGCAAACATGTCATTATATAATTTTAAATATTATATAGTATTACATATATATTATATATATATTTTCTTTTTACAGCAAAGCCATTTTAGTTATTTTTTCCTACAAAGATCATGTTTTATTAGACACAATAATCAGGACCAGCCAAAATGTGGTGAGATATATTACTCACTTTGTCTTGTTTTGAGTGCTTGCTAAATCCATAACGCCTGAAAAAGAGGACTTAATGTTAAGACAGTTCTTGATCAAGTGAATCATTTCTAGTCACACACATCTCAAAAAAAAAGAAAAAAAAAGCACACACACATTAAGCCTTCATGCTTTTCACTGTACACTCATGCTTCTCTGCATTCAAGTCAAGAAAAAAGGGCATGTCATTTAAATCACCAAACATTTGATACAGCCTCTGTAATCAACACATCTCAGTCTCAAGGAAGCCTCACTAACTGGTATTTAGGTACTTAATGTTTTTGTATCATAAGTATCATAAAGCACTGTGTTCTTGGGTGACCAACATCTTCTGACTAAAGCACACACACATACTTACTGCAGGTAGAAGGAAATGGTTAGGCATGGACTGATGGAGAGGAAAGGAGATGGAAAGGAGAGGTGAACGTGAGAACAGAAGGTGAGAGAGGTATTGGTCAGACAACTTGTCACACTTAGATTTGCGAAAGGACTGTATGGCCACGTGTGCACTAGAATAAACAGATTTATTACATAAGAAGTATACTGAACAAACCCTCTCAATATTTTTAATTAGGATTGTTAAATACTGAGTTAAAAAGTTGGCAAGAGATGCAAGGGATGAGTGACAGGCTGAAATACAGAAAGGTGATAAGGATGAGCCACAGAGTAACTGGAATTAGAAAAGGTTATTTGTGTGTTACCTGTTGTTCTCCAGCAGGACCTGTATGTTTGTGAGTGTACCTGTATCTGCTAAACTTTGCAGTGTGTTTGTGCATGTATGTACCTGCCATACTCCAGCAGGGTGGAATGAACTCTGGACTCCTCATCCAGCAGCTCTCCTGCATCAGCCTGCCGTTTATATCGCCTCTGAGGAGCATACACTTCCTAAACACACAAACACACATACACGTCAGCATAAACTCTTTTAAAGCCCTTATATCGTACTTTTTTGTATTTAATGTATCCCCTAAGGTGCACCTATGACTGATAAATGTAGGTTAACTTATCAAAATAAATAAATTAATAAATAAAATTATCATTTTAACATGACAAGCTGGTTTTGTTCCTGTGCATTTAAGACTAATATATGTAAATGAGCTCTGTTCTGATAGGCTGTCCTGTATAGCAGTTCACCTAAAAAGCAGTTCAGGGTGAAACACTCCTTATAACACTATCATGACTGGGAGGGGCTAAACTGCTGTAGGCTGAATAGGTGGATATGTAAATGAGTTGGTTTTCATGACACAACAAAAACAATGGTTTTAAAATGGGCTGTTCTTGCAGCTTAGGTTTCATATATAGACTGGAGACTGAATGGTACACTTTCATACTATTTCTGACTCTTATTTATAAGAAGCAAAGAAAATGAGTATTTTCATGATATAAGTTCTTAATCAAAGTTTGGTTCCAGGTGTAAGTAGCTCATTTTAAGAAGCAGTAATTACAAACTAGACATAGTGAACTGAAACATTGGCAATAATAGTGATATCTTGTTATGTTTGAAGCTGTAATGTCAAATGCACCCAAGTACATAAGGAATTAGGGTTCTTTTTTTCATTTTCCAGCTTTCAATAGAGTTGCCCTAAATAGCATGAACATTGCAAAATGTTGCTTTAAACTCAGTGTGAGAAAGTGAATGCACCTTTAGGTTGGTGTTAACATAGCACAGCCTTTCTCATAGCTATACTAGTGAAAATTAGCATTATCACAGCAAATTAGGTCAACTTATACAGTGAAAGTTTCTTAATTAAAGACTGTAATGAAATGTGTGGCTGCTGCATGTTTGTGATTATATGACAAAAACATTAACCACACACAGTCCAGTTAATGGTGAAGTTATCAACCTGGAAAGATCAGTTTAAAAATGGAATTTAAAAGCCAACTTGGACCAACGGGTTTGTTAATATTAACAGTGACACTAAACGTGTCTGTTTTGCCTTACTGTAAATATATGGAGGTACACGCTATTTGAGCATTTTGAAGTTTCAAAACTGAAAGTCTTTCCAATATTTTGGCAGACTCTCAAATGACTCTCAGGATTCATAGAAAATCCTGTTGTACCAATGCAGTGCTAATGGTGTTCTCCACACACAAGGACATTCTTTACTACTGTGACAAAACATTATTAAATCCTGTACTGGATGATTAAGATCTGCTGTGCCTGGACAATCTCGCAGACAAATGCAAAAATTTGAGCTCTTCAGCAGCCATAAACACCATTAACAAATGATTATACGGTTTCCGAGACTTGAAGCCAAATCACAGCCCCAATTAGAATGCATAACACACAAAGACTTTAATATTCCCTGAGAAGTATAAAGCTTCTACATACATTACAAACATCTCACACACAGTGTGTAAAACAAATGCGATACTCACAGACACCTCCTCTACTGTCCTCACTGCTTTTTGTTTCCTCTGCTCAAACTCCTCATCCTAAAACACACAGCAAGAACACAGAAACATACACATTTGATCAGATCAGATCAGAAATGTTACAGTTATAATATTACAGAGAAGGCTGCTAAATGTTAAGCCTTGTTTATTACACTGTGCTTATAATCCTGTGCTGTCTGACTTTAGTGAGTACATGATTTTAATGTGCTCTCACCTCAGGAAAGTTGTGTGTTTTCTGGAACTGAGAGATGGAGTATGAGCGCACATAATCTCCCATTTCCTCCCGAGTCTCTATCGCTCTCTTCACCAGCCACTGCAGCACACAAACAGAAACAGAAACATTCAGCATACATTTTCATGCTGGTGCAAGCACAGTTTAGTGGCTTAACCCTAGGGCTTTGCTAATGTGGATGGATGTAAGTGCATTTTTTCCTGCTTGGGTTCAGTTTTGGTGGCCTAAAAATTATACTGGGTGGATGTGGGTGGAGTCAGGAGCGTGTATCATTCAAAATCCACTGCACAGCGGAATTTTCAAACCCATTTGGGTTCAAGGCTGCACTTATGCTACCACCTCCCCAGACTCAGTCTTAGCACAAACGCAAGATCAAAACAGTATTTTCCTGACTTCAAGCGCAACATGATTTTACAGATGCACTATATTTATATCACAGTAGTTCAAAGTAAATAGGCTTTACCAAATTACTAAGCAAATGCTACTGACCAAATTATTTTATTTTACAAACATAGACAAATATCTCTAATTCACTAATTGTGAATTAGACAGTTGATGCATCATCGCATTAAGTGAATCAACAGAACAAATTCATTTAATAAAAATTTGATTTAGTAACTGATTTCCAGTTCTACAATCCGATTATCTGAGGCACATGCTTTATATAAATACATATAACCGCACACAGGAACTGAGATGTGAACTAATGTGTCAATTTTTTTTTTTAAATTGTACGGTTCATGGAATATTTTTGTCCATAATGTGGTTTGACAACTGTAGCCCACTCTTAAACCATATTGCTTGGCATATTATATTGCTTTTATTTGTTTTATGTCAGCTTCTTTCAACGTTTATTTCTTTTTTCAGTTTTATTTTTCTTAGCAACATTTACCTGATTTTAATTCTGTTTTTTTTCCCCACAGTATTTGCTTCAGTTGCTTGTATATTAAATATTATATATTAATAAAGCTCTTTGTGCTGTTCTAGTTAAACCATGCTATTTAAATTTATTATTACTTCAAATTTTTATAACTATAATTATTATTATTACCATCATTCATTGCAATGATTATAAATACTATAACGACTAAATTATTTACTGAACATTGGTGTATTATTATCATGATGCCATTTTATGAATACAATAAGCCCCTGGAATTGCTTAATTACAGTGATTTTCACATGGTTAAGAGAGCACTTTTCAAGGTCCAAATACCCATTAATCATGGTAAAATCACTGTATCGCACAGCCTTGAGTGCATCACTGCTTTAAAATACCAGACTCTCCAAATGAATTGCTGAGGTTTTAGCCAATATATAACAGCCTGAGTCCAGCAAAAACACTCCAAGCACACAGTGATTACGGTTGTACACAATGGACAGGTGTGTGTGTACTTGAGGTTGTAGGCACACTCACCTGTATGACAGGGAAGATGTGGATGAAGTCAAGCCCCTGGATCTGATGGGGCTCTAGTCTGTGAGGGCACTTCATTCTGGGCAGCACAGAAACAATCTTCTCCGTCAAAGCTCTGAAACAGAATATGCATCAGTCATCTAATGACATTCTTCAAAAACGATACAAAACCTTTGTAGTAGTAGTATCCAACTTACATCTTTTGACCGATGGTGGAATTTTCTTGAAAAAGCAGATCAACATCTATGTCAAAGTTGCACGTTGTGATACACCATGTCATCCCTCCAACCACCTATTATAGGATCAAAAAGAAGCAGGTAGAAATGTCTCAGAAGGCTAAGTGAATATTCCTGATGGTATGTTTGTAGTGGGGTGATCTCAAGTCAGTTTTCTGGTCTGACAGAACCTTATCAAATGGTGAGAGTCCCTTGATGCGTGCTCTAAAATAACCAGCCGCGAGTAACAGCTCCAAGATTTCAGCCAGCTTGATGCTCTGTTCCTCATCTTCACGCGTCTCAACCTGTAGCATAACAACACAGTGTTGACTTTGACTTTACCTGTGACTACATCTGTTGGTGTTGTTGAGAGGCCAGATGTCACACTATAGGCACTCCTGAACAAGATCTGTGTAATTTGATCTTCAAATCTGGCAATATGTGCTATGAATGGAAAAAAAAACATATGTAATTGCCACCTAGATAGTTTCCTAGATACTTTAAATACAGAACCAGACAGCAGGTTTTAAACATGAATCAGATGCTGACCAGTCAACAAATATCTAATGTTTCAGAGAAAGAAACGGTGAGAAAAGTGTTGTAGCTCCATCAGTTTGGAAACCTAGATGTTGGTAGTCATGGATAAATTTAATTCCAAAAAATGAACTCAAAGTTTATGATATAACATAAATTTAAAAATGTGGCTGAAGTTACCAAACCAATCAGAGAGAGAGGTTTACAGATGAAGTGTGTGCTCTTTATAATCTGTGCAGTTATGCTAACGTTAGCGCTACATCATTAGCACTGATATGAGAGTGAGAGCCACACACACTGACATTTTAGCTCTGCTGTTTCAAACACACTATAAACCACTCATACCTGAATGATGTTCCCCTCCTGATCGTACTGAGCACCAATTTTAGACCCTGTTCTCACTCTCTGAAAAACAGAGACAGCCGCCATGTTGGGTACGTGTGTCACATGACAAACGCCAATCACGTGTGTGTTCGGTATTACCGGAGAATTTCTATGGGGCTGGTCAGGCGCTAGAGGGCGCTGCAAAGACAGCCTAAAATTAATAAGGGCTTTCGTGGAACTAAGGCTAGAACTGAACTCAGCAGGAAAGAAGACTAGGGTTGACTAGGGTTGGTGACCACTGCAATCTGTAAATAAGTATTCAGTTTTATAGAGACAAATACGGTCGCCTTCTCAACACTGAACAAAATAAAATATTATATCACATATGCGTTAGAGGGACGCAACCTAATGCATTTCGTTTTTTATCCCATGCCAACACAAATACTTAAAAATATGCATTTTTAAACATACTTTGTGAAACATGGTAGATTATTTTTGACCACAAACAGCAAATATCAGCATGATAAATTATATTTTGTTTAAATAACATATATAGTATGTTTTTGATGAATCTGTGCATAAAACTTTCCAGAAAATCAACAGTTTTGAATTAATATGATGGGACATTGACTTCTCTCATTGTTTACTCTGGTGGGCTTAGTTGTTTCCTTGTGGAGAATGTACTTCAGCCTGGCTAGATTTCATTGTGAGATTTCTTTACATGCTTCAAAAATCTGTCAATAAGAGGGAGATTAAGTCATGTAGGACTGCATTCTTTGATTTATACACATTTTGGATTACATAAAGTAACTATTATGGTCTTCAGGGTGAATCTCATGAATCTCATAAAAAATCACAGATGACTTTGAGGATACAAATACATGACTAAAAACATGTTATACTTGTTTAATAATAATAATCTTTATTTATAGAGCAGTTTTTATACTGGTGGCAGCTCATAGTTGTTTACAGACAGGTATTAAAGCTTAACAGTAATAGAAGAAATTATGAGTATTCAGTTAAAATCATGTAAGGCAGACAGAACATATTGAAAAAATAAATACCAAAAGAGAGGTAGAATTATAATTAAAGCTCAGATGTTCCTTAAAAGTGTGCACTGAGCTGGACTGTCTAATAAAAGGTGGAACTGAGTCCCACAGTTTAGAAGCATAACAGAAAGAGGCCTTAGAACTACAGAAAGTGTGTATGATAAAATTTACCTAGCATTAGTTTGTGCCTCATGACCTTGTAATTCTGGGGACCCAGAGATGTTCTTTGTAAATATGCACACAGGAACAAAACATGTCAGCACTGGAACCTTTTTGTTCACCACAGGGTGCAATAGAAGTAAAACCACCATTCATTTTTCCCTTAGAGAAAAATGGTTTAGACTTGGAGTGCCTTCTTAGGGCACGTTGTCCACTACATAATGACACACAACTGCATAGCTCTGTAACTCCATATGATCTGTCATTTAAGCCACAACTGGCACACTTGTGATCCTGCAGTCCTCGTTTGCACATGTCTGCAAGGCTGTAGGAAGTCCCATTTCTCATTTTGGCATTCAAAGTGGTGCTCACGAGTGCACCATGTGTATGAAGTGGACTCAGCAGTGGTCTCTACCTGAAATGCTTTGAGACATAAGAGAGGACCAATCAGAGTGAAGAGGTTTGTTTACAGCTGTCTGATCAACATATTGGAGAAGAAGATATTTAGATGTGAGATAAATGCCTCTCTTTATTAATTTACCTTGTCACTGAGCTGCATTATGCTTGTAATCTGATTTGTGCCACTGCAGTTAAGCAAATGAACTCCTTTGACAAAAAGAGTAGGAGAGGGAACATAATTTTTGCATGCAGAGCTTGCATATCGCACAAGTCAGCACCAAACACATACTTTTAAACAGAACACTAGAGCCTTCAAAGTCACTTGCTCTCTTTGTCCACATGTTGATAACATCACCAGTATGCAGTCTTGAAGGAGGACAGGGCTTAAGGCATCATTTGGGACAGGGCCAAAGAGCATTTATTCTGTCTCAGGGCTGTCTGTGACTGTGTGTGTGAGAAGCAGAGGGAGAAGGCTGGAGGAAAAGTAATTCCTATCCTACGTATTTAATTGCAACAATTTTTTTTTTACTTGTTCAGCATCAAAGATAAGATCCCTTTCATAGAATCACACAAAAAATCGCTGCGCTGTGTTTTGTGCTGAACCCAATGAGAAAATACAGATCTACACATTGACTGCTATACAGGACATAGGTTGTTGTTTATACTATTGTGTTGTGAAACAATCTGGAAGTGTTTCTTAATCCTGCTACGAGGGACCCACTGTTCTCTGCCCTGACACACCTGATCCAGCTAAACAAGGGCTTTATAATCAGATGAGTTTGATCAGGAGTGTTGAAGCAGGGAACAGTGCAGTACTGTGGGTTCCCAGAAGCAAGATTATAAAATACTGACCTATGAGAATAAAGGGCAAAAAGTTAGTTTCCCAGCTACATGGAGTCTTTTAAGTCCTGATAAATTGTTTCAACTCATACTGTCAGAGCGTCTTGCTCATCTTGGTTGGTGGGGGTTGTTGTGCACAGATTAAATGCAGTCTAAAGTCAAAGACCTATCCTGTCCAAGAAAAAGGTGAACCTGACTGGATCAGAAACAAAATTTGTTGGATCAAAAATCACAGCATATTTTGTGTATCAAAGCAGGACACCTGAATAGAGCTTTTGGTATTCTCTAGTCCACTATTTGTGTTTTTGGTTTAACATTATTCTTATTAATGATTGACTACACAGAAGCTAGAAAGGTTCAAATTACATGTTTTGTTGATTTTCTGAGAGAAAATAACTGTAGACATCCGCTACAGGGAACAAACTTCAATATGGCATTTTCTACAAATCTCAGTATATAATTTATATTTGTTTGCTGAGTTTAACATACTGGAAGAAATAAAACAAAGTATAAAATATGTCATAACTTTGCACAGGCCACATTTTTATTTATTTATTTATTTACCTAATTTGTTAAATTCAACAAACAAACAGTAATTGTATGTAATATGCAGAAATGTATTCTACGTATAGGATGTGTTTATTTATTTTCACTTTAAATCAACAAACCATGTAATTTGATTTTGATATGTCTGTATTATTAAAACATGAATAAATGTGACATTTTATTCTGATTGTTTTTCTAGAAAAGCTTTTTCTTTCTCATTGTTTGGCGTCCCAGATACACCAAAAGTATATGTGTTGAAATAGCCATAATTTCAGAATTAATCTATTTTGTTTCTTAATTTTTGTTTTTTTTTTCTTTTTGTCTAATGAGAAAGGTGAGAATGGTTGAAGATCATCGCTAAACCAAATTAGGCAATTTCATGGTCTTTATGTTACAAGTCAAATTCATGTTTATTTGCAGTCACTTTTGAGGAAAAGTGTCAAGCTGACAACACATCATCAAGTATGTTCTTTGATCTCTTAAAGATGGTGGTCTACAGGACCCCAAACAAAACATGAATATAAACAAGTGTGTTTAAATGTATTTTGATTAATAAAGCCAGAGCTCTGAAGTCTAAACCTAATTTCAGACTGCTGTGATATAGAGTTCCTTTACACGTCTGTAGACATATTAGGGCTTTAAACAGCACATCTACTAAAATTTACAACATACTGAATATTGTTGTTGGTAAACTATGCCTTCTGACATCTTAACTTTATTTTTTTGTATGTATGATGTACGGTATGTATTCTCCAATTGTGAGTTTCTTGTAATCTCTTGAAAGATATTAATTTAAAGATTATAAATTGAAATAAAAATAAAAAAGAAATGTACTTTGACACACTTATTATAATACCAATCTTCCAACTGTGTAAAATAACTGATACAACTCGCGCTGAGCATGAACGAAATGAATTAATGAGACAATCACCAGATGTTGAAGGTTCATATTTCAAAGTTCTATTTTATTTTATTATTATTTTATTTATTTATTTACATTTTTATATATATTTTTTTTAGAAAGGGAAATAATTACGTCACAGACCTGTAATCTCATTGGCTGACGATTTCAGCCAATCGCAGTGCGGCAACGTCTGTGGAAGCGCAGCCTTCGTTCTGGTGTGAGAGTGTAAATAAAGCTGACGTTAGCAGGTTAGCTTAGCGGATATTGTAGTGTTGATGACTACATATTTATCTTCAGTTAAGATAAAAACAAACTCAAAATGGTGGGTGATTTGAATTTCCCTTTATTTGACGAGAACGACGTAGCGTCGGTTTGAATAGTAGCTTTGGTAATGTATGCTAGACAGGTAAAATGAACTGGTTGCGCTGTTTTAGCGAGCTGGGTTAGTTTGTGAGCCAGCCAACCAGTAACCTGAATTAGAGCTAACGTTAGCTACGGTTGATGTTCAGTTTAAACCTAGTAGAGTATAATAGATAGATAATAGAGTATAATAACATGCAACGCTAACTTCATCTTAATCTGAAGCGTATGGCTAGAGAACCTATGGCTAATATAGTTAGCTAGATCTCTGATGGGCCTCTGCTTGTTGATGATGTGGCCTAGCGAAATTACGAGTCGGCTGATTAGCCAGGCGCACAGCTGGGTGCTTGCCCCAAATGTTTTATGCTAACGGTAGCTTTAAGTTAGCAGAATGAATCTAACCTTCACGTGCCTTGTTTTCAATGGTGTATGATGTCTATACATTAGATTAGAACGCGATTAGAAGATTCAAACAGTTAACTAATCGCCAACGTCCTGTTACTTTCGGTCACTTTCGCTCTCACAGCTGCAAGTGCGATGATTTTAATAAGTATCCTCTGTTGTTGCATGGAGGCGTGACAGAGAGTAGAGACTGGCTTTTGTTATAGATCCTCATACAGTAATTCTTATTAATCAGCTGATGGAGCCAGCTTGAACTTTTTTTTGTAGTAGTTTACACACAGAATTCAGAATTGAAAGTTTTTGTAATATACTGTTTGTTTCATGATCACTGAATTGTGTTTGTTTCTTGTTCAAACAAACATACCAGACAACAAATAACAGCAAGCCCAGTGCTGTTTTCGTTTCTATTTCTGTTTGCTATCTTTTTCTGTATTTTACTATGATTATATCTCTTGAGCCTACTGACGTTTGTATCTGTTTTGCAGGTGTGGTGTGAGCTCAGCTGACAGTGGCGATAAGAGTGAGTAGTTGTAGATTCTGTGGATTTTGCTCCGTCACAGCAGCTATGGCGGAGGCTGCCAGATTGAGTAGTAATGGGACGGCCCAACGGGGCCCCTACATTAGTGTGATAACGAACCGCACAACTAACCTGCTGATCCGCGGTGCCATGCTGTTTGGTGTGGGTGTGTTTCTAGCATTGGTACTAAACCTGCTGCAGGTGCAGCGTAACGTCACCCTCTTCCCTCCTGACGTCATCAGTAGCATCTTCTCTTCAGCATGGTGGGTCCCGCCCTGCTGTGGAACAGCATCAGGTAACACTCACTCACATATACACAACTTAAAGAGGGTAGTTTTTGTTGTCATTTACATTATCTGTAGCATGTTCTCATGCTCACCACTCCCCATATTTCAACCAGACACAGTCATTAGGATTCGCAGCCATATGTTCACATGTCAGCAAACGTGATATGAACTGAGTGCATACTCATCAGTTTAAACTGAGGCAGATAAAGTCTTGAGGATGTCATGGATATCATCAGTGTTTAAAGAACAATGACCAGCTGCATGTTTCATTACAAAAAGAGCACAATTAGTCCTTTTTAATTGATTTTAGTGCAGCACAGTATGAGAAACATTCAATAAAAATCATTGTACTTTTGATAGAAGTTTTTTTTAATATGCAAACTACTGGTGGAGCTTCAAGTATTTTGGTGTTCTGTTTGTACCATGTTATTCACCTCTAGCCTTCAGTCTTTAATTTTATGGAAGTTCATACTGAATAAATCCCTTTGACAGTGGACGTTATTTAGCAATCACTGTCAGTTAATCACATTATTATCTCAGTGAAATCATAATGTAAGTGTAATGTATTACATAGTAATTTTTTGTCTTTTGTGTGTTTTGTGAGTTTGAAAACTTTTATTCCTCTCTTTCCTCGTCTCCCTAGCTCTGATAGGGCTTCTGTATCCATGTATAGACAGGCGTCTGGGGGAGCCCCATAAGTTAAAGCGCGAGTGGTCCAGTGTGATGCGCTGTGTGGCTGTATTTGTTGGCATCAACCATGCCAGTGCTGTATCCTTTTCTCACCACATGAGAGCAGCACCTACATACTGCTCTTTCTTCAAATATACATAAACACAACACCAAGACCACCAGAAAAATGTTTGAATGTGTGTGTATTCCTCCTGCTCACTAGAATGGGCATACAGAAAGACCCCTCACTGTACTGCAATATGTAAATACATGAAAGGAAAATGAAATGGCAGTATTTCTCTCTTCATTTGTTAAGGGAAACTTTTACAGCGTTGCCTGTACATAAATCATTGCTAAAGGACAGGATGAGGTGTGTGTGTGTGCACGTGTTTGTGCATCTTGGGTGTTTTTGGTGATTGAAATACAGTCATACAGTCAGAAATGCTCACAGAAACTACATAGAGTTTCGTACAGAGTGCCATTCACCATTATTAATTGCTTATGGAACCTGGCTGTGTGCAGTGTATTTTCTTTAACCTGGCTATCAGAAGGTAGACTTTGCGAATAACGTGCAGCTTTCTCTGACCCTGGCCGCATTGTCAGTGGGGTTGTGGTGGACATTCGATCGGTCTCGCAGTGGCTTTGGCCTAGGAGTTGCTATTGCGCTGCTCGCAACCCTTGCTACACAACTACTGGTCTACAACGGAGTGTTTCAGTGAGTGTACCTCTCTGTATTTATCGCTGTCTTTCTTGATCTGTTTCTCTCTTTTCACTTTAAGGAGAGTTTCATGTCTGTAATATGGCTTTTTATGGATGCTCTGATGTGGAAATTGTGGGTGGATGTACATTTGCCAATGTAGATACTTACAGTTTTCTCATTTTAAAATTATTTATTTTTACCTAAACTACCATTACCCAGTAGTCAAGAATCACATTCTGCTCTTCTAGAGTACAATTAACATAGCATCAAATGTTAGTTATTAGAAATATCTGTGAAATGTAAAAACCTGTCTTAAATATTTTTAAAAACTTTGTGTTATGTGTTGTTACTGATATGATTTCACTATCATCAGCAAAATTTTTAATAAACAGCTGTTGTGTTCTGGTAAATGCATGTTAATCGCTTGTAGTAGGATTCTGCGACAAAACAACAAGCAAAGGTTTAATAAACCTTCTTAACAACGATTGTTAACAAAATTAGAAAAGCTTCAATAGTTTTGGTTGGGCCTGGGGCAGCAGGAGAGCCGTCAGAGCAATGCGAGTAGATGACATATACATCTTCCCCACTCAACATTTTAAATATATTTTGGTGTGTGTGTGTGTGTGTGTGTGTGTGTGTGTGTATTCACAGGTATACCTCTCCTGACTTCCTGTACATCCGCTCTTGGCTGCCCTGCATTTTCTTTGCCGGTGTGATAACCATGGGCAATATAGGACGACAGCTTGCTCTTGTAAGTTCACACACAGATGTGCAGATGTGCAGTACATGCAAGCTCACACCCTGTACACCTGTGCTCAATAAAGTCAAGAATAGCAGCAGTCTTCGTCTGATGTTGTTTTAACAAATTAAGTTTCTTTGCATAAAATTATACACAGTATAACACTGACTCTGTGTTTTTGTGTTTTGTTTAGTATGAGTGTAAAGTTGTTCAAGAAAAGACTCATCAGGACTAAGAGCTTCACGACCAGGAACAGGGTGCAAAAATGAGGAAACTTGCACAAACTTTTTCAGTGGTAGAATGATTTAAGCATGTGCACTCTTACAGAAGATAGAGGAGGAGATGTTGTCTGTGATTTTAAGGTGGGGCAGCATGGGGATTGGTGCTTACTCATTGGCTGCCAGTACATTTGCACCCACCCTCTTCAGAACTGAAGAAAGCTGAAGCTCAACACAACTAAAACCTTTCTGCCCTCTGGCTTCAGCCTTTTAGAGTGTGTGAAACGGCATTAAACTGTCCACAGCAGCACCGTTGAAACTCTGGGCTGTGATGTGCCAAACTGACTCAGACTGATCCAGCTGTACTTACAGGAATATTCACACTTCACGTCCTTGTGGTTTATATCCCTACTCTTATTTGCCGCTGTGGTCATTCTCTTTGAAGGTGCTGTTGACCAGAGTGTGAACATGAGCTACAGGCAGAACATGCGCAGTTAAGATTACAGAGTGAAAACTAAATAGAAATAGAAACCCTAGAGTGGACATATACATTAAGGTGTATATAAGGAAGAGGTAAACATTTAGAGCTTTAGTCCCAGGGATGTCCATTCCAGGAATTTATTTCTGTGTTCTGCAAGCGAAACGTACATTTACAGTACAATTAACAATGTTTACATGTTCAGTATGTTTCTGAATAATTGACCCGCAGATATTTCACACTCACTAAAACATGCGACATGACAGGATCCTGTGTGTGTGAAAATGCAAGAGCACAGTCAGTGTTAAACCAGGTGTGTATTAACCTATAAAACACTATTGCCCCTGAACCAGCTTTTCCTCATAGCTCCGTTAGGAACCATACGACCAGTTCTGTTTCCCCACATACCATCATACAATACTGTGCAAAAGTCAGAGACCTTTAAATGCAAATATGTACATTTAAGAAGGGATAAAAGCAGAGAACAAGGACTTAACACCTAAATATTTATATTTTTAATTTATTTTCCTTTGACTTTCCCCTTTCCCCTTTTGACTTTCTTATGCAAATGGCTTATCTCATATTTAATCTCTCAGAAATATTCCTGAAAAATGTGTACTTAATGGCTGTTTTGACAGGAAATTACATAAATCAAGAGAGGTCTCTGACTTTGCACAGTACTGTACCTTATACAATGGTATGATAGCGCTGGTGAGCGAAGAAAAATGAACACTGATTTTGCTTAAATTTAATTCCACTGACATTTGCCACAGCCTTAAGATTACAGGTATCTTTATGAAAGATGTTTGACTAATTCAGTGCTTTTAAAGGGACCCATCAGAGCATGTGGTACTGAAACACATTTATGCTCCTTACTAACCCTGAAACTGATGAAGTCAGTGTTCAGAGGTTATTTATTTGAGGGTGCTCTGGTTTGCAATTATGAAAAGGAAGGGATATTGTTTGTTGTATGATCTTGCTTCTTTTTAATTTCACCAAGGGGGAAAAAAAAGGAAAAAAAGAGTGGATTACCTAATGAGGGGAGACTTTATTTTGCAAGTGTTATGCTATGAAAAAAAAAAAAAAACAGTATGTTATGATACCATTACAGATTTAAGAAAAATGATTTTACAATAAATGCCTGCTATAAAGATGGAGTTGCTGTATTGAAAACCTCTGTACTTTTCTTTTTCATCCCATTTTTGACATAGTTACCAGTGGACATTAGAATTGGTTCAGTCACTGATCAACTACAGTCTTGGACTAAATTACTTTGTTAATGGTGGCTGTTAAGTGCAGCAGTCTGTACGTGGAAAACTGGACCAATGTTCTATAAAACATGCAGCATAAAGAGTTGTATAGCTTCAGGTTATGGTTTAAAAAAAGTGAAACCTGGAGTTGCAGGGTTTTTTATTGATTCTTGTCTGCATTTCAACATTTGACTGGAAAAATTACCAGCTCTGTTATTAAATAAAAAGATTTTTTTGGACTGCATTTGCCATTTGTGATCTTTAACCACTAAACATGTAAAGAGTAAAGAAGGGGGAGTTAATTTATGGTAGTTTCTCTCTTACAACTGTTAAACATGTTTTTTTTATTTCTCCTTTCTGTGGCAGTTTGTTTTTCTGTGTCTAATATGAGTAGTTTGATTATGACTAATGACCTCAGCAGGAGCTCCTGGTAAAGGCTTAATTTAAAAAAGAAAAAAAAAGTTTGATTTTTTTTCCTGAGCTTGTGTGGGTAATTCATTTAACTGTCTGTCTGTGTGTGGTCCTGCATAGTTACATAGCATTGGAACAAATGCAGGGCACTGAGTTACCACAGAGTTATTCATGACAATTTATACCGCTGACATACTCGTACACATGCTTGTGTTCTGCTATAATCTGCACACAGTGAGAAAGCTCTTGTCTAGATAGTGCAAGAGATCAGGGTCTATAATTTATCAAGCTTCTCAGAGTAAGAATGCCGATCTGGGATCTGTTCATGCCTTTTACATAACACTAAACAGACGTACATATACTGACGAGACCTGACCTTAGATGAGTGTTCTCACTCTGAGAAGCTTGATAAGTGTGGGCCCTGATCAAGAGTTTTTAGGTTTGTCTGTAGTAATTATATAGTGTTATGTAACATTTGTGTGGGTTTTTATGCCTAAATTAGTCATAAATGATTTTAACAGCAATTTTCCAAGATCTTTTTATCTTTTAGAATTGAACAGGCCCACATCTTACATTTTTCATGCATTTTATTTTTTCCCCTGAGGTCCACTTATGATAATATTTCATTCTTACCAATCTTTCCAAAATCTCTTTATCCCATACAATGATATTTTGTGTACTGTGCATTAAAGACTGGTATGCTTAAATAACCTCTTTTTTGATCAGCTATCCAACACTGGGCCTCATTCAAAAAACAATCAAGGCTGAAACGCTCTTTTTAACTTCAGTGTGAGTTGTTGGGGCTAAACAGCTGAACAGACGAATCTATGTAAGTGTGTCAGTTTTCATGACATCACGAAAACAGTAAATTCAAGAATTCGCTGGCCTATATAGTCTGGGGAGTGAATGCTATGTTTTTCATGAAAAATATATTTTCATGAGATGGGCCCTTTAAGACTGGTATACGTAAATGATCTTTGTTCTGATTGGCTGCCCTTATAAGGCCTCATTCAAAAGGTAGTTAGGGCTGAAACACTCCTTATTTCATGTGAATGTCAGTATGCTGAATACGTGTATACATGCAAATTCCTTGCTTTTTTGGTATCACAAAAACAATGAGCCCTTTGATGATAAACTAGTATTTGCAAGCACATAGATGATAATCACCTGATCAGACTTAAGTCTGAAGAGACTAAGAAGGAATAGACGAGGCAAATACAAAGACAACTGACACCTGCAATTTAGCACTGCAATGAACTGAGAAATAAATGACATCTGTTGTTAATTGTATCTTTTGTTATTTATGTCGGATAGAAACTTAACTTTTTCCTACTTAATATTGAAGTTTAACGTTATCAGTTACTCCGGGTCTCTCTTTGTATTTTGACGCAAAACGAGAAAGTTATTTAATGCAAAGTCACAATGCTCACACATGAACACCATACACAGTGTCAGCTGTTTGTGTTTAAAGGTTAAAAGCATATGGTCTTCAAGCCTGTATCGAATCAGTTTTCCTTCTGTGAGATCACTGTGACCATGATGCTGTAGGTAATACCCTCCAATGTTGCATTAAACATCTGTGTATGTAATTGTGGGTGATACATCAGTGACATGCAATGCTTCTTTGGTTCACGGTCCTCAAGAACAAATTTCTGCAGTGGGCAAAATTCCCTGTTTTAGAGACCAGGGGGACATTTATGAAGAGGAAGACAGTATATACTAGATTCAGGTTCAAAAGCTTACTCAGCCTCTTTGGGTTTCATTTTCATATGTAAATTATTTTGAGAATGTATCAGTATTTACTCAAATTTCCATGCTTATGTCTATGAATATTACCTTACACCACAACTGACCACAAACCCAGGTGATACAACATCATATGCAGTGTCAAATTGATGCTCCTTCTAAAGGAGCCCAGCCCCACAGGACGTGATTGAGTTATTTAATTTGATACAAAAACGATCTGTTCAAAACATTGAATTGTGAGCAAACCTCTTTAGCCTATTCAACATATAGCAGTTTAACCCCATCCATTAACATTGATGTGATAAGGAGTGTTGCAGCCTGGGCTGGTTTTCTACAAGGTACAATACAGGGCAGCCAATCAGAGCAGAGAACGTAAATCATTTTTCCATATTTAATTGGACATTGCATAAACAAATAAATAATTAATAAGAAAAAATAGAAAACTTAATATCCTGGTTGCATAAATGTACATATTTTATAATGAGGCTTTAGCTGTGTTCATAGTTAACTAATTATATTCATATATGAGTCATGTTCAAAGGAAAATAGCATACATCAAATGAACTAATGTTGATTAACTCCAAAAATAAAGTGCAGCTTTTCCTGTAGGGTTTTTTATTTTTCATCCTTCTGGGCTAGCCATGGTCCATAAGAAGTTGACTAAACGTTTATAATATAGATCAGGAGAAGGATTTAAAATAATTTTAAATGCATTCAATGTACGACAGAGCATTGTGAAAACTGTCAGTTATAGGTAGAGAACATGTGGCAGAGCTGTTGTATGGGTCAGGAGCTGATGACAGGACAGGGAAAAACCTTGCAATGGAGGCTACCAAGAGACCTACAGCAACATTAAAGCAGCTTCCAGTAGATGAGACAAAGGTTCACATTTTGGTCTTTTTAAATTCTTTTTCAATTCAATTTGGGCTGATGTTTGGCAAAACAACAACATAGCTCAGCAACTAAAAGACACCAAACCTATTGTGAAGCATGGTGGTGGATGCATTATGAATTTGGGCCATTTTTTTTTGTTTGGACGAGGACTCTTGTCAAGACTGTATAATGACTAGCTCTAAATACCGAGATATCTTGGTATAAAACCTGTTGGCCTTTTGTCATTTCTTCTTTCGACATGGTAATGAAATAAACCCCACATCAAAGCCTACTTGGCTTCAAAAAAGGAATATGTGCACTGTGGAATGGTCCAGTTAAAGCCCAGACCTGAGTCCAAAACCAGTAAATGGCCTAAAAAGGTCTGTGCATAGATCACCTGGCAATTTGAAGGAGCTTTTTTTCTGAGGAAGAATTGAGTAAAATTGTCTAGATGTAAAAGGTTTCTAAAGACTTATTTTTCCAAGACGTACTGATATAATAAACATAAAAGGTGCTTTAATAAAGTAGTTGTTGTTGGACTGTGTCCTTTTACGCAACCAGGGTATTGTAGTGTTGTAGTTTTTTCCAAATACTTATTTACAAGGTCTCGTTAAAGAAAATTGTCCAATATGAGCTATATTGCCCTGCCATTTCAATAAGGGTGTGCAGACCTTTTATATACATCATATTTGTTAGTATACTATGTTGCATGTATGTCTGGGAAGAAGATTAGACTTTGCTTTGGTTAAACTAAAATTTAAATCATAAAAAAGTTTCACTCTGGTTTTAAGTGGGCTTTGACTTTTGCTCTTTACAGGTGAGACCAAGCAGGATTCTATGTGTATACATTTGCGTGTGTAATACAATCCTCTTTACCATTGTCTTCTGTGTATCCCAAGATACAGTGACAAAGTGAATTGTGGCTCTATAAACAGTATATATGAATGATGGTCAGCTCAGTAGGAATCAGTGTGGCGTCTGTGGAGAGCTGCCAGGCTTTAGGAGGATCTGGCTGAGCTGCTGCTGAAATCAAACAGCCGTATGGTTGAGAGATCTTGAACTGAACATAGAAATAGAACACAGTGGCCCTGATCACCTACTGTTTCAGTTGTTATTTAATTTGCTCATCAGTGGAGGTCTATTGATATGAGGGCTTGACTGGTGGTCTCTGACATTTGCATTTATGGCATTTGGCAGACACTCTTATTGAGAGAAACATATGATCATAGCACTGATTGGACTCTTATTGGTGTAGTGTAGGGTGCTTGCTCAGGCAGGGGATTGAACCACAGATCCCCAGTGTGCAGGGATGGGTGTTACCCACTACACTATACCTACATCTGTCAGTCATGATATTTGTTTTAGAATGTGTACTCATGTGCTGCTTGTAGCATTTTGAGTAAATGATGCAGTTGAGTTAATACCATACTGCATATTTGTAAATAACCCAGTGATGTGTGTAATCAGAAGATTTGGACATGGACAGGGCCCATTTTCATCTGAACGTTGAGGAGATGTAGCAGGATGTTGCTTTTCCAAGGAGAAAAATCAGATAGCGAGTGCACAGATCCATCCCAAACATTACAACAAACAGCAATGTTCTCCAGTGAAACATTCACCGACATGCTGCTGTGCACAAAGACATGAGGTTTAAAATACACCTAACACCTGACAGTGGTACGTGTCAGTGGAATGTTGCTGACATGCTGCTGGTAGATGGACCAGATACCCGAGACACAACAGATCACACCACCGACTAGAAATAATTAAGCTACAGCTAAGAGAAACATTCCTGTTACACTGAAGAAAAGAAAAAAACACTCAGACAGTGAGAAGCAGTTATCACTGAATAACATCCAGCAAGCTTAAAATGACGATAGAAACATGATCTCCAAAGCTCAGTATCCCTACATTCTTAAAAAAAGATCTTCAGGGTTCTTTAGTAAAGGGAATTGTTCTATTTAGAGTTGATGGAATTCTTCTAACTAGATTTTTTAATCAGTTTTAACAGTATGGTGACATGGCTCAGTACTACAACTACTGACACTACTACAAATTAACAGAAGGGGACTTTTCATGAGTTAGGGGGAAAATAGGCCCTGCACAGTTCTATTTTCCCCCTAACTCATGAAAAGTCCCCTTCTCATTAAAAGGAGTCTTTCCATCCATCAAAGTTCTATCAACAGTTTCATCGTTTTGACTTTTTATTCAGGGAAAGGGGGTCTTTCTGTGAGCATTTTCTGTTATTGCTTATTTTACTAGCTACTAATATTTAGATACAATGTTTGTCTTTATTTCCTGTAGACTGGAGAATATAAATGAGACAAAAAATCAAGAATCTGAAAACAGAAAATGGGTTTTAGTATCTCCTAAGTGCACTTCTAGGGAAATGAAATATATAGTACATTTACATGATTTATGTGAAGGTTTTTTAAAATTCAAATTCTTTAAACAATCAACTGAAAGGTTCTTTAGAGAAGCAAAAGTGGTTCTTTTATGGAATTGTTACAAAGAACCTTTTTAGTTCTATTTGGCACCATTATTTTTTAAAGTGTATTTTGCATAGCTTTTCTATTAGAGACTAAAAAATATGCAGATTCAGATAAATTCTCTCATGAATCAAACACTGACCAATACAGACAAGCAGCCAGCTGAGGCCTCTAGGTTTGCAGGGGTTACTTACCCATAAAACAACAGCAGTTTATTTAACGGCAGAAAGGGTACTGAAGCTGATCCGTTATTCCTACAGTAAAATTGCTTTGTTCTTCTACTTTGGCGTCCGTTGTGAACAGAGAGAGGCAGAAAGAGAGAGAGAAACAAAAAGAGAGAGCAGCAGAGCGGAAACAGGAGTGACGTTGTGTGAGTGTGTTTACAGTGATGGGCTGAATGGAGGAGATGAGGAGCTGTTGTGAAAGTGTTGTGGAGGTTATGTGGATTTGCAGCAGTGACAGAGAGAAGGGCTCATTATCCACAGAGTATCACACCTGGCAACCTACAAACCCTCAACCAAGCTGGTGGTAGTCAATTAAATCTGGTTTCAGGTTAAGAATATTAGGCTATCCCTCCAGAAAAAATCTATAGAAACCATTAAGTTTTTTCTGTTCATTTCTAATGCTTTTGTAATGTGTTTTGGTCTTTCTTAATGGGTTGATATCTCAATGTAAAGAATCCTAATGGTTTAACAGGTGACCAGTGGACGATTCTAAATGCATTTGATGGTTTCCTAGTAAAGGTATTCTAAAGGAAACTAGTTGTCTCTATTTGAAGCTATCAAGCTAATTCTATTAAGCTAATTCCCATTAGAATGCAAAACCAAAACAGGGATGTTATTTCTGCTCTTGTATTCTTAACACAGCATGTTATAATAAAATGTGTTTGTTTTCTGTTAAGGACACACTAAATCTGGTTAGTTACACTAGATTTAAATGAAAATGACATTTGAGTCTATTTTTTTGTTTTATTTTTTTCTACAAATTGCTGAGGGAAACAAAAAAAACAAAAGACAAGTCTTCTCATTTTTAATCTTTGGTAAATAAACCTAGACAAAAGGGCGACGGTTGCCATCTGTTACATTACTCAACCTTTCTTTATTCCACACTTTATGGCAGGGGTCTCAAACTCAGATTACTTGGGGGCCACTAGCCAGGTGGTTTTCTCTAAAGGTGGTCAGTGCAGTAATGCAGGGAAAGCAGTGTTCCACAACTTTTTTCAAGTATAAATTTTAACTACATAACACGTGCGCTTGTTTAAGCACACCTTAGTCAAGGATTAATAGCAATGTAACCACAAACCACTACTACTACTATTACTACCACTCTCTGGCACTCTGGTAAACTGGTACGAAACATTCACTGGGACAATACCCCTCCTGTCACTGGGGTGGTAATCTCAAGGATACATCTCAGTACCTTTAGTCAGGGAACATAACTGTACCATAATCCATTGAAATTATATTTTGTAAGTTGTATTGACTCCACACACCCCATGTTGTCTCTAGGCCTTTTATTTTATTGCTCTGTTTTAAAACATTAGGTTATGAAAAGTAAAAATACACATAATATGTACTTTACACCTGGAAAAACTTATTTAAGGTATGCAATTGGACCTTAAAACCACTGTTGTACCTTTGAGGGTGCATTTACAGTGTTTGTACCTTCATGAACAAAAATGTACCTGCACAAAACTTTTATATCTAACAGTGCACTGCTACTATTTGACAGTAGAAAGATATGGCATTCTTAATGTAAAAGCATTATCATTCCTACCGAATGTGCGTCAAGTTTTCCCACTGAAGTGTAAGAGCAGTTAGCTCTGCATTCTTAGTGGATTGATTTGAAAATTCCATTAATCTTTAATACCAACATGCTGCATCTCCGGCTATATCAGGAACGAATCCACAAAGGCACACTTAACTAACTATTAGTCGGAATTAGGATAATAACTAGGTTAGTTATAGCTGCAGTCCTGCACAGGACTACAGGACTGGACTATCCTACAGATTATTTAATGCACGTTTTAACAGCGCAATGGAGTTCACAGGCGGCGGCGCAACACTACCAGCAGATGGCGCTGCTTTACAACATATTACACACACGCAGATGCACCTACTGTCACTTTCCCTAAAAAATCTCTTTCTCCCTCTCTCTTGCTCTCTGTCTGCTCTCTTGCTTCACTGCACAAAGATGAAAAAAGTAAAATTTTATTCATATTTTGAGAGCACAAACCTAGTTGTGGTTGCTTGAAACTATTCTTTCCGTGTTTGCTGTTTACCTCTGGTTGCCGTATTTCTGTGCTTTTACACACATTCGACCCCGGGTCAGTGCTAAGCTCTGTTTCTGATTTACTAAAGAGCCAGTGAGAATGCAATTTACAACTGTGAAAAACAGTGTACCACCACTGCAGTACTGCTCCCATGAGACATGAGAGAGAGAGAGAGAGACAGAGAGAGAGAGAGAGAGAAAGAGAGAGAGAAAGAGAGAGAGAGAGAATAAATCATATACAGTGTGTGAGAGAGTGTGCTGAAGTGTTCCTGTGTTGAGGTCATTGTCTGCTTTTGCAGCTGTATACAAAAAGGTCACATCTCTCCAGAGACAGACTTTCAGGTAGGCTTCTCACCACACACACACACACACACACACACACACACACACACACACACACACACACACACACTTACTGCCCACTTTTGGTTTTCAACCTCAAAAGAATAAAATAAAGAGGGAAGTCTCAAATAAAAAAATCATCAGTAAATTAAATCAAGTGTGAGTGCTCTTGTCCTACAGCTTGAGTTAGCAAAAACTAAATAAACTTAAATAAACTGGTTTTGGTCAAACCGACTCAGAGTGAAAGTATGTTTTGTTTGCTTTATGGACATGTATGACATCAATGGTGACTTTCTGTTACAGTGGTGAGCAGAGAAAACAGTGACATCAAGGACATCTTCAGTAAAACTGGCAGAAATGAAGGAAATAAAGGGAGCAACAACAGTAACAGAACCCTGAACCCTGATGTGTGTGTGTATGTGCGTGTGTGTATGTGCGTGTGTGCGTGTGTGTGTATGTATGTGTGTGTGTGTGCGTGTGTGTGTGTGTGTGTGTGTGTGTAGCAGTAGTAATTCAGGGCAGTCTCATGGGAGGGTCACTTGCAATGTGTATGTGCTACAGAAATCAATTACACTTCCACTGCGATTCAGAGCCAGTTTGACGCTTTTAAAAGTTTTATTTTAAATTTGCATACAATGTTCAGTTTCAAAGACATCTCAGTTCAGTCTGCTGAACTTCATGGTTAGTGAATAATCTAGTAAAGACAAACCTTTAAAAAATTAAAAAGAACTTTAAAATATAAAGAATCTGAATTCAGAAATCATAAAGAAGCTCAGAGTAAGATTTCTTCAAAACAGTGTCAAATGTATTTCTTCAGTACAAGTTATACTTATAACACTTCCTTTTTGCAGCACACATAATCAGTTAAAATGACATACTAGTCAAATCCCTTTCTGAAGCCTAAACAGTTAAATTACTCACTAGTGAATCCCCATTTCTAGGAGCAGAATCACACCTATTAAAAGTGAAATTGGTAAACGGTCAAAAAGTTCTTGTTTTCCGGCATCTTTGGTGTTCGCTTTTGGATTTGTTTTTATGTCTTCATCCAGTTCGACCACCACTAAGAAGAGCCATCTCATGTGTTGATCTCATTTGTGTTTTAGTTTTACTGTATTACAGCCACTACACTGATGAGATGAATACGACATGGCTGAGCAAGAACGTTCCGCTCATTTCTGGGCCCTGGTCCAATGCTGTCTCTGTAGGCCTCATCTCTCATCTCTTGAAAATATTCAAAACAATAACATCAACTATGCATGAAAAATCTATGAAACTGTTCAAGAAAAAATGAACTTTCACTTTATGTCCAAAAGTAAAGGATGCGAATAAAGATTTTGTCCTCCTTTGTTGCAGTAACAGTCTCTACACTTCTGTGAAGGTTTTTCACTAGATGTTGGAACATTGCTGTGAGAATCTGATGGCATTCAGCCACAAAAGCATTTGTGAGGTCCTGGATGACAAATGCCACTCCAACTCAACCCAAAGGTATTTAGTTGTGCTCCATCATCCCAGAGAACACAGTTCCACTTATCCTCAGACCGATGCTGGGGAGCTTTTTAAGTGTCCTATTCTGCTGCACTTTTCTATGGAGATTATACAAGCTGTGTATATGTGATTGAGCACCTGTGTTACAATGAGTGTAGCTTAAAGTACCTGAATTCACTTATTATTATGTGTGTCAAGATGTTTTTGTACAGTATATCTTTTGTTTGCCATTTTTTTTTATGACATGAATTGCTTAGAAATATAAAATTGTACACCAAAACAAGCCTTGTAGTCCAGCCCTCCTGAGGCCCCCCCTCCACCTAAAGGCCCTTAGCAGGTAGTTCCCCCAGCTGTGCACATTATACTTGGCAATTAAACACATATCTTTTAAATGTATTTTATGTGTTATTGCTCTGGCTCTGTGTTTGGCCTCTCTGAATCTCTAGCTGTGTCCCATTTGTAGAACGTTCGCTTTCCACATGACTGACCCAGCATGTTGTGATGTGTCCCCTTCAACACTCACCTGAATTTACCTGCGGCTTTGCGTGTTTTTTATGACTCAGCATCTCCATGCTGAATTCCACTTAGTCACTCTGTCTATGTCCGCCGCAGGGCTCGGCCTGTGCCGCTGGCTCCTCTTCACCCACTTCACCCACCACACGCACATGCAAACAGCCACTCAGAAAGACACTCCATCCTGCCGCAAGCCCTGGTTGGAACAGCTCCAGCAGTGCCGGAATCGCAGGGCTCGTCATTAATCTTGCTCAGTGGGAGGGAGCAGGATGGAGTGAGAGAGTGATTTCAGGCAGTTTAAAGCATAGTTTCACTGGCTGCTTGGCTTCTGTCACTCAAACACTGCAGGCCCGTCACATGCTCTCTATCTTCTCTCTGTTCAGACCGGATGGGGGGAGGAGCTGCAGGTGTACTGGATCCTGTGGAGAGGTATCATTAGCGTGTTGTTTTGTGTGTTTATATGTCTACGTGTACTGATATGTGCTGAGTGTGTAAGACAGTATTACATGTATGTATGTGCACTGTGTTATTTGTAGTTACATGAGTTCCTTCCTTGGATTAGATTTCTGAAAACGGCTATAAGCAGTTGTTACGTGTACATCCGGTACAAGCATGGAATTGCAGTGTAAAGGTATGAGCCCTAGTTGAATCTCAGCTGCACCATGTGCTATTACTGGGCAGGAAAACACAAAAAGTCTCCTTTAGCAGAAAAACAAGGAGTCGAAGGCTAAATACACACACAAGACATATGATTTTTGCTCAGATCTGATCTTTCTGCTTTGACTGTTCACATTCACGAAAGTGACACATTTGTCAGTGTGTACACCTCTGCCCTGAAAAGACCCCCATGAACACTATGTCATCGAGATTGATGCTCCTGAGATGCAACAGCACTGTTAAGAGAGTAATTTGATGTTTATACTTAAGTAAGTAACCTTACTGCTTTTTTTTTTATTTTATTGAACACCCAATAATGAGCTGTTAGAATGTAACACATCAATTCATGTTCTGTTAATTAGAAATTCAATGGATGCAAAACTTCAAGGCAGCTTGATTACTTATATTTTTAAGTTAAAAGAACAAATTGTTTTTCAGTAAGACACTGGATGATGATGATAGTGACCATTCTCATTATAACCACATGGACACATATTAAATATACATGCTCTATTTGACCAAATGTTTGTAGACATCTGTTCATCCAACGTTTCTTCTGAAATCAAGGATAATAAAAGAGTTTGTCCCCACTTTGCTGCAGTAATGACCTCTACACTCTCAAAATTAAAGGTAGTAAACTGTCAATAGGGCAGTACCCCTCCTGTCACTGGGGTGGTACCCTCAAGGGTACATCTCAGTACCTTTATTAAGGGTACATAATTGTACCATAATCCATTGAAATTATATTTTCTTTGTTGTATTGTTCTCAAGTTGTATTGACTCCACACACCCCGACTCGTCTCCAGGCTTTTTATTTTGTTGTTCTGTTTTAAAACATTAGGTTATGAAAATGTAGAAATATACACTATTCACCTGGAAAAACGTATTCAAAGTACACAATTGGGCCTTAAAACCACTGTTGTACCTTGAATGTCCCAAAAGTAGCTGAATTCAGTAATTAGAAGGGGTGTCTGGATACGTTTCTGGTTACAAGTGTATCCAATCCAGGATTTTTCATGAAAGTGTTTTTTGTGTTCACACACCTCTGAAAAAATCTGAGTTGTGGCAATCCAGCCTGTAATGTGAACACAGCCATAATGGCAACATGAAAAAGCTGCTTGGAGTCACTCTCTTCTGCTTGCATGCGTGATACTCTGTGTGTGTGTGTGCTGATTACTCTGGGATGGCACTGTCTGCTTGTGTTCAGCTGGTGGATGATTGGTTCTGCTGGACAGGAGAGAGTCCACTGCTGCAGTGCAGGTGCCTGAGGGCATAGGGTTCAAAAAGTGTGACCTTGGTGTAAGTGGGGTCAAATAACTGGTTTTAAACGGTGCTAACCCACCTGTCCAGGGTCAAAGGTTAGGGTCAGCCAGGCCACACCAGACCTCACCAACCACACATACTCAGAGAAAGCAGAACACACACTGTGTAAATGCATTTTGCACTTTAATGGGATAGTAAAGAATTAAGTACATTCAAATACTCAAATCCATGTGTCTATTCTTGTTTGGAAAAAGAGCACGTGTGAGATCAGCTGTGTAGTGGAATGTGAGTAAGTGTGTTTAGCTTAAGATGCTGGTCTACATGGATGCAGCAAAAAGCACCTGTTACCAGACCGCACACTCACACACTTTGCTCAGTCAGCAACATGCAACAAAGAAAGAAAGAAAGGAGAAAATATGTCAGTGTGTTCCTTGGGCTTACCAGTCGGTCGAATGAGTTTGTGTTAGAAAAAAATAAAAATGAAATTATTATTCATTGCAATGAAAATTCATCCAAAGTGAATGGGGTGCAGATAACAGTGAAGAATGTGTGGGAATCAGTTCCTCTAAATCAGTTTTAAAGCTGTGCATGTGAGCACTGCCAGTGTATTGAGTTGTGTGGGTTTGGGTCCACAGATTAATATTCATTTTATTATTCATTCAGGTTATGATTTCAACATTGTGAGTGGTTGTAGGGAGAACATCAGCAGCTGGGTTGTATCTTTGTTCAAAGCCAGTCATGCATCAAACACAAAGCACGACTGCTGATGTCTGGATACATTTGAACATCTAATGTATATTTATGGTACATATGGTATTTATGTATTTCATACCATTAGGTTTTAAAGGGAAGAATGCTGGGATGTACAGTATGTGCCAAATCTGGGAACCACCAAATGTCTGTAAGATGCGTAAAAGTGAAAATGACTACATAAAAAATGAGTTAAACAAAATAAAGTCATTCAGGGTGTTTTGATGTGAAGAGGTGAACTGTACAAACACTTAGATATTTACCAACTCTGATTTCTTTACAGTGGTGGTGATAGGAACCAGGGGCCGGATTCACAAAAGTGTCTTAAGAAAGAAAATATTCTTAAATGTGTGTTTAAATGTGTGTCTAACTTGTTCATAAGAAAAAAGTAACCAAAAATTGTTATTCTAAAAATAACTTCTCAATAATGATCTTATTTTCTTTTCTTAACTATATTCTTTAGCAGAGTTCTAAGAACAAGTGGTATTCTTGAAAATATTATGTTGTTAAATGTTTACTCAACCTTATGATAGCCTCACACTTGTCTTAGTCTGTAAAAGTTCACATGATAAGCATCTAAATTTGACACGGACACTGCCTCTGCCTCTTGCCCATCCTTGTCTCAAACATTAAAATTTATGCAAGTATTGCATTTTCCAAGGAGGATTTTTTTCCTTTTGGCTGTTTCTTCCACCATAACCTCTAGTTCTTGTTTGCTAAAATTTTCCCCCATTTTGCTGTCCTCAGAAATAACAGTTAATACAAATTCAAATTGTATCCTGTGTCACTTATGGTATGGGGTAAAATGCAACCTAGCCTACATAATAAAACAATGAAGATTTTCTTACGAAAATTCACAAATTGTTTTTTTTTTTATCCAATGACCTTTGAACCCATGCATGTGAAGTCCATATGTGTCATTCTTATATGTAACATTGATCATGATAAAATAGCTAAACATGTGAACAAAATTCTTTGTGTACTGTTTTGTAATAGCCTGCATGTATGGATTTTAAATTAATTTGAATAATGTGTTTTGCACCAAAACTTGATCACATCTATATCATAAAATGGACATCAGGCAATGTATTCTAAGAGGTAACTTTTGAGGCATTAAACTCTTTGCATATCTGCTGTGAACAATTCTTACATATCAAATTTCTCTAGAATGGACATATTACATCAAACCACTCTGAATGACTTTGTTTACATCTTTAGCTATTTATTTATGCAGAAATTCTGAAGCATCGGTGGAGCTTCCCTTTATTTTAGATAGATTTTATCACCATTATGTATTAGACCAATGAATGGGCCTATGATGTTTGTTACATTATCCCTCTGCCACAGGAATAACCATAATAACCATCATCTAATAGTCAAACATTAGGCATCTTACAGATATTTGGGTGGTTCCTGATTCTGGACCTCTGATGTTCATGTTGAGTCAGTTAGCATTTCTACTGTTTTAGAGCTTAGAGTCAGGTTGTTACCTTACATGTAAAGATGAGAGCTGTACTTCCTTGTCTTGTCCTGTCACCATCTGTAACCAGGCCAACAGAATGTATCTCTTTTTGGAGCTGACCAGAACTGGAGGGGCAACCATCAAAACATCCAAGTCACTAAAACATACACAATACCATGTGCACAATACCATAGCTCTGTCATAGTTCTATTTTCCTGCTCTAGTACCTCTATTACTCTACCTAGAGGAGGAAGACACAGAAAATATGCAATGCATGGCTTGCTGGACTGAGACAGAGAGACACTTCAGCTTTACGTCAACACCAGTGGTTTGCATATGGTTCCTTTGACACAGATTTAAAGACAAAACTGATGCTTCTCAATTCCAATTATTGGACCTATTGGACATACTTTTGTGTTTTGTTTGAAAATCCATCTGATTTGGCCCATAAAGTAATGATAACATATCCTCATTCAGTTATGACAGTAACTGTAAGCTGGTATGCTCAGTGATGCTACACAGTGGAGTTCCTCCCTGTAAAGACATGAGCTCATTGAGAAGGCTCATGGCTGTGCAGTTCCTGCTGAGTGCCTCACACTTAACAGGATGTTCAAGCTGAATGACCACTCTTTATACACACACACACACACACACACACACACACACACGCATTCTCTGTCAAACCTTCAACAGTAATGGCTGCCATGGCAACTTCCTGCTGGAGCGACCTCACTGGCTGCTCAATTTGCTGCTCACTAAAAGCACATAGTGTTGTTGACAGTGAACCTGATTTTTTACATGTCAGCGAGATGCTAATAAGATAACAAGATGCTAGTTAAAGCTCTCTGCTCAGTCAACTAGATAATCATACACAGCTCCAACATGCCCACAAACACAAATATATTTAGGAATAACCATAATTTCACAAGTGTTCTGCAAATAAATGAGACGAATGCTGAGATGTTCAGAAATTATTAAGCAATAGCAAAAGCAAGTTCTATTTTAGTGCTACTATCTATTTTGAGATTTGTGTTTTCATTATAGTGGTCTGCTTTTTTGGGCTCTGTGTGTGTGGGTGTGTGTACGGGTGTAAGTGTGTTTGTTTTCATACATTTTCAGGTCAAAATGTCTTGAGAATGGTTCAGTGAAAAATCGAATTTATAAAGTTTTCCAACTACCTTAAATGTAGTTAATCAGTCAAGACATGTTTGGTGTCTAAATTGTGCTGCTTTATGTTAATGCTGGACCGATAATGGTACATTAGCAGTCAATAGTCACCCAAATCTTTATTTATTCTGATTAAAAAAAATAAGAAGAAATTTTAAAACAGAAGCAACAGAAATTGCAAACATAATCTAGAATCCATGTGCTTGCGTGATGCGTGTGTCGGAATTTGGCACAAAACTTGTTTCTAAAGTATTTCTCATATTTTGCTCATTTTAATAGTTCACAGTAAGTCATACTGTCCTCTAAACCAGGGGTTCCTCATCCCAGTCCTGGTGGACCTGTACTCTACACATTTTTGTGTTTTCCCTACTCTACATACCTGACCTAGCAAACGAGGCACTTGTTAATTAGGTAATGAGTTGAATCAGGTGAACTTGATGAGACAAATCACAAAAATGTGCATAGTGTTGGGTTTTAGGACTGAGATTGGGGACATCTGCTCTAAACCACATTGGCAAGTCTGCACAACCTTAATAAAGACTTATAAATACAGTTTGCATGGGTATGTGATATGTGAAAGAAGTGTATTTACCAAAAAGTGCCCAGTTTGTCAGCAACATTAGCCCCATAGCTCCATCGCCAAAAAAGCTAAATCTGGAAGCCAAATACGTTTTGGCTTCTTGACGATATCTGTGATACGTGAAAAATTCTTATTAAATTAGATTTGTCACTGAACTACTACTCCTTTAAAACTAGAGAAAAAGAGAATATTCAGAACCTTAGTTATCAGAACAGAACTGACCAACTAAATAATGCAATTAATTCATAATTGTAATACAATTTATTTACATGAGTTACGTGTTTAATTTTTCTAAACTGAAAGGAGGAATCATTAATTGATTACTGAGATTAAGAGGTGTCTGTATAAATATGATGCATATGAGACACATTAATAATAAACATAGGTAGTACATAATACAAATGGGTGATTTAGATGACACAGTATCCTGACACTGTTTAAAAACAAGTATGTGTGTGTGTGTGTGTTTGTGTGTGTGTGTGTGTGTGTGTGTGTTCTCTCCTGCTGTTTCTGTTGTGCGTGGCTGATCAGAGTGCTCCCCTGCAGTGTGTATGTCACTGCATGACAAGACCTTGACTTGTTTAGGAAGTGAAGGAGCCTCCGCTTTGTCCACACTCAGTGGGGCAGAGAGAGAGAACGAGAGAACGAAGGGGGAGATCAAGTGGGAGAGAGATGAGAAAAACTCATCGAAGGAGGACAAAGAGCAAGACGTCTAGACGGGACTGCCGGCCTGAAGAGAGAGAGGGAGAAAGAGAGAGAGAGACACTCGTCCCCTGGGAATCTTTCTCTCTGCTATGCTTGCTTTTTCCCTCTGTGCTTTTCTGGATGTGTGTTTGAGCCAGGTGTCTGTGTATGTGTGTGTGTGTGTGTAGTGTGTGTGTGTGTAGTGTGTGTGTGTGTGTGTGAGAGCAGGTGGGGGGTGGGGAGATCACTGTTCTATTTAAAACAGTCACTAACCAGCTCTCTAATAAACCTTTTACCTTTCACCCTCTCTGAGGTCACTCAGCTCACAGCAACTGTGCAGTCTTTGCCACCCACAGAGGCCAGTACCCGCACACACACACACACACACACACATATATAGACCCCACTGTATATCCTAACATATACACACATAGGCATGCGCATACAGTCATATGGAAAAGTTTGAACATACCAGGTCAAAAGTTCTTTTATTATAAGTTAACTCAAGTGAAAATAAGTTAACACATCCTCTACAGAGAACACACTTAACTTTTCTGCACATTTTAGTGCACAATTTCTATTTATTTGCTGGGTTTAAAACACTGGAACGAATAAAACATAACATATACAATGTGTCATAACTTTTGCACAGACCACATTTTCTGTAAATGCAAATAAACGGCAATTGTGCACTGAAATGTGCAGCTGTGTGTTCTCAATAGAGGATGTGTTAACTTATTTTTACATAGTAAATCAACAAAACATGTAATTTGACCAGGGACACCAAAACTTACATATGACTGTATACTACATTCGCACATACATTCTATATAGGCAAGTTTATCTGGATACTAAAGATAATATATAAATATTTTAAAAGCAAAACATATTACGTATTGGATGTTTTGAAAGGGTGTGAGCAGGAGGTGTTGTTGCTGTTGATTTAAAATGTTAAATATGTACATAAAATAGGTGAAATCTCACATACACACACATACACATACCACTGTTTATCCTAACATGCACACATACATAGACATGTACATATTCAGTGGGGCCCTAAGGTCTTTAGTGAAAATGCTTCTATTTGCATTCTTTTCTAATTTAATACCAAAAAATACAAATTTTATTATCTGCTTAAAAATTTGAGTAAAACGTGGTGTCTTTGAAGTAAGTCAGTAACACAAATTCACTTAAATTTGAAAGGTGGCATTGTAATAGCGCAGAATCTCGAATGTTTCTTCTTCATTTTATTTGTCATTACTTTTCTTTGTTTTATTTTTTTGAATTCTTTCAAAAATGTTGTTTATTTCCAGGTTTACATTTAAAAAATCCCATATTTTCAACAAGGCCCTAGACTTTTGGACCCCACTGTATGTTATGCAGACATGCACCCACAGGGTATCTGTGTATATGTGTGTGTGTGTGTGTGTGTGTGTGTGTGTGTTTGTGTGTGTGTGTCTGAATCACACATGCTCTCACTCACTCTTTTTGTTTTGTTTTGTTGTATTCTACTTTAGTTATGCTCCCCATGTAAACATGAGGGTTTGTACTTAAAAAAATAAATAAATAATAACAGATGGTGCTTTTTTATTCAGCTAATTGAATTTTACTACTTTTATACTCTGTTCAAATGTTTACAGTTGACTGCACATGTGGGTACCCACTTATATGTGGGTGTTATAAAATCTAACGCGTTTAAAACATCAGTTGAGTGGAGTTTTGGACAATCCCTTTGAAGTGAATGTAGTGTAGCTTTAAAACTCATTAAATTATATAATTGGACCATAAGACCATTACTGAGCCTTTGAGCATTGTATGCACTTTGATAAAAAATATACTTGTACAGTACTCTTTTGATGACAGACAATTATGGAAATGAATTCATCTGTAAAGAGCACACATTTGGGAGATTTATGTTTTGGAAATAGTAAATTTGGGAAATGGCTTATTGCATGGCTTGACTGACCTGTCACATACTCCTTTAGATTCTGAAAGAAATAATAATAGATGAATTACACTTCCCACCCAAAGACCCTCTCTGTGCTCTCCATGGTGCTGATTTGGGTTTGGATTAGTGTTTGAGAGGAGGACTGGGTTTGGCCCATGTGGATCCTTTATCTCCATTTAACCCCTTAAAGTCACAGGCTTATTACATACTAAAGCGTATTATTCAGTAACTACAGGGAGTTCAACGTAAACTAGTTGAGTTAAACTGTTCTTTGGTTATAAAAGAGTGTAATAAAACTTGGCCATCTAAGGGGTTAATACCCAAAAGAAAACTGTGTTTGCCATATGACTCCAGTAAACCAACATGCATATGTATATGTTTGCTCGAATGTAGAAGCTGCTGGTGCTTTACTGTGAATATTTGAAGTGGAGAGTGAGCATATGGGCAGTGATTAACATAATAAAGTCAGTGTTCTGGTGTGGGAGTGTTCAGTCTGTTAGTACGTATGTGTGTGTCCTTTCAGGGTGCTCCAGATGAACTCAGGAAGCTTGACCTTTCACCTTGGGGTTGTAATGATGTCTGAGAGACTGCTTGCAACATCATATCACTGTCACTTGCATCCACTCTCTCTCTCTCTCTCTCTCTCTCTCCCTCTCTCTCTGTCTTGCTCTCTCTCTCTGCCTCAAACTATCCTTACAACACACACATACTCTTTGAGAGTGGTCTTCTCCCACAGGACCCTCCTCAGTATGAAGAGTAATGAATTGTGCTTTAGTAGGACAGACCAAGCAGCCTGGCCATTATCCCCAACACATGCTGCTCAATATAGATAATCATTTAATGATTATACAATAATGGCCTATCAATAATAATTACTCTATATAATCAATTAGCTGTAATAATGGCACTATAATAAATTACCCTTAAACATGATTCTGTAATCAATTAGCCATAAACCTGTGGTTAAAGCATAATCAAATCTTTAATTGATTTTAAATGTAAATTCAATTTCACCATTTTTTGACTACATTGTGATGACTAATGAGTTAACTGGCACCTAAAGACGTGAAGAGTATAACATATATACATGTTACAGAGAGTGTGGAAGGTCAGAGCACTTCTGCAGTATGAGTATACAGAGTACAGAGGCAATGATGAATCCTGTCATGAATTCTTTATCATCTATTAATGCCAAAAACATCAGTATTGTTACCATTGTTTATCCTAAGACTCCAGTAACCAACATAAATGTGTATGTGTTTGTATGTAAATGCATGTTTGTCATAATCAGCGCTGTTTCAGGGCATCTGATGTGGAAGGCCCCACATCTCAGCCATCCCCTTCATATTTTTGGTATACAAAAATAGAACAAGAATTTATTTATACTATATAATATGTAATTAATTACTTAATTAATATGGATAAAGAAACAATATTTGGACTCACCATGCTTTCTGACTAATTATATTAAATAAATAAAACAAATTGGGTTAAGCCTTAATCTTAAGTGCTATCATCTGCCAGCATTCAGTATTCTTCACTTACACACAGTGCTGGGCAAAAATCAAAGACCACCCTTTAATTCATTTAAATCAAAATGGTTATTAAGTGCAAGTTACTCATTTTTTGGGAGCATATGGGAAAAAGCAGAAAACATATTTAACCCCTTAAAATCTCAAGCTTAATATTCAGTAAATACAAGCATTTCAATATAAACTGGCTGAGATATTCTTAGGATATGAAAATGTGTAATAAAACTTTGGGCCTGGCCATTTAAGGGGTTAACAGACAATTAGACAGAAACATATAATTCTTTGCAGTATTTAGTGTGTCCACACTTTATTACCGTTCTTTTCAGGATATTTGCTTTCAGTTTTCCACGCTTCTAAAGTTCATTTTTTAATTTCTGCTTCTCACAATCCAAGTAATCCTAATTACAAATTTAGACTCAGAAGTCCATAAAACTTTACTCTACATGTCAGATATCCAGTTTCAGTGTTCCAGGGCAATTGTTCTGCTTTTTTGTCTGTTTCCATTTTTTTCAAAAATGGCTTCTTGATGTTATGTAGTCGTTGAGGCTTCAGTGCGATTTTCTGTTAAATATAAATGGCCATTTTGACTAAAAACAAAAATGGTCATCTCTCACTTTTTCACAGTACTGTACTTCTCTGTGATTTTGAGACAATTTGTAATAGCACTGAAATAACCTATTAATTCTGTATCTTCTTGAAAGAAAATGTAATTTGAAAGACATTACAAGGAGTTAAAAGGATTTCATCTTTATTGTCCGCAGTAATGCTGTAAGATGGTCAGAAGGATTTTCAGTGACCAATCCACTGAAGCAGTACCTTCATGATCTATGAGTGTGTGTAGAGTGTGTGTTTGTGTGTAATGTGTGTGAGGGGCTTCTCAGTGGAGTATAATAGAACATGAGAGATCATCTCTCTGCTCGTTCATCATCCACTTTACAGTTCAACCTGACAACTGTAACCAAGGCAACGGTCTTGCACATGCCCTACTCTCATCACTCAGTGAGCCAATGGGCCGAGAGCACACATGATGTTCCATTAGGTTCCTCATACCACAATCATTTTGGGCCAATCAGAAGGTCAAGGGGCAGAAGAGCCCCCATTCCTGCTCTAACACACTGCCAGCTCTAGACAATAAAGCAGTGATGAAGCCTGTGAGTGTCAGTAATGTACCTGGAGAGACACATTTTAACATTATGAACAATAGAGCTATATACTGAAGAGTTTACTGCTTAAGGTTCAAAGAAGAAAAAAATCTGCATTGAAAATAGAGGATTATTTTTTGCTGAGAGTAGACCATAAGAGTAGCTCTGTAGCAGTGCAAGAGTACAATGTATGAGTTGCAGAGTAAGAATTTAGATAATGCAGAAAATATGGAACAGTCATGCACTGCATGTTTAGATAATATGTAAGTAAGTTCCTGTCTTAACCTCATATCTCTGAAACGATAATTTTAAACAAGGAAAAAACTCCATTTAATTTATGTTATAGGGCTCATATTATGAAAATTTAAACTAACTTAAATAAGAGCCTAATGCAGTATGCAAGCATTGATAAAGTTTCAAAACATACCATTAATTCCCCAGACAATACAGTCCATATATGGACATTAAGCTATACAGCCCATTTTGAATTCATTGTTTCAACAGCTAAGCTCACTCACTCACATTTTATCCTGTGTTTCAGCCTGGACTGCTTTTTACATGTCAACTGTTGGCCATTGAATGCTGGCAGGTCGTTACTGAGCGTCTGTGGCTGACCGTTGCCAGTATTTTTTTGTGGTTGGTCGAAGTCGGTCCTTGTCAGTTCTATTTAGGCTGATTGAGCATGTTGAATCGGCATCTGCTGTCAGTGATGAAAGAGAGTAGCAATGTTTCATCATTAGGAATGGGAATGATTAATTAGAATTAATAGCATTAAAATATTCCATTTTATATTTTATATTGTTATGAATAAACATACACAATAGCTTACAGATAGACCAGGCTGAAGACACGCAAATATTTAACCATGTAGGGGTTCCCAGTAATTTTATGGACTTGTTTATTTATTTATTTATTTATTTATTTATTTATTTCACAGAATTATGCTTGCCCCATGTTTCATTTTATAGATTAATGTGTAAACCTTCACTTTACAGTTGCTGTTTGTCACCACCTTTGCAATAAAGCTAATTTCTGCTAGATTTTCTGTTATGTTAGTGCCAAATCAACGCTATTGTATTTCTTCCCTCACACTAGGTTTAATTTAAACATGGACATTTGAAGTTTGTAAGACATTCAAATAACACATAGTTTACTTTGTATGTTGCAGAAGTGAATCCTCCACTTAAAGCTCAACTCTGAATATTACTGGAGAAGCTTATAGCCCATATCTGCTGAACTGGTCAGCCTAAACCTTTGCAGTATTCTTTTTGTTATTACCATTGCAGACTGCCATAAACTACCACCTCCTTTCAAAACATACCGTTCATGTTCTTTTCCCTACAGTCCATTTATGGAGACTAAGCTGCAAAACCAGCTGTCATCAAAGCCTATCCATTTCCGTATATCAGTGTAGCTCTCCCATTCACTCTGAAGATGTACGAAATGTTCCAGCCTAGACTGCCTTTTGAATGAGTCACAAGACATGGTAGCCAATCAGAAGAGAAGTTGTTTATGTATATTCAGTGGCATCTCTGGCACAGAAAGCCTGGTGGGGCACAATAAACTGTAGGGGCAGCAGCCGACTCGTCAATGAAACTACACACAAACCTGATCCAAACACTAACGCACTCCATCAATGAAATTAACGTAATGTGGTGCAGGAGTTAGTGAATGTGAAGATAGGTCTCTAATGTAGAGATGCCACTGCATATATCAATATTAAAGGTGCAGCAACAAAAACAGCTTGTT
This sequence comes from Colossoma macropomum, assembly GCF_904425465.1. Classification (NCBI taxonomy): domain Eukaryota; kingdom Metazoa; phylum Chordata; class Actinopteri; order Characiformes; family Serrasalmidae; genus Colossoma; species Colossoma macropomum. The sequence goes on along the minus strand of NW_023494784.1, from coordinate 30,140,439 downwards.
TAATTCTAAGAGATAAACACAAGTTTGAAAAATATGATATGAAAATGAATGAACTATGAATGAATTCTGAGTATTTTTGTTACATCGAGTTACATGAATTACATGTCATAAGGGACCTGAGAAAAAAAAAATATAAGAAAAATTCAAGATTTGGGTCAATTACAAACATGTGCCTGTCATGAATTTCACACATCTTTCAATGTACCAACCTTTACTTTATTGCTAGCCTTTTCATCTGAACACCACCTTTGCTTTCCGCTAGCGTCCTTTTGAGTTTTTCCATGTTATGTTAGCACTATGTTAACAGTGGTATGCTTTACTTCCTTGCACTAGGTTTTGCTTAAACATGGACATTTCAAGCGTCTAAAAAAATTACAATACAGTTATGATCTGCATACAAATTTGAGCTTTTTCTGTTGTTATGTGTCTATATAAGTCTGGACATGTGTGTTAGGCAGGTAGTGTGCAGGTCTAAATACAGGGTTGTAGTCTCTCTGGCTGTAGTCATGTGTCAGTTTAGCATATAGTGAGAGCTGATAGCATCACTCAGGGAGCACAGCACTGATAAGCCCTCTGAGACACTGAACAGAGGTTTAGCTTCAGGCTACTTGAGCTTCAGAATCATCCGCACCAACATGCCTTTACACACACATGCATTCACAGTTGAATCACAGTTTAAGTGTGTATCTTAACAGACAGCGTGAAGCAGACACAATGTTGTGTGTGTGAAGGGGAGAGAGACTGAGCGGTTTATGCATGGCTCCTGTCATCTTGTTCTATGTTACCGAAGCTAGATGACCACTGTCTCTCTGATAGCATCTAAACTATGGCAGCACATGATTTATAACTTCAGTGTGTGATGCATTCAAGCGGTTCATTCCTCTGTTTGTGTGTGTGTGAGAGAGAGAGGGAGAGAAAGAGAGAGAGAGAGAGAGAGAGAGAGAGAGAGACAGTGACAGATTTGAATGGCCAGTGTCCGGTCCTGCGCGTCCGGTATTATAGCGCTAATAGGTGCTTTAGTGACAGCGCTGTGACATGCTGCAGGCACACACACTCTGCAATTTCAGGCTTTTCTGTTTTGCATTGGTAGTGTGAGTCACGGTAATCAAAGGGAGGGAGTTTAAGAGGAACTGCACATGCAATCTTACTGTATCCTCTACAGATCTAATCTGTGTCTGTGTGGGTTAGGGAGGGAGGCATTGATTGGCACAAGTTAAAGACATTTACCACGAACTGCTGAACTCTGCAGGTAATCTGTGTCCATAGCTTTGAGTAGTGAAGCTTCCCCATCTTTTAAAGTCACTTGCTCAGATTTTAAAGCCGTTGTCTATTATGGTGCTTGAATATATTTACTTTTGAACAATTTAGTTGCAGTGTTGTATTTTAATGCATTGTCATTTGACTGGCTGTTTGACTACTATTGCACAACACTCAACCCTATACAGTGCTTGACTGGAAGTCCAGTACTTAGCATCACCATCATCGGTTTTTAAGATGGGATAGCTTAGTTAATTGAAAGGTGTCTTGTATATCATCATGCTCCAACGAAAAACATGTACCTCCATTTTTGTCGATTTTTCTACATGATTTTAGAATGGCAGCTGTTTGTATTGTGTGAAAATTTCATAATGGATAGACCAACCAAAATGCTCCAAAATCATTTTCAATAAAACCTCTTTTCATTAACATATATTGAAAGTAAAAAACATTTTTGCACTTTAAAGTTCCTGTACTATTCCTGTACTATTTTGGAGACTTTGGAGACTTTTTCATTGGACAGCAATGATATAAGGTCTTGCACAGTTTGGCTCTTCACCCCCTCACCGCTTTCATTAAGCAGAAAACGACTGACAGCATATTTACTATGTCAGTGGCAAGAGGAGATGCTGTGATAACTATAAGGAAGATGTACCTTGGCAGTCAGTAAGAGCAGCTCTTACTTGGAGATCTGGTCATAGAAATCGACACACAAGAGACATAAAAGAATGCACTTAACTCTTTTTCAGACCATTTAAAATCATAACTAAAAACAATCAAGAATGTGCCCAGAGTCTGTAAATCATTTTAGTAGCTGGCATTGTGCTTTATTTTATATGTTGTCTTGTACTGCTGCATGCATTATCCATGTTTTATGTCATTTTATGAGTCTTGGTCATTCAATCACCTTTCATGCTCTATTATGAGCTGTCATATCAGCATGAACAGCATGAACAAAGCTCTGTGAATGCAGAGGAGATAACATACCTAGCATACTTAACACTAAACGCCTACTTCAGGCTTTACTGAAAACCCAAATGCAGTCCACCATTTTCCTCCACAACATATGATGGAATAAAATGCCTAAACATTTTTAAGCTGCAAGAGTCTGTGTGTGGGTCCATCCTTTAGTTTTTATGTGAAAAATTGAACAACTGATAAATAAACATTTAATAAATCAGTGAAAAAATATTCAAGTAGTGGAACTTTTTACTCAGAGTGAATGACAATTCTTGCTGAATAGACTCCTTGATTAAAAGTTATCAAATAAAATGTTTTGTACTAATCAGATAAAAGTATGATGACTGGCCATCAACGTGCAAACAAACAAGTTTTCTTTTCACTGTATAGAATTCTACAATCTTTCTAATCAGCACACACACACACGCACACACACACACACACACACGCACACACACACACACACACACACGCACACACACACACACACACACATGCACACACAGCTAGCATCTGCTTTAAATTAAAATTAAAAACTGTACAATATAATGTGGTGTATAGTAGCATGCATACAGCATACAAGCCTTGCAATTCTTTGTACAATTTACAAATCAAACCTGCTTCCCTGGCACTGAAAATAGAGACATTTATCATAAACATAGTCTTTAACACAAAAACACTCAACTACCTCTCTGATAATTATGCTCTTTCACTCACTCACACACACACAAACTCACACACAATCTTGTTTCTGTGAAATGTGGGGCCATTACATAGACTTGCATTCAGTTTTGGAGACTTACCCAAACCTTAAGTAGAACTACTACTACCCTAACCCTAACCTTACTCTAACCTTATCCTAACCCTAAATTTAATCATTTACGTTGTGTGGGCCAGCTTTTTGCCCAAGTAGGAAAGGTCCCTACACTGTGAGTGTAGGTACAGGTTTTGGGCCTCATAATGCGGCATAAACCTGGTACATGCAGATACACACACACCCATACAGCTCTTTCACACATGCTCAAGTCTGCTGGCTGTTTTGACATGAAAATACTTTGCTCGAAGGTAGAAGGTAGCTGTTACAGATGGACACACACACACATACACACACTGCTTGTTTGTAAGACTGAAGTGAACTAAAAGGTTTTAAAAGCATGTTTCCTTTTTCTCTGCAAACATACACATGGTCACAAACACACTGTACACACACACACACACACACACACATAGAAATCTGGGATTCACATGCTGTAGTGTGACTAGTGTCCTGTCAGCAAGTTTGACCCTTTGTTGTGCTGCAAGCAGCTTCTATAGTTTAAAGCCTCCCGCTGTGTGTGTGTGTGTGTGTGTGTGTGTGTGTGTGTATGAGTGTTGACATTAAAGTATGACATGGCAGAGCAATTTCACTGAGCTGTCCAGTCTAAATTTTTCCTGTCCTATTCCAATTCCAGACTGTGCTGTCTTGTCTCATGTAAAAAAAAATAATAATAAATAATAATAATAAAATAAAACAGACTACTTTGTTGTTCTCTTTAGTCCAGTAGGGAAAACAATTTCTGGTCTTGTTCTATTCTATTATGTCCTGCACAGAGTTTTTGTTTTCTTGATAACATGAATTAACTTTGTGTGTACAGAGTTGTGATATGCAATAACAATAATAATGTTATAATAACAAGAGTGTGCAGATGCTCAGTGTTACTCATTTAGTAGCCCTACATTTTCTTGTTAACTAATCATGTGTATACACAGATGAACACTTTCTCACTCACTTTAGTTTTTTAATATTATTTTAACAGTACTTAAATAAAGGCTTAATATTATTTGCATGTAACTAAATATAGATAACACAGCTTATTAGTAGTAAATTAGAGCTTTTGTTGCAGAGCTATACTGTTCATAACTGATGTGATCTTCTTGTTTAGCCCTCTTCTTTTCTGGTGGCTCTGCTCTCTGCATAAACAGCCTACAGTGCGCATTCATCCAGAGCTTCTCCTCCCACAAGAGGAGCGAAACTAAACGGAACAGTGTCTGGGAGGAAGGCCGGGGAAGGAGCGGGATCGTCTGAAGAGCTGGAAGGATTCATGTCTCTCTGTGATTTCAGGGACTGGGGGAAACTGAACCAGGGTAGTTTCCCACAGGCTTAAAGAGAAAGTCTCTCTATGAAGGATTAATTACAGTGTTGAGTTAACTCTCAGTGTTAAACCAAAAATTGCTGTATTGAAAATCTCCTCGTTCATG